>NW_024066030.1:0-2400000 GCF_014898435.1 Botrytis sinoallii | reverse complement strand
TTTCGAAAATGGTATCACTTTTTTCACGAACTTGATCTATACTGCTATCCGATATACTGTTTCGAACGGAGATGTCGCTCCTTTCGTTGGTCACAACGCTATTTTGCGCTGGGCAGCCATTCAGCAGGTTTCATATGTAGATGAGGATGGATATGAAAAGTTCTGGTCAGAGTCTCATGTATCTGAAGACTTCGATATGTCTCTTCGCCTTCAAGTAAATGGGTACATTATTCGCTTGGCTGCATGGGCTGGTGAAGGATTTAAAGAGGGTGTGTCATTGACCGTTTACGATGAACTTGCTAGATGGGAGAAGTATGCATATGGTTGCAACGAACTTCTCTTTCACCCATTGCGTATGTGGTTCTACAGAGGACCATTTACTCCTCTCTTCCGAAGCTTCTTGTTCTCCAATATACGATTCACCTCGAAGATCACAATTATCTCATACATCGGTACCTATTATGCTATTGGAGCTGCCTGGATCCTAACCACAGCCAACTACTTCGCTATCGGATGGTTCAATGGATACCTTGACAAATACTATATTGATTCCTGGAAAGTTTGGTTCTCCATCGTCATCGTGTTTAACGGTCTTGGAAACATCGCCCTAGCAGGAATGCGCTACCGAGCCGGCGAACGCAGTCTCGGCTACTCCCTCTACGAAAACTTCAAATGGACATTAATGTTGGCCATCTTTCTCGGAGGCCTCTCTCTCCACGTCTCCCAAGCCCTCCTCTCGCACATGTTCGAAATCGATATGACATGGGGTTCCACATCCAAAGAAGCAGAATTCAGTAACTTCTTCATCGAAATCCCAAAGGTCTTGAAAAATTTCAAATTCTCCATGATCTTTTCCCTCCTTGGCATTTCCTGCATTGTCATCCTGGCCACTGCATCTTTCGTTCCGTTCGATTGGCGTATTCAGGATTTCGTGGCCATTTTGCCCATGGCGACCGTTACGGGGAGTCATTTGCTCTTACCTATTGCTCTGAATCCAGCGCTTATGACGTTTTCGTGGTGAGGGCATTGTGAGGTTTTTGAAGCTTTGTTATTTGCTTCGCCTCGCTCGCGTAAAGAGAATGCGCTACACTACAGGTTTGGGTTAGAGGGGCTCGGGTTCTTGGTGTTTAGGGTGTTTGGGGTGTTTAGAGGGAGGATGCTTCGTTTCGCGTTACATGATAAGGTTACGTGTTAGATACTAAATAGGTAGGGATATTAATCCATACATTTATCGTCATGGAATTAAAATAAAATAAATTGATACATCATACATCATTCATAAATAAACACACTGTTTCCCTTGTAATAGTAAAATCACAGCTATGTATAGAGTGGAATGGAGAAGGTAGATGCTGGCTGTTGATAGTTAAATTTTCGTATAGCTGGACTCTTGAGGAAGTGTTTGATCACTTGTTTGCGAGATGGACGGAGCCCTACGGAATAGGATAGGCTGGGCTGGGGTATTTCCTTCCATTTTTCTTCTTAATATAGGTAGGTACATAGGTATATAACCCGATCCATGTTCATACCTTTCCTTTCCTTTTCACAAATGATTTGATATAATATCAACTTACTCCCCCCCCTTCCTTCCCCTTTTCCTTTTATTTCTCTATAATCATTCTTAAATACTCATTTCTGCTTAATCTAGTGTATTTCTTAAATTTCTACTATCTCTTTTTCTTTTCTTAATGTATCTCCCCAACTCCAACTCCAACTCCAATTCCAACTCCAATTTCACTCATCACAACCCCTCTCATAATACCCTAATACCCCAGCAATTTCACCATCGGATTTTCCCCACAAACCCTCTCATACTCATACTCATACTTATATTCATACTTATACTTATACTTATACTCCTCATACTCCTCCCACTCTATCTACGAATTTCAAACAATTTCAAACCATTCCGCCACAGAACAAAATATGAAATGAAATGAAATGAAATGAAATAAATATAGACCGCAGTATTTCAGAAGAGGAGGAGAGTTTGTGTCAGGAGAATAGGTGGGGGAACGAGGTTGTAGATGGATTGTGGGGACGGGGGATATAGGAGGAAGTTTGGTTGAGGATTGTGGATTGTGGAGGGAAGGGGGTTGATGGGGAGGGAGGTACCGGTGTATTGCTGAGAGGTGTTTGGAGGATGGTTTGGGTTTTGGGTTTGGGGAGAGAGAGGGATGACATGATAGGATATAAGTATATGTCTGGTAATAGAATCCTACATACAATCCAACAGTAGGGCTTTTCCCTTCCGAAGTTCAGATCTGACGACAAGTGATATAGCTTCTGTATCTGTATCTATATCATTCCAGATACGCACCTAACTTTATATCGTCGTCGATTTTCCAATACGTAATATGTGCATGAGCAGTATATTGGGAAGTCGCTATAGTCTATAGAGGTGATTTTCAGCGACCCATTAGAGCGCGTGTGAGTATTGGGAAATTGGGATGAGGGTTGAGGGATGAGGGCTGAACAAGGGGAATTGGGATACAATGCTATGGAGATGGAGGAGCAGAGGAGCAGGAGAAAAATTGTGGGGGTTGGGGAGAGGGAGAGAGGAAGGGATCACTGAATGGGATTGGGAGGTTAGCGAGATTATTAACGAAAGCTGAGAAAGCGTCGGTGAAGTTTATGATTCAGGCTGCGTGGATCATGTGGGTGGTTTGGGTTTGAGGTCTTGGAGTGTTGAGTTCGAATTCTTGAGACTGAGAGGAGGATTACTGAGATTGCTTGGGAATCTTATGATTCTTGTCTTGCATCGGAGGAAATTCCATCACGGTCTCTTTGAATCAAAGATTCTTTCATCCGCGCATGTAGATGTTTACCTCGCGCAAACAATAAACTTTATGGACCTCATCATCAAGCAAGAATTGGGCGCTCGTATTCTCGCCTAGGAAGCCTGTGACTGCTGTAAAAACCTGTATTTTATCAACATCTATTCTTCCCGAGAGTCGAGGATACCGTCCCACGATTTTCTTCTCAAAACTATTCGTGTCTGGAATATGTGATTTGGAATTCGAGTATTTCTCAACTGATTTTCTCATAACTTCAAACACATCTTCGGTTCGGTATTCGTCACCTCTCCTCCTATACGAATCGCACATATTTTCTTCGCTAACCCAGCGATTTACATGTTAGAACTCTCAAACACGACGTTTTGACTAAGATGTCGAACATTACCATTACCATCCATGGAAAGGTTTTCAGAAGCAAGTTTCTTGCTTGAATCGCCTCAAGACTATCCCTCCAGTAGTGAAGGTCTCACTTTCGGGACCCGAAAGCTGGATGCCCAAATTAAATCATCAACAAATATCCTCAAGATGTATTATTCCAGTTCCGATTCTTCGAGTTCTAGAGTTCCCGTGTCGGTTTCTTCGAATCGTCGATAGACTTCTTCTATCTGAACGGCAAATTGGCGATACATCTGAGTGCGGATAATAATCCTTTGTCGGTTACGGGATAGTCAGTGCCAGCCGGGAGAGGGAGTATCATTTCTCTACTTATATGAGAGAAACTTTGCGTTTGCATTTGCCTTTTCAATTGCAAGCCAAATGCTATTAATAAACTCCTCATCCGACATTTTTGTGCGGCTTCTGAGTATGACTAGAAGATCTGGTAAAGCTTTATCGATCCCAAAGACCACTGCTTTTTTACAAGTAATTCGTATCTAATGCGTCCTTCTATCAGTGTTGGAAACACTTTCTCTCCATTGATCAATATAATTAATTATCGATTCTGCCTAGATATTTCCAAGCATTGAGAATGAGAGGATGAGGTGTGAAGATATCTTTAAAATGATAGGAACCCGATGGATCATCCGAATTTGCTGTTACTGTTGTGACAAAGATGATAGAAAGACACTTTCGTATGTGTTGTTGTCAATCGGCTTCATATACATGTGGTCTGTCTGAGGGCATGATTCGAAGATAGTTCCAACTATGATCACCTGGCGTACGGCCTCTACTTGAACCAAAAGAGCCGAACTCTGTTTTGGATTCATTTTCAGCAATCTGTGAGTTGTATTTCAGGAATACCTACGCGCCAAACAACATATACAAAATCACACCTCTAATGAGTAAACAAATCAGCAAACATCTCTCTATCCCAGCAACATCCAAACCTCCCTGGAGCCACTGGATCAATTCCCACATATAATAATACATTCCATACCAAAAACAAATAGAAACTGATCACTTGTAAGACAATCACCCAGACTATCCAGACATTGACTTCCCGAGTAAAGAACCTCCGAACAACTCGCCATCTCTTCAACCCCTTTCGATTGTCTCCAAGTACCTAGTTTCAATGCATATGGAACATCATATAAAACAGAAGACTTGATCTTTGCACGACTTCAACTATTCCATCTACTGTCATTAGCACTGTAGCACTATGCAAATACATAGTTTTTCGGATCCACATCGTATTGGTGATATGTTTATTACCCCAGCTATGATATAGAGGAAATTTTGCAAATCCACAAGTTCCTTCTCTGTTAGAAACCGTAGCAATGAAGCGATTGTGAAGCTGATACATTAATTTCAGGAGACCCGTTGCGCCTGAAGAATGACATATTATCGCCACCTTCCTTCCTCATGCTTGTCAAACTTTCTGATAAAACGAGGTTCCGCTAGTACTTCAGACCTGTCGAATATTTCACGCGTCGCCATAGAAATCATTCTCAGTTTTCTGGGAAGAAAATCTTTCTTGGTTTGCGATAAGTTTGAAACGAGCATAGATAGATTTGGATAAATGATCGTATCACAATTTGTCATCTTGAGAAGATTTGTAATGGCCGGTGCGCACTGCAAGTCTTGGGAAAGGAGCAGAACGGTATATCCTAATCTATTCAATGCGAATAACGATACCACATGATCGACATCGGATGGACCTGCAGGGGTAATCACTTGGCCTTGATCCTGATCTCGTTAATACGGATTTCAACTAAATAACCGGAGAGACTCACTGGTGCACAACCACATCGTATATATTCTTTGGTAGCTTGATCAACGAACCTGTCCAGATTCTGGCCAGTAAATAGTTGAAAATCAGCCACGCCCTTGCCAGGCTGAAGGTAGGTAAGAATGGGGACTTGATGTACATCGGCTGCCCTTACAGTTACGATATCATCAAGAATGAGGAATTCCCCCAAATCGGAGGTAGAATCAATGGATCCCATAGCCGGATAGTTTCTCTTGACGGAAGTCACAATTTCATTATCTTCATGGTTTCTGATCACATTCGAGAAAGATCTCATATCCTATTAAATAAAGGTCTGAAGCTAAAGTGGGGCGGGTGAGATTTGTCATACTTCGCAATTCACGTAGACTGTTGCTTTTTTGCCCTGTACATCTTGTAGTTGCCACAATGTATGTCGAGACAAGCTTTGCCGAGATGAGGTGCCACAAACGTATGGAGATGGGATCACCATCCTTCATCCCATATCACTCTATGTTCCCACAATGACAGAGATAAGCGCACGAGTATAAGCTTCCATTTTGAATTATTGACATTAAGATTTCCGGAGAAACGACCAAAGAAATCTAGGCAATGAACAACACTCAGTGTTAACATGTCATCGTTATGATGAAAAGTTCTCTGTGTTGACTGTCCCAATGATGTTCATATGAAGCGAGGTGTACGTAAAGTGCTAGTGGATGACAGGGAAATGACTTTTCACCATTGAATAAATATGTTCGATCGATCAAGGATTGATGAATTTTCAAGATCAATGTGTTAGAGGAAGCTATTCAACGGCTAGCACCTACCTCAAATACCGCCTCTTACCATTTCACGACACTCTATAGGGTAAGTTTAACTTTAAGAGTTGTTCATCTGTCGTTGAAACATTGAAGTCGCTAAGAGTATCTAAGTCGAAATGAGGTGGAATGGTGAAATGAAACAACAGAATCTGCTAATGTTATATCACTTTCCGGAGAATGTTGACTATTTTGTATCGCGATCTACTGCAAGAACACCAGATTTCATAACTTCCAACCACTCCGGATCGATGGCCTCTTCATTGAGATATGGCGATATATCAGCACCTTTTGTACGATTGGAAATTGTAAAGCCGAGGCCAAGGTATGCCCATCTATATCTAGGTGAGTACTTGAATAGCTCGCTTACGACGGGTTGTAATGTCAAGGTGAACTTACGGATTATGTTTGTTTTGGTATGTTATGTTGTAATCTTCGTATCTTGGGTCCTCTATTACCTCCATATAGTGCAGGGAGCTACCAGGCCAAATCGCATTCACGCGTCCTGTCTCATTGTCTTTTCAAAATTAGTAACTGAGAGACAAGCGATGAACATGAGGCTTTACTTTTATACCAAGAACGACAACCTGAGCCTGAGCTCCAAACAGTTTTCTTCATGAACTCTTGCGTATGTGCATTGAAAAGATCCGTCATATCTTGCTTTGGAGCGATAGACTTGATGAACTCTTTTTGCATCTTTTTGATGAATTTGATAGCATAGTTAGCTACCTCGCTAAGAGGCCCCAAAACAGAACCATTTGAAATGGGCCACGTTGGTCCAATGAAAGTAATGAAATTGGGTATTTCTGGTACCGCGAGACCTGAGATTTGTCAGCCAACACCTCCCTTGCACAAGCGAATAGAATCGTTTTTACTTACCAAGATATGATTCTGGGATTTTCTTCCATTTCTCTCGAAGATCAACTCCATTTTGACCTATTATTGGGAATCGAGGGCGATATGAGACATCGAAGCCTGTGGCACAGATTATGGTATCAACTTTACATTTCTGACCTTCGCTGTCAATAACGGAGTCTTCTGTAATCTCCTCAACTGCAGAAAAATGGACATCTACATTTGGCTCTTGAATGGCCGTCATATAAGGATCGCCTACATCATTAGCCTGGCCTATTAATTATAGAGAGCACTCACCAGGAGTAATTCTGCGACAGCCGAGAGAAAAACTAGGAGTCAAGCCCTGCAGCAGCCTCTTATCTTTGATAATTTCGGCCATTCGTGCCCCAAACAATCTTTGCGCATCTTTTTGAGCCGTGCTGTCCTCGAAGAATAAATCCCAAATACCATTTATGCTATTTTCCAAGTTCTTTGTATGCTCCATAAGCGCAGGCAAGTCGTTCCTGAACTTTTCACGTTCCGCCGGGGTATATTCTTTGCTTCTTCCATCATTTCCAGCGACCGATGTGAACCAGACCGGAGTACGTACGTAAACATCGATATGCTTAACATGGGGTTGCATCTTAGGCAATGTCTGAATCGAAGAAGCTCCGGAGCCAATGATCGCCACCGACTCATTCTTCCATTGTTCTTCCTGATATTCATCTGGCCATCTTGCCGTATCTATCTCTAGTCAGTGTTCATTCCATGAACCAAAAGGCAAATTTCAACACACGAATGACTTTTCCTTTGAACTTCTCGATACCCTTAATATCTGGCCATTTGAAATTATTCAATATGCCAGTTGCATGAAGTAGCAAGTCACACGTCTCCTCAAATTGCTTCTCGCCCGATTCTGATGTCTGCTTCATCTTGACAGCCCATTTCCCAGTTTCCTCGTCCCAAAAACATCCGACAATCTCAGTATTGAAGGTCATGTATTTCCTAAGATCGAAAACTTCGCAGACCTTGTCTAGATAATTCCATATGTCTTTAGAACCACTAGCATATTTTGGCCAATCAGGGTTGAGAGCAAAAGGAAATGCATATGCGTGTGAAGGAACATCGCAAGCGGCGCCAGGGTATCTATTTTCGTACCAAGTTCCTCCGATGTCAGGGTTCTTTTCGTAAATGACATGCTCAACACTGCACAACTTAGTATTGATCTCTTTGCGTTACATTTGGTGCCCTTACTTCTGGCATTGTTTCTGGATGTGATATGCCATCATGATCCCGGAAACTCCTGCACCAATTGTGAGGACCTTGAGGCGTCGATTTTTAGGATCACGAAAGGTAATGTCAGGTATTTGATAACCATCGGCAGAAATGTTCGACGAAGCGTCGCTTTGCGCAGTCGACTGAGAAATATCTGGCGCCATGCTGAGAATTGGAAGTAACGAGATCAAGACTTAGGATCTAAGAAAAAGACTATCGGGGGTATGATAGAAAGGAAGTCTATGTATATAGTACAGACTATATGAGAATTTGAGAAAAAGCAGACCACTTTCATATCTTATGTCACCTTGTAATTAAGGAAACTTCCAGTCCCCTTCCCACCCCGCACACATAACGGCATTGCATAACTTTTCATATGCATGGTATACACGCACATGAGGCTATATTCAATTGCCGACTTCGGGAGAGCCATATCGTTGGTACGTACCTGGGTACGTACCTGGGTAGCATGCACCAGATATTCTCGGATGAATAAATTGTGTGTGCATTATTACTAACATTGCCACTTGCATAATAGGTGGGTAGTGATAGATCAGGAAATTGCGTGCCTATACGAAGTATGAGTGTTGTAATGGATCACTCAAGAAGATGGCACGATGGATTGATGATGAATATTAGGAATCTATCTGATGGTCACGTGTCGTCGTACCAATTATCATGAAAGTACGGACCGAGCAAATTATGGGTGAGATTGATAAGGATTAGATAAGGATCTGTTAGTACACTACGATGTAGTAAGTACTCTCTGCCGTTACAAAGGACAATTTTCTATTGATAACTACCTAGTAGGTACTAGATATTTTTCTTTGTCTTACTCCAACATGAAATCTATGATGGATGGTGTGTTCTGTATGGTGTGTTCTGTATGGTGTGTTCTGTATGGTGTGTTCTGTATGGTGTGTTCTGTATGGTGTGTTCTGTATGGTGTGTTCTGTATGGTGTGTTCTGTATAGTGTATTCTGTATAATATATCCTATATAATATTGTATAGTGTATCCTATATAGTGTATCCTATATAGTGTATCCTATATAGTGTATCCTGTATAGGGTAAAACTCCGTACAATCAATCACTTGGATTGATTGATTGCCCAGTGAGATACAAAGAACCAGTACGCTCTATAGGCCATGAGTTACTTAGAAAATACCAAGGGATGTACCTTCAAGACAAAGCCTATCAAAAGATCTTTTAGCATCTTAATTTAGTACCACATGGCCATTATCTTCCTTCATCGACTCTGTACTAATAAGTAGAGAAATTCATCGACCGTCAAGCATTCATTCATTTCGGTGGTACCCAGTACCTACTGTGTGTTCCTAGTACATCCATACCCAAGTATCGTCCTAAGTCTATCTAATCCTGTTTGTTAGCTCATAAGATCTCCATCCCTATCCCCATCCACATCCACACCCCATCTCATCCCATTCTCTTACCCTCTTTTCCATCATAGATTAACTTATCCATACCGTTACATTTTTATCACCTGTTGCTCATACTCTCCCAATACTCACTCAATCTATTGATGTAATCTTAATATTATTCATACCATATCCATTTTCCTTTTCCTCTTTCTCTTCATACATTCTTTTCTCGAACTGATGTACCCCTCGACTTGTTCTACTGTCATTCTATACTACTAGATATTTAGGTACTATTTCAAAGAAGAACACATTTTACATCGAAGGGCGACCATGACCACAGCAATAGATTGGGATAAGCCGGGGAAGTACCCCGTCGTTCTCAGCGATGCCTTGCTTGGAAATTCTACCAACAATACATATACTGGCATAAGATGCAAGTTGGGTCGTCTCAATGTAATGAAATCGTCTACTGACAATTGTTAGATAATCACAAACCCGATGCCTCTATCGGAGCCCCCGCGAACTCAGCACAGCTGAAACCATCTTCCAATCCCAATTCTGCGAATTACGACCTCTCTCTTTCTGACAACAATGATGATTATACATATACTGGAGCTCGAACCTCCGGAGACGGTCAATTTATACTTACATTCGATCCCGTTAGGAAGGTCTTGGTTTTGGATCGCATTGATTCCACATTCGATATGAACTTGACGAGCGCGCCATGGACCGATGATGCCGCTCAATTACAATCTCAATATGAGCAGCTGGAGCCACCGACGAAGGCTATCATTGAGGAACCTCAACCTAAAGTACCACAAAAGAAGGCTCCAAAATCAAAGGCTCCAGCAGCAACAAAAGCGAAACCTGCCCCTCGCGCGAAGGCAGAGAAGGCACAGAAGCCGAAACCACCACCGCGTGAACCAACACCCGAACCAGAAGAAGAAGAAGATTCGGATGATGGTTTCACGGTTGAATTTCCAGATGGGCAGAGCTCGCATCAACAATATGAGTATAGGGCACCAATTTTTCAGAGAGAGCCAAGCGAAGAAATCAGTGATGAAGACGAGGATGCAGATGCAGATCACGATGGAATCTATGAACAAAACCAGGATGTTGATCATTTGAAACTCCCTAGTCCAGTCAACAACCCTGGAGTCATGGGTGATCAAGATGTAATGGATCTTGAGGCTGATCTGGAGGCGGAAATGGAAAAGGAGCTGCTAATGCAGGTAGAAAGTGATGAAAGTGAAGAGGAATGAATCTTGACATGTGTATTGCAGCCATGCTTATTGGAGCGTATTTCAAATATCAGGGCGTTTCGTAAGGGGTTGGAGTATTTCGTGGGGAACATGGCAATTAGGATTCTTGTGTTGGCATACACAGTAGGTACGGAAAGCATTTCACCCTTGTGGGTGACGATGGAAAATACAACATTATCTTACAGCATCATTTAGTTTCTATGGACAAGTTCTAACAAATCAGTGTAAAATCATTCTTGCTTTTCTAACAATAGCCTCCGTGATTGCAAGTGCTTTCTTTGTTTGATCTGAAAGGAATGTCGTCCTTCTCTTTGCAAGAATAAATCGCTGATGATTGCCCCTTTATCAATTTCTATGAGCTTATCTTCTGTCAATCGACGTAAAGAAACAATCGCAGTCTAACCAGCATTCCCACCACACAATTCTATTATGTCCACAAGCTCCAAGTCTTTACCCAGCGTTTTCTCCATCTCCATCATGTTTATAATCCAAGACTCAACTCGTTTGTCAGAACCCATTGTATTCACAACGTCAAGGCGAACAGGAATAGCGCAGATTCTTTACAACCCCAACCCCCCTTTTCAGAATATTGAACATATCTACGTTGGACTTAACGGCAGGTATCTACCTAGGTAGATGAAGTTATATTGAGTTGTGGATTTTGGATTTGCTTTTCTTGATTTGCTTTTCTTGATATGGTTTCTTGATATGGTTTCTTGATATGGTTTCTTGATATGGTTTCTTGATATGGTTTCTTGATATGGTTTAAAGGGTTTAAATGGGCAGTCCCTCTTTGGAAAAGAAATCGATTGGTAGAAGGTTAGTAGGTTGCGAGATGGTGGTGGTTTTTATGTAGGTATGTTGTTTCATTATATAACAGTTTAGTTTAGCTCGAGAATTGTAGTGATAACCTTGGAATGATTGGGGGTTTGGTTTGTTCTTTGGCTTTTGGAAATGTTGTGGGGGGGGGGAGGGGTTTATGTATATTTACATTTCGCCGCAACGTTACGTATGTATCGGTACCTAGGTATGTATCATGAATTTTACACATAAATAGAACGTAAGATTACATTCGCAGCATCGATGAGATATCTTCCTCAACCAGAAAATATACAATCCCAATCTAGGTATCCATTCAAAAGCATCTCGTCTCGCAGTCGATATTCAACCAATTGCAAAAAAAAAAAAACCCTTCGCTCGTTAGCTGCAAATCCTCATTTATATTCAATATACTCGACTCGTTTACCTTCGACGTCTACAACTATCCACAACTAGTTGAATGGCTAGAGTGGCTGGCTTTTCCCTCGTACATTATACATCATATAATCGCATTGACACCCGCATTTCGCTAATTGTTCGCGATGATTACCTAGGTAGGTATCGTGTCGGGTGTTGGAGATACGCTCTATGGATTTATCGCGGGTGTGTATAACATATAAAATATCTAGATATTGTATTGTATTCCGGGAGCTTGGTGGGAAGTATGGTTGGCTATATGTATTGATTAGATGTGATGGGTTGTTAGATCATGGGGTTTGGTTACTAGACATGTTTATATTAAAATGTGTTTGTAGAGGGAGAATGTGCGATGGCTTTTTTGTGTGGGATGTTTGGAAAGGAAAGGAGATTGGTGGGATGTGATGGTGTGGAATGCGGTTTGGGATTTGGGGATTTGTGAGAATGTTGATTTGATTTTTTGAACATTTGAACATAGGTGAGGATGTTGATGGTTTTATGGTAGGATTCCTATATATATACTAGTAGATCATACCAACTGCCTTCAAAATCCACGAGCTAGGTAGTTAGTATCATGGGTTAATGCTACCTGGACTGGACTCCTTGTCGTAAGGAAACCGTACTGTTCACGGCTTAAATTCCTCATTTCTATATATTCAAAGAGACTATCGAGGAAAAGAATCAACTCTTATTCTTTGATTATTTGTTTGTTTGTTCTTGAATTCGATTGTAACCGCATGCGGGTATTTTCTTTCATACCATGTATAAGTTATCTTGTGTTAGATCGCGCACAAAGAATTTAGATTTATTATATGGTTTCGTGGATAGACAGATGGTGAAAGGAAGATATGTTGAGTGTGATAGCTATAGCTTGGTTTTACTATTGATACATCTATTGAACCTTTCCATCATCTACTCGGTTTCAGGAAACTCCACGACGTAATTATCTCGTAATGGCTAATTGGTTCGGTTGGGCCCCATGGGCAAAGCCGAGGGGACGACAGCCCCGTCCGCGACCGGTGGATCGCGATTCACGGCTTTCTTCTGACTCGCGCTCGAGATCGCGCTCGAGATCTTCATCTCGACCGCCTAGAAGACGAGCGAAGGAGCTTAATCCGGCGGAAAGGTTGGCGAGAGAGAAGATGGGAGAGAGAGAGAAAGAAACAGAGGCGGAAAAAATAAGATTTATGGATCCTGCTGCGAGAATCGCTTATAACGAGCAGAAGAAAGTCCAGCATGAGAATAGAATCAAAAAGCTGAAAGGGAAATTTGCGAGTCGTAAGAAGAAGTTGGCAGAGAAACATCAAGAGAAGGTTATGGAAGAAAACCGCGGGTGGAAGAGAAAACATGAAGATGATGCTGTCGTCCAAGCCGCAAAGAGACGACGAACTTTTTTGGAAAATCGGGGGAAGAAGGTTCCAGTATCGCAATCGATGACGACGAATATCGAGCGCGAGAGGAATAGAATCCATACTACGGCATTGTTTGAGAAGATTTATGCGGATCTTCAATATCACTTCTTGCACCCTACGTTGATCAATTCCGATACGTACGATCCTTATGAAGGGTTGTTTGACGATCTTGCTGGGGTATACTTGCGATTTCTATTCTTGGCTCAAAACCCAGAAGACCATGCGAGAGGGATAGGCACTGATAGTGCTTGCGTTCTCATGCTTTCACAGAATTTCCGCACCGCATTGACTTATGGAGAATTGCCTGATGGAACTTTCGCCAAGCAGGGTCAAGAGGGGTACTCACACACTACTAGATGGGACGAGTTCCTATTGAAGCTCCAGTTGGAACATTTTAGCATTAGAGGCTTTGCTATCGCACGACATATTCCATATATGAAAGTTTTTGCTCGCAGCGGTGCGAACTTGTTTGAGGGCGATGTGCGGCCAGCGAATTTGAATCTTCAGCTGGATCCTTCGATCAGAGATCCGTTTGAAGTGTGCCTTGGAGGGGATGGAACAGTTTATCCTTGTCTGTTCACGCCCCTTCATGGCGAATTCGAATCTGTACATCAGGGTGTCTTCAAGCTTCCATTCAAAAACCCGAAAGAAAACCTAGAAAAGTTGGGACCTGCGAAAAATCGTGTGGTTCCACTCCGCTTTCAAAATCTGAAGGCCAACGTATTTAACAGAGAGATTTTTAAACAATATGATCCCCCATCGACATGGCCACCAAGCTGGGAGTATCCACCTGCGGATATTCAGCATCCATGTCGAGAATGGGGGAAGAACTATCCGTTGTGTGTTGCTTGTGGACTCCGAACGGGGCCTCTGGAAGTAGTAGAAGAAGAAGTACAGGAAGAGCCAGAAGAATCAGAAAATGCAGAAGATCCAGAAGAATCAGATGCAGAAAAAGCACCTGAAAAGGAGCCAATCTGTCGCTGCAAGACGATCGATGTTTTTAATCGAATCTTGGTAGAGATCAAAGAATATCATTCCGAATCGACGTCCAAAGTGGCTGACTCTGTTGACCGCGGAGTCAGGATTTTACAAAATGTCCCAAGAGGTCATATCATTTCGGAAGTCCTTGGAGAATTCATCCCACTTGGTACCGAGAGTGATTTCAAATGTCCTTCTACATTCTCTGTCGACTTTCATGCACCACCTGCCGTCGACAAGTCTGGGAAAGTTCTAGAGATTGACCCGGATGTTGTAGTGAAGAAGACCATTGACACCAATACAGAACCGATCGCAACGCTGATTACTGGCCACAAAGGTGGATGGACGAGGGTGGTTAATAAAGGCACGAGTCAAACATCAAATGTTGAATTCCGCTCGGAAGTCTGGGCAGGGAAATTACGCATCACTGTTAGAGCGTTGAGGGATATAAACTTTGGAGAACAATTATTTGGTATGTTTCCCCCAAACTCATCGCCTAATCGCTGCTTTATCACGTTTTGCTATGATACTTGTGAGATTTCCAAGGGGATGCTTCATCCTTCGACTTCTTCAGAGAAGCTCTGGGATCGGTTTTCCAATGAAAGAATTACTTGCTGACTTCTCAAACCTGCAGTCCGATGGGGAGATTCGTACCTAGAACCTGATGGACAAACGTTGCATGCCAAAAAGAAGGATCAAGCTGAGAGGTTACCAATGAGAGCACTTAGCGGATTCTATAAGTGATATGGAAAACAGTAAAGGAAATATGAATCTTTTCTTGAAGGGAGCGAGGGTAGTTTATTTTTAGTCTCGTGTGGTTTCGTTGGTGAAAACATTGAGATTCCTTACCCGGGTAATTGATAGCGCCGGTAGCGAAAGGGGTTAATGACAATTGAGAACTGAATCAGTAACCTACAGACTGTAGGACAACAAACTATTACATACATGCATACATACATATATTGATTTTCCATTTCGTTCTTGGTATTTGCCAAATCAATCACATATCGAGTGGTTTCTATCTCCGATGCCGTGAGATAAACCGCTCTTAACCGAGGCAAGTGAGAAGGATTTTGTAGATCCGTGGGGAAGGTGGTATGGTCAAAGGCCCGTGGAATGCGGTAATGCCTAGGTAGAGTACGGGTAAAGAACAATCCAACAATCTCATTATTTCCAAACTAAATTCTTGAACCTTTTGATTTCTTGATGTCAAAAATTTATTTGTCTTCATTGATCGATAGAAAAGCAAAGAGAGAAAACAATGTCGACAATTAATCGTAGTGTTCGTACTGCATCCAGAACTCTTCGACTACCAGCCCAATCACGAAACTTCAGAATCCCACTTTCTCTGCGAAGTCGTGCAAACTTCGGAGCTTCAACAAGAACAACACCATCGCTCAAACAATTCTCCACCATGTCTCCTTTGCAATCTGGGGCCCCGCCACCACCCCAAGCTCGAGAGTACGATCCTGAGATTAAGGATATCGCCAGCTATGTTCATAACACCCCAATTGAATCTGATCTTGCTGTGAGTTTGACCAAAGAACAACAATATTGATTACCCCGCTAATTGATTTTGACAGTTCGACACAGCTCGATTTGTTTTCCTCGACACTCTAGGCTGCGGTCTCGAAGGTTTACGATTCAAGGAATGTACAAAATTGTTGGGTCCAATCGTTGAAGGAACTATTGTTCCTAATGGCACAAAGGTCCCAGGTACACCATTTCAGCTCGATCCTGTAAATGGTGCATTCAATATTGGTGCCATGATCAGATGGCTCGATTACAATGATTGCTGGTTGGCTGCAGAATGGGGTCATCCTTCAGACAACTTGGGTGCAATTCTCGCAGTGGCAGATTGGATTTCGCGAACAAACAGAGCTGGTGGAAATCTCGGCAATGGCAAGGTCATAACTATTAAAGAGGTTTTGGAAGCTATGATTAAGGCACATGAGATTCAAGGTTGTCTGGCACTCTTGAACTCTTACAATAAGGTCGGTTTGGACCATGTTGTACTTGTCAAGGTTGCTAGTGCCGCTGTAGTTTCCAAATTGTTGGGATTGAGCGAGAAGCAAACTGCAGATGCAGTTTCACAAGCTTGGGTTGATGGACAGAGTTTAAGAACATACAGACACTCTCCAAACACCATGTCAAGAAAGTCATGGGCTGCTGGTGATGCTTGCCAACGTGCCGTAAACTTAGTCTTGAAGGTCATGAAGGGCGAGCCTGGTGTTCCTACAGTTTTGTCTGCTCCAGTCTGGGGTTTCTACGATGTTCTCTTCAAGGGTAACAAGTTTGAATTCCAACGTCCATATGGCAGCTATGTCATGGAGAACGTTTTATTCAAGGTGTCTTATCCAGGTATGTCATCCACACATTCTATTATAGTTTGTCATCTAATCTTTTTCAGCCGAGTTCCACTCTCAAACTGCCATTGAAGCCGCAAAACGTATCCGTCAACAATTGGTAGACCAAGGAAAATCTGCCGCTGATATCAAGGAGATCACCTGCCGAACACACGAAGCTTGCGTTCGTATCATCGACAAACAATTCAAGCCTATGGACAACTTTGCCGATCGTGATCACTGCATCCAATACATGACTGCAGTCATGCTCGTTTTTGGACGTCTTGAAGCTACAGATTATACTGATGGCGGAGAGGCGGCTACTTCTCCTTTGGTTGAATCACTCAGACAAAAGATTGCTTGTGTCGAAGATCCACAATTCACCAAGGATTATCACAATGAAAACATGCGAACCATTCCAAATGCTTTGACCGTCACATTGAACGACGGACAAGTTTTGGAAGAGGTTGTCGTTGATGCTCCATTGGGTCACAGATTGAGAAGAGAAGAAGCCAAACCAGAAATTTTGGCCAAGTACAAGAGACATTTGGGACCACATTTCAGTGAAGCTAAGGTCAAGGAATTGGTTGACTTGGGCAATGATTCTAAGAGACTTGAGGCAATGGCAGTGGATGAGTATGTTGACTTGTATGTAAGCAAGGACAGCAAGTTTGTTTAGATTGATGAATTAGATGAATACCAAATTTTTTGTTGATTGAGTTCAACTTCGCGGTTACAAATTCCGGTCTATAAGATGTGTTGATTTGTCATGAAATTAGTGGTGTGCCTTATCACATTTACGTTGCTCATCAAATCTGGGAACCGGATTGGATTGAATTCTGAAGGGAAAAGAGAACTTGTTGACGATTACATGCTTGGTTTTCTAGTCTGGTTTTTGTAAACCATGAGCTACCTGGGGTTTCTTGGGGTTTGTTATGTTGTAGGAAATGCAGAAGGCTTTCACTTGGTGGCTGAGGGGGTTGCTTTCCTCGTCGCTCTTGCTCGGACGGGTATTGACGGATGAGTGGAGATATTGCGGGGATGTCACGTGAGGCAACAGATGATACTTACACCTCTGCGATATCTTATGATGTGAACGTCGCGGACGATTTCAGTCTTTTAACAGATGAGAACAAAGGTAAATCTTCAGTTGATGGGCCGTAGTATGGTCAGCGAGAGTTTTCATCTAATTAATTGCTTACATCACGTACCGACCGGCATTGCATTCGCTTCATGGTCTGATTTCTTACTCGTAGCATAGGGTTATGTAGGCGTTGACTAGATCAATTGCAGAGAATGATACTCGAGTATCTTATATCAGACAATGATGCTAGAATCCAGCGATATCAAACGACTGTCCTTGCTGAAACGATCTATGCCGATGATCATACTATCACGTGGGTATGATCGACACAGGGGCAGTCTGTGGATGTCCTCATCCCACTTTAAGATGCGATGAGTTCCACGAAATAGCTTCTCGTTCGAAGAACTGTTCATCTCTTTTATTGTTCTTCTAAATCTACCGAAATTTCTATCATTATGGTGTGTAGAAATAGTATGTGTTCGCTATTCCTGCTGATTTAGTATGATTAGGCCAAACCACTGTCAGATGAAGAAGTTGCTATTCTCAAGGAAGCATTCGATGCATATGTACGTGTTTACCCGCGAATATGCACTAGCGTTGTGAACTTTTATACTAATATGACCAATAGGACACGGATAAAGGAGGTAGGTTGTGTGAGACCACCTACAGCGTTTTCAGGGCTGATTGGTTTTTGCAGGCAACATCACCGTAGAGGAATTTGGCCGTGTGATGAAACAGTCTGGACAAAATCCAAGCGAAGAAGAACTTGCACAAATCATTAAGGAAGTTGACCTCGATGGCGATGGTACTATAAACTTTGATGGTATGATACCGTGAATCTGTTGCAGGAACAGGGGGACATCTACTAAATGCATGCAGAATTCATTGCCATGATGACAGGCCGAACAAGGCAAAAGCCTGATGATCCAAAGCCTATTGAAGATGATTTGAAAGCAGAGTCGGCTGCGATTCCTGTTTCGAGTGAGGAAGATCTAGAGGAAGAGTGGAAATCTGCGTGGAGGGAACATGATCACTCTTTGAAAGGGTCAATCACTGCAGCGCAACTGAGACAAGTTTTGGGAAATCTGGGAGAAACAATTAGTGATGCAGAGATTGACAACGTTATAATGAAGTCGGTAGATGCGGAGGATAAAATTGGTTGTAAGCGTCTCAACAGTTCTATGCGGCCAAGAACTTATACAGAGTGGGATATGTGCTAACCTGACTTCAACTAGATACGGAATTTGTCGAGTTTATGAAGGGGAGATCTACCTCGGGAATATGATAGTAATTAGGGTGTGTATAGCTATAGTAGATGCAGATTACCCAATTCATTTTTTTGCTACCGATTACTGCCTGCTCAGTTTCTACCCAGCTTCTATAGATGATGGTGAATATCAAGGCTTCAGCTTTCCTTCATTTGGCTCGAATTTGTAAGGCGAGTAATAAGTTAGAGTTTAACTCTTAATCTCACCACGTACCTACCTAGCGGATGTACTTGAGCCTCAAAAGGAAGGAAATAGATGCAGATCGCGCAGTGTACGCTGAAGCACGACAGATGTGCTAATTGGGCCTCATTGCTCTGCTATTGCTATTTCGAGGAGGTCGAGCCGATATAAAGTGTATTCGTTTTCGTTCTTCCTCGTAGAGTTGGGAAGTTTGATGCTTTTCTTTTCCTGTCATAGTTTTGCGCTGCTTCACAAGACCTGGTAGTCTCAAGGTTTCTGGTTGATATCCTTTCGGTACACGAACGGAGATTTGTATTTGGATGGACATGTTTCCGTGGTAGTCTGATATTCGCAAATAACAACAACAAACCGGAATCTACCATGGAGTTCACATGTCTCTTGAGTTCAGCTGTAGTAAAGTGGATGTCAACTTGGCTGGGCTTGGCACGAAAAGGACTATCTTTCCGGACATGATACACACGTTCGTAGGGTTATTTAGGCTTTTATCACTGCATTTGTAAGAGGTTTAGATTGCTGTTGCTAGATATTTCCTGGACAACTAAGCCTGACACAACATGATTTCTCTAAGATCTATTGCTCGCAACCGTGCTTTCTTCTGTGCTTTAGTCTCGGCTGTTTCTCGCCTTAGACCCCTGTTAGCATAGAAGGATTACGGTGGCTTCTTTCTTGGTTTGTGTTACCTAGGATTTCTTTACAACAGCAGCTCAAAAAATATGAAAACGCCTTCGCTCAAGTTTCCTGGTATTCCTAACGCCGTAACACAAGTCGATAATGGAGGGAAAGAACAGATACTAAGATCTTTTCTTTTGTTTCGAGACGATTCGCAGTGAGTTCATTTATAATTTACATTGGCCCTACTTCGAGAAAAAAAAAAAAAAAAGGTTAGAAATAGCTCGCATTGAGAACTAAGAGTATTCCGGGGGTGTTTACCTTCAGTCCTGATTCAATGCATGCGTCTTTAGACTGACAAAATAAATGTTAAGCTTCCAATGCTTAAGGTCTAAGAATCTGATCTTTTCGAACTGAAGTGCAAACGGCTGGTGCCGGTTTGGCCCTGTGCTCAACGAAGAGTTTCTGATCAACAAAAAGCATTTCCACATCACCTCTTGGCGAGATCTGAAGGCCAAGTTACAGTTTTCTTGGATTTCGGGCTCAAGTCTCCGGACTTGCGGGATGCACTGGACTCACGCGAAATGCTCACCTTCATTGGATCACTAAAAGACACTTGAGGTCCAGATCCTTCGTATCGCGGTATCCCGAGAAACATCGCTTTCGAATCTTCTGGTAATAACGGGGCTGGCTTCAACATGTAGTCTGGATTATTCTTTGCTTCTTGATAAAAGTCCGCCATTTGTCGATTGAACTCGCCAGCTTTAATACGCTCATTTGAGTCAATGAGTAGGAGGTGATCCATGGTCAATTTTAATAGATCATGGATGAGTTCGGAACATCTCTCATGCTGATGCAATTGCTTAACCCATTGTTCAACTCCATCTCGGATTGTGGCCTCTAAGATGCGATTGTTCGGTATCATGGTGAAGAAGTTGTCATCGTCGATTTCATTGGGTCCTGGATTATTGCTTCTGCGATCTGCAAACTCTTCTATGCCAGCACTACCTTTGAGAAGCCACGTAATGAATTCGAGCCATACACATCCACAACTCCAAATGTCGTACGCTCGGGACACCGGGCGGCGCAGCTTACATTCAGGAGGCTCGTAGGTTGGTGATGAGCGTATTCCAGAAGGCCTTATCCCTGATTTTGAATCTCTGCCATGAAATCTTCCTAGGCCAAAATCGGCCAGCTTCAGAACACCTAGTGGATCGTGTGCTTCAGGGCCTTCTGGAAACCATAATATATTCTCCGGCTTGATATCGCCATGTCGCCCGAACATCTCCTCGCCTGCATGTACACTTATTTGACCGTCGTCTTCGGTTTGCACTCGCACATTTCCAGGACCACCAATTTTCAGTGGAATTGTAACTTTGAACTCATGCAGTCGAAACAATGCATTGGCGATCCCATACATCTGCTTCATAGACCACATGACTGTTTCCTGGTCAAACGTCGGGAGTGATCGAATTTCCCAGTAAGATCTTAAGTTACTTCCTGCGTATGGGAATATGAGATGAAATTCTTCCTCTTGTCGATAGGTGGCCAGCAATCGAATAAGATGAGGATGGGGCTTTTTACTGCCGAGGGTTCTCAGGATATCACGCTCCTTCTTGAATTCTGTTTCATCGTTCGAAAATAATCTTTTCACAGCTACTAATGGCTCTTTTGTCTACATCACATTAGTACGAATTTCAACGACCAAAAGTTCAGTCTTACCGTTACATATTCTTTATTCCAAAATTGATGATGAGAAGGATGAACTTGCACGGGAGATACCTCGCTGTATGCTCCCTGCTTGGGCTTCATTGCATCTGTATTTGCGCCATGAAATGAGATGAAGGGCAGAACCTCCCTTGCGGCGAGTTCAAGATCCGTTTTGTCCTCGAATACAGGTGCTATCATCAACCACTGTATGTCGTAGAACGCTTCCAAAGTTTCATCCTTCCAATGATCAAGATTCTCTATTTGCACCCCTTCTTTGAGGAAAAGAGCACCCTTTTCTCGCATCTCTTTTCCTAGGGAAGAAACACCTTGTAAATAATGTAAAGGAAGATCCTTGTCTGTAATTCCCTGATCCGCAAAGTGGTACACATCCGCACCTCTCTCGATGTAAGCTAAGGTCGCGTATAATTTCCTTCCATTTTGGCGAGCCCACTGTGCATAAAACCTTGCTCTGTCAATTGGCATTGTGGTATCGCATCTGCGTATATCGTGTTCAATTGCTTCGACAGTGAGTATAGAGACCTGGCGACATATAGGAACGAAAGGTCGACCCGACTGCGGGCGAAGTTCCTCTCGACTGCTACGTAATCGTTCTTTCAGTGAGACAATATGACTTTCGCCTAGCTCGGTTCCACCAGCAGAATGATTTTCATATTTAATCTTGTCTGAATTGTGAATGGAAGATGTTGGTCTTGGTGTCAAACTTTCTCTTGAAATCAGGGTGTGGATCGGGACTGGTCGTCCATTTGTGGATGGTCGGAGATTATTGGTGTCGCGATTGACAGTCACATCACTTATTTCACTCTAAGTAGTGTCAGCAAACTGGTCAGTGGTGGTCACTAAGAGAACCATTCAGCTTTCTTACCGAGGGCTTTTCTCCGTTATGTGATGAAAGTCTTTGTTTTCTTGTGCTTGATTCACCTTTTGCCGAGCGGCCGAAAAGCTTCATGTTGCAGCTAAGAAGTTGAATAAGTCCCATTGGGATATGCGAAGTTGTGGCGATTATTTATGAACGCATGTGCTTTCTTATAAGGCACGATTACATTCTTTGAGTGGTACAAGCCTCCATTATGCAAACTATATACTTCATTTAATCGGTCGAAAACAGCTGAGGAGGGCAAAGTTGTAAGCCTCCACATACAACACTTATGAGGCTCTAAGGTCGCGTTTTGGGTCGCCAGCACAGGCTCACTATGTCATTGGCATTGATACATTTTTTGCTTGATACCTTTATTGGAGGTAGTAAGCCGGTGTCCCAAAAGGGAAGGTGCTGTAAACCACATTCGCATGTGGGTGGTGATCATGGATCCTGAAAGATAGTATCAGCGCCTAAGCCTCCACACTTCTGTTTAGATTCCAATCTCTCGTGTCGGAAGTTGGAACCATCACTGTTAATATGGTTTCTGTCGAGTTCATCAGAAGTAGAAATTGGACAGTTAAAGGGAAGGCGCAGTGTTTGCATGTGAAATCCTCTTCCAATGGGGCAGGGCTCTGAGAAGCTGTTTCTTAGCATCTGCTTCCCTTGAAATGTGTGAAAAAACGGTCTAGACAAATATCAAATTCAATCAGTCATGACTCGTAAATAACATGACTATATTACACGGGTTCATCATTTGTCTGACGAAAGTGGCCAGTAAAATACAACCAGCAAGATGTAAGCTGCGCATAACTTCAACCTACCAGTGGAAGAAACAAGCCATTTCTTAGATATGATCTGCAAGAACTGGGGTAAAGAAGTGGGGTACTTCGGGGCTTTTATGAATCACACAGGTCGTTGTCTCTAGTCCATAGATGAGTGACCCGATATAGAAACATTTCTGCTACTTTAAACCAATTTTGCAATCCGGAACAACCACTGATAGTAATAGGAGCCGTAACTCAGACATGGCCTTGAATATGTTATATGCATTGCTACAATACTATGATGCGATGTAACCCTCCTCATAATTTGCAAAAGATAACCTCATTATCTGTCAGCGAATGCGAGATAAATGTGGTTAGCCTGACTTGATAGTTGTCGCTGTAGTTGACCAAGTTCCCGCACCAGAGTCCCCAAAAGATAGTGGCGAAGCTATATCTGTCACATGAGAAGAAACCCCTGCTTCGATATCTAACCTTCCAAGCCGGTTCCTCGATGTAGAAAAATTACTCAAGCCTTTTCTCCTGGAAGATATGAAAGACCGAAAGCTGTCTTGACGGCCAGAATTTGATTTCTCAGATACCATTACCTCTTTCTTGACCTCAGTGAGGTAAACCCAAGCCCACCACAGAAATATGGTTAAAGCTGTCAAAGGTATCGAAATGGCTGCTAATATCCAAGAATTCTCCGTTATTGTCATGTGTCCATTATCGCTCGTTTGCACAAATTGGGTGGAGAAGAAATTCTAAGACGAATTAGTATATTGAATGAACCTGATGCTCGGATAACTGACGGCAACAATTGTGGTGGGCAGGTAGACAAGGGTGATTATGGTCAAGATTTTGACAGCTGCTGCATCTTTTGTGCTTCTCTCCTATAGATTTATTAGCTCTACTTTCAGATGTATAGTCATAAATACTCACAGTCAAATGATGCATTGATCTATTCTCTTCGTGATTCAAGAAATCCGATAGCTGCAGTAGGTCAATTTTTACGAAAGTTAATGTTTGACTTGCCGCACATACCAAAGTTACAGTTGACTGAACTCGATCTTTCAGGTCTTTCGCATGACCTAGATATGACTCCGCATCCTTCACATACTCGTCGAATTCTCTCAGGATCAGGTAATGAGATGCTCTATCTTCAGGCTCCATCTGTTTTCCAAATTCGTTTGCATATTCCTTGCATTGGTCCCGAAGGCCAGTAACGGTTTCTACTTTGGTCCGAAGTATCATCAAAAGGTCAAGCACAAAATCTTCTAAGACCTTCAATTCCTGTCGTGATTCAAAGCCTATTCCGTGTGCTGAGGAAGATTCTTCTTCCATGTCATCGGTGGCGCAAATTATCAAGTTTGTCTGTGGAAATTTGTTGTCAGAATTGGGTCATCGAGCTTGAATATTCGGAAAGCATACTTGTTCTCTCAGTCTTGCTTCAAGGCTTGCCATATAGTCCGGCCATCCCGAAAGACTATCTGATACTAAGAGTCTATGCAGATTCCATGACGATGTCTGTCGCTTGTCAGCGGCTCTTTCTTCGAGATATGCTGTCATTCTCATCTCTGCATTAGAGGAAGGTGCAATAATCAAGAGCATCGAGGGCGCGCTTTTGATCGAGATGGGTAGCGAAGAAGTTTCATCAGGTTTCCTACCATGATAAACTGCTGTCTGGCGAATAGACCAAGGGTTTGTCCCACCTCGCCCATTTAGCTCTACCTGACGAATCACATACATCAGATCTGTTTAGCTAATATCTCAGCTTTCATCCATCTCAATTTTGTTGAAAAGGTGCGAGACTTACCTTTGGGCTCATATGGATCAGTTATGTCCAACTTCTTTCTTATTCTGCTTCTTAATCTAGGAAATTCGAACTCGTTCTCTCTCTGCTTTAGCCCAAACGCAAATACGCACTTCCAAAACTCTTCGCAGACCTCATAACTGTTAATGAAATGCTCAAATAGTGCTCTCTCGATGTTCAACCTTGCCCAGCATCTATCGTGTCGTACAATGAAGATTTGACAAACATCATCCGTCCCTTTGAGGATATTGACTTGCGAAACTTCACAGACATCTAGATTCTTCTGGAAAGTGGGAATAATTGGCTGTTTCCTTATGTTGACAGATTTGGAGAGCCTAATGACTTGGAAGGAGCTCTTTTCCGCTGTTTTGATGAATAGATTATTCGCTCTGGCTTCAATTTTGCATTGAAGTGCCTTCGAATCGTCAAGATGAAGATATTGAGCCATGTCCAGATATCAGATACGACAGACACTACTCCTCGCTCTATGAGTATATAAATATTCACATAGAGTGTCTAATCATACGATAAATGATTTCCTTACCCCAAGCGAAAAGATTGACCCCGCACACAGCCCATAATAGCCTTGCATATGGGCACAATCACTGCAGCTGACGGCTGTGATAACACGTCGTTCAAGAGGGGAATTTCCATTTGAAAATATCATGATGTTTAACCATAGTCGTTTACTGATTAATATTACGATGAATATCTCAATCGTTGGCCTAGATTGTAGTCTGAGAATATGGTAAGCGATTCCGTTTTTGAGCTTTTATATGATTTCTTTAAGCGTATCTATAACGTTGAATTTAATTGCAATTCTAAGATAAATAATGATGAACTCTCTAGCCTGGAAACGGACATCGATTTTTCCCAAAGTTCTTTTAAGGTAAAGAACAACACCCATACTCCATAAAGAGAAGACTAGCAGAATTATGATTTCTCATAATTAGCAAAAATGCCAAATGAGATAGAGCAAGCTCTTCCTGTTCGACACCTGCCAGATCAACGATTGCGCCTTCTATATACTCGACAGTCTTGTATTTGTTCCTAAAATGCATCAATAAATAGATTTTTCATGAATATTTTGGTTGACTGGTTGTTACCTCAGTCAACGTTCGAACATTATCATCATCGGAAGGACGATATATCTTGTAGCGATTTAATCTCAACTAAGAACAAAGGTATTAGTTCTCATCACGAGAAGAGGTAAATAGTTGATTTTTACCTCCACTCGAAAATTGTTATTTCCATCAACTGTCCCATACACTCGTTGTAACAGGCTAATCAATTTTCGAGGGTCCACATAATGTCCATCAATGACTTGAGGGGATAAACAGCGCGCAGTGGAAGCCATATCGACAAAAAAGAACGAAATTAACGAAAAGAAGGCAACTGAATTTGGCAGTGAAAGAAAAAAAGGCAATCGTGAGTCACAAAACCGCGGGCAGAAATTGGTTTATCAACGTCCTTAATTGTTTCTACCTGACTGCCGTTCTTTCCTCTGGTGAATTTCTCAGCCAGTTGGATACAGACAAGTAAGCACTAAATCATGCGGGCAGATTTCTTCTGCATGCTCAGCCACCCTTTGCCGCTGATTCCGTGCAAGAATTAATCTCATCCTTTCGTTGCGCAGGTTAGTGCCCGTACTTTGGTGAGAGGAAAGAGAAGGGGGAAAAGCCAAACAAACAAGTGTCAGAATCTCTGGTGTCTCCACGAAAAATCGCCCACGTCGAAGCTGTGTATTCAAATCAGCTCAAAACACCCCCAAAACCCCCAGAGCTGCTGAAGACAGAAACATGATGACGGACCTTGACCTCAAAGTTCTGCCCAGGGAAACGGCCTTTCAGAAAAGCCTTGAGCTTTTCCACATCCACATATCTGTTTTCTATCGTTTGCTTTGCCGGCATGTCTTCCGATTCGTGTGATGGGCAGGTAAAGGAAGCCCTCGGGATAAGGATATTATTTCTTGGGAGAAATTCAAGGATAAAATGTTCGCCTTTATGGTAAGAACAAGGCCACTTGAAAAGGTGGTATTACCACCTGCTAGGCCGAGTACAGCCGGAAAGAAACGAATCGGCGACTTTTTAACTTTCCGCACGTGATTGTATATTTCTTCACAACTTATTCAGTTGTTATAGCAGAAAGTGCACTAAGTGGAAAGCTTGGAGTTTTGGGTTGTATCTATCACTCTCTCGGCGAACAAGTGTAGCTCGACATCAGGTTTCATTTAAAGCGATTCATTCGATTGGTTCAACGTTGACTAAATAACTTAACCGATTGGGAGCACTGTTCACGCTGTCAAACATCGCACAACATCGTTTTCCTTGGGTCCTATGAAGGCTAGTTTGGTATCTTTGATGATATACTCCATCTCGTTATCATGCACAGTGCTGGAATTCACCGTGGCAAACCTAGTTGGGTTCTGCCAATAATCCCTTGTATTGTCCCTTCAAAGTAGAGTCTAGACAACGAAAGCCGAAAGCCTCATGCCTTTTTCGGTTTCCGTCTCTCCTAAGTTACTCTGTATCAACCGATAAACGGCGCCTTTCATCTCTGAAATCGGTATAGCAGGGCCCCGACTGGCGTTATTGAACTTCGAGAGTTCAATTAGCGTAGTCAGCCTAAGGAGACACAGCTGTAATGTACCGAGTATTGGAAAGCCCCATCACGTAATCGTACAGTAATCTTCACGGACTTGGAAACAGTAAGTGCACTTCATATCATTAGTCATGAGTCCTCACCGAGATTGTTTGATGGAGAAACAGAATATAATCAGAAATCTTATGGTTGGTGTACCCAAATCTGAACGCAACTGGCAAGGAGTCTTGCTGGCATGCATGGGGCGCTGTCCTCAATATAAGACATGGGCTTTGCTGAGCTGTAACACTAGACCACGACATCATGCCACTGCTAATGATTAGTACTCGATTGATCTAATATCAGTGGTAGACTACCAATAAGCGAGGTGGGGGGATGTTTTCTACGGAGTAATAAATATTCTGGATGCTGCATATGATAATCGAGGTCTCGTTCTGTTAGGCAAACTAGAGCCTCACTACTCAGCCCTACTTCAGAGCTTTCTAGTGCGACGAGAGTTCTTTACTTATCCCCACAAACTAAGCTAGATTTCACAAAGACCATCTTAAGCGAAAGCGCTACTGCATTTTTAGACTATTTTAAATCGCCCTCAAACTATGGTTGTGCAAACAATGGAACCTTCACTTACCTAATGAATATTCATTGCTCATCAAAAATTGTCTCCATGCAGAGATACCCAAATGTAAGTGAAGTTCTATAAGGTATATATGTTTGAAGGGCAGTCATTTAAGATTTGGCTTTTTGTGGAGTGACATAAGAAATTGCGGATTAATGTGGCAGGTGCGCTTTTATTATTAGCCACGGTGCGATACTTGCCAAAGTCTCGGGATCAAAAGGGAACATTATCATGAGCATTCACGGGCACTTAATCGACTGCTCAATATTATCATATGAATTTGTTTAATCAACCTATCATGGCCTCCACCAAATATGATTCTGTCCTATCTAGAAGTAATCTCAGAGCTTTTGGTACTTTCTTATAACTTGATTGACCAAATTAAATTACAAATAAACCCAATGCCTATGATCTCAATAATCCCAACTAAGCCCCTCTCTATCCGAACAAATCGAAACTTCCCTATGCGATCAGTGACTTAGTCAATGTGTGATGACCTCTACTAGGCATGCTTCATCAACTCGAAGATACTATCCATCAAACTTCCTTCAGGGGAGAAGGAAGTCTTAGGTGCACCACCTGGCTTCTGGGAAGGTTTTCCTGCTTGCTCTAGTGTGCGTTTCTGATGAGAACGAAGACAACCAGCGACGGAGTCACAAAGTTTCTTTTGCTTTTGTTCAAATTGTCTTTGGGGCAGTTTCAAGAAATTAGATATCGGCATGCCGACTTCTGTTTCCCACTTGACCGTACCGCTTTTCATTGCGTCAGAACAGCCTTGGTTCATGTGCCAAACCTCAATGACGGGGTCGGCTAGATGATCAACAAGGTCTGTGAATTTATTCTTTGCCTCACCAAAGTTATTTGAGCTGTTGATTGAGGAGGCGCGATTGTTGAGGTACTGGGCTCATGGTGTCACTGAAAGATAATAGCCATATTGAGCGCTCGTGAGATCAAGACTGTATGTGCCACCACCATTTTTAAGAATGACCTTGAAGCAGCTATGTGGGAACTCAAAATTATCGTATTTGCCAGTTCCAAGAAGCTGCTTAACTCTTCTCTTTGTGTTTTTCGGTGTCACACCGACTTCTGTAATCTTGGCAGCAATCCCTTCCCTTCCGTCAGTTATTTTCTTTCTTATTCTGCGCAACACCTGGTTACTTACCGGTGAGAAAATGTCCAGTGACCTCTTGCATCCATGTAATAGCTTCACTACATGCATTTTGTGCCAGCAAGGCATGCTTATCCTCCACATTTTGGACCAAATTGACTGGAAAGTCATGAAACATTTGCATTTTACTCTCCTCGTTCGGGTAGCTTTCATCAACGTAAAGCGTTCCATTTCTCTCTTCAATCTTCACAACCCTTATGTCAAACGTAACTTCACGATAACGATAGAAGATTTCCTGAAGCGTCTCGCCAGCACGATACAGTAGCTTCTTCATCTGATGAGCCTTGCAAGCAGACTTGTGAAGTTTCCAGTGCTCCACTTGACATTTTTCGGTGCAATAATAGATGGTTGCAACGGCCTCCTCGCCGAGCGGAGAAGAGCATCCACCGCATTTTCTATGGGCTGGGGCTTTGCAATGAGCACATTGATTCTCAATCGCGGAGGGAAGGGTCGTGGTCGTCATGTTGGCTGACGATGGCTCTATCAAGGAATGGGAATTAGTCTTTTTCATAAAGTAAATGATAGGTACCAGAAGAGTTGCATTACTTACGATATTCTTGCAGAAAATGTTATCTACCTGAAAAGGGATCTGAGGATTGATATTTTGGCTTAATGAAATTGGTCAGTCTTTTGACCAAGCAGGGAGAGATAGGATTCAAGTACTTACATTCAGTAATATCAAATTGATCAAGACCGCAGTATGATGATTCTCCGGTAAAGAAAAAAAACCCCCAGATAGTTTTCCTCTTCTTAGTAGAAAGATTTGAAGGTAGGAAGTTAAGAAACGAAGTTGTGAGGAGAAATGGAAGTACTTGTAAAAGAAAATGAAAACCGAGCTAAGTGAGGGGACGCACAAAGCTAAGGATCTTCTAATTCACTATATTTCAGTGCATGAACCATTTAGTGAATTTTGAAGAATCAAACTGAGTTCGACTAGGTATCTGCTTGTAACTTATGTTTTCAACGTCCTCAAGCAAGTCAAATGAATCATTTACGCAGCTACTTGGTCAACTTGGGTATCATATAGACATTCGGTTCAACTACGAGGAAGCGGGTTCTTCGTGAGAATACTTCAAGGAGAGCACGATATACATGAAGTACAGCAGTGATAATGATTTAATTGATAGTTCTATCTTTGAAAAAAATTCCGCATATCATAAGTCCTAACTTTACCTGTTTTCAACTTTGCCATCTTTCCTATCTCCCCGTGGTATTGAAAATCTCAGTTACTACCTCCCTAGTCCTCCATACCGCCGATGCTCAGTTTCAAACTTCCCAGCTCAAATCAGAAGAGATACTTCTCCAACAGTTAAATCACAGCCACGCCTTGTCTAATCAGACATCCCAGATCATATATTCCATCTGCAACGGACTCAGTCATTGAGTGGCCGAGTAGTGCGGTTGCTGTTCGATATTCTCAGTTATGTGAGTGAACTTTTCCCTGCAGGGGACCATGTTGAGAATAGCAATTCCTCTCAAGATACCTCTTCAAGTATACCTAGGACCACGACTTCCATCTGGGCGATAGTGAAAGCAATTTAGCTCATGTGCCGCATTACTAGTTTCAAGGATTCTTTCATAATCGGCCATACATAGCCAGCAGAACTCATAGTCACAATGAGTGCCTATTTATCGTTAGTTAACCTATCATTCATATCTTGAAAAATTCAAACTTACAAGTCATGTGATCACAGCCCTTGTTTTTCAAGATCGGAACTTGACAGTTTGGACATGGCTTAGTAGCCTTCTTGATCAGTCTTTCGCTCTTTTTGTCTTTCTTAGATTTCCCTCTCTGTTGGACATCATATTGGCCACAAGTGAGGCCAGTATGCCATGGCATCTTGTGGGTGAAGCAGGTTTTGAAGCTGCATGTCCCACATGTCATGATTGGTTGGGCATCACCATCTTGGTGGATCTGACCGTTCCCACAGTTTGGACCCAAAACAGTTTGTGAACTTTGGATCAGCACTGATATAAGATAGGAGAGCGTTCTTGTCATATCTATCTCAGATGTTAGCATTGGTAAAGTGGGAGATTAGCTTGTCGGATTATAAACATACCTAATGAAATCGGCCTCGGAGGCGAAAGACTTCACATTGTCGAAAGATAACAGCTCGGGGCACTCCGGACATGCGAGCTGGTCCCATTGAATTGTTTCAATCTGAACACAGATTGACTGGGAGAGGCATCCATTGCAGCATGACGAATCATGTGCGCATCCGGCGGTGATTCGATCAGGGAAGTCGGCAAGAGCGAGTTCCTCTGCACAAATTGAACATTCTTTCAGCTGAGGATCCGGAGCCACAACTTGTTCTTCACGCACAACTCTACGTGCACGTTTAATAGTCCTTGCGCGTTTCGTAACTCGAGGTGCTGGTGGAGGGGAGGATCCTCTTTTTCGTGGGTTGTAATGATCCTCAATTGAACCCGTGGCACCGCTTTGCAGCCAGGTTTCAATGGCATTGATTTGGTTGAGGGTCACGTCCCCGTAGTTATGGAACCAATTCAGATGATTTATCATCTGGGACTTGTTGTGAATCTGGAGTGACCCGTTTGTTGTAAAAATGCCATGATCTGTTGTAAAACATCTTTCCGATATTCGGATGTGCCACGGCCGAGAAAAAATCCGGGAAGATCAACATCTCTGTTGAAGTTCGACATGGTTATCGACGGTGATTGGTAATGAGTGATAGATCTGCTTCAGTTCAGTTTGATAATCCTGTTACAATCAGGTAGTACTCCTGATGAAGTGATTGGTAGGAATTCTGTGGTGATATATTTGAATAGATGATCTGTGAAAGTTTTGTGGTAGTATTTCCGATTGATTGGAGAAGTAGAAGGTATGTTACTATGTTAATAGTAAAATTATAGGTAAAAATTAAGTTCTGTTTTGGGGGGGATAGAAAGAAGTTTATAGAGTATCGAGAGATGCGCCCAATGAACCAGTAGACATCGAGTACGTCGTCAAATCAACAAGTGAGCCGTACAATGTACGGCCATTCTGGGACTTGACAGTCGCGAATGTCACCGTGAACTTGATGTACCAGAAAATACATCGTATATATCAAGATTCGAGGATGAACTGAAGCCGTATCGTAAACACCGAAGCAGAGATCAGAATAGACAGAGTATAGTAGAGGTCTATAGATATCAGTTGCCGTATATACTCAAGGACGATTACGGAGATTTGAGGTGAGGAATTCAGGAAACTGAAGCAAGAGACGGGTCTAAACTGAACCTTTGCTGGGGAAGATCAAAGGGGGAGGAACTGTCAAAGTAGAAATCTTGAGTGAATTTTGCAGGTCAAGTCTGATGTTCCAATATAGCTAGGTAGGCACCTACTGATCACAGTGAATCCATACGGTGAATTCCACAAACCAGCTCTAAACCGCAAAACCCAATAGTGAAAAGACCGTACATCTACATCCCCAAACCGCGCTGTCCAAACACGGTCCTCCAAATGAAGCGAGAGACAGAGGCGATGATCCAAATACGGTAACGAGAACTCGCGTAATCTTTTCAAAACTCAAGATATCCAGGGGCAGCAGACACGCAAGATCTTGTAGAGTTTTCCCTCTAGACCCACACTCGTATTGATGTCTCTAGTCCCAACAATATCCCTGACAGGCATCAAAGGTGGTGCCATCTGTGCAGCAACTTTTGCAATCACAACCTCAATCCTCGCGATCGATCAACATGGAAGAAATTGACCAACTATAGCCTATGGATATCTAACCACACTCCACTCTCCCATCCAACTACCCACCAAGCACAAAACCCACCAAGCACAAAACCCACCAAGCACAAAACCCACCAAGCACAAAACCCACCAAGCACAAAACCCACCAAGCACCAAAATCAAATTTCCAAGACGAGAAGAGCATCGATCCTTCAAACAACCTCATCTCAATATACCCACAATCCATCCAAACCCTCAAACCCATCACCAAACCCATCCCAACATCTCCCGAAACCCAAGTTCCAACCCAACCCCAACAATCACACCAAAAAAAAACACACACCACGCGGCACCACACCAACAAATCAATCTATACATCCTTCCCATCCCATCCCACTCCATCAATCACACAATTTCGCAATCACATCTTATTCAGTACAATTCCTAATTAGATATAGACCTCCCGACTAGTACTAACAGAACAGATTATCAATTTACAGAATAAATCACATAAAACCCGCAAGCAACTCATCTCCAGATACCCACGTAATTCAAAAATCCACCATCAATATCAACCTGAGCCTAAATGTACAAAAGATTTACACAAAAACCATACCATAAACAAATAACAATAGTTCTCACAAATAATCTATCTATCTATCCATCTACCTAATGAGTAAACACAATCATCCACAAACAATCCATAGAACGGACAATCTGTAAATCATCTGCAGATGCAGATTATTGTTGCGTAGTCAAATTGAATGATATATCACTTGTACAGTCTATAAGCTTGGGAAATCAGGATATACACAATACATGATCAAAATGCCCGATGAGAAATAAAAATGATCGTGAACATGATCTCATATGACAGTGGAATCTGAAAAGAGGGTCATATCAGAACCCTATTTGAAAGATGACCTGGCTCTGGTCCTACAATTTGGAGTTATGGATAGAGGATCAAAAGCAAAGAACCCAAAAAGATCAGGGATGGATTTTACTATAAATCATTCGGTACTTTTCTAAGGTGAATGCACAACAGTAATGATCATGATCTAAAAGCAGACATACAAAAGAAGCTTTTATCGTGAGTGTCGGGAAACGGATTCACACGATGAGAGGTAATCACCAACTTATTGAGTATCAATGTTATTAATTTATGACCACTAATGATGTGAAACAATTATACTTTGAATAAATCACTCTCATCTCCAACCCTGTCTATCGATAGTGTCTTTATGAGTGAATATCAGTAGATATAGATTTTGACATGACCTGCCATCAAAAGTAATGCTACCTTGATCATCCACCGCTAACTTCTGGTGAGACCTTTCGTTTGCATTTTCTTACGAACGGCCAAGCTTTGCTCCCTAGCGTATAATCCCTACACGGAATCAGCTCGCATGGCGAATGGATATTAGGTTTGAAATTCTTACGATTGTCGGTGCGGCTTGAGTGGCAATGCCGGTAATATTACTTCCTTAGTTCTGCGATTCAAGGCTGGTAGAGTAGGTAATTGTGGTGGCTTTCCATCTGCAATACTTGAAGGGGGAGAGTTGGAAGGAGTCAGAGGGGGCCATTCAGAAGAGTTTGTAGGGTCAACTGAGACTGTAGGCTTTCCCTTCTCCTGATTGACCTCAGGCAAGCTTCGCTTCTTCTTGTTCTTCAAATCCGTCTTTGGTTGTTCGTGTTGCCCCAAAGATTCAGCATCACCATCTTTAGAGACCTTTCCTTGTTGTTTAACTGCCTTGGGCTCCGTCTTACGTGCAGGTCCATTATTGGTGGTTAAAGAAACTTTATTATTGTCTGAAAAATTCGACTGAGATTGTTTCTTGAAATCCTTGGAGGAACCGTGAGTCTTTGACTTCTTGTGGTTGGACTTTGCAAGAGGTGCATTGGGAGTAATTGAAGCCGTAGTGACACTTGGAGTCGAGATGGTTTCAGATTTGACTTCATTGTCTATGGATTTTCCAGTTGTTCGTTCGCGGTCTTTTGGAATTTCGGTTACATCTCGAGTCGCTTGTTGGAGAATAGAGTCTTTCGAGGCTTCGTTAGATATAGATTCAGTCGAAGAGACACTTGGTTTCCGGGTGGAGTCTCCACTGAACAGTGTGTCTTCGCCGCCAAGTGATGGATTTGTAATTGTCGATTCAGTTGGCGAAAGTATGGCAGGGAATACGCTAATGTTGTTTTCCTTATCGATCTCGGCCTTGTTGTTGGATTTGAATTGCTTCTTATTTTTCTTGGACTTCTTCGCCTTTCCTTGAGACGTTGAATCCGAATCCATTGCAGCTACTGTCCCACCCAATGGTTCTGGCAAGGAGCTGTCGACAGGGCCCGATGACTCGAGAATCTCAACCGGTGTTTGTTCAACATTTCCTGTTTTTATTGCAGCCATTGTGTCTACTTTGATCTCGGTGGTTAACGATTGACCTGTTGTAGGGCTTATCGGTTCCTCGATTGATGAAGCTTTTGGTGAGGTCAACGCATTTTGATCGTCCAATTGAATTTGAAAAGTCGATCTGACGGGAGTTACAATCGGGGTTGTATTGGCTGGCCTATCTGTATATTAGTGCAACGCTTCAACCGAGTTTGAGCTTTCAATCGAACACATAGACTCACGTATCTTGGCCAACTGTCTTCTTCTGTCGACGACCCGGACTGTTAGTGGAATCCTTTCCACTAGGCCTAGATTGTGAAAAGCTTATTGAATGTCAGCGATTTTTGAAATGACAAAATCCTCCGTAACATATATTCGCTTACTTCTTTTCAATTGGCGAATTCTCTTTTTTGTTGACTGGGCGGTTGGGCAAATTTGCCATGTTGTGATCAGCTCCAGGTCTTGTGCCGTTGCGATGACGGTCTGCCTGGGCTCCACTATATGATCGATATGGGGCTGTACCGGCAGTGTTTGTTCTGTTGTTCAATACTGCACTGGGTATTTGTTGTTGGAAATATGCTCCTACTCCTCTTTCATGTTGAAGAACTTCCGTAAAAGCTGCACTTAGTCCATGTCCTGGAATTTGTTGAACTGGTGCTTGTGTCAAAAGATAGGGAGGGATAGATTGAGAATCTGGTGTATATGGAAAGGGATCAGAGATATTTCCTGGAGTCATATGATTGCCATTCTGATAACGAAATTGGTTTTGACCGCTCTGGGATTTCGAGGGTCGATGTTGGGATATGGAGTTTTTTTTTGGCCAAGCTCGACTTTCAGCCGCAGGATTAAATATATAGCGGTTTTGATTATCTCCATGGTAACTGTGGTAGCTGGAGTTACTGCCCGATCGCTCTCTTGAATTTTCAAGTGGATATCCTGCTGTAAGTATCCGCCCATTTGGCATCTTGTAGCCATCAAATTTCTCAATTGCCATGGCTAAGACATCGGCATCGAATCTATCATGACAATTAGCTTTAATGCATTATTTGGGCCAATATGTAAGCTCACGTTATGAAAATGGGACCATTGTTATTGGGCCTGAGTAAAAATTTGATCGACACCACTTTTCCGACTTGGGACATTAAACTTTTCAACTCATGAGTGTAAAACATCTTCAAGTCTGCACCCGTCATGTATAGAGTGCGGCCAGAGGAGCCTCTTGACGCAGAATTTTCATAAGTATACAGACAGAAGTCGTCTGTTTTATAGAGCTTTGGATCTCCTTCCATTTCACCTAACTCGGCAAGTGATTGACTGAGTTTAGAATTTCCAAAATTCTTGAGATTTCGAACATCATTAGGAAGCTCCATACGAGAACCAACCGAATTATCTTTGCCCATGCGACGGTTGAAATTATCAGTAAAAGGGACAGGAGCATGCTCATTATGGAAGTAAATAGGCTCGGGCTGAACAGCTCGAGGAGGGCTTCCTCGCGTGCTATTGAACATGTTTTGTTGTTGATTGTTCTGCGATGGATGCATAAACTTTTGTGGCTGAGTTCCATGAGGCCCGGTCCATTGATGTCTTCTATTTTGATGAGTCTCAATCGAATTTCCACGATGCCTAGATTTGTTGCGAAGCCCATTCTCGTTTTGGTAGCTCTCGGAACGAGTTGGGGAAGCATTCAAGCTAGTCGTAGCATTAATCTTGTTGCCCATACTGCGCTGATCCTTCATGAAGCGATCGTATTTTTGTGGTTGTTGCTGAGGATAAGTCGGTGTCATTCCCGCGGCAGCTTCACCTCGATTCGCATATTTCAATTGGTTTTGAGCTGTTGGATTCAACGGCATACTAGCAGTCCTATTGGTGTAGAAGCTAGACTTGGATTGGGGTTGCATGGACCTGCAACCATGCGATGCAAGATTTACTCCTGCTGCTTTTCCTATCATAGGAGCAATTGCTGGTCGATTGACTTGGTTTCCAGCCTGTATATGACGAGTCCCATTGCCTGAGACAGCTCTGACACTCGAAGTGATGGAACCTGAGGATGCAAAAGTTGATATGCATCATGAGAAGGGACTGAATTAGTAACTGTCGTGGCTTGTAACAGGCGCAAACGACAATTCTCCAAAGCTGCTTCGAGCGTTGACTTTAGCTCCGGAGCAACTTCCTCAGGCTCATCCTGGCAGAAATACTTGTACATGCTGCCCGCAGCAGAGTTTAAGACCAAATCTCTATGATCTGTGACCCATGCTTCTGCATATTCATTGATTTCGTCGTTTATCTCCTTCTGTATTTCTGGTTTGCGTCGCTCATTTTCCTCGCCAATAAAAAACATGACATAATAGAGAAGCCAGGGCTCTCCAATTGTATATCGGCTGCATCCCAAAGAAAGTAGAGGTCATCCCAGTTGGTAGGCTTACTAACATAGCAAACAATGTCTGGATATAAGTCAAATAAGCTAGTAGCTTTAGCCTTGGCATCAGCAACTACGTCACAGTGCACAATGCAGGGGATTCCCGTAGGAGCAGATTCGCGTTTGGAAAGCGGCCACGATCAGTGGAGATCCATGCAGGCATATCAGGGAGATTTCGAACGTCCCATCTCTCAGGATTGCTTTCCGTGGGCTGAGGAGCTTGAGGAGGTCGAGAATTCTCCATCATATGTATCGGGAGGTAATATGGTGGACGGCTCATTGTTCCGCGATATTGTAGTAGATGCGGGGGTTTCAATTGTTAATATTGGTTCGAAGATTGGAAATAGGACTTTGTAGGTGTGGGCAGATTCTCTTCGTGGAGTCGTGAAGTGAGGAGTTGTATTATTTTTTGAATGTTCCAATCGAGTTCAGAAATTCAAAGTCGAGAATATTTGCCAGTGATGCCGGCGAGAGCTCTCCCTCAGCAGTTATAGAATTATTGTAAAAATTATTATAAAATTCCTGATGCGTCTTGATTTGTGTTAATTGCTATTGCCAGCAATAGCAACGCAACTTGTATGAAAGCTTCAAGCTCAATGCGACAATAATTGACCCGTTTGATGCTACAAGAGAATGCAACGAGAGAGAATTGATTGCGACAGTGCAGAGATTGTATTCGTAACGAAACGATGGAATATAAAGGTTTATGGTGGGAGTTATTAAAAGTGCAAGATGTGAAAGAGGAGACCGGAAGGTTTCTCAGAATAGAAGGTGGAAAGTCTTGAAGAGAAAGGTTGACTGTTTTTTCGAAGAAGAGAAATTTTTGGGGGAGAGATAAAGTAGAAAGTCCTTACCGTACTAATTCACCTTCTAAGAACGCTAAGAATGACAAGTACTACCTAGCACCGCTAATAGAACTTCATGACGAGTGTTCAGGTGATTAAAGTGAATGATATACCTAGTAGGTAATGTTATTGGAGCTTGCATTTTATAATTCACAGTCTTGCTATCATTAGCAGATTTTGACGCCGGCTTTATCGTATCATACCTGCCTAACCATTCAAACTGAGTTAGAAGGAAGGAGCCAGATCGCACATCATGAAAACTCCAGAAATTAGAGTTTCGTCTTTTCTTCTTTTCGCACTTTCGTCCTTTAGGTTTTGCAGACTTCCATCCTCCCTGTACTGGAGTCAAACACGAGAAGTGAAAGGTCCATTCGAAGAATACTTCACTTGAAACTGTGCGTGGTGAACTGCATGGAGTGAGGAACAAGTATCGAGGGAACATACTTCTTGAATGTCTAGGAATCCAACTGCTATCCCGAATTTTAATATTTGATGAACCCCTTCAAATCATTGTGTCCCATTATAGATAAGTGGACCTCTTTTTCTTTCCAGTTCAAAATCATCTATTCACTCCCATATGTCACAATAGTCAGTTATGCGGAGTAACTTCAGTAATAGATGTGATTAAACAAATTGATATTGTGAAATTGGTATTGTAAACTTTTGAGATGATGTACAGCGCAAACAATGCAAAGGCTAGTTTTTGGAAAGAGCATTGAGCATCGTCAATATCTCGGATTTACTATCTCCAGCAACAGCTTTCCCATTGCTCCAATCCACAGTCTGTTCAAACATTAGTAAAAAGATCATTCCATGAGATACATTTCACGGCAAGGAACATACCAGAGGTCTTTGGAAGCTATCTTCATTGGCTTTGATCTTCCTTACGGCGTCTGCTTCATCCTTTGCACCTGTAACAATACTGCCAACCTTTGATACACCAATATATTCCAGAATGCTCTTGAGTTGATCTGGGGTAGGTGCAGATTCGGTGACTTCCAATTCGAACTCTTGTCTCTTTGGGTTGGTCTGAGCAGAGTGGTCGCTAGCTTGATCCTCCGTCGCGGATTCAGTAGCATTGGCAGAAGCTTGCTTCAAAAGAGTATGAACTCTTACTGAAGCTGGAGAGCTTGCCTTGTGAAAGAGAGTAATCACATCGAGAGTTTTATGCTATGGATTAACGATGTCAGTAAATGTCTAATAATAATGATCTGCCATCAAGAATTGAGGTCCATAAGAGCTTTAATCAAACTTACGAATCGAAACATTTTGACTGATGTGTATTATTATGTTGATTGGTATTATTGTCAACGTTTTTAGATGCTGTTGTTTGACGTCGTCGAAATCTTGAAGCTTTGAAAGTTAAGATGACGTTGACCGTGTTGACCTTGTGTGGCTTTCCCCTCCGTACCGTGCTATCAGAAATAAATCCTTGGTGAATCCTTGATCCCTGCCATTTCTACGCAGTAAATTTTGTGTTTTGTACCATAGCAACGAGGACTTTTGATTTGTCGCGTAGAAGACGTGAGACTTTAAAATCCTAAAGAATTCGAGAACACCACAAATTTATCTCCTCACGCATTCCAGATAATACCAGTCTTTTTTTGAGACACATCACATTCTTCTCCCTTGCTTTACCTAGGTAAATATTACATAATGCCGCCATTGATATTACACAATGTTCCAGAGGAGGAGTGTTATGTAGGTGAAGATGGTATTAAAAGACCTTATGCTATGCTATTCCCTGGGTAAGCTTTTCCCCGTCCATACGATGGAAGGTTATCAATCTGATTCGAGTAGAAATGATGGAAATCCAGCCGCGGCAAGAGTTCGAAGAACCGTTCCAGAGACAGGATCCTTTGGTAAATCGACAAGACGATCTCGATCAAGAACTGGCACACCAGCTTTGAAAAAGGAGGATCCGACCTTGGCAGCTGCAGACGCAATCTTTGCTGCCACTTTTGCAAGGAGAGCAGCGGCGACATCAGACTCGGGACCACCTCAGCGCAAATCTTCGATACCATCTTCATTGTCGCAAACCAATATTCGAGATAACAATGCTTTAGTAGCTATTGATGGAAATGCGGGCCAATCTTCGAGATTTGTACACAAGGAGCCTACAGAGGTTATACTACGAGGTTTCACGCCAGAGCATCAATGGGCAGCTATTGCAGAATATGAAAGAATTGCTGGCCACATATGTGAGGATTATCCTCGCGATGCACCTCTAGATCAACGAAGATACAAAACCGACCTCCGAGATCCTGTTGTTCTGCGAAGACGTCCGATGACTATAGAAGAAAAAGCAAAAGCTTTGAAATATGCTGGCGGGAAGCACTGGATTAAAATCACGTTCGAATCCGCGGAAGCAGCAGATGCAGCGATAGAAGCCTCTCCACAAGCAGTACTGGGTTATTTTGTTCACGCTGAACTCTATCGCGGTGCGCCACCAGCAAAAGATGAGCTTGGAGTTTCTACAGTAACATCAGAAAGATCATCTCGTCTCAATTCTAATAGACACCGCTTCGATCCTGGACCATTCCTTCCAGGCGCCGAACGTCCACTTCAACAATCCGGTCTACCCCGTTCCTGGACTACTCCTGAAATGTCGCAAATTAGTCGAAACGTACACTTTGAAGATCGCGCTCTATCTCCTGAAGGCTCTCAAGCTACCAGTCATACAATCGATACTACTACGTTAACGACATCTACAGTCACAGGTGGTAACCTTGCCCTTCAACAACGGCCGTCTTCTGCAGGTTCTGCCACTCCCGAGGCACCTTCCCTTTACTGTCGCAAAATCCCAACAGCTCAACGACTGCAACTTCTTCCTGCCGATCAGGCCCTACTCCCTCAAAAATCGTACACACAGCAAGTTTTGTCCAACATACCATTATTAAATTGGTTCAGTGCGGATATTATAGGGGACACAGTGCCAAGAACAGAGACGGGCGAATTCGATTGGGCAAAAGCGAGTCTTTATTGGAGGATGATCTACTGGTTCGACACATACCTAGGGATTTTTGGAGTTGTGGGAGGAGAGAAAGATGATTAGAGTTGATTATATGGAGAACTTTTAATGGAGAAACGGATTGTCGAGAGTGACATCTTGGAAGGCGAAGACGAAGCAGATTAGGTTGTTTTGGAGAAGCTATGAGACTATACCCGAGATTGCGCGAAAAATTACAGACGAAGAGCGTAGATGGCACAGAAATGTAATAAATGACCGGCCAACCAATTGGGTATGGATGATGGGGTGACTGAGGGAAAGGAGTTTTGGCGCGAGACTTTTCCCGGCGAATATAGCATGAAAGTTTATTTTGTCATTCTGTCAATCATCAAATATGAAACTACTACTCACAGCTCTCCCTTTCTACTTTGTTCTTCTTAAACTTGTCAGCATACCTCCAAATCGTCTCATACACAATTTTTATATAACTCCTTCCCAGATCCCAAACCGAAACCGAATACCCCGATACCCATATCCCCGTATACGCATGCCAGAAAGAGAAAAAAATGATAACAAAATTGGTCTAGAGGGGTATTAGTACGCTTGAGGCTATGCTATAATCCACGTGCTAAACATTTAAACATAAAATCTATCGTTCCATTCTCGCTCTCTTCTGTCTTCATCGTGCTCAGACTCGGTTTCTGGTGATGAAATTCGCTCGTCTCCGCGGATGGTACCCTCTGAGTGCATACTGCTGGTCTCGTGTGACATCTCTTCTCGAGTATCTGCTGATGATACTGCGTGGGTCAATGTCTGCATCCCCGTCTCCGTTTCTGCAAATATTTCCGGCGAGGAAATTGGTGACGGGACTTGCGAATCTAGGATAGTCTCGTCTTTAAAGATCTCGGGTGTGACAGAGCCGAAAGCTTCGAATCTGGATCTCTCGCTATATTCTTCTCTGGGAGATGGAAGTTGGCTAGGAATCTGACTAGGCGGAGGCAACTCGAGTGGATCTAGGCTTCGTTCGATGGTCTCTGGACTAAAGGGTCTTACGCCTCGGGAGCGGTTCAGAATCCTGGTGTCTCGCTCGGAGAATATTGATCCGCTATCTATATCACGATCTGCGACTGCAGCTAGTGACTGGTAATGATTGTTGTCAACAAGGAGACTATCGCTACGCTTGTGGTTCACCTTTTTATGGGGCGCATCGGTAGTGGGCTGCGTGGCATCTACAAGGATTGATTTTTGTGGCAGAATGCTGAAAATCTTGGATGGGCTACCATTTGAGTCTGTGTTCGTGGAAGGGGGTTCCGATGAGAAGAGATCTTGACCGTGTTCGAGTAGATCTTCGAGACCACCTCCTGTCCAACCTTTTCGTGCCAGGGCTTCAAATATTTCCACCTCTGCGCGGACGAGAGAGGAACTAGCTTCGACCACCTTGGTGCTCACATCTTGACAGTCCCTCAATAATGCTCTTGAATGTTCACCGTGTAGTGTTGTAAGACCATCAAGTCTTGTAGTCAATTCCACCAGATGCCCTCGGAACCCTCGCACGTCTCGCTTCCTCTGCTTGTGTAGTTTTAGCCCTTCCTTCTCCATTTTTTGTATTTCTTTGCTCCTGTTCTTCACTTCCTTCCGATATGAGACCTCCTCTTCCTCTATTTGCCTACCCCAATTGTCTAGTTCATGCAGCAAAGGCACCTCAAATGATCGGTATACACATTCTGAAAGTATTTGCTGATGGTTCGCTATCAACTGGTGTACCCCACTAGCCGACATCAGGTTGTCTCCAGTACAATTCCCTTTTGCAGTAAAACTGTTGCTGAGACTGCCACCAGGGGGAGCTAAGGCTTCGGATCTTGCTTCTTTTAATCGTGCACATGTTTCTAGAGCACTACCAAAAGCGGATGCAGAAGAGCTCAGCTCTGCGAGTGCTAGTCGATAGCTTTTGGCGGTGCTAATGAGTTCAGAATAGGCGATTTGGGAAAGTTCCAGGTCGGCTTTCGTAAGGACGGCGTGGGGTGGATGAGGAGCTGGTGGAGGTGGAAGCGCAAGGGAAAATGTGGATGCGAGGGGAAGTGTGGAAGCATATGAATAAGTTGGAGATCCGGGGAGGGGACGTTGCGAGGGGGATCGTGGTCGAGATGTCGGTGGTGCCATGATTAAATCCGCTTTGTTTACAAATTCGAAGTGAAGCTTGAAGGGAGTAGTTGGAAGCTCAGGCACATCCAAGTATTATGAGAGGCCTACAGAATATCGAAGCCGCACAATAGAACATTCAACAATTCAAAATATTATTAACATAGTATTTTAGAAGTTATGCGCGTGTTGACGACCAATAAAACAAGATAGTTTTTGATAAAGATACCTACCGAGTATTAATATTCAAGATAAGAGACATGCAAGGATTTGCTCAACAGTGGGTGCAGGGGTTCACGAGAGGGTAAAAATCTTGAATTTGAGGAAAGCTTCTGCGCAATTGCTTCAAATGCTTCGAGACTTGGTAAAATTATCTATTTTGAATCATGTAATTATATTGTAGGTTTTTATCGAAATTCAATGATGTTCGAATTAATTGTGAATTCTCCCATTCAATTTTAGAAGAGTTTCACGAATCCGTGCACCACTATTGACTTAATACTTTTAGCGCGATAAGGCGGGGAGAGCAAAGCTCGGAGAGTTACTTTAATTGCTAAACACAAACAATCTGAACTAACCTCCTCTCTAACTTTTTTTATTTGCAGATCCAAAAAAAACATAGAAGCACATCTTTGTGATACCTCTTGATATTTTAAACACCTTCTTTCTATACAAGATCTGCAACGTTCACAATTCACAAAATGCCTCCACCATCAGCTCTCACTATCCCCGCAGTCACAAAGCACACTGCAACTGTCATCATGGCCCATGGTCTTGGTGATAGTGGTGCTGGATGGGTTTCGCTCGCAGAGAATTGGCGTCGTCGCCAAAAGTTCCAAGAAGTCAAATTCATATTTCCAAATGCGCCTGCCATCCCCATCTCAGTCGTATGATAAGCCGACCATCTTCAGAGAAATCTTCCAGCTAATAAATCATTCAGAACTTTGGCATGACTATGCCAGGTTGGTATGATATCGTAAGACGCACTGATTCCGTTCGTCTTTGCAATTATACTTCACCCTTGTTTTACAGAAGGATTTCGCTGACCACTTTTAATGAAGACAACCTTTAGTGACCTCCAGGCCGAGCAAGATGAGACTGGAATTCGACGTTCCCAAGCTTACTTCCATTCGCTCATCAAATCCGAAATAGAAGATAGCAAGATTCCATCCAATCGCATTGTGCTCGGCGGTTTTTCCCAAGGAGGCGCAATGTCTATTTTCTCCGGTATTACATGTCCAACACAACTCGGAGGTATCTTTGGTCTGAGTAGTTATCTGTTATTACATAACAAGCTTCGAGAAATTTTGGGCCCAAATGGAGGCTCCAACAAGCAGACCAAAATCTGGATGGGCCATGGAGATTCTGATCCTCTTGTTAAACCGGAATGGGGTATCAAGACGGCAGAGGTGCTACGTGATGAAGGCTATGATGTTGAATTGAAAATGTATCCGTAAGTGCAATGCTAAGATTCGTTCTTTTACAAGGGTTTGTGCTAACTCTGTCAAAGAGGTCTTGAGCATTCAGCCGATGTTTCGGAGATTGAGGATCTTGAACAGTACCTCATCGGGAGAATTCCACCAGTTGGGGATAAAGAGAGTCTATGACTAGAAGAAGCCAACCTCAAAACACCTTACAATTTAGCGGTGCTAGTGTGCTTCTTCCTAGTAACATTCATGGCTTGGCGCTGGTTGCAGAGAAGGGGAAATGAGAGGACGGGAGATACCAGGACAGAATAATTTCAATTAAATTTTCCCGATTCGGAACGTGAATAGGTCGCCAATACAGCCGCAGGACGGGTTTTAATAGATAGAGTGTTTGAAATTTGGTTAGCGTGTCAAATGCAACACTTCTCTTTCCTCGAATCGTTGTTATTGTGTCGTTTCAATTTCCATCCAAGCTCAACTTCTAGGACAAAGGAATCTGTTTTTGGAAAGCCGACTTTTCTTTGATGTCAAAGATCCTTGGCACGTTGATGCTTCGAAAACTGTTTCCTGAGCTTCCAGTTCGCTGAATGACATTGACCCTAAAATGTATCAACTAAACACAGAAGCATAATGGCACAACCTGGAGCACTTGCATTTGACACGGCTGCAGTGATATACATTAAAGCCCTCCGGAAGAAGAACATAACTATTCGCCGCAATAAATGGAGAGCCGACCCTGGTTTTAATCATGATAATCACAATTTTGAGGGGCACATTGCAACCGGTGGATTCGGTGTTGTTCTAAAGGTCGTCAATTCAGAAACGAAAAAGCCCTACGCCTTGAAGCTCCAGTGGAATCTCGGCAAATTCGAATTGGATCTTCCAGAGGGTGCTCTTATACCACCTCTCACGCCCAGCAGCGAAGCCACCAAGAGTTCTTCTCAATCGGTCGAAAGACTAAGTCTCCGCGCGAAGCGGGATTCCGAAACGAGAATCTATCTCCGCTTCATCAGAGGCGGGCATCCGCACATATGCAATCTCGAAGCATTCGTTCAATACGTACCTGAATACGGTTATGACAAACCTGTTCTGGGACTCTATTTCGAATACTGCGATGCGGGTAGCTTAACGAGCTTGGCGAAAGGATTTCGCACTCATCGTGTCAAACCGCCAGAATTATTCATCTGGCAGATCTTCTATGAGTTGGTGAGCGCGGTTGCGTTTCTGCATAATGAACATCCGGATTATAATACGACGAGTCAACATAAAGGGCGCGATGTGATTTTTCAGAATGATATGCAATCGGGGAATGTATTTCTGCAATGGGGACCCGATCGAGAAACCGGATATCCGCACGTGAAGATTGGGGATTTTGGGGTTGCGTTTACGCAGCCTCCAGGGGGTCACGTCCCTAATCTCGAGGAATATGATGAGCCGAATCCGGATGATGAAGACTGGGAACCGCATGATAGGAAGAAGAAGGGCGAGGTTTGGTGGTTGGCCGCAGTGGTGTACGAGTTAGCTCGTACCGGCGTGATTCTTGGGACGCTGGATAAGGAGAGAGGGAAATTGCTGAATGTTGATCCGATTGAGAGTCATCTGAGTGGGGATCTGGATCGAATGCTCAGGGGAACGCTAACAGCCGAAGTCGATCAGAGACCTTTCTCTGGAGAACTTTATCACAAGCTTAAAGGTGCTTATGAGGGTCGGGTAGGATTAATGTATAGAAAATTACCCGATTGGGCGGGAAAAGAGGTTCTACAGCATACGTTTGATGAAAACCGAATGAAGAATCTGGATGCAGGAGCACTCGAGGTTGAAATGGCGGAGAAGGAAAATGCAGATGCTATCAAGAGAATTGAAGGCGAAATGATGGAAGCGTGGATAGAGGCTCACACTACAGATGAGATAGAGAAGCTTGATGAAGAGGGAGTTATGGCAGAGATGGAAATTCAGTTCCATGAGTAAGCAGTGAAATTAGCAGAAGAGAGGCGGGTAAAAGCTTTAGCTGAAGCTGGAGTTGGAGCCAGGAAAAAATAGGGTTTGATGATTATGGATATCTTTGAGAATATCCTAGAGCATTGGGCAAAATTAAACGAATCGATCTAACTTTCTCGACTATATCTCACTCTCATCTGGGTGTTTCCTGTTACAATTCTTCACACAACTTAAAAAGATTCACACAAAATTCTTGATAGCCAAGGTTGCAACCCTGTTTGGTGGGCTTTCAGTATTGAAAAAAAAAATTTGGTTGATGCAATGCCTGGTTTCGAGTGGAGATAATGTTCACTTGGTTTTCAAGACTCAAATTCAGTTTATCAAGTAAAATCTTTTGGAAATTGAGAACCTATCATCCACGAACTACATACACTTCATAGTACTGGATGCTTCATAAGCAGGTAGTACCCTATAAGGGACAATTAGCTATGTTCATACCTGGAACTTCTTGGAGCATATGTGCTTGAAATATCACCCCTCCCTCCGCCTTTTTTCATCAATTATAAAAACATATCTCAGAATCCTGTACTCTGCAAACCTGTAACCCATGGAAATCTTCAAACTAAAATGAGAAAACCGAAAGGAGAAAAAATTATCAATTAATTAATACTCGTATATACAAAGATTCTTGCGCCTGGATATCTCCCACTAAGTCTAGCTGATCCTTCTTTGCCATACTCTATTCATGATCGAGCTTTCGATTATATACCCGAGAGTGTCCTCGGCCAATCACTTGAGTCAGATCCTCGCTAGCTGTGCTAGGCACCTATATAAAGTCGTCTCTTAGTGAAAAGATGAGCAGGATTTGTAATTCCTGATTCTGTCAGATATTCATGAGAATATCAGAAATTATCTGATGGCTGAAAACAATCCCTGAATGTTGTCTCCTGAAGTCAACCCTAGTCAGGGGAAAATCTTGACATCGAAGTAATTATCCAAGGTATTTAGGCGTATAAAAAGTGAGCGGCCAAAACTAAAAGAAACACGGTACTAATCGAAGGGTTATGAAATCTTCGGTCGGAGGCTGATTTGGAAGAGGCCATGCTATTGCTGATGCCCATAGTTGTGCTGGTGTTTTGGGTACTAGTGGAGCTGGCGCTGAAACTGCTACCAGTGCTTGTACCAGTACTCGCTGCAACCGCCGTCTGAAGGGCCAGCGTGACGTTGGTGGAAATTGGAGAATCTATCCACCCATTTTTCTGTACCTGCTGAATTCCAGCGAACCATGCTTTCGCCATTTGCTGATATCCATAATCTGTTGGATGAAGTCCATCTACCAAATCATTCACAGTGACATAGTCCATCATGTTGACTGTGGAAACCTTTTGGCCAGCGGCAACTTTAGATGCAACGATATCGGGTATCTTGGAATTGAAAGCGACCATTGCGGCATTTACGGTAGTATTTGAAGCGGGGGTAAGCTGAGCAACTATGAGAGTAACATTCGGAACTGCAGAAGTAATCTCATCGATGAGTCCACTGAGTCGCTCTGGAGCTGTAGTAACATTGTTGAAATTGTTCATGTCGTTCGTACCGGCCATAAGCAAAACCAGGTTTGGATCCTCGGGAAGAGATAACTTCGCATATTCAGCAATTTCTGAGATGATGGCTCCCGGATGACCCTCATTGAAATTGTCACTCATGTTGCCCGCTCGGACCGAGCCCACATATTGAACGGTGTTTCCAGCAGATGTGAGTAGATCGCGAAGGCCAAGGCGAAAGCCATTCCCATCACTAGATAAAAAGCCATAGGTTATCGAGTTGCCGAGAGCTTGCTACGATAGTCAGCATGCGTAGTGGTTAGAGACAAAGAAATCAAAGGCTCAAGTCGAAAGTGTCTGCACCATGACCAAGATCTTAAGCAGGGGGGCTTACAATTCTGAGGCTGTTTTCAGATCTCGTGACATTAGATATTGTGTCATTGGATCTCGTGCTATTGTACCCGCGAGTGTTTACATTGGGAAAGATTAATGCTGTAGAAGCCTTAGTCAGAAAGAAATGAAAGTGGGTGTCGATGCAGATAAACATACCATTAGTGCATGAAAGTAAAATGCCCATGCATATGTTAGCATAAAGAAGGAAATGCATCTGTACCGCAAATGCAACAAAACGAGATGGGAAAACGGGGAAGCCATCGTCACTTTCGACGGGGTACCACTGTCTTTATGTGGTAACGACAGACGCTTGGGGGACATTTTTTCAACGAGGGGTGTTCCACATCATCGATACGTATTGCGCAGCCTAGATGCAGCCAAACGTTCAAACAGGGATGGATTGATCAGACGGCCTATTGAAGGTCTAAACACTAGAGCAAATGTGAAGCAATTGTAACCTTCATGGATAAAAGGTATTCTATTTCGTGAGAATGATTCTGCCTCTCGTGAACCCCGCTGTGACCGACAAAAATCTATAGTCATGAGGTACAAGCCCATGCTTCAAGTGATTGCTGACATTTAAAGCGCGTAAAAGAGGCTATGGTTTGATGTAGGAATCAAACGTCGTCTCATTAGAAACACCGAGCACCGTGCAGATGTATTTTTTCTGGAGAGGTTTCCACAGATTTCGTAGATAAATCTCAACGGTCGGGTGATTCCGAGTAAACACGAAGCCTGCATCCATGTGGTGTTGTTTGATCAGTGAAGAGCTTGGATTAGGCTAATTGCTAATACTACCAAGACCGGAGGTGGTGTGGCCTTCAAGCGTGGCGCGAATGAAGCCGGAGCCTTTTTACATATCACGTGGATTGCCCGGACATTTGTTTTTGGAGAATGAAATTCAATGTTGTGAAGCTTGGGAAAAATTCAGAATATAACTAACACAAAAATACCAGACAATCTATTGAAACTTTCTATCTACTCTATTTGATTAAGCTCTCTGGAAGAAATTTTGTTTCAAACTCAATTTAACTAAATGGCCCCCCGCATACATCGTCCATTGTCCTTCAATTATCGTGACTTGAAACCCTTCACCAGCTCTCGGACCTTTTCGAAACAAATCAAGATGGTTCTTCAAAAATTTGATTGCGTATAAACTTTCTTTCTTGTTTGCATCTATGTGAATGAGATGAGATATCCCTCATCACCACCAAGTCGAGGCGTACGCGTGGCATACAATGCGTATCTCTGAGGTAGGTTGAGATACGATAGCTTTCAATGTCAGGAAGTAGGCTTCATTGAAACAAACAATTGTATCTTTCAGACACGACGTGCGTTGGGATTTATCGGAATGCTGTAGAACTGATCCGGAATATAGTTTGTGTAGAGATGCGGAGAAGAATCCAATATTTGAGGTCCCAGTGTTCTCATCCTTCACAGTCGTCTGATGGTTGAAAGTTCCAGTACGGATAGAAGTTTGCCATAATAAGCGAAACAAGACAAATTTTTATCGAAATGTCCACGCCACCCCCTTCATCTCTGAAGCAAAGCATACGACTTGCAATTGCACTCAGTTGTCTTGGCAGGATTACACCGATCCATCACCTCCCTTGCCAACTGATTCAAAAACCCTTGGACGGTATCCAAGAACTCTTCTCTCTGTACCAGAAACGAACCCGAAACACTTCGATTGGAACTTGAAATGTCTTTATCCGATACTCTCCTGATGACGAATTGATTTAGGCGACGAAGGTTCCTCCGTAATGGATAGAGATTCTTCTCCAACATTTTTCGAAGATCACTCGAATTCCCCCTATTCGATTGAAAACATTGTAAGCTAAAGGAGAGACCAATTTGTAATCGACGTAAGTGTCCGTTTGCGCAGCTAGTCTCCACACAAGATTTTAAGATGTTGGCAATCTTTGAGTGAGAGTAGCTGTTGATTTGAATCGTGAGATCCAGGGTGTGTACGTATTGAAAAGCTGGGGGCGGCTTGATGAATGTGTAGCCCAAGAATCGAATACCATAATTGCTGATTGATGTCCGATAAGGTAGGAAACAGTAAAGTTCGTTCAAGACTTCTCGATAAATCATTTGGTTTGTGTGAAGGATCGGCGGTGAGTAGAGTTTATGCTCTTCGCAGCGAGATTTCGGGTGGTTTGGATCCCAAGCCGATGTCCAGTCGAAGTCTGCCGAAGGGTCAATTGAAGGAATTAGGATTCGGTAGATCATTAGCCTAATCTCGTATGGGCATTTGAGGATGGGAGGGATCCCGCTTCGGGTAGAGGTGATTGAATCGGCAGACATATTGATATCTCTTTTTTGATTCTTGGAAACAACTTCGTCGGAATTGATTGTAGAAACGTGAGTGGGATTGATTCTCAAATATCAGAACTGGGTCGTACACTGTCATTATCATGGTTATGCATGTATGACGACTGACTCGATCCGCTGCTCCACCGAAAATTTGGTGATTACCGGTGAGTCTCCGTGGTGGAATGATGAGTGGCCATATTGTTAGTAAGGTGGAGAGATGTTTTCCGCCCAGTCGTAAAACGGGAGGGATCTACCACCCCCGTTACATTGAACAACTCAACTTACTGGATTTGACTTGCTTTGCATGTCAAATCAAAACCTATCCACTCCATTTCATGATAACGATCTTCAGTACTACACGTGATTAGCATGTGAAGAGAATGATCTTTTCAATCATCGTTGATACGAGATACTATTCGTCCAGTCTTCTCGTGTCGGTGGTTAGATTGAGCATCTGTAACAGATCTTCAATCAATCGAACAAGAAAAATCGAATGACTTGCCAAAATACCTGAGGGTTGAGCTCCTTCATATCAGCACGTTTCATGGTGTGTTTCATCCCAAAATTCTCATCAGTCGTCTCGCTGTTATCAATTTCGAAAACTCCCTCGCATCCCAACTTCACTATTCACGAATTCAATTCGACAATCACGTCCCGACATCAATTCTCCTCGAAATGTCCCCCGACTTCCCCAACCTCCTCTCCCCCGCCTTCCTAACGTTCTCCACCTGTCCTCTCAACCCCACCGCCGATCCCTCCTCCACTGCATCTCCTAATGAGACTTCACCCGGGACCCCCCGAAAAACATATCTTTTAGCAACCATTTACCAGAATATGACGCTTTCCACCACACCAACTTTTATATGTACAGATTCTGCTAGCGCGTCGTTCGCGCTAACGATTATTCTCCAGTCGCCATTGACGCCTGCGCAATTGGAGGGAAGTGGAAACGGGAGCATGAGTGGAGATGGAAATGATTTTGATATCAAGAAATTGAAGAAAGGACACACAGTTGTAGTGCCGAATCCGAGGAGGCATGGGGTCAGAGAAGGAAAACAGGGGTATATCAGGTGTGGGTGGAGTGATCTTACTGTGAGTTATTTTTGCGTTCTTCAGACCTGATTCAAGGCTGATGAAGAATCGCAGATCATACCATCCTCTTTGGATAAACTGTTAGGAATGAGTGAGAGGTTTATTAAAGCTCGTGAAAGTACTGAAGAAGACAGCCGAGGGGTTCTGGTGACATGTCAATCATGTGAGAGGAAAGATAGTGAGGAGCAGCTTTCGAGATGTAAAGGTTGCAGCGAAGTTTGGTATTGTGGCAAGGTATGTTTTCATGTCTGGGGAGATCAGTTTCTGAGTGGATGATGGGCTGACTATGAATACAGGAATGTCAAACTAAAGGGTGGAATGAACAAGGTCACAAGAGTGAGTGCAAGGTTCTGAGAATGGTGTGCGGCATGAACTTGAACGATTAGATGATACAGTATAAGAGTGCTTTAGTGCTCAGTAATTAAGGAAAGCTGTGGTAATTGTAAAGGTCACTGTATTCTATCTATATCTAATAGGCCATAATTCAACGACAAAAGACAACGTAACATAATAGAGCCATAAAAAAGACAAAGAGCACAAGGAAATACAATAAGAAAAACACTTCAAATTCCCTGTCCTTCTCCCTCCTTTCTTTGCTAAGTCAGAAATCACTCCTCTGTTTTTGTGTATTGATTTATTGAAAGAGTTACGCAAGTTCAAATGTAATGAAATAGACATGATATGAGAGACCAAACAGAGACTCAAGTGAGTAACAAATCGAACAACAAGACAAAGACGAACATTAAAAAAAGATTCCCAGACAGCCGTTGACATGCGAGTGGTGTTAAGAGTAAGAAGACAGGCTGACCCCTCCATCATCACATTCAGACACTGATTCCGTGCTTCTGGAACATATGCTTCTTCTGGTCTCTCTCTCGAAGCCAGCCTTTGGAACCGACCCGATCACATCCGGGGTGAGTGCACTGGAATGGTGAGGGGTGATCCTTCTTGATATGATCCCGAAGAAGCGTATTTGTGTTGAAACCGTTTAGTCCTACCCGATCGCAGGACAGTCTATCGCAGATAAATGCAGAGGAGTTATGCTCGACAAGCATGTGCTGGGTGAGGTCGGTGAGAGATCTAAGATCTTGAGTACGAATCGCAGCAGGGCTCTGACAATTGACATGTTTGCAGAGAAATGGAGAATGAAATATGAGGCCAGTATGGCGGATCTCAATCTTGTGATAATTTCCGATGTGCTGCTTGAGGTGATCCTTCCTCTTGAACCCGTCATTGCCTCGATATCTAAACGTGTTAATTAACAAATCCAACCATCTCGCAACTCAAATATACGAGAGTACTTACGTAGAACAATGGGGGCATGGATGGCGGGGAACATCTTCCTCGTGACGTGCTTGGTGCCGAATCAAGTCACTGAGTCTCCCAGCTGTCGATTCGCAATCAGGATATCGACAAATATATGCAGAATGTCCGCTACGATAGGCATGGTGGTCGAGATGGCCCATATTTTTAAATACGCCCCCACACTGGTGGCATGCGAGTTGTATTGCTCCGTGGCATTTCTTCAGGTGATGTTCACCATGGGAAGAAGCATTCCATGCAACGATACATCCTGGGAAGGGGCAGCAGAGAGCTTCATGATTGGTAATTCTGCAATGCTCCCTGAGATTTTCCAATGTATGAAACTTTAACGCACAGCCTTGCACACAGGATAGTGGTGGATGATTGAGGGCCTTGCTTTTAGTACAAAAGATTTCCTGGGTTGTTGTGTAAAGTGTAAGTCCTGATGTGTCGAGTTCTGATGAGCAAGTAGCGCAGGTTGTGTTGGGGTATGTGAGCCCGGCTCCGTAACCACATTGGCTATTGTTTGTGAGCAAAGCCATACTATATGCCAAGAAGGAATTTGTACATACAGTAGATAGTGCGTCAATTCAGCCTTCTTTACATTCGGGATCGCCCTTTTTCTATGAGTTAGCTTTTTTTTTAAGCCACTCACTCTGTGCCCATGTCAACTGGATTCGCGAAAGCCCAATCAACCCATTCTTGCCAAGCTTCGGCGGTGATGTTCTCGGGTGTTAGGTGGTAGCTGCCGTCCATTTTGTTTGCAAGGCGTCGAAAAGGGCGGATGATATTGAAGTTCTGAAAGAGCGGCGATGAAAATTCGAAGCGGGATAGATTTCAAGAGAAAATGAGGTAAATTTTGGCGTAGGGTCTTGCTGAGGATAAGCCATAAACATATATTGGTGAGAGAGCTTTTTTACGCTGCTTTAAAGCTACGAGGTCTGCTAAAAAGGGCGTTATCGAGTTGGTAGGTGATTGCAAGGGTATGATGCAGCTTATGGATTCGGTGAGGCGAACGAAGGAATCAGCTCACCCCAGGATACGACCATTCATTCATGATTGCGATTCTCCTGTACAGACATCGAAAATCAAGAAAGAAATGGACATCAAACCATTAACATGGAAATCCAAGGCGATAATAGCGAAAGAAAGAAAGGGGCACCGAACCCTCGAATTTAATTTATGTACAAGAATCCATAATTCCATAAACACATACATTATATATATATTTTTTCATTTACCCCCAGATATCGCCAATATCGACGGTCCCAGCCGTATCCCAGTTTATCGCGTCATCTTTCACTTGGTACGCTTCGATCTCATCTGCTTTCCCATCAATTTCCACAACCGCAAACGCAGCTCCAATCGCTGTGACTGCTATGGATTTGAATACTTTTGGATTTTGTGTCGAGTTTGCCATCGCTGATGGATGAGACCCCATCGCCGACCAAGTATTAATAGCCCCTGAATACGTGTTTGTTTTAATACCAGTACGCGATAGTACGAGTGTTTCCCCCCAGCTTTCGAAACCGGTTTTCACGTCGCCAGTCCAGTCAACATGTGAGTAAGATGCAGATGCCGCGATTGGCATGTTGAATGTGAAGGAATAGTACGATGCGGCATCTAACTTCCAAGCTTGAGCTAAAGGGTCTCGTTAGCCTGAAATGTATGGAAACAATTCTAAAAATAAAAAACTTACTGGGATACTCCCAAGCTGAAATAGTCATGACGCTACTTGGATTTTGGTAGTACAAGTTTATCTGATCTGCTTCGCCTAGACGGTAAAATGGCTGCAAGGCAAGACCAGTGTTATCTACAACGTCAACCATGATCTGGGTCAAATCCCAGCCCGAGGCAGTCAGATTTCCAACCTGCATTTTGTTGTTCGCATCTTGAAAAGCGATGATGGTGGTATTGCTGCATAATCTGCATTGCCAGTACATCACCGCAACACTTGCATTCTCGGACACTATGTACTTCTCGGAAGACAAGGTTCCTTCACTCCATGAATCTGAAGCGACATTATATATGATGTCGTGAAGAAGATTGTCAGAATCTGAGTACAATAGAGTGATCTCCTGTATTCCTGTTAGTAGATACTTTATTGCCGGAAATATGACAACCTACAAAATCGTTTTGAGGCATCGTTACAGCGGCAGCAAACGATGAACCATTTCTGGCGGTAACAACATGACTTGTCGACCAGTTCCCACTCGATGCATTATTATGTGCTTCCAGTATGTTTCCTTGATTGTCTTGATAATACACTCTAGTGTTATTGACGTTGTTGGACTCGTAGGATATTGCGGCAACATTTCTTTGGAATGGAGCAATAGTAGAGCTCGCCAATGATGCAGTGTTCGTTGAAGTGGGTGAGTTGCTTGTCGATGGATTCGTCGACGAAGGCGTGGATGATGAGCTATTAGAAGATTCTGTACTACCAGATGTTTCATCGACAGTAGCTACGTTCTTCTTCTTAGATGCAACAACTCCTCCAACCACTGCCGCTATGATTACGATCAATCCAATGACACCGGCTAAGATATACCACTTCCATACTTTTCGTTTCTTCTGCGTATCCTCGGTATACACTATTGCCTCTTTCTCCGTCGACACTGGCTGTTTGATCAGAGGTGCATTGTGTAGTGCCGGTGATGATGGAGCCTCCGAGCAAGCGCTATATTGTTGGGCCGATAGATTTGACGATGTCCTGTGCGACAGTGCGATTGGGGACTGGTTATAATTATCGAATGGAAGTTCCGCAGGAAACACCGGCATTCCTATGAACTTCGTCTCTTCTTGATAGTATGGGCGCCCATTCTCATCTATTTGCCTGCTGCCGTCAACAACGGGACTAAATTTATCATGCTGCTGTGGACCATAGTATTCGAAAGGTTGATTAACAACCTCCAACTCGCTGTGTCCAGACATCAGGTCATCACGTAAGTTGAAACTTTGTATGGGTACTTCCGAAGAAAAGGGAAGGGGAGGTATTCATAAAACGACTTCCTTCGACAAAGCTCAGAAGCGAGGATACGATGAGAAGGGCGAACGACCGTGATATCCTTGATATCCGTTCCCCATCAACGACCCACACAGCTGATCAGTTTGAGCGCTTCTCAACAGCTTGGATCATATGTGGACCTCTCCAAGGATACTCGTAAAAAAAATAAACGAGATGTTCCAAGAAGTCTTACGGACCCCAAAGACTCCTATGGTTTAGTTCAAGAAAAAAGGTCTTGGCTAGGAGCATGCAACAATGATCGAAATGGTGATGGGAACTCGGCTCCGTGTTCTTTTAGGAGGAAAATCAACAATTCTGGACATGGCACTGACAATTGAGGCCATTGAATGATTTAGCCATGCCAAATTAATTTCGCCTGCTGGAAAATGAGGTATGCTAGTTATTCAAACTTCAACAGTGGGATGACTTTAGTGCTACGACCCGTAGTGGTTTCAAGCCATCACGCACTGCATCCGGTAAAGTGGATATGGGGAATCACAGATCGTTGGGTCAATTGAGCGTAATTCACAATTTTAAGCGCCGGGAATGCTTACTTGCCATGCTTCAAGCTTTCAACGAAGAAAGTTTGACGCCGTATCCGGTCAAAACCCCTGTACCGGCAGGACAAATCGTTAACTCGAGAGTCGCAGAGCACTTTATTAATCCATTTGGATCTGATTACCTGCATTCAGTCGCCCGCATTCCTCAGACTGGGAAGTTACCTAAATATATGATATATTTGCCACTTCTGCTAAGTTCCAACGTTGTAAGCTTATTTTGGCTGTCAAAAAAGATCGTCTCGAAATTTCTTGGCTTCTTCGCAGCACATTAACATTGGAAGTCCCCGAGGTCCCCGGGTGGGTTCGATTCTCTCGTGCGAGAACAAATTATCATTGCCCATAACTTTAACCTTAACCATAATCGAGATTATATATTTAGATGAAATAATAATAATAAATGCACGAGATATCACAAATTTCATTTAGGGTATATTCCGTTCCACATCCGCGACTCCACTAAAATACGGGGATCGCACGTGGAAATGATGTGAATGGCTTCTGCTTTCAAGGGGCTGTATGTTCAGTACATGTTCCAAGAGACTATCTTTCAAATCACTGTTTTGACACCAATCAACAGCAATAAAACATCGATAGATCGAAAGAGTAGCTGTGGACCACTAATAATTTCTTCAGTAGCCGAGATTGTTATGATTGAGGAAACATTCTGTACCCGATCACGTTACTGACACGTGCTTTTGAGTTGCTATCATTCTTACGTTTACTTACTCATTGCAAGACTCGCAATAAGAGAGGGATTAATAGCAATCGAATAGGTATATATGATACTATACATGTTTGTATATTTGTCATGTCAAAATAATAAGCTGAGATGGATGTGTGGTCAACTTGGAGTGCGATATACTTCGCTTGTGTGGGCGAAGGACCAACTTTGAGACCGCAAAAAGAAGTTTCTTGATTGTGGTAGTCTCGAGAATCCTTTCAAACCTGAATACAAGTGTATTTGTACTGCTCCTGTATATTCATTATGGGCTAAAACATCAACATTGAAAAGATGTTTGTTGTGTCAAGTGTGATAGAACCGTAGAGCAGCTCTCTACGGCACACCCTTTGCTGGCTGTATCATGGCGTCTTTCAAGAATTAAATCTATTAAAGGGTCTCCATGCTATCCCAAATCAAAGAAATGCATGATAGTACAGATAGGAAACTGTTTCAAGATGGAGGAAGAGTTTGAGATCATAGATCTCCCAGATGGATATCATATCTCCGAACTGAGCGCAGATGATCGCGCAATCCAACCTCTCGTAGCAGCAATGCAGCTGACCGTCACCCGAAACGAAAGAAATAGAGGAGGGCCCCTATTCCATGCGGATCTTAGACAGTCAGATCCAACAGGCAGGGACTTTGGAATGAACATCATCTACGAAATGTTTTCCCGCGGCTTACCCAATAAGCGTCGAATGATGTCCTGCGAAATATGCGAGACGTTCATCAGAGATTTCGGCAATCTTTGCTATCTCGCAGACGATGGAACACTTGTGCCATTTATCTGGCCAGGCGAAGACATCGTCCCGGATTATTACAGACAAGCAGTAGCCAATGTAAGGAAGTTATTTGTGGGGCGCCCACTCGGAGAAGAATTCGGGAGTCACCTCGAGACTGCTCAACAATGGTTAACCTACTACGCACGCAAATCTGGAAGTTTTGATACTTACGATCACATGGACGTTAGTGTTCTGGGTCATGTTCGAGCTTACGGTGGGCCAACGGAATCGGAGCATCTCGCGGAAGTTCTAGAAAGAATACTAGCGGACAATAACGAGAAGACAATCTCTCAGACACACGCAATTTTAATGAACGATATTTTACCTCATGCCAAATTATATCAGCCATGGATTTCGTGGCTAAAGAACGTTTCCACTGCTATCAAAGTGCGGGACAATCTCAAACCAGAAGCTCGAAAGATCCTGATTGCTAAGTACTCCTTTTTAGCAACTGAAGGGTGTCTACCTTCATTATACAACGGTGAGCTAGCAAAGCTGATGTCTTTTGTTAGAGCTGGTGAAGGTATAACATCCATCCAGTCAAAGTGGATGCAGATAGCAAACCCTCAGGATGGGGTGCCACCAAAGGATATAGCGCGTACAACGTCAAGATTGATATCGGACCTAGGTTATAACACAACGTGTTTTTACAGGTTGTTTATCAAAATCGGACAGATTCCCACATGTGTAAGTCATATGCTTATAATGAAATTCAATTAGATTTAGTGTTATCCATACTGATCATGGTGTAGGCCTATCTTTGGACCGATTCCTCCAAGCCTTCCGCCATACCAAGGCCACTATTTCAGCCTCTCGATTCCAAAAGACAAAGCGTCCCAATGACTGTTCAAGATGCTCTCGACAGGGCACCTATCACGAAGATTTGTTTCCGCAAATTCTGCTTAGAAGTTATTCCGCAAACATCTTCGCTCTCGCTCTACATCATCGAAGAATCAAAACATGCTGAGAATCTTCACTTCCTCACTACAGGCGTAGATGATCCCCTCGGAAGAACCAAGCCCATATATAAGTTCCAAAAACTGGGAGAACATACAGCATCATGGTTTAAAGCATCACATATAACTTCTCCCGAAGAAGTGAATCTATGTACTGGCTGGGTCAAAGTCAAATGCATCGTCTCATTTCCTCACATGTGGGATTATTTTCAGGCCCATCAGAATTCTACTAACCATCAATTCTTCAATCCTATGGCCCACAGAGGATTCGAGCACAAAGATTTAGGAATGAAGTTTCTCCTCGTTCTCGATGGTATCAACGATAACCATATGAAAGGCTCTGATCTATCAGCTGATCTATTGAATGAAGAACTGAGGTGCTTCAGCAGGGAACAATTAGAGTCTTATAGGGACTCGAAATCTATACGCGGCTCACATATCAATGGTCATGTAGGTGGAGTTGCGGTTGAATCTGACAGATTCAGGAAAGTGATGCTAGGGGTAAGGATGAAGAGTGGTGAGTTTGTGAGGTATGAGGTTGTTAAGTACAAGTACTACGTGGAACAACTTGGGGGACGTTGATGTAGCACACAACAACGAATATGGACGGATGTACAGAAGTTACCAGCTAGTAATCGAGGATGAGAAGTAGACTCCACGCAATGAACCAAAACAGATAGGCGACGGGGTCCTGAATAATGCCTACAAAATATACACTGATCACAAATTATCTTTACAAAATCCACCTCGTGATACCCAAACACCATTTACATTTTGTTGCAGATCTGATTCACAGGCAGGGTGTGTTTAGGCACCTTTTTCTTTTCTTTTTCTCGTAACTATCTCCCGGCGCCAAAGAACACTGCCGCGCCCAGGATTCGACGCCGCGGCCCCATAAAGTTGGTAGTACAAATAGGCAACTTGAGTGTGCCTAATAAGTTTATGTTGCATTTCGCAAGCGCGGACCATGTAAATAATTATTTGACTGCCTTGCTCAAGAAGAGGATGTGAGAACTCTACGATCTACAGATATTTGTGGCTTTGCATGAATATATCTTGTTTTTTTCCACAAGCGGAAGATTTATAGCATGTTAATAATTTAATATCATATCTAAATCATCCCCAAAAAGCATACTTCATATAGGTATCATACGGCCAGAAACTTCCGATTTTCTCTCCAAAGGACCAGAGATCTTAAATTGACCATCTGCACAAGACTTAACCGAACAGCAATATGAGATGACGTCTATATAAAATCATACAACGAAAAGTTCCTAAAAAGATATCTTGAGGATAAGCCATTTTGAAGATCCAAATACTAAAAGAGAGTTTCTCAGATTTTTCAAAGCAATGATTTCCAACAATTCACCATCTATCCCTCCCCCCCCCCCCAAAAAATATATATTACAAAATCTCTTGAATCGACCATGTTACACTAAATTCCAAATTTCCAGATACAAAATGACGTTCCAACTTACAAGTCAAATTGACGGCCACTCTCCAGCCCTATCCTCTCCACATCCCAAGGCTACAATCACTCTGACTAACTCAACTCCACAAACCCACAACACAGAAACTTCCTCCCCTCACCTCTCAAGCCAACAAAAATCCACACAACACAACTCCCCAAGCCCCAACCTCCCTCCCAATCTCACCAACTCTTTCACCCTTCAACATTCAAAGTCTGCCTACCTAATCCCACCAACTCCTACCTAGATACAAAAATTCCAACAAGTCGCCACAAGTCAGCGCTAAGCACACACTTGAGCTTCTTGTGCATATTGAGAAAATGAAAGGAATGGGAGAGTGTTGCCTCATGTATGTTTCATCTGAGAGGTTTATCTCTTGGAATTTGTAAGAGAAATTGATATTTAGATGTGGAGTGAATAGAGAGAGTGAAGGTGGTGTGTTGGAGACCAACACTTAGGACACGTGACTGTTTGTTTTTTTCGGATTTGGTAATTGAATACCTATTTAGGTGCTTGTACAATAGTGGAGTTATTGAAGGATGATTAAGGTGTAGAGGTAGCGAGATAAAAATGATGGGATGCGAATCAATCGCGTTGAAGACTCTACATGATTCCCTCGCTTGGGAGGAAAGGAGAAGAAGTTCTGAATGTTTATCGTTTAAATTTACTATCTAATTGAATCGTTTCCGTTAAGTCATGATATGGACACTATTAATGCCCTGATTGCTATATACAAATAGGTTCTTGACACCTCATTTGCATGCTGCTTTTCCCCCTCTACTCAAGTTCTATACCGGCGCTCACTTGATCAACCGGATATACCTCTCATATAATACATCGTTGAAAAGATTAATGCATGACAACTGCGACGTGATCATCCATGTATTTACTAATATCACCCAACCCAATACTTGCAAGAATTGAAACTGCTCCAAAAGCAATACTGACGTAGTATACCCATGGGTATGCGGTAGCATAAGCTTCTTGACCTGCAAGCACGACTTCATTCCAGATAGTAACATTGTTACCCACCAGCGGCAAGATTTCGTCTAGAAGACTTGCGCCGGTCAATTCCGCAATATGGCTGATGATTTCCAAGTCGATAATATCATTCTTGTAGCAAGCAAGAGCAATTTTGACGGAAAGTTCGGGAATGAATTTGGTCAGAAAGACGTTATAATAGGTTGTGTAACCAATCGCTCCACCCACAACACGAATAGCGAGCGTAAGTGCTGCGATTGTGGCGATCAAGTCGTCGGGACAAATAATAGTGGTGATGATTGAGGCGGGAACTACATTCAAATTGGAAAGTCAGTAATCATGCGGTGAAATTTCTTTTGGGGAGATTGAGCGTGAAAGCCGAATACGCACCTACGATACCACCAATTCCAAGGCCAGCTACGACGAGAATACCATATACCGCGTTGATGTTATTGCGGTCAGCAGCAGCAAGGGCACCGCATCCTGCGGTCATCATGCAAGATGAGATAATCATGAGCATACGGTTTCCTCCGCGGAAGACAGATAAGAGCCAAAGAACAACGCATGCTCCGACGAGAATGGAAAAGCCAACAGGAAGACCTCGAATTCCGACACCAATTGGGTCATGTCCGTAGACATTGAAAGCTTGTGTGGGCCAGAAAAGAAGAACAGAGAAGAAGTTTGCACCCGAGATAAAGGTGATGACGAGGGTGAGAGCCAAGATACGCGGTTCTTTTCGGAGTCGAGCAGGAAACATGGGATGTTTAGCGCCATAGACCTCCCAGAAACAGAAGGCGACGATGAATACAACACCGAGGATGAGTGGAACAAGAACATGTGCAGATGCCCAAGGATACTGGATTTCGTTGGTGAGCTTTTTCCTAGTTTGCAAAAGTTAAGATAGGATTACTTACCTGATATCCACCCCATAGAAGACCAGCGACGAAAAGAATCAGACCAACAATCGAGAGGAACCCGCCGACAAAGTCAATTTGAGATATAATCTCTTTGCGTGAGAGGCCGTCAGAATTAACTCGGGGGGGTGGAAAGTAAAAAATTGCGGTTATAACGAGCCCCATAAATGCCCAGAGGCCACAGAACAGTCCCACATATCTCCAGCTCGAATGCGATGCGATTAACTGACCCCAGAGTACGGATGGGGTAAATGGTAGAATAGTGAAGATTAGAACGGCGACATATTTTCCACGCTTTGCTGTTGGTGCAAGTTCGGAGGTCGCAGCAAGTGCTGTTAATTCGTTTATGCCAGCGCCTGCGCCTGCAAGGGCCATACCACCTGGAATGATTAGTATATTGTGATGTGATTTTGGCACAAAACCTACCAATGAAAACGTTCATGGAGTGTGCTGTGGAACAAACAATCATTCCAATGACAATCAAACCAGCACCAAAGATGGCAATGTACCTTCTGCCAAATAGATCTGACAAAGCTCCCACAAATGGACAAACCGCTGCCAAAGCGAGTAGATTGGATAACACAAACCAAGTCCACCTGTCTGACCCCCCCAAATCGCCGTAGATATATGGTGGAATACCACCTAAATACTATCAGATCGAAACTGATTTTGATGTAACATAATAACTTACCGAAAAGATATACTGGTATCTGGGAACCTGTCCATAAGAAAGCCATTGCAACTAAAGACATCATTCGATTCATGGTCATCTATGGAGCACTGTTTAGCCACAGATCTTGGAACACATCTTCTGCATGCCTACCGGTGGTTCACGATCATGGTCTTCACCGTCTCCGTATGTTCGTACGCCATCTTTCTCGTAGTAATGCGCATTTCCTGGGACTCTGGAAACAGTACGGACAACTTCCACGTGGTCTGCTGTATTGGCCCCAAGAGGGCCAATGTCCTTATCGAGTGAGCCTGACATTGAATTGTCCGACTGAAGCGGAGGAGAAGAATCTTCTTTAGCCATATTATAATCGGATTGAAAAGAAAGAAGAGAGATGTTAAGACTGGTTGTACGGTCCTACAGTGAGAATGAAAGATTTATGTAGGGAACAGAATTGAAGAAGTCTGGAGCAATTGGAAGAAAAACCATGGGCATCTTTACCTTCTTATCCCTAGGGGCCATGCTAATCTCCATATATCTCAAGACGCATTCATATACTTTGTTAGGTGCATGACCACTATTCGATAATACCCTTGTCAAATGTGGTTTTCCAAGCTAGCTCAGTGGCGTTTTCCCCAATCTCGAGAAGATCCTCATTTGACCGGTACATTTATTGGCGCATTTGATGGTTTGTACTATCGACCTTAGTCGAGCGATCTGAATTGAGACCTTTCCTCTTTAGCAACCCACCGAGGTATAAATTTTCAAGCTCCCCATCAATTCTGTGCCTGTAATTTATAAAATGCATTCCTTTCGAAAATGAAGAGGAGGGACTTCCCTCTTGGCCTTCCTAGCGGCCTTTTCTCATGGTGATCGAACGAACCAACGAATTGAATCAAAATCGTTCCCACCATCATAAACGGGTCCGACGGAACACTAACAACGAAGGTTGTACACCGCAAGGATATTTTTGAGTTCCTGTGCCTTTCTTTCCAAATCATACACTACCTACATGCTGCGATATTGAATTGACCAGATTGTTGGGCTAGATTTCTGCAATAATGTATGGAGTAAGATTCGTTGGATTGGTGGCCCATGTGTTGATAAGGGGCCCTTGCTCTCTGACAAGGGGAGTGAAGAAGCTATGCACCAATTGAACTCAATGTAACCACGCATCGTCATCAATTGATCTGGGGTAGTGAAGTTGAAGGAGTTACATCCCGGAGAAGGGTCTCGAAAAGGCTTCGATACAAACTTGGCTGAATCTTGAGATGGATACGAAAGATATGTGTTTTGACATGGAGTTTTGGTCAAGTCTTCTGACCGTCGCTTACAAGCTCGTAGCCTGCTGGAAATGTTCTTTTCTCTCATTTTTCGACAGAATTACAAGTGCCCGCAGCCACAGAAATGACAATCGGCTATCGAAGAAAGGGATCCAAAAATAGGAAGATTTAATGATGATGCAACGGATCATCAGCCGTTCCTTGAAAACTCCTCGGTCGAAAATGTGGAATTTCGCGGGGTAAAGACTGGCATGTTACATGTAAGCCTAAAGTGGATTGGAAAATAACACTAAAGTCTTGGGTGCCAGGTTAGTCGTTTATCGAAGATGGGGAACCTGGGGAAAATAGAAACGTCCGAATTCTGTACTTGGACAAATGAATACGATGCTGTTTTGCTCGAATCGTCTGCGTGAATACGTAGTAGATCATTCTTGTATTGACCGTGTCTACTTTGTCGATGGGTTCTCGGCTTTGCCCAAATGTCAATCCGGCTATTTCGCGTCAATTGTACAGCACAGTATTTGAAGAACGCATGCAATTCGCAATTGATATAGCCTCATCAATACCTATTCCGCGTGATGCGTGGTTGGTTTTGTACTCCTTACCAGTTTTAGCATCCTCAAAATCTCTTGATGATAGAGGTCCAGTCTCCCTTCCAAGTACTGCATACTTGATAGATTCTTCGAGGGGTTGAGCGTTTGGTGCATGTACATGGTGACCGTCGATAGGTACATGTTGACAGTAACCCAGGATAGATTTTACGTGTTAGCCTAAATGACTTGCATTGCAAAAATTGTCACTCTACCCAACCATTTGTCAATTTCATGTCCCGAGTTGTTTTTGGCGACCATAAACCGCGAATCAGTGCTATAGTCCAACCTCGGGCACCGAGGTATTGAACAGTTGGTCGAAACCTTCAATGATCCAATCTTTGCTAACAAGCCAACCAGTCGCCTCAAACCATATAAGCTTAGCGACGCGTGTTTTGTTGTTTGGTCATAAAAGGGAACTAGACTTGTATTCAGGGCTTAGTGTTTGGTCACGTACGTTGATCGGATAAAAATCCGCTGCTTTGGATGGCACCAATTTCCATCATATATCTCGATAAAATGTAATCTTAGCACTGTTCTGACAAACAACTGATTGATGCCTTGTCAGATATCTAGAAGTTGATACTAATCAGAGGGGATAGATTGGCAAAATCCTGAATCAGTCATATGTTTTTCGTGGTTTGATAACCTCCTTTCCCACTGGGGAATTTGTCGGAACAGAGATAGAATCTCAAACGAGGGATAACTTAGCTGGGTTTCCATCTCAAATATCTCGAAAATCTGATCGAAAATTGAGCCCTGGAAAAGAATGGACTATGGAGACCCTTAGTAACGAAAAAAAGGCAAAACCTCATTGATTGAAATTGGCTCAACTATGCTAATAGAATCACAAAAAGGGCTTGCGCAATGTCTTGAGATATTTTTTTCTACCAAAAACCGCTTAATCGTTTCAGCGCTGTATCCACGCCATCTCGCACAGCAATAGTGCCTTTCCATACTGAAAACCTCTCGCATCCTTTCATTTAAACCATAATTCGTGTATGAATATTCACTACTATGAGACTAGATCAGATCTAAGCCATAGCATGAGTCTTTGTCCATTCTCTAGCAGTCGCAATTGCGGCCGGCTCGTCCTCTTTCCATCTCTTTGCTACTTCTGGAGCTAATGGATCGTCCGGGTTGGGAGCCCCGAGAAGAGCTTGGATCGAGAGGAGGATTGTTCGGATCTGGAGTGCAGGAGACCAGTTACCTGAACAAGTCGGAGTCAGTCGACTGAATGTGAGGCAAAGTCATGACATGGGACATGAAAATGAGGCTACATACCTTTGAGAACGTCTAAACAAATTCTGCCGAGCTTATCAATATTTGGGTGGTAGATCTTTGTAAGGAATCTAATCTTTGGAGGAGTCATCGGATAGTCATCTGGTAAAAACAACTCCAGCTTGAAAATACCGCCTGTAAATCACATTAGCCTACTGAAAGTGCTAAAACTTGTCCGTAGTGTAGCGACCTTCATATGGAGAAGAGGATGGGCCGTGTATCGAGACGTCAAAATATCTTAAGTTGTCCTCATGGGGAACTGCGTTGATACCTGGAACACTGTATGTTTTCATTAGTTACAGCATGCACGATCCAACACAAAAGATTCACATACGGCTCTTGCATCAATCTCTCCGTCTCCTTAATGATCCGTTTTGGTAAAGCCGCCATGTCGATAGGGTTCTGTCTTGACTGTCCGTTGAACTTGCACTTAGTTGAATTACTCTTTTAGCAGTTATCGAGTCCAAGGCTCAACATACACCAATAAAGGTAGGGGTTTTTTCGTGCTCGTGATGTTGATAAGATAACCTTAGAGGTACCGTATCGTTCAGATCGGGTAGTGGGGTACTTTATCAAGGGAAATTGTTCTGGACGTCTCGGAAACCACAGATGTGGGCGTGGAAAAAGTTGAACGAACTATTGAAGGGTCTACGGAATGATTCGCAGTAAAAAAGTCACCGTGAGATTGGTTTGCTGAGTTTAGGGCGATAGATAAAGAAAGGAAGAAAGAAGAGGCCTTTTCAAAAATTTGATGCTATCTTGATGTACCTATCAATCTCTTAAAACAGCACAGCCCATGCACAAGGCTGATAGAAAGGCTTGAACGGCAACTCCCGTTTAAGGTTAACGCTAGTACCACCTTGTATGTAGCACTAACTGCGACAGTTTCACATCTCCAGTTACTAATAAGTATATACCAAACTCTTGCCTTATTATCGTCATCCAAACCTGCCATTGAAACAACTTAGAGATCTTCATGCCCGTTAATCGTCATAGCCAAACAATATCGTTTTGATCTTCTCTCCCAAAACTGTATGCGGTTAGGTTCGTTCAAGGATTGCAGAATGTCTATACCCAAATTAGATAGCACTTTTTAAGTTTACATACCTCGATCATCAAATTCGTCCCGTAGTCATTCCCGTACGAAGTGATTGTATTGATTTGGAGAATGCGAAAACTTTAGCACCAAGATGATGGAAGAGTCGAGAAAGGGGAAGACCATTAGGTCGGCTTTTGATAGCACTACATTTGATGCAGATGTGTCTATTCATGTAGACCGAAAAGTCGGATCCGCTACTATATCTCCTTCCGGACGCGACGTTGCTTTAGCCTCGTGAGTACTTCAGAAATCGCATTTCGTGATATGCTAAGATTTTTCTCTTGTCCAGAACCGATGGCTTAGACATAATTGATCTTGATTCCCCTCTCAATCCCCCGCGACATCTTCGACATGGCCTACCATGGCTTGTGGCTGACGTTCAATGGTGCCCTTTCGCAGTTCGCGACTACTGGGTGGTTAGCACTGCCAATCAGAAGGCTCTTGTCTGGAATTTGAACATGCAGGAGGACGCTTCTCATGGCGCAATTGAACACACACTCCATGGGCACACAAGAGCTATTACCGACATAAATTTCTCGGCATATCATCCTGATATCCTGGCAACATGTGCTGTTGATGGATATGTACATTGTTGGGATCTACGTAGACCACGGCAACCTGTTCTGAGCTTTTGTGATTGGTTTGCTGGTGCAACACAGGTTAAATGGAGCCGTCAGGATTCGCATATCTTAGCTTCATCGCATGACCGATGGTTACGGATCTGGGATGACAGGAAAGGCGCTGTTCCGTTAAGGTCCATTAATGCACATGAATCAAAAATATATGGCATTGATTGGAATCGTACCCGTGCCTCAAGCTTAGTCACTTGCTCTTTGGATAGAACAATTAAATTTTGGGATTATGAGAACGAATCCGATATCCCAGAGCGCACTATACATACTGGATTCCCAGTCTGGAGAGCTCGACACACACCTTTTGGTTGGGGAATCTTAGCTATGCCCCAGGACACTCCCGGAGACCTTCATCTCTATGACCGGCGTATCACGGGTGATAACTCTACCGACACTATCACGGAAGCAGTTATTACCTTTCCAGGGCATGGAAATTCAAAAGTCAAAGAATTTCTCTGGCGAAGTCGTGGAAGCATCACAGACGAGGGAGAAGACAATAGAGAATTTCAGCTAGTTTCGTGGGGCGAGGACAACCAATTGAAAATGCAACATGTAGACCATGACACACTTGAGGGAGTTGGTTATGTAAAAGGGAAAAAAGTACACGGAAAGCTCAATCTCACACGTAAAGGAGCAGTCTACAAAACCTTTCGTACTACGGAAACATCTGCAGGCGATAAAAGACCGCCACAATTACAGGTCCTCGACCTGGTAGTTCTGGTCTTAAGTTGAGTTCGTTTAGTGTTGGGATGAAAAAGATGACCTTGCCTCACACATCCCGTACTCATACCGCAATCCGCGCCCCTGCCATGCGAGGAAAGGAAAAGGCAGCGAAGCAAGAAGACCTAAATCAGTCTCAGATTGGCTGGATGAGCGGAATCAAGTTCTCGAAACCTGATAACGGATCAATGCGGCGTAAGCGATCATTGTCGAGAAGATTATCTTTGCTGAGTCCTGAATTCGAAGAGGATGGTGATTGGGACGAGCCGGAGACTTTGCACGATGAGATTATACGCATCAATGACCAGCTTCCAAAAATTACATTTGATGGCGTTGATATGGATAAAAGGACAGTCGTTGTTTCCATGAATGGACCATGGGGTGAAAATGGTACACCAATTTATATCAAGACAACAATCACCTTTCCTGACCAGTATCCGGAGACCAAAGCCCCCACCTTTACACTTGGCAGAACGTCCCTTATGCCCGATGAAACCTACAATAAACTTAGAAAAGAAGTACACCAAATTGCAGCAAGTTTTTTAAGTCGTAAGCAAGGTTGTCTGGAAGCTGCTCTATGTTATTTGCTTGGCGAGGTTGATCTTGAGACTAGTACTATATTTTTTCATGACATAGATGATTTAGACGATGACGATTTGGATGGTCTTGCGGACGAAAGCTCAAGTGATGAAGAGGATAGTGATATTCCTCCAGGTGCTTCGGCAATGATGTCTCAAGAGCTGGATTCCAGTGTTACGGCGGAAACGATCAGCATACCACGAAATGTCAATGTACCACTACCTAGACTTTGCGGTGCTCGATTTGCAATGAACGGCAAGCTTGTTTGTTTCTTTCCACCAAAAGAAGATAAAGTGAAGTCTTTGCTCGAGAAAATCACCGACTCCAGAAATTCCCGACCGAGAGGCGAACCTAATTTTGATGCCTTTGGTAGATTGGCAAACAACAGTTCACCCCAACCACGCATTAAGGCTACGTCAATGACTGAAGATAGTAAAGCCGATTCTGAGGTATCAGACGAATATGATTCTTCAAACAGCAGCGATACTGATTCTTCGCAATTCCGTATTACTAGATATCCTGCAATGAGAGAGTACTGGCGTCGATCGAATCGTCGATTTCCTCTGAGAGGATCGCCAACGATAATGTCCCAAAGGTCCGGTGGAACCGGAACCGGAATCGGTACAGGAACTGGAACCAATACAGCCACCGGAGCTGGCTTTAGTAGGGTACGATCTGTGAAGCCCAAGAACATCATATCATTGTGTGATGTAAATGATCTTCTTCCTGCAAAGGTTTACCTTGCAGAGGAATATACCATCTTTGGTAACGGTCCGTATCTTTGCGAACATAATGCAAGTATTGCTGACAAGTACGGTCACTCTAAATTGGCTGATGTATGGAGATATGCTGCTATGCTGCTACACAATGATATACCTCTGGAAGTTCTCGAACAAAGCCAACGCCGTGAGCCTGTGCTAGTAATAGCTGAGAGCATGGCAAAGAGACATCGTCGTGATAGCGGCTCAGACAGTGGTATCGATGTATCTCACGATAAGCACCGTAGACGTGGCAGCTTCTCTGGTAGAGTCAAGTGGGGAAGCAGTCCTCTTGCCAAGCAATTGATTGGAGACCTCTTCGCGCACTTTGAAGAGCTTCGTGACATTCAAATGCTTGCAATGCTATCTTGTGTATTTAGCGAGCCGATTCTTTCTGGTGCACCATCGCATGCGATAAATGCCGGTGCTGGCATGTCTCAGCCGCAGACACCTCTTTCTATGAAAACACCTGCGTTTTCTGTTGATTATTTCCCAAATAACGGCGCAGCTTGGAGTATGTATCAAAAGACTCCAGTAGATTCTGCTGTATCAACACCAAAATTAGTCAACACGCCCTCTGGAATCTTTGGGTCTATGGGATCTTCTACCGGCGCTTGGGGCAGTGACCCTGCTTCGGCATCGTATTCTTGTGGTGAAACCCCCCCTCTAAGGTCAAATAGGGGAAGCTCGGAAAATCTTCCTCAACATACTCAAAGTCTGTCGACTTCTCCAGAAAACCCGAGAACCTTCCGACGTGGAAATTCGAGTCTTGCATCAAGTTTTGCTGCAAACTTTTCGCGTCCATTTTCTATGACTGCGTCATCTTCACCACCAAACCCACCACCAAGTCGGAAACGACCTAGCCCAGTTGAACACATGTTGAGCTTGGCTCCTAGTGCTATTACTTGGGGAAATACAACAGTACTCGGCAGCGTAAAAGAACGAGTTGGTAACGAACAAATGGCGTTTTCGGATGATGAAAGCACAATGGATGAACTCAAACCAAAGGTTTGTATCGGGATCAAGATGACATTGGAAAATCAAAATGGGTTTGACGATGAAGGATGCATGGGGACGACACTTTTGGATAGTAACCACACGGCTCGTCACATGAGCTATCGTCAAGCCTACGCCGAACTGCTTTATTGTTGGGGGCTCCCTTTGGCTAGATTAGAAATCTTAAAGTATGATGGACTAAGGAGTCATACTTCTGAGATGGATATTCCCGACAATAAGTCATTCGCTGCTTCGATAATGTCTAATGATAGCCATACTGTGATCCACGAGGCATCGCCTCCATCTCAAATAGTTCTGGGTAAAAAGGATATCCATGCCTCATCGACTGATCAAGGTCTAGACATTGCGGGTTATTGTCTCAAGCACGAAGCACGTCTGGATCCCCTCCATTTAAGTTCTATCGGCGGTGCTGCCGGACGATGTGATCGTTGTAAGACTGTTCAGCGCCAACTTTGTTGCACAATTTGCACAGAACCTATTAGCGCGGTATTCCTACCATGCTTATCATGCGGCTGTGCAACACATCAGCATTGTTTAATTGAGTATAGATCCTCCGGTAACAGCGAATGTCCTGGTGGATGTGATTGCGATTGTGGAGATAAAGCTAGTATGGGACTGATAGAAAGTCTCGGTGTCATGATTGAGTTCATGCGCGCATTGGAGCGGAAAAAAGCACTTGACAACAAGGAAGATGTTGAAGAATGGGATGTACCAGTGGAGGAAAAAGACGATTGGGAAAATGTTAACCTTCCTTTGGGAGACCTAGGCCGGACTCCTTCTACGTTGACTAAGCGAGTTGAACAAGTTAGAAGTAGCGATTGGAACGTTAAGAAGAAACCGAGTAGTCTGAGAAAGGAGGAAAGTTTCTCATTTCTTGCTTAACATCATCACGATGATTGGAATTGATCTGCAACGAACGGATTTAATTGATGGCACGGTATTTTGTGAATTGCAATTTTGGTCAAACTGTGATTGGAATTGATGGATTTGGCGTCCCAGGATAGCAATGTGAGGCTAGATGGGCTTTGAAATGACCTTCTGTTTATATGTAATAATAGTGTTCTATAATAATATGATGCATTGATCTCCAATGATCAGTGTCCTCTTTCGAATTGCGTACCCAAGCAGTGCCAATTCCAGTTTTTTCTAACTTCACCATATTAGGGCTGCAGATATCGGGCAAAGGTCTACAAGTGCCTTTAGTCTCTGACGAAATTGACATCGTAGCAGCTTGGACTGGCCGTCACCTCTGAATCGCACAGGAGAGCAATTAACCAACACGGTAATAATGAAGATAGATCAACTGATTGGTTTTTCTTTAATGTCTTTTCTTTTTCTTTTTTACTCAACGAACCCTTTGATGCTTGATCATTTGTCCCTCGAATTCCTCACTCTCGAATACCCCAGAACTTCTCGGAATGTTAAATGCTAAACCTAACATTTTGGTTAACCCCATGATGTTCACACTACTGTATTCATGTGTCTATTCATGTGCACTCCGATCCAAAGCCTGCCGGTATTCTGTACTCAGAATTCTATACATATCGAGTTTTTGGTATATACCGTTGGGTTATCATCTGCAAAAAAATTGATATTTGATGGTAAGAATTTCAAACTGTTGGATTTTCACTCAGTTTTTTAACTATGCGACAGGTAAATCCGGAAATTCATTCATTACGCGATGAGATTCCAACGCGTGACGCCATGTATCTCTTCGTCGAGATCCAAGACCGACAGGTACGGGAGGTCGGTCTTGTACGGGAGTCTAGTACGGTAGTTTGCATGAGGTTTTTGAATATGGTTATTTAAGCCTTATTCCTTCCCCTCATGACAGTCAAAATACTTCTACATGGGAATAGACACGAAATGGATTCTATGAATTCAAGAAGTGAACAGAAAATTGAGGCATCCGAGGTTCAGGAGAAGCAAGAAGAGAAGAGATCACGCCAGAAGTGCGAAGTATGTTTGGATTTTTTCGGCGAAGAAGCTTTGGAAGACAACAAACCTGGACCAATAACAGTAGAATGCGATTATCTCACGGAGGTATGCTTGCTTTGTTTGCAAGAAAGCATGGGGTTCACTATGAGTGAAGGATCGCATATCCTCACTTGTCCAATCTGCTCACAGGAGTTAGAGCAGTGGTTCATAGAAATATATTGTACGAAGACGATGTTTACAACGTAAGTTTAGCTTTTCTTTGTGGTTCTTACCGATAATAATAAAACTTCCAGATATTGCGACCTTGCATTGCAAAGTCATCTACGATCAGATCCGAATTTCTTTTGGTGTTTAGCCCCAAATTGTGGATCTGGTCAAATTCGCGAGGGGGATGATCCGGAAATGATCTGTGGGAGCTGCAAAGCCTTGACTTGTGTGCATCACCAAACTCCATGGCACAATGGTCTAACCTGCAAGCAATTCGACCTCACCTCTGAAAAAGGATGAAGAGTCACAAAAGAAAATCGAGAAGATAACAGTAGCTTGCCCGAAATGCCATGCGAGGATCGAGAGGAGAGGGGGATGTCTAAGCGTCACATGTACTTTTAGGAACTGTAAGTCAGCAAATAGATCATCTTGATGCAGTTGCAACGTGCTAATTATTCCCAGCTTCAAACGGTGCTAGATTGGCTTTGAATTCTGTCATAGTTGCTTGGTTCCATGGGGGTTCTTCACGGGGTTCTTTGCCACAAAGCATGACCCAGGCTGCATACTGTTGAGAAAATCGAATTGAAGTAGATGCTCGTTATGCCAGTTCACGGTATTTTTAGAGAGGATGGGAGCAGGAAAATTGGACGGACATGAAATCACACCGAGTCCTCTAGCTCTGTTGTGTCGAAGCAGTTTCCTGATGTTGCCCTTTAGCATCTTACTAAGCATGAGGAACTTGGAAGTATGTTACCTAGGCGGTTGAAGACTGGTAAAAAGAATATGGAACAAGGCTTTGAGGCAATATTAAGATTGTAATAAAAGTACATTTGTTTCGTTCTTTGTCGCTAGTGGCGTGGATACTGGACGCTATGCTACGCAGCTTGAGGACAATCGATCTCCTCACTTGCTCGCAAAGTTTCGGTTAAAAACCCTCCGGCGATCTTCTTCATCGGTAAGTGCTGACTTCTGGATGTCGTATTTCACAACAATCTTGTTATTTTTATTTATATCTTACGACATGGCAGTGGCTTTGAAATTCATTTATGTGATTGTCCTTGCTCCGCTCGCTCATAAGATTGGAGCAGGAAGTTTGAGGTACGATAGACAAATCGAGATAAGGAGAACCGAGAACTTAATCGAGAATTAAGACGCCTGCGTAGGCCTTTGATGTATCTAGGTAGCTCGATAGTATCATGATTGGAAGTTGACAAGTTCTGATATTTATCGCATGAAATCACGTGCACCAGGTGCTCTCTTTTGGTCTTGGCTGAACCTAATCGACTACACTTCATGTTTCTAAACACATCTTGGCAAGCCACAAAATACAGACGTTCCGTCTATTATTACGTCCTGGAACCCTGTCAGAAAGCTTTGCATCTGCCAAATGTTATAATTGGGATTATTTTGCGAACTAAACTACTCCAGAAGTCTAGATCGGCAAGGCGAAGAATGGTGGGTTTGAATTTCGATGGCTATTTTTAGAAGTCGAGTTTGATATATGATCACAGAACTTCTCCCCAAGATCTGTATTTCTTGGACAGTTCTTGGTTCTCTCTCTTTAATTTTTTTTGGATGACTGGTTCATTTCTAAGTACAATTTTCATCAAAACACTCATTTAATAAGCTTTTTTGATACGTTATTTCATTGCCAATAGACTTGGCTAACCGTCTTTCTTTGGCATACCTACTTACTTATAATCATTATAATTCTCAATCATGAAGTTCTCTACTGTCTTCATCTCTCTTTTGGTTGCTGGCATCCATTCGCTTCCCAACCCGGCTGTGCAACGGGAATCAGCTGGTATCACAGGTTAGTGCGGTCTCTCCAATTTCGACGACACGATGCTAATAGCCGGTAAAGTTGGTGCCGATGGATCAACCAATCTTGGCGGGGAAGCGGGAATAACGAAAAAGCCCGATGGCTCTACAAATGTCGGAGGGGGGAGCGGCATCAACGTGGCACCGAGTGCTAATAATCAGCCGCAACAAGGTGCAGGAGGACAGACCGGTAATGGTGGCAACAAAAACGGAACCGACGGCTTGGCCGCGCTTATTGGATCATTGAATGGTGCATCTGGTGGAAATAGCACAGGTGGAGCAAAAAAGTCGAACAGCACAGGCAATGCGAATTTACCACCGGGAGTGGCGTCCAACTCTAGTTTGGCAAGCGTCTTTGGAGCATTGGAGGGTGCAAAGTAATTCAGAGTTTGAGAGGAAGACTTTTGGAAGATGAAAGTTTCTGAGGACAGACTGTGATGTCACCTGGCAATCATTAATGGAAGCAGGCTTCATGTCCTCGAGTAAGTCTTCGTCGATGAAAGGGAGCTCCAATCACATTCTTTATCATATAACCTTTTACAAGGCAACATCCACTACCAAATAAAAACTCTTGGCCATAACACAGGCATTTTTTTCCTGGTTGATGCAACCGATATGGCCTGCAAATATACTGACATTTGACTTCGTGAGTATTTGCACTAGAAAATGTGCACTTTGTGAGATGATGAAAGCGAAACTCAATTTTCCCAATCTTCTATATTGTACGTTCTAAGTGTCGCTGCTCCATACAAAGTCCTCCACATCCTAATCTACTTCTCCACCTCTACATGAAATCCCAGTAGAGGTTACCAAAACATCCTCGTCCCAAATGGAAGCTCCCCTGATGTCATAATTTCACAAATCTGACTACTTCCTCCAGGGCACGATGAATGTGGTGCTTACTAGACACATTAAACCACAGATATTAGACTCAGTGGTGGATGAACTGTCTTGCAATACTTGTAGGCATATGTGAAGGTACGGCCTTGCGCACTGGAACCTGAAGAATTTCAATGACATCAAGCTTCAATTTGGTTTCAACCGAGGTAGACAAATATATCTATTTGTATGATTGTTCTGGGAGATGGCCTGAGAGTTTTGGACCATCTTCTATCGATGTATGAGGATGAACACATATTCTCGAGAAAATGTCCCGGATCCCTCCATAACAAGACAAATGTGGCTATTGTTAGCATCATGGATAGATTTGAATTCGAAGGTGTCCAGGTATAGATTAATTATCTGGGTCTTTTCCCGAGGATTCTTCATACCATTCTTTAGTTTGTGATCGCTATCATGATGAGTTGTCTTGGGGGCTTTGAAGATTTGGATAGCAAATTACCTAACGATCCAGATTGCTATAGATTTCATTGGTCATACACAGCTGGACGTTCGAATAGAGTTAAATGTACCCGCTTCTTGTGGATACTTATGTCAAGCGTTGCAGTAGAACCCCCCCGCAAATACCCGAGTTTCTCGACGACAATGTATTTGAAGTTTATATTGTGGGAGGAAAACTCTTAATTGGAAAAGATAGCCCTTTCAGTAGTCGTAAAGAGATTCCGCTTCGCCAATATCACTGAAATAGCACACGAGTTTGGGCACGAGTGAATAGTGTAGAGAATAAAAAATCGGTTATGAATTGACTAATCGACGAATGTGACAGGCATTCTTATTGATCAGTGATAAACTTACCAGCAATCTAGTATATAAGAGTACAAGACCATTCCCTCTTAGAGGAATAGAACAATTCGGTAAAGCGAAGAAACTGGATCTTTTGTGGGGTCTTCATATTGCTTGGTAGTTTGGTGTTACTTATCACCAATTCCGACCTACAAGTATTTTAAAATGGGCCTCGAGAATACCTTCAACATTTCGATGAATTGGTTCGAATTCTGGCAACCTGTGGTTGCTTCTAAGCGTAGCCAGTCAGTGCTCATGAACACCCTTCATTCCATCTAAAGATTCCACATTCCGGGAGCTTCTTAAAAGCCCGCCGTGATTACCCTCGTTTTATAATTCTTCGGCGCGACAAATAGTCCCTTTGCCTCTACACAAACTCTCCCTTCTAATGTTTCCAGACGTCCTTCTACCCATCTCTTTCTTTCTCCACCTCCCTCCTCTCCTATGACTGGTGTGCATCTCACTACGTAGAATGCATTGGTCACACTTGGCTTCAAATATTTTAACGACAATTGAGCAGTGACACCTGTCCCCGCGGCCAATTGTCTGATCGCACATCTCCCCAGTGATTCATCCATAATCGTCGCTATAAGACCTCCATGCACCACACCGGGCCATCCTCCTAATGCCCCTCCTAAGTATACAATCGATATGAACTCTCCTGTGGTAGAATTGTAAAATACTCGTTGGTAACCGCCTATCGATCTAGATCCTCCCAATGGACCAGTAGTAAGTCGGTGCGGACGTTCTTCGGGTGTGAATGTGGAATAGGCATCCCAAGATTGCCAAACGGGATCCTCAGTTAGGGATTGTACCAGTGGGATCTTTGAGGCCTGCGCGTGTAACCAAGAGGTCATGAGTTCGTCTGAGGGAGAAGAAGGTTCGGGGAGTGCAGGGGGAGATAGGACAAGCGAGACATATTGTCCAGCTGTGAGTCCGATTAGGAGGAAAAGAGAGGCATAGATTGTGGGACGGAGGGATCGTTTTCGTTTGGGAGATGAAGGTGAGGCTATTGGCGCGACGGATCCAGAAGAGAATTGAGATCGCAGATCTCGGTGTTGGGGTAATGATTGAGATGAAGGCTCGGTGGTGGCATTAATGTTATGATTTATAGGCTGTGGTGGTGGAGGTGTTGAATATGCTCGCGTTGACCATTTTGAGAGAGATTGTGATCGGAACGGATGTCGATATGTTTGAGAAAAGTGCGGTGGTTGTTGAAGAATACTTTTGTATGAACGCAATGCTTGAATTGGCAGTCTGGCAGTCATTTTGTGCCAATTTATTACAAAAAGAATGCCTTGATCTCTCTACTATTGAACTCCATACAATTTTGGAAGCTTCAAATTAATCAAGTGCCTCGGTCTAGTTTCCGACGCCATGCCGCTATTTTGCCTCATATACAAGGCATGACATTGTACATCAAGGTCTCCGTCTTTAGGGCCTGCTGTGCCTATATTCTACGATTTGGTCAAGTCAAGCCATCGAAAAGACAATCAAAATACAAAAGAAGGTAGTTGGGCTAGCTCTAATTCGACGAAACGTTGTTCTCTCTCGATGGGTAATCTCAACCACGATGCCAAACTCTTGAGCGGCGTTAGTTCTCCAACAGTTGGATGAGTGTTACGTTGCAAAAAGATGGAATTTATGTTTCTACTTTTCTTTTATCAATGCATTGTCTCTTTGGATCTTGATTTGCATTCTCATATTGCACATTTGAGTTTATCATCATCATCTGCATATCTATCTTGAGACAAAGTTTTGGAAAGGATAGAAATGGTTTTGCGCTTCTGAGCTATAAGACCAAGCAGATGGCGTCCATCAAAGGCATCGAGACGGTAGTCGTCCTATCATTGATGTTTGCTAATGGTGAGTCTTTTTGGTCGATTTCATCTTTATCTCCTAGTATATATACCGGGATCAAAGCTTCCTGCGATTGCTTGGTGGTATGAGTTCTACTTTCATGTTATTCATCAGGAAATATATGTTTTCAAGATCTAAGATCCCTACGAGTAATATGGTAGTTTTTCAATCATGCCGTTGAGTTCGTTTGGTAATGTAACAGCACGGATCAGGCCTCATCATTTGTGTCATTCCAGACGAGCTCCACACACAGGATGTTGTACAGAGTATATGCATGAATAACGTCTCATAGGGACAACTATGAATACTAGCTGTCTAATCTTCCACTAGGAGGTGGTGTGGGCATAATAGCAAGCTATGACCCTAATAAGAGAAGGTGCGATGCTCTAAGCCTGTTCCTCACACAATGTAATATTCTTCACTTGGAACAACTCCCTTATCTATGAGCAGTGATTGAAGAGAGAAATCGCCTATCATTCAGAGTCGTAGCTAGAAGAGCATGTACTGCCCAAGAAAAGCTAACTTACGCTCCTTTGCAATACGTCAGCTCCGCGTCGGGCAAGCATGCGGGCAGGCCTACATCATTCCTCCATGTACTCAGAGCAGCACAACTATTCTCGGTGTTCGAACCGCTCAAAATGTTTTTCCAGATCCTTTTGAACTCGATTCAGAACACTATTTGCGGGAAGAGAATTGCGAGTGATACAAATTCCAATTCGCCTTTGGCAAAAGCGGTCGTGAATGTTTAGGAATCGAGCTTGCACGCGCCAAGCTATACTTTGCGACAACAAAGCTTGTACCAAGATTTGAGATGATGTTATTTGAGACAGATGATAGCGATATATTATTTCTGCATGATTATCATATCATCCATCATGTCCAGGAATGGATTGCAAAGGCATCAGAATAATGTCGAAGTAATGAGATTATTTTATAGTATGCATAGAAGTACATATCATGTGTTATGAGCCCTGTTTGGTTCGATAGTAGAAAGTACGGACAGCTTGCTGATGTGAAACTTGAATGGCCACCATATACTTGAAATCGATCCGAACATCAAGTTGAAGACACCAAAGACTTGAATATAGAGAAGGGAGGAGTTGTTGACCATTTAATTATTAATTAGACCCAGGACGATCTATGTACATGCATTGAATATCGCTTTTCCGATTTTTACCACGATTAAACCATAACTCAATCTCTCCACGAAGTAGTTTCCCAGTCTTGAAACCCACTTTCTCGAGCACTCTGGCACTGGCATCATTACCAGGAGTATAAGCCGCTATAATTTGCGGCAAGGACTTCTTTTCTAGATTAATTTCAGTCCTGGCTTCATTGCAATGCTCTAGTCTCAAAATTCTAACAAGCAAATGTGACAAACCTTCAAGAGTCCAGAACATCTCTACAAACAATCTCAACGCTTCTGTCATATACCCCTTACCCCAATGGTCTGGATGAATCTTATACCCCACGTTCTCCGGTTTATGGGATATTCCGATGATACCAATCATTTCCATCTCTTGCCCTTCTCTCTCATCCGCCACGGACACTGGAACGGACGATGTAGTCGGGGCCATGATTGCCCACATAGGAAATTGGACGCTGGACATACTTTCCAAGATCCTTTCTTTTGTCTGCTCGAGTTGAGTATTCGGTGCTCGGGTACTACAAAAGTCATGTAAGGTCGGGGTTCACTTTAGACTTCCACAGCTTAACTTGGGAGCCTTACGACCATTCCGCGATACGAGGCTCGGATAGAATCTTGTGACAGCCATGGAGGTGCTTGTCCAGATTAATAGGTTCAAGGGTTAGACGGTCAGATTTTATTGTGTGTGACGACATGATTCTTATAATTGATAGTGGTACGGATAGTGAAGTAAGAAGAAATATATCAATGGGGAGTCTCTCAATCTTTGTCTTATGAACAGCGAAAAGGGTTGTATATTCGTTTGATATGAGATGCACATACCACTTGCGCAGTGACTCATGTAATGAAAAGTACCTACCTGATTGGTTGTTTCAGTCAGCAGGTTTTACACCCTTGTAATCCCACCTTGGTGAAGTTGGGGGTTAGATACCAGTCACGCTAGTGTACCTTGGTATCAAAGAACAATGACGGCAAACGTTGAATATGGATAGCATAGACTTTCTGAGATTATTCAACGTAAACGAAACAGTGAAGAATAATTAGTTGCGAATAGTCGACTTCAACGGTCAATTGATTAACACGATTTTTTGGTGGTTGAGGAAAGCTTTGTAAACCAGCACGTCTACCGGTGAATGGTAGAATAATATTCACACTGGTCTCGACAGCAACCATTCTCTGTGCCTCACAGGTTTCTTCTCCTTTCCCCCATCAACCCACATTTCGTGTTCCTCATCTTCCAAGTCTCCTTCCCTAAAACCTACCTTCTTTACTACTCTCTGACTGGCAACGTTCTCGGGGTCTATAGCCGCCACTAATGTGTTCCAATCTCCCTCTCCTGTATTCCGGTTAGAGAACTAAAGAGCATAACTGGAGTCGATTTCACATACTCTCTTTACTCCAGTAAAGCCCCATAAATAGCTTCATAGCTTCTGTAGCAAAGCCTGTACCATGATAACCAGCATGTATACCATAACCAATTTCCGCGCCGTGCCCAGCCTGGAATCTTATCACTCCAATTGCGCCAATGAGCTCAGGCTTTTGATCGGCAGGGGTAGGTGTTGTCGGCCGAAGTAAAATTGCATAGTTCTCAATCCACGGCTTTTCCGGGTTCGGTATTCTTTCAATCATGTATGCTTTACTCTCCTCGATGGACTCGCTTGGTTTTCTAAGTTGAGTTGAGAGTTAGACATATCCATCTTGGAGGTCAAGAGTGGGCAAAATCGAAAGGGTTCATCTTACGTCCATGAAGCAGCTCGCGGATCAGAGATCATTTTGTGATAGCCATCGAGATGTTCCTCTACGGTCAATGGCTCTAGCCAAAGACGCTCAGATTGAGCTGCGTATTGTGCCATTGATATCCTGAAGGTAAATCGAATGGCTCCATGGCGCCGGTCGCTATATATAAGAGAGATTAAACCCTTTGTATTAACGGCGCTCGGAATCGAGTCATAGTGAATTCTGAGTCACCAACAAAAACCTTAACTTTTGATTACTCCGTACACAATTCGGAGATTCCGAGGATATAGTGGCATATAGAACATCAACAGCGGAGTTGATAGATAAGCTTTGAACACGGCCTACCCCGCCTCTACATCAACGAAATAACAGGCGGGAATTGACCACCATTCGAAAGAATTTCAATAACCAAGATTTCCTCTTGATATAATATTAAACAATAAAAACATCGAATATCAATGCAAAGAAGACTCAGATTTTCGTTTGCTTTTTTAGAAAAATTTCATTATTTAATTTGAAATGAATTTATAATCCATTAAAAAAGTTCTTCGAAAAGATACTCAATTTCCGCCTGTTTTGTCGCTTATGTAGAGCCTGCTATGTATTTTATTAAATTTAGTGAAGGAACACTAAAATATTTCCAACCATGTAATTAATTACCCACTGTCTACCTAAAATTTCTTTCTCTTCTCTCCCTCACATGAGATGCTTTGAATGCTAAGTATAAGCATGTCCATCCTCATTCATACATGTTGACGATTCCACAATGTAGAATGCTATATTGCATTGCAACTTACACGTCGCAGATGATCTTGCTTGATAAACCGCAATCGGCCCAATGAAAAGGTATAAAAATGGGTGGCCACCATCCCTACATGAACGATTGGGGCTGATATAAATGCTTCATACATACCGGTCTTCAATTCAGCCAAACCTCTTTCATTGGTGACCTTTCATAGGGGCGGCTCCCCGAGGCATACTTAGGTACTTGCTTTTGGGAGGCTGTGTAGAGCTGACATGCAGAAATTCATCGGCATCTTCTTGCAAAATTAAATCTAGCTCACACACCGAATTTTTCTGATGCCAGGAAGTGATGCTCGTTCATTTCCGCTTCATAATCATTGAATCACAACATTTGATTGCTAAGTAAAGATCGAGTTTTGTGGAAGTCAATACCGCACTGCTAAATTCTGATGGGCAGAGCCTCAACGGACTTGATTCCAGGGAGATTATTCGCCGAAGAACATCAAAACCATAGTCAAAATGACCACACCTGGAGCTGCACCTTATGTCAAAACGTAAGGCAATTATTGCATCTCCCATTGAGAGACATCTACTGACGTGACAGACAATCTGAGGACCTGTGGAATGAGGCTCTTAAACAAGTCCAGTTCACAAATATCTCAGCACTCGTCGCTGCGGGCTTAGAAAGGCGACAAATCTTGGTAGAAATTTTGGATTTGGTGCAAAAGCAGGAACTCAAGGCTCAAGAAAGGAAATGGAAGTGGAAAAAGAAAAATGGTCAAGTGATCATTATTCGCGACATCTTTGTTAAGCTTGCAATTTGGATTGAAAAGTTCAAGTCTATTGGGGATATTGTTGTGCAATATGATCCAATCCATGCGAGTTTACCATGGGCTGCTGTCAGGTTTCTATTGCAGGTATATGATGTACCGCTGTGATTTAAAATTTGGTTATTAATTGCATCGCAGGCTGCTATTAGCGATATCAACTCAAATGGTGCTATCCTTGAAGGCATGGAGATTGTTGTCAATCTTCTAGCACGGTATGAGATCGTGGAGTATCTCCACCTACAGAAAGCATCGCGCGCGAAGTCTCTTCTGGCCGATGCGATTGTTAAGCTATATACTGCCATTTTGGACTACCTTTTCCAAGCGCATGCATACTTCGAGCCTCATATTCTGAAGAAAATTGCGCATAGCTTCTTTCGTCCAGAAGAATCAACACATAAATTCATATCGAGCATCAAGCAAAACGAACTGGAAGTTGAGAAATATACGCGCCTCGTCTCTGATGAATCCCTTGGTAAGATTGACAGAAACATGAATGCTCTCACACAATCTATGTATGGATGTATGCCATACATCAATACAAAGCCTTCAGCAAGGGATTTCATCAACGAATCTACTGGGAAGTGACTTGGGACAACGTCTTGGACAATTGCACAATCTCACACAGACCATTCAACAAGATATGTCATCTGCAGAACTCAAGTGGAACAAAATCGAACACCATTTGGTCAAAGCCTTGAACGATCTCAAGGATCCCGTGCAGCGCATTGCTGAAGATCTATCTAGTGTAAAAGATAATCTAGAGGAAAAGGAGCGAGTAAAGGTTTTTGAGTGGCTTACAATGATACCAAGCTCTAGCCACCACAGGGAAAAATCGCGGAGCTTATTATCTGGTTCTTGCAATTGGCTGTTGAGAAAGAAGGAATTCAAGGAATGGATGGAGGCTAGTACATCTTCCATCTTGTGGCTCCATGGAATCCCCGGCAGTGGGAAGAGCATGCTTGTATGCCATGTTATCGAATATCTCCAAAGTCGAGCCCAACAGCATCAAAGCTCTGCACCTATTGCATACTTCTATTGTGTTCGAACTGTTAATGAACCTGAAAGGGCTAATCCAACAGAAATACTAAGAAACATACTAGAGCAGTTGTGCTCATTAGATGCAGAGACCCCAATAAGGGAACCTGTGTCAAAACAATATCTTGCTCGGAAGAAGGAAGCCCGAGGACGAAAACCGGAGAGGCTCAGTCTCGAAGAAACGGTTAACATTATTCTAGAATTGTTAGAATCCAATCCTGCAACCATAGTCATTGATGGACTTGACGAATGCGATCCTATTAAAAGAAATGATTTGCTTCTCGGCCTGCAAAAGATCATCACGAAGTCAAACAATATCGTCAAAGTTTTTGTCAGTAGCAGAGATGACCATGACATCGTTCACCATCTAGCTCGTTCCCCGAACCTATACATTCATGCGACTGACAATACTGCGGATATCATATTGTTCATCAAATCGCGTATTAAGGAGGCAATTCGAGAAGATAAGCTTCTCTGCGGGCGTGTCTCAAGTCACTTGGAGAACATCATCATTGACAAGTTGATAGAGAAAGCTAATGGCATGTTTCGACTAGCAAGCATGCACATTGACAGCCTTTGTGATCCATATCGGGTTAAAACGGAAGCCAACGTGCATCATGCACTCGACCACCTACCGCAAGAATTGGGAAAGTCATATGGTGTGGTGATATCACAGATCATGCAAGCCGAATATCCTAACCCACTGTTAGCGTCGCGTGCATTAAAATGGCTTCTTTGCTCCCGCGAAGCTCTGAACTCTAAAACCTTCCCGCAAGCCATTTTTGTGAATAACGCAGGCCACCCACTATTATCAAATGACGAAATCTTAAGCATCTGCTTCAACTTAGTAGTTTATAATAAAGAGACGGATAAGTTTCAGTTTGCTCATTTATCGGTGCGGGAATACCTTGAGTCCCAGCCCGGATACTCAGCTGAAGATACAAATCTGATGGCCGCGGAAGCATGTTTAACTTATATCATGTCAGAATCACAAGAACGGCCTACGTTTAGGAACCACGCAGTATGTTTTTGGGGTAATTATGCGAAATCAGCTCCCAGTGCAAGACGTGAGGGTGCTTTAGGAGAGTTACTCGTAGACTTTCTAATTTCTCCTTTTGAATCGAGAAATTCTGGGTTCGCCAAATCTAGGCTCGATTCTTACCTGCAGGGAAATGAATCACATTTGCGCCCCTCATGGATCAAGGATAGAACTATGACGTTGTTGATTTGGACTGTTTTTCTGGTCTGTAAGTATGATCTCAATGAGATTGTCAGTCGGCTTCTTTCTCATGCAAATCCCCAATACGTTTTCACTGAGAAAAACTCGATGGGTCTCAATTGTGTCCAAACTTCAGCATATTTTGATAGTTCGATGGCTATCAATCTACTACACAAGATAACGACGTCTATACTGCCAATGAAGCTCAACCATAAGTTGTACTGGACTTCTGCATACTATATTGCATCCTACAACGGGAGCAGGCGGGCAGCCCAAACAATAATGGAGATTCGAACGAAAGAAGATACGATGTGCGTGGACCACTCGGAACCCCGAATAGTGATGCGACCCACATCGCTACTCATGCTTCAGAATAACGACGCCGACATAACATCAACACTATTTAAATCCTCCGATGAGTGCATCGGATTATGTAATGAATGCAGCTTTTTAATTCTGGAGCCCCTCGATATGGTGAGCTTGAATATTGCGAATGCTTTTGCCCCTCTCGACGCTGTTGAAAACGATACATCGTCTGCAAAACAAAACAAGGTTGCTGCCATCGCTAAAGTCATTTTGGATACGATGGAGCCTCACCACAGCAGGATTATGCGAGCTGCTAGGGACCCTTGGATCGTATCGATTCAACTACTCGCAATGACCTTTCGACATGAAATTTATGATAAGAACATTTTCATGCATCATTTAACGGAGGCATTTTTATACATGTCCATACATGAAAATAATTCGATCGTTGATCATAATAAGTTTCTGTATTTACATTATGATGATTATAATAAGCATGTGTATTCACATTATGATGATTATAATAAGCATGTGTATTCACATTATCGTGGTTTGTTCGATGAAGCGATCCATATGGAAGACATCTTAGGTATGCAGAGAGTGATCAATTGGAAGACACTTGTTCTGGGTCGACCTGTGGATTTCCGCCGAGATGACATCCTATGGTTACTTAAAGCGCGTACGAAAATAGCTCCAGATGTAATCAACCTTGCATTGTCCACCTGGGATGGAGAAATGATAGAGGCGTTTTTAGAGTACAATTCAGTTAAGATTGACAATGAAGTGATTCGGTTCGTGGCGGGTAACGTAAAGCACGGCAAGGAGATAATGGAGATGTTATTGGCTCGAGAAATGGAAACAGAAATGTCGGAAACTGCGCTCGAAACTACGCTTGAAAGCGCGCAGTAGTTGGGGTTTGCAGTCGGACAATGGAAGAGTGTTCATATTGGGATCCTCTGGATCATTTAAATTGTTTCAGACTTGAATATTTTTCCAGGGCGTTGCATCATATCCAGAAATTCACAATGTTCAAACGTTAAAAGCTTTCACATCTGGTCTACCAAGCTAGATCGCTCGATAACCTGTTGCGCGTACAATCAGGAGAAGGATCGCTAAAGACTGAACTAAGTTGTATGGCCGGTTAATTCGCTGGTTTGCGTAAGGCTATAGGTTTTATCAGTTCGCAATACAGAACCCAGGAAAATAGGGAATCTTTCTATTATTAGACTATCTCTTTATAATCACAATTGATGAAAATGAGGGATATTTGTTCATTTACGAGTGATTGAAGGCTCAAATAGACGGTGAATACTCTAGAATCAGTACTACATACCAGTCAAGTTAGCCATTCAGTGAAATAGCCTGGAGTAAATTTAGCTCGGAATCGAATCCTTTTGATTTAATAGGCGACCTTTCAAAGTACCACTCAACCATAGGTAAGTGATGAAAAGGCCAAATTGACAGCAGCTTCGAGCAAATCAGAAAGTGTATTCTCTTGCTCTCTCAAACGGGGAACTGTTTGAGACACCATTCCTGTCCTTTTTGGTTGGTATTAGACTGAATTCCATTCCCATTCATCCAGACCGCAGATGTCCTTATATTGATTGATAATGTGGGGCAAATCGTGGATACGCGAGGGGGAAAGGAGAGTCAGCTTCGATACAATATAACGTTTATTGATAAACGACAAAAGAAATGTTCAAAAATAACTATCTGCCGTTATGGATAAATCGTAGAATTGGGATGTTTCGTGTTTTTATATATAATGCACAGAGATTGTACGGTGCATTTGCCGTGTTATCCAGGTAATGTTAGTATCACTTATATGGTAAATATACAGAGTCTGAAGCTTTGAGACGATATAGTCTCAATATTTAGATTAGAGTTAATTCGGAGTCCAATGTTTGAATAGCATTAGATACTATTGCGCAGGGTGAAGTTGAGGATCAGGAGATCTAGTGCCTATGTGATGAGAGTGACCATATATGAGGTGAGGATGGAGGGGTATGGATAAGGCGCGATGCTGATGAGAAATTGCGGTGAACAAGATGCATTCTTTCTCTCCAAAAGATAATTAATATTCGATGTCAAATGCAAGGACAAACATGATTGTAATTTTGGTCCTAACGCAAAGGGTGAAAAATGTGAGGACATAAGTATAAATATATTTTCTAAAATACAAACTTCGCTTAAATACGAAAAATAATATCCAATTCCTCGTACAGAGTCTAAGCATCTAACTTTAATCTTTCTAACAAGTTGTCTATCTTTCCAAGTAACGTTTGGTAGTTTATAGCATCTGCGGCAAACTCGTCACCTGCAATCTCACCATTGAGAGTCCGTATTTGACCATTCATCATTGGATCGAGGGCAGGGGATTGGGTTGAGTTTATATCAACCACTGTGCTAGACTTCACAGCATTCGCAGATTTATCATCGTCGATTAATCCCTTTTCATCTCCGTTTTCTTCGCCGTTCTCATTTATATTCTCATCCATCATATCTTCAAGGCCCGAGTCTTCAAATCGGAGCCTGAAGCGTTCGGATAGGTAAAAGCGAATACTAGAGAAATGTCAGTTATTATACCATAGACAGTGTTTCAATCGGATGCAAGCCCTCAAATTTCTCCCAAGGCTTTCTTATGTTCTCTAAACAAAAGCCACATTCTTAAAGGTAAGGAGAAGAGGAATTGGGGTAACATACTCATCGAGTAATTCAATAGTGTCAGTCTCCTGTCTCTTTTCAATTCTAGCAGCACTCTCTTTAATCAACTCCTCAAACTCTGGCTCGTCAATATAGTCCTCCAACCTATATGCCATGTACCTAGCACAAAATTCCTCTAGTCTTTGGACTCTTGTCAACCATCCAGCTCTCATAACATCATAAGGGTTGATTAATTCCACATCTAATTCATCACTGTCGGTGTGTGTGCGATCAGCGAGTGTGCTCGAACCATTTCCGAGAGTACTAATTACTACTGCAGCTTTGGTTTTGAGTTTCTCAATGAAGAGCATGTCTGCTGCAAGAAGAACGTCTATAGCGAGATCAAGAGGAATATCAACATTCTCGGTGTAAAGAAAGTCGAGGATAAGCTCTAGTACAGCAGGGGGGCAGTCGACATAGATGATTTGCAAATAATCAGTAACTTGCGCTTCTTGAAACGAGGAACTAAACATCGTTTGGAAGTATTCTGATCGTATAAGCATAGCGCGGTGCGCAGGATAGAGTATAGATTTCTGAGATGAATTGGCGGTTGATGTCTCTTGGGGCAGTGAGCTCGAGGGGCCAATAGGAATACCATTTGAGGAAACAGTTGTGTTAGGTGTTGGCGTTTCTGGCCTTGAACTCAAAGCCTCATCGGAAACTACGTTTTCGTTTGCCTGTAACAGAACGTCTGCAAAAATGGAATTATTCCTAGTCCACTTCACATCCTTGGCCTTCACGGTATCGATGTGTATCTTATGCTTCAAAACATTACCTCGATACCAAGACTCCATCTGATTTCTTGCTCGTAAAACTTCATCTTGATACCGTTGTCGAGCTATTCTCCTATCACGCCCACTCAAGAGCCCTTCCCAGAGGGATTCAATCTCAAGCTGTTTGCTGATTTTATCAATCCCTTTGAGCACATCGTCCACAGAGCTGCTAGACCTAAGACCAAGATCTGATGGCACTTCACCCATGTATAAATATCGAAAAGCAACCTGGAAACATTCTGGGGGAATGGAAGGTTCTAATTTCCATGACTTGGTTTCTGGGGCAGCAGAAAGCTTTCTTTGCATATATGGTGACCGGGCAGAAAGTATCATCTTGTGTAAATTCCATGATTCTGATCCAGCACTGAGTATTATGTCTGAAGTTTCAGGAGTCTGCCTAGTAAGGAGAGAAGTGATGTGAGAAGCAAATGATTGTAATGGGTCCCTAGACTTCGAATATTCGTACTTTAATAGAAGGTTTCGAATCCGATCGTTTAATGCATTGTATAAACATCTCTCTCCTTGGAATGTATCGCGCTCGCAGAGAGCTCCAGCTTCGAGAAGTAGTTGAACAACATTGTAGTGTCCACAAAGACTTGCCTTGATAGTTTGTCAGCGAGGCCAATTGGCATTAGGAATAACATAAGGCTTACCAAGATCAATGGCGTATAATCAAAGGGATCTCTAGCATTGATATTGATTCCAGGAGTAGTAATTGCTTGCTGAACCCTCTTAACATCACCAATTCGACAAGCAACGCAAAGCTCTTGGAATTCGGGACTAGTATCAAGGGGACTTTCGTCTCTCAAAAGTCCTTCCTTGATCAGCTGGTGCTCATCCTTCAGTTGAACTTCGAGCTCATCTTTCCGTTTTACCATTCTGAAGGTATGTGTGCAAAGAGTATGAAGTAGAAGATATGGGAGTAGTGAGCAATGAATAATCGATAGTGAATGGCAAAGGATATGGACCCAGTAGTGATAATAATAATAAAACAGATAAAGATACAAAATTGTGGCAAGGTTGAGAAGCTGCCGATTTTGACACAAGCACATGGAGGGGGAAGAAAGCTTATCGATAAAAGAAATCCGGATAAGGGATCGGAGTTAGATGTTTCAACCGTCATCCAAATTTCGAACCTTCACCGCCTTCTGGCATTATCAAAATTTCCCCGGGTGACGTCCAATTCTAGTTTGGTATCAAATAGTCAAACGGTTGGAAGGGCAACCAAAAAGTAAACACCAACCTGAATGAATTAATTCACAATCCATCTTCATCAACTTTGAATAAAACGACAAAACATCGCCAACCTCGAATAAATTACAACAATACTAATGTTAATTGCTTTCTTTATTTAGATCAATGCAAAGATCTTCCCTCCCTTAAATATAATACTTTCGGAATCATGACAGAAGAAAGCAAGTACGAAGTTTTGGAGAAGATAGGTAAGTCTGCAGAACGTGGTTCATATTGGATTTATTACTCGTTGCGCCAACTCTTAAGTGAGACAAAACTAATATACTCTATCTATTCTGTAGGACATGGCTCTTTTGGTATCATTCGAAAGGTCCGAAGAAAGAATAATGGAGAAATCTTATGTAGGAAGGAGATTAACTACATGCGGATGTCACAAAAAGAACGAGAACAACTACAAGCCGAATTTGCCATTCTTTCCTCACTTAAACATCCAAACATCGTCGGATACTATCATCGAGAGCATCTAAAGTCCAGTCAAGACCTTCATTTGTATATGGAATACTGTGGCAATGGGGATCTTGGTAGAATTATAAAGGATTTACAAGCAAAAAACAAGTATGCTGAAGAGGGTTTCGTTTGGAGCATATTCGCACAATTGGTTTCAGCATTGTATAGATGTCACTATGGAGTCGATCCACCAGAAGTTGGGAGCAATGTTATGGGATTGGGAAATACCGCAAAACCACAGAAGCCTGCGCCTGGTGTCATGATTCTACACCGAGACTTGAAGCCCGAAAACAGTGAGTATCCTAGGCATATACAATTATGTTTCTTATGCTAAATCTTATAGTCTTCCTTGGTGAAGGCAACTCGGTGAAGCTTGGAGATTTTGGTCTTTCGAAATTGATGGAATCTCACGATTTTGCTTCTACATATGTTGGAACTCCATTCTACATGTCCCCAGAAATCTGCGCCGCAGAACGATATACGTTAAAGTCAGATATTTGGTCTTTAGGTTGCATTATGTACGAGCTCTGCACACGAGAAGTTCCATTTAACGCGAAATCCCACTTTCAACTTGTGCAGAAGATTAAAGAGGGCAAAGTCACACCAATACCAAATATATATTCGCCAGAACTTGCATCTGTAATCAAGGACTGCCTTAGAGTCAACCCCGATCGACGAGTCGACACCGTTACATTGCTTAATCTTCCTGTCGTAAAGTTGATGAGGAAAGAGAAAGAGGTTGTTGAGCTCGGTCGACTTTTGAGGACGAAAGAAGAAATGGCGGCTAAACAATTCAAGGAGATTGAAGAAAGGACAGAAAAGCTCGAGGCTCAGAAAGCAGCTATGCGTGCCGAGATTGATTCATCATTGCGAAGAGAATGGGAAGTCAAGGCACAATTGGAGATCAATCGTTTGGTACAAATAGAGGTTGAGAATCTACAGAAACGATTTGAAGAAGAGGTCCGAATCCGCGTTGAAGAAGAGCTACAAAGATCCGCCAACAGCTCTCGATCATCGAATCCAGATAACGATACTAGCTCGAGCTCTCTGACCGCTAAAGAGCTGTGTCCCTCGCCAAGCTCATTGGACGACCCAAGATCATCTGTTGGTAGCACAGGTGATGACTTTTCATCGACCACAGACTTTACCGATCACACCATGTCACCGGAGCCCAGTAAACCATTCAAGAAATCCACCAGAACACCATTTTCTCGAGCGCAAACCATGTTCAATGTGCATGGCACTCCCATGGACATTGAGATGGCCGATCCATCGCCAATTTCTATTGCCTCCTTGTCATTATCTCCACGCCGGAACAATGCAACCAAAGCTCCTGGCACTAACCGAAACATTTTTGCTGCTGCAAACGCAAATGCCGAGGTTCGCTTACAACCTCTTCTATTAGATTCTGATTCTGAAGATGAGGATGATCTTCCAGTGCCTTCTCCTACACGACCTAAATCTAAAAACAACCCATTTGCTAAGGGTGCTGCGAGACCACATCTCATCTCACAGCGTACAGCACCATTACAAAAGTTGAATACTCAACCAAATTTTTTGGCAACCAAAAATCAAGGTGGATTGGTTAGTAAGAAGGAAGCACAAAGCCCAGTAACTAAGAGACTGTCGAGAATACCAAGCATGACTAGTTTGTCGGGCAATGATGCGGCAGCAAGTCCCACACGAAAGTCGAGTTTGACAAAGAAATCTGAATCAGACCTACACAAACAGGCGATGAAGAATAATACAAAGACGGGAAGTGCACCAACAATTGGACGAACTCTAGTCGAATTAGCACAAGCTCGTGCTGGGGGTAGACCAGTTGAAATGAGCCCCAGTGGAAAGGGAAGATCATTCGGGGTGAGAATGGTAGAAAAGGAAAAGGGCGAAGGAAGAATGAGGGGTAGTGGAGGAAGCATTGGAGATATGGAGCCAACGGTGTGGAACCCTGACAGGGATGAAATGCCAAGTCCCTTCTTGATCAGAAACAGATATACAGGGGCTGCAGGGCGTTCGAGATAATTTGATTTCGGGTTGCATTTGGTGTTTGTTCTATGCGGGTATGAAGGGGCTATGGGGAAACAAAATTGGCAATCAAGTGGTGGTCATGATAACGAAACACACGCTATGACTAGCTTTCTTTTGTTTTTTTGTAAACATGGCTCGCGAGGAGTGATTTGGCATATCATGGTTTAGTTTGGCGATTGAAGTGGTATACTGATTTGGCGTTGGGATTTCTGGGGATGACTTATTTTTTCTACATAGTTTTTTGTACTGTATCAAGTGCACAGGATGTTAGTACTACGCTCGGTCGGATTGGTTGGGTGGGGTAAGATTGAATTGGGATTGGATAATGATTGGGTACTTGAGTTGGTCCTTTTAGGGCCGGGGAAGGAGATGAGCGAAGGGAGAGAAAGGGGAAGAGAATCATATACATGAAATAGATAGTATAGGTCTTCGGGTATGCAGGTTCCACAAATATTATACATGTAACATATGAAAATTGTCGCAAGAAGACCAGTATGTGATTGTCCCTGCTGTAGAGGCCCCTTTGCTTTCCTCGCCTAAGTAAAGCCCCACTAATTTTTTTCTTTTTGATATAGGTATGAATTCAAATGCGCTATATACGATGATTTACCCGAGTTCGAGTAGCTGAAGTGCTGATTTATGTGGAAAAACAATTGCAATTTGCTCGTTTCTGGCTCATCCCGGACTCTGGTATGATTCCGTGGATTCTTGGTCGGTAGGTAGGTAGGGAGGTAGGTAGGTAGGTAGATAGGGAGGGAGGTAGGGAGGTATTACTGTCTTTTTACAATAGTCGATTGTTTATTGTTTATTGTGATGGATATAGGTATTAGGTATAATATTCTAGTCTTTTGAAATTGAGATTGAGATTGAGATTGAGATTGAGGTTTGAAATGCGGTGTAGTGTATATGAGGGGTAGATGTAATGGGCTGGGTAGTATGTGTTCTTATATGTGTATATTTATATATATATGTTTTTATATATATGTTTTTATATATATGTTTTTATATACATGTTTTTGTATACATGTTTTTGGTATATATGTTTTTATATACATGTTTTTGTATACATGTTTTTGTATATTATGTTTTTATATGTGTGTTTTGTATGTGTATTTATATGTGTGTTTTTGTATGTGTATTTATATATATATATGTATTTTGTGTTTTTGTATTGGGGGTGGGCTTCGAAATTGAGTTTTCTGTAGATGTGTGTTAATTGTATATTGTGATTGGGTGGTTGAGTGTATGGGAGAGAGGGAGAGAGGGAGAGAGGGAGAGAGGGAGAGAGGAGAGAGGGAGAGAGGGAGAGAGGGAGAGAGGGAGAGAGGGAGAGAGGGAGAGAGGGAGAGAGGGAGAGAGGGAGAGAGGGAGAGGGGCTGCAGTATAGTTACTGGTGGGCGTGGGGTCAAGTGATATGAAGTGTAGGGAAGTAGAGGGGAGTATGAGGGGAGTATAGTATGATTTGGTGTGTTTTTGTATAGTATATTCTCGTAGGGCGGGGTATAGTCTGATGTGAAATTTTGATTGAAGTTTGAAATGAATATCAATATCAACATCAAACTATCTTTTACTTTTTGGATATAAATATATATCTAGATACCTAGATAGGTATCTAGATAGGATTAGATCTTATCTGAATAATTTCTCTCAATAATTTCTCTCAATAATTTATACAAAGTGAGATAGACATACGAGTTAGATGAGCTGTAATCTTAAATTGTTAATTATAGATTACTGATTTCTAAAGCTATCAAGTTAATAAATATAAAGTATAAATATAGAATATAGAATATAAAATGCGAAATATAGAATATAAATATGGAATGCGAAATATAAAGTATAAAATGTAAATGTAAATGTAAAGTGTGAAGTCAAATACAAAATATAATGTCAAATATAACATAAAATAAATTAAGGTATAGTAACCATCGAATCATTTCCTCCTTTTCTTTTCGAAATACTAAATACATCGATATCAAAAACCGATATTCGCTATTCCACATTCGCCATTCGCGATTCAACATTCAACATTCAACATTCATAACAATCAAGAGTACAAATCAACATTCCAGAAATAAAGATCAAAGAGGTAGAGATATTGTAAGAAGAAGTATCATTCGGTAGAGCAGAGCAGACCAAATTCGCAGAGATTAGAAAACCAATATAATTTTCATTTACTAAAGTGGTTGGATATATAGAGGAGCGATACTGCTAATGTATTTATTTCTCTTCTTCTTTCTTTATTATACTACCTAAAATTCAATATTATCAAGAGCAAGCATGCACAATGAAATCAAAACGTATCCGAATTGTTCGCGACTCATGTGTATATGATCCGCCTATCTGAACCACTCATTATTTTTTTTAAATCCATCCTCCTATGCAGCTCAGCCAGATCATATTATAAGCGAAAGCCATAATTGCAAATATCTCCGTAACCATTATTCACCGTCCCAAGGTATAAGCCATAGCCACCGACCGTATTTACCAAAATTCTCAACCATAATTACCACTGTCAACTCAATGACATCCATTTATTACGTTGTCATATCTATGTCTTCGTGTATCCGTGATCGTATTCGTAATCGTGTCCATGTCCGTGTCTCGCTGCGCAATTATAGACGTACGCCATAATGTGAACCGTCGGTCTTACTCATTATTCACAGCAGCCTCTCTCTCCTTGTCCATCATTCCAGTTCTCAATTCGCTTCCGGAACCTCTACCGCCTCTATACAATCTTCGAGCTTGATGGAAACCTCGGTCTCCTCTTCCACTCTGGAACCCACCTCGTCCTTGGTCCCCAGGACCAGATCTTCTACCCATCCATCTATCTCCACCATGTGGTCTATATGGTGGTCTACCTCTGCCACCACCTCTACCACCTCCCCCACCTCTACCTCTATTGATCTTAAAGTCAATTCTCTTTAATGGATTCGTCACCATCTCAGTATCTGCAATTCCCAACTCTTCTTTCTTCTCTTGGTCGTTGATAGTCCAAGCCTGGAATATTTGACCTAGTTCATCCACGCCGCGTAACTCATCAACCCAAGCCAGAACATATTCAGCCTTGGGGTCGTAATCAAAAGCTTGTTTGACAGGGTTGAAAATCCGATCATTGCCTCGAGGATCATTCCCAACCCCGGCAACGTATTGCCAATTACCCCAATTTGAGCTAACATCATAATCAACCAACATAGATTCGTACCACTCGGCGCCAATTCTCCAATCAATGTAAAGATGTTTCGCGAGGAATGAAGCGACATTTTGACGAGCGCGGTTGCTGGTATAACCCGTATGATAACATTCTCTCTGAGAAGCATCAATGAATCCCATTCCAGTTGTACCGTTAAGAAATCTCTCAATAATCTCTTGTATTTGCTCTTTTGTAACACCATCTCTTGGTGAATCTAGCCGACTCCACTTTGAATGGGCATTTTCTTCCTCCTTAAATCCACCCAATTGGAAAAGCTTTGGTCCAAATTTACGAGTGCAGAGACGCATGTAATCTCTCCAGAGAAGTTCGAATCGTACACCATAAGTGCCTTCATTTTCACCCTTGCCATACCCCTCGAGATCTTTGTACCGATTGTCAGAATCGGAACCATTCTCAAAGAGAGACATGGAAGAATGAATCTGACGTGAGGTAATTGAACCAAGAGCAAGGTATGCTGAGAGTTTTGTAGAGAAATCAGTACCCATAAGCCCATTGCGACTAGATTTATAAGCGTTAATGGAGCCAGAAGTAATCAAATGGTCGAGTCGTTCCAGCGCATGAGATTCACCACCTGTAAAAGGATGTACCGATAGTGAATTCTCCGGGTAGGATGGAGGATTTTTGATTAGAGGTTGCGCATTGATTGGCTTGAGAAGTGCACTCTCGATCTCCTCGTAACTTGTCGGAATCGTGAATGGAGCATGTTGGGGTGGAACATCAGTAGGGAAGGGTGGCAATGAATTCTTCTCAGGTTTTGGTAAAGTTGGACGAGGCGCTTCGCGAAGGGGTTCAACACTCTTGCGATAAGTCGTATACACATCGGGAAGATCTTTTGGATCCTCAAATGGAATATCTCGACTAAATTTAAATCAGTAAATTTTGGGGGGGTTGAAATGGATGATGGGTGTGAAAACATACTCATCAATTAAATATTTCTCATCTCGCCACAATTTGAAGTCAACACCGGCCTCATCGCATAGGTTCTTTGTTGAGCGCTCTTCTCGTTTCTCTTCTACTCCTTCCTCGGAAGTCATCCACACTGCAGAAACCTTGCTGCCGCCTGTTTTTTCAAATCCTTCAATTAAATCTTTCACCACTTCATCGACCATACCCACCCGGATAGCCAATCCACTCCCAATCTTCTCGAGACCACCCTTCAGATCCCACACACTTTCCGCTAGGAACTTCGCTCTGTGGGGACCACATCTCCAGAATGCGCCGATTTGACTTCTGGCCTCTGGGTAAGGACTCTTACTTCCATCTTGGGTGATAAATCCAGAGACTTCGATTTGTTGTGCGGCAAAAACATAGAGTGGGAGAAGATGTGTGAATCCATGATCCTTGTTATCAATGAGAGAATGAAGGATAGGGTTATCGCCCACTCGCAGGTCCCGGCGCATGAGATAAATCAAGACGTTGGAATGCGACATCTTTGCAATTGTGGCAATTCGTTGATGTCTTTGTTTGAGAGAGATGGAAGAGGTAGTCAAAACAAGAATTGATTTAGTAGTGGAACAGAGGCGAATCATGGAAAGATCCGGGGAGAAGGGCCGCCCAGTAGTATGAGATCAGAAAGATTCACCCCACCGGTCCTGACTCAAGGACAAATCAAGCGTTTGGGATATGTCTTGCAGAAGCTCTAGGGCAGTAGTGGGGTTTTCTGATGGAGATTGAATTTTTGACGGACCAAAGTTTAAAATGTCGACGAGAAGTCGTGAAAGCAGTGATTCTACTCGGATAGAACAGAGTCAAGAGTATCAGTCGCAGTGGGAAAGAGTAAGACAATGGAGTGAATTGCAAGTTGGAAGAGGGAGAAGTAGGCTGGTCTGGGAGGGAAAAGGAGGATGGATGGATGGAGAAGAAAGGTCAACCGAGACCGAATGTGAGACTTGATTGGATCTCGCCGAAGATGAGATGAAATGAATGATCCGTCAATCAAAATCAACCAACGGACAATGATTTGGAATGAAAGGGAAGTATCAAGTAATGAATGAATAATAGTTTTTCAGGACAATTCCAATCACATCAAATCAATCCACCATACCATGATAAATCTGGGATAGGTAGGTTAAGAAGTATCGAGAACTGTCTGTGTCAATCAAAGTTCATGGAAACAAGAAGAAAATGGTGAAAGTAAGAGAAGAAAGTTGGTTAGGTTTTCAGTTTTTGAAGCACCGGCACGGTACCTAGTACTCTATTTACGGGTAGTTATTTTGGATCAACTCATCTGGACCCGATTCGATTGGAATTTTTTCTTCTTCTGGAGAACATTTATTGGGTCGAAATTGCTTGGGTGAGTTGGAGGAGAAGGGAGAATATGGAAGTGGTAAATGTCGTGTACCCCGTAGGTGGTGTAGTGTCGTGTCGTGTTGAAGTTGATGTTGTGTTGACGCATGCATATGTTGCTGAACCAACGATATATACTTTTGCTTTTGGATGGATTGGTGGATGGATGGATGGATGGATGGATGGATGTATCGATGAAGATGGATGGGATTTGAAGGATTGTTTTGTTTGTACACCCAGAATGAACAATCACATTCATTCATTCATTCATTCAATCATCCATTCATCCACTCATTCATATCCATCCATGGCTTCAATCATTCTTTCCCCCATCACGAACTCTTTCTTTCTTTCTTTCTTTCCTTCAATTCATGATAGAGAGGAAAGTCATAGTACCTAAGTAGTATTAATGACATCTTACCTCTTTTACCTCTTTTACCTCTTTTACCTCTTTTACCTCTTTTGCCTCTTTTGCCTCTTTTGCCTCTTTTTTATCTCATCCGCCACTTAAAATCATCCGATGTTCCTGTGAAAAAGAGGGAGAGTTGCCGTGCATTTGGTGCTAAAATGATCGATGGAGGTTGGTGTTTGCTTGTCAAAAGACGATGCTCAAAGCTATGGTGGTAGTGTTAAGATCGCCCCACTTTATTCATCGTGTGCAGGAACCAGCCTTACCAGATTCGGTTAAATCCGATCCCAGCTTTTTCAATGGAATTCTTGCTGTGATCAATCAAATCACTTGAATGCTGTTGGGGGGGATGCCGCTTGATATTTTGTGGGTGCTGCTTTAGAGATAAGTTTTGTGTTTTTGTTTTCTCATATCACCTGGGAATCTTTATACTCTTCTTTCGTATCAATCTTCACTCTTTTTTATATCAACCTTGACTCTTTTTTTATATCAACCTTCACTCTTTTTTTATATCAACCTCGACTCTTTTCTCTTCAATTACACCCACCTAGATAGATACATACTAAATAAATATATACCAGGTAATCATCAATCAATCTTCTTACACTACTAGCTATTTACCTACCTATCAACTACTTTACTACTCCGTATCTCAGTATCTTACTTCCTACCTAATATATAGATTTACACTATCTTATAATTTCACTACCTCGTAATATATATCAAGACTTCTCATAGATATGCACCGCTTCATAATATACATCAAATATCTTTGGTAAACCTACACCACCTCATAATTCACATCCAGTCGGATCAAGATATCTCTTGCAGATATCCTTCACTACAATTCCCGTACAGTATCTCATCAGATCCATCAGATCCCATCTATCAGATCCCAACCTGTCTTATCTACCCACCTACCCACCCAACATCTTCCCAATCTCTTTCCTTCAATTCCCGATCCATCGAAAAGTACCAATACACACCACCAGATCTAAAGTCGGGACATATACAGAGCCACGATATCTCCATCCCACCATCCCTTACTTGACCAGCTCGGAAAGCGTTCCAACCCAAATCACACTTTTCTCCCACCTACATATCCCTCACTCCTACATGCATCGATGGGCGTTACACCGTACCACCATGATAAACATCGTAAACAGATCACTTGAGCTTTCCCACCATCATGGAAGAATCGATACGAACCCTCAACAATCTCGTTAATCTCTTTCCGAACTCCTACAGATCTGTCCATCCCATTCGGTGAGATATAGGTACCTACTGCTTCCCTAGAGACTGCAAAAGAAGATTCATCCTCAGGTGATCACTCAACATCTGCAAGACGGTGGAGTACAGCATATTCATGCAACACCGTTCCAGATCGTGACATCGGTATCTTGCATTAGTTCGATGTGGAAGCTTTCTCTTAGTCGATGATTTCATTACGGATCAACTTTCATCGGGAACTAGGTTACTACTAGGTAGCTCTTCTCCCAGCTCCTTTCGATTGCTTTTTTTTACGTCAAGGCATGTCAAGACACGTCAATGTATGTTTTTCATACGAGGAGAAAAGAAAAGAAAAGAAAAATGAGTTACCATTTTCTAATCTATGATTCTCATAACTAGTACCTACCTATCCAATTCAACAGAAATGATAGTATGACCGCTTCATTCAGAGTACCTTAATAATTAGTCATCAACTATTGTCGAATTCTACTAGGTATTCATATCGAATCAAGTCATCCAGATTCAAATTATTAGTCATACCATTCACCTACAATGACTCCTCTTCTTCATTACATAGAAATACATCCATCATCTTTCCATCCCGAGTTCCCCTTCATATTCTCATTCATCCCGAAATCCATCCCGACCACCATCCCGAAACTCTACTCTTTCCACTTCACATCACATCACATCACATCATACAATACCTATACATACTAACGTGGTTTATCAGTGCATGGCCCATATCAGTGGGTGGCCCACTTTCACCTTAATTCGACTCCCTCATTTCAATATGCGTTTTATCAATAATCTATGATGAATTTGAATAATAAAGAAGCCCGTATATTACTTGTTATTGTAGCTATTCAGAAAGATAAGAAGCTAAGTATTTGAAAGGTTGCAATATTATATAATATCCCATGATCAATATTACAACATAGAATTGACAGTATGCCTCCTTATATAGAAATTCAACCTAAATCTCAAAATCTCTTGGAATTAGAAAAGGAAATCATTATTCAATATATAATTGATATAGATTTGAGAGGTTTTGTATTTAAATAAAAGGGAGTGAAAGATATAGCAAATCATATTCTTGAATCTCGAAGTACAAAAAGAGTTAGAAAGCTCTAGGCTTATTGATTTATCAAATATCATATAAAACTAAAGATGTATTTTAAATATGTTTATGACTTTCAAAAAGCTCTCTATAAAGATCCTATACTTATTGAAAACTGGTTCCGATTTATATCGAATATGCAAGCGAAATATAGTATTCTCGATTGCGATTTATAGAACTTCGATGAAATAGACTTTATAATAGGAATGATAAATACTAGTATAGTTGTTACTAATACTGAGAAATACAATAGAAATAAAGCTATACAGCCAGGCAATCGAAAATGAGCTACAGCGATCATATACAGCAATAGTGAGGGGGATACTATACCTCCATTTCTGATAGTTCAAGGACAGATACATCTTTCCAATTAATATACAGAAACCGATCTTCCTGCAGATTGGGCTATTAAACCTACAAGCAATAGATGGACGAATAATGAAACAGAATTAGAATGGTTTGAAACACTTCGATAAACATACAAGAAATCGAATTAAGGACAAATACAGAATGCTAATGCTGGATAAGTATGAAAGCTATGAATCAATACTATTCCAGAACTATTACAAAAAGAATAATATTAAATATATATGTTTACCACCATATTCAAATTATTTAACCTAGCCTCTTAATATTGAATGCTTTAATATCTTAAAACAAAAATATGGTATACAAATTAAAGGGTTTATAAAAACATATATCAATTATATTTCAAAGATCAAATTCTTTATAGCTTTCAAAACTATATATCAACAATCAATTACAAATCAGAATATAAAATCAGAATTTCGAGAAACAGGATTAGTTTTATTCGATTCTGAAATAATACTTTCTAAGTTAGATATTCGAATCCATACATTTACTTCTCCTCCTCCCAATTTAGAATCTTGGACCTCTCAAACACCTCACAATCCTACAAAAGTGCTCTTTCAATCAACACTAATTAAATCTTGAATAACTCATTATCAATTAAACTCTCCTATACCTTTATTTAAAACTATACTAGCTTTAGCTAAAAATATAAAAAGATTAGCATATAAGAATACACTTTTAAATATAAAGATTCGTACATTTTGAAAGATAAATGAAACATTAATAAACATCGATATACAAAAAAAACCTAATTACATTAAGAAGAAATACTTATTGAACAGGAAACTACAGATATATTATTTTAACAAAAGATTGATATCTAAATTCAATACAATAAACATCAAAATAAAGGAAATTCCAATATAAAGATATTCTCTAATCAATACTATAACAAGTGTGGAAAAACAAATTATAATACAAAAACCTGTAAAAATGATATAATAGATTCTAGATTATTAGATTTATAATAGCTTTAATCAATTGATTCAAAGATTATTAAGAAATATGAATTTGAAAATGTAAATTGAGGTGAAAGTGGACCATCCACTGATATGGGCCACGCACTGATAAACCACGTTACATACCTTCAAAAAAATACCAATATCTTCAACCCCTCCATAGGTTAGTGGAGAAAAACCACTCCAAAAAGTCTAATGAAATGAAATGATCTTCACCCAGATCCTAAACTTTCCACTAGCGGAACTCTAATCATCTATCGTCGTTCCATCTTAAACTTATTTCTGCATTCCATTCCATTTCTTATTTTCGATTTCCATAGAAAAGTACTCTTGATCTTCCATCTTTCATCTTTCATCCTCCATTTTCCATCTTTCACAAAAGCAAGCTCGCGAAATGTGATTGTATTCAAGAAAGCAACGTCTTACTTTTCATGAATATACGTGATGTGATGTGATGTGATGTGATAGATAGATAGTAAGATTATCTAGGTAGTTAAAATGCAGTCGGTAGGTAATCTTATATTTCCAGCGCGTTTCTTGGTGGAAAGTATAAGTATAGGATAAGTATAAGTATAAGTAAGTGTGATGTGATGTAATGTGATGCTTTTCGTATAGCAATATACGAGTATACCTAGATATCTAGGTATAATATACGAGTCTGGTTTTCAGGATTCTACTCGAGATATCTAGGTATCTAGGTAGGTAATCATGTTGATAGAGTTAATTTTCTATCTAGTATGTGTATGTGTATGTGTATGTGTATGTGTATGTGTATGTGTATGTGTATGTGTATGTGTATGTGTATGTGTATGTGAATATAATATTCCGCGTTGTAAGGGAGGGGGGGAGTTATTTTATTTTATATATACATGTATGTATTTGTTTGAGAGAAAGAGATATATATACATAATATAATATGTTTTATAAGATTATTACTATAGTGATTAAGTAATGTATTTATTTGTTAAAATTTTAGTAGATATGATCTGGTCTGGTGTAGATTTTATTGTTCTTCTATGATATCTTAGTAGTGTTTGTAGTTGGTACGGTAGGTATATAAAGAGAGGGGGAGAGGGAGAGTGAATGTTGATTTGATTTGATTTAGGTTGTTGAAATTGAGAAGTAGGAATTAGGAATCAATAACCCCATCTCTTCTCTCCCATCCTAACCTCTAACCTTAACCTTTTAATTAATTTTTCTCCATCTCATAATATCATTTATCATCTTACCTAGTATTCTTATCTCATAAGATATTAAATAACTATATCATAGATCTCTCTATCATAAATAACTCTCAACTCTATAATACTTTACAAAATATCATGATATTAGTCGGATTGAAGTTGAAGTTATACTAGCTAGATATCTATGAGTTCAGATCAATACTGTGAATTTCAAGGGCTGTATAGTTAGTTTTTTGGTGTTTTTTATATAGATATATAGATGTATAGATTTATATTACTAGCTAAATATAAGTATAGAATTATCTTTAATATTAATAGTTAGTAGTTAGATATCAAGTTCTATCTTACGATATATGATTTTGAATTTTTTTATTATATCTTTGTATTTTTATTCGCTTATTTATTTAGATAGATATACTCAAATGATTCTGTGCTTTTCTTTTGTATGAGTGGTTTGCAGTTTTGTTAGGGTATCTGTCTAGATATTTAGATATCCAGTTATATATTTTTGAATTTTTGAAATTTCAGGTGGGTGAGGAGGGTTAAAAGAGGAGGAGCTTGGAAGAGGGGGAGGGGAGATGAAGAGATGTATTGGTTTATGTATTTTTGTTTTGGGGGTTCGTTTTATGGGTTGTAGGGGCTGGAAATGCAATTGAGATATTGGGGAAGAGAAGGGAAGGAAGGAAGGGAAGGGCAAAAATATATCTTTGATCCTTATTTAGTGTTTCTTTGCAGGTGAAGATGTTCTTTGGGTGGCAGAGGGGAGTGTGCATAAGGAGTTGGAAGATTTACTGTGTTGCGCTGTACTGTTGGCTCAGTCAATAGGGAGGTAGGAGGGTAAGTAGTTTCCTATATTGCATATCGCTATTTTCTCCTCCTTGTATGACTCATGAGATGATAATAGTTAGCTCTCATCTGCATTTCTAAACTCTTAAAGCTCTTCAATGCGTCTAATTCTTCAAGTTCGCGGAGTACTTTGAATACCTGTGACCTTTTAGCTCCTTGACTTACCTCTTGGTATCTTTCAAACTCTTTCATGTATAACATCTGATTTTTTTTCTTTCCTGGTTGAATTATTGTAGGTAGTTTGGTTGTCATAAATTATAATTATGATTCTTTGAGAGTTGTTTGGGATAACGTAAAAAGTAGTATACCTACCTAGCTGGAGGTATTTATCAGAGACACTTATATATCCCAAGATGGATTTTGATGTGTTTGATTACTTTAAAGTTTTTCCATCTGCAGTACAAAGAGTTTATTTTGTGTTTTCTTTTTGTCATGGATAGATGATGAATCTTACAGTATTTACTGGTTGGATACTCACAGTTGTGTGAATACCCGACTTGTTGGCTCATACTGATTCGTCCATACTGGTTGGTAGCCGTAGTTTTGATTTATATTCACTAGTATGAGTATTGGATTGTTGGAGTTATTTAATAGAGGATCTTGTAGTGAAGGAGCACCAAGATGGGTTTGTATATTTTTTGCATGTTACACTGAGGATCTAGCTTTTGTTGATATAAACAAACAATTTTCTTCATTTCGATATCGCACAAGACCTTATGTAGCATTGAAAGTTATTACAGCAAGCACACATTACTTTTAAGAAAATACAACCCCTTCAACCTACCTAATATCAGATGCATCAAAATCACACCATCACAAAGCCACGAAATGTCACCCCTCTCAAGTCTCAACGAATCCCCCATCCACATCCCCTCACTCGGACCCTTTACCCCCTTCCACCCCTCTCTCACATTCACCAAACTCTGGACTCCAACCGACGAGCAACTCCTCCAAGAAGATTACCTCTCCAAAGATTTCCCCCTCTCAAAAAATCCTTTCCCACACACAATATACTATTCCTGGAACCTTCCCTCTAACGAGCCTTCGCATCCCGAATCCGATTACGTATGGCGCCTCGCGTATAAATTTTTCCAAAAATCTCCCTATGATTTATTTCCCAGGATGAAAATGGGCTCCAATCTCGATTTGTCGGATCGGGGGGTCTGTAAGCTTGTCGCGCAGGTACTATGTATACCAGGCGTGCAGGGCGATGTGGAGTTTCTGTATTATATTTTGCAATACGCAGCGCATTTCGTGTGTATACGAAGTCCCCAACCGAGGAAATATTCAGGAAAGTCACTGCAGCCTGAGCATTTGCATTTTATGGAAGAATTATCGAAAGAACCCTTTACCGAAAAATCCACCATTATGAAAAACACCACCCATACAACCCCCAAGCTTTACCACCGAAGCGATCCAGATCCTTCCTTCCCAGATAATGACATAATCCCCAATCGCAAACTCCTCACTCTTATAACCACCGCCTGGAATCTCTACGCCAAGCCTAGAATGCTCCCTCCGCTCTCAACCTACGATTTCGATATCCGACTCCAGATCTCCGCTATCGAAGTCGATGAGCGTGTTCGCGTCGCAAGTTTCAAGCGAGAGTGGAAAGTGCAGTGGCCACTTGAATATCGAAGGAATGTGGTGAGGAGACATGGATGTGGATATGCATATTTGTATCGGAATGGGTATGCGCGGGAACTGGTGGAGTTTGTTGAGAGGGTGGTTCCGGAGGGGTGGAATTTGAGGGATGGGGACAATGAAGGAGAGGAGGAGGAGTCGTTTTATTCGGTGAGGAGTATTGTACAGGGGATTGAGAGGTGTGGGGGTGGAGGGTGGGAGGTACGATGTATTGGGAGACATTTGGCTAGTATTCGGGGGAGGGAATGGCATTGTTTTTCTGGGGATGGGGGGTTGTATGAGGGTGGGGAGGGAATTTTGTTTTTTCCGGTGTTTATGAAGAGGGGGCGGACAGGGGAGGAGTTGGCTGTGGGTTTGGGGGAGGAGCGGAGAGGGGAGAAGAAGTGGGAGAGGAAAAAGGAAAGGGAATTGTGGATCGAAAGGACAGATGGGTTAGATAAGATACAAGAACAGGGACAGGAAAAACAGACATGGACTGCGGGACCCGATGAGGTATTTCTTGATCAGAATGGGGAGTATGTGGATATGGAGGATGAGGGGGGCTGGTTCATCCCGAAAGAGAAAAGTGAGACGTTGAGTGGATGTAGGAATTGCTGTCGACCGGTTTGTTGTCAGATGAGACGGAGGTGGAATGGTGTATTTTTAAGGACAGTGGTTTGAGAGGAGGAGTGTGGGGATAGAGGAAAGGGCTGAGTATGCAGCTTTGAGGGGTTGGGGTGTGAAGATAGAGGACGGGGATGAGTATGGAGCTTTGAGGGGGCGGGGTGTGAAGATAAAGGAAGGGGCTGAGTATGCAGCTTTGAGGGGATGGGGGCAGCTATCGGGCCGTTGATCTTGAGTAGTGGATTGAGAAGCTTGAGAAGCAGAGCGACAACGACGATCTATTGAAAATTCGATGAGGTACGTGTCATGCTTGTGCATATTTGAGGGATATCTATCAGTCAGATCCATATGTATCGACTGAGTTTTCATTTTTGCTTCTGAAAGTCAAAGTTTAAACAGAGTTTCTGTCAGACATCCCAACTCCAAGAAACTGATATAGCATGCCAAGAGACCTCAAAGTTGTCAAGATATATCGTCGACATTTTCAGATATTTCAAGACACGAAATCGTCTTTTGGGTGCCGAGAATGGTGGGTGCCGAGAATGATAGATGCCGTAGGTCGTATTTACACGCTGGCTGGAGCTAGCTATAAAGCAACAAATCTTGGCAAGCGATTGCTACATAGGTAGGGAACACAGGTTGACACAAATGCCGAAGGTAACGTACGGGATCCCCGAAGTGTCTGGCGTTTCTACTCGGATCCGTGCTTAGCTTCTCTGCGGTGAAGGAACATATCACCAAGTCCACTTTTATATTGCGAATTTCTGAAAATTGAGACTCATCAGCTGTGTATTCATTCTTGGCACATGAGGGTTTCTGCGTGTAAGATTTTACTTTTAATTTTGTGAATATTGTTTATGATGTGAGTAATGTCCCACCGAAAAATGCTCATCAAGGTATTTATCCATCCAAACTCCACGCTTATGCTCATGCTCATGTTCATCCCATACTCATACGTGCATGCATAAGTTCATAACAAACAACCAAGAAACTCCAATCCAAACATCCTTTCACAAGAACCACTATTCTTTTTCTTCACCCATGTCCTAATATCTAACCTCCTCATCGTGTTCAGCCAATACCCCTCCAAGATCACTCGCTTTCTTGCCCGCACTGCTACCCAAACTCCTTCTCTCATCTGACTCAATTGTGCCGATTCTCTCTGCCTCGAAATATCTAGCGGGTCTCTTTCTGCCTATCGCATCTGGATCCTTGTATACCAATATACTTCCATTTTCTCTGAACAGTCTATCAATATCCTCCAATGTTCTATCACTTGTCTCGGGATAGAAGAAGTAAACAATTGGTACAAACGAGGCATTGAAAGCCGTCCATATAATGTAGAATTTCCATCTTAGAGACTCAATTCCAATGGGTGTAATTTCCACTACCATGAAGTTGAAGATCCAATTCGTGGCAGTACCAAGTGCAGCACCTTTAGTACGCATGGCGAGAGAATTAATCTCGGTAGGATAGAGCCAAGGAACACCTTGCCACCCGAAACCGAAGAAAAGATAATAGACGAAGAAAAATGCGACAGAGGCAGAAGCGACTTCCTTTTGATGAGCATAGCCTTCTAATTCGTTGAAGCGAAGTAGAACGGTAATGAGCAGGTAACAGACGGCTTGACCAGCGGCTGCATAAATCATGAGGTTTCTTCTTCCCCATCGCTCTACATTCGGGATGGCGAGCAGCGAAGCGGCAAGGTAAGATACACTATTGCAAGCGGCGAGAAGTCTTGCGAGTGTGTTTGAGAGACCGACGGAGGAGATCAAGACGGTGGGGAGATAGTAGGATGTTACGTTGATACCACTAAGTTGTTGCATGGCCTGAGTTCCACAACCTAGGACGAGACGACGTATAGTAGAGGTTCCGGCTTCTCCAGTTCGACCGCGGAGGAGATCAAACCAAGAGACTCCATGCGCTTCTTCGTATTCAACGGCGTAAATGATATCATTTACATCATTGCTCACACGATCGTCTTTGATATCGAGATCTTCAAGATCAGCAATGATTTGACGACCTTCATCGATCTTTCCGTGTGCGATTAGCCAACGAGGAGATTCGGGAAGCCAAGGGACAGTGGCATATAAGATTATGATGAAGATCAATTGGAAGGCGAGTGGGAATCTCCAAGTGACTGGGCCGGAAAGGAAAGAAAATCCATATGTAACCCAATTACTAAGAGAGAAACCAGCGATATTGAGAATCATTTCGATAACGACGAGTTTGCCTCGAAGACTAGCTTTCGAAGTCTCGGATTGCCAAACGGGTGCCGTGGATGTATTCATACCATTACCGATACCAGCTATAATTCTTCCCGTGATCATCGTGGGGACATCGTAGGCTGCGATTTGAAGAATGGCGCCAATGGTCATAATGGTTGTTCCCCATAGAATGGACTTTTTACGACCGAGTTTTTCACCAAAGGCGACGGCTGCGATGGCTCCTACGAAACAACCAATATCGTAAAGAGCAGTAATCGTTCCAACTAAAGCGGTTTTGCCATTGAGATTGAGAGTGTTGAGGAAATCCTCAGTGACGATAACACCACCTGGACTCGGTTAGGAAAGATCATAACGAAGGGAGAAGATAATTAGACATAGTACATACCGAAAACACCTTGATCATAACCGAACAAAGTCATATCAGTTGCACAAGCAACCGTGACCCAGAATGTGAGCCATCCTCCCCTCATACCAAACCAGGGAGCCATATTTTTTGCGAAGATCCGTGCGAATATAAATTTACATGCAATACAAGAAGGATTCAAACACAGTAATACAAAATATCATCTGATAATGAGAGAATGAAAAAAAATTCCTATACCAACAAGGGGAATAATCAACCTTTATATAACTAACACCAACCAACAAACAGTACAACAAGTGTGGAGAGGGCGAATACCAATGACTCGCAGATCTGAAAGATTCAAGCAGGAACATTAATCAGGATTCCAAGCAGGAACCAAGATCATCCCTCTCCCAACAACGTGACCAAGATTACACCCCATAATACCTTGGTATCCCCCCCCGGATTTACTATTCGGGCAGCGATTATCACGTCACTCTGTAGGTACAGCGAGATCCGAACCTTATAATGCGGGAATACGGAGTGCCGAGTGGTCAAGCTCAGTGCAACGCGTACGAAAGGTGTTGGTTGTGCAGGCCCCAGCAAATCAGCAAACATGGGGTATACCTTGGACGGTATGGTATGTCTTCGGATGTTGAGGAGGTTATAGAAATTGGCCGTTCGGTGTATTTGTGGAACTCTCAGACTTTGAAGTTTGTTTCAGCTTGGCCATGATAAGCTCACTTGGCCTATTTAAGCATTAGTGATGGAAGAAATGGAACAAATGGAAACTCTTTCATGGAAGCGAGAGTATAAAAGCATGAATTGAGTGCAACTTTCGGATGGATTTATCCCTGCTTTGCATCCTCTGGGGATTGGATATTATGTCATCGAGCAAATGAAAAGTATATGCGGCGGCGTGAGGATGGAGACTCCAGAATTGTTGTGATACGGAGTAGTTATCGCACAAAGTATGTTGGGGTGCATTGTCATCCCGTGTTTGACGGCTTCATTATTCGGCGTAATTTTGAGTTTGCAATGCGGCAACGTCTAATTATGATACATTTGTGTTGTCGAGGTTGTATTTGATAATACAAGCATGGATTGTAGAGTATAGGAATTGTGTATATAATCTCAGGGGTAAATGAACGAATGAATGAATGAATGCATGTCCTTCCTATTTGTGGACTGTTCCGATAGTCGCGCGATAGAAGGAAGAAAGGAAGACGCGCGCGGCGAACATCGTTGTAATTACGGTTGCAGAAGACTAGGTACCTAGCTATCATCAACAGAAGATTGTTCAGATTGCAACAATTACCTAGGTACATACATTGCATCTGTCACAACTTTGCCCAACGATTCAATGAAAGTATCTCTCTCCATCATAACCCGCCTCCCAAAATCTCATACTCGTTTGTTGAGCTATTCTCACACCCCATGCATTATCTAGTAACCTTAACCCAAGTGGGCACTGGGCGTGCAGAGCAAACAAAGCTAGTTTCACCCCTGCAAAAACAAAATATCCACACCCCATCATTTCATTCGGTATCCCCCATCCAAATCTTAACCCCGATTTCACTTCATTTCTCCAGTTTCTCGCCTATTATCTGGTGTCCATCTTTTCTTGAATTCCAATTGTCTCCAATGCGGAGTACGTATGTTGTGGATCAGCATCAATTCTTTTGGTTGTGGACTCGAGAGAGATAACTCGACACTTTGTCAACAAACGTACGGAGTATTTCGTACGGAATTGTCTGATTGACTTGATGGACAATGTAGATCACTGGGTGAGTGGGATCGGCGCAAATAACGTCCAATGGGTGAGTTGTCTTCTTCTTTGATAACGCAGATATATAGAGAGGGATATTTTACTTTGTCTTGGGTACCTAGGTAAGATTAGATCTTCAAGATGGCTTCTAATCAGGATGCCAGTGACTCCTGTCATTCGATCATAAAATATCTGATCATCATATTTGAGAGCAGAATTGGCTTTTTTCATGTTTTTGAAATGATACTCGGCCTTGATATCAAACTTTGCTGTTATTCCAAGGTTCTCATTGTTCATAAATAGACGCTCAATTGATTGTATTTATCAACATGTTCAAATTGACGCGGATGTTAGACGAAGAATAAGAAAGGGGGTACAGTGACAAATGAGGGATTAACATTTAGACAAAACGAAAAGCAAGATCATAAGATCCAAGTCTCCTATTTCCTCCTCTGGAATAATTCCAAAATCTCCTCGTTTCCCATTGCAGCTGCAATATCCAACGCCGTTCTCCCCTTCGAATCTTCATCTAGCACCTCACATCCATACTTCTTTACCAACGCCTCAAACAAATCTGCTCTTGCTTTTTTGAGTTCTTCGCGTTTCTCTGGAAGTGCATGCGTAACAGGTTTATTTGCCGCCACAAAATGTAGAGCTCCTTGTCCTTCATTGTTTGTAGCCTTGAAGTCCGCACCATGCTCTTCATACCACGGTAAACGAGATTGGTCCTCTCCACCAGCTAGATATACCAGTAAAGGTGTCATGCCCGCATCATTCCACGCGTCGATAAACCCACTTGAAGAGAGAAATTGTTCCATGACTCGGAAAGAATCGTCCGGCTGGTTGTAAGGACGCCTGCGGGTTAGATGATGTAACGCAGTATTGAATTCTGGATCTGACTCTAGAAGATCAGCACCCCCGTCGTTTACGAAGATGTTGACGATATTGGTGGGAGGTGTAGGAATCGAATGAGATGATAAAACACAGTGGAGGGGAGAATAACCCGCATTATCTTTTTGGGTAAAGAGAGAGCGGACACCTGGAATGGAAAGAAATAATGGTGCCGTTTCGGAGGTCCATCTGGAGAGTAAATAAAAGATTATGTGACGCCCTTCGTTATCAACTGCCAGGTAGTCGAGAGAGGGGCCATGGGTTGCCGAGTTTACTAGGTGTAAATAGGGCGGTACGTATGGTGGTTGTGACTTTTCGAGTTTAGAAGGTGTAACATGTGGGTATGGACCTTCCCTCTTAGTGGAGTTAGAAATGGCACATAAGAGAGCTGTTCGACCATGTTTATCCCTAGTATTCATATCTATTCCTGGCCCTTCAAAAGATGGACGGAGGGTTGCGGACGTGGCATTTGCGAACAGATAGTGTAAAATGCTTTCCCCCTCTTCGACAGCCAAATCAACTCTAGCACCATGATCCAGCAGAAGTTGTATCATCTCTGCAGCTATAGAAGCAGAATATGCTTTCGGACCCTTTGGAAATGCTGCCACTACGATTAGATATTTCCTAGCTACATTGACTGTCGCACACTGAGATCGGTAACTAGAATCTGTTGAGTTGTCCGGCACGCTAGGATCAACTCCGTTTTGGAGGTACAGCTGGAGAGTCTTCACATCTCCGTATTCTATGGCTGATATGAGAACGCTTTTTGTTCCTCTATTAACATCTGCCCCGTATTTTAGTAGCATTCTAATGGTCTCTTCATCGGAACCGGCCTTGTTGAGAGCTGTGAGGCCTTCCAGATTCACTTTATTGGGGTCAGCTCCTAGTTTAAGGAGCGCCTCACAACATTGAGTGCCGAAGAGATTTTTCCTTGCTGCTGAACCGTTTTCAATGTATGTACTTGCAATTTCTAGAGGAGTACGACCCTTCCCATCCAAGATATCTAATTCGGCACCTAGATGTATCTTAGTATTTTCTACCAAGAGTTTTCCATACTTTCAGTTGATTAGGTGAAAACATGCATCGAAGTAAAGTGCTCATTCCAAGAGTATGACACGGACTCCGATTCTCCATCCCTGGCCCCTTCTTCCGGATATGATACCAGGGTTTTGAGATGAATCAAAAAGGAAGCTTACCGTGTTCACCCAAGTATTGAATAGCCTCAACTTGCCACCAGGATTTCCCTTTCGCTAAGATATGAAGTGCTGTTGTTCCTTGGATTAATTCTTCAGTCATTGTAACATCACTTCTCCTTTTTGTCACATAATGCGCGTTTACATCCACTTGACCTTCTTCAATTAGAAGTTTGACTATGTCCATGTTCCAGATCGGCCGCTCACAGGCCACTTGTAATAGTGGTCGAACAATGCCCCAACCAGTGACAAAACTATCGGCAATGTTACCGGTATATTGTGGGTCATCGAACAGTTTTGCCTTGAAAGTCATTAGTCTTCGAAACATCATGTTCTGATCATTTTCCCTATTAGATAATGTGACAAGTAGACTCGGGGTAAAATTTGGTAAAGGAAATAGAAACAATAGTCTGCGAGGTAAGGTATGAAAAGAGGACCAGAAGAAAATCGAACCAAGGAGATTTGAACACAACAGTCCATGGAAATGAGTGAAGACGGATATAGAAAATAGGCTTGGATGGATGGTGGCACTTGTTTTTCCATGCGATTCCAAGCGGTCGGTATCCGAGAGCTTCATATTACTCCTCGATGTCAGACTGATAACCAAACAAAGGAATTGGGGTAAAATCTAATCAAGGATGAAAGCTCCCATCTTCGAAATATATAAAGAGGAGTGGAAGTGATAGTTAATGAAATAAGTATCCGTATACTGGAAATTATCTTGCTCATGAATTCTGTTAGTCCATAGTGCGCGAATTGAGTGATTGGCGGTCCCAGATCCCTCATCCACGCAGGGTTATTCGCTAGTGTAAAGTCAATGTCTCTCAAGACCAGCTGTTTCATAGTTGCCTCATCTAATTCACAAACCTTGCATTTTATAAAGTCGATATCTTCGTGGCTGCAATCATCTAGTGCTTTTTCAATACTTGTCATTTGTGCTATGAGTTGATTCTTGGCAAAAGTTTTGCTTCTCGTAGAATCTTCGCCCCTAATGGCATATACCAGCTCCGCGCATTTTGCCTCGAGTGCCGGAATAAAAGCATTTTCAGTGTTCGCTCCAGCTTTTATAAGCATGTGCGCAATGACACCAATACGGCACGTAATATGTTGTGTTACCTCATCCAGGTCAGTCTCAGGCCGCATGGTCCCAGAAGACCCTGAGAGAGTTCTGAAAGGATCCTGAACGCTGAAGTCAATGAGCTTTCTATCTTGTAGCAATTTCCATATCGTATCTTCCTCGAGGAACATGGCACATGACATTAGCGGAGTTGTCCCCGACGTTTCTCGGCTGGTTTTCTTTTCAATGTCAGCACCAGCTGAGATCAAAATACTAACGGATTCAGGTCTACCTGATATACAGGCAAAGTGAAGAGGTGTCATGCCATCAGAGTCTTGGGAGTTGATATCTATGGTAAAACCAATTCTTTGAGCATGGTTGAGCAACATTGATAGAACACCACACTGCCGTCCGCGAGCAGCGCAATGAAGCGGCGTGCGCCGATTGAAAGACTGGGAATTCAAATCGGCGCCAGCTGTGATCAGAGCAAAGACTGAATATTCGGAAGTAGCGCATGCATAGTGAAGAGGCGTATACCCATTTATATCCTTCGCGTTTACATCGAATTTAGGGCATAACCGACGAACAACTGATACGAAAGTTTGTTTGCCGTCTTTACTCAGAGAATTGTAGCGATTACCATGGACTGTTCCCATAATATGTGCCGCAGTCTGTTGTCGATAGTTTTTTGCATCGACTGAGACCCCATTCTCATGCAGTTATTCAATCAAAGCGATGTCCCTTAGATCTCCGTCGAAACGTGCTGCTACCTCATGTAGCAAAGTGTTCCCATTCGTGCTATCGGTCCAATTGAGATCTGCTCCGTGTTTTACGAGTATCTTAAGAAGCTCAACAGAGTTACGAGAATGACAAGCCAGATGCAGCACTGTTTTGCCCTGCCACGTTCGAGCAGAGATAGAAGCCTTCTTCGGGTGACTCAAAAGCACTTCTACCATCTCCATATTTGTACCTTGATATTTAGCAATGGCTTTGAGTAGGACCGACATCCCTTCGTGGTCACGTTTTTCTAGATTCATACCAGTGTCGATTATAGTGCTTACCAGCCCTGAATCTATAAACCGATACACATTGTGCAAACATGTTTCGTCAAGATTGTTTTGGATATTGGTATCAGGTGAAAGGCTCAAAATAGCTGGGATCAGATCGCCTGATTGGATTAATGAAGATCTGCAAGCACGATGCAGGGTAGTATCTCCATTGTTATCTTGGACATTGATATCAGCACCATGGTTGACAAGCAATTCAATGAGCTCGGCTGGCTTATGTCTGTTTTCCACCACACTAGCATTACATTAGTCCTGGATAAACTATGAAAAAGCTCCTGATTATGAGTTTTTTCGTATAACAAAGTTCGAAACCCAAAATATTTGATCGGATAACAAATCCCAGGCCGAAATGATGGAACAAAATTCATTCTGTTAAGACTGAACAGTAGATTCAAGCTACAATTATGTTCCAGATCAAAAGTAAGAAAAAGAGAATGATTCGTGCTTACCAATGTAGCGGAGTTACTCCATCCGATATTCGAGCTTGATTAGGGTTTGCTCCGAAGACCAAAAGTTGTTTGGCAAAGTCAGTCGATGATAGCTCTTCACAATTTCGGTGAAGTAAAGACTCGCCATCAGAGTTCATGGTGCACTATGATGGAGTAAATAAATTTCTGGTATTAGTTACAGCGAAGATCAAGTTTTATCGCATATAAAGAAGTAAATAGAGATTTTGGAAGGATAAAAGAAAATGAAACTGAAAGGTGTAATGAAGAGGTAATTATCAAAAAACTGTTTCTACCTACCGGATCAGCACCAGCGGAGAGTAAAAGCTCCAGAGCAATTTGAAAATATCTATGAGTTTTTGGTGAAACTGTGAGTAGCAGAGGAGTGTCGCCGTTGCTATCCCGGGCTTCAAGATCAGCACCTGCCAAAAAAAGCATATCTAAGATTCCCTTCGCAGCAGCTCGATTATTTTGGTTGATCGCAGTCATAGCAAGACTATGGAGTGGCGTTCTATCTTCCGGTTCTGGTAGATTTCTACTATGCACAATGGGACGAGCAGAGCCAAGCTCCGTTAAGTGATCGCTACCTAGACTTGCGATCCCTCCTTTCTCAATTATGGCCTTTACAGATCTTGCTTCGAGGGAACTCGTCGCTACCATTAGGGCAGTCTGGCCTCTTATAAACCCCATGTCACCATACCCTACGAGCGCTTTTGCGTTGGGAGAAACATCTGTTTTTCCTAAGAGAGTAGAAACCAAAATATGATGTCCACGATGAGCTGCTCGTAATAAAGCTTCTTCAAGTTCTTTTGTCTCGCAATACGGAATCATCTCAATTATTGTTTCAACATGACCGGCATTACTGGCGATCATCAGTGGGTGTTGACTGGCATTTGGTGGTGCATTCCCACAGCGTCTTGATATATCTTCCGCCCGAGTTGTAAGGGGGGATACACCTGTGGGAGGTCAGTAAAAGAAGAAAGACAAAACATCAAGCCCAAGGTGCTCAATAATCAGGGCTAGGAGGCAAGATAGGGATGCTTGCAATCTTTAGAAAGCTCTGGACTTTTGATCACAACTTAATATATAGGAGCGATTCGATATCACAAACGAGTTCAAGAAATAAAATGCTTCCACTTTTGAAGTATAGTCCATCTTTTTGGGTAGCATGGTCAGGAAAGTTAACATACCAGCGCCAAGCAGAAGCTTAACCACTCCTGCATGGTTATTTGAGGCTGCAACATGGAAAGGCTTCAGTCCATCATGTCCGCCGATGTTTGGCTTAGCGCCAGTATCTAGTAATCTACTCACAACTTCGGTATGACCTCCTTTAGCCGCCCAAAACAAAGGAGTATTTCCAGTACTATCTCGTATCTCAACATCTGCGCCATTTTCCAACAGTCTCTGTGTCCAACAGCCTAGCCCGAAACTAGAAGCTATATGAAGATGGGAAGTCATTTCTGATGCTGGAGCTTGATTATGACCAAATTGTAGCCGGTAACGTAACGTATCGGGAGAGTTTCTCAACTTGTCGGCCAAACATAACCAAGCTTTAAATGCCTGGCTATCAGAATTACAGAACTCTTCCAGTGTCTCATAGAAACTTGCATCTTCATAGTCGTACGCTTTGGCATGATAAGTCCAGTTCTTTGCAGCATACTCAACAAATGGATACTGTACGAACGATTGAGCAAAGTCAAACTTTTGTCGCATGGATTGTTCCACGTTACCTCCACCATATTTCACATTATCTAGCATCGGGTAGGAAGAAAATGCCTCCCCTTGAAGTTCGCTGATACATAAAAGCGCAATATCGCGGTGGGCAATTCTCGGATCGATGACAGGAAATTGAGGAACGTTTGACAATTTACGTATAGTGCGGTCAGCGTCCAAAAGGAATTCAGTGAAAGAGTGGTGCAAAATTTGCACAACCCCATCTTCCATGATCTCGAGAAGTGGACCACAGCCAAACCTGACAATGTCTTTACTGTCTCTGTCACTTTTGGAAAGGTGATGATTGTCTTCAATAGCCTTGACAATTTCTATTAGGCGCATGGGTCGTGCCGACTGAGTAACTAGTTGTAAAATCATGACTTGTGTACCCTGATGGATGTTTGTAAGTGAAGCATGATCGATAAGTACCCTGTTATACATCTCTTCAAGACCAACGGGCAATTTAACTATCATTTCTCGTATCAAAATCTCATTTTGTTCTTTGTTCTTGATAGATTGACTGATTTGATCGAGCATAAGGCGAGCATACAAGAATAGGCCTTCAGATCGCTCACATACAGTGCTCTGGATGAAACTTTGCATGTTCTCACTGATGCCGTCCTCAGCAAATTGCTTTACGCGCTGACGAACAAAAACAGATATATCACGTTTCACAAGTTCCTCCTCGAGACTGACGTGAATAACTTGGGGATCTTTGGACGCTCGTTGGAGATATTGTTTAGGTCGACTGGTTAATAGAACCTTGACTTGAGCGGGTCTAAATGATCCCAAGGCGTTAAGCTGAGAGAGGAATTCCTCGTCCATATTCATCTCATCTAATGCATCAGCGATACAATAGACTCGTTTGAGCATTCTTAGGCCAGTCAAAAGATGTTTCCACAAATGTGCTGTAGTAATACTTTCCAGGCTCTGTCCATTTTTCACATGCTCAAACAGGTTCAACTGCAAGACTTCGCTGAAGGGCAAAAGCTGGCACATCCAATCTCGCAAAAGACCACGAGAAGTGCGATTTTTTTCGATAATTTGCCTGAAGAAAAAGAAGAGAACAGGAACGGACTCATTGGCCGAAAGCGATTGAACCATGGAGGCTGCAAGGACACTCTTGCCCACACCCGGAACTGCCTTGATCCATATAGATCCATGGTCAGCAGATGAATGCCATTGTTCAAATTGTGAAGTCTCTCGAATCCATTCCCCCGTATTGCGGGCTTTAGATGAAGCATGGCGATTGAATTCGCTGGATGATGCTAGGTAATCTGTAGGGCTCAGCCATTTCCTGATCTTCTCGAGATCAGGTTTTTCATCCACAAGCATTTGTTTGATAACGTCTTCGGATTCAATCATTTCGAAACCATCAGAACTCATATCGGATACCATGATAAAAAACCTGTGTTTGTTGATCGTTGATTGATGAAAAGAATCGTGAATGATTTCGAGAGGATGAAGATGGTGGGGGTTGGTTCTTATTTAGGCAACAGCAACATGCATCTCCATCCGTGGCACAGGGATAAGCGAGATGGCATACGTGTACGTGCGGACGAGTATACATTTCTGTTTAAATGTCTGCAATGATGTTTATCGTTAAAGATAGAACATTTAAATTTTGGAACAATAAATAAGCTGAGGTTGATTTTTCTCTTTTCTGAATAGTTTCGTACTCGAATCAGATATGGAGCATTTGGTGGGCAAGATTATTAGACATCAATTCTGAGACACCCCTTTCCCTTATCTGAATAAGTAGTAATGAGAGGATATGAAAGTCTACTTTAATAGAAATATAACTGAGGCTATTGCTGTAGACGTGATCGGCTGATCTCAATCCAAAAGAAACCAAGCTCAATCTTATCAAGGGGTTGGAAGTCGAACAACATGATCACGATTCAATTAGTGCAAGACTTAAAGGAAAGTGCAACCCACCTTATTTGTCTTGGCTGGGAGTCTTTAGACTCTTTTTCTGGCAATTAAAGACCTACGTGTATGTCAGGGTTCCATGCCGAACATTATGATAGCATTCTACCAGGACGAATCGATGCTCCAAAGAAACTCAGCCATCAACAGAAGACGAGATCACACTCTGTGGAACAACTGCATCCTTGATTTTATATTCTCTTTTCATATAATTTGGATTGCGTTTAAATCTCTTAGAGATGACACGCACAAACGTATCGGGGCTGGTCCGAGAAGTACTTCAAAGCATCATCGACAATATCTATTCACAACACATTGGAAACACTCAATTACATATCAGAATTTTGCGGGAGATCTTCAGATTCAACTTTGACTGTCATAGGTTATCACATTGTATCTCGAAGACGGCTGCAAATTATTCCCACAAGATTGTCCTAATTAGCATGGTCAGGGCTTTTGTTTTCATCTGTATACTATTCGCTAATGCATCAGTCTCCACGAGGTTTCTTCATAGACATATGGCACACCTTTTTGCAAAGGCAACTATGCAGTATCTTTAGCACAATAGCCCGAACGATCCTACGACCTACCTCTACGAGCGCCGAACCTACCAAGCAACTATATGAGAATGATCTCTCAAGCCTCAAGAAACACCGAGCAATTTGCGCAGGTACAAAGCAAGGCATCCCAAAGGATGTGCCATAGAATCTGTTACCACTGGACCTAGCACAGATGATCGCGATTCTACATTTTGCACATCATAGTCAGCTCATCGCAAAGAAGGGTACTCATTTCTTGCGCAGGATTCATATTCTCTCTGCAAAACGATCCGAGACGAAGTAAATGGAGGCCGTGCAGTGATGATAAAACGGCCGGCGAGTGTGGATTGGACAAGAGTGAAACATTCATTGTTAATTCAAAGAACAACTTGACTTAGAATGATTGATCACTCCAGGTAAATACAAACGCGGTAAAGTACATAGTCTTGAAAGGATGGGCAGATAGAACGAAGTAAATGGATTCAAGGGCATGAAATACCGAGGCGTTGTCGACAAATCCTACTTATGGATTCGAAAGCCCATAGATTAGATTCTACATGTTTATGAAGGATGTTTCTTTGCAAGCTGAAGCGAGTATTGAACAATGAGCAAATGCAGGACTGGCAGATATTTAGGAAAGACATGAGAACGAATGTACTGGAGCACTAAAGAAGCATAGCCTTGACGCGGCAAGATAGAATTGAACAGAGACTCATATTCAAGACTTTAAGTTTTGGAAGGGAGCATTTTCAAGCATTTCATATGTAAGTTTGCATGAGTCCCTTTTTATGGTACACCTCTTCTCTTCATTACCACATAGCTGATCTTAGATACTTACAAGTATAGAACCATTGAAATTCGGAATACGCATATTATTTACAGCGTATTCAGGCAGCACACATAAGATAACATCACTTTTCAAAGTTCTCATTCACAATAGTATCATAACTCCCACGGAGATGCACTCCTATAGAAAAGCTGAACCATCTTCCAAGTGCGACTGTCAAGACTACTACGGGGGGCAGGAGATAGGAGACATGGTAATTTTTGTAAACTCTACGGCATAATGGTCATTGTCGGATGATCATTGAATGTCTTTGCATGTTAAACTATGACGTATATAAAGCCCTCCTCTTCAGAAAGTTCGCACCAGAACACTCATTCATTCTCATGCTTTTTTGGCGGTCTCTGAATTGGGGAATATCACGATGGTACGTAACCGGAATTTCAATAGGCCCGACTGTAGTCAAGCGATCAATTTAGTTCAGAACATTCAACCACTTCCCAATATCAAATAACTTGGAATAATGTGTCTGTAAACTCGATGGTAGCCTCTACCTATAATTCTAAAGTAGGCTACGATCGTGACTATGGGAATTACTGCATGATAACTTGTTTGTTCTTGATATCACATTAGACTGTGGCGCTAGACTTTGACGGACCCAAAGTTGTGAAAATCTCGGCGTCGCTACCTCATAATCGCTGCCATTATATCCTATTCAGCGCAGCTAGATAATCGCGGCGCTTCTCTCACCCCGCTCCAACACACTGGTGAATCATCGGACGAAAGATCACCAATCTTTCCCCGGCTAAATTACTGAGTTTTCAAATGTTTCAGATCGATTGAACCTCTATATTAGCGTCCCAGGGCGAATATAATTCTTTTTAGAGATACATTGTCTTCTTTAGTACTCCATCTCATTAATTTTTTTCATTGGTTCGCTAGTTAAAACTATTTTATCTTGATACTTTCAGCATGTTTTACTATACTAGTGTCTGAATGGAACGTTGATGTATCAACCAATGTTGTATCAGCCGTACTTGGGAAAGTGATGAACTGCACTCTTTTTAGTAGGTGATTAGTAAGGAACCTAACGTTTTGGAATCTAAAACTATCAAATCTAATGGATCTTCTGGGAGTTTCTCGCCGAACAAATAAGCATATGACCTGGGCAATTTCGTTGAGGGAGGAGCTGTTCGGAAAGGGGGTTTCAACGCAACTGCCGAATCACTTGAAATTTCACAAAAGTAGAAAATCGAAATTCCGCATCATTTGGCAAAAAGTAGAGAAGACGTTGAGAGTTATTCTTAGATGTCAGTGCTAATTGAGATTACCACGGTGCGGTGCGTTGCGTGAGAACTTGCGAAGAATGTTGATCAACATCCGTTCCTATCTATAGCACCCTATATTCAGGGATCACAACACAGTCAAGCACACTACGCTCGTTCTCAGGCTGTGACAAAAGTGCGTTTATTAACTACGTCATTTTACCTTAAAAATTGATCACACATCGTGCGTTCAAGTTCGGAAGAAAGAGGCGACTGCGGAATGGATAGTGTGGCCTCCATCACAACGGGCACTGGCACATTTTTTTAATGGAGGATGCCAGATCCCTATAAAATAATAAAATAATGAGTTCTCAATAAAAAAACTTCAAGCATTAGAGCAATAGAATGGTGTGAGGGGTGTTTATAGTGAAGACTACCCGGGTGTATCCCCCTTGGGTATATAGACAACCCGAATAACATCTCCACAGCGATCAGCACCACATCTAGCATCTAGTATGATGCCAGAGAAAGTTAAATACTCTCAAGACTATTCTGATATTGGTACGAGCCTAGATTGAAAAGGGATAGGGTATCGTGAACTCGAGGTGCAATTAAGCTAGTCTCTTTTCGGTTCCTCAACATGTATACTTCTTCACGAGATACTAGTCGGTCTCTCTCCTGGCACCGAGTCTTTAGTTAATGTTCTGAGATAAGAGTCATAATACTAGCCAAGTGAGTGGCGCAGCTTCTCTACTATTGAAGCTCCAAGATGCTGGCAAACTAGCACTCAAACACATAACTTTGGAGAGAGACTAAGTGAAGCATCATCTTCCTAATACGAATCGTATCACTCTGTAAGTCAGGGTTCCATGAAGAAACTGTTGGAGCACAAAAGAGGATAGGATGTTATGCAGATAGTGTATAGGCAATTCAATTCATGCAATGGAAATCTTATTCAAATTCGAAGAACACCATCAATTCTCCAACTACCAATCAACACTTTCTGCGCTGAGCTGCACAGCACCTACGCCGTACCTAGGTATGAACACCTACCTACCTGACATTTCATTACTTTGACTGCCGCAGATTTTCTGCAATAATCCATCAAGCAAGTTTATTTTCTACGCACAGGGATGTGAAAAAAGTGAAAGCAAATTGTCAAACTAAAAGAACAACATAACAGATGAAGAGAGGAATGAATCTTTAGCCAAGTTTAGAAGTGCAGGGCCTCCGTATACGATAACCGATTTCCCTACTACGTGCACGTCCCTGCTATATGCACGATCTCGATCACCCTTTTTGAATAACTTTAAAAATTAATAACAATTCCAATTTATAAGATAAAGAGCTAGCAATTTAATTGATAAATGATAAGATACAATACTATCTAAAAACATAATAAAATCTTCAGATTTTGAATTTCGATGGAACTCGTAGTGCTCGCCCTCTACTAGATCGCAATATGACCTCCTCCTCCTTCCCCTTCGAATTATTAGCCTCTACAGCATCAGAAAGCTCTATAGTCTTTGTCGATGTTAGATCTATAGTAGAAGAAGCTTTGGGGAACTTTTTATCTCTTTTGATTGGAGATTTTGTTGATTTTAGAGTCTTTTTAACCTCCTCTTTCGCATCACGTGCAATCTGACGATCAACCTCCCTCTGCAATACCCTCTCTTTCGTCTCAATCTCCTTCCGTTCCTTCTCAGCTTTCTTTTCAGCTTTTATCTGAAGCTTAGCTTCCTTCTCTTGCTCCTCTTTAAGTGCTTTATCTTCTTGATACGCTCTAGCTTTAATAATAGCAGAAGGTGACCATAAAAACGCACCATTCCCCTCCTCTCCAATGAGATTTAAACGCTTTGAACGAGCTCTTTTCCTTTTTTCAAGCTTTAGAGCCTCTTCTAAACCTTAGATCTATGCCCCTGTATAGAAGCTTCAGCTCCTAATGTAGTTGCAGCCTTAAAAAGCTTTAAAGTGATCTCATGGGTGGGAGCGCGACGAAATTCTAATTTCATTCTACGCATCGCTTTTGACGTATACGGTGTAGCAAGAGCATCCCTGCGAGTTTTAAATGATGTAGGTGGCGTAAGAGGAGCTTCCGGAGCAATACAGTCGATCGTAAGACTCCTATTCATAGGATATATGCCCGTTTTTTCGAAGGATCGTAAGATATTATGCCTCGTACAAGTGAGCTCCCAAGCCTTTTTAAATATGCCCCAAAACATGCGCTTTGTCATACCAACAATCCCCCCGCTATTGTGCATCAAATCATTCAATAATGTACTGTAATTCGTCGAAAGGGCACCGAAGGTTCCAACGTCGAGAGGCTGTAGTCGATGTGTAGAATGAGGGGGGAGAATTAAGACAATAATCTTTAATTCATCGCATTTTGAAAGGAATTCCATATTGACATGACTAGAATGACCATCGACAATAAGTAGACGATATCTTCCACCTGCTTTTCGACGTGTAGCAGGGTCGAATACGTTTATAAGCCAATATAGGCCAAAAGCATTCGACGACCACCCATTGCTTGAGGCTCCAAAATAGGCTTTATCCTTCTCCCCTACATCCTGAACCCATGTATCTTGTAGATCCCCTGAGTCTCCTTTATAAATAAGAGCGGGAGGGAGAGCTGTCCCATCAGCGCATATAGCTGCCAATAGGGTGATAAACTCTCTTGATCCATCTTGCCTAGCTTTTGTCACTCTGCCTCTATTATAGGCGCTAGCACTCATTATCCTCTTCATAGTCCTCCCCATACCGATCATAAAGCCCTTCTCGTCCCAATTGTATATATCTCTCGGCCGTATATCGTATTTTATGGTCACTTTTATCAACTAAATTAAAAAAAGAGGGGCATTAGCAAGAGCGTTTTAGGTAATAAAGATCAACAACAATAGAAAATAGCTCAAACCAGATCATAAAAGTAATCAAATATAGCAACATTATCGGCTTTCACACGCAAATTATCAATGCAACGGAGATACCGACTTTTAAGACGTGTTGAATGCCTCTTGACAAAATTGCTAGTCCAGTTCTTTCCCACCTCTCTGCCTAGGATCTCTTCTGCAAGGTTTCTGACTATGCGGCTTGTAGGAGGGATAGATCTCTGTGTCAGCTTGTTGATTTGATCAACTAAAACCTCCTCCTGATCGCTAGAAAGCGCTTGTTTCGTATCGGAGAGGAACTGTTTTCTCGAGGTGGTTTTACCTCTATGCCGCCGGGAGAGCGTGGATCGATCAATTTTAAAGAAATTAGCTGTCTGGGTGTATTTAGGAGCTTGAACCCCTTTCAAATGATCTAATGCAAGCTCTATACGAGCCTCTAAAGGCATATCATCGATGTTTGAAGCCATAATGTTGATATTTTCAAAGTCGTGCACGTAGTAGGGACGTGCACATAGTGGGGAAATCGGTTATTGGAGAAACACACTGGTGCAAAACTACGATGTAATATTCAATTGAAGACACCCGCGGACCTCGCCCTCTTTTCCACACCATTCCCGACCAAATCCAACGATAAATACGAAGCTTATCATCATTTTATCTTTCCGCCTCAGCCTCGAGATATGGGAAATGAGTCTTCTGGCTAGATATATTGCGAGAGTAAGCTCTATCATGTGACGTGATGAGATGTGATACACTTACTGTGTCCTTATGACCCATTCAAAACTCACCGCTCACGCAAGGTTGGTATACAGCGTAAGCAATGAAATGAAGGCCAATGTACCCATGTATAGATTACCTCCCTTGTGCACCATACACAATCTATCGCCCACTCTGTGGAGCTTTTCCCCAGCTCTCTGTTGTTAAGGCGTATTGTCATATCGAAGGAGTTCAATCTTCACACATGCGAATCAACTCAAATGAAAGTAAAGTATAAATCACGAAATTTTATTATAAATTATAAAATATAAAATAATCAAACCTCTAACAGTCTGTATTGTTCTCTCTTGATCTTTTGTTTGTATCACATATCAGCACATCAAACTCTTCAACGACCCCTCGCTCTAGAACATTTCATATAACCGAGGGAAACAATACGCACACACGGCACATGAAAAATCCCTCCTCGCAACGTGGCAATAAGATCCGAACAAACCCTGCCCCCACCAACCCGACCGACCGTTGGTATTTTAATCTCATGATCAGATTTCCTCATTATTTTTGCTCCGCTGTTCTCCGTGTTTAAGTTGGTTGACAGATTGAAGAAATGTGAGGTGTTATATTCGGGATACCCTGTCGATCGGTTCATTGTCCGAGACCGTTCTGTGATCGGTAGGGTATGAATAGGGTATCATGCCGACATGGTTGGACTCCGAGGGCTGTGTTTGATTGAAATGCATTGTAATGTAAACCTATTATCTGATCGGCGAATGTACATGGACTCAGTTTTGTGGTTAATGCAATAGCGAGTCAGAATGTGATGGATCTCTAGAAACATCATTCGCCCACATAATTTATCTACTGGAACGTCAATGTCCATCATCATTTCTCATTCTTATCTGGGACTCGTCTGTGTGTACCCAAAAACATCCCAGTTCGCTAACCAAGCACTTGCTCGCCTCTTCCCTCCCGCAATTAATTCCCGCCCGCCATGGAGATATGTCAATGCAACGCCAGATAGCTTGCGTCGCATGCTATCTACTTACCACATTCGATATCTCGCATCTTCATCTCCTGCTTCATACGGTAGGATAAAACAGAAGAACCAGTCGTCATCCAGTGCAAGTGAACGTTATACTCCCTGTAAAAGCTGTTTTATGTCTTCATAATCAGATGATGAAATTACTTACCAAAATATGCAAGTACATTCAAGGTATGGGCATGGTATTCAGCTGGGAACCTACCTTGCAGACCTGTAGTCTATATGCCGTTCAATCTTTATAAGGTTTCTGCTGCATACATAATGTCGACTCGTGCGGAAATATGACTCTTGAATTGGGCGCAACACTCGGTTCTAATTTGTTGAGAAAGGTAGTCCATGTATTTTGGTGACGACGATAAAGAAAGTTGGAGGGTGAGGGGAGTAGAAAATGATACAAGAAACGACTAGATTGCCCAAACCAAGTCATGAGTGAAACCAGTATTGGGCGCACCGAGCGTGGAATTGATTTTAATGAATTCCAAATAATATTTTGATTGTATATTCCATGAATATTTGACCCCACAAAGTCCATGGATTTGAATCCATTCATACAGAACCAGAAAGGTAGATTGACGCCCCTACCGACACTTAGCTTCGCCATGTATCATCGCCCGAAATGCATCATTTCAATTAATGTAGCCGAAAGAGCCGAAAGGGATATCAATGTTATCAATGTAACACAGAAGTTTGCAGAAACAAATAACACCTTCTGAAATATTCACGTTCCTTTGGGCTTTGAAAAATTGCTGAAGAGCACATGAACCGGTAGTGCTTACTATTTGGGATATCCGTACAGGTAGGTACCTATCTATAGGAGTGTGGTGGCATTGTGTATTGGTTCGTAGGGCTTGTGCTGCGGGAACGAGGCACACGAATTAGGCTGGTGTATGGAAATGAGGAAAGTACGGAGTTCTGAACCAACTAGGTATTCATGACGAATATCGATCTTCCTTGAAAGATGGCTGTTCCAAGAGAGAGTAGAGTGTAGTGTGTATGCGATAAATCGTTTCGGAAAATTCTTGATCTGGATAATTATCGGACTGTTGAGATTCGATTTAGATTGAGGTACTGGGTACTGTATGATGCACCAAATATTAAAATATTTCAGCGGTGTGCAAAGCATTCCGTAGACTATTGTTTTGACCCCTCAATTCCTCAATTCATCAATTCATCGGATGAAATATTCCAATCAATCATGGCTTTTTGTACGTCAACAACAGGGAAAACCTTGGATCAATCCAATGTTAGCTGTAGACGATGCGTTAATCACATATCCAATCTGGATAGATAAATGAACAATTGAGAATTAAACCTTCCAAAAGGGGAAGATGTGAGCAAATTTCCTCATGAGAAAGTTGGGGGTGGTTGTACGGAGCACAGGAATGATTGTTTAATCGAAGCAACACAATGCAATGGTAAGACTTGGTTGGATTAATCGTGGATATTAATATACAAGCAAACCCTTGAAAGAAACGATGGATTAGTCTGCTCGGCCCGCTGCAGGACGGTTTTCGCCTTTTTTTCTGGACTACTCCATAGTATGGTCCAGGAGCAAGTCTTGTCAATGTGTCGGCGATTAAGCCTATATAGGTACAAATGATAAGACTCGCTAGATCATTTCATGTATTCCCTTGCTCTTGGCTTCCTTACCAAGTGCCACCCAGCTGGCAAACTCATCAGCATGGTTCCCCCAGTATATTCCTTGTCGATCTTTCAGAGACTTATCTACGGACTACTTACCTGAGTCTAGTACAAGACGTGGAGTGGAGAATTTCATCTTTTTTCCATCTCTGAACCTCTCATTGCTATCTTTGTTCTAAGAAGACGATTGGTGCAAGCTATGCGAGCAGAATCTGGAAGGCCTGACACTGATTGTGTCTAGCGACATCCCCCCTGGCAACATGAAAAGGTGTAGGAGTAGGGGGTTTTATTGATTTCTTTGCATATATAGATACATATAGGCAAAATTAGCTTTCGTTGAAGGGAACACATAATTGGAAGAAGAGAAAAATGCAGCCGGTACAGGCAGGTAGGGTCAGCACGGCTCAATCTGACAGCAAAACAAGTGAATTTTTTGATTCGCTGCCTGCAACGCTACCATGATCCATGTAAATATGCAATGCGAGGGTGACCTCGTTCCGCGCCGCTTTCGCGGGCGGGAATGCACCATCTAGAAACAAGACTAACGGGTGCCCGCATGAACAGAAAGTAATGTGACCGTCAGATGTAGTTAGCGGTGAAGGGGTCGAGCCAATGATAGAAGATAGATGGAGGGTGGAGTCAGTAAAGTAAGAATCAAGAACGGAAAACGCTTTGATGGTCATGCAAGATGTGTTGTATAGTGGGGTGCCGCGTGCGAGAGGCACAGGGTCAAATGATAGATGTTTGGCTCGTTCGTAAATGGCAATTAAGAATTGTAGCTTGATAGGTTACATAGATACGACAGTTATTCATGTTTGCTCGTTGTAATTGGGCAAGTAGAAAGGGAGAAAAATAGATTCGTCAGCTGTGGAGTGAAGACCGGACATCTCGGCAAATTTCAAGGATTCAAGAGAGTTCGCTGCTCGTGTCCCGAATGTATGGTCATCCTTGGACCTTTAGGAGACTGATCCGGGGTTTGAGCCGATATTGCTGTCCATCGGTCTCGCTTGAAACTTGGCCTATTCATGTACGGAGTTAGTTTTGTAACAATGCGTGGATGGAATGAATCTGCTTTGTTGTGTGGCTTAACCAAACAATTTTCTCGTCTGATGTTGGATTCTGACTGAATTAGTTCAAGTCTCGACTCTCTCACCTGAATAAATCTCCGCATTAAATTCCCAAACAAGTCATTGACGTCGGCATTGTCAAGTTGTCATGCGTAATTACCACAAAAATTATAATTCTTGTCTTAACGAATGAAATCTCTTGAGTTCGCCGACCTAGATGTCTTTAGCAATCGTTTGTTCGCAAGTCAGCATTTTAAAATGACAGAATACCTCTTTGAGCTGTCCCGGTCACATTCTCCCATGAGAAGGAATGTCTGAGAATTCGCTTAGAATATCTTTAAAAATGGCAATGAACAATGGAAGGCATAGAATACCTCCCTTTTCCCCCTTTTCATCGTCAACAGCGGCTACTTACATATTTTCACGAAAACGTGATTTGAAAATTCCATGAACCAGGGGTTTGGGTGATCACATCTCGGGTCGTTCCATAGGTATGAAGCCGACCCGGGCTGAAAAGAGTTATATTATACCACAAACACAAGGGAGCTTGATCTTTAATTTGTATTACACGATCCTGATTTTCCCTACAAAACAATTAAGCTTACTATTTGAAATTTTATTTATCAATTGTTATTGAGGCTCCATATGAACCAAAAAGCGATACACAAATCATTCAAATAGAACCAAAATAATCACATTTGACATTTGATAATGTATATATATAGAATTCCAAGCGATGTAACATCGATGATGAATTCAAAGCTTGTAGATGTATTAAATCCACTTCGCCTCACAAGTTACAAAAATGATTGTTCGAATTGACATTGAATATTGGACAGAGTATATATTTTTAGTGTTCTAGTTTTCCCCCCTCCTTTAGTAGGGTTGGCATTTTGTTGATCTCCGACTCTACCTTCCGATGAAACCTCAAGAATAGCCTGATTGAAATTTTTTAATTATTCCAACCATACAAATTTCGAATAATTTCGGACATCTTTCTTCTTTCCCTTTTGTCTCTTCCCTTTTCTCTCGTTTACGTTTGACTTCGTAGGATTATAGGAAGACGCTTATTATTGACATCTGCAAGACCTTGTGAATCATTTGGGGAATTTGGAACGGATCCCTTCATCGCGTACGGTTATTCCCGTCCTCCCGCTAGACCATAGGCGATCCTTTCGTCTGTTCGGCATAAGCTTTTGTAAACTCGTTAAGTCAATATCCTGACATCCTTCAATCAATGAACATTTCAAGGGAGGGTCATACAATACAAGGGCATAAAGTGACACAAAATAAAATGATAACACACATTCAGGTGTACCAGAAGGCTGACATCAGATAAGTTTACCCCCTTGACCGCGTATGCTTTGTCATGATAATGCAATAAGGATCCTGCAAATGTATGAGCTGGACGGGCCGTCCAGTTTCTGACAACGGAAATGTGGGAATGGTGGCAGTGTGGCATGATCTTGCCGCTTCGTGGTAGCGATCTCGTCTGTTGTAGCCATGAACTAATCATGTTGTGTTTCAATCACAAAGAATGCCACGTTTTAATTCCTTCCATTTGAATCGTTGGGAATTTTTAATGAGCGCCTCGAAATGATTATGAGAATATTCCCATGGACCACGAGGCTTGAAGCGCGTAAGTCTAGACTTAGACAAATAATAATATTTATATGACAGCGCGCGCGTGTCTAAGCGTTTGAAACGGCGCGGCCCTTGGCTGCCGACCCTCGAGGAATGTGGGCTAAGAGCTGGTAGCTGCAGGAAGTAGCATATTGCAAAGGCTTCTAAGGTATCTTCATACATGAAATTGTGGAGAGAATCATGCAGTCGATAGAATATGCCATCATACTATTGAATGGAGATGATATGCACTTTTTACCTTTTGGCTTTTCGCTTCAAGGTACATTCCTTTTTCCCTAGTTAGTGTGATCAGCTATGAGAAATATATCCCTTTACACAACCTCCTCTCATTCACCCAATAAATACATTTCTAGTAATTAGGATGATGTTAAAACCATTGTACACGGTTTGATCGTACATACCTAGTACGCCACGTCTCATCCCGACCCGTTGTCAAACTAAACCCAACGTTGTGAAAGAACATTCGGTCGATTCTACCGAGTCGTACACTTTGTTTGCTTATCACAAAGATCGAGCCAAAAGGCTGAGTTTGTGTTGCTGCGGATGCTTCGGCGGGTACGTCTTCAATAGACCCTTGCATCTCCAACTTTCCCAATACCAGTACTGCAGGTGGAAGAAACGCCTTATTGGCAGGGCTATTGGTTGGATGCAATTCGAAATCTATTCAAGGATTCCACGCCGTCAGACTACTGGGGTCATCAATTTGGGTCGTGTGCGAGCAAGCAAGTAAACCCAGCCACCATTTCCCCAAAGAATTATTTTCAACCAATAGAAGAATGCGTCAGAGCTATCCAATTTTTGGGAAAGGAAAGCGAATGTTTTGGAGAGAAACGAGGTCAAATTTCGGAGGTTTGTTTAAACAACGCCAGTTGCCAACAACTACCAGCATCATCAACATCGTCATTTCAAAGATTTCTAGAAACGTCAACAAAAAAGTCAAATCGAGTTCAACAGGCCATGCTGAGAAGGGTTTCATATCCACTTAAATAATCACGCTTTCTCCATTCCCACGTTTCCCCGAACAGTCCTCATTCTACCCGGTACCCATCCCATCCCATCTTATCCCATGCTTCTCATTCCCCTTCCGCCCCCTCCCTGAACTCTTTTTATGATCCGAGTTCTTACTACCCACCAGACCACCTACATTTAAAATACAAGACCCATGAGGATTGGTCGCCGCCTGAAGGAAGTGAATTTTTATTCCTAGGAAAATTCCTAGTTGACATATATGTAACTTGGCTTAGAACTGCGTGTATCGCAACATCGCCTTATCGATATTGTTGTATTCAAAGCCGAGAGTTGTTAAACATATTACCCACAATCCAAAGGACAGCAGCACAATTGAAAAAAAACACAACAGATGTTAGCAACTTACGAAATCCGAGGCAATAGATCTAAGTAGAACGAATCCTATCATCATACAGTTGAAAATAGAACAATTTCGATGGTTGTATGTTTTGCGCTTGCGACAACTTGATGACAATAGCAATACAAAACACCACACAACACAACAAAACAATCCCTTACGAACGAGGAGGACGATTGTGCATCGCAATTTGGCCTCTAGGTTTTTAGTTTCGAGACTTTGGACTTATCTCTTGGGATGGAATATTACATTTTATAATCCGTTTCTTTTGAAATTTTGTATGGAATAGGAGGAATAAATCCGAGGTTTCATTGCTTACCTCGAGACGGAGGCTTCGCTGACAGGACGGCAAGGCAAGGCAAGACAAGGCAAGGCAAGGCAAGGCAAGAAGAAGGTTGAAGCAGTGTCGCGGCATCGGAATCGGAATTGGTAGCTCTAGTCGGCAAAGCGCGTGGAGAGTAATCATTTCAATTCGATCGAAGCAAGGAGGAAGCTAAAAGGAAGAGGAAAGGAAGAGAAAAGGAAGTACCTAGTCAAGGCTCATTGGATATTCTGTCGTCTGTAAGAACACCTTTTGATACCCACTTTGGGACTCTCTCTTTGATTTCCATCTTCATCACCATTCTTACCATTCATTACTCATCAAACTCTTTTACTTTTTACCACTCTGCTTAGATCTCTTTTTCGTTATCAAAGTTTTCTATGCTACACTTATTCGCCGTTGTACACCTCCAGCGACCATTCTTCTCATCTACCTCTTAACTCCATTACCCTTTCAAGGACGGTGGTCATTGTTCCCGTACTACTTCACTCGCTCACGTCACTCTTCGACAATGGTCCTGGGCGTTTCTTCTAGTTCCAGTTCCAAAGATAGTCAAACTGCATCGGTGCTCTGAGATTTGAAATTATTAGTAATTTGTCAAATCCAGAATACGCTACCTCCCAGACTAGAGCTGCCTCATTCACGCTTGACCTCCTTTTTCTTTTCCTTGGTCATTACATCACCATATTGAATAAGCTAGAGTTTTTTCCTTGGGAGTCAGGCTATCTAGTCGTCCAATTCAAACCACACCCGAGACAATTCCATTCTCTTCCAAGTCATAACACAGATCACATTTTGAGGGAGGGATTGGCTCATCCACTTTGTCGCATAGTAATTCAATCCATCGCATGAAAAACTCCAAAAGAATTTGAACTCTCGCAACCACCTGTCGAACGCGGAAACCAAGGGCTCGCACCGTATACGTCTTCCTGCACGCAATACGAAGTTCACATGAAACTTGTGCTGTTGACTATAGTTCTAGAGTATATTCAAAAGTGCATACTAGGCAGATATTGGTTCACGATACTGCCAGACGATCATCGGCATTGAATTCCAAAGTGCGAAGTACCAACTTTACAGTCCTCTTAGACTCGGGATTTATTACATCTGAGAGTTTTCCAATCGCTATTCCGATATAATTTTCAATTTAAACGAATTCCGCAAGCTATTTCCAAGAAATCGGTATCTCAGATTGAATTTCAAGAATATTGGCAATATCTTGAGGCTCAAGCGAAGTCCAGAGTCATTCCTTGGCCAAAAAACGGACTGCCCCTAGCTACTTAGGTAGCTTAACCACGTCTATCCTTCTGACCCAATCAGTAACGCAGCGCCATCCCAACAGGTTGCGGAGGCTTAATACGCCCAATCAGAGAATTCAATCAACCAATAGAGTCACCCTCGCCATTTAGCGTTTTATGTAGATGCCGTGGATTTCTTAGGCGACCTCTTCCACCAGCTTGAAGATATAGACATATTCGAAGGGCAACGCCGGTAGAAACTAGCCTAAATACGAGGGCTATCTTGTTATAGTGTCCTATTGATCAGAACGTTTTCAAGACGGGGAGTGCAGCTTGAGAGAAAAAAAATCATTCGTCACGATAAAATTGTCGGCGGGCCATTCTTCGCAACTCTAAGAAAGACCCAGCCACAACAAGTACTGTTAGTCGATTTCAACTATTATCTCACGGAAGAGTTCAAGGTGGCTATTGCGGCCTCTATCGACCATTTTCGTGCCAAGATTGCAGTTGTGGTCTACAATCATTTTAAGTGAGAGACATCATTGTGCACCCAGCATTTGTCGAGGGAGGGCGATACTCTTTGGATCGACAGCATCAACATACTCACTGTGTCGCTTGAGTTCGTTTTAAAAACCCTCTGTCGCTATTACTAACTGTTCAGAATCCACCAGTTGGAATATAAGATTACTTGGATGCGCTCTTAGCGAGACAAGTTCAGTCATCGTCACTAGAAAAGTATAACGCCAACAATTTCCAACAAACATTGAGAACGGCGCCAATATCGACAATCTCCAAATCTCGATCCGAACACCACACAATATCATAATATTGATTCAATTCTTACGTACCGACATACTTTACCTACCTATCTATCGACGTACTATCAATTACCTAGTCACCAATCCGAATTTCGGCATCATCTTATTGTCTATCCACCGACGATCATCAATTATTTCTCTTCCTCTTTCTTCTCCGTTGGGACATTCCGTGACACAGCTGCACCGTCCTAGAATTGATCCAAATCTCAATTTGTTACAAATCCATCATCTTCGAATCATCAAAGTCGTCGATGTTCCACGATTTCTCCATATATATCATTACTATTTTGACACCTGGGTATAACGATAAAGTGTTCATATTCCAACTTACGGAAAGGGCAAGACACACTAAAGGCGGACACTTTCTATGCTTGATTTTTTTGACAGAAGGACACGAGTACCCAAGAGTGGTTGAAGAAAGTGGAAATCACCCGGAACGAATCATACCCTCGTGCCCGTCTCTCTTTCTTTGCCCCTCTAACCCAGGCATTCCATTCTGCAGGGAAAGGGAGTTTTGAGATCCCAGTTCCATCACAACGGTCAAGCCAATTTAAAGGACGAACGATTTCCAATCAACCCTACGCAAGTTTTGAGTTCTTAAATACCTGTTTGGGACTAGCAGATCTTCTACCTCTATTGCTATTGGCGTGTTTCGAGAAACTTTGGCTACTAGCTTGGAGATTGAGAGTTACTACCCAATTCAGTTTAACACCACACACACACACTCTCTCTCTCTCTCTTACACACGACTTAGTTACTGGGCTCACCTCACTTATTAGCTAGTACTTGACTTGGTCAATTCGGAGAATAAAGTATTCGGACAAACTTTATACACAATACGTTTTCTGGGTATCAATTCGATACTAAGTGGGGAATTGATTCTTTCGGTACTAGTCATCTTTTGCTAGTGAGAAAGTCAATCGTCTTTCAGTCTTTCGGGTCGTTCATCCACCAACTCTACTTCCCACATCCTACTTGCCAAGCATCGGGAACCTTTACCCTGGGGACTTTAAAGAGAACCAGCTTCCCCTCATTCCTCCACTTTCGACCACAACATATTTTTCACTTCTCTTCTTCCCTCCCCTTTATCGATAGAATCTTAATTCCTTCAATTCTTCACATCCAAGCAACTATTTGCAGCTGGGCTGTCGCAAAATATAGATTACATTCTTAACAATTCGGTTGGCATACAACTCACAACTCACAACTCACAAATCATAACTCACAACTCACAACTCAAACTCACAACACACATAGCCTGACATTGCTTGTGCTCCAAATGTCGTCCTCTTTTCCTCAACGCATCAGACCTGCACCAAAGCACCAACAGGTCTCTCGAGAAGAGGATCCAAATCATCATCAGACTGTTCAACCTTCACCAGCAGCGAGGACAATTGATCGTTCACTTCGTTACCCAGGTTTGTCAGAACAAGATGCTCTGAATCGCCTCGACGCTCCCACAAATACGACAGCTTCATATGCACCAGGCAAAGCACTTCGTCAAGTTTGAGCGCGATTCTCAACACTGCATCCCCATTACCGCCTTTCCCTACCATGGACCGCAAGACGATCGACTTATGGGAAACACCAGGAATCATTCTCCCCCTCCAGCTGGAAAAGACACTGGGGTAACGCATTACACCAAACAAGCGGCGCGAATCCATTCATCTCTTCCAGCTGGACGAGACGCTTCGGGAGCACACACACCAACAAGCGCTGGACCAGATCATTCTTCCCGTTCAACGGCTTGGGAAAATACACTAGAATACGCAATAGAAAATAGATTTCCGTGGCCTAGCTATCACCCTCAAAGTGTTTCAGATAAGTCCATGTCTGAACGTGCACTGCCAGGTGGCAGATCAGATTATCCCTCCCGCCCAGCGGATTCAGAAAACCACCGAGCATATGCATCAAATAATGAATCGCAATATCCTCACAATGCTACCCAAGGTGTTTCTGAGAACCGCACATCGCACGATGCAAACCGTGCCCATCAAGGTGTCCCAGATGATCGCGTGTCACGTCGCACAAGCTATACTTCCCAAGATGGTCCAGACAATCGCACCCCGCACCACCCAAACCCCCAATTCCCTGCAGTCGGACCACCTGGCCCGTACAGTGTAGCACAACCTTGGGACTCGAGCACTCGTGCATCTGCATACCAAGAACCCTATCGTCCCTATTCAAACAATGGACCACATTATTCTGGACAGTATCAGGAGCCTGTTCAAGATGGCAGATCCATGCCGGCAGGATACGATGCACCTCCTCACCATTCTTTCCCTGATGGTGCAGGCTACTCGCAACCTCCTCCTCCTCCTACATATCGTCACCATTCTTATCAGGATAGTAAAGACTACCCACAACAGCAACCCCCTCCTTTAACTCGCCACCATTCTTTTAATGATGAGAGAGGCTATCCGCAACGGCAACCCCCTCCTGCGCCTGCTCATCATTCTTATCAAGATATCAGAAGCTATCCACAACAGCAACACCCTGCTGCACCTTCTCATCACTCTTATCAAGATGGCAGAGGCTACTCGCAACAGCAAACCCCTCATCCACCTCACTATCCTTATCATGACGGTAGAGGCTATTCGCAAGATCAACCCCCTCATCCATCTCACTATCCTTATCATGACGGTAGAGGCTATCCGCAAGATCAACCTCCTGCTGCACAACCGCCTCTAAGACAGAGTGCTCCTAGGCAAAGAACCGCAATCGCATGCAAATATTGCAGAAGACGCAAGGTATGATCAGGGTCTTCCTTCTAAACAGTTCAATCTGAGATGTCATAAATTACTAGAAAAATAATCAAAACAATGCTGACGTCATGAATAGATTCGTTGCTCAGGTTTTACTGCTGATGGCTCCGGAGGTCAATGTACTAATTGTGCCCGCTTCAAACAGGAATGTGTTTTCACTCCTGTATCCTCAGCACAGGCATTTGTACCTCTTATTGCCCTGACTGAAGCGCTTAATGGCAGAGATACGCATCCGGGTGTTTATGGTGCTTACGGCCAACCACTACCAGGTGACCCCGCGAATCAAAACCGTACAGAACCGTACCAAGGATATCATCCACAGCAAGCCGCGCCCAGGCCACCAATGGCACACTGTCATCAACAAATGCCACAGCAGGTCGCCCAATATGCGCCCCAACATGTGCAACAGCCAATTCCCCAAACATATCTCCCACCTATGAACAGATCGCCCCATGATCGGGATACCTTGCCTTCTCCGACAGGCTCAATACCCCAACAAGCACCTCAAACACATCTCCCTTCTTTTTCGAACAGATCACCATATGATCAGGGTGCTACTTTACCCTCTCCGACAGGCTCATTGGATTCTCAAAAGCGTAAGCGCGAGGCAGATGAGCGCCACTTTGCTAGAGCGGCGCCATCTGCCCCTAGTCAATTCTCTGGATACGACCGAGACAGCAATGCTCCGTACCGCATACCAGGTCTTCAGGAACAATATCAGTATCGTCCCTCCGTTCCATCCCCTCCTACTCGCCAATATGGATATCAACAAGGAGAGAATGTTACGGCCCGCCTGCCAGCATTGCAAGATGGACAACAATATCGTTCATCAGTTCCATCACCTCCTTCCAATCAACAATATGGACATCATCAAGGAGAGAATGCTCTAGCATACCGACCTATGGAAGATGGCCGACAGTCCACCCAATGGGCCTCGGTAAACTCGAATGAAGCACCACGAAATGACCCCTCTCCCAATGGTTCATCGTCATCGTTTCATTCCCAGAATGCAGGCGGCAATCACCAACCTAGTCAGGTATCTCCTCATCGAGCCGAGTCTTCTCAGTTTCCTCTAGCATCCCCTGCTAGAGAAACTGAACGTCCTAACCAGATGAACATCGCAAACATTGTGGAACGCGATGACAACGATGTTGACCGAAATATGCTCAGACGTTTGGGTAGTAATAGGTCTTAAAGACTAGTATCTGAATTTCAAAAAATTTCACACATCAGTGATTTTCTTCATGAAATTCTTCTTTTCTAAGGGTTGCCTTGTGGTGCGCCTAAGAAACTTTATTGCTAGAACTAGCTAGCTGATCATTATTGTATATTGATCTGAATATTTTATTATATAGTATTCCCAAGACTGGAATATATCCTTATTCGCATATTTTTGTCCCTTTCCATAAGGAGGACTTGTCCCCACCAGAACTTGAAATGTTCTTATCTTGTATTCATTCTCATTTATTCACAATTATATGTTTTTTTTTCCACATTGTCAACCTCCCACGATACAATAATACTCCCAGCTTTGGGAAAGATGCAAGTAACGGAGGTTGTTACATTCTATTTACGAAGTCCAAGAGAGAACGAACAAAACCCTCATATCAGTGAGGTCTTTTACCTGGGGATCGGAGTTGGTTGCCGGTTTCGAAAATAAATAGAAAGGGATAGGCTTGCCTCACGGCATCATTATTTTTCAGGTGTTATCTCGGATGCTTTTTGTTTGGGTATTCCCAGGGTGGACTCTCTCAGGAGGTATGGAAAGGGTGGTGATTTTTTCAGGTTTTTTGATTGTTATATTTTTGTTCTGGCACACATTGTCGGAATTTTCTATTGCCAACCCTCGGAACTTTGGATACTCCTCTTGGGTATAGGCACAGCGCGGGGGTGATTGACCACGCAGTACCTTGGTTTTCTTATTAGTCTTGCATATATAAAAATGGGACGTGTGAGATCCTTATCAAATCTCATGGATTGAAGGGGTTTGGCTTGGTGTATCGAGTTTTTGCATGGATTGGAATTTTGCATGGGTTTGAGTTTATATAAGCTCCAAGGGTTGCCACATGAATGAATCATTAAGGGCGTGGATTGGATGTTTTTGGATGGGGGTCCAAATGGATTCATGATATGAACTATCGGACATGGTTGCCAGCGATTTGTTGCTGTCTCATCTGCGAAAGATGGAGCAGAGCATACACAAAATACGTTGTTTTTTTAGTTTACTATAAAAGAAATAAAAAAGTTTGAAAATATTTTGAATGGTTTCTTGTGGTTGAGTGTGTATGTGAGTGTGATATGAATGTAAATATGATGATATATACTAAGTACCTATGTGTATACATGTATACATATGAGATGTAAAATAGTCGAGCGATTTTCGGTCTACCTATCTATGTATGTATGGCTCTTACTCTAACTACCTCGATAGGTATTTATACCTTTCTATTTCTCAGGATGAAGATTCTTGTCTTTAATAGTGTTTTTTTTTGTTACTATTTTGCTTTCTGCTTTCTGCTTTCTGCTTCCGATTTCGATTTTCGATTTTCTGCTTTCGATTTTCGATTTTCGATTTTCGACTTTCTATCTTCAATCTAGTTATACTCTTTCTTTCCTCTCAGTAGATGGGTAGGTAGATAGATGAGTAGTATATTCTTATGAATTATCTTATTTTATCTGTTCTCTGGTTTTTAATATTATGTTTGAGTTGAGTTGAATTGAATTGAATTGAGTTGAGTTGAGTAAGTTGGATTGAGTTGGGTTGAGTTGGATTGAGTTGAAGTGAGATAAATTAGGGAATATATAATTGTGATATGATTTTTTTAAGGGATAAGAGGTTTGAAATGGAAAGAAAGGATATAAATGTAGATTGGAAGTTTATGTAAAGGTAGGTATGTATATAAGTATATGGAAGGGAGGTGAGGTTGGAGATTATGGTTAAAATGGTGTGGATGGAGAGATTGGATGGAGAGATTGGATGGAGAGATTGGATGGAGAGATTGGATGGAGAGATTGGATGGAGAGATGGATTGAAATTGGGAATTAAGTTAGAATGATTACATGAATAAATAGATGGATGAAGAGATGAATAGAGAGATAGGTAGTTTAAATGGATGAATGGAGATACTTGTGATGATAGAAGTGAGAATGAGACGGCATGATATGGGTAGTATTCTGAAACACTGCGATTGGGATGGGGATTGGGATTGGGATTTTATAGGGAGGTAGGTAGGTAAAGAGAGGTGAATAGGTGTGGATGGGTTTTGGGGGTTGGTGTTAGGACAATTGGAAGATTGGATTATATGGTGGTTTTGGGGGTTTGGGTTAAGGGGTATGGGTACTGGGAATGTGTGTTTGTTTGGGTTTTTAGGGAGGAGGGAGGAGAGGTGTTTTGGACTGGGTGGTTGGATGGGTGATACTATAGGTGATGAGGATGGGGAAGATGGGATGATAGAGTATTATAAAGGACGAGAGGGGACGATAGGGATAGAGGTTGATAATGAATGATTATTTTATAGTGAAATGGGGTATAAGGTACAAGATTACTATAGAAATTGTAAAAGTATCTTGGGAGGTGAGTTGATTGGGATTTCGGATTTCGGATTGGAAATGGGGGTGGGGGGTAGGTAGATAAGTTTGTAAAAAGGTAAGTTATATATTTAGTAGTTTAGATTATATAAATCTCTATGTATACTACTAAAACCGTCTAACAGATGTCGCGTCCATCTCGAGATCGGATTTCTGATTTTGTGGTACGGGTGAGATTAGGATTAGATATTAGGGAGAATTATATTTTTCTTTCAGGAGAAAGATCATGAGAGGGGGAATCGAAAGGTTGGTGGGAACTTGGTGTGTTGGGATATGATGTATGTACTTGTCTGTAGGTATGGAAATGAGAGATTGGAGGGAAAGGGTGATGGTGTTTAGGATGTCTATCTATTATGTCTGGGTATGTGGGAGGATTTCTTCGAGAATATATTCTTGCACTTCGTAATCTAGCTTCCAGTACTCATTTCAATTTCCTTTCCAACTATTCATCATCTCCCTCGGCTTTTTGAGATTTGGCCGCCACAAATGATGCTTTACAATTTGACACCTCTCGCCATGAAAACTGACCTCTTCATATCTTTTCTTCCCCCCTCAACCCCAGTTCCGTGAAACACAATCCCCTTCCCCAACACCATATATCCAAAATCCGCACCTACACCTGCATCTACGAAATCTTCTTGATTTCCTCCTCGGAAAATCCATGATGAGTAATTGTTTCCTTCGCTTGTTGAGCTTGTTCATTTAATTCCTCGTGATGTTGATGAGCATGAGCATGATCATGACCATGCTCCCCATGAGCATGAGGATTTCCATGCCCATCATGACTTTCAAAATCCACCACCGCCAAAATCCCACCTTTCTTCAACCTCTCTCCAATCTTTCTCGCCGCCAAGGACGGGTTTGAGAAATGATGGAATCCCAATCCCACAACCGCAATATCAAATTGATAAAGATCTTCAATCTCCAATTCCGGAGCCGGCTCGGAGGAAAGCAGGTTTCCTTGATGAGCAAACATTTCGGATGGAGAAAGTCCTTGGTTGGATGCGCGCGCGTTGTACTGCGATACCATGGAGGAAGAGAGATCGATACCGATGGCGCGGGTGATGGTGGGGAGTAGAGCACGGGTGATGAGACCGGTGCCGCAAGCGTAGTCGAGGAGCTTGACGGTATGCGCTGGGGGAGAGGTCTCGGTGACCCAGTTGGCCCCGATGAAGGACATGGTGCGGTCTTCTTGGATGATGGAGATTAGTTGTTCCATGGTTTTTTGGAGCCGCGTGTCGTAGGTTGAGGCATGCGTGCTGGGTTGGAGTTAGTGGTGATTGTGATTGTGTGAGAGAGTGAAGGGGCGGATATATGTATAGTAAATGCAGGTAATCCATAATTGTAGGAGAAGGCAAATCTTCTCCATCTCGTGAACACTGGTTCGAAACAAGAAGCAATAGTCCCAGCGCTTGCCAGAGCAAAAAATCTTCATCCCACAAGACACAAGACATGGGACCAGGGCATGTAAGAACAATCCCATTTCCTCATCAAATACTCTCCAACCCAACAGGTAATACGTACTCCCAATGTTCTCTATTCTTCTCCGTCACATCCCCATCATGTGTATGCTCCGACATTTTCAATCCAGAATTCTCAAAAGCCTCAATTCTATACTCAAATTTTCTAATCTCGATCCGTCTCAAATAATATCCGAGAATCAATGATAATAAAATGACAAAGAGGATATGATAATAACTTCTAATCATAAATATCTATTCTTTCCCACAAAGAAAAAAGTTGCAGGACACCGGTCGAATGTTCGTTATATTTATATCGTAGGTTTGTCGTGCTTTAGTGGGGTGTAACCAACCAAAGTGGGGTCGAAAGAATCAAAGAATGAATGGGATCTCGCTTGTCGGAGAGCTTTCGGGGACTTTTTGACGTACTGGGATTAGACAGAATAGGGGGCTTGGGGGAAGCATGGAAACAAGTCTCCGAATGTATGAGGGTTGTGATGCAATAATGTCTACGGGTCGGAGAGTTAATTTCCCCTTTGTTGTATATTGAGAATTCTGTGGGGAGTAATTGAAGATGGGGCTCTTAGTGTTTTTGAGGTCGAATTCAATCAATTCCATGGATTACATACAATACAATACTCGCGCTGTGTGAATTATTCTCTACTTGAATTACTTTTGTTATATGAATTACCCTAATGGCATAAATCAATCTCATGAAACGAACCTTTCTCATTTTGGGAAATACTCTCGTTGGGCAATTACTCTCATCGTATGAAAGACTCTTGTTGTGTGATTACTCTCATTGTATCAACTATGTAATTATAATGTATGCCATTTTTCCTTTGAAGTCGATGGAGAACTCCCGAGTTTATTAGTTGATACCTTCAGCAGTAGGTAATGGGATAGCCTTGTAGAGCAAGATGAGCGCAGAGTGAGATTCTCCACCACCAGCGAGAGTAGCAATCTTCTCAGCATCGACCTCTGAAACCTTGTCATCGTTGAACCACCACCACTTTCCATCTTCCTCACCACGTACGCCAGTCTTGCGGTCAAGTGGTCCTTGCTTCTTCACATATGAAGTGTAATGACCGCTATCCGCACTAGATCCTTGATGGGTAACAATACCACGAAGTTCGTAAAGACCAGACTTGTTTGCTCCGTCATCCTTGGCAAGCTCTGGATTGATTAACGCATTCAACTCCTTCTTTGCCTCCAAGATTGAAGCTGCTTTTTCCGCATCAATCTCCGCGTCGGTCTTATAAACAACATCCTCCATTTCGGTATCACCGTCTTTAGACTTAGTCTCCTTCTTCTCATCTTTCTTTGAGGAAGATGATGCTTCATCGACAAGGCCAGCTTTCTTGTCAGCTTCTTCTTTATCGTGAATACGCTTTTGACGCTTGCGAGCACGTTCAATATCTTCCTCTTCCTTTCGTACTTCACGAACCTTGTCCCTAACCGGGATCAACATTTGCTTGAGCTCATCCGTACAGAATTCTACTACGTCCAATTCATGAGGAAATGTAACCTTGCGCATAATCTTTGCTTTCTTTTGAGCCTCGCGTTTCCAGAAGAATCGAACGAAATGGACAGTGAGGTATTTGGGAAGACGTGAGATTTTGGATTTTTTGGTGTAAATGGCATCGCGACCAAGGACTTCAGATCTCTTTTCAATCTTTTCCTCCAATCCTGCGACCAGTCCATCTCGAAGATGATTAGTTGCGCCAGTGATATGACAATCCAGCTTCAAGAAAACATCATTTCCTTTGATTTGTTGTTCACCTGCGTCCTTTGCACCTTGCTCATCACACTCCGTGATAGATTGGAATGCTCCCGCCATATATTTGTCAACAAAAGAGACCGACGTAGATGAAGATCCTTCAGTGTTTCCACCTTCACCAATCTTTAAGCTTGATCGTAGTACCTGGAGGATTTGCGTCCAAGCTTCTTCAGCATCTTGTTGTGCGTAGCCGTGGCCATTCTTGGCTTTTTCTTGAAATTGTGGGAAGGCTTGTCGTAGAGCGTTGAGATAAATGAGTGGCGGAAACGCCTCTTGTGTTTCTGACATCTGCGTGTACAAATCTCGCATTGCGGCTGTCAGATCGAGCGATTGGGGTCGACTGAGTTGGAATGCATTGAGCATGTTGTTGGAACCTGTTTCAGATGGTGTGAACTTCTGCAGACTATCTTGCAACTCTGGAATAGCTCTGAGAGTTTGTAACGTTGAGTTGAGATAACATGTATTTCCCAAGTTTTGTAATCCGGCTGGTGTTGCTCCAACTTGTTGTGCAGCTTCTGCTTCGGTCATATCTTCAACAAATTTTATCGGTTCCTTTGGCTTAGAAAGTGTTCCTCCCTCTGCAGGTGTTCCCATCATCAAAAATGTCTGTCCTGGCTTGGCGCCGATTTTCGAAAGATCAGTGTCATCTTTAAGTTGCCCGCCTTTAACCAAGATCTTTTGTCGTTCTGGCTCAACGCCAGTGAGAGAATAGAGCTGATATTTTAGTGTTTCGCCGTTGGACGTAGGATCGAGCTCGATATCATATTTCTTGCCTTGATGCTTGATAATGATCGGTATATTCGACATGATGATGAGGGGCTCACTTTTTGTGAATGTTGTTCAGAGAAAGGTAGGTAGGTGGTAGGTAGACTTGTAGATAAATACCTAGCAAACGGGACGGTTCTCTTAGCGCGCCTTACGTAGCTTTGTGGGATGCCTGACTCCACCATGTAACCCGATTACCAACGATTTAAAACACTTATTAATGTCTTGGTATAGTTTATGTCACTCAAGGATACTCACGATATTTGGAGATGAAAGGATTGAGAATATGATAAAATAGGAGGTTTCAATTCCATTCTGCAAATTTCAATTCAAAATAATGATTATCTGATTTGATATCGATTATTGAACCAAGTGAGATAGATTTGGTTGGAAGGTTTCCTTCGTCCATGCGGCTTTTTCCGTCCGGGGCTGCTTGACTCCTTGACGATTAGAGAGAAAGCCCCACCAAAGCATCGACAACACGTACGGCTGGTTGGTACTGTTAATGACATCTTCTTATTGAAAGGAGGCATTCGAAATAAGAAACATCAACGAGATGGTATGTAGCAATCCAGAATTCCTATCATTATAGCTTAAAGATTTTAAGAGTGGCAGAATTTTACTAAACTAATCCTGCAGTCTCAATCATTGCGACCTTACCTTCAATGCGTACGATCCTCCTTGACAGCAGCTCTATGTCTCTCGAACTTCGCATCCCAGACCTCCGAAAGGCACAATGTTCCCGAAATTGAAGCTAAGACTTCACCGGAAGTTCTGTTAAATTCATTGACAGTCGCACGTAATGAGAATGAACGGGTTCTCATTGAACCCAGTATCAACAGTGTCCGAATCAGTATCAACATCAAACAAGCGGACGAAATTGAGCACATTCTCGTACACAAATTCACAAGGTTCTTGACTCAAAGAGCAGAAGCATTCTTCATTCTTAGGAGGAAACCCGTTAAGGTGGGTGGCAGGTTCAGATGTGCAAGGGCTGGAGGCTGATTTTGAATAGGGCTACGATATCTCGTTTTTGATTACGAACTTCCACACAGAGGAGATGTTAAAGCATAAGCTGGTGGACTTCATCATAGAATTTATGGAGGAGGTTGATAAGGAAATCTCGGAAATGAAGCTATTTGTGAGCTTTACCTTTACCTAAAATCAGATCGGTCACTGACAGGCAATAGTTGAATGCTCGTGCAAGATTCGTTGCAGAATCGTTCTTAACACCAGTAAGTCATCCTGCTATGTTTCCTGCATTAACTAATGTGATACCTTCAGTTCGATTAAGCTCGGGGCTGGTTTTCGGAGTATACAATATTGATAGTAGCATATTTGAGATCAGCGGTGTGGGAAGTCGACATTTTGATCCGGCGTTTCGGAGAATAAAAGATCTTATAAACAGGCTATCAGCTGGTATTCAATACCTTGTATCATTTCTGGGTGAACGAACATATATCATCAATGCGAAGGACATGCAATCTTCATTTGAGGTCTTATTTCATCTCACGGCTCTGACACCTTTATTTTCATACACTCTTCTGAATCGATTGTTCAAGTCACGGTGGTGTATCTTCATTACGCCGTGTTATATAGTCTTTGTACTGTGCAGTGAAAGGGGTCTGAAACGAGCTTTGTGGGATCTCGAATGGAATTAAATTACTTGAACCTACCCGCAGTAACAGCCTTTGAATCGTATAAGCTCACTATAATACCAATAATCCAGGACCAGAATTGACGATCTTGAGCTTCATGATTAACACTTGAGTCGTGTACATTGATAGGAGCACTTGGCATTTACTGAACTTACCTACCTGTTGAACAATTGCCATGAATACAACATGTGACCGGTATAATATGAATCACGCTAGTGATGCATCTGCAAGGTTGTCATTCAAACACCGACTTTTCTAGAATCCCACCATCGCTATTATATGCGACGATGTTATCTTCAACTTCAACAGAGAGTGTATATTGTATATTTTAGTCCATACCATGATAGATGAATCCCTTAACCTCTTGGATTGAACTGGTGATGTTGAGGATTTTCTACCTAATAATTCCGACTGCATCTTATTACATCTCTAGCCAATAACTCGACAAATGAACTTGGACCTATGGTTCAAACTCACCACTGGCAATTAATGAATCAAATCTAATATCGAGTTTGCGGCGTTAAATACTCATGCATAAAACTACACCTCCTTCGGCTCCTAATGGGCCTTTGAAAGAGACAACTGTGTCAATAATGCCAATGAATGGTTACACATCACCTGCACTCCCTCCAATCGACACCTCAAATTCCCCGTTTTCTGCAGACCTAAATCACTATACGCCCGTCAGGGGCTCCAAATCTTCCTATAAACCATTGGATATTGATAGAGAAGATATTCGCCTTCTTATTCTTCATGCGCCGGCTCCAGTGGCCAGAACTATGAGTTTATTCATGTTTCTCTACTCACCAATGTGAAATATGAGGCATTGTCTTATGCATGGGGTGATTTGCCTGCAAACAAAACAATTAAGATCGATAAGACAGATTACTACGTGCGAGACAATTTATTTGCAGCACTAGAAGCTCTTCGTCTGCGGAGTCGGCGGCGTTATCTGTGGGTGGATGCTGTATGCATCAATCAAGAAGACTTTGATGAGCGCAATGCGCAAGTTGCACTTATGAGTCAAATATATGCGAAAGCCGATGAGGTTATTGTCTGGTTGGGGAAAGCTGGAAGAGATTACTGGGGCGCAATGACTTTGCTAGACAGTCTGGGCAATTCCGCAACGTCTGCGAAAGAGTTATCGAGATCCGTAACAGAACATGCAGCTGTTTCTCATGTAAAGTTTTGGACTGAATTGTCTATGTTGTGCCACAGGCCATATTGGCAAAGACTTTGGATTATACAAGAGGTAGTCCTCGCTTCAAAAATCAAAGCGCACTGCTCATCATTAATCTTTGATTGGGAGCGCCTAGATTGGGTGTTTTCGACGAATGAATACTATTCAAGAGACAGCCACAAGCTTATATGTTGGTACATCGTTAGCTGGAGGCGGCGATAAAGGATACTTTAGCTTACTCCAGACACTGGAAGCTATCCGAAATAGTGTACCATCTCGCTTATCCAAGAGGAGACAAGAGATCAAGGAACGAATCCCCTTGCTAGATCTTTTTCTGACTCACAGTGAAGCATTATGCAACCGATCAAAGAGATAGGTTTTTTGGCTTGTATAGCCTTGCAAAGGATTGCTGCACCAAGGCCACGCCTGCAGATTATAGACAAACGTTCTTCGAAACTATATCTATGGTTACTCTGCATCATTTCCGTCGCCATACCGATAAACTTGACGTTCTTCAGAAATATGAACATTTCCGACAAACTCTTGCGAGAACGATGCCCAATTCAATCCATATCGTGCAAGATTTCCTCGATCATAATCCAGATGCTTTGGAAGGTCAAGAGATAATGAAAGCAGTTGGAAACGTTCGAGGATCTATTGTGTATATTAGCCCACCGCTAAAAGATTTATGTTTAACAGACTATCTTCGAGGTTTAGACTTTTTAGACTTGAATGCAACTCCACTCATTGAGGATCAATTGCGTTACTTCTTTCATCAACGCGGCGGTAAAGGATACTTTCACAATGATCGGCTTCATAATATCGATGATATTTGCAATTATGGGAGTCGTGAGAAATGCTCATTTTCGGCTTTTTACTTGAAAGCTGCCCCTAGAGTCGAGGATATCGATTTGCTGGCTTCTGATGTATCAAGCCCGCGTCAAAAGTCGCTGCCACCAGGAAAGAGAGATCGCATAGTGAATCAACTAATGTCCTCGTTCAATCAAACCCTCCATGAAGCAAAATGGAAGGCAGAGCAATCTAGCAATACTACACAAGTCAGGTTGTTCTTGGAAGAGAATGGGATGATAGGATACGTATCAGACAATGCACAAGTTGGCGATCTCATTGTTCAGTTCCGCGCTACAAGCACCGCTGTAGTCATGAGAAAGGAAGGAGATCAAGGTAACATTGTCGGAAGAGTATGCGATCTACTCGATCGCCGTTCGAAGCATGGAAAGTCACGACCTTTTGTATGCCAAGATCAAGACATCGACGAGAATGGATTTGATGTGCCACCTCAATTAATATGTTTACGCATGAAGCTTTCAGCCTTGCGGATGTTTGCCAATGGAAATATAATGTATAATTGAACAGCTACTCTCGATATTTGGGACAGGCATTCTTGATTCGTGAAGTCGGGGTTTAAATCGAGTGAGAGCGAACAAATTTATCTCTCCAGATTTTACACCAAATTTGGGAATCTCAAAGAAGTCCCTCCATGTGGCTCGAAGGGTCGAGAAACGCTTCAAATAACTTGCAGAATAGACGGGCAGGCACTTTCAGTATCTTCTTTTCTGGAATGTAAGGATGATCCCCCATTCATCTTGTCAAATAACGAAATATACGGAACAGAATTTCGAAGATTAACAAAAGCAAATCCGTCTGTGGGATTTTACTCAGCATCTTGAAACCACACTAGAAACCCTCGATTTCAAATTTTATGGGAACCTTCGAAGCATTACCCGTGATCAATAGTGCCTTTGGCCCCAAGTAGATACCCATCTAGTCGCGAGTGTCGCCGCGTCTTATTGTGTATTACTCATCAAGGAGACGGGGTATCTAGGTAATGTCATATAAGGCATTCAAATGGAAAATCGTACAGTGTATTTTCAAGTAGTTAGTCTACAGCTTCCCACAATCTTTTTTCATATTCAATATCAAGATAGAAACACGAGCAAAGAGGAAGAAGCCTTCAGGACAATACGGATAACGGACAGAAACTCTTTGATGACGAGGGTGATTTATGTGTTTGACTTTCCTCGACTTTAGCAAACAGCCTTGAGCTGACTTGTTCTGCCAGAAAATGCTGGTCGTTAGATTTCATCGTCTTCAAGTTTTAGCGGATTAGATGATTTTGAGTCTTCCGATGCGGCTGTCTACTTGCACAACGCGCACAACAACCTTAGTGAGACAGAAGATCACTTACATGCAGGTACTATCGTTATCACTGATCGAAAGACAAAATGTATTCCGCAAGCAATTTTCCAAACTTCAGCGAGCTACCACGTGAAGTACACGATACGGCTAGGGAATATACATTATCGAGCCCGCGGCCAGGCCAGGCAACTCACGAAAATATATCCATCCACCAGTCTTTTCTCTGGAAAGGACTAATAGAAAGGCTGAGTAGGATAGGAGCTTAGATTTTGTCTTGGGCTGTAGTAAAATATAAACTGTACATTGACGACGTAGGCTCGTGCATGATCTTTGTGGTCAAGAGCTGTTGAGATATGATTTGGCTGGATAGATGAATCGCAATTATGCTGGCAATGTATCATACAGTACAACACGGTACCAGGTAATAATATGGGTCTTGATGATATGTTCATGAACATTAATACTATGCATGTCTTCTTGAGATTTGTAATGAGGTTTGAAACTACACTTTAGTCGTTGTGGTATGCTTATTGCCTAATGAGCTTTCTAGAAAGGGGCAGATACTGCAGCCAAGGGCCCAAGGCTGAGCTCCACTATGAAGTCAATACGAACCTCGGCTTCAATCGCTACCAAGGAGGAATCCAGTCGAATGGTAGTTGATGGTCAATGTCAAGATTAATAATTCTGGAAATAGATAATGAATCCACTTCTTGTTATTGCGATGAGAAATTGAAGTTTAAAAAAAGTTTCAGGGGTTAACCTTATGTCGGCAAATCTGAGTGAGACATGTGAGTGGCCGTTAGAACATTTCGGCCCGCTTTTGCATGAACCTCGGTCAAAAACGATTTCCTTATCAAAGAACATTTGGTTGTATGAAGTTGTTCTCGAAAAAGAATTATATTACACTCTAATATATATTTGGACCTGAGTTTCTACAATAAGGAACTACGCCTCATTCTCCAGAATAGACCTCTCTCTCTCACACATTCTTTCCAATTTCAAGCACTCACGATAACAAGATGACTGATCGGCCAACGCTTGTTCCACCTCCTCCTATCAATTCCTCGAAATCTGCCATCGAGAATGTGTTAGAGCTTCGGGAGCTGAGTCAAATTGCGCCAGTAAGAACCCGATTTCCTAAAATTCCGTGCAGACTGCTCAATGGACCTTTGAATCTAACCTCTCTCTACCCAGGATATCTTCACGAATACTCACCCCTTATGGCATCCCCCCGGCGCACGAGGCATATACGGAGGGGCAATTATCGCACAATGTCTTGCAGCCGCACAATGCACGGTCCCGCATAACTTCACGGTACACAGCATGCACTGCTATTTTGTTTTAGCTGGAAACTCCGATTTGCCAGTCATGTACTACGTCGAACATGTCCGTGAAGGCCGCTCGTACGCTACTCGCACAGTACAAGCACGCCAAAAGGGCAAATGTATATTCACAACCACTATGTCATTTGTGAGGGAGAATAGTGGAGGGAAGCAAAAAGTAGAACATGCAGTTCCAATCCCCAAGAACATCAAACCACCGAATGAGGATGAAGAGTTGTTCCAGATGGAAATGAGGACTGATAGTCCATTTGTTAGTCAGAGGTTCGAAATTTTGAATGGGGAGACTGGGCTACCGCATGAAAAGAGAGCCAGGCAGTGGATCAAAGCAAGAGGAAGGATCAGTGATGAAGGTGGACATCAGGCACATTTGAATGCATTGGCTTATATGAGTGATAGCTACTTCATTGGAACTGTTGCGAAAATACATAAGCTATGGACATATGGCAGTGAAGAAAAGAAAAAGAAGGGAGAGACCGCAGAAGAAAACGGCCACGATAAGTATATGAGGAAATTGAAAGAGGCAGAAGGCTTCGGGGATGACTTGAATAATGAAAAGAGGAGGCCAGAGATTGGTATGATGGTTAGTCTAGACCATACTATATATTTTCATGAGCCTAGGAGGTTTAGAGCAGACGAGTGGATGTTTTCGGAGATGTCAAGTCCATGGTCTGGAGATGGGAGAGGAGTGGTCACCCAGCACATTTTTACTCAGGATGGAACATTGGTTGCTACTTGTTTTCAAGAGGTAGGGTTTTTCTTCGCAGAATCATATTGAGTATATTGCTAACAGGTATTGTAGGGTGTTGTGAGACTTAACCAAGACGGAACAGAGAAAGCCAAAATCTAAGGGAATCTTTGATGTAATGATATAATTCTGAGAAGCCGGTTACCGAGTACAATAGATAGAATAAGGGGGAAGAGAATGAGGGACGAGCATTGAGCATTGAACATATGCAGAATTGTGTTTTAATAGACTTTTAGATTTTATTTTCGATACCATTTCGTACGTTTTGGTTCTTGGGGCAGCTCGAGGGCAAAGCGATAGACTTCCCAAAGAGACGGAGCATTGGATATTCTGGATCTTGTTTCTGATATACTACTCCTTGTATTTTCATACGAAAACACATGGATATAATGAAGTCTTGTCAAACTGCACAAATACGCACGGCTAACAGAGAATCTCTGCAGACTTCAGACTTCAGGTCTTCTGCATTGACAGTGCATTGACATGTGATTGTGGATCATCTAGCTGAGCTGTTCTTTGACAGCAAGTTTCATGCAATCTATGGCACTTTTTGTTAGTAAGTTTAGGAAACGAACACGACAGGTACTTTATTCTCACCAATGTACCTTCAGAGAACCCTTTTCTTCAACAGTCTCTCATTGCTCATTCATTTGATATCGTAGCCTTGCTTATTTGGCTCTTCAGCCTCGTTTACGTCATCCCGGAGCGTTTGGATTCCGTTCACCGAAATCTTGTTTGTACAAAAGTATGTATGGTATAGCCTTTTATAGCCTTAGCCTTATTTGATGCCTAGCGATATTAATTCAACTCCCAACTCAGACAACCTGGAAGTCTCGGTCAGCAGGTTCCAAACAATTTCAACATTAACTTATTTCAGCTGACGACGTGTTCGTGATAACAGTTGGTCACACACATTTGAGACTTGTTTTCGGAATAAACCTCAGTTGGACAAAATACTCGATTCGCCATTTAGCAAAACGTTGCGATTGTGCGAAAATAAACAAACCCCCGAGATTCTAATTTGAATTCTTGCGCCGCGTATTCAATGCATGCCATACGGCAGAAATGCCGTCCCAAGCATCAGGTTCTTATACTGAAATGCTATCCCAAGACAATAAAGGGGGCAGTCGATGTCAAGCCAAATTCAAGTGAATTGAGTTATCTCTTGTTTTACGCCACGACACGAAGGAGCAAGGTGCAAAAGGTCGGGGAATTTCTGGAGAAGAAGACCGCAAGTGATGTTTGGAGAGCTAGAATAGGGTTTGTTTATCCGTCCAAAGTTCAGCTATGATATATGCTGATTGGGAAAATAGAAATGTGCAGGTTACCCTCCAAATCCTGGCAGCCTTGATCGAAAAAGCACCCCGAGACCTACCTCTGTATGCGCCTTACGTTCTTAAGATTTTCAATATCATACTTCGTGCGCAAGATGTCACCATGGTGGAATCCTCAATCCCCACTTTCCAGGTCTTCTGCGAGAATCATGACATGGCAAGTCTTTCCGCCGATCAGGAATATCTCCACCAATACGAGGAAATCGTGCGAATTTACGCGTCATTCGCCTCTACAAGAACACAGACAAGCAGTAACCCTCAGAGCGCACCGGTCGCTATTAGATGGAGGGGTCTTGGCTTACAAGCTGTCAAGAGCGTGGCATCTTCCGAAGCTTTGTCTACAGTGGCGGGAAGACAACTAGATGTCATTGTGCCGATACTGTTAGAGAATATTTGGACGGATAATGAGGACTTCATTGATATATTACAACAACGAGCTGAGACAGAAGATCACATTGGAACGGAAAAGTCATTGTTAAAGAGAAGGGCAAGCAATGCGACGGCCAGAACAGCTGATACAGAAGGAGAGAATGCTACCCCTTTACCTGGAACAACCGCAGACGTAGATAAATTGGCAGAGGAAAACATTGGTGTTTTAGCTACACAATGTTTGAAACAAATCTTTGTCGTCAACAATCGAGCTCAGATACATGGAGCTACGACAGCTGTATTAAAGTTTATTGCAGACCGAGTTTCCCAGAAAGAATCTGTCATTGAGAATGGTCCAAACGACAATTGCAAAGGATGGGCACCACGCATTTTTGAAATGATAGCCAGATGGACTCCAGTTCAAGATCGATATGTCATTCTGGTGACAGCCATGGATAGTTTGGTGCGGGCTGACCAAGTTGAGGCCACTCTTATGCAACAGCTTGTTCTTGCGACCATGGTAGACTCTTTACTCAGATCCGATATCAACCTGATAGGATTAAGCGTAATGGATGTTTTACTTGGGCTTATACAGCACATATTGATAGTTCTCCAACTTGGAAATGTCGGTGGACCTCATCTTCAGCCAGATAATGGAGCCGATGAAAAAGTCGATGCTGGTGCTTTGCATGCGTCAATTGCATCTGAACCCGCTCTTGTACCAACAGGCACTAGGAAGGATCTCTTAGCCCGATTACAGAATTGTCTAGGAGATTTGGCCACGCACGTTTACTATGCAGATCAAATATCTGACATGGTATCAGCGATCTTATTACGTTTGAAACCTTCGACACTATCACCAGTTCCCAGCACTGCTGCAGCAATTGAAGATCCAAAATCTGCTACAGAGGCTCTGTTGTCTGGTACTAATATGACCGAAGATCCTAATACTGATGGATTTTTTTCGTTTGATACAGCCAAGATCACAGCTCTGGAATCAATAAAGTTGATTCTGCTTGTGGCAAGTCACAAGACTATGACTGCTGGAAACCTGGGACGAAATAGAGTTCCAATCAAGACTTGGGAAGGTACACAATGGTTATTACGTGACACGGATGGGCGTGTGAGAAGAGCGTACGCTGATGCATTATTGACGTGGCTTGATCGGGAAGTCACCAAGACTGACCAGCAAATCTTTGACGATAAGTCGAAGGGATTGGCGAAGAGCGCACGGGATGAATCATCCACCAATCTCACGAAGAGAGCAGTTTCGAACGCATCAAAAGCAGAGAAACCCTCTAGACCGTCATCCCGGACAACATTTTCCGAACTGCTACATCTTGCCATCTATGAGAATGCCTTGCAATTTGTAGAATACGAGAACGATATACTTCTACTACATCTTCTTCTCACAAGTCTTGTCAAGCATTTGGGAGTAAATGCGATCAGAAGCGGGTTACCCATGATGTTTCGATTACAAGAAGATATAAAATCGTTTGAACTACCAGTTCAAAAAGTCCGAATCGGAAGTCTATGTCATGGATATTTCTGGGCATTGTGCGAGAAGTTCGAAATTGAAATGTCACCCGTTGGCAAGACAATCCAAGACGAAATCCGTCAACGTCAAAAGGCTATGTTTTGGGCTGATAGCATTCGATTTCCTCCTGTTAAACTCCATGATATTGGCCCACAAGGGAAAGTAGCATCTCAACAAGAACAAACTCCCAGTTATGCTGGAGCTGACTCTCTGTCAACCTTTGATGACAGGTTCCAATTGGTCAAACTTGTCTCATTATCATATGCAGCATCTCTAAGTTCCCCTCCAAGCAGCCCCCCAACATCTCCTGGCCGAAGCTTTACCCATCCAATACTTAGTGCGGATGTGCCTTCGTCAACACGAGATACCATCATACCGGAAAGAATCAAGGAAGAAATGATGTCAGAATGGAATAAGGAGTCTGTGATTGCTGTTGCGCAGGAAACTAGCAAAACTGCCTCAATCAGTGGATCACGTGCAGGTACAATGACCACTGGCCATCGTAATTTCCTTACTATTAATGGACTCGGTAATGGTAGTAACAGTGGAACAGCATCTCCTACTGGTGCTCAAAATGTAAAAAGTGGGGCAAATTCGACATACGGAACCGCTAGCGGGATTGGTGCCATGCACAAACTGAGAAAAGGTAGTGGACATTCACATGCGCCTGCTAGTGAATCAAGCCGTGGGTCAGTAACGAGGGTTGATCAATTAAAACGAGTACTCTCGGGTCAGACAGCACCTTTACCAGCTACAAGGGCCGGCGCGCCACAGAGTGATGCAAGTAGTGAGAGCATGGTTAGTTATGACTTCTCAGCTTCAGAGATATCTATCAACACGTACAACCCAGCAGAATAGTTTCGGGTGTAGAACGATCTGCATCTATGCGTTCGACCGGACGATCGAGATCGAAATCACGAGATAGAGCAGATGCCGCACATGATGGCACAACAGTCCCCCCTGTTCCACCACTTCCATCTTCGCTTGTGGGTGAAAATATATCCATTCATGACCAAGCGCAAAATCATTCGCCCGAAGCATTTCGAACCGGTCGAAGCACAAAAAGAAGCACAAAGAGTAGAGCTGGTGGATACTCAGGTATGCCATGGGGTGAAGACAATGGAAAGGTGGTAGATCTCCAAGATCTACTGAGTGGTATTGAGATTGGTGGGGATGGAAAGGGAAATGTTGGTATGCCACCTTATTGAGGTGTCAACTTTCAGGGTTTCTGGAGATACAGCCCGTTTGTTATATTGAGACAAGATGATAGAGTTGCATATAATTCATGGTACAGATCTGTATTACTATACCTCATTTTGTAAGCATGGAGTTTTGGTTGACAACACTTGTGGAATATTTACTGCTGGGTTGAGTCATAGCGATTGATTTTGGGGGAAAAGAGGCACATACATACGTCTTGCAGCAAATAATAATAAAGAAAATGAAGATGAGCTTTCGTTGTCGTGTCATAGGTAGTCACAGGTTAATGTCATATGCTATGTGCAGGTCTTCAATGGTTCAGGCTGCTGTTTGATAGTGATAATCTCTTGATTGTTGTATTGCTGAGCAGGGACGCATTCAATCTTTCATATCTTTCAAACCTTTTTCTTATCTAATAGTACAAACTAGTGGGCACAGTAATTATTTTAGTTGCATATCTACCTTCTCGTTTAATTTTCTTAGTTCTAAAATGTAGCTTTATATCACATGCAGGTAGCAACTCTATTGGTCAATTGTTTGATATCAGGATATCAGAATACATTCTTCTATTGTTTAATTTGTAATGATTCATTGTATGAAATTTCAAGGAATTACACAGTCCCTTGGAAATCAGTGAATGAAAGCTGAGTTCCAGGTCGACGCCTCTACCTTTCCGTGTTACTTGGAAAATTTTTGATCTTTCGAAGCTTATTCCTGGCCTACCTGCTGCTCACTGGTGCAATTCTTGCACACTGGATGGTCATGAGACTTGATGCACGCCTTTTGAGCCTCTCGGCAACAGTTTCTGTTGCAAAAACTCACAAATGTTGCATATTTAAGTCCTTCAACCGATAGATCGGGTCAATTCCTTCCATTCCTATCGTTGATGTATTGAATCTTTGCGGGTCTGGTACATTTCCACTGCGATGACGCAAGTCCTTCGTTTTGTCACATGGGAAATTGACCATGTCATTGGTATTAGATACGAAAGGACTTTGCTAGATTTAACTTGCATTTCATTTTAGTGAGTGCGCTTTATTCATTAGTGGTCAAAGACTGATTATTGGGCAAGCTGGAAATCAAAGACGTGTTGGAATATATTGTCATGCCCCCCCTAAAATAAGCGAGCCAGCGAGTTAGCGCTCATAACATCGTACAGGACTTACCACTCACGATTCCAAGGTAAAATTCCTTGATTTTGGTTTTTCCTGGAGCCTATCAAATGGATAAGCAAAGTTGCAGTATGTCCCCAAAGGAAGAACTGGAAAGTTGTATAGTGTAGCAGCAGAGAAAAAATATATAAACGAAGCTAATCGCAGCGATTCATCGTTATCCAACAAACGATTACTTCTTTTGAATTCGACTCGAGAGTCTCAAGATAATCAATCTGTCTCAAACAGCTGAAGATCCCTTCTTGCAAGACTTTTACCAAAATGACGAGTAATAATCCTACATATCAGTGAGTATAAATCTTCTCACAAAAGCTGCTCATAACTCACGAACTGATCTAGAGCTCAAAATCCCAGCGGACCTGGACAAACCCCTCAATACACTCAATATCAGCAACCACAAAGTTACCAACAACACTCTCAAGGATATCAACAATCCACCTACCAAGAGCAACCGTACCAGCAAGATCCATATACGCAATCCTATTCTGCACAGCCTCAAACCCAACAACTCGCCTATCAAAATCCCTCTTATCAAAGTGATCAATATCAGCAAACCACCTATCAGAACACTTCAACTACGTGGGCTCCACAAGACAACCAGCAGCAAGAGTTCCAAACACAATATCAAACCGTGCAGCCTGCACAGCTTACACAACACTCGCTCCAAGGTCTACCTGCCCCTGGAAGAGATAATGTGAACGTGTATTTGCGAGAAGATCAGAATTTCGAGAGAGTGCCGCAAGGATTGGAGACGAGACGTGAAGCCAGACTCCAAGAATGGGAAAGAGGATGGAATGCTGCGGGACGTAGATGAGTGAGGCTAGTGCTGGGTATTTTTCAGTTTTTTGAGTTTGTCTCTATGTGCACGGAAATGGTGGATGTAATCTGGGATAAGGGAATCATGGTGATGATTGATGAGTTGAATAATGAGGGGATTATTTTGACATCAAATGTCGCGCGGGAAAGAAATGTGTTGAAAGATTATTGTGTTTATGTGCAGGTTCTGGGAAGTGTGGACAATATAGTTTAATTCATTTGTGTTCAAATTATCACTGCCCCCAAAGATCTGCATCTATTGTGGCTATACAAGCCCCCAATTCTTGATAATTGATATCAAACATACCGTATGAGTCCACGGTGGCGTGTTTTCATTCGGGGGCTTTGATTATGGGTCATTTTATGATAAGAGACGACAATTAATCGATCATGGCACCGTGTATCTCACATGGAGACTGGGGTGGTACTTTCCGGAAGGATTTTTTTCGGTGGTGTTCTCTTGGGAGGTCCTCCAGCAGGACAAAAAGACTACAGAAAGGAATGTGCAGGACTTGAAGACACAGGACTTTCTAAGCTTGGGTCAAGCTTTTGATTCATGCTGGTATCGTCGAGTCTTTTCATGGCATTTGGAGGTATGAGATCTAGATCTAATAATACATATGCGGTCTCAACCCAGGACTCTTGACGGACTCTATTTTTAGCAATGTTCACTTCACGACTTTACACATAGTCTCATAGTGGGCAACTCGGAGATATCGAACAGTATCCTATGATTCAGTTAGTTCTGTTATCTTCCTGTCGGAACTCTAGAAATTGTGTTCAAAGAATACACTCGGACAACTGTGTGGGTCAAATTCTACATTATCACGTCTTAGAAGATAGCTTCGGGAACTCGATATCATTGTTAATTTAATCATATCGTCTATCCATCGCTTTCTTTGTGGGAGTTAACAACATATGATAGTTAATACGATGGCTACTTTGAACTGAATTCTGAAGCGCCTAATCGTTGCCTTCGTTTACTAAGATTCATCTTAGGTCTTGCAATACCTGTATTAATATTACGTGAACGTCAATGACGGAGAGATGTGAGCTTGAACTGTGAATCAAACGTCGTTATTCATTTAATTGTAATGCTAGATGAGCTAGCTGATATGATTAAGTTATTAAAAAAGTATTTTATCGATCCATTGGACCCGCCCAATAAACAATAAACCAGCTTGATGATAAAGTAGAAGGGACAGAGAACTTCAATGCTCATCGGCCCGAAAAGACAAGGTAAAAGAGCAGCTCGGCCCTTCCTCAGATCCGGATGAAAAAGAAATCCTCATTAAACCACGCGGGCCCTTCTTTGAAGGTTGCCACTCATTGAAGAAACCAGCTCTTTCGCTCCTCCACACCGACAAGTACCTTAATGACTATTCCAAAAAGTAAATCCCCCAAGTATATCCCTGTCAAAGGAAATTGAAAAACAAAACGGGCTATTGAGAGATGTCCTCAGAATTCAGTATTTTTCAAAAGCTCAGGAACTGACTGTGATCGATTCTGTTTAGGTCTGTTTGTCAATCCGCCGATTTTTCTTGGTGCTTTTGTAATTTTGCTACCAGCTCTTGGCCTCTTGGTATTTTCCGCCATTGAGTTTCTTCGATTTCGCTTTTGTCGAAGAATTACAGCACCATGCATATTCTCTAAGTGGGCATCGCGGTTTCCTGCTCTTGTAAATGTCGCTTTACAGTCCTTCATCTTGCAAACGATCCGATCCTTAAGAGTTATCTTATGTTCTTTCTCATGTCTTCTTAAATTGCCTGATTTCCATTGGTCTTCTCCGCTCGGCTCATAATTGCAGCCTGGGTAAGAACACTTCATGACCTTGTTGTCGGATTTCGGGGATGGACTGTCGTAAGTGGATGTCCTTGTTTGTTCTTCTTCTATTGGCAATTGGGTCTCGGGTATGGTCGCAAAATTAAAATTCTTATTAAATCCTCTACAAAGACTAGTAAGCATAAATTCTTCTTTGAGGAGGGTTATGGTACCTACCGGATGTTTTCCGCAGACCACGGAGATGCATACTTTTCTTCGTAAGTTTCAAAGAGATTTGGAGCGTATTGATTTTCAGTCTCCATGGCCGCACTGAAAGTAGCAGCGTCGGTCGTCTCACAATTTTCCGCTCCGGGTATGATACTTTTCAAGCAGCCAAATCCGCGTTGAATTGTGGATTGTACGTATTGAGCAGTATCGTCGGTAGAGAAGTGGTTTGGAAATCTTTGATCAATATCTGTGACATTTTGTGCCATATATGCGGATAAAGAATTGTTAATAACTCCCATCTCCCCAGAATCGAAAATGTTTTCTTTGAAATCAGAAAGATATGAAGCTTGCATGTGCTGATCTTTGCATAAATCATCGAGCTCAGACTGAATAGTCGCAGGGCCAAATGCATTGAAATCAATTGGTTGTTTTGATTGCAGACTGGAACTTTGGTCAAAGTACCTTTCGTGACTAAAATCTGGTGGGCTTACTAGCTGCCCAGCTTTAATGAAAAATGCATTCTCAAACCCTAACCGTTCGTCTCCTGAAAAGAGACTTCTCGGGCTGGTTGCAGAAGTATAGTCGGATTGGGGGGCTCTTGGGCCATAGCCCGAATCGCTTGTAAATGTTTCACCGCTAATATTCGTACTGGCAGTATCTGGTGACGAAATTCGAGGCGAATCTTCAAGTAGCCGCCCTTGATGTTGAATGGCGTCAACGTTAATTTCGAACTTTCTCACGTCCGTCTGAATCGCAGGGCACATTGATCCACGAAATCTGGGAGATTGGAGAGGCATGGAGATCGAAGAATCTGGCGAAAGATACGCTGCATCCATCTGGACTCGTATCTCAGCGGTTATATCGACCATTCCAGCCTCTGCAGGGCTACCAAAGCCAAGAGTATCGGACAGGCAATGGCCAGCACTAGGAGTTGACTCTTGAGTTCCGATGTACCATGGGGTCCTATAGCCAGCTTGATCACCATGAACGGATGGAAACTCTGTGATGAATGTTGAGCCTGCTTCAGGTGTGTCAAGAGATTGGAAACGACCGTTGGATGCGGAACTTGGAGACACGATGGCTCGTAAAGTGGACGATATTCGCTTTTGGTTGTTAAGAAAGCTATGACCTGCGAATGGAGTTGACTGATCATGAGTCAGACTGTCTTCTGGAAGTTCTGGCAACAGGCTGCTATCCGGAAGTTCATGAAAATTACTCTCCCCGGAGAGTTCTGTCAAAAAAGTATCCTTTGCGCTCTCTTGAAACTTCGTCGGACTGGGAGATATGTGTTCGCCGTCGTGAGAGAGTGGGTTTTGCGGTGATAGTGCTGCTTCCTTTCTGCTGCCATTTATAATGGAATCTCGATAAGGTAGTGCTGGATTGGTCCGAAGGTACCGCATCATATTCACTCTGTGAGAACACTCACGAGAATGTGGTGACCCAGTGCATTCCGCTTCGTTTCGACTATCTGTGTAAATGTGGAGGGAATTTGGTATTCCATAACGTCTTCCAAGCATGGTGAATGTTTTCCTTTCAATAGCTTTCTCTTTTGGTTTGGAACTTCGGCAGCACACCCGCCTGAAATCAGATTTCTCAAGCTTTTCTATCTTGGTCCAATGAAGGCAAAGGCGATGGTGGAAGATGCGAAAGTGCATGAGCCTTTGAGTCTTGATCTTCAAAGCTTTGCTTGGTAGTAAAGACTTAATTGCTCATGAGTGTTGAGCGAGTGATTCGGAATGTTTTTAATGGAGGAAGGGACTAAAGCAGAGTTAATTTGAAAGTTCAAGGCTGCGTCATTCAAATTTGTAAGATAAGATTATACCTAAGTTTTGATCTATGAGTTTGGTGTTGATCGAAGACTTGGTGCGATATTGGCGTCGATGTTCGAATATCGGGAGATGTTGGAGACAGTACTCTCGGTTGGTATTAGATAAGGGGGCATCAACGTTCCCAGTCAAGGAATTGAGATAGCTGATGTGGTATTTTGAGATAGAGTGAAACCTTCTGATGATCTGGGATGGGAAAAGAAATCAATGTAATCCCATATTGTGAGACTGAGTGTGCTTTTCTTTGGCGATTGTGTGGTACTATACGCTCTAACCACTCGCAAGACATAGCTTTATATATCAATAGCTGCATACCTTCTAAGTCAAGAAAAACTGCTAGCTTTAGCATAAGGAATAAACTGTAATATGTCGTCGTGGTTTGTTGTTCATGACCAGCTGCATAGTCCTTTGAACCGAACCTTGATTGGACAGCATGGCGGCAGATGCACTCGTTGAAGGATATTCGATTGGCAGGGTGAATCCAATAGATTGAGAAAGAAAAGTCCTTAGATAATTATCAGTCCTCATTCTCAATGCCACAATTGGTACTATTACCTTAACAAATGTCTGCCTCGTTTGCCTCATGGTGAGTGAGTGGATGTGAGAAGCTGGAAGCATGATCAACCAGAGTTTGGAGCCAAGTGGCAGTGTAAATTCTTTCGCGCATCGTACTCGGCGATGGACAAAGGAGTACGAGTCCTTCTACCAGAAGAGTTTAGGTTTGTGTAATGATGCAGAAGAGCCGATGGGAAGAGCGTCTAATAGATCGTAGACTCCAACCTCATTACATGCAAGGATCTTCTGTACAAAGGAATGTGAAGGTCTTCGTAGTTCGTATCGTGATCTGAAATACAAATGGAAAAGGTTCCAAAACAAAAGATTGACCATGCGCGGAAGTCTTGGGTGTGAAAAACAGCACAAAATTATCAAGTTATAAGAGTCGGTTTTTTTTTTCAAGATCCGGAGCAGAGTCTAAATGATATACTTGATATTCATAACCAGCCCCCATCCCTCTTTGACTAATTGATCCTTCGGCCCCCCATAAATGCCATATTCGTTAGAGATATGCCACAACTCAAAGCTTCTCAAGTAATCCGGCGCTGATTATGGGGGCCGTGAAAAAAAAATTACAGGCCTTGAGATTCGGATGATGTGGGAACTTTGGGGTCGATGTCCCGTATCAATGTATCGATTTATCATTCTGACATACATGAAGCTGGGTGACATTCGGTTCGAATCAATAGATTCCGTATTTGGAGAGCTGCATCGAACAGGACTGAAGGCTTTTCGCAGGACTAAATGTATACGATTCTTGGCTAGTCTAAGAAATAAGACTTCTATCTGTTAATATTCATCAAGATCAGCTGTTAAAACGTAAATTTCTGCGGCTGCTGCGACAATTGAAATACCACGAGCAAGTTAATGCGACGTCCCCCTCCTTCAATCCAACCCCGCATCTTACCGTCCACAGCGTTTCATCTGATTTTTAGAAAGCGCTTAAGCAAAATCTATGATCCTTCAACTCCATTCCCCAAAACTCAAGTCAAGTGCAATTGTTTTCATGATAAGAACGAAAACAAGTTGATTCGAACTATCTCTTACTGTCGTTATAATGCTTCATTTATCATTAGCGCGGGACTACCGAGTTATTGGCTCATCAAATCGAACTATTTGGAGCCGTACCAATTGGTGGAAAGGCAGAACTACCGTGCGAATAGGAACAGGAAATTGCGATCACTGCACTTACTACAACCAATGATCAAATTTCCAAGAACAACACACCAAAGACTATCCCGTACCTCCCAAGGTTGAGAGGCTCAACGTTTGCGGGAAACATTCGGATGGTCGGGATGTGCCAGATACCTGGTACAGGGCGGCCATTGAACGAGCCATAGATTACGAATACCGTAAGAACTAATTACATGTGATCACTTTTCTACTGATATGGAGTATCCAGATGGCAGGATTGAATGTACATGGGAAAGACTTTTCAAACTTTTGATTAGATTGACCCATAACTCTTCAGATATCATTTATCGGGATTTCTGCATGTTAGGGATGCGGTTCTTTGTATCTTTTGGTTTACAAAGCTTGAAATTTATTATAATTATAATTTGATCATCAGAGAACTCAAGCTTTTGGATTTGAAATATTCCCAAACGTTGTGATTTATTGTCGTAAGTTTAGCTTTGGTTTGTTGCTAAATTGATTTGAGCCAGTAGGAATTGATATGCAAAAGTTGAAGTAGAAAGCGATCGTAAACCTATTCGATGTGACAATCGTACGTTCGTTCAATTTTGTTTCACACCTCCTTGATTAAAACAAGAGTACAGAAAAATTGTCTTTCTTCATGAGTTTCCGGTCATAGACCTTACAATCAAACCATCTCAGCCCCGGGATAACTTTAGGTGGCGCATCTTTACAATATTGATTCGGGCATCAATATAAATTGGGAGGGACAGGAAAATAGAATCCGAGATACTTTAGGTCTGCCTCGAAGGATTCCCATGGTTCGCCATAAACATATGCGAACCATAACAAAACCTCGTCATCAGGTGGCCCGAGTCTGTTGTAGGGATGGTTAAAATCGTGGCTCTGTTTGCAAAATACTAGAACTCTCAAGAATCATGTAATAAAAGATAGTTAAGATGATGAACGATAATTAAATGCGGCTATAAAAACAGTAAGGACTGGAAATGTTCGACGAAAAATAACAAGAAAGCAACGCAGTCTAGAGAAACAAATATTAAGCATCCGCTGATATCTTCCAAGTACACACTTTCTGATCGAAATTCCCATCTATAGCGTTGCAATTTCACTCCAAGATTGGTTTTGGTCTTCCCCATCAATACTAAAAACAAAAGTCAGAGATTGTCTTCGATATTTTACCCCTCAACGACGATTCTCACATTGAAGGACTGGGATTATTCAATGATTGATTGCTGACTCTGTGAAGTCGGCCTATTAAATGTATTAATTAGCGCGCACTCATCGCAGAACAAAATATTAAAGGATCTCGTTACCGCGAGGGGCAGGGCCAAGGACGGGTACTGCTAGGTATGACTCCAAGTTGTCTGCCATACATCCACGATTTGCGATATGATGACCGTGCGGCTGGTTGAGCGAATCCGTTGGTTCAACTCTTGAAGGCCTACTGGTATCGGAGTGGGAAGGTGGTTGTTCATGCTTGGCTGAGTCGCCATTGGGAAGTGCAGGCCAATCATCGTCCCAGCAATCATCGCGTACATATCGCTTCGGCTCAAGATTTAGTCGTTGCATCAACCTCAAATAGGATCCTTCATCCAAACGTGAATCGTATGCTCGTGCTCCAGGACCCGTGGTCATAGTTCTAAGGCTCCCGGGCGAGGCGAAGAAAACATGAGGGATTCGAAAATTACCTGGACCGCGGCGGAGGTATTCAACACCTCGAAACCAGTAGCGTGAGCGGAAATTTTGTGGAAAGTTCAGTCGCCCAGTACTCTCGGCGATCTCGTAATGTCCGTAGGGGGAAAAAATCGACGGTCCAGAGGTAGTAGCGCTCTGTGGGGTACCATGAGTCATCTAATCAGTATTCTGTTAGCCTTTACTAACCATCGACCAGTACTGTAAATGTCCTTACTTGAACAAATGATAGCTTAGGTATGTCTGGCATAATCCGATCGAGTCCATCATGTTTTCCAATGATCACTACAGGGTGATTGTGCCCCTCTTGCTTCAAAACACAACGTCCATTGTTTCTGTTTCGACAAGGATGGCCATTGACATCAGACCACATACATTTCAAATCCCCCGTATAGCTTGTACTTGGAAGGAACAGTATACAGCCAACTTCGATGTCCTGTGCCCGCACATGTTGGCGAGTTGTAGTCATACTAACGAAAGAGCAGAAGAAAAAAGATCAAGACGTTGACGCAGACAATATTAAAGAGAATTTTTATGGGGGAAAAAAAATTGAAATAGAAATAAAACACAATATTAAAATAATGAAGATCTTCCAGAGATGCTTGCTGAAAAAGAAAGTGAATATGAGAGTTCGAAGGGAAAGACTCATGTTCTTATAAATAAATGTGAACTTCCTGTGGAAATAAGAAGATGGAAATAGAACCAAATTTCTCCACCCAACTCAAAAACTACAAATTCTAAGACGGTGGACTAAATTCCATCAAAGAAGAGTCTCACAAATTCTTCGGCACCGAATGATCTTACAGAGACTTCCGTGAGACATTACGAGGCCTTTATCAACAGGTGTTGGTGGAAAGACAGCAACAAAGAAAAGTCGTTCAAAATCTTAATGGGCTCTATAGCTGAGGCATAATTTAGCCCTTATAGTTGTGAGTATCAATATTTAGTATTGATGTTCCAGACATCGGGCGACATTGTGGTTGAGGTCAGTCCATCAATTTCTGTTTGACCTCAAAACCTACTGTCAATGTCTATCATTCGATATCGCGTAAACACTAGTTTACTTCTCAGATTGAGTTCAAAAGAAACTATTTCAGTTGAAGCAGATAGAATTATAGGATCAACTCAGTTTGAGCAGCGGAGAAGGGTTTGATTTTTTCCTGCTGCGAGGTGTGAAGCCTGAGCTTTAATGACTTGTCCACAAAAGGGAAAGGCGCGCGGTAACGGCGGCCGCAAAGCGTTCCCACAAAGCCACTTCCGCTTATGCATAATAAAATGCTGTGTGCATTGGTTCGCATGCATAACGACCTCATATAAACACAGTTATACTTGTGTACTACTGGGTCGCATGCCCACAAATGTTCCTAATCCGATATAAAAGGCCTCGTGAGTTATCTTGCACATAGAGATCTAATGCAGGAATGAGTTAAGTGATAATGCTTGCGATCAAATTGAATCTTCATTTTGAATCATACTATTAGAAGCTCTGGGGTCAATCTTACCCCTTTTCTTTATTTCGCCTACGCAATATCTTAACTTCTCGGTTTACATCTACATACCGGCACACGAAATCATGTAGAATGCAGTTGTGAATTCTGGGATCACCATCCATCAAGTGATATCATTTTTGGCTAATGAATTCCTTTTTTTTCTTCTCTCTTTTATACATTTTACTCGACGCAAGATCGAGAGATGCAAATGAGAGTGCCATCTTTCTAGTGAATATACACGCCAACCATAAATGGGTGTCACAACAAACAGAGATTCAATAGAAATCCATAGAACGATACAAAGATTTCTGAATTAGTGGCCAGCGTGCTTCTGTCTACAGATAGATGGGAAATTATTATTAATTCCTCAATTTATCTCAGAAGAGGCCGAGAAATCATCTGTAGACAAAATACACATTTGCCTGTAAAGTCTCCTATTTTCTTTATTGAGAATTATTTTTCAGACTCGATTACCGGAACTGATCTTGCAGTCTATCTGGATGTCTGATATTTTCATCGAATATCTAGAGGAAATCAATCAATGAGCATGCATGTATGAACTAAGCAGGTTGGCTCTTTGATTTGCTTGGCTTGAAGTAGTAATTCGGCCGAGATTCGAGGGTAGGGAGGTGAACGAGTATAGAATCTCTAAAATATAGGAGTTTTTTGTGTGTTCTTATGAATAGGAATATACCGTAATTGAATGAGGATAACGTTGGAAGTCTTTGCAGTTGAAGCTCTACTAATGCTGAAATTTGACATTCTTCGCGATAAAATTCCTTCCTGTATAACTTCTTGTATTTTATTGGTTGATTAACTATAACCTCATGACGTGATATTGATTGCAGCCCACATAACAAGAACTTATGAAAACTGTCATTGCCGGGCATTTCTCATCCGATAAATAATGTCTAAGATGTCATCTCGATTCAAAGGCTCTCAAGAACTAGAAATTCTTCCCATAGCATCTTGCCTTTAAGCGGTCTTCATCAAAGCCCCACGCGATTCATCCCACCTTGCGAACGAACATGAATGTAGGAGCATGGTCTCAGGACTCATCTTCTCACACCACCAGCTGTTCTTTCTCAATTCTAGATATTCACTATTATCTGCGGGATGAATTATTATACTGTCCCTTTGAAGCCGAACTTCAATCAATTTCTGCTATTTGTTTTGTTGCTCAGCTCATAGATAACCACCTACCTCATATGATACTCCATGATTGCTCACTAATAAGCCCAAGTTCCTGCCAGCAATCATGAAATCTGAAATCCAATCAGTAAAACAATCGAATTTGAGTAGCAACGGTCCAATAATAACGAAGTCAACCCTACTAAGTAATTTATCAAGAAACAAGGAGGGAGGGTCTCAACAGCTCAAGAAGTTTCGAAAAAGCTGCTGACAATTTATCTATTGACGAATCCAAGAATCTTCAACCTATCATTCAGTTTTAGTAAAGTCATCTCACCGCCAAGTCCAGCCGACTCATACAATTCCGAATGCAAGTGAATTACTTCACTTCATTCCCTTTGAAATCATTAACTCATACATCGCGGAGAGAAGAGATATCCAGAACATACTTCATATCTTTCAATTCTTTCTATTCATAGCGCCTTCCATTCGAATATCGTCTGCGCGAATGCAATAAAGATATCAATTGCAGAAAATTTCATCTGCGAGAAATTTCGCGATTCGCGATTTCGCTCGATGAAGTGAAGGAACCTGTTCTTATCACTCATCTCTGAAGTTAAGAAGCCCTTATGCATTGATTTAGAAAGACTTTCTTACTCATGAGTACTTATTTCCAAGTTTGTTTGTTGGTAGTTCAAACTGATATTTCGCAGTCTCGGTATTGTAGATTGGCATGTTGTCAAATTGTAGGCCAAGTTCTTGAACATCACTTTGGGATTTTCATGCTTCTCAGCACTTCTTATAGAAAGCCCAAGAGGAAGAAATGATGGCTGGAACATGGGTCGTAACCAGGCCATGATCCGTTCCCTTGGGTACAGCCACCGAATGGAAAGACACCCGACAGGCTTGAATTTGTCCCCCGTATCACGTGTCTCGCTTACCTTACTTCGTTGACAGTTGGGGAAGATAACTTTTTTCTGAACGTCAGCACTTAGGTTATACCAAAGAGCAATTATCAACCATATTATGATTGAAATTATAAAATCATACCAACCAACCTCAAATATAGTATGTGTAGCCATGTCCTGCCATATTTGAATCCTACGTTCTCCACTTTTTCTGATTGCCGCTTGGATAATTGGTCCTTACGTTTCCGAACAGTACTTTGAAATGATCAAGCACAAGAAATATCATTAGTAGATTTTCAATCCTGAGGATGCAGACTCGAAATTACATTGCAGTGTTCTCTTCTTCCTTGTCTCCCGAATTCCGGAAATTCTGAAACATAGGAAAGCCTTACAAGTAGATGAAACGGGGTCTTTTTTGTAATGACCGGGGGTCAGCGGCTAGAACCCACCTGTCTGACCGATCCACCACGCTATCTTCCCTCAACTCTAATCTTAATTTCTTGCAATAGCACATTTGTATTTTCATATGTTAGCATTTTCTTTGGCGCATTCACTCATAGCAACGTGTTAGGGTGTATCTCGCTGCACGAAAACACGCTCGTTTCGTGCAAACTAGTCTGCCAACACAACCATCTGGTCTTACGGAGCATTTGTTATAACTGCAGCCGATTTATTGATAAAGTGAGTTGTGCGATTTTGAATTGAACGGGCAACGTCGAGGCTTGTTCGGAGAAGTGGGGCAAAACTGCGGAGCAGAATAACGCTGTAATGTCAAATCACAAATCCATTGCGTTCGCTTCAAGCAAAGCGGTAGACCATTCATACATACCAACGGGGCTTTGAGCTTGGCTGTCGCACGGGTAAGCGTGGGGAAATACCTGGAAGTACTTGTATCATAGTGTAGGTAATGTCCATGTGGAGCCGTATTCTTCATTTCGTAAAACGGGTGTGGCGTGCTAAATTGCGTTGCAAATTTTTAAGCAAGGCTTCTGGGGTCGAAAGGCAGATTCTGTAGTCGGTTAGTGGTTTTCGTACATAGTGGTTGACCTATGGGAATGATATGGAGAAGTTGCCATAGAGGTAGAGCCTTGGAGGAAGATCTGGATCATGATTTAGGCCCAGCAATGGTTGGAAGTGATGACAATTATCGACCTGCTTTGTATAAGTACACGTTGTGAGAAATTTGGAGTAAGAGATGTCATTAGCAATCAGTCAAATCTAGTGGTCGAGACAAATGTTGACATACCAAAACCAAGACACACACACAAACTGCCATTGCAAAACAAATCAGATAACCTGGTTAGGCTTTGCGTTACATCTTGTGCCTTCCAAATCTCATCGATCCTTTCTCCGATAAGGCTTTCATTAGCAGACAGACAGCAATAAATCGACTGGGGGTGGATCAACTACACATCATGACATCAGTTGAAAGTGAATCCTACGTCCAGAGAAACTGCAGCTTCCAAGACAATCGCAATCAGTATATTCGAGATACCGGTCTTCGGAACTTGAACAATAGCCCCGAATATAATTCAAGAACCTACACCTCACAAACGTATATCCCACCTCATTATACATCATCAGAGCATAGCTCGCCCCCAAACACAGTCTTCACTGATGTTTCCTCTCACATCCACGATGAGGATCTCAATATATCAGAAGAAAGACGTCGAAATACTAGAAATAGTCAACACGATGCCATTGTAGCACAAAATAGCATTACCACCTCCTCAGAGTACAATGACTACTTGTGGCAAGGCACCTCATACCCAAGCCTTGACTATGACACCGAATCAATCTACAATTCACATATTGACCCAAGTCTTTGGAATTGTACTGCCATGAACACTGGACCAATCGCACCACTTCCCGTTGTTACAGAAGCGCAAAGCATTCTCAACGAGCACCGTTTCAAGCAGTGCTGGGATATTCCGCCACTAGAAGCAGCAAACTCTGTGCAGATCAATGAATACGCCGGAGTAACCTTCCCATCATGCATGGTTGGCCAAGCTAGTATAGCGAGAACAGCCAGCGTCAATTCATTCCGGTCATCCTCATCAGATTTTAAAAGAGAACTGGAACGCGCCTCACCATTCTTCGACATGAGTGAGTCTATGACGATTAGGTCTCAGTCCCCAGGTGAAGAATCTTATAGATCTGAATCGACTTCTGGATCACCTGCACCAAGCATCGCAGAGAAATCATCAACTCGCTCAAGGAAACGGAGGCTTCAAGAGAGGAATGATCCAAATCATGTAAACCGTCGTGGAGATACCGGAAGGAGGAAGTTAGATCGATACTTTTGCACTCGGTGTAATGCTTTCCCCAAAGGCTGGAAGCTACCCGAGGACTTGCGAAAACACAATCAAGGACATCATACTGAAACTGGATTTTACTGCGCCTCTGGAGTGGATGAGAACTGTGCCTATTGGAGTTCTCAGGAGTCGAGATATATTGACCATCTGAAGGTAGAGCATGCTAGTTCACGCATCTCACAGGAGATTATCCAGAAATATAACACCATAAATGGTATTACGCTCGATGGTAGTTACATGTGCAGGATACCAGGTTGTGAGAAGGTTTATAAAAAGGGCAGAGCGAGGTCGTCGAGACAAGCATGAAGAAAGGAAGGCCGCACACGTTTTTAAGGGGGAACTGGGAAGAAGCGTAGATCCAGCCCATCTATTCCCAAACAGTCATGTGGGATGCAGGAATGATGAGACGAAAAGACATGTTGATATGGGACAGTACGATTTTGCTCATTCTGGTGCAGCCAGGGAATCTGAGGGTATCGGCCAAAGTAACCGTCAATTTGAATAAGGTGATAGAAACATCTCTCCAGTTGTAAATAAAAAAGGACTAGGTTGTAAATCTATAGTATACAGATAATATGAGATAATACCACCAATCAACGGCGATCTCTTTGAATTTTGTGAAATAAAAGAGTTTGATGACAAGAGTGAATGATTTTAAGATGATATCATATGTTTTGTGGAGGAAGAATAAATAAATAAATGTCAAAATGTGACTGCCTAAAATAGCCACCTGGTCCACCTGTTGGACCCTCTGGTCGAGGCGCCTGAACAACGCCCACATAGACAGAAATGGCAGACCACTCAAAAAAACTCATGCCTTGGAACAATTGGTATTTCGATGTCCAAATTACGAAAACAATATAGAGCCAAAAAGACAAACATTCAAATTTATAAGAATTAAAAAACCCTCAAACAAGACCGTTCATTTTAATCTCAACTCGAGATGTTGATTGTTGGATCTTATTTCGAATGTTGAATGCAGATCGTTATTTTTGGGAGCAAGTTGGTTGTCCAGATGGAGCCATATATCATCGTGCGCCTTGGACTAGACCCAAGGACAATATTACTGTGTTGCCTAGTTTTTTTAGATACCACCAAAGAGTTGGCCGAGAAAGTGGTTGATAAATTTTCAAATTGCAGCCTCGAAATTCTAGATTAATAGGATGTTTGTTTTGTGCTATATGAACTATATAAATGAGGTATACTATCAAATACAAAACATTACTATCTCTATCTCTATCTCAATCTCACCAACCCATATTTTGGCTATCAAAAATATTCTCATCAAGAGAAGCTGTACTACATAATCAAACTTAGTTTTGGCAATATCAGCGAAATGACATCAGAATCGTCTCGGCCCAACTCTAGGAAGTCTGATGGCAAATCTAAAAGATCTAGTGGTGTCGGGTCGAAGCACTCAGAAATAAAACCAGCAGAATCTGACAGACCTCGTCTCGGGTCGATCCGCTCAAGAAACGAGCGCAGAAGATCGGTTGAAAGTCTTGAGGCAAAAACTCGAGATCTTGATATCGGGGGTCGTGGCTCACCACAACCACCAGAGAGTCCGGGAGATCCCATCGATCCTTCCATGGATCCTAGTTTACGAGATTATGAAGTAGCTTCAAAGGCGATCGAGAGGTTTAAGGATAATAAAAGACATGACTCCCATAAATCAGGAGGCGAAGAAGAGCCGAGAAGACGGCGGAGGTCTTCGAGACACCATGATGAAGAAGGGCGAAGCTCAAAATCTCGCCTCGTAAAAAGAACAACTACCACTCGAACTACGTTTGACAAATTACCATTCTTAGCTAGAAAAGAAAAAGTTGTAGATAAATTCGAATACGAAAAGAGCTCGGACAACCGTGATAACGACAGGAATCTTCCAAGCTCAGACCGAAGATATGCAGATTCCAGCAGACGCTCGTATCGGAGCGGAGAAGAAAAAAGGACTGAGAGAAAAATAAGAGAACCCTTTCTAGCAGGAAGTAATGTCTCGAGCCCAAAGACAAGTGTCTCCTCTGAGCCAAAATCTGCTACCAGCTCAAAACACAGTGCCCACACCCACAGAAGCGCAAGAAGCGCAAGAAGCGCAGTCAATGATATCCAGGCACCACAAGCAGGTTCCCACCATCCCAGTGAATCGCCAAGTTCTCGAAAATCACACAAAGAATCTGATGATGAGCCCAAAGCCTTGAGTGAGGGTTCCGCCAGTGGGACTTTACATGGTAGACTCCCTCGAAGCAATACTTCAGCTTCCGATCGTCAAAGTTTGAGCGAGAGAAACTTGAACGACATCTACAAACCTGACAGAGGTGGCAAACGCACTAGCACCACTGCTCCTTCCGATCATGGAACAGCGGAGCGTGCTCAAACAGGTTATGGGAGAGGCGACCATAGTAATCCGCCTTATTTTTATGAGGATGAAACAAATAAATCTGATATTTCAGCATCGACAAGCGGCACAACTCGTGGTAGAAGAACCCATAAGTCGTAGGGCATGCGAACACAAGTTATAAAACCGAGTCCGATTCACAGATTAGTCCTTTGGCGGTAGTGCAAACTGAAAATACACAAAATATCAATGACCTTTGGTTATCTTGAATCTCATCAAAAGCATCATTTTCTGATAAAGACTGAGGGAGACAATGGAAGTGTTGAAATCAGGAAGAGGTGGTCAAACCCAGTCTTTTTTCTTCGCCGACCTAGAGATTGGTACCCAAAGAATGTAGGCTATGTGTGCTTACACTTAGGATATGTAATAGCCAGAGCATCTGAATTAGAATGAGAAGATTGAAGGTAAAGATAAGGAAGTACGTAAAAGATTATTTTGGGCGTTTTGGGCATTTTGGGTAGCAACTGAATTTGTCTCTCGTCGTTTTTTTCTGGTTCTTCTAACAATGTTGTGTTAAGTGCTTGTTTTCCACCCGGCGATAGCATTTCGCTTCCATGCAAATAATTCATGCGGTCCATAGCTGACGATCCGCAATGGAATGGACAAATATCATTGTGAAGATGTAACTGTGCATGGTATCCGCTACATTGTGAATTGCGAACTGTGAAAAGACCAAATGATACCATATTAACCAGACTTTGAAACGCGTACATCTCTATGTAGCACCGAAAATACAGAATATTCGAACGAACATATGAGGCGGAAGAATTGGTACTCGAAACTGGGGATTTGAATTTCGATTCGGCATATTTTTCAATGGAAATGATGATGGCAACCATAAATCGGCACTGCCAATAAATGAACAAATAGATAGATGTGTCTTGCCCAAGGGTCACTTGAACCACAGGCGAGAGCTGAACATAAAGCTAATATCAAATTTAAGATGTAAATGTCAACCAGAGGCTGTAGAGGCGTACATAATAGTTATAAATACATAATATTGGCAGCATAACGTAGAATGTCATAAGAACGTTTGTAGTGCTTCGCAATCGCAATTCCATGCGAAATTTTGGACATATTCCTACGTTATACATAACGCTCATGCTGACAATGCATTTCCGTGTTGTGTTTTATACACGCAATGAGCAACACAGTACAGCCTTTTACAGACTCATAGTACCTTGTGCTATATTGCCAACTCTTCTCTATTCCACGCCTGCTGCCTCCACAAATAGTTGATCAAATATATCGTTTTGTAACATCCTCCCCATTGTACCCCTCACTCATCCCTCTTTGCCAACTCAATCCGTCTTTGCCTGTTCTCCCGCGCTGCTGTTCTCGTCGGTCCCCATCTAGCTTTCACGGCTTCCAGCTTCTCTCTTTCCAAATCTCTCTTCTCTGCCGATGCTTCTGTAATCATGCCAATAAATATCGACGAACAATTGAACTTCTTAGCCAATTGCAGTCTAGTCCATTTTTCTGGTTCCTCCGCCCTCAGCCTCCTGATCTCTGCAACATCCTTTTCACTCAAATGATGCCTCTCATACTTCAGCTGCTTCGGGTTGACTGGAGGTGGTAATCGATGTGAGAGAGCGTTGAGTCGTTCTTGGGTGATTGCTAAAAGCTTTCTTCTCTTGTCATCTTTGGGGAGGAATTTTAGAGGGGTGTGGAAAACGGATGGAGAGGAGGATGGCGGATTGAAAATAATGTGATCTTGTGGCGCGCCATTTGATGGAACAAAATTTGGATCTGGTTTGACATTTAAACGTTGCTTAGAACGTCTGTAAGAGGACTCATGTCGACGAGCCGTGGCGTTCAAAGACAATAGACATTGAGGCTTTGCAGAGAGGAGGTTGGCGACGGGCCGACGTAATATTCTGAGATCCATCGTTGTATGAGGGTTTTGATTAAAGGTATAGAGGTAAAACTCAATAGTTCCTCACATTTCATCCCGCCGGCGTTGGAAATTACTTGCACCGATATCGATTACTAAGCGATAAGTTAAACCCCAAGCAAAACTTCCAAGCCTCGCGACATGGCTCTTTATCCCAAATCATGTTCATTTCGAGGTTTCCAACTTTTTGATTGTCAGGCGACTTGTTTTCATGAAATTAAAAAAAAATGCTTACCTAGTAATAATTATGTTGGTGATCACAACATCAACAAGGAATATCCAAAATCCTGCATTAAAAAGCATTGAATTCGAAATCCTTCCCCTCCTCCTAAAGGGCACGTATAACACACAGTTACACACCTCGTTCACAACTGGAATCGCCAGAAATCACAAGCAATCACAAGGAAATCCAATCACCCCTCTTCCCTCTTCTATGACTATTGCCGCTTCCTGGACCACCCATTCTTGCAAAGAAAGAGAGGTAGGTGAAATTATCTTATGATTACAATTACAATTACAATTACAATCACAATCACAATTATCATTACAATCATAACTGTCTAGATTGTCATGCCTTTGAATGTGTCTATTGTTGGACTGTCATGATCTTATATACTCGTATAGGAATCCATCTTATCTTTCTTTCACAGTTCCATCTTTGACGTTGAATCTTGACCCTTCTTTGTTCATATCATTTCAACTTTTCTCACAAGTTTGGGCAATTCTGATCTTCATTGTCCGGAAGCAAGCTGATAATTCCCAAAGATAAACTGCACGCGTAAGTCTGCGACCCTCCAAAGTATTGGTTTGATTAAGGCGCATACGCCAACATCCATTATGATGCGATTGGGTTTTCACAGCGCATATCCATTTATTTATTTGCTCATGTTCATCTGACACTTCGCAACAGCACACAAGAGATTCGACTCGACTTACTTCCTCGATATCCTAAAAACAAATCCGAAATCCTTCTATCAATCGTCATCATGAGCGCATCGGAATCTAGTACTTTACATGCGAACACGCCCGTCCCCACAGGCCAGCAATCTATAACCACGTCAAAGGCCCCTCTACTAGGTGAGGGATTCAAAGTACCAACGAACCAAAAATTATCGAATCCCAGTGAAAACAGTGAGGTCGATGTGGATGCGAGTGATTCTGCGAGCGGAACCGCAAAGTCGGGAAAGCGAAGATTGTTTGGATTTGGAAAAAAGAAGAATGATGAAAAGGTAAAGAGCAAAAAGAAGGATGATGGAACCCTTGCTGGCAATGCACCATTGATCCGCCCTCTCCAGCAGACGCAGATGACGAACTCTCCTCCACGATCAAGCTATCCATACCAACACCCCTCATCACCACCAAGTCGAAAATTGTTCTCATCTTCCCCACGTGTAGTGTCACCTGCAGGTTCGCAAATCTTCGAGCGTGATGTGCAAGAAAGTGCTATTCAGCCAAATTCTCCCGCAATTCCGTCGCATATACAGACAGAGGATTATATTCCACCAGTCCTAGATGCATCGTCGCAAGCTATTACCAACAATGACATTGATCCGGATACAGTGGAAATCGTTATGCACTCTTCTCACCAGCCAGCAGTAATGTCAATGAGTGGTATTAGTAGTAGCGAACCTGGCGCGTCAATGTGGACAGACGACTTGGTGGCCCACCCCGACAAGGACGATGCGGCATCAAACTACGGTGCTCTTGATAGTACAGACATCCGGAGATTAAGCTTCATTTCATTTGCAGATGTAGTGCAATCAGAGCACGCAGAACATGCTGGCAATAGAGACTCAATCTATATTGCAGGACTCAGTGCGTTGTCATCACCAGGTATATCACCAGGTGTGAACCGTTCACCTTCGCCTGTGCGATCACCAGTATCGTCGTTTGGATTCGGAACATCACCCCCGACTAGTAAGTCAGCTTCCGTGAAAGGTGTTGAGCTTTCGCCAGTTCGAAAACAAACTGGTCTCGCCAGTCCGACTTCACTTCACTCTCCTACAAATGGCGGCGAATTGACCATAGAGACAATGTCACAGGCTGTGAAGAAGACCGGGAGCGGCGATCTTAGTGGCGGCCTTCGCAGTTTACCTTTGAGCCCAGTAAGCTCTGATGGCCCGGATACGCCATTCAGATAAGCTAGTCATTGGATCCGAGGTTGAATTGTTGTGTGTGATGGATGTTGTTTACTATTCAGGTACTGCTTGCTGTACATTCGGCGAGTTTTATAGGGTTGGAACAATCGCAGTTTGGGACAAGGGGAAGGGGTATGGATTGCTGTGTATATGAGATACTCGATTGAGCGAACAGTAACTGGTGTTCCGGATTAGGACTTATCTTCCTCTTTATTTTATTTATTTATTCGATCTTGGGATGGGTAGTTTTTTACGACTGACGTGGAGCAATTTGAATTCTTAGTCGCAGTTATAAGATGATTGATGATATGATGTGCCGTTATAGTTGTCCGTGTGTTTCAGTTCATGTGTTAAACTAAGGCTCCTCACTGGGAGAAGGGGGTCGAGGTAATACTCTGATGATATGAGTCGTTCACTTATTAATTGAGTTGCTAGGTATTACAGATATTGTAAGGGATGAATTATATTGTATGAATACGTAAGCATTACTGATATATTAGCCCTACCAGATACTATTTCATCTGTCTGATGTCTCAAATTGAATGAGCAGCGATTAATATGATAAGGATAAATGTATAGAGTCAGAGAGGGGGGTTTGTAGATGAAAATGATATGCGATACAAATTTGTCTTTGAATACCTAGTACCTAGGAATGCAGTTGATCTATGGCATCTCATCCTTCTTTCCCCTCTATCAATCCCATTACCGGAGAATGCCCAACTTTCATGATGTTTTCTCCAGACCAAGGTTCTTTTCCTTTGCTTCCAAAATCCAGCGTTGAGAACCTGAGCAATATCTGCCTACTGTAGTAGCTAGGTCGGTAGGTGTACCGAGGACCTAGCATCTTTGATATGCCCACAAAAACGCTGGATGTATTGTAATTTGTGGGAAGTTGTAGAGTTGTTGTTGTTGTATTCTTAAAATGTGATTTGGAATGATGGAAGTGAGTACGATAGAGATGTGATGAGAATTTTTGAGGGGCATTGGATTCGGGTGTTCATGAATGCTTACCTTTACGTCTTACATGTTACATACCTACCTAGTACCTTGTCGATGGATTGACGTATGAGAATGTCTTGGGAAGAATCGGATGATTGAATGGGTAGATGTGAATTTCTATATCTCATGGACTCGTAGATAGTAGATAGTAGATAGTACTAGGTAAATACTAGGTAGTATAACAACGTCGACCCGTTGAATGACTGTTGAAACTTGAAACATCCGTAGAATGCTAAAGTATTAATTAAGATTTCATCCGACGACTGTACCATACATGACTTTCATCATTAGCCGCGATAATACCACCCGTTGCAATCTTGGAGATATCTACGATTGATTGGTACCCAATGATCACCAGTCCCTTGTTTTCCCTCGTTTCCAGAAGTTCCCCAAATATACTTTTTCATTATCATTGATCATTCCTTTCCTCACTACCGGATATTGAGCAAGGATTCTCTGGATGGTGCTCCGATACAACCGAAAAAGCACAACTCACTCATACTTATCAAAATGCTTCATCGTAACATCGTCAAAAGCTCATAGCTTCGTACAGACTTCGTATATGTCCCCTCCTCGTAGCACTTTACAATCAGAATACAACACGTACCTTGTTCATCATCACCTTCCCCCCAATTCTTTTCTCTTGTCCTTTCGCTTCACTCACAATCCATCATCTACTGCATCCCTGAATTCTCCATACATGTCATCTCCCCAGTCAATTGGCTCCCAACCTGAATCTCTCTATATAAGGCGACAGGCAATTGCATTTCTCTTCTCCTCCACTTAAGGCTTCGGGCCTTATTTGTTCCCTTTATCTTACTACCTTAAGCCTGGTCCTAGACTTGAATATTCCACCGCCCCCCAGCAGCCCAGCTCGACTAGTAAACTATCAACCCTTGAAAGCTCCGACCTCTATACTCCAAAGGGAAAAATTCGACCCGCTAAAGTAGATTCGACGGAATCTTGGTTAAACTTGTTATATATGGTATATGGCTAGTGATGATGAGGACCTCTCAAATTTCGCAATCGGTATTGGGAAACCATAAGGCACATTTGGAGCGGACTCGATTCTATCGGTAAAAGGAAAGGAAAATAAAAGAAAAGCTTTTGTCATTCAATCAAAAGATCTACGCTATTTGCGCGGTACAAAGACTGGCAGAAGCTTCACAATCAATTGCGCACTTCTTAGACTTCCCCACGTACGCCACAGCTTGTATCGAAGATCTTCAATTCAAATTGTTCAGTACGAACCCATGCCATCTTCGACAACTCTGCTTGCATGCTTCCGCACATATCAAGACTCGAATACGCGAGCTCGTCAAATTCTCTAACATCACCGGGGCCGCCATCTTTTTGAGGTTTGGATGGTTAGGCATGGTTTTCTAAACCTCCATAGGAAGGAATCGCGGGATGAGTCTATTGTCACCAGGTATGGATACCAGAGATTACAATGGGACCTCTGGAAGGGAAAACACTGTGCGGGACTGGGGAGAAAATGCGGCAGAGACATTGGCACGAAGGTTCTCTCCGAGTGAGCCTCGACGATCGCGGGGTCCTGGCTTGGATACAACTATTCGCACAGTTACGCCCGAACCTGTCGAGGTAACAGACGACAATTTAAGCATACTAGAGACTCCACCTAGACTCTTTCCATCCGTGCAGACGTCGCCGCGATCGATACCTGGCGGAGAAAAGCCTAGAGAGCGCCGTCAAGGCCTTGTTTTCCATGATTCATATAGCAGTGACTCGATTGACAAGCCTCCTCAGAGTACCATGAGTCTTCGATCTCGACCTCGAACATATACCGTAGATGCTACCACACGAAAAAGATCAGGATCGGGAGGCGCGCCTAGGAATAGACAGCGAATTGGCTCAGTACATTCCACAAACTCATCATCTTTCCATGACATCGAGCCACGACCCGATACTAATACTGCCATCGGATATCCATCTACTTCTAACAGAAACACATTGACTAAATCCAACTCTCTCAAGAAGGAAAAGGGGTCGGGTAGACGATTGGTTAAAAAAGCATTCACGGCCGACTTCGCCATTTCAAGCATTTTGTAGATACTACCTGCGTCGATTCTCTTCCAGATCCTGTGCCTACTGGGAAACACTAAGAAAATATTGGGTCTTATGAAAAGTTTACGCGGCCGCATGAGGGGTGAAGTCGAGTATCAGACAGTAGAGACCGCGGCAATGGTATCGAGGGTGTGTGTTATATGACAACGTGAAAGGCTCTTTAATGTATGAGGACGACGACAAAGGACCTTTTCACATTGCTGTAGCAACCGACCTTCGAGGATGTAGGGTCAAACCGATCATATACTCATTGGAACGACAAGTAAGGTGTCTGGAGATATTAAATCCAAGTCTCGGCTTAGACCTTCGTCTTTAACCAACGGACCCTGCTGAATTTGATCACTGGTTAGCAGCGATACTACCATGGCAACAGATCAGGCTAGCGTCATCTTTGACAAGTCCGCTGAAATCTCCAACAGGACATCACGACGACAGACGCCCAGTGGATCGACGAGGTTCTGCGTATAGTAATAAAGACTCAAATATTATCAAAGTAGCCAAGCTCCTATTGTGGGACAAAGGGCCGCCCCTATCCCCCGAGTCCATTATCACTCGTCGTTCAACGCGACATCTGCGTAACTCTGGACAACAGTGGCGTAGGATATCTTGTATACTTCAGGATAATGGCGATCTCAAGGTTTTGACCGAAAATGATGCTTTATTGCTTTCAGTCGTTCAGCTCCCACAATTGTCCAGAAGCGCAATCCAAAAGCTTGACAAGTCAGTACTGGGAGAAGAATATTGCATTGCCATATTTCCACAGTACACTTCTACATCCACAGACTTGTCCATATTTAGACCTATCTACCTAGCATTAGAATCACGATTGGTTTTCGAAGTTTGGTTATGTCTCTTGAGGGCTTTCACAATTCCAGAAATATATGGACATGATACCCCACAGCAAATAGAAGCTGATGCCGAAGGTGAGGAATTGCCTGAGGGATATCCTTCTTCAACTAACGATATGTTCCGAATTGAGAAGTCTCTCAACATGCGAATCGTTGAAGCTAAATTTCGGAAGTATGGCATAAGGGCAGAGTTACCCCAGTATGGCAGGCACTCGGTAAGGCCAGAGCCAGATGGGATTCTCGGTGACTACTTTGCAGAGGTCATGCTTGATGGTGAGGTCCGCGCCCGTACAATAACAAAGCTGGAGACCAGAAATCCATTTTGGCGAGAAGAGTGCGAATTCACGGATCTGCCTCCTTATTTACCAAAACTATCGATAGTTTTGAAACGTATGGAAATGTCACAACTAACCGTGCAAGGATTCTTGTCAAGTTCAAGCGTTCAAGTGGCGGACCAGCAAGTAGAAACTATCTGTGGAGTCGTTGAAATATCGGTTGACAAGCTCGAGCGAGGCAAAGATAATGAGGCATGGTGGCCAATCTTGGATCAAAATCAAGAGCAGGTTGGGGAGATGCTAATGAAACTTCGACATGATGAAGTTGTTGTACTTCTTGCCAAAGATTATCAACCAATCTCTGAGCTTCTACACAATTTCAATAATGGGTTGACACTTCAAATTTCTCAAGTCATACCCAATAATCTCAGGCAATTATCTGAAACACTGCTAAATATATTCCAAGTATCTGGAAACGGATCAGAATGGCTAAAAGCCCTAGTTGAAGACGAAATCGATGGCATTGGAAAAGAAGCGCCAACAAAACGACTTAGATACAGCAGGAGAATTGGCTCAAACGAGGTTTCCTTCACGTCCATTGAGCGGGAACAATCGGTTCGAGACATGGGGAAAAGTCTTAATACTGAAGCGAATCTTTTGTTCCGAGGAAACTCCTTACTAACGCAAGCTCTTGATTTTCACATGAGACGAGTTGGGAAGGAATATCTCTCTGAAATCTTGGGAGATCAAATTCGTACCATCAACAACATTAACCCTGACTGCGAAGTCGACCCATCTAGAATTGATAACGACGGTGCATTTGAGAAGAATTGGGTCTCGTTGATTGCTTTAACTACTGACGTCTGGAGATCAATAGCAGATTCTGCAACTCGATGTCCACCAGAATTGCGACAAATCTTCAAGTACATCCGTGCGGTTGCTGAAGATAGATACGGAGATTTTCTTCGTACTGTTGCATATACTAGTGTCTCTGGATTCATATTTTTACGATTTTTCTGTCCAGCGATTCTCAATCCAAAATTGTTTGGACTACTCCCAGATCATCCCCAACCGAAAGCTCAGCGAACATTCACCTTGATCGCAAAAAGTTTACAAGCCTTGGCAAACTTATCAAGCTTTGGTCAAAAAGAGTCATGGATGGAACCGATGAACAAATTCCTTTATCAGCATCGTCAAGGTGTAAAGGATTTTCTCGATTCTATTTGTGCTATTGCCCCGGATCGTGCAACGTTTGCGGTTCCTGCGTCGTATTCCACGCCCATTACCATTCTCGCAAGACTACCTCCCACTTCTCGTGAAGGATTTCCTTCTTTGCCGTATTTGGTTGACCATGCACGAAGTTTTGCCGACTTGGTCAAACTATGGCTAGAAGGAACCTCGAATTCCATGACTCAATACTTTGAAGGTGATCTTGGTGAGTTCAACGAGTTGTGTAAAGCTCTCAAGAAGCGCACCGATGAATGTATACTCAAAGCCGAAGAGTACGGTGATCGCGTTGCCGATCAGGTTTCTCTCCAATTCGAAGATATAGTCGAAGGTCTCCAAAATACACATTTTCACGAATCCCCTCAAATTCTCCCACTCCCTCCAACACAATCGTATTTTCAACCAGATTCAGAACATCAACATCCTATCCTCCCACCTCCTTGGCAGGACTACTCAATGAGTAATAGCAATGCCACAAGCATAAATAATACAAGCCATACATATCTTCGCGCTCCCGGTTCCGCAGGCAGTGGAAGTGAAAGAATAGGTACGATCTCTACCATGAGTAGTAAAGATAAAGAAAAGAAAGAGAAACAAAATTTCTGGGAGGCAACTTTTGGGAAAGATTCAAAATATCAGAGACCTTATGCACCACCGCCAGATCACAGTGCACAACAGTTAGGTATGCAAGCATCTAGTCCGCCAGGGGGAAAGGGGCCAGGGGGACTTGGACTTAATAGACAGGAAAAACAAAGTAGGAGTTTTCTAGGTGGATTGCGGAGGAAGGGAAAACAGGAACCCAAGAGTCAGGGGAGTGGAAGTAGTAATGATGGGGGTTTCATAATGGCACCGGCACCTGCCACAGGGATGGGGATGGGTATCCCAGAGGGGATGAGTATCGATACTGGAAATGGAAGAGGCGCGAGGGGAGAAGGCTTCCGAGAGGAAATTGTGTCGCCTACGATGGGGGGGGTGGGGACATATACAGAGAGATGGAAGGGGTGATGGGGGTATGTTTTAGGCTGGGGAAGAGCAGAGCGGAGTTGGTACCGAGAGGACCGAGAGGAAGAAAGATAAGAAGGGGCGAGGAAGAGTGTGGAGAAGAAGAGAGGAGAGAGGAGAGAGCGCTTTCGTCTTGTGCAATTCTATATTGAGCATGGATCTATCTATATATTACTTTTGCTGTCAATATTTTTATGTCGAACTAAATATTTATTATATCTTTATGAATATCTATATTTATATCCATGCTGTATTTACTGACTATTTCTGTATTTGTTTTATGTGTTTATGTGTTTATGTGTTACGGTTTATATATATATCATTTTCTCCTGTCTTGGTAGTTGTTTTTGTAGGTAGGTAGGTAGGTAGGTAGGTAGGTATCCTTTAAGAATCAAAATATCTGTTTCTTTGTCTGTTTTTTTTTTGTTTTTTTTTCTGTTTTTTTTGGGGGGGGGGGGTTTCAATCGTCAAAATCACTCAACAGGTTGTCCTAGGTACCTATCTAGGTATCGATTCTATGATTCTGATATTGATTTGAAGATTCTCTTCTAGAGTATGTTTGTTGATTTGCTTCTGGAGTTGTTTTGCTTCTAGAGTATGTTGATTTGCTTGTTATTTTCTGAGTGCTTGGTTGTATATGGTATAGAAAGTATAGATGGTATGTGTATGTGGTATGTGGTATGTGGTATGTGGTATGTGGTATGTGGTATGTGGTATGTGGTATGTGGTATGTGGTATGTGGTATGTGGTATGTGGTATGTGGTATGTGGTATGTGGTATGTGGTATGTGGTAGGTATACCTTTGGTGTAGATGGGTATGTGAGGTGGGAGGAGGGGTTTTTGAGAGAAAAAAAAAGGGGGGGAAGGGATTGGTTGTTGGATTTTGGGTGCTGGGTGCTGGTTGGATTTGGGGCTTGGGGCTTGGGACAGGAGGATGGTAGGGGATAGGAGGATGGTATGAGAGAGGATGATGGTATGAGGAGGGGATGAAGCGGATGAGGGAGAAGGGAGAGGATGAGGAGAGGGGGAGAGGGGGAGGGGGGGAGAAGGGAGAGAAAGAGATATAGATGATAGATAGATGATAGCTATATAGATTACTTTGTTTTATAGGTAAGAAGATAGATAGATAAATAGAAGATAAATCGATAAGATAGGGGTTTTGGTAGGGTGATCAGATTAGATCTTCTCTGGATTTTGAGGTTGGATTTGAGGTTGGATCTTGAGGTTGGAGATTAGGAGGATGGAGTTTAGGGGGATGAAGCTTAGGGGGGTGAGCTTAGGAGGGTGAGGTTGGAGAGAATAGAATAGAATAGTAGATGGGGATGGAAGAAAGAAGAGAAGATAGGAGAGAAGATATAGGAATAAATGTTGAGATCTTGAGATATTAAGATATTGAGATATTAAATCTTAATTTTGACTTTCTTATTTTACTTTACTTTGATTTGTATTATATACCTAGTGAATCTGAATCTTTTTTATATCCGTATATCCATCTATCATTTATTCATTCATATATTCATATTCCGCATTATATTATAAATAAGAAGATAAGAAAATAAGAAAGTTAGAAAATCTCTCTCTGTCACTATCTGGCTCTGAGTAAAAGCAGTAGTAATATAATTAGATATAATCAATATAACTACAACTATAAATATATCTATTCATTTCTTTCTCCAGCTTACAATACCTAAGTATTTATATCATTTCTCTAGAGAATAGATGGGTTCGATTTGATTGATTGGAAGGGATGGATTACACAGTATAAAAAGGATCATAAGGAGCAGAAGATGAGAAATGAGATGAGTTATGAGGAGATTATTGAGAATGAGCATCGAGGGGGGAGGGGGAAGGGGGAGTAAGAAATAGTAAAAGAGAAATAGAGAAAGGCGAAGCAATATTGTTACCCTGCTGAAAATTGACGCAACAATTTTGAAGGTTTCTTTTTTGGCTCCTTTCAAAAGATAGGGCATTGAAAGAAGATCCTGGATATAAATGAATAAATATTTGGAAAAGCGAAGATAAAAAGTTAAATGTACATTGTATAGAAAGGAAAAAGAAAATAATAGTTGGACTAGCACGAAAGGCGACACCAACACCAAATCCCTCCAAGCAAGTAACCAGCCGTCTGTCTACATTTATACGCCACCCAGTTTGATCCACCGCCCAAATCCAACGCCTAGAGCCAGCAGATGAACATGTCTTGTTTTCAAGAGTTACTACTCTCTTCTCATAAAACATTAACTCATCAAATCGTAACCCTTCGCCATCTCCCCAAGAAGCCAACTCCGACTTCCTAATAAGCATTTTCGTACGCCGGCTCGAAACTCCCATCCTCCTGCCACTCCACATCCTCGTAGCTAATCTCCTCACTCGGCACGCATATCGGACAGGGTACCGAATGTTCTTCCCCAAACCCTACATCCGAGATCCACATGCTTCCATTACAACTCGTGCACTGGGCCGCATACATCATATCCGCTCTTTCACCCGAATAGTACATTTTCTCTCTATCCCCGTCTCGTTTCTTTTGCTCCCTCGCTTCTATCCTCTCTTTCGCACATTCCTCATTGCAATTTACGCATTTATATCCATTCGTATCCACATAAACTCTCCGGAGACACTTTCTACATCTCCACCATCTCGGATCGATTTGACGTTCTTCGAGCCACGCTTGTTGAAGATCTTCTAGTTTCTTAGGATCTTTTGTATTCTTGGGTTGTTTAGCAGTCCCAATATCTTCTTTGTGAAAATCTTTGAGATGGTCTCGATAGTGGTCTTTTCGGGTAAAGGGACCTTTGGATCGGGTGCAGGGTTTGTAGTCGCAGGGAAAACTACCCTTCTGATCGGCATCGGCGTGAACATGTCTATAATGGCGTTCTAGGTCCGCAGGCCTTCGGAATTGCTTGCCTGGACAGTTGATTGGGAATTGACAAGGATAGACGCCTTTTTGAGGATCACTTTGCATGTATGAGTATTCGTTAGAATCTTCAAGTGTAGATCGACGTACCTAGGTGGATCAAGAAAAACCTGCTGAGGTGTATCTTGATGAATTGTGTACCCTGGAAGTAGTTCTAGATATGGCTCTTTTCCCTTTGGTACGATCAACTTGTAAAGTCTGAGGAGTTCTGTCTCGGGGGACCAGCCAAGACTAGATGGGGTTGGTTTGAGAGAATGACTTTGTTTTGATGAGCTCCTCTCCATACTATATGATGCTGTGGTATGATTGTTGTATCCCTGGTTATATCCATCGTCATAGTATTGTGGTAAGTGGGAGGGGTTTAAATCGAAAGACATGGATGGACTGCTAGGAGCCGGAGAGTGGAACTCCTTGGATGATCCAGATTGGGTACTGATTGAGCCTTGATCCGAATAATTTCGATTCATGAGAACCGGAGAGTAAAAGTCTCCAGAAGATCCGGATTGAGTGCTGGTCGAGCTTTGGTCAGAACGGATTCGATTCATTGGAAATCCTCCCATTGATGGTGCTGTAGTCGGATTAGGCCGAAGTCTACCTTGTTCAAGGTATTGCCTTGGCCTCCAGTTTTTATCAAACGAATTGGAATACATGATAGATAGCAGGCTTGTTCTGGAAATGGTTCTGTTTACCCTTTTCCATGATATTAGTCTAGACCTCACTTGAAAGGTATCATCTTCTGTTTAGAATGCAATTTGACCAGGTCATAAGAATAGAAGATCGACAGTATAAACAAAGTTCACTTACCAGCTATTGATATATTCAAGGAGAGTTGACGAAAGAAATATTGATATAAAAGAGGAATTATAGGAAGAAGGACAGTGATGCTGGTATATTGATATGAAGATCTCCACGTTTCTGGTTAATTCGTGACATGATATAGCTGCTTAATAGACGTAAGAATTTGCGAGGCTTCTCAATACCCAACACTTAACAGTCATTCCCTCACAGTCAGTCAAGTCCTGAACTACTCACATGCATCACCTAGCACCTGTGCAATTAGATGGAGGTTAATATCGACATAGCTTATTATTTACCAATGAGGTCTCATAGCCTTGTGATATCTATGGTGAAAGGTTGCCCCGGAAAACTTTAAATGGCTCCGGATGCTTCATCTATTGCATTCATATGCATAGAAAGGTAATAGAAAGCCCCTCTCACTTATTTAGCGGGATCTAACTTGATGAACTCACCGAGAGTCAAGGACTTGAGAGATTTTGAGTCGCCAATGAAATATGTCAGCAATTCTTGGGCCTGTGTAATGTCGAAATTGAAGCTAGGATTCCGGCTACCTTCTAGCCTTCTCTTCGAACGGCACAGCGGGCGAACGTTCGAAAAAAAGAAGCATCTGCTTTTGGGCAACTTAAGCCTCAATGAGGCGAACGATAATGATCCTAGGATTGTGGTCCGACTAGCCGAAAAGGCAACTGAAGGGGCATTGTGTCTGTCGGCGATCATTGATGCCCTATATGCGCAGCAAGGCACAGAATGATAGAATGCTCACAGGAATCGATCAAAATAGGGCATTTGGCTTAGTAGATTCGAAACCCTATGGTATCATAATTGCTGGTCGTTGATTGACCATATTGGCGGCGGGGCGCAGTAAAGACGAGTTTTGAGGTATCATGAAATCGTCGTAATAGAAGGAAATCTATTTTCACACCTGATCTGGGCAACTTGTTCCTATATCATTGCTTCAATGCTGACCGCCATTCTCAATAAGATGCATTTCGCAGAGCAGGGAATTCGTGTTTACTCTCCTATGGACCATTGCGATTTGGAACCTCCTTGGTAATGGGACCGTACCATTAGGCAGCAAGATGTGAAAAGAGCGGGAATAACCGTCCGCCTTCTTTTGCCTTCATTCGTTGTACAGTTTCATTTGCTTGTGCTAACGATAACTGGCAGACGCCGATGTAACGCTTGGCTGTGTCTTTCTCAACTGCCACATTCAGTGAACTCCTCATCGCATGTGAAGAAGAGGCTGCATCATGTCCTGAACGAAGAATTGTAAAAGGACGAGCACTTCCGTCAAGGATCTGAATCCATGTACAAGCCACATGCTTACGAAATGTGGCATGTCTGGATATAAGACAACAACTTGGACCTGCTTATCATTAGTATTTCTCCGTGAAAAAATCAAGATGTAGAGGTATACACCGAACAGAACTATCCGAAAAGAGATCCAAAAATACTGAGAGGGCTGTAGTCTCAATGTTTAATCAATACTGTGCCTGACACTTACGATTTGCCATTCAAAGTCGCATTTTTGAGGTTGCATACCATGAATTGTCGGCTGGCTCAGCGAACCCTCTTTGGGGTCCAAAACTTGTGCGCAGTTGGTTGTACTTGGGTAGAGACGAGGCAAAAAGGAATATGCAAGGAAATCATGATTTATTTTTTTTCAAAAAATTGAAATCTGGGGAGAGCTGACAACCTCTTATAATATCTGAGAATTGGGTATCAAACATTACAAGTGATGATGCCCAAAGTTGTCATACTCGTACATAATGTCTGCAGGCCATTTCATTGCGACCTATGAAGATAAACCAACCGTTTAGGACAAAGTTTTCGACCAGAAGACGAAAATCTGGATTAAAGTCTAGATTTCTCTAGTAATGGTTACTATTGCCATATACGAAGAAATGTCCAATCAACCCACACCTGGGCAGTTTATGATAAGCCCTGAATAAGGTCAGTTTTGATTCGCCAATTACGCTCAAGTACAGCTCTTAGTATGGAGACTGATTCGTCAAGACCAATGCAAGAGAACAATTGGTATCTTCTGATGCTATTAAACTCTCTCCCATTCTGTTTGTCTTGGGGAGTACATTTCATCAATTGGCATAAATTGTAGTTTCATCATGCATGTCTCTAGCCGTTCACAAAACACAGAAATACCTAAATGACCAGTGAGCCAGTATGGAAGGGTGAAGTTTGGCAGATATCACAACGAGCAAATATTTTATTTCTCTGAGGAATATTGCCAGGTAAGTTAAGAAACTTCATCCGAATCAAACCAGATGAGCAAGAGTATTCGCTATTAAGACAACTAAGGTCATTTCCCCAAGCCAGATGCTGGTTGAGCAATTCCCATTGCGCCAACCTATCCTCCAACCAAAAGATACCATAGGCGCCAGTGCATTATTCATACATCGTCCTCTAGGAATTTGTAGATGAACTTAAAGTCCGCTTTTCTTCGGTTCATCCTATAGACAGTTGGTTAGTTGATGTTGGGGAAAATAATGAATATGGTCAAACTTACCATGTGCTCTCATAATCAAAGAAACGATAAGTTCCTTGCTCATACAGCTCAGTAATTTCCTTTGGCTCTTCATGTCGTTGGAACCAAGTTTGATATTGTTTATGAAATCGCCAACTTTGTTCTTTTAGTGACCTAGCCGCAAGGTATTGTTGATATGTGGCTTGCTTGTAGTAGAAGACATAGAACAAAGTTTCTCCATCTATACGATTATATAGCCTAGGGTCATCTAGTACCGACGGGACGTCTTGGGGGTAATATGATGGCGTGTTGAAAGGGGTTTCTGGTTTGTAGCTGCGAGGAGGCGAAACGTCTGACATGCCAGGACCACTAGCCTGGGATGATGCCAACATTCTTTGCGATGCTGTGGATAAAACATCTGGGGCACTCTTTTGAATTACCTCAAAAGATTGAAGCATATCCTGGAACCCTGAAGGAAGATGATATACAGATTCTGTATTCTCTGGTGTGCTTGACTTAAGCCCATTCGAGACACCATTCGATTGTGGTGGAACAGCTTGCATAGAACTGTTAGCATTGGAATCGCATGGGATAGCAATAGACAAACCTTTCTTGCCTTCTGCTGTCTTGGATAAGGCCGGTTGCTTCCCTGACGAATTTGAGGAAAGATTTGGTCTCGTATTCTCTGTTTTTTCAACAGGATGGGACACACTTGCTCCACTAGGTGCAGCACTTGATTGACTCAAAGCTGGAGATTTAGTCTGGGCACTTGATGGCGTATCTGTAGTTGGAACACTAGATCGTGTCACAGGTGTCTGATTGACACTTGCGGTTTGTGAATGTATAGTAGTTGGAGATGCCGTAACACTCGGTCTCCGTCCAGCACCTCCAGATAAAGATGGGTGACTGACTGACGTTGCGGGGGTCGGTAAAGTTTCAGGTGGAGGGGGTAAAGGAGCAAGGCCGTTCTTATCACTAGCAGCAGCCGCCGCCGCCGCCGAAGCATATTTCAATGTCTCTCCAGGGGCACGTGTAGGTACTGCAGCTGGTTTCATAAGGTTACTTGAACTTCCATTTGTTGACAAAGTCGATAGAGGGGTATGTAAAGTGGCCAAGGAAGGGAGAGGGCTTTTCAGTTGAGTAGAAGGTCTTCGTGCAGCAGCTAGAGGCGGTTCTGAACCTGATTTCGATTTCCCGGGTAAACTATTGGATCGTAGATCTGTATCTGGTACATCCTCCTGTATCGATTGTGTGTCTTGTGATGAGACCCGATCATTATCATTATTCATGCCGTAATTATCTTCTTCCTCATCAAGGTTGAGCTCATCATACATTTCCTCGTCCTCCATGAAGTCATCGTTCATATTGTCGGTCACATAATATTTTATGGACTCCTCAAGATCTTTGACTTGCTCAACCTCGACAGTACCATTTTCCAGACAGCGTTTGATAAGCTCCAACTTATTTTGATGAAATTTGTGCCGTTCCGTTGAGTTGTCCAGCTCTGCTATTCTATCGGCCTTGGCACTTTGAGTTTTCCCCTTCTTCATCGTTGCTGATATCGATTCCCGTTCGGCTTCCATTGTCTCGATCTGGCGCTCTAGCTCCTCTACCATGTTGCCTAAGAATTCCCCGGTCTCCATTTTCGCGCGCTCCTTTGGATCCAGCTTCGCTGCCGCCGAAAGCCCTTCTTTCGAATATGCTTTCGTCTTCATAGCTTTTTCTACTGCCTTGAACTTCTCCATTTGCTACAACAGTTTAGCTCACTCCAAGTCAAGTAAAATATATGCCCTACCGTTTCAATCAATTTCCGGTGATCTAACAGAGGACCCTTATCCTTTATGTCATTACTTGCAGCCCATGTCTTGATTTGATCACGAAGCCTCTGCAACTTTTTGATCTCACGTTTGAGGTTGTCCTCCAACTTCTCCTTCTGCGCAGCATTTGTGCATTGTTCTATCTTGTCGTAGATTGATTCGAATTCTGCCACGCCTTCAGTGACTTTCTTGAAGCACTTGTCGACTTCTTGCTGAAGTTTTCGTGCCGCCATCGTGTAATTGTGAGGGGTACGGAGAAATGTATCGATGGGTTGGTGTTTGGTGATTGCTGTTGTGTACAAGGGGCTAGCTTTGTTTGACAAATATCAGACCCCATGCGTGGTATAAATGTCTAGCTTGAGCCTTTGCGTGAAAAGGTGGTAGTACAAGGAATCTACAGATTACCTTGCTACCAAGTAAAGGCGTGGTCTTTGTGTGAATGTGTAGTGGTGAAAGGTTGAGAAGTTGTTGCTGAATTTTGAATTGGATTTCACGTTGCGACCATATTGGCTTGGGTGAGATTGCGGGAAGAGAGCCTCGCTTGCACCTTACCTTCATCACCTGCAGCCTTAGAAGAACGTGGGGGAAAGCTCATGGGCAAGGTTCACAGAAAGAATGCCATGGCTGAGTATGGAATGAATATATGTATGTCACTGTCTGGAGATGGATTTTGATTTCTGAATTGATATTTTGATTTACAACTAAATTATCTTTCGATTCTTTTGATCATTGAAAATTTATATCTTTTATGGTTGTGATTAATTGTCATTTATCATGGATGAAATAAATGCTCAAGTGGGGATTGCATCATATGGTCCCGAAGTAGGTCATCATATAGAGAGAGTCTCGTTCCTCCCTATCGACATTGTTGACTTGAATTCAGACTATCAGGAATCCTCAACGTCCCACTTCATTGTATAAATCATTCCTAGAGAGGAATCGATCTTGATTCTAGTCAGAAGATCAGTGAGACCGATTCAATCCTGGTCATTTGTCTACCCACCTAGTAAACATGAAGGGTATCATTTCCACCTCTACCCCTCGTTCCTTTTTTGCTCTCCAAGCTTTAAACTTACTAGGTTCTGCTTAGCTATACTTCAACGTGTTCTGTCTGCTTCTGTAAAGGTAGACAAGCAGCTGGTATCATCAATTGGCAAAGGCATATTAGTATTTGCCGCTGTGGCTCCTGGTGATACAGAGAAAGATGCAGAATCGTTAGCAGCAAAAGTCCTGAAAATGCGATTATGGGATGACGAAAATGGCGGTCGGGTAAGAACAAGGAGTCTCTTACTTCTCTTGATCTCAGAAGTGGTTTTCTGTCATTTCATACCAGGCATTGATTGAGTCATTCAGTTGCTGTTTTGTTGTTCTTGCTTGATTACAGTCCTAATACATTTCATAGTGGAAACACAATGTACAAGACATCCAAGGAGAAGTTCTCTGTGGTATGTGAAGATAATTGAGTACTACCCTTAGACATGGGAGTCCCACAAACTGACAATTCCTTCATATATCAGTCTCACAATTCACATTACTTGCCTCAACGAAGAAGGGTTCAAAGCCAGACTTTCATGGAGCCATGGGAGGGGACCAGGCTAGGGAATTATATCAACTTTTTGTGACAAAGGTCCAGCAAGGTTATACGTCAGAAAGGGTCAAAGATGGTGTGTTCCAAGCAATGATGGTAGGTCACACCACAATTCAGACTGCTCGGGTCATTTTGCTAACGAATGTTTGATTGTAGGAAGTGGCTTTGGTGAATGACGGTCCGGTACGTCCTCCTTGTCATTGGTCAAGCGCAAGCATGTATGTTCTGGTACTAATGCTGTTAGGTAACACTCGAGATGTCAACCAGGTCAAATGAGAAGGCATGAAAGGTTTGGCGTATCGCAGACCATTCAAAGTTCATGGCTGAACGAATCTGTGAATGTGTAGAGGCCCTAAGCGCATGGCCAGAGAAATGGCTAGCGGTTACCATCTCCACATGATGTCTCAAGACATTCCCTTTGTTAATCTTGAAATTACAGCCTCTCTAGATAATAATAGTAAACCACAAAATCTTCCATGACGAACATGGAATACTCTGGACCTTCCTTCCTGATGAAGTGAATGTCATGCCACACGTGAATAGCCTCATTCTCCACTTTGAGTAAAGCTTCAGATCGGAAGGTACAAACGCCGACCCCCACATTCCAACTCTCCATCTCGAAGCTTCTACTCATAAGAAGGCTGAAATTATCAGAAAAAGGCAATCCAACAATCAATTTCAATAATCTCTGAACCTTTATTCATTTTGCATACGATACCCTAATTTCTATTCAATTTCCATTCTATATTCCCTTCTCTCACATAAAAGCATATACCCAACAACAAAATGTCTGCTGAAGGAACCAAAGCCCGCAGTCGAGTCTTCTTTGACATTTCCGTGGGAAATGATTCTCTAGGACGAATCACTTTCGAATTGTACGATGATATTACTCCCAAAACTGCAGAAAACTTCCGAGCTCTTTGCACTGGTGAGAAGGGTGTTGGAAAGGCCGGCAAACCTCTCTCCTACAAGGGTTCCGGTTTCCATCGTGTGATTAAGCAATTCATGATCCAAGGAGGTGATTTCACAGCTGGCAATGGAACTGGTGGAGAGAGTATCTACGGCGTCAAATTCGACGATGAGAATTTCGTAGAGAAGCATGACAGACCTTTCTTACTCTCAATGGCCAATGCTGGTCCTGGTATGTACAACGATCGCACTTCATCTGACGCTCCTCAGTCAAAATAATAAAAGATTAGACTAACAAAGACCTCACAGGAACCAACGGAAGTCAATTCTTTATTACAACTGTTCCAACTCCCCATCTCGATGGCAAACACGTCGTTTTCGGTCAAGTCCTCAGTGGTAAAAATTTCGTCCGCAAAATCGAGAACATGCCCACTCAAAGTGGTGACAAGCCCAACAAGGAAGTCATCATCACAGACTGTGGAGAGCTTACCGGTGACGAAGCTGAATCTGCCGATGCAAAGACTCCTGATTCTACCGGCGATACATACGAAGGTACTTCATCTTCTATATCATCTTTTTTCAACTGTTTCAAGAATTAGCCAACATATCTGCAACATATCTCCTTAATGTTCCGTCTTTCGTTTTCCGTCATATCTTCGAGCAATTTTCGAGATTTCCAGTTTTCCTTTTTTCAGTTTTTTTCTTTTGTCATTTTATTTCTCTTGTCTTGTCGTTCGATTATTTGGAGTATTGGTTAACCTAGAGATTTTCCTATAAAAAAGACTTCCCAGAAGATATGTCCACTCCTCCCACCGCAGAAGAAACCGTCAAAATCGTTACCGATCTAAAGACCTATGGAAACGCCGCCTTCAAAGACAATAAACTTCCCCTCGCTCTCGACAAATACGAGAAAGGTCTCCGTTATCTTAACGAAGAGCCAGATGTTACTTCCTCTCCAGCCGAAACTTCTTCCACCCTCTCAGCTCTCCGTTTCACCCTCAATAGCAACTCTGCCCTCCTCCAGAACAAGCTTAAGAATTTCGCCGATGCCGAACGTACCGCTAGCGCCGCTCTCGCAGTTTCTGGCACCAGTGATACTGATAAAGCCAAAGCTCTTTACCGTCGCGCAATTGCACACGTAGGACTTAAGAATGAAGATGAAGCACTAAAGGATCTTGAGGAGGCCAACAAATTAGTACCCGGTGATGCGGCTGTTCTTAAGGAATTATCAGCTGTGAAGAAGAATGCAGCGGAGAGAGCTAAGAAGGAAAAGGCTGCTTATAGCAAGTTCTTCGCTTAGTTTGGTGGGTAATAATGGATGATATGGATAGATGGAGTGTTTGGGAAGGGGGGAAAGGAAAGTTTTAAAAGAATTGCGATGACATATCATGAATGATGGATGGCGTTGCTGCAGCTCTGGGATGCTTTCTAATTATTTTATGGTACATATCGTCTTTGCTCATTGTAGTGGTCTCGCGCTTCTAGCTTCGATATCACTTTACTTATTAGTAGCTCTGCGATAAAAATGAATGAATCAATGAATCCTCACATAATCTCAAATGGTTTACTATATCTCAATATTAGACACAAACGGGGTAGCTATGGAGCTCTCTATTAATCTGTTTTTGTTTGATATCTCGACTCCCTCGTGCCACCCCCAATATTCACTTCATCTAAGATCACGTTCTTGCTATCCCGTTCAAATTCTTCTTGTTGCGTATCTATCACAAAAAATCGAACTGAGAAATGCCTACAGCTACATAGCTATAGAGGGAGTCACAGTTCGCACCGAGAATGACATTGTATGTCGAGTGGATATTTATAATAGCATCTCGTGACTACCGAACTGGGATTTATATATATTTAGGTATCTTATATGACTACAGTATACACTTTCTCCCTGTCTTGTATGAGGAGATTGTAGTTGTGATCGGATGGCAGGGAGGTTGATTCGTAGAATTTGTAATTGGAAGCTTGGAAATGGTTTGGTTTGGTTTGGTTGTTAAGTTCAATTTAGTTTAACTTGTGTTAAGGGAAACTGTGGTGGCAGTGAGATGAGAATTCGTGGGATAAATATATATACATGTATCATTCCGCACTCTTTTTGGCTGGTGAAAGATGGATGGATTGGTTTGGGAATGGATCCATCTATAATGTATTTTAACACGATTCGACTCTCCTTTATAGAACTCTCAAAATAAATTACTTTTTCCTCTGTTTTTGACTACAAAATCTGCAAGCTGCAATCTGAAATTCGGAACTCGATTTCCTGTTGAAAAATGGGCTGACTGCTTCATCATAGATCGAGCTCCCTTCATTCTTCAAAGACATCAGGAATGAAAAATACTTCTTCGCAAGTTCAGCAAAGAGTTTTTCATGCTAGACAATGACTATGCGCGTGTTTTCACGCACTACATGATAGCTATTGCTGAGATTTTAAAAGTACGAGATTGTACCACGTAGCTTGAATTTGTGATTGTTGATAATGGTCTCGTTTTTGTCGTAGCCCAAGCACAAAGATATTTATTTAGATACCATGTGCATGTTTGTTGTCAAAAAGATCCGCAGCTCGTGTTTGAGAGAGCAGAGATATTGCAAGTGGAAGTTTGAGCTACTAGGCTGTAAGTTTGATCGCATGATCGCTTCTCTTCAATGACAAGTACATAGTTCGAGCTAAAGCGATCTGATTAGCTTTTTATACATGGCCTGTGGCTGTGTCCAAGTAAGTAATCCGATGAGAATGCTTGGATATAGACTTAAATGTAGATGAAGATGGACGGCTTTGATGTTCTATGTGGCGTTGCTATATCTTTTCATCAGTGTCCCTCACTGATATATTGCACATATATCTTCAATGGAAGAATGGATCATGAGCAATGGCGAGGAATTACTTTAGTCGTGAAGTTATCCAATCATGTATTCGAGGACAATAGAAAAGGTAATATAGTCAGGCCGTTGCAATCCATTGCAGCGAGGCGAGAGAAGAGATTTTTTCCTGGAACAGATGGTTTCCTGAGGGCATCTTTTAACTACTCTTACCATTCATGATGAGAGAAGACAAAAAGTTAGTGATTGACTGACATTACCACAGAAATAATTGGCCTTTTTGCATGGTGATAATAGGGGAAAGAAGTCAAAGGTCGAGGTCATCATACAAAACTTAGCCTTTGAAATCCTATCCGTAGCAAGGCTCACTGATCCTAGATCTTCAGATTCTTTATTCAATCATTCAGACCTGCCGTAACTAAAGGCAAGCTTCCCAATAGTAATGTCGAAGATTTCGATTCGCTCGGAGATGCAGTACAAGCTCCTGTGAAGAATGACATGGTTCTACATGAAAAACTTTTGACAGACAAGCCACTATCGTAAGACAGCCAGGTCCTTACGAGCCAATTTGGAAAATGGATAAACTCTAGACACGGATCCCTTTGAGAAAGTCTGCAACTGCAAATGAAAAGGAGCATGAAGCTCAGCTACACATAGTGAAGAGGAACTTCCGCAAAGCAAATAACACGTAATCGATTTGACTCCGCCACAATACATTGCAGCTATGTCGAATACTTCGATATATGAATATCAAATATCTGAACGCTAAACGAAATTAATAAGATGATTCGATTTTAGGTACAAATTTTAGGTACAAACCCCGCTTGTACTGACAGGGTCCTTACGAGACGAGGCAGAAAGATAAGCCCTAACTTTTAAGACAAATTTCATAGTATCGAAGCTCTACAGTGGATATAACTTTATTTCCAACGACTGTAGGCCATAGCATTCGTTATAATATTGATGCCGCTAAGCTTGTAAAAGGTGTTAATATTTGTGGCGTCTTATCAGTATGCCCTTACAAGATTCTTTGACTGAAACAAGGAAGATGATAGACGACCTAGAAATGATTGGCAGTTTACACCCTTGTAATCCTGTTGCGACAATGTTTCGTGAACCGTACACAGCGTAATGCGATTGGTTCATCTGGATGTAGTGGGGAATTCAATTCCTAAAATACCAACGGTCGGTAGCTTCTACTGCAAGGGGTTTTGTCTCAAGCCGGGTTTTGACAGCTGACTGGGCCTTAAATACTAACATACACGAAGTTAACTGCTGAAGTAACCTTAATCAATCGATTTCATTTGCGATCTAGCCAACAGAAGGCAACTTGCAGTTGTGCGTATTCGCGTAAACATAATATTCAACGAATGGTAGACGAACATACACGAGGCTAGAATCTGATTGGAATGGATAACTTTTTTAAATCCGGAGAGCGATATGTTAATTTCAAAAGCTTCAATCTAGGTAGCTTTCGGTGCTGATACGAGTAAGACGCGTATACGGCAAGTAGGCGTTGTATCTTTCTAGTTCTGTCATAAGGGTCCATGTTCCATGTAAACTAGTACATGCACTGGATGAATGCCCTAGTTGACTTACCCTATACAGATTCAATCATTTACAAGGAGAATGAGAATACCCCAATAACAAAGTTTTAATGTGTGCAAATAAGGAAGATTTGACAAATATATAAAGGTGGAGGCATTCGTGTATTTTCTGTTGCTTTCTTCTGTTCATCAACAGTATCTCATGCATTCTCTCCACATCGCAATTTTGCCTTCTTTGCCTTAGCTTATTTTTACAAAGCAAATTTACTGTCCACTACTCTTGTCACTCTCTACTACATTCATCATCTAAACACGTCTGTAACATCAAGACTTCATTCAACCTTTGCACAATAGTCTTCCTACTGTCACTCTACCTCGAGCCGTTCTTGTACACAGAGCGAGGCCGTCAACAGCATGTCTAACATTATCATCTTGGCTATTGTCGCATGCGTCTTATTGGCAATTGGGTTAGTTTCCTTGATCAACATATCGAGACAAAAGGATGGACCATCAATAGCGGTGTAAGAAAGAACAGAGCGCCGTTCTTGGGGGAGGAGTAGCTGTTACGGTATCTAATAGTTATCTGGGAGGTGGAAGTGATACTCGTCAAGATAATATTCGATCCCACTGAAATACAAACACTCACTCGACGAGCAACATCGAACCTCGAAGAATAGCTGATAAATCCTTTGGCGATTTTTGCCTTTGATCATTTCATACAAGCGAAAGAGAATGAAATGATCCCACGATTTATAATCAATCCTCAATACAACCCGAAAGTCTTGGAATCGCATAATTGAGCACAGACATACCTACTGATCCTCTTTGGTTCATTGTAGTCATGGCTGTGTGGTTGATGTTGAGATCGTCAATTTTGCTTTGCGGCGCAGAATGATTGGATTTGGCGTTTGGGGCTGCAGGAATGAAGCTGTGATAGAATTTAGTAACAAGTTTGGGAAACAGGAGGTTGTGCAAAGAAGATTCGGGGAGGTTGGTTGACTCTTTTCGGAGAGACGTCTTGCTCTTCTGTCGAGCAAAAGACATTGGGGCTTTTATTTTTCCGGATTCTTCGTTGAATAATAATAATCATAAATACGGTTGTTTCGCAAGACATGAGTTATGGACGAGAGTTTTATTAGATTGTAACTGCTATAGCTTAATTTTTGGCCAGATGATCTTGGTGCTTTCATTTCTTATAGTGATGTCAAGATCCAACAGAAAACGCGTTTGTGAATTTGGCGGGCAGATTTCTGAAGTTGTATTATCACAGGAGTGAATGAAACTACCCACGACTTCTGACTTAGCTGGTCACACTTTGATGAAATTCTGTGTAGCAATAGGCGTGTAGTCTAGGAGAGCAATTGAGTTTACATGTTCATCAATTTTGGGGCTTTCACTGCAGAATTCTGTCATGGGAGATCATTTCTAGTATCCTTGACAAGATAGATCATATGCGGTGTATCCCCAAGACTAGAATATAAAAATTATTGATCAGGACAAGAGATGAGAATAGAGCAGAGTATATTCAGAAAGAAGACAGGTAACCATTAGTCTCAACATTGATGTACCACTTGATTCGTCAATTTTCTTCCGAGAGCAGTCTAACCAAAGACAAGGGAGATATTGATTTACAAGTGCTTATTAGCAAAGGAGTATCTCACCCTCTCAACCTAGACTGATTGTGCGAGAGTAAAGCCACAGAGTATCTTCTCACGCTTCTGTAGACTTTGGATATAATTTGTGACTTGTGGGTATATGAATAACAGAATGTGTGGAACTTAATGATAGATAATAGTGGTAAATGATTCAAAGGACCACGGGAAAGATATGGAAAGGTAGATGCGAGCCACACTTGTAGATACGAAGAAATCCGAGATCAACTACCTCAATACTGTCCTTGTGAGTTTCAACAAGATATAAAACTGTAGTCCTACCACTATATAGCTAGGTATGCACCAATCTAAAGCACTACCAAGGCTGGGGTATGTACATGAAGAGAGTTTTGGGACAAACGGGATTCTGCCATTGAGAGTAATGGAATAAAATATCAAGTACTGTGTATATTTTACCAAATTCAAACTCAGACATCATGAATGGGACAGATGAAATAGTGCTAAAAAGATCTGAACTCCAATATTGGCAGGTATAGCCTTGGCTAACTTGAAATGGCCTAGTGGATTGTCGGGAAAAATAACCCAGATTCCGCCCTTAACTTTTTTTTTTGCGAATCGCATCGCAAGCTTTCTCAAGCTGAAATATTAAATTCTTTCTGCGACATCTTAATTTTACTTTTCTATTCACAAGTAATCAAGATGTCCGCACCAGTGACAGGTCTACCGGCGGTTAAACTCCCTACTGCCCCCTCGCCAATTACACCTGAACAACGATATTGGAAGGGCTTTCGCTCCCAGCAACTCATACCATCACCAACGAATTATCCTATTACGCACATATCGTTCCCTCCTCCACCAACAAATGCTCTATCGCCCTCCGGCAATGATTATTTCTGTGTTACTACTGGTACTCGACTCCAGATCTACTCAGTTCGTACACGAAAATTAGTAAAGACTATTACTCGGTTCTCAGATGTTGCGCATAGTGGAGAGATTCGACGAGATGGACGTGTTATGGTGGCAGGTGACGAAACGGGAAAGATACAGGTTTTTGATGTGAATTCAAGAGCCATCTTAAAAACTTGGGAAGAGCACAAGCAGCCAGTTTGGACCACAAAGTTTTCGCCAACAGAATTGACAACTCTCATGAGTGCTAGTGACGATAGGACTGTTAAGCTATGGGATCTGCCAAGTCAAGAAAGTACAACTACTTTCACTGGACATACCGATTATGTTAGAAGTGGTGCTTTCATGCCTGGATCGATGTCGAATATGATCTTGACTGGTAGTTACGATGAGACTGTCAGATTATGGGATCCTAGAGTTCCAACTAGAGCAGCTATGACCTTTAAGCATGCTGCACCAATTGAGACTGTACTTCCTATGCCTTCAGGGACCACCGTTCTTGCTGCAGCTGATAACCAAATCTCGGTCCTTGATTTGGTTGCTGGAAAGCCATTGCACATCATCAAGAACCACCAGAAGACTGTCACTTCGTTGTGCCTCGCATCAAACGCTACTAGACTGGTTAGTGGTGGCTTGGATGGCCATGTCAAGGTTTTCGAAACCACGGGATGGAATGTTGTAACTGGACTCAAATACTCAGCTCCTGTTTTGTCAGTCAATGTTGTTAGCTCTGGTGCCAATCGCGAGGACAAGCATTTGGTTGTAGGTATGCAATCTGGTGTCTTATCCATCAAAACACGACTATCAGGCCAGCAAAAGGTGAAAGAAAGAGAAAGAGCGAAAGAGATGCAAGCCTTGCTCGACGGTACATTAGAGGAATACGATAAGAAGAACAAGAAGAGAAAACACACTAGCGGAGTAGAAAAGAGACTCAGAGGAATGGATTTTATGGGAGAAGGAGCAGATGTGGTGATTGAGGGTAATGCACGTTCAACAAAGCGAAAGGCCCCAGAATGGGAGCGTGAACTCCAACTCGGTCGATATCATCAAGCACTAGATTGTGTACTCCAGAAAGGTCTTCCCGCAGTCACTGTTCTTACACTTCTCACAGCTCTTCGACACCGAAGTGCCATGCGAGCAGCATTCGAAAAGCGTGACGAGACTACGATACAACCGATTTTTAAATGGGTATCAAAACACATTACTGATCCTCGATATGTTCCCATATGTACTGATGCTGCTATGCTGCTCTTGGACATATACGCAGAGTATACCTCTGAATCGCCAGAATTAGAACGCCAAATCAGATTCTTACATCGACGTGTAAGGGCAGAAGTAGAAAGGTCACAAAAAGCGATGCAGGTCAAGGGTATGCTAGACCTGCTTGTGGCTGGGGTAAAATAGGAAGTCTAATGAGGAATTGTCTTTTTTGCATAGCGTTGGCGTTGGTAGGGAAATACCGGAAATGTCAGGAAAAGCTTCCTTGTCCATTCTATATTTGAAAGACTCAATAATTGAACCTATCACATAAGCTACTGTGCACATTTTCAGATGAGGACTGCAATTAAGTTTTTCTCTGCTCGCAATACTATCTTGAGTAGTTTTCTCAAATTTGAAAAGGACTTCGTCTACGTATTCACCTCGCAGAACCAAATTCACGTCATCACGCATTTGCAAGCGCCAGGGGTAAATCTTGATTTTGACCCCACCCCCATGATACCAAACAATCTACGAATAACCTCCTATCGGTTACTGTGATCAACGTTGATTCAATACAATACCAGAAGTTCTCTCCGAATGGTGTCAAAATAAAGCTATGATTTCTGTGGCAACTTTTTCCATGTGGCATGGTAGTATAGTTTTCAATTGGAAAACCGATCGATACCTTGATTCATCTCGTCCAAAACATGATATGATATTCCCAATTCACAAAACTGTGCCATAAATTTTTGTTTTCCACAAATGATTCACATGTTATCTAGCTTGAATCATAAACGTCCACTTTCCCCTGACATGAAGTTCACTTTAAACTAAGACATTGAGCTCCACTGCAAAATTACTATCCAAAATGCCTCGATCAAACACCCTTCCAATAGACCCACCCAAAAGTACCTACACCGGCGATGGAAGACTTAATCGTAATAGCACAACAAAAGTACAATCTCAAGTTACTTCGCAAAAGCCATTCAAAATCCAAACAATCCACCAATCGACCTCTCAACCTTGCCGTCATGGATCGAAGAAATCAAATTCATCAACTATTACAGGAAGTTCGACTTTGAAATCTGCGAGACCAGATGGCTTGAATAGACAAAATAGCGTGCAAACGAGATATATGAATATGCTTCTTTCTCTTGACACTATTCCCCGTATGCACAACATATACATATCATTCTTTAGTTGTAAGTCATCTCACCTCTCGAATCTCTATTCCCCAATCATCATTCCACTTACTCTAACATCGTCGAGGGATACTCTTGGCGGGCTTCATAATCTTCCCAGGCACATTCACATCTCTCCAATCTCTTCCCTCTTCTTCCCTTCCCTCCGATCTCCCAGATGCAACCACCCAACACATTCTCCACGCCGCGAAAAATATTCCTCTTCTCTGGATCGCAAGTTTTAGCTGTGGTATTGGTGCAATGGGTATGCTATGGCTGTGGCATACACATCGGCGAAATTACGTGTGGCTTTTGAATAAGATATTCCTGCCGGGTTGTCTCAATAGTGTTGCGGGATTTGTGGGGACGCTGGTGGGGGTTTATGGGCAGCAAAAGGGAGCGTGGAGTATTACTGCTAGGTGGGTGGAAAATTGATTTTGTTGGGCGAGCAGGGAGAGTAATTTGGATGTTTTCTTTTCCTCCAAATTGTGTTTTTATATTGTGATATACATCTACTTACTCCCCATCTGCGCATAGGGTTACTGCGATAGTTACCGGCGTCATTGCATGTATAACGGGCATTCTATTTGTTTTTTATAATTTCTGGTCGTTGAGAAGGGTAAAAAGTACACATGAAAAAGAGATGAAGAGTTTGGACGAGGGATTTGTGGAGAAGATTAAGAGGAAGAAGGATGAGCCGGCGTTGGAGCCGGGAAGTGTTGTTTAGTGGGCTGGAGATGAGATTATAATGGTTAGGAGATGGGAAAAGATGAAATGATAGATAGATAGATTTCAATTGGGAGATGGGAGAAAGGAGAGATGTAGGGGATTTGTCATGTTTTTCTTTATCTTTCTGAATAAGAGATAGAGGGGCGCACTCAAAGTCGATGCTAATGGTTTCTTGTTCGATTTCATGTATTTATGAGCTATCTACAAAGTTATGAAGAAAATTTCCTTGCGTAGACTTGATGTCATCTAGCTCCTATTCTCTCTGACCTCGCTACGGTGCTTCTCTCACTTCCTGTATGATCCCAAGAAGATGAGCATAGCAATTTTCATTGATATCCGAAAGAAAATTCCTAATCTCCTGAAGATTTGTTTGCAAAATCTCAAAAATCCTCTCATTTGAAAAAAAAAAACACACACAACCAGACGTTCAAGTTATCCAGATCAAGTGATGAAAAAGCCTCCTCGAATCCAAGCAATCTCTACAAAAGCCGTGATGAAGAAAGAACAAGCGTGAAGTAGAAACCGTATATCAAAATTATTTCCAGCTAGCGAGAAAAAAGATCAGTGGGTTAAATACACATCCATACATCCAACCATCACATATCAACCATATACCATATACACTTCTCAAAAAATTCTAGAAACCCCAACTAAACGAGCACCGCGAAGTGGATATGCTAGGGAATATAAAAACGACGAATATAACCAACTACCTAGTACGTGCAATACCCACGATTTCGAAAACACTAAGTTTCAGACTTCTTCCTCTAAGCTTAAGCTCAAGACTCCAAAGCAGATATGCAACAAAGAGGTAAACTTGTGAAGAGGGGCCTAAGTAACGTGATTTGGTACGTGGATATTGAAAGTGTGGTTAGAGTGATGCAAGGGAGAAGGAAGTCTCGCCATCATATCATCACATTATTATCTCATTTGCCTCTAAGCCCCAGTAGAAAAGTTTTTGATTATAATGATTTTGTAAAATTGCTGAACCAAGTAGAAAATATCTATCGTGTGAGTTCGATGATCTAAAAAAGTGGATCACATCTCTCTTTTGCACGATATTCATTTCGCCTGGAATGCGTATTGATATTCTGCAAATGGTTTAAGTGAGTAGTTAGCTTCACCAATTTAGCTTGTTAATTGAAAAATAAGATCATGGGTCTGTGATGGAAAGATGAACAACCAAAATGTCATTAATTTCATAGGTAAACGCCTCGTCCCCTAATGCTTGCATATCATCATCGCCCATGTGTATATACTTAGGTATCCTAACTCCCACTTTTCGTGCACGTTATGTGCTATGCTTTCATGCATCTATCTACATCGCTACCAGAAATATCAGTATCCTTAATTTTTGTTTGTTTTTCGATACTCATTGCAGCCTTTCATTCCCACAATCTGCCCCTTCCACTCGATCCACCACTTCGCTAGCTTAGCTCGTTAGACGACATCATCACTCCCCTTAACAACCCTATGACACCATCCACACCAACTCCTTGCCCTCCCCTCCATCTCCCTAACCAAATATCTCCCCTCACTTTTCTCATCACCAAATTCTGGCACACAAGCCCCTACCTTCACCATCTTAACCCTCTTCTTCTTCATGACCCCTCCGATCCCCTCAATCTCATGTCTTGCATATCCAGGGCCTAGACTTAAATTCCTCTCGCTGCTATTAGGACTCGTGCCTCCAAATATACTTCCTCCAGGACTAGATGCTGGAGACCCGGCTCGACTAGATTCTTCGAATTCACGCGCGTCTTCGGCGTCACAGTCGGTTTCTTGTTCTACTTCTATGGCAGCTAGACAGGCACTACCACGGCCGCAAGGAACACCACGATTTCCTTCACCGATGCCAACGCCGAGACCACCTAAAGATGGAAGGTAGCGTGTACGCCATTTCCAGATGCCTTCGTATTCTTGATCGGTGGAGCGGAGGGATCGCCCGCAGGGCTGACAGAGCCAGACAGCTGTTGGACAACTGCAGAGAGAATCTTTAATTATTTCAGGGGATAATGAAAGGGTGTGATCATGTGTATCTGAGGAAGAAGAGGGGCAACATGATGATGAAGAGCCAGCGACCAAAGAAGAAAGAGGAGCCTTCGAGCATGTCTTACACATGCGTCGATGACGATGACGTAAGAGAACGGGGCCAGGTGGTTTAATAGTGCAGTTCTGTTTGCACAGAATTAGCCTCTATAATATGTGGACACAGCGCCTATACAGATCCCAATATCCTTTAATAACACATACCCTACAAACCACCCTTCCGCACTTGCGACACTCTCCCACCAGATCTCTGGCACAATCACCCACTTTTCCACTACCATGTGCATCGCGTCCGCTTTCAACAAAATAGTAATCTGCGGCCCGCGCTCGATAACGAAATGTATGTTCGGGATCGAGCTCTACATCCTCATTTTCGCAGTGAAGGGTTGATGTGAGAAGCTTGGAGCGAAATTGAAGGAGATTGACTCGAACTTGACGACATGTATGAGAGAGTGCATCGAGAGTATTGAGGTCGATATTAGATGCTATGGCAGATATGATACTGCGGGAATATTAGCCTCTTCCTGATTGTATGATTCACAAGTGAATATAATCAATGATGAATAAGAACTAACGGATAACAGCCCAATGCCTCTGTGATGACATTTTTATTTGGATTCACCCTGTCGTCTTGATCCAACGTCAATGCAAGTGCGTTTGCTCCCTTATTCGCCTCCCCGAATCCGCCCCAAACAGGCTTTTGAAATCCATTTATTCCATTCTGCAAATGGCTCAATTCATTGCCCACTTGCTCTGGAGGTTCCGAATCATCTTCGAAATCGATGAATACTACCATTTTCGAATTTGAAGTGTGTTGTGTAGGAAGAGGAGACTATAGATGTTGTGGTAGATGATAGGAGTGGTATGAATGATGACGATAGTGATGACGATAAGGATAAGGAAATGGATATGAATGAACAACAATCAGATGTTGACGTGTGATTGTTTCTTATTTAGACTACACACCAGAAACTTGTAAGAAGATTTGATTTTTCAACAATTGAATTGTTCTTCTCCTTTTATTGATTCAAAGTGAAACACAACCTAAGACTCGAGTAAACAAACGATAAAAAGGAAGTTCGTTAAGTGACAACTTGTAAGAAGTTCCGACCGACAATATAACAGGTATTTCCCTCGTCCCTCGTCCGTTTCTCGGTCTCTAGCGTCTTAGTCAATGGGTCTCCACCCCTTTCTTTATCAGATCAAAAAAGATCTGATAAAAAGAAGTGGATTCTATTTCGTGATAGACTATTCTTTTCCTCCACTCCGGCTCTTCCACCGAGTCCCACGTTCCTTACTCTCAGCCCACTTCAGCCGGCCGCAACTTGGTTTCTCATTCCAGCAATCGGATGCGCAAGAAAATCCAGACGCGTCCATGTTACACATTATTATCCGGTCACTTATTGTGGGTTTGAGAAGATAAGATTGGAAGGAAAATCCACTTCATTATGGTATGTACTTCGTATGCAGGGGAAGTGTGTACGTCTTGGGAATTTCTATGTGGTAACTTTATGCTAATTCTATTATTATTTGGGATGAGATATTATCATGGACGGTGAACCAGATGAAGAATGATTTGTATGAAATTGTATCACTTAGTTCTTGTGGCATTTGATCGCGTGCTCGGGCTTGCAGTTGTTTGTTGGGATGATCTTGGAAGGATACAATGGGCTGTGATGCAAAGGAGATGATTGAGTTATATTGTCGAAGGTTGACGCGAATAACTGGTATATATGGGCTGATATATGACATGAAATTATGTCCATTATTCTGGTTCGATTTGCACATTATTCTTTATTGCAACACCGCCCTCAAACGACTCTCATGCTGTGTGATGGCTCATTATGAACTTTGATGTAAGTATAGTATTGCAAACTACAGTTTGAAGCTTGCTTGTTCCTCCAACAAATAAAATTCGTGGGGGCGCAGCAATCTACAATATCACATGGCAGAACAGATCAGGATATGAAATCTTGGCATTAACATCATGAATAATTCAACATCGAATCTCAAAAGTCCTATGGCTCCTGCCGATTTGTTTTCACCAGAAACGCCTAATGCTGATCCAGAAATAGACAATCCAGTCTGACCCAATGCAGGATACCCTCATTCGAATGTACCTTTTCCAAACAAACCACCAACGGCCTTGCGCCTACTTTCCACTCCCTTAAATTTCTTTTGTTCTCTTCTCTTCTCCTTCTTCTCCATCACAGCTTTCCGTTCACTTTCCCTAACAAAAGAGTTCACTCCACTATGCTTGCCTCCTCCTCTCCTGATGCCTGATCCTTCGTCCTTCCCACCAGCCATCCGCTCTGTTGCTGACATACCAATACTTACACCAGTGCTTGATGTCCCAGATAAAATACTGCTATTTGTCGTGGCTTTTCTCAATAGAGGTACTACCCTGTGACCTGGTTGCGATGAAGGTGCTGCGAATGCTAGACGTTCATTGTTGGCAGCAACATTGCTCGAAGATTCACGCTTCAGTTGTATTCTGTCGATGATGGAAGTTCCAGTTCTGCGTATGGCGAAAGGATCACGATTCTTTTGAGTCCCTTGTTCTGGACCTCCTTCAATTTCCAGATCATCTTCTGAATCAGACTCGAGAATTTTTGAAGTAACCATAGCATGAGGATCTTCAATAAGACTTGACAGTGATTCTCGAACCTCTGATAGATTCGAGGGCTTCTTCCCTGTACGTCTCAAGTGTGGTGGTGGTCGAACATAACCAGTGCTATCGGAATGCTTACGTTTTGACGGAGGGCCCATGACTTCTCCAGCCTGGTTTGGTGCAGATTGCCGAGATTCGTCGTTTTGGCTTTGAGATTGTGAGTCAGAAGTATCGTCTTTTTCTTGGAAGTTATCTAGAAATCCCATCTCATCTTCACTTCCTCTATCCTCGATTGCACGAAGGAAAGCCTCTTTTTTGGGATTCTGTGCAATCTTTCCAATCTTTTCGTCTGCAAGTAAAGCTTTACGCATCTTGGCTTCTGCTGCGCGTTTTCGACGTTGGCGTGCCTCTCCACCATCATCTGAGTCCGAAAGATCATAATCGGCACCTCGTTTGCGCCGAAGCATGCCCTTGGAGATATCGTTGTAAAGCTTCTCTATTTGCTTCTCGTCACTTGCTCTCTCGCGGTCACTAAAATGGTTAGCAATAATACATGTGTTGGAATCTAAACAGCTTACGCATAGAATTTGGCAAGTTCGCTCTCGTCGATGTCTTTCTTTTCATCATCTATCATTTCTTTGACAAATGCATCCTCTTCCCCTCCACTTTCATCGTCACTGACACCACCCAAACCAGCATACTCGTCTTCTGATTCCTCGGCTTGTTCATTGACCATGTTCTTAGCATTACTCTTTTTCTTATCAAATTCTTCAACAACCTTCGGCTTCCTTTTGGCGGCTTTACGCATGACATCAAAAGCGTCAGCGGTAATTTCAAAGTCATCATTTTGATTGTTATCCTTTCGGGTAGCATCCAATGATTCATCCTCATCGGACAGAGAGATAGCTCTGGCCCTTCTGCGAAGCTTTCCTTTCCTCTTCACAATAGGCGTTTCTTGAATATCATCACCAATCATTTCAGTAGATTGTGATCCCATCTTAAATGTGCCTGCGGTCGAAGGTGGATCCATAAATCGAGATTTAATGGGTGTTATCATCGAGAATCCTTCGTCCTGTGTATTGGGAAATTCGGAGGCTTGAGTCGATAACGGGTTCTCGACCAAACTTTCGAAATCATGGATTTGCGATTGTGAGAATGAAACCTGGATTCCCTGGGTTTCATTGTCTGCTGGTTGTGATTCTGGTATTTGTGTTTGACTATCCATTACCATGTCTTGTGTTTCTTCGTCAATCATGGTGGGAATAAAATCGGGCAGCTCAGGCATAGCTCTTCGGCGAAGGAAATCCATGGAGTGTTCCTTTACGTTTGAGGCTTGTGACTCTGGATTTGATGATTCAAATATATCTTGACTATCATCCATTGTACCCTGGAATATCTGTGTAAGACCGAGTCCAGCGGGGCCCGTTATGGGTAAACCAGGTATGAATGTTTTGGTTGCTGAACGAAGAACTGAAGTTGGAATTACCGGTGAGTCTGTTCGCGGCTGCGACAAAGATAGAGTTCTGGGAGCTTTGGGTGTCTTTGTGAGAAGATCCTCTTCTTCCTCGTCATCGGAGATAATGTTCGTGACTCTCGATTTTTTGGACCGCCGATGGACAGGTAAAGTTTCTTCTTCGTCCTCGGCATCCATGGGGTTAAGTGGATCTTCTGGAATAGAAAGATCAATTTCAGATTCTCCATCTTCCTCTGCCTCATTGTCGAATAAGGGATTTGGTACGGGGTTGTCAGTTGCCTCTTCTTCCTCAATTTCCTCATCCTCATCCTCGTCTTCACCACTTTCTTCATTCTCGGAGTCCTCATGCTCGTTGTCTTCTGAGCCGGAAACCTCTTCCTCTTCTGGTATTTCTTTCGTCTCTTGCCAATCTTCATCGTCGCTGCTGTCGTCCAATGGGTCTACTTCACCATTGGCTTTTCGCTCTCTCTTAGCAGCTGCCTTTTCCCTTGCCTGTATCTCTTCTCCTTCACGGCGAGCCTTAGCGAGTAAGTCATCAACCTCTGCCATTTCCTTTTCTCGCTCCTCGGCAGTCTGTACAATGATTCCTCGATCTCTAAGGGCCTGGAGTCGCTCCTCTCTTTCTCGGTGTGCTTGTTGCCTTGCCTTCAATTGAAGACTTATTTGTAGATCTTGGGCTGTAATCGATGGCTTTTGATTTCTTCCGGAATTTTGCTTTCCAGGCGATCCGAGGTGTGCAAGCATTCGCAAAGCCATCATCGAATGAGGTTCCTTGGCTTGTTTTTCCGGAATTCGCTTGAATATCGCATCTAATTTTGCATTGCGAGCAGATTTCTTTGGTTTCACAATCTCGAGATCACTATCCGAATCAAGCTCCAAGTCACCAGTACTGACTTTCGCTGGCCGTATCTGAATTGGTCGCTGCTTGAAGACAGGCTTCTTCTCAGATAAACCTTCGGTCATATCTGCATCGACAGCCTTTCCTTTGCCCTTGTCTCTCCTGGAAGGTGGTGACGATTTCAGAGCTTCCTCGAGAGTAGGCAAGTCCTCTTCATCTACCACATCCATGGCTGTGCTTGTTACCAGAGAAGTTAAGGCGGGCTCTTGTTTATCATTAGTGTCCATATCATCTGGTGGAGATGTGGGCGGCGTTTCTTGCATCTCAATGTCTGATTGAGGTGCGGGCGGAGGACTTGAACTTGCGGGTCTTGCGGGGTCAGAAGAAACAGTATTAGTCTCCTCAGTTTGTCTGTAACCAAACCTGGCAAACAAGCTCTGTTTCGTGATCTTCTTCTTGTTTTTAGCTTTGTGAGCCAATTGCATATTCCTCGACAATCGCTGAGTCTCTCTGTGCATCTCCTCGATAGCTCTCTTGCTCGCCTTTCGAGTAGGACGATTTTGCTGTGTAAGTCGTTGTCCTCCTTCATCCTCGCTGTCAATCTGATTGTCGTCTTCAATCAATGCGGCCTGTCGTCTCCTTTCTTCAGCTTTCGCAGCCTTCTTCTTTCTATCCTCCGCCTCTCTTGCGTAACGTTCTTGGCGTTTCCTGGCAACCAGATCCTGGAAAGTCTTGTTTGATTTTGATATCGAGTCCAGTTGAAGGTCATCTGGATCGGAATTATCGGCCTGCGGCGTGGCCGATCTGCCAGCACTGGGTGTAACGAAAAGTCCAGGAGAAGCGGATTCTTGTCGAGGGGTTGACTTGACGGGGGTCTGGCGAGGTGAACTTCCTGTCTTACGTCTCCGCAAAACCACTGGTATATCACTTTCATCGGCATGACTTTCATCATCTACTATTTTCGGTGACTCCGGCCTTGGTTTGTTCTTCATGAGCCTCCTGACTCTTTCCCTCGGATTATTCGCCATGAGCTGATCGTCGTCTGATCCGTCCAATGCAGCTTGCATACGCGCAGCCATTCGACCCCTTGGCCTTGCTATTTCTTCTTCGTCTGAAGAGGACTGGCTCCCGACATCGATTGAACCTTTCGTTCTGCCCAGTGCCGTTGACTGAGAGTTTGCATTGAATATATCCGACTTTGGCTTTCGTGAGGCGATTCTTTTCCTTGCATTTCCAGAGACACTCTCCTCATCAGAGTCACTTATTCCTGCAGCCGCCAAAACAGCTCTGATTTTTGATTTGGGTGTCAACTCCATTGGAGAAGTAGACGCTCCAGGCGAAGATTCTCGTGATGAAGCCATTGTAATTAATTATAATATATTTATGACTGAGAAAAATTAACACAATCGTATGTAAGGTTGAGCGTAATCATAAAATAAGAATCATCGAATCATTGTTTGTAGTTGTATAATAGTTAAACGTAAGTGCAAGGAGAAGAAGTGTTTAAGAGTTGGAGAGTTTTGTGCTATGATATTAGAAACGCGTTCCAAAAAGACGTGTACGCGACTAGCAAGCATAAAGTTTAAGTGCGCGTGGAAGTGTGGCTGAAAAATCACGACCCACCTGGGCACCCTCGAGCCACCTTGATAACCGCACCTGCCCCACGTATGATGGATGGATGATGGATCCGACTTGTCACTTCTAATTCCGATCAGATCAGTTCCTCATGACCATGTAGAAATTCGTAAGCCCGAGATATCGAAGATATCGTGAACTGTCTCCAGTTTTTATATATTGATTTGGTTTTCCCTTTTTTCTTGTTTGACAAAGATTTGTTTGACACCTGCCATATATACGGGGTAGTTGTATTTCTAGATGAAATACTGAAAGAGAATCAACATAAAGGCATCACGAAGCCATCAATTTCCCCCTCACTGCAAGTCTGCATCCCATATATCTGATTTGATATTGACCTACAACAAAATATGACAACTACATATCTCCAGCGGTTGAGAGCTAGATCTCAGAACAATGTGGCCGCGCTAAGAGATTCTCCTTTAGCGGAGATTTCAGGTGCCTTTGGTGATCTAGGAACTCTATTACCACTGATGATTGCTTTGGCGATTAATAATTCAATATCTCTCTCAACAACTCTATTTTTCTCAGGCATGTGGAATATATTGACAGGTGTTGCTTTTGGTATACCTCTACCAGTACAGCCTATGAAGGTAATTTCTCTTGTAACTAGCCATATTCCTAGCTAACCATTCTCTAGGCTATTGCTGCTGTAGCCATCTCAAGGAACTTTTCGATTGAAGAAACGGCTTCTGCTGGTTATACTGTAGCCGGCGTGGTGTTAATCTTAAGCGCTACAGGACTTCTTCGATGGTTCACACGTATGATACCTACACCCGTCGTCAAAGGCAAGTCTTTTTGCCGAAGCAATGTCTAATTCAATAAAGTTTCTGTATTAAGTATGTTTTCAGGTATTCAAGTGGGAGCCGGCTTGTCTCTGATCTTATCCGCTGGCTCAAGTCTTCTTCAACCTTTGGGTTGGACGACTCCAAATGCTGCCGACAACTTGATATGGGCACTTTTCGCCTTCATCGCTTTGCTAATTACGCAGAGGCTTCCAAAACTGCCATATGCTCTAGGTATTTTCGTTCTTGGACTTGTGTTATCATTGTATATCACGGGATTTAGTTACCTACCTTCATTTAGATTATGGCACCCTCAAATATATGTTCCGTCCGCAACTTCGTTCAAAGTCGGGGCGCTCGACGCTGGGCTAGGACAAATTCCCCTCACAACCTTGAACTCCATTATTGCTGTCAATTTTTTGGCATCTGATCTCTTGCCAAACATTCCAGCCCCAGGCGTTACTTCGATTGGTGTCAGTGTCGCACTAATGAATCTAATTGGTGGCTGGTTTGGTGCTATGCCTGTTTGCCATGGTTCAGGAGGACTCGCTGCCCAGTATAGATTCGGAGCCAGAAGTGGTGCAAGTATAATCATCCTTGGTGCCTTTAAGATGATCTTGGGATTGTTTTTCGGTGAGACGCTTGTGGGCCTACTAAGACAATATCCAAAGAGTTTGCTTGGAATCATGGTCGTAGCAGCTGGTCTAGAATTGGCAAAGGTAGGAGAAAGTCTTAATTACGGAGCTCGAGACCTGTGGGATATATCAGAATCGAGTGTTGGATCAGATTCTGCTCAACCACAAACGATAAAACGCCATAGACAACTTTCAGACGAGGAAAGGAAGGAAAGGTGGACAGTAATGTTCATGACCATTGGGTTTCTGCTCGCGTTCAAGAATGACGGGGTTGGGTTTTTAGCTGGTATGCTGTGTCATGGGTTCAATCAATCTTCTAGGTTATGGAATGCTTGGGAAGGGTGGAGAACGAGATACAGTGAGAGAAAGATTAGGAGTGCTGCGAATAGTCCCGGAGGTGAAGAAGAACAGTTGCTCTCCAGTGCTTAAGCATGAGACGGGGCTCAAATTCAATGATATTCACGAGCATATGAATGAACGAAAATGCGTTGTTGTAAAACTGTATTTATAATCTGATGGCGCTACCGCCAAATTCTCTGATCACTAGTAATCTTTATTCAGTACTTCAATGGCATTTTCAAGAGATCTTTGATAATCTTATATAATACAGCTCGGTGTGATTTATACATCAAAATTACCATGAATAGTACTGTCGTTGGGCAGTCACAGGTCTATTTGGTAATTGAACCCAGACCTTCTTGTTCTTTAGCTTCTCCTCTCGTTCTTCATGCAGTCTAATACGAGTTTTCTCTTCCTTCAACACGAGTGAAATACCTAAAATATGTTAGCCCTGACAATACTTCTACAAATGATGCTCAACTTACTCGTTGTCCTGTTCTTCATAATGTTAACATTTCCTCTCGCTCTGAAATCATAACTTCTAGTCCAATCTCCTTTTCCACACCAAGCTTCATCAACATATAATGTAGTTGGATCCTCCACTTTGACCCTCTTTCCATCCTTTGTGACGATGTATCGCGTCTTGAAATTTTCAGTAGATTTTCTTTCAACCTTTCCTAATCCCATGCCCCTCTTTAAGATGGCCTCGTTCCTCGCATGCTCTAGATGTTCTTTGACATCCTTGGCAACCTTCTTCTTCGAGAATCTCATCTGAATGATCGCATCTTCCACTGTCTTGCCCGCAATTTGCTTGGCCAAAGGAACCAATTTCTTCACTGAAGTCTTGAAATCATGACTCTTGGACAACAACACCCTTTCCGTTCTCTTCAATGTTTGTTCCTTCGTCAAACGTCCTCGTTTTTTAACATCCTGGATGACCATCTTCCTTTTCCATCGAAGTGTAGCATTGGGGTTTGGATCGAGCGCTCTGGCCATTATTTCAGGGTTTCTGGGTATGACTTGGTTTTCCTCGTCTCCTTTACCTCTTGAATCTTCATCTTCAAAGATGGACGATTTTGCGAGATCTCCCCGCTCGGCCTGTTGTCGTTGCGCATCAGATTTTTTCTTGAGGTATTCTTCTGTCAAAGGATTCTTAGGGGCTTTATCCGGCGAGAACATCCTCCTTGCACTGTCAAGACGCTTTGAGAAATTGTCCCATAGTGATCTTCGTTGATTGGTGTATAATGGGATAAGGAAGGCGATGGGTGGATGGGATGTTGTAAGAGGTGCAGCTGTGGGCTGATCAGCATTGATCATATATATACATAGCCATATACTTACTAGACCTTAGCAGGCGCCGCGAAGGAAGATTCAAACTCATAGTGTGGACTGGGTGGTGTTGCTTGTCAATGGCTCGGGCGTCATATCAAAATAATTGAAGTTCTTAGTTTGCCAAATTTATGTGGCTGCTTTAAGAATCACGCTACAGTCAGGATTCAAGATTTTTTTGGTTCATGCTTATAAGAGCTATCTCGGTCAGAAACTTTCCAAGTTTCAATTAATTTACAGGTAGACCTTCCAAATGATTGGAGGTTTGATCAATTTAATTACATGAATTTTCTGTTATTCATTCGGAACGTTGAATGTAAATGGCGATCTCATGTCCCGCTGTCGTATTCCGAAATTATTAAGCGGCGGCAAAGGTCCGGTGGGATTGAAATGTTCGAGATGGATCGTACTTCACAGGATCAACGCCTACTTTTGTTGTCAATACACAACCCTATTTATTGATCACCTTCCAACAACAAAATCTCAAGAAGATTCTCGAAATGCTTCTTGGGCTTCCTCCCGATATTGATACGAGATTTCCAAAGTGAAGTAGTTGGAGAAAACTTTGTTTACAATGGAACAATCACCTGTTGGTGAAGAGGAGTGGTTAGCACTCGTAGATGAGGCTAGCAGAAACGCGAGAGATCTGGAGCAGCGCATCAAAGTTGTCGAATTATACGATCGCGCAATAAGCGCAGAACCTTGGAGCAACCCGCTTTGGTTAGCAAGATGCGACTGGGTCTTGTCATTATACACAGATTGTCGGGATCCAGATGCAGGATGGCCAGAAGATGAGCGACTCGCCGGACAGGAACTATTCTCGTTACAAACAGCGCAGGATCTTTGGCAGGAAGGCACCGCAGCTACGCAATTTCGTTTGAACGACAGCCATGAGCTATGGAATAGGTGGATAACTATTGAACTGGAATTGCTTGCGAAGTCTCCTACTCGTGAGCAAGTAGAGCGCGTCCGCAAAATATTCTTCGATCGCCTACAAATACCACATGCTAAATGGGACGAGACTTCTCAAATGTTCTCGACGTTTCTCACGAAGTATGACGAGCCCTCTTATGAATCGACGATGGTGCAAGTTACACAGATGGGTAGCACTGCAAGATATTTGTATGAGCAACGTGAACAGCACGAGCTCAAGCTTCAGCAAGCTGTTACGGCTGGTGATAAAGAACACATAGCATCTGTAATGAAGGAATATCTGGAATGGGAGACTTTTCAAACAGTGACAAAGCCCAAAAAAGGTTTACCACAGAGCCCGCAAATTCTCGCAATTGCCCTCTACGAGCGCGCATTAGCTTCCACAATTTTGGGCCGGGATCCTGGAACTTGGGAAGATTACATTGCTTTCGTTCAACAGAGCTACGTTGTAAATCCAGATGCGCAGTTAGGCAGCCCCCTTTACATTGTTCAGCGAGCTACCGCACATTGCCCTTGGTCGGGAAGCTTATGGGCGCGCTACATCCTTCTTGCTGAAACGCAAAACTTGGATTTTTCTTCGATTGAAGATATAAAGCATGCTGCGACGAGTACTGGCGTATTGGATCGTGACGGGACAATGGACGAAGTGATTGAGGTCTACACAGCTTGGTGTGGCTATCTCAGGCGTAATACGATCGATAAACCTTTAGAAGACGAAGCTTTTGATGTGGCAGACGCCGGTCTGCCTGGTTCACTCGAGGCCGTTCAAGACTGGGGTCGAAGGCTCTACAAAAGAGAATACACGGATCCTTCGTTCAAAATCGAAAGGATAATGATTCAGTACCTCACTCAGAAAGGATCAATTGAGGAAGCTCGTGAGTTTTGGAAAAGACTCGTGAATACTCATCAGAAAAGTTATGTTTTTTGGCAACAGTATTACTCATGGGAAATGACAGTCCGATATCTTAATAAATCATCCAACTTACCCTCTATGGTCTTGTCTCGAGCTTTACGTACGAAAGATCTAGACTGGCCGGAAGCGATCATGGAACTTTACATTTCACATTGCAATAATTATGAAGATGCACATACTTTATTAGGAGCAAAAGATCTAGTCCGCAGGCAATTTCAACTAGTTACCAAGCGCAGGGAAAAGTTAGCCATTGAGCAAGCAGAATTATATGCTCAGCAACAGCAACAAATCGTTAGCCCGGAAGCGACAGATGAAGATTCTCCTGGAAATTCAAAGAGGAAGCGTGAGCCAACCTCAGAAGATACCACTGATAGTAATACCCACAAGAAGATAAAAAATGAGCAATCGACAGCTGATGCAGAGGCTTTACGACAACAGCATTTGACAAGGGATCGCGAGAATACTACCGTAATAGTCACCAATCTACCTCACGAGGTCACCCAAACCAAAGTGAGACAGTACTTCAAAGAATATGGTCACATCAATAGCTTGACGCTCAAGACCGAAGCGGACAAGCTTTCCTCTACCTGTTTGATCGAATTCCGTTCCAATGACGACGTCCAATCGGCTTTCCTCCGTGATGGAAAATTCTTTGGTGAGAATCAAATCAAAGTAGAGTCTGGTACTGGTTTGACTCTTTATGTCACTAATTATCCACCTACTGCTGATGAAAATTATATGCATACCCTTTTCAAGGATTGTGGTGAAATATTCAGTATCCGATGGCCAAGTCTCAAATTCAACACACATCGTCGATTTTGCTACATTACCTTTCGTAAAGCTGAAGCTGCTTCGGCAGCCACTCAGCTCGATGGAAAGTTGTTAGAAAACAAATTCAAACTCGTAGCAAAATATTCCGACCCAGCTGCAAAAAAGCAACGAGAGGGTGCCACCGCAGAAGGTCGAGAGCTACACATAACTAGTCTCGATTCGAGCTTGAAAGAGGATGATTTGAAGCAGGTCTTTGGAAAGTATGGCAAGGTTGAATCTGTCAGAATCTTGAGAACATTCAAAGGGGAGAGCAAGGGTGCAGGATTCATCGTTTTTGAGAAAAAGGACGAAGCTACTGCCGCACTTGAATTGGATAAAACCAAGCTGAAATCCTCCATTCTTCATGTCGAATTGACGCAAGCAAGAAACTACAAACCTATCGCAACTAGTAGAGAAAAGGGGGCTTCAGCATCTCCAGCTCCAGACGATGATGGAGATACTATGATGTCTCCTGCTTCTACTACTGACAATCCTCACAAGAATCAACATGCTTTACATCAACCATCAGAAGGTGGCAATCGAACGATTACCTTGCTCAATGTCCCTGATACGGTGAATGATGCAAGAATCCGTGCAATTGCAGAGCCATTTGGAAATATCATCAAAGTTGTACTTCGTCCAGACCATCAAGGTGCAATCGTCGAGTTCGAGGATGTTAATTCTGCAGGTAAAGCATCTCTCGGTCTTGAAAATCACGAGATAGCACCAGGTCGCAGATTGAGAACAGGAGGAATGAAAGATCTTTTCGCACAGTCGAGTGAGGTTAAAAGTGATCGCATTGTGGTTGGACAAAATGGTAAGAAGGAAAAGGAGAAAGCGGGTGCGAGTACAGGGACAGGAGCAGGGACAAGCACGAGTAATTTCATGCAACCCAGTGTACCGATCAGAAGACCAGGTGGGGGAAGGGGTGGATTGGGACAAAAAAGAGGATTGGGATTCTCGGGCGGGAAAAAGCCAGCGCCAGTGCCGGCACCAGATACGGGTTCGGATACTAATGCAAAACCAAAAAGTAATGCGGATTTCAAGAAAATGTTTTTGAGTGGTGGAAAGGAATGAATGGGATGGGATGGGATGATAATTAATTGATTGCAGTGTTGCTACGTAATAAGAATAGGGTAGCTAGGGTTAGGTAGAGAGCACATAGTAAATCAGATGTTAATATCTTTTCTTTGCTAAATTTGTCTGTCGTCCCGTTGTGAATGATAGTTGATTGCCATGTGTACGAAGTAGAAAATCGTCATGAGATTCAATGAGCTTAAGTATGTATATATATGAAAGTAGCGTTGTACATAACCGTCCTATTAACGTGTATTTTCATAGTATCATGTCACAATAACTTTCCTTCTCATATAATAGATAATAGAATATTAAGATATTAATAATTATCCCCCCTCCCCCCCCCCCCTCAAAAAAAAAGCAAAAAGTTATGACAGCTATCTCGTCTGATCAACGGGAGAGAATATTATATTAATATAATATTATAATAAATACCTACTAACTTTATAACTTTAATATTATGTATTTTAAAAATTTCGATAATATATTGAAATACTCTGACAGATTATTCTAGTACATATCGATAAGTATGGAATATGAGGAGAAGAGATGAGAGTGAGTTGAGAGTTTTGAGATGTTGTTAGTAAGGGCTATCTATGTATATAAATAGGTACTTATAGATTAATAGGTACCTAGTATATAAGTATAGTATATTCTGTTATTGTAATCTTACTTTTCATGGTGAGAAACATTTGAAAAAAGGGGGGGGATCAAATGTATCAAATATACCTAGGTAGGTTATCAAATCTGCATTATTTTCCGACAACGAATGATCCATCGTATCGTATCCTATCCTATCCTATGAAACCTATATAAATGACTATTCAATCACAATCCTAGCCTATCCTATTCCATAAAAAGAAAAAGAAAGCCTACTTCACTTCACTTTGCTCCTCTTTTCTTCTCTCCTCTCCTCTCCTCTCCTCCCCTAATGAAACTGATCCTCCGTGACTCCCTTCCCCATCGCGCTCGTACTACTCACTCCGCCAGTCACCATCTTCAACAACTCATCTGCATAATTCGCTCCGGACCATTTCTGATGCTTCACCACATCCACACCCAGATCCATTTCCGGTTCTTGCACCAACTCCCCATAGGCGCGCATGCCCTGTTTACTATACGCCTCGGCAAAGCGATGACTAATCAACGCCGTGGTGTGTAAACCGGCTAGTGTGATGAATTGCCAACAATATCCTAGTTTGGAAAGTCGCTGAATGTATGTTTCCTGTTCTGCTCTGGGCATGGCCGATTTCCAATTAAAGGACGGAGAGAGATTGTATGCGAGTTTCTGGTCGGGATACACGGCGTGCACGCCCGACGCGAATTCCTCGGCTTGTTTGTAGTCTGGGAGTTTGGATTCCATCCAGATGGCGTCGGCGTAGGGGGCATACGCGATAGCGCGATTTATGGCACACCCGCATCCGCCTTGGAGTCGATAGTAGCCTTCTCGTGTACGAGGAGCGTCCCAATCCCAGTGGATGTCGATGCCGGTGATGGTTTTGGCAAGGGCTCTAGCTTCAGAATTGCTTTTGCCCTTGACTTCGGTGAGGAAGCGGGAAACGAGATCGTCGGATTTGGTGTTGGGGTTGGCTTTTATGGTGGCGATGACGGCGTCATTGAAGAGTTTGAGATCGGCTTGAGCAGTCCATGTATCTTCAATGGCTTGGAGTTCTGCACCAGTTTTTCCGGCACGCTCACCAGCTATCATTAGATCGTTAAGGGGTTGGAGATTGGGGTTTGTGGAGCCGAGAATGTAAGCGTGATCTCGGGGATCGATGGTTGTGGTAATTAAAGTAGCAGCTTCGGCGTCTGTACGGGCAATAGCGAGGAGATCAGAGCCTGCGTGGTATGTTAGTTTGTATTCTTCATCTTTTCAAACAAAAGTATAGATTTTGACATACCCATAATATCAGCCTGAGCACGGATAGCAACCAAACGATTGATATGTTCACTGATAGGAACGAGGACCTTTCCAGCCATATGTCCACATTTCTTGGTACCAGGAGCTTGATCCTCAATGTGAATACCCGCAGCTCCCTTCTCTATGAACAATTTTGTTAATTTCATAACGGCGGTGAGACCACCATGACCAGTATCAGCATCTGCGATGATGGGACGAAGATAATCGACGTTTTGGAGCTTGGCTCGATCGGCTTTCGAGGCAGTCATTACTCGTTCTTCACGTTGTTTACGGTCATGGAAGAGTTGGGCCATGAAGAGATGTGATACTTTGTTGGGTACTGTAGTCTAGAATATGTTAGTGAATTGGAGGCAAGAGAGGAAGGAGGTGGACTTACATATGGATAATCTGCGAGATCTGGACCAGGTTCATCGGAAGCAGATGCAGTGGATGATGATTGCCATCCAGAAACATAGACTGTATCCAGAAACTTTGCCATTTGAGTCAACATGGTAGGTTCCAAGCAACCATATGTATAAGAAGCATCTTTGTTCTGTTTTTCGTGATATTAGTATCCATCTGTCATCGACATCGAGATACATCAGGAATGCATACCTTGAATCTTCCCTCCAAGATCTTCCAAAGCTTTTTCGATTGTGCATTACTTGGGTATTCAATCTTTAAATTTCCCCTCTTTGCCACAATCTGCTCAGCAGTAAAAGCTCTCTTGGTATATCTCCATCTCTCATCTGCCCACCATTGCTTAACAGCAGCAACTTCTTCTAAGAAGATTCTCTCTTCTTGTTCTGGATCTACAGAAGTACCGGCCATTCTATTGGTAGAAACCATGTTGTATGTGTATATATGGATATAAGGTGTATAAAACAGGAAACAAGCCTCGTTCGTGAGTAACTTCTTTCAAGCTCCGAAGACTTGATGTTCAGTTAGAATGTAAGAAGTAAAGAATCCTATGTATCTTTAGGAATGTAGAGTATTGGACTAGTAATCAATCTTTCAAATTCCAAGATTTATAAAGTAAACAATGTCAACACAGTATCGAAGGAAAACACAGAAGCAGATAGTTCCAAGGTATATAGCTATATATTCCCCTCCTCCTAGGAACCTACCCGGCCCAAGGTCCGAACTAACTTCCTACATCGCAAGCCCATGACAAGACTCATTCACAATCGTTCGTATCCTCGGACCATCAAGGAATCCTTTGCCATCAATATACAAAGCATATGGTTGGCTGTTCGGATCAAAGGGAGAGCTTCAGGAATGCCGTGATTGGATACATTCCCGAAAACTGGGGAAAACAGAGGTACCATTTTAGTGAGCTTGGCTTTCTAGATCTGATGCGTTTTAGTGTAACATCTTGCGGTTGACTTTTTGTTATGACGAATGCGGAATCATGGATGGATGGATGGTAGTTGAGATTTGAGATGGAGAATGTGAATATACTTGCTGGTCTTTGGATGTCAATTCTGAGTCGTGTGCAGCTTTACCTACTATAGCATCACTCATCTACTTTACCATTTACCATCAATGTTCATTCATCCAAATCTCCATCTCCAATCTCACCATCAAAACATCCCTCATACGGTCAGACTGCCCAGTGCCCAGACGTAAGAATCATGTAAGACATGCTTTTGGAGAGTTACATCTCAGCTATCACTTAACATGTGTTTCCACACACGCGAAACTCGACGTTATCGTAAACATGTGAAGACTCTCGAAAATTCCAAAATAGATATGATGACCCCAGATCTCACAAGGGTTAATAGTTCTGCCGAGGGGTAGGTCGTCCAATGCGGAGGAGGGGATCAATTTTTTACAGGTCCAATAGATGCCTCGGCTTAGTTACCCCTTCATTTGTAAAGGATGATCCGGTTATCGCCTTGGTACTGTTCCGAGAAAATGATTATTTCCGATCATGCTTTTTCTAATCCGACTATAGGATGCGGTTTAGGAATTAAAGGCTAGGCATTCGGTGAGGTATTTATGTTTTCAGTCATATATCCTTCGTCCATGTAACCTTACGAGTATTGTGTCAATATTAGGAAGTGATGCGTTGAAAAGCCGAGAGAAATCAGGTCATCAATGAACGATCAATGGATATATAATGCTATCAGCAATTTTGCCGGTATATTAATTTCTACGGGGTAGCACAGGTCTGCTATTTTGCTTCTAACATACACATGTCTTCTTTAAAGTCTCGATCGCCCCAATGCAAATGCTCACTGCATATCCTCACCATCCCATTCTTTTCAATCATCAATTCCAGAACTCGAGAATATTTCTAAATGCTATCGAGGGACTCAAAGGGTATAGAGCAAAAACGCAAATGTCGTTAACGCATTAAACAGCCTGTCTTCGAATACTCAAAGGTTCATGGCCTTAGTGTATTGCTCCCAAGGAGTAAGTGTTCCTAGGGTTCGTCGCATATGTGCATTGATGATTTGAAGTCCGTAAACATAACTGGCATTAACCCATCCAAAACTAGAAATCATTAGAATTTTGCCGTTGATCAAACACATTGGTATCACTCACCCTTCTTTAGCAACTCCCTTGAAATCCGACCCTTGGTTGCCATATTCTGCATCAACCTTATGAGGATCAATCACTCTGGTCACATCGTATTTTTCAACCACTACACCATTGAAATCAACAAACGCTGTTGTGATCATGAACAACCATTTGTAAGCAAGTCGTTCGGCTTCTTCCTGATAATTGTATCGTAGTAGTCCTGTCCAAGCTAGCATTTGCTGTGGAGCCCAACCATATGGGTAATCCCATTGACGATTTGGTCGGTCTAATCCAACGGCACCACGAGACTCTTCAGTTCCAGACAGTAAACCTCCAGCAGCTTCAAACTTAGGAAGTGCGTTAGTGACGAGACTGGCAGCTTGCTGTGGCGAAGCAACACCTGCCCACATCGCCCAGAAGGTCGTAGCACTCTCATATGTGCACTGCTCTTGCTTCAGGGTGTTATAATCAAAGTACATGCCCTTCTCTTTATTCCAGAGGTATTTATCAATGGCTAACTTGCGACCTCTGGCTCTTCGATCCCACATTGAAGAAGTTTGCAGCTGACCAGGCGTCATATCGCCCACGCAAAACTCGGCTGGAACCTCAAGCTTATCTTTGAAAAATGTTCGAATGGTATATGCGATATCCTTTTCATATTTATAAAGAAGAGAATTAAGATCGATTGTTGCAAGATCTGCGCAAACCCTTTCCAAACGGTAGGATGTGTCATGACCTGACTCACGAACTGCTCGATCATGTAGGAAGTAATCGTCCAATTCCTTTTCCACAACTTTTCCATTATTGTAAGCATCAACAAATTCTTTGAAGGTCATGTTGTACTTCTTAGCATAAGGTGCCAACAAATGTTCGAAATGCGATGCTTCAGTCTCTGGAGGTACACCAAGACCTTCAGGGCGATATCTCGATAGACCTGTGACAGGGTCATATCTTGGTTCTGCCGTCCACACGCTGTGGTATTCCTTGATGGCGGCAAGAATAGCCGTCTTTAGAAAGTCCAATGATCCTGGCTCATGCTTGATCTTGTCAAAAACTCGAAGGGCCATATCTGTCAAGAAAGGTGGTTGAGAACGACATAAATAGTATGACCTAGTGGCATTGAGGATCTTTCCGTAATGTTCAATGCAAAAGCAGAAGTTTTGTACCATCGACTTGGCTAAGTGTACCTTGTCGTTGACAATTAAACCGAGTGATTCCATATAACTATCCCATCCATAAAGTTCGTTGAATCTACCACCTGGTACTACGAATGGTAAACCCTTAAGAGTTTTCTCGCCTGTTGACGGATCAACAACTTCCTCCATGGCAACAGCTAAAAGACCAGGCCTAGAGTTCATATCACGAACAACTTCTGGTGTAATTTTCTCAGGTAGCCAACAAACATCTAGACGCACTTCGGGTCTATCAGTTGCCACTTTGGTATAGTATGCATGCTGCTCAGGTGCACCCCGTGGTATGTAGATACGCGGACGGGGATCATCGGTCCAATCCTTGGGATCACGCCCAGCAATTTCAATCACCGAGCCATCGATTCTACGAGTCAGGCCATCCCAGAACGAGCCTTGTATCAATCTTGAGAGGCGGTTGACAGGATTCTCATTGAGGCGAGATTCGTCCAAGATAATTTGCTCTCTACCATTTTCTTTCGCCAAAGTCAATTCCTGTAGAAGATTTGATAGCATATAAGTCCCTCGGATATCATATCTTCTAAATCCGTTCGACGTAGCGGTTCCAAGAGGAAGTGTCTGTCCCAAAATTCGTTAGTTAAGAATCTGAGTGAATAAAATGCCTGCAATATCTTACCTTTGGCCCTACATCTTCAATTGTAATTTGGTGATTATCATCTGTGTCTTCCTGTTTTCGAAGGGCTTCCAGTGTCGAGTCAACTTGTATCAAGAATTTGCGTCCATGATCTCCAATATCATCTGCACATATGTATATTAGTCAATGAGACTTTGTGAATCAGAATATGGGCAACTGACCATGGCTGCCTCTCCTCTTGGGCTTTTCTAATCCTGAGATGGGTGTGGAGAAGGTGCTCTGGTTCTGCGAGGAGGTTAGATGAGTGTTTGAAAGGTTAAGGAGAGAAGTGCTGTGCTTACTGAAGAGTATGTACGGGTTCGGAATTGTCGAAACGATTTCTGGTTTGTATCATTGCTGTAGTAAACATGTGCCGCAGCGAATGGATCGATTTCACTGGAAACACTAGAAGTACGGTGCTTTCGCAATGGCGAGTTCATTCTATAGTCGGAAAGTTCTTTGGTGGGCGTTTGTAATTTTGCAATTCTGTAATATCTCTGGACAATTTTCGAAACGGTGACGTCTTAACAAGTTATAAATTCTGGGTACAGACAGTGGGGTGAGAGGTGGGGGGGGATGATGTTTGTAGTTTCTGGAAAAGATATACTCGTCGACCGTGATCGTAGATAGATGAGATGAAGAAGGATTGAAGAATTGTAGAATTGAATGCTGAATATGAATCTAGTAGGTTTTAAGGAGATAGAAAATGAATAGTATTACTCGTATACCGTTATAATCTCCACAAAAAAAGAGGATAAGGGTATGAATATGAGATCCGTGGTGTGTTTGGATGTTATGCTGGTGGAAAGTTCGAAAACGTTTTCAAAACGTCAGCAGAAATGTTTGATGATGATCATAGCTGACTTGCTCGCTGGCTGACTTGCTGGCTGTAAGTAGCTGACTACAAGTATCGTGGGTATGATATGATAGCTAGTTATTAGTAGATCTCTAGTAGATACCCAGGGAGCGTTATCGGTGCCGCCGCACGATCCCAATGAAAGATAACCACAACATTCAATATCTTCTGTCCAATGTCTACCAAACATCTAAACATCCTGCAATCCTTCAATCTTGCCTGCACTTTCTCTTCACCCAACCAATCTTCTTCAATCGTCAATTCTTGCTCAACCTATGAGAGTGTTTTGATGCTTCGATCTTTTAATTTGAAGATCCTCAAAATATGTTGAGTCATGTTGAAATTTGATTCATTTACAACAACTTCCAATGTTCTTCTGATCTTTTGGATCCTTTTTGATTTGTCTTTGATGTCATCCTCTTGTTTGTCTTCATTCACCGGCCTCCAAGCCGCCGAGACAGATGCAGTATGAACACAACATGATATTTATCATCTCAGATGCATTAGTGGGACGGTACTCCTATCGATTGAGCCAACCATAGCATACTGGTAATGAAAATAGTGGATCCTGTGGCGGTCACCCATCGACCATCATCGTCGACCAGCTATTATCCCATTGGATAGCCCTAGATTATAAGAGTTAAGGGGTTCATTCTTCGTGGGGGCTACGTCGTGATAGCGGCGTCCGGTTCGCTTCCGCTATTCTTGTCGTGTACCCAGGTATTCCAATGCAACACAACGTCTCAACCTCAACCAAAGCAGAGTATGAACAAAGTCAATGAGTACATTCAACATCACTACTCCTCAAATATTGGATATGTCGCTAATTCTTCGTGGTGAGAAGTTTTGAACCATATTCGTCCCATTCCACATATATTGACTGCACTGCACAACTTGCAGATTGATATGCTCACTGCCTCTCGAAGGCGACCTAGACTCCTTGCTCCAAACGTCATTAATATTCAAAGAAAGATGAGTTTCTTGGTGCTACGAACTATTGACATACTGGTCCTGTTCGAAATTCAAGAGCATTATTAAGTCTGCGATCTTCCACTTAGCCTCACCTCGCACTCTACATAGGATCAAGATGGGATTAAGATGGGATGGCACATCGAGTTACAATACATACCGAATAACTCGGGTGTCATATTGAGGTAGAAACCTTGTCACCGAGCCGATGTTGCACTCCATGTTGTCATCGCCATGTGAACAAAGTGGTACAAGTACACCACCGGAAATTACAAGACGCAATTTCAGCTTGTTAGCATATGTGGCTCGGATTATCATGGTTACAATTACAATCATGTGTTTAAATCGACAACCGGGGGGGGAGGGGGGAAGGGTTCCTGATATAACCATCTCAGTCATGCTACTTCTTCACGGCTTATAATTTGACTGCCGACGTGTAAGCCAAAAGATGGTGCTCAAGCCGGCTTTGGTCTCTGATGACCACGGTAAACCCGAGATCTAAGGAATTTGAGTTATCGCACTTTCCGAGAATCAACATCTTTGCTATATATCAGACACAAAGAAGAGCCTTGCCAGATTAACCCAGGCAACTGAAATGTCTCACAATTATTACCTCAAGCACACAGATTCATCTTAACTTTTAACCACACTCATTATCTAAGGTCTTGCCAAGGTTGCTAGGAAATCAAATATCGCCTCCAACCTGTTGCTATCCATACGATGACCCACAAATTGATGACCAGGTTCATACTATCATGCTTTCAATCGAAATCCTTTACCCGTGGAGGAAAGAAATAACTGACGGGTATAATCTCAATATAGATGCACTTGCTTCTAGATGTCTTACAATATGAGTTATGCGGGATCGATCATTGAGCCCTGCGGAATCCACTAACTTCATCCTCCAAAGAACGTTTCCAAATTTTAGGTCTCGGAACCTCATTTGTCAATTTCACTATTTTGCCTTGCGAGAGCGCAAGTGACAGCTTCCACCTGACAGAATAGTTTTGGTCAACTACAAGCGATGCAGACTGCAGACTGTTGATATGGACGATGTAGGCAGAAGCATTATGTACGGTCTAATTTGGCTCTGGGACAAAAAGATGGCTTCAAGTAAGAAAATGAAGCAACAATCTTATGAATATCCCATATTGATCCGGCGCTAGTGTGGCATGGATCCGAGACTATCAAATCGCCCACAATTTCTGAACCTCTGGGCTTTCAGATTAGTGACAGACAAGCTAGATTTAATAGGTCAGCCTTATAGGCAAAAGCAGACGCACGATCATATGGTCCTGGGGCTTGGAGGAACTTGTCAATATGTGCATCAGAGCCAAAACTTTTGTTGGTCTACCTTGCTCTCCAAGCCATTGTTCACGGTGTCGAACGATCTGACTAATTTCCAGCCCTTTGGAAAAAGCTATCTTAAGAGCAAGAAGAGCCGGCGGAGTTGCATATTAACAGTTGTGAGGACTTGATTATTGTTGAGACAATCAGCTTTAGCGGACCCTTTGAGAATATTTCACCACGCTCTCCTCCAGGATAATGAGAATCGACCTTATATGCAGAAACCACCCAAATACTAATCGTTAGGGGGCATATTTTCGCCGCAGTTTGCCTCTTTAGACACCGTCTACACACATCCTTTGAACATCAGGCTCTTTATGCGTCAAGGTATAATTATCTCAACTCCTTGAATATGCCGATTCACGCAGTTCAGCGAAAGGTTGAAACATATTCCTATGGTCCCAAAATAGAGCTTCAGATTTACAGCATCAAAGAATCGGTCCAGAGCTATGCACAATTACAAGAGACGTTTCGTAAGACAAAGATTAGATGGCATGTGTACTAAAGGACTCTAGACACTAAAACAACACCTGGTCTCGACACGCCAGAATTGTGGTTTTCTTGAATCAAGCCTACGGAGATTATGCCATGCAGATTTTTCTCGCAGATACATTTTATTGAATGACACTAGATGATAACTCACCGATACTGTGTGAACATAGAGCCAAAATGAATCAATTGCTTGGTGGCGGACGGAGGCGGCAGGATTTATCGAGCGTTTGGAGGACAATGGGCTCTTTGAACTCTGGAAAAAACAGCCAAAAGGAGAAGAAAGGCCGCTTTCAAGGCGTTCCAAGGTTGCCTGATATCCACATTACCTCATCTGGATTGTTATCCAACACTAATTTTGCGAGTTGTTCTTGACCATAGTCCATAGGTGAAGAAACGATCCAACACTGTGGAACACTTCTTAACATTGACATTAGCCGACAGAGCTGATCTCCTCGGATGCTTACCGAGACACGAGAAAATAAAGACCAGGTATTGAGGGGCGTGCATCAATACGATAAAAAAGAGTCTAAGCAGTGCGGTACAGTGAGAACTCGCTCCATTCTCCTTTGAATTAAGGGTCATGCCATCTCAAGCTTCAGATTTTCTCCCGGTTCCATGCATCCTTCCTCTTCGACATTTGGGCGCCGAGACAAGTCTTCGAGAAAGAAACAATTGTAACGATTGTAACAGGATCTTTCAGCCTCCCCCTTCCCTCCTCAAAAATCTATTCTATTTCTCCTTTATTTTTCCCTTCAACGGAGGCCTCGGATGGAGTTCCCAAATATTATCTACCCGAAAAGAGCTTGGGCCCAACCAGCTACAAATTTCCGAAATTAAATTGTCCATGCACCCTGAGGCACCGTGGTGAAATATGTCGTGTTCGTTTCACGATGGAGTAGTATATACCATGCAAATAATAGACAGACCGTCCAAAACACATCCAGCTGGAATTTTTAACCTTTTTGACTTCAAGGGTCTCGTCTCCTCATTCCTTCGTACTCGGAGTTATACAATCACGATTTGTTGAGTACAATTGATGATACCAATCAGAATTTGTTATGATGTGCGATGTAAATCACTATGGCTGATGTTCTTTGTCGTTCCAGCCAGCCAAGCCCAAGATTTCAATTGAACAATACCTCTCCTCTCTATCTGCCGAGTTTATACGGAAGAGTAACCTTACTCTGAATGAACACCTGGACTTTCGACTTCTTATCGGCTTGCCTATCACTTGACAACGGGTTTACGATAACCAACTTACAGAAACACAAATACAATTGAAGATCATTTGCAAGTAGTGGTTCTATCTTCAAATATACTTTACCCATCTACCTAGTATGGTAATTCTTGATCTTGATATCGGAAAAGCTGTCCCAAAATGTCCTGTAGGAAAAAGTGGAAACTTTTAACTTTACACTAGGAAAATAAGTCTGATCTCCAGACTAGCGAGACTAGCTGATTTTCCAATCTATATTATCGTAGAGATATCAAGTTTTTGGGAGATCTTCTAGCGTGCTGAGTGACGGGTTCTTCTCTACTGATCCCTGAGATAAGGGGCCTGGATTCGGTTTAGCATTTCGCATAAATCATATGCGAAATCCCATTCCGCCCTTTGCGAATTGATAAAGAATTACTTCGAGCGATTGAGAGCTGCTGAAAAATCGATATATCAAACGGAGAAGAAACCCCCACCTAGAACATGAGATAAGAGAGGCCGACACATATTAGGACAACCCTCGATAATTAAGATTTGGTGGGCGAATTTTCACTATCTAGTCTTGAATCTAGATGCAACATACTCGAGAATCTCGAAATCTTGAAAATGCCATGCCTTGGTATCATTACCTTGTGATTGATCTAAGGCTAGTTGACTTTTCCCCGGTATTTGGTAAATCTGATGTAGCGTTGATGTAGCACCGCATCAATACTAGTGGTCCTTGGTATGTCAGTCAAGGGGGCTAAAAAGATAGATACCACTCGCCATCTGTGAAATCTCGCGGCTGTGGTATCCAGTTGAAGTAAGTACCAGACAGTTTACAGCATCTAACCATTCATCATCGTACAGTGTCAATCGTAGGAAAACTTTTCCATTTAACTTTTGAGCCGCTATGCAATTTCCTCGACGCCTATACCAAATCCAATTCAGAGGCACTACTGCAGCCATCCGAAGCCAAGTCCCTGTAATGATCTTTTGGGTGAGCTACTAAGGCAGGTACGCGCAAAATATGGTTCGAGCCAATTGAGTAATTTATGTACGAGCGTCATAAGAAAGTTATTTCGACATACATGGTCACCATGTAATCATGATAATGAAATGCTTGTTTGAGAAATTTTAGCACTAACAAATTCAAGTCCTCATATGTGGTCCTCGTAGACAAAAAGCGTGCAATGGGAGCTTTCAAATATGTTATACAACGGTGGAGATCATTGTAGATCTTCCAAAAAGACACCATCCAGACTCCACAGTGCGTCTAGCTCAAAAATTTACTCGCAGGGGCATAGTCTTTTCGCCTAATTACAAACTGACATCCCAGTCTAGTGTCAATCGCTTCATCATTTCCAATAGACCGAACCTACTCGCTTCTATAGGTATCTACCTCATGTTTTAATTGTCAAAGCTGCGTCGGGAACGCACAGCATCAAAAATAGTTTCGTCTGAATCCTAACCAAGCTTGGGACAGTCACACCCGGGTAGCTCTGAACAACATTTCTTTAGTTTTGGACTCGGCGTTTGATACTCTTTGTAGCATCATGAAAGAGGGGTTCCTATTCAATTTTCTGCCCGCACTGCCCGCCTGGCTTATCCAAGCTTGCAATCGTACGGTAAATTGATCCAATCAAGTATGGCAGTAGCAAGCTGAATGTATGATCTTGTTTGTTACTCGCTCAGGCCTGTTCGAGCTACAGATTTTGACAATTTGCAGTTGCTGAAGCTCCAGATTTGGTAACTTGGTTAGGACTTTTCTCAGCTCCTCTTTGTTCCGAACCAACGGAGGTGCCATGAATGGATGTTATTTGTCCAGTTCCTATCTATTGTTAGCTTCACTAGTGAAGTTTTCGCAGTGCTCAGTGACGCTAATGAATATAGCTTTTTCTTCACAGCATCTCCTTAGTACATATTGCCCTTCACCCCGATCGTCAGTAATACTTTCATCTTGAACTTTTGTTATTCACCTACAGTAAAGCTATCTTTCTTTTGGCTCACTGTTCCAATCTTTCTTAATTCCAACACTCGTTGCATATATTCTTCAACTTTATTAATTATTAACTTATTATTAATCCTAAATCATACTTACATCATTCTCACATTCGACTGCATTTTACTCTTTATCATCCAAGATGAACGCCCTCAAGGGATATCTCGCCCCTGGGAAGAAGGCCGAGCAAGATGCGAAGAAAGCAAAGAAGACTGGAACATCAGCACCAATGCAGTTGGAAATGCATACAACCCCTCCTCTAGGTTCACCAATGGCAGGATCATTTGCCGATCGTTCGAGGCCATCCTCTCTATATCCGGAAGGTGATTTCAGGAATGGCCCTAGGGAGAGTGTTTTGACTGTCAGATCTGATGTAGTTGTCAGTTGGTTACATCAACAACAAATGGAAAAACTATGGGCCGTTGGTGCTCCGGGAGAGGGTGTTATCTTGAAGAAGGCAAAGGGTGATTTCACATGCTGCCCGCCTTCTTTAAGGTCGGAACCATCAGGTATCTTTGACTACATTGTAGCCATGAATGTTAGAGTAAGTGAATGGTGTTTCTTTTCTTCCACAAGCATTTGCTAACTCGATATTTAGGCTGCCATGACTGTCAATACTCGCGTGATAAAAATCTTCCTCGCCCGTCAACATGCTGATTATGTCCCTCTTTCGGATGGTCTCCGTCTTCAAGTTCTTCCTACTGTCGAGTATTTACCTCGATGCCAAAAGCATCACTTCGGTGCTTTTATCCAAGACCAACAAATTCTCATTGTCTGGGATGATGACCCAAAACACTTATTGCAGAGAGCAGAGTACATTGAAAGATCTTTGCTGGAGATGATCTGGGCCGATGATGACGAAGAAACTGACGAGAAGAAGGGTGGAGCAAATGTTTCCACCGCTGAATTGGGAAGCGGATCTGATGTCGAAGATGGTTATGGAGCGCAAGAAAAAAGACCAACACTACTACTCAATCCTCTCATGGTCGGTGCGACTTTGTGTCTTCTAGTCACCGCTCTCGGTCTCGGTTGGAGAAAGCTTGGTCTTGAAGTCGCTGTTGATGGAAGTTACACTCGATTGGCTTTACTCGCCGTCGTTCCTTGTCAAATTTTCGTTTCCCTTTTCTTCATGCAAGTGATTATCGTCAATCTGACCCAGTGTTTTGGACCAATCAACAACTTGAACAGTAACTCGAAATTCTACTCCGGCAAAGCTCCTCGACGTCTCAACCGAAATAATCGAGAGCTTCCTCACGTCACTATTCAAATGCCTGTCTACAAGGAAGGTCTCGTTGGTGTTATTCAACCTACGATCATCTCTCTCAAGGCTGCTATCTCTACCTATGAACTTCAAGGTGGCACTGCCAATATCTTCATCAATGATGATGGTATGCAATTGCTTCCCGAAGACGAAGCTCAAGCCCGTCGTGACTTTTATGATGAGCATACTATTGGATGGGTCGCGCGTCCTGGCCACAAGCCCAACCCTGAAAATGGAGAAAAGGCTTTCCTTCGTCGTGGTAAATTCAAGAAGGCTTCCAACATGAACTACGCTCTTATGGTTTCCAACAAGGTTGAAGAAAGACTTCTCACCATTGCGCGTCATGAGGGTTGGTCTCAGGCTGAGGAATACGTTGCTTATGATCAATGCTTAGCTCGTGTTCTAGAAGAGGAGGAAGGTCGTGCGTGGGCTGGTGGTAATATTCGTGTGGGTGATTATATCTTGCTCATTGATTCCGATACTCGTGTTCCCGCCGATTGTCTCTTGGATGCGGCGAGTGAGATGGAACAATCTCCTGAAGTCGGTATCTTGCAATTCAACTCTGGTGTTATGCAAGTCACTGATAGTTTCTTCGAAAACGGGTATGTCATCGTTGTCTCTATCTTACTCCTCAAAAAAAAAACTAATAATCTTCATCTAGTATTACCTTCTTCACTCAACCTTGTTTTACACCGCTATTCGTTTTGCCGTCGCCATGGGTGACGTATCTCCCTTCGTCGGCCACAACGCCATGCTCAGATGGTCCCGCCGTTCAAACAAGTCTCCTACCACGACGAAGACGGCTACGAGAAATTCTGGTCCGAATCTCACGTCTCAGAAGATTTCGACATGTCGCTCCGTCTCCAAGTCAACGAATACATTATCCGCTATGCCGCCTATACCGGCGATGGCTTCAAAGAAGGTGTCTCCCTCACCGTGTACGACGAGCTTGCACGTTGGGAAAAATACGCTTATGGATGCAATGAACTTCTCTTCAATCCTCTCCGCTTCTGGATCACGCGTGGTCCGTTCACGAAATTGTTCAGAGAATTTTTGAGATCCAATATGAGATTTACATCGAAGATTACGATGATGGCTTACATTGGTACTTACTACGCTATTGGCGCCTCGTGGATCCTGACCCTCGCGAATTATTTCATCATGGGTTGGTATGTGGGCATGTACGATAAATACTATCTCGATTCCTTCCAGGTGTACTTCTCGCTCATCATTGTCTTTTCCCTCTTGGGTAACGTTTCGCTGGCCGTTCTCCGATACCGATTGAACGAACGAGGATTCTTCTCTTCTTGTAAGTTTTCTCCTCCTCCCCTCCTTGCTTCCCCCTCAAACAACCCGCTAACCTCCCCTCCCACCATAGTCTTCGAAACCTCAAATGGCTCCTCCTCATGACCGTCTTCCTCGGTGGCCTCTCCATGCACGTCTCCCAATCCCTGCTCTGCCATTTCTTCGAAATCGACATGACCTGGGGCGCCACAGCCAAAGAAGTCGAAAACGTCACCTTCTTCGAAGAAATCCCGCGTCTGCTCAAGCGCTTCAAATACACCTTCCTCTTCTGCATTCTCATGTCCGCCGGTATGATTGTGTGCGCGCTCGTCGTGCCCTGGAATTGGCGAATCGATACGTTTGTCGCCATTTTCCCCCTGTGCACGGTGGTCGTGAGTCATTTTTTGATGCCCATTGCGTTGAATCCCGCGTTGATGATGTTTACGTGGTGAGTGGGGGATGGGAATGGGCGTTGGGGAAATAGATGGTCTGATTAATGTGGGGGTGGGGAGAGAAATGTATTTAGAGAGGAGGAAAATATCTGGTTGGATGGATCATCGGTATATATATATGTCTAGGTTAATATGGGAATGGCGTTGCTTTGTAATTTGAAGCTTTTATATACGGGAATAGTGGAACGAGGTGTTTGGCTTCATATAGAATATTATCACTGCGAGATGGAGATACAGGAAGGTGGATTTAGATAGGCTACCTAGGAAAAGATGTTTAACTTTACCATTCTTTACTCCAATTTCATTACTTCTATAATTTATATGTTTCTTTATAATTTTGTCCCATGTGGTAAATTCGCAAGTGTCGAAATTTCAATATACCATTCTACACAATCCCACTATCTACATCTACATCTACATCTACATCTCAATGGCAATCTACATACATCTAATTCCCACCTACCTACTCTCTTCTCAATAAAGGTTCCCTCTCCCCTCCCTCCTCACTCCCCTTCCCCTTCCCCTTCTCAACCCCGGCATTCTCCTAAACTTCCCCCCATCCACCTTCCCCACAACCCAACTCTCATCCCTCTCCGCACACTCAAAAAACTCCATATTCTCCTCGAAACTCCTCCCTCCACTCTCCAACGAATACCTCCACGTCCACCACCCGGCAAACATATTCGTTCCGGCAAACACTAGAAACAGCCAATATTTCAAATTATTAAATCCAATCGGCGTCAACAATGTCACCGCAAAATTTGCCAGTCCCCAGACAATAACCGAGATGGCGGATCCCTGGGCACGAGCTGAGGAAGGATAGATTTCGGTCGGGATCAACCAGACGGTTGCGAGCCAGCCGATTCCGAAGATGGCTGTTGCGGCGAAGAGAGTTCCGGAGCCGAGGATTTCGGGCACGAGGAAGGGGATACTTGGGAAGGTGGCGAGAGCTCCGAAGAGAGTTAGTAGGAGGAAAGAGAGGGAGAGGCCGATGCTGCCGTAAATCATGAGAGTGCGACGACCATAGACGTCGATGGAGAGCCAGGCAAATGTCATCATAAGGAAATAGAATATGTAGTTCCCGAGGGTGAGATATTCGGATTTACGGGTGGTAAAACCGAGGAGAGCAAAGATTTGAGGGCCGTAGACTAGAGTTTGAGTTAATAGGTGCGTAATGAGGAGGAATTTGAGCTTTGTGACAGAATTGGGTATGGAGAATGCTTACCGGATACAGCGCCATAGCCAGTGAGAGCTTGATTTATTTGACCCATTATCGTTATCATGGTTGGATGAAACTGGGCATGTCCTGGAGTAAACATATCTTTATATTGTACTTTCGAACCGTCTTCTTGAGCAGTAGATTCTTTGAGAGTTTCGAATTTCGATTTGGCTGCTTCTTTGCCATAGACTTTCTCAAGAGCTTTCTTAGCATCATCTTCTCGGTTTACGCTCATGAACCACTATAAACAATTAGCATTTTCTGTGAGATGTTTAGAGTTCAAGAGATTCTCAACATACCCTTGGAGTTTCCGGGAGTTGAGAAATGAACGACATCAACAGAATTGGGAAAATCTGCATAACAATAATCGGAGTTCTCCAAGCCCATTGACTATCTTTCCCCAAACCGATAGTAAATCCCAAGTTGATCGAATACGCCATCAACAAACCAAAGATATTCATCTGAAATTCTTGAGCTAATGCTCTACCTCTCGCTCCATCCGATGAAAGTTCACTACTATAAACCGGAATCGTCGAGTCTATCCCTCCGACCCCTAATCCCATAATAACTCTCCCAGCGATCATATATCCCAATGATGCACCTTTCCAAGGTGAAGATCCATGCAATGAAAAGCCGGAAATAAACATGAGTAAGTTCCCCAACGATGTTGTTGCCAAACAAGCAAATATAGATGGTTTTCTTCCTTCTTTATCGGCGAGCCAGGAGGCGAGAACAGCTCCAATTGCACATCCTAGGTAATAGACTGAGACGATTATACCTACTACAGGAGATTCTTCGCCAATTTGCATGGTTTTTAGATAGCTGCTGTTGGTGTTTATCAGGGACATCATTCCTGATTTGTGTTAGATATGATGGCGAGAGGAGCCTAAGTTGTACTTCAAGAGGAATGATACATACCTTGATCATAACCATAGAGAGCAATTGCTGTACTGGAAAACATGACGATCTCATGTTTCTTGCTTAGGAGAGGAAAGATGGAAGAACTACCTCCTAGTTTTGAAGGAGGATTCGGCATTTTGAAGATTGTGAGTGAGATGAGGTAGACGGAAATGTATAGATAATTGAGACCTCAAGACTGAGAGAAGATAGACAGCGCGAGAAGCACTTTGGATCTAGCTTCCTGAAACGAGAAGATTGAATGAGAGATTGAGAGAATGAAGATAGTAATTCTACCTCTCCATGAAGAAAGAAAACGAAAAGACAAAAAAACAGAGGGAAAGGATTTCCTTAAGCTTCAATTCAATAGCTACCTACCTCTCTGGGCTAGAATCACGGGTTGCAAACAATATTTGGATTTGTATTGGGAATTTGTTGGTCATGATTGGGATTTTAGCTGAAAGTAGGTACCTACCTATGTATGATGACATCAATATTTTGCGGCGGGAAATGTTCCGCATACGTATCGTATACTAGGTTAAGTAGGTTATCGATCGTGAGAACAATTTATTTATTTTATAATCAAACACTTCCATCTTCAAAATGAGTGTGTACGAAGTATACGATTGGAAGGAGTATGGGATTCATCAATCGACATATCTATGGTTGTTGAAATGGGAGAAGATATCAAATGATTGACACACATCATCCATGGGGAATTCATCAATCCCATTCGAACAATAAGTTGATCTCCAGCTTTATGCAGATACATTCTGCCTTGTCCACGTCACATCTCCACCGCCTTTGAAGCCACGAGGAAGGATACATAGGTACAATGTATGGATGAAGAAGAAGAAAGATGCCTCCACCAGTTGTATGTTCGATTAATATATCCTCATACTTGGACACATAACCCTAACATACTAAGCAGACACCATCCCCCCATCGATTCGTGATCAAAAGACAAGCCGGCCCTTCAGCTCCCCATCCACCCCCACGATCGCAACTCGCACAAGAATCAACTCCCCGCCCATCAAACACGCAACAATTCAATACCACTCCTCGTTTTACATTTTCCTCCACTCCAAAACCCAATGCTACGCAAAGTACAAAAATCCCATCATCCACACCCGCGGGACGATACTTACCCCCCGCTCGACAAAGTACAAAAGCAAAAGAGAATATCGATGACCCTTCAGATGATTACCCCGCGCATCTTCCCCTTCACGATTCTATAGATACAAACGATGATTTCGATATCGCTATTGGGTATTCTACCGAAGACGAAGACGAAGATGCAGACACAAAAGACTATGAAATAAATCCCCGATCATCCAAACGGCGACGAATTTCTGTTTCCCCAGATATCACCCTGGAAGAAAATGAAGATTTATTATCTTCTTCTCTACCTGTAATTTCTTCGCCGATTTCTCATCGACCTACTCAAATCTCATCCACAGGCAGCAAACCTAAATTTCTTCTCTCAACTCCTGTACCATTTACACCTCAATGCATTGCCCCGACGACTTTTCTCAAACCGCCTCGGTTTCGTCCGCCTGATCCTGCGGAGTCGCAGGGAAGTGGAGATCCTTTGCCTGAACAGTTTTCTCCGCATCGAAAAGGGAGACAATATTTAGCTGGGGGGTTGGCGGCGGAAGTTAGGGATTGGTTGATTAATATTGATTCTGGGATTGGCAGTGTACAGAAAGGGAAAGAGAGAAATGGAGAGTGGGTGACGAGGATAAAGATTGAAGAAGTGAGGAGGGATGGAAGGGAAATGTGTTTAGTAAGAGGTAGACAGGTGCGAGATGTGGATGGAGAGGAGGTTGTGGATAGTTTGGGGGAAGTTAGGGTTATGTTGGCTGGTGAGGGAACGGGGATGGGTTTGCAGAGGGGAATGGATGTGGATGTTGGGAGGATAGTGGGTATCAAGAGCCCGGTTTGGGAGATTGTGGTCGATGGGGTTAAATGGGGTGTTGGGGTGGAGTGGAAGGTGTTAGGATGATGAAATGATACGATATGAGATGACATGACATGATATCCTGGCCGAAGAAAGTGTATGATCAAACATAAATGTCTATGTATTAATTATTCGCCTACTATTTGGAGACGTCTCGCCTAGCTATCCAAATAGTCGCATATAAAATAGCAGAAATCTAGCAACAAAACAAAAGAACCCAAACCCCAAATCTATTAAATCTACGATCAAAAAGCCCCGAACACTTTCCCCTCAATTCTCTATTTCCCCCCTCTCGGTGGCCGTCTCATAATAACATGTCTCGTGCTCCCCATTCCCTTACCCCCTTCATACCTATCCAACTGGATATCCATACAATGCACAATCCACAAATCCATGTTTTGCGATAGAGACCAATACCCCAGGGACTAGCACCCAGTAATACTTGGAGGGATTTCTCATCCGCGAGTTTGAGTCCTTGTTCGAGGAGGAGCGTACCGATTCCACGGCGTTGGTGAGAGGGGTGGATGACGAGGATGTTGAGTTCTGGGGGAGAGGTTTAGTAGATTTTAGGGGTGAGGGTTGAAGGAGAAGGAGAAAGGGGGGGGAGGAGGAAAGAGAAGTTGAGGGTTTAGTGAGCTAAGGGAGTGATGAAGAAATAGAAAGGAAAGAAGAGGATATAAACGAGAAAGAAAGAACAAAACATACTCAACCACTTTTCTCCCCCACAAGCCCTTAACATATACTCAGCTCCCCTCACAAAAACATCCTCACACAATTGAACATTACTCCCCTTCCCCCAGATCTCCTCCAGCTCCTCTTTCGTCTTGATCCTCATCTTCTCCTCCTCTTCCAATCCCGTCAAGGAACCCACATCACCCTTCTTCTCTCATTCGCCCCTTCCTTCCCTTTCCCCATCTCCTCCCCACCCCCCCAAACTCCACCCCGCAATACCCACAATCTCCTCCATCCCCGCCACTCTCCCGTCCCAAAACAGCCTTACAATACCATCCCCCTCTTCCTCTCCCCCTCTCTCCGCTTTATCGAGAAACTTCTCAAATTGTCTCTCGCGCATCTTCAGGGCCTCGGAACTTCCTCTCTCTCTCCCAAATGCCAAGTCGCTGAATTCATCTTCTTCGAAGGCGAGATGTTCGAGGAGGGCGATGCGCGGGAGATCGGCTTTAGTGACGGGGAGACGCGTGATTTGGTTGTTGGTCTTATCATTGTGGTTGGGTTTTGAAGAAGGGAGTGAGTGGGAATTTGCTATATTTGTAGGATGAGGGTGTGTGATGGCCATTGTATATTAGGTAGGTGATTATAAAATGCGTTGGGAAGATGCTGAGGGTAAAGTGTGTATGAAAGGAAGTGCGAAGTGTGATAATCGATCAATAACCAGATAGGTAGTAGATGAAGATATAACACATATAACATTTACCACTCTGTACTAGCACTGTACGAATGAAGCAGATAGAGTAGAAGCAAAGCAAAGAAGAGCAGAGCAAAGTAAAAACCAAATATATCCAAAACAAGCAAACAGAGAGCAAGAATAAGAATATATAAAACCAGTCCCATCCAATCTGTCTATCGGTCTGTCTATCAAAACCACAACCCCATCCCATCCCATCCCATCCTATCCCATCCCATCCCAAACAAACATCTCCCTACCTACCTATCCCATCTACGTACCTCCTCCGCACCTAACCGAACCTTCCAAGTTCCTTTCCATCCATCCATCCATCCGTCTATCTGGAAATACAATAACCCACCACACCATTCTGCATTATATGCATGATCTCATACCCATCCACACCCACCACACACCACACACGCACCCTATCCACTCACCGGGGTCCCACGCCGTCCCACGCACTCACATGCAGGAACACCCGATCCAATCCAAAAATATCCAGCCCCATGTATCCTAGCATTCATATGCGTATCCGTGTGTGCACATCCCCAACTATCGGTGAAGCATTCATTCATTCATTCATTCACCACTCGCCTTCACCATATACAGTATATCACTCATGATCATCTGCCTAGTCCCGCTTCTCATCAAACCCATCAAACCCATCAAAGTTAAACTCTGTTTCATTGATATACTAGGTTTGATTCATGCAGGTGGACATCTATCTGCACACTGCTTGCAATTATGTATATTGCAACGGCTCGGGAGGCGGGTTCGGCTTCCGGGGTTGTGTGTACTTCGTACATGTTTACTTACATGTTATGTTTACTTGCTCACACATTTACATACATACATATCTACCTAATATCTGTAGCTAACCGAACGAACTGTGCGATGGTCTATCTATCTGTCGGTCTGAGAGTCTTACCATTGAGTCAGTCACCGAGTACCTACATCGTACATCGTACGAATATTACACACCATACATTTCATTATCCCGACTCCTAATTCCTAATTCCTAATTCCCAATTTCCAATTCCCACATCTATTCCCTCAATACTCAAAACTCAATACTCATCCCCCTCCCCCTCCCCAACCCCATCTAACAACACAAAATACAACCCAGAAATCTCCAACAACACCTCAATAAACTTCCATTTACATATTCCATAACCTTCCTCACCATTCTACCTAGATGTCATTCATTCATTCATTCATTCATTATCCCGACCACCAAGCCCCCCAAATTCTCAAGCTTCGAAACCTTCTCGCCGGGACGGATTAGGAAGGTATGTATATGTGATGCTCATTTGCACAGAACACGACACCACACTCGACATGGTGCAATACAACACACTTGACATGACATGAGACCAGTGAACCTCAACTCCCGGTGAACTTTTATCTTGTTCCTTTGTAATCATGATTTCTGGTTGGTCAGAAAGCGAGGTAGGGAGGAGGAGGGAACGAGGAGCGAGATCCGGAATTCTAGGTAAGCATAGAACTTTCGAAGTTCTAAACATTTTATCTCTTATTTCTTGTTTCATTCCAGATACAGGAGTAGTATATTTGTTAACATGTAAACCCGCCGAATCGTGTCTATTGTCATGCACATCAATTGATAATTCTCACATCTACATCTACATGTTCAACTGAGTTCAGAAAAGCATTTATCATTTCATTACCCCTTGAATTCATCTACTCGCTACGTCTACTCGCTAGGCCTACGCGTTATGCTGATCAGATGTAGAAGCACTAGTCTGTTGTATATCTCCAGTTGTTTTCTAATTTTCATCCCCTTCATCATTCTTAGTCTAATCGTCGCTATTCCCGACGAGCAGAATGCCCCTTCATTCACTTTCGCTACTAATTCCCATCAATCCGTGCATTTCTCCACCCGCTGTACCTCTTCGTCTTCATATTCTTCTCCCCGCCTCCAACCGACATTCATTCATCATCAACTGCATCCCGTTAAAATCGAAAATAACCAATCGAGGAGGCAGCCCACGCTTGCTGTTGAAGAAAATCCCACATATAATAACTCTCAAGCTTTTAATCTCTGCATATCCCTTCCATAGGAACCCGCCTGCACCCATTCATACCATGACATATTTCTCTTCCGAGATCCTGATCTTTCCCCAATATGTAAATACAATTATATTCCTACTAGCAGCAACTCTTTGTTGAAGAGTGCGTGTGCATGGCTCATCACCTCCCACCCTGCTCCATCCCATTTACCGAACAACGATTCCCCTACAACTCCAAATCATCACTAATCCCAATATCAATACTAGCAATAATATCATCATCCATAAGGGGTCTCCTGAAACCTGGAACTCCACCCTTCGAAGTCGTCTGCAGCCTACTAAAATTTGGTACCGGCAATGCATCCTTCTTAGCCGCCAATTTGGGAGTATTGTTGGTCGAAGTTCCACTGACTGGAGTAGCTGTCGCACTGTCTTTTCCACCAGTATGATCATGTTTAAAAGTAGCTCTAGTCTTGACACGACGTGAGTGATCTTCATCAACAATTTCTCCACGAGCAATTGCTGCTTCAGCTAGTCGAGCTGCACGACGTTCGTTAATTTGTGCTTGGCGTACTTCTTCAATATTCTTACGACGGTTGGTTCGGTTGAGTTCGGCAAGTCGATCTTGTTGGGAGTGAACGGTCTTCTTCTTTGGCGTGGGCTTAAGTGTAGTGCCATAAGCTAATTTGGCACTTTCAAGTGCCTCAAGTTCTGAGCGATATTTTTCTTCAAGTTCTGTATTTCCAAGGCTCTTCTGCTCCTTGATAGCGTTGTTAAGACGCGCACGTTCTGCTGTGTTCCATTTTTCCGTCAAAACACTCGACTTCTTTAACTTTGTTTGCAACTCCTCTTCAGTCCAAGGTCGGTTAACGAGAGCATTGATTTCTGCACACTTTTGCATCAACTTTGGCTTTGTTGGTACAGGTATGCCATCTGCGATACAATTTTGCTTATATCTTTGCCATTCTGCCTCTGTAAATCGAGAATCTGAACAAGCAATGAATGGCCATGATCTTTCAGATTTGCCGTGTGCAGCGATCACATATTGTGTTGTTGAGAATTGCTTCCCATTAGCAGACATCATAGCATATGGTCTATCTTCTTTGAAGCCTAAAATCAAGTTAGCTTGGGTTAATACAAGAATAATTTCAACGCATTAACCTTTAACAAGACCCATGCGGTAAAGATTCTGATTTGTCTCCTTATCAACACCAATATTCACCCGAACAAAGCACCCAGTGATAGCATCATCGAAGCCAGGATAGAAGCAGACCATGGCAAATCTACTTCTACCAACTCGGACTCGTTCAAGATCGTATAAAACTGCTGGCTCTGCATCACGGTAATCTGGAGATGCAGACCTCTTCTTCGATTTTGATGCTGTCCACTCAACCTCACTATCTTCATCAGATCCATCGTCTGAATAATCATCGCGATTATCTCTGCGACTATCACCTCCACGGCGCTCCTTGTCTTCTTCACGGCGACGTTGGCGATCATTCTTCTCAGCTCTTGCGCGCTTGAGACTGTCGATTCCAGTACTAGCTTCTCCAACTTTTCCACCACCCAGTTTAGTACGTTGGCGAGATGTCTTGCGCTGATTGTCGTCCAAATCTGCAGTACCCGCCTTGCGCTTTTTCTCTGCCTTCTTGTCCGCGGCATCACGACCATTCAAAAGTTGACGAAGTACTCTATTTTGTCGATCCCTCTCAATTTCTTGTGCACGATCAGCCAAGACCTGTTCACGTTCGATTTCAGGCATAGACATGATAGTTGCTTTATCGGAAGCGTTCATGAATCGACCTTCGAGAGGATAACGATCAGCATCATCGCGGAAACCTGGGCCATCAGAGTCGGAATCAGATTCATCCATTGGGGCTGATCGTTCTGAACGAACGGATTCGTCACCAGAAGAACTGTTGTTAATCATATTAGTATAATATCCATAATGGCTGTATATGGCTGCTGTAAGAACATCTCGCGATATCAATTTTTGCGAATTTGCGACAGGATGGAATATAACATCATCAGATAGATAGCCACGGTAAAAGAACACTTACGCTTCACCTTCTTCTTCAGAATCATCATTTCGTCTACCTCCCTTCTTTCCTCCCTTCTTAGCTGAACTCTTTATATTTCCATTGCGATCGGGTGATGAAGAACTATGCCTTCCGTCATTTGAAGCGACCTGCTCATCTCCCGAAGAATCATCTCCAGCGAGAGCGAGAAGTTCATCATCAATATCCGCCATTGTGAAATCTCAAATATAGCAAGTTTCGGTATATGTCGAGATTGCGATTGTAGATCAAAGACCCAGGGATAGTATATCGTAGGAGTAAAAGGGTGGTTGTAATGAGCTACGACCGAAAGTGCGTAATTTATAGTTTATCCAAATGTCGTGAAGTAAAAGGTTATTAGTTGTTGAATTGTAAGTAGTAGATGTATGCGAGAGACTGATAGAAAGAGAAAATCTACAGTTTCTTCCGAAATATGTTTGAATAACTGAAGCGTATGTTTGAAATAAAGTGAATTGATGAAGTTATATCTTTTGAGAACTTGAGTAGAACAATTCAGCCGGCTCTCCTTGGTAGGACATTAGCGTGTGTTTAGCGCGAATTGTTTAGTCATCATTACGATAACGTGATGATAAGGCATATCATCGCACTAGTGAATCACCGAAGCTCCGGTGTTCTAGGCGTCATGGAAATGAGGGATGGAAATATTCCTGAGGTCATTTTATATATTTTATCATTTCCATTGCTGTATTAGACTAATAGACGACTTATACATATCCCAACCACCAAAATGAATACTTCTAGACTTTCCAATCGTTCTGCTCGATTACTTTTCGCAACTCAATCACCTCTCTACGATTTCCTAGCACCAAGTTTCATCAATTTCCCCAGATCATCCCGCAGTATTCGCCAGCTCTCCACAACTCCTCCATCCTCCTCTTCAACCGCTTCTGCCAGCATCTCCTCACCCAATGCTCAAAATGCGCATGAACACCACACTACGAACCCATCTCACCCCGCTCCTCGATCCGGCGCAGAGGCCCTTCTCGATGCCTCCCCCTCAAATAAGCCCTTGACCCAATCCCAGAAAGATTTCCTCACCAGCGCCCTGCGCGTCAACCAAGCCGGCGAGCTCGCCGCAACGCTGATCTACACTGCGCAAACCCCTCCAATTACAAATGCACACCCTCATCTGCGTCCCCTCATGGCGCACATGTATGATCAAGAAGCCGGACACTTTGCCACTTTCAATCATCTGCTCGCTAAACATCGCATACGTCCAACCGCATTAACACCCGTCTGGTCACTAGCTGCATCAGCTTTAGGATGGGGAACCGGACTGATGGGACGAGAAGCAGCCATGGCATGTACAGAGGCTGTGGAGACAGAGATTGGGACGCATTATAATGAGCAAGTGCAGGTTTTATTGGAGATGAAGGCACAGATGGAGGCGAAAGGTGAGGAATTGGGAGAGGAATTGACGGAATTGTTGGAGACTATCAGGAGGATTCGAGATGAGGAATTAGAACATTTAGACCATGCCGTTGAACATGATGCGAAGAAAGCTGTGCCTCACGAACTGTTGACTGGCGTTATTAGAGCGGGGTGTAGAGGGGCAATTTGGGTTAGCGAGAGGGTATGATGCGATGTTCAATAAATGTATAAATATTGGGTACACACTGTTATACAGAGTGACAGGGTTTATATTTGATAGAGAGATTTATTTATACGATTAATCTAAATGTAGTACCATACAACCTTTTTCGACAAGATAGACCACTGAAATAAAATGAACTCCAATCTCCATTGCTTTCTTCCTATGCTAGAAATCTGTATGGAAACGCCGTCCCATGAGAATGCTCCTCTTTGTTATATTATAAGCTGTACACAAATGAAATGAAATACACAAGGCGGTATCTAGCGTTGCCATTAAATACTAGTTACTATTTCACGGGTTAGCGAATGCCGACTGTAATTCAAGGAGATATATCAACTTACTAAATTTGTAGAGGAGCAACTTGGTCGACTTGGTAAAGCCAGTTAGAGTTAAGTTCTTCCTTGATAAGCCAATCGTAAGGAAATACGACAAGATGGCCTTGAATCATCGCCAATAGATCCTCAACATCCTCACTAGAAAGTAGGTCATCGCTTCCTGAGAATCCCTTGCGGCTACCTCTCGTAGTACCACGACGTCTCTTCCTAACTGATCCAGTTTGATTCATAGAACTGCTATTTTCTCTTCTATCACCATTGGGTGTTGGTGTCGTAGAGAAGGTAGTCTTGCGGGTACTAGCTTGAGAAGTTGTCCCATTAGTAGGAGGCACACCCAGAGCAGTGGCGTCGAGAGCAGGGAATGCTTCGTTGCCAGTTGGTCCAATAGGAGATACTACTTCATTACGAGCAGCAATTTTCTCGTCAGCACCGTCATATTGACCCAAACGACTCTCATCAGATGTATTAATGGCTGCTCGAGCATCATGTTCTGCATTAGCGGTGGCAACCCATTCAGATACTGTTCCAAGAGGATGAGTACCGCCTTGACTATTCGGTTTTAGCTTTTCAGAAAGGGGGTTTCCGACTGAGCTTGAACCTGGAGGTCCATGTCGACTGGTCGCATCTTGTCCCTCTCGCTCATTAGTCTTTCCACCTCCTTGTGCTTGTACAAATCTTTCTGCATAAGCAACGAATTCTCTATACTCATGCCAATTCGTCACTTCACTATCTGGATTACACCTGAAGACTCTGCGATAGATCTTAGTATTGTTTTCGGCGATCTGTTGCCAAATTTCTTCCGCGAAAGCATAGTTCAATGGATCACGCATACAGTCCTTATGTACTTGCGCTATCTTGATGTCAGCCGTCAAGGGATTGAAAGGTTTGGGTACAGTATTTCCGGAGGCATCTATGATTATAGGAGGGCCACCAATATCGGTATCATCCATAACTGGCAATGCCGGTAATTGAGAAAGTTGTGAAAGACCAAGCTGCTCTGTTGTTCTCCTTACCAATTGAGGAGGAGGCGGCAATCCATTGTAGCCTTCTCCACTATCCGAGCTGTTCTTTCTTGGAGGTGGCACAGATCGCGCATGAGGTCTCTTAGGTTGATTCAAAGTACCCTTGCCTTCTGGGGCTACATCAGTGACTAGCACTTCGCGACCGCCTTCTACTAGAACAGAATCTCTACCCCTCGTTTGTCCTATTTGTGATAGAGATTTCAGTTTATCCGTTCCATCACCATCCACATCTGCGGCATGAGCCGCGTTATTTATAACTCTTTTATCCGTGGTCAATGGCTTGAACTTTTCGGGTTGTATGTTGGGATTGCCTTCTTGTTCCCAATCAACGTCGTGATTGAAGCTGCGTATATTCTCATTCAAAGCAACACGGGTAGAGAATTCATTAGAAACCCCTTTAGCCGGCGATGGGCTACCGTCACTACCTTCCTCTTCCTCGTCGTCATATATTCCATCCATCTGTGCTTTGAATTCTTCTTCTTCGCGGTCTAATTCATGAGTCTTTTCATCTTCCATAATCTCATCCACATCTAATCCCAAATGTTCTCGCATAAGACGCATGCGTAATTCATGGGCAAATTTTCCAACAAGATATGGTTTGCCGTCCATTGTTGACCATATCATATCAGTATCTCGAACAACTGCTGCAGTTTCCGAGTCTCTATTTCCCAACATAGATCTCTCATTGATATTAGCAGAACCAATCAAGGCAATTCTATCATCCACAATGATGACCTTGGCATGAATGTACAATTGCTCTGTAACGACCATCTTCTTTGGACCGATTCGACCCCATGTTCTGAGACTATAGAATTGTACAAATTCCTCGGGATCAATACCCTGACTTTTTAATCGTCCGAATATAGACCCGTCTCCACGACAAATACTTCGGAATTGACATTGCATGATCAAGCGCACACTTGTTCCTTCGGGTTCATCCACCGTATTCTGGAATCCAGGCATAAGTGGTATGAGAATCATACATTTCCAACTCTCATTGTTTCGATAAGCGCGTATAGCACGCTCTACAATTGCATCACCGATCTTGTTGACAATCTTTACATTCATCGTCTCACAGCTTGTGATAAAGAATTGATTCTCCATGTAGACGAAATGATCCGACTCCTCAATCATCTTGCAATAAGCAGTCATAATACTATGCTCGGTATCCGTAAGACCTAGGGACCAATCACAGGCTGAACGTAAGATCTGAACTTCACAAGTTCCAGTGAGACCAAGATCTTCCAATTCGGCCTGATTGTAATCAGGAGGGGGGAGAAGGAAAGGTGTTGGTCTTGTAGGTGTACGGCCTCTAAGTACGTAGTTCCATCTTTGCACAAAGTGTCTGGTCAAATCTCTAGCAGGTTGACCGGCGACTTGCATAGCAACATCGTGCCAAGGCATCCGAGGAGTCTTGGAACGATCATACATTTCTGCATAAGGTTCATTGAGTTTGTAGAAATCTTGAACACGTGGATTGGAATAATCTTTTCCTGGCCAGAGCTGGCAGTGATCAGCATCTTTAGGCGAATCGGAATGCTCAAAACCGGTAGGTTTATCATCCACCACAGTATGCTGAGGAGTATCCCAACGACCAAAACAAAGATCGATACCTCCAACAAAGGCAACTATGTGATCGACAATACAAATTTTTTCGTGATGCGCAAAGAAGAATTGATTTTTCTTGAACTGATTGGGCGATCGTTGTACAAAAATATTTGGGTGCAAATCCAGCATAGAGAACTTTGTGAATTCAGAATCAATAGGAATAGCAGCCTCGACGTTTCTGTAAACAATGATGAAAACCTTGACTCCCTCCCTAGCTTTCCTTTGTAGCAAACGATCAAGTCTCCATTTCTGACTGATAGCAGCAGGTCTTCGCATGTAAAGTTGAGGACTGAGCCACCAATCGTGAATATAAATCACATCCTTTGCTTCATTGATTGCTCGAGAAACATTCCACATGTAGTCACGACCATCTACAAGCCATTGCGCAGTAACTCCAGTTCTCACTGGAGCGAAACTACCAAATCTATGTTCCTTCGCCCATGGTGTGTTAGCGGCCATGAAATTTAACGACTCCTCGAATTGTCTGAGTTGACGTTCATTCTTGGCCAGTAACTTGATCTTGCGCTCGGAATTCTGAAGTTTGAGAGTGTGGTGTTGAGGGTGCTTAGCAGATCTACCCGCTTGTGAAACTTCCTCTTTCACTTTCGCTTTTCCTTTACCCATTTCAGATATCTTCCTCCTCTTCTTCTGTATTTCAAACTTTCCATCCACTAAATACACATCATAGATGTGCATGTTTTCTGGCGACTCAACACACACAAGATAACTGTGTCTAACCAAAAACCACTTTGGAGAATGACGGTCGAAAAAGTTATTAGGCGTAAGTATTCTCCTGACATCTAGCCCTTTTGCGGACTGAATAGCAAGATAACCTTCCTTTCCATGATAACTACCTTCAGCAGCCAAACGTACTCCCATCGAAGATAATTCCAGAAATCTGCACAAGCGATTACTATCCGCTCTGAAGATGAGCCATCGAATCATTTCTTGAAGATATTGTTCCAATCTTCTTCGCTGACGCTCATTGAATATCCTCTTCTGCTTTTCAGCACTGACTGCATTACCGCTAGCATCCAAGATGGCACGAGTACTTTTTCGTGCAGCACTCATGGATGGACGCCTCTTGATCTTACGTTTTGGTTCTGCCTCGCTTTGCGTGGCCTCGCCGTGGGTTATATCGCCATGAGTCGCCTCGCCGGCTGTTTCCTCCGCACGAACATTATCGGCCTCATCTTCATCACTCTCTCCTAGCCCTCGAACGCCTCTGAAGTATGGAAATGCGGATTTTGGAAATCTTGGTTGTTTCGGTCGCGCGTGAGCTTCGTTCCCCAAGTACTTATCACTATTTCCTTGAAGCTTATACCGTAAATGTAGATTGGCGAAGTCCTTGAGGGAACGATTAATTATCCACTTCATTCGATTTGGACCACTTCCGTATTCAAGCTCGATTCGGAAAACTAGATGCCTCTCCGAATCATCTGCGTCCTCGTCGGTGGGTTTGCTGTCCGTGATCTCAATTTTCAGTTGCTCAAGAAGGACTGGGATTCTCTTATTTCCATGCTCATCGCGTTGCATCATACTAGCAAACATAAGTACTGCAGGGGCGCCAGCCCGTAATTCCGCCATGAGTTCAGTAGATTTAAGATAGTCAACCTTGTCTTCCTTCTTGGCCTTGCCAGCAAAGAATTTCATGCTATGCTTTATCATCCGCCATTTCTGAGTGCCAAAAGTACTAGCTCTTTCTGCGCCAAAATACCCCGGTCTTCTAGGTGTTTGCGCTTCACCCTCGCTTTGTCCCCCAAGTCCTGTCACTCTTCTGAATTGACTTGGTCTCTTTGATCTTGCACCATCAACATTTGCAAAATCTTGTGCTTGTGGCGAAGTATCAGGAATTGAACCTCGACCTGGCATCCATGAACTTCCTCGTCGCCATGCACTTTTCCCGTTGAAACGATCACGCCCTTCGCCTTCAGACAAATGGCCCCTTTGTTCCAAAGACCCATCGGTTGCCCGCCTACCCAAGAAAAATGACCGACTTCCACCTGGGGAATCTGATGGTCCAGCACGAAACCTGGGTGTATTGGGCGCACTGTCTTCTTCCTGTGGTCTTCTCGTTCGGCGTTTCTTTCTTATGCGCGCTGGTTGATTGGATGTACCCTCATCTGCAGTTTCTTCCGCATCTGCATCACTACTTTCCTCGTGTAATGTTTGTGGGATATTCGTAGCAATGGGTGTAGTTCCAAGTCCTTCATCAAAATAATTCGTAGGTGTGCTTTGACTTCTGCCATGCCCTTGCATCCCACTTGGGTAGCTAACGCCTTCAATTTCGACATTATAGATGCACCCCTCCTATCCTTCGCAGGCGTGTCATTGTCTTCTACACCCCATGAATCTTGTCGTGCGGAATTTGGAGGTTCAACAGTCGTCATATCTCTAGCGAATGACACGCTACGTCTGCCGGGTGGAGTTGATATACCGTTGGTTGCGGAATGGCTCTCATGAGGGAATGAAGATGGGGGAGGTACTGGGGAAAAGCTGGCGCCCGCATTATTGGCAGATGTTCCAGGAGAGATAGCATCTGACGTAGAAGCTATGGGAGTATGATGTGGAACGCCAAAATTCATATAATCGACTGCCTCTTCCGAGATATTGCTTGCTGCATTTGAGGTCGGTGTAGGTATAGCCAGATTGAGTGAATTTCCAGGCTTCTCAGAACTCACAGTCCGTAGACCCGATGGTCGTGCAGTTGTAGCTCCATTTCCATGAGTATTTATAGGTGATTGTGAGCGTGGAGTTCGTGCCGATGGTGAAATTGAGCCAGTTGTGCTTTGTGCCATTGTAAACTCTAGGTTCTGGTGGTAGGGGGATTCTTTCTGGAAGTAATCGATTTCCTACAAGCTGAGGTCCGGTAAGGACAGTATCGTGCTATTAGATGTATATCGCAAAGTTCATTGTGAGCAATTATGTTGTAAGTAGTAGAGTTTCTTCGAATCGAATTCCCTGAAGACAATGTTGAAAGTTCCAAGGGTGTTCGAGTTTGGTTGATTTTGAGAGGGAACCAAGGTATGGGTCTGTTGATCGTTTCCAGTTTCCAATTGATTGAATTGTTCGAAAGCTCAATTAGCAACCTAGATACTCGAGTAGATAGGTAGGTAATGAACAGAGTAACAGGTACCTATATCGAGTGAAAGAGTGAGCGAGAGATTTGACAATTGAAAATGTTTCTCATGAACCTACTCGAGTACGAAGTGTGTATCTCGTGTATCTTACCAAAGGTAGGTAGGTAAACTCGAAGAATAATTAAAGGTCGATCAGGGATTTTGTATTATTAGAATTTCATTCCAGGGTGGTATTTCACAGAAAATAGGGAGCCAATCTCCCAGGGATTACTGTTAGATACATAGGAAATGACGTTTGACTAGGGGTCACCGTACACCGTAGATCCCCTTTAAATCGTTTTACCATTTGCCATTTGCCATTTGACATTTGCCATTTGCCGCGCCTTCTTCGTCTTCTAGAAAAAGATACACTTAGGGATTGGTATTGGGTGTAGTACATAGTATATATACACAGGTAATAGATATATGTATATATATGTATACATGTATGTATTCCTCTATAAAATCTCCTCATTATCATTCCCATCCTCAACTACCTACCCAGCAGGAACATGATCAAATTTCAACATTTGTCTGGGGAAGACACACGGAGAGGAAGGAAACATCTATACACCACTTATTATATTGACTAATTCAACCAGATAGACCCCTTCCCTTGCCATGAGTAAGTGGAGTGAAGATCTGAAAGATTAAAAAGATCTTGCATTGCATTCACAAACCCCACTCTTTCTTTTATCCTACACACCCGAGACACCTTATTAACCTTGACAATCTTCTCATCCGAGCGTAATGTAATACATAGGTAGCTTTGTTCAAACGAGTGTTCGCTTCCCCATCTAGCTTTCAATACCTACCTACCTACACCTACCTAGTACTCGAGTATATATCAGGATTCGCTTCAAACATCATGGCTACCCCTAACCCCCTTGAAAATGCTCCTCCAGCTATATCTATATCGGAAAAAACCTTTCACATCGCTGGCATCCTAACAACCATTTATGGGCTCGAGGAAATATCCCCATCATGTACATCCATATCCTGTCTCTGGCTTCTCCACCCACGACTCCAAACCAAGAAAATCATGGAAAATGTAGCTTCGACTTGTATTCAAGAGTGGAATCAACAATCAGGTTCCAATCGAACGGTTGGTTTGATCGCGGTTGCGTTTGATCAAAGAAATCATGGGAGCAGAGAAGTCAATGCTTTAGCAAATGAATCGTGGAGAGATGGTAATGAGACTCATGCTCAAGATATGTTCAGGTTCGACACCTTGTAGTATTCGTGCATGGATTGAAAATGGCTCATGCAGCGTAGTATATTTCATGGAACGGCAATGGATACAAGTCTCCTGATAGATCATCTACCTTCCTACATCTTCAACACCAGAGATTCCCCTTCCATTGACCACCATCTGGTCTTGGGTATCTCTCTCGGAGGTCATTCAGCATGGCAAGTTTTGTTTGCTGATCCAAGAGTCACGGCTGGTGTTGTGATTATTGGATGCCCTGATTACCTGCGTAAGTCTGCTTTCATAAATATTAGAACACAAAAGACTTATGACATGTCGCATGAACATGTACGTCTTCACGCTACACTTTATCATAGACTTGATTTACCAGAGTATCTGGAGATAAGCTGTTTCTATTTTTGGTACGAAGAAGAGGAGATCCTCAAGTGAGCTATGCATTTGGGAGGAAAATTTTCCAAACTCATCCAAAAACGATCAAGAATTATCCTCCCAACGTCCATGCAGGGTCGAAATCTCAAGATCAATTTGGGAATAGTTACCCAATAAACCCATGATGTCACCAAAACCCCCTCAGCAAGCAGTAAACACTATCGATAATAGAGTCAAGCGAAGAAGGCATAAGCAGATTCGCTTCTACAAAAAACAATCCTCCACACATAAAAAAAAGAGGAGAATATACACACAACAAACGAACCAGCCTGCCACTCAACCCCTACTAACACCCACCCAGGAATAATGACCGACCGAGCGCGTCTCTCCAAACGCCCCACCTACACATCCACCTCTCCCCCCGGCATCTCCTTCCAGGGAAGCAAAGACTTCCCCCCGGCCCTAATATGCAGTCTCCAAAAATGGGACCCCGCATCCATCCTCTTCGGAAGCACGCCCATCCCCTCCAGCTCCCCACCATCCTCTCCAGCCCAATCCCTCTACACACCCACGCTCACGCAAAAACTCAGCCACAAACGCATCCTGGTCTGCTCGGGCGCCGACGACAAATTAGTCCCCTATCACTGTTCCGCGCCCTTTCTCCACTTTCTCAAGAAGGCCTCCGATGCGCACACAGGGTGGTGGAAAGAAGGAGATTTGTTCCTGGATGATAGAGTCTATCCGGGGGTCGGTCATGCGTTTAGTAAGGATATGCTGGGTGATACGGTGAAGTTTGTGAATGAGATGCTGGCTGGGAAAATGCGAGAGGCTACGGGTAGTCAGGCGAAGATTTAAGTTTTGTGGATGGGTGGGAACAAGGGGGAGTAACGAGGAGAGTGAAAGAGGGGGATTGTTAGGCGATACCGTGGAATTTGACAGATAGAGATACCTCCTAGGTAGATTGACTCTTTTAACTATCCGTCTATCTTTCTCGTTGAAATTTAAACCAGTTGTGCTAGCACCTCTCTCTTTGTCAAGTTTTGTACCACTTCGTTTCGCACATCGCTATATACTAGGTAGTGAAGTCAAAATTGCTTTCCCCAACATTCAAGAGAATGGTTGTACAAGTATAAGTGATTGATTATCAATCATTTTTAGCCTGCGTAGACACACTCTAAACTCAACCTCTGCCATTCAATATTCTTATCAAAGAAGATGCTCCTCCCATATCTACTCAGAAACGAGCAGAAGTGGTATGTTCGTCATAAACCTCAAAGCCTAAGTCTACACTTCTTCCATTTCTCCAATCATAAAATGGCATGGCATATACCTGAGATTATCCTCAAACCAGCTTGCGAAATTATTGTACGAAGCATACCTAACTTTTCTAGACCCCACTCCAGAGAAAGTTTCCTCATGTGTCTTTCTAAAACTTCTTCTCGCTCCCTTCAAATTTCCTCGCAACAAACTTTTTATACCTCCACCCCTACTTCATCGGTACTGGAACATAAGGATACTGCACCCAAATCCTCACATCACTCTCCACCCACTCATCCGGAATCCCTCTCATACACCCCTCTATAATTCCCCTATTAACCCCCTCATTATATCCCTCCCCCAGTCCCATGCCCCCAGGTGTTCCCGTAAAAACCACCACATCCTTCTCCACCCCTACCTCCTTCAATCCCCTCTTCAATCCCCACCCCATCCCAAAAGCGCGTCCGAAACTTTCGCATTCCAGTTTCACAACATCCACTCGCGCCATTCCAAATTGCGGTTCGCATCCCTTCTTATTCATCTCAAGAAGTGTATAAAGTGTACTTTCATGAATTTCCCATATCAATCCATAGACGACTTTGTCAACAGTATTATACTCTGCTTCTTCTTCCTCATCTTTCAAGTCCGAATCCGGTACGATATTTCGATAACAACATACTCCCTCAACCTTCTCGTCAACACAAAACATCCATCCATTCAATCTTCCTATTCCAATTAATTTCACATCCGGACATATAGTTTCCATAAATTCCTCGCACATATCTGTTCCGATGGCTAAAATTCGAATGGTGGGACTGGGATCAGGAGCAGGTCTATCATTGGCAGCAGCCATATCTTGACGGATTTTCTCCTCCTGAACAGATTTATATATTTGCTTTTGAAGTTCCTCTTCAACGGTAGCCGCAATTTCTTCTTTGGCAGGAAGAGTGAGAGTAGCAATTTCATCTTCTTGGGTAAAGTTCATGTTGCGCCAATCTTCAGATGCGGTAGAGTTTCTGTCGGAGTCGAGTTCGTGTTCTGAACCTTCCATGTCTGAAAGTAGGATTTGTTGGATATGGGGAACGTTCATTTGCATGTCGTCAATCTCGATTGAGAGTTCGAGTTCTGGTTCTGATGAATCCTCGTTTTTAATTTCTTGGTCGGAATCTTCGTTCTCGTTTTCGTCCTCCTCGTTGTCATCTCTCTCCTCGCCATCATCTTCTCCATCATCCTCTCTTCCGCCGTACCCATCACCATATCCATTCACACCCTCATCATCCTCATCCTCGCCTTCATTCTCATTCTCATCATCATCTCCACCCGGTCGTTCAACCCGACTATGGCCAGAAGAACCTCTATATCCACGTCCATCTCGATATGAAGAACGAGTATATCCACTCATAAACTCGCGCTCATCATGACGACTTCCATCATCTCGCGGCGGAGAAAGTGAAACCGATTCGGGTTCTGAGTCAGATATGTATGGTGGAATGGAATTTGAACGAGAAGGAGATGCGCTTTCGTTTTTAATGGCGGACATTTCTGTAGATTTGATATAATGTGATGAGATATGTGTGAAGGTGATGATTGGTTCTTTCTCAAGGGAGAAGGTATAAAAGGTTTGTGATGCGGATTTCGTATTGAGGATGGTTGTGCAGTTGACGGGTTAAGAATTTTATAACACGAGGTAGAAGGTTGAGATTTAAATACCTAGAGCGGTTTAAATATTGGCCGGTACAGTTACCGATTCCGAAATGAAGCTTATTCTAATCTAAAGTGAAAAGGTGAAAGTGAATTCTCGGTGGTAGTTGTGGTTATATGGATCATACCTTGATATCTAAGATGATCAGCTGACACTTGTACTGAACAAGATGAGGTTATAGATAGAGAAAGAGAGGATAAATATCGAATGGGAAAGTATGAAGTAAAACGTATCATACTCACCCAGAACAACAATCATATAACTAGGTACTATCGTCAGATTTAGCCAAGAGAGCTCCCGTACATATCTCAGAAGGATTAAGAGAATGCTTAAGGAGTTCGATTTACCTAAGTGAAGAACATAGTTCGACTCCAAAGGTTGAAGGATCTCAAGTGAAGCGAGCTTGAATGGATGACGAGTGAGTTAATATTGGCTGGGCGTTACTATTGAGCATTTTCCAAGTGAGAGTGAGTGAGTGGGTGAGTGTGAGAGAGTAGACAAGCGCGAATTCAATGCCAAAGGCCAAAGTGTGAGAGAAGATGATGTAGAGTTGTATCACCCAACTAGAATTGAGGATTTTGGTACCGCATACACATATTGTCTATCAGTGAAAAGAAAGGAATAGAGAAGGGAGAAGTAATCAAGGCACTGTATCTGCATCACCAAATTTCGAGGTTCTATTCTTACATCATGTTCTTCGCACCGAAAAGTGCAAATAAGGAAAGAACGACTGTCAAACGCATTGAAGCTGCAAGTATACATTTTGCTATACTAGAAACTTCGATTTATTATGGGAGATACTACTAGGTAGATGCATTATTCCTGTTTGAACAACCCTCCGAAATACATCAAGCTTCTCCACGCAAATCGAGCATAAATTTGAACAGAGAAAGACAAACTCCCTTTTGATACACACTTCTTTATATCCTTCCACGTAGAAGAGTTCCTGCAATAACAAGCCGAATGCATCTAGCGCTGACTCCAAGCTCAAATCTTCTCGCTTTCCTTTCTAGATACTAGGTAATCTTTACAACACCAGTGAAAGAGATTACCTAGCCAACTATCTAGTGATATCTCAACGAGACTCTTTTAGAATACCAATTCATCCAGATCAATAAACTCAAGATAAAGATAAATATTAAATGAAATAAACTGAAGTAAACTCTTCATCTCAATTCCCAGCCATTGCTCAAAACTCAAGAAATCCTCAAGATCTGTTATATATACCTCTATTTTCTCTCACTCTTCTCTTCCCCCTTCAAACTACCTCCCTTATGAATCAAAAGAAAATAACATAAACAAGCACCCCATATCCCATATCCCATACTAAAGAGCCACACAACCATACAACCAATAACCCGCCATCCTACTCCCACCTATAATAACCAAACCAGATCCTCAAGGCTCAAACTAAAAACCATCCTCTCCGAGCTTCCAAAACAAGGTTTCGTTGCGTGTCTATACATCTATATCTATATACCCTTTTGATACACGATTTGGAGTAAGATGTAAAGGTAGGTAGGCAGATATGTAGGTAGGTAGGAAGTATAAAAAGTGTCATTATAATCTCCTTTTGCGTACTCCCTTTCCCCCATCCACCTATTCTCAATCTTCCTAGCGGAAAGTAGTATAACCATCCATCCATCCATCCATCCATCTATCTATCCATCTATCCACAAATTTCCCCTCGCAACAAGGAAAAAACATAAAACAACAAGAAAGAAGCGAGACCACAATTCTATGAAAACTTCTCACAAGGATAGAGTTACTTCCAGCCCGCCGAGTTAAGAGAAACTCCGAATTGAACAAAGGAACAACCTCGCAGTGTGAATAGCATCACAAATAAACTTGAATATTTTGCATCTCACATTTCGAAATCGTAGAAATGATGAAAATAAACAGATTCCTGTATCCAAGACCCCACAAACCTACCTACTCTCGCTATATGACTTCATCCACCCTAACAATTCCAAGGCAAAACTCCTCCCTCGTCAATCACCTCTTCTCTCCTCACCCCCTCACCCTCCTCCAACCACCTCGTACTCACTCCACTCCTCATTCTCTCCTCCTCACTCTTAAACAATTTTCTCTCCTGCCCTTCAATTATCCACTTATCTCTTCCTCCCCTCTTCCCCCTCAACACCCTCCCCGTCCCCCACAAATCTCGTTTCCACTCTCCATATCCCCTCTCCCTCTCCCCCTTCACCGTATCCTCGTATTTCTCCCGATCAAAACTCCTCACTCTCTTCGTCCATAAATTCAGGATTGATTCCTTCAAAATAACTTCCACCCCTTTCCCATCCCACTTTCTCCCCTTTCCCTCCCCGTCCTCATCCCCAACCTCTTCCTGTCTCCTCCCCCCTCTTAACCCAAAACCCATCCCCAACCCCAAAACCCCACAATGCAACTCCTCAAACCTCCCCCTCTTAAACCCCAAACTCACAATCTCAATTCTCCCCGGCCACCCCCCCGTCCCCCTCCAAAAAGCCACCAACCCCCTCACCAAATTCTCATAACTATCCAACGCTTCCTCCTCCAACACAATCCTCCCCCCTTCCCTTCCCCATCCCCACCTCACGAACCAAATCCCCCACTCCCCACACCCCCCTCTCCACCCCCACCTCAAAATACCCCCTCGCCTCACTCCTCTCCACCTCTCCCCTCGTACACCCCCCACTAATAACCAACAAACTGTTCTCATCCTCCTTCCATAATTCTGCCGCACGCATGATATGCTTAATAAACGTCATCCATTCCCTCCCCTCTTTTTGAAAAGGAGCGAGCAGCCATGACGATTCGAGCTCTGGGGGTCCGGAAACATAGATGGCGTGGCAGGTGAGCAGGATGAGATGGGTTCGTTTGGGGGTAGGGCTTGGGGTTGAGTACATTACGATGTCGAACCTGGGGAGAATTTAGGGCGGGATGGTGGTGGTGGTTGATGAATTACTAAGCAATCAGATATCGATTGCATAAAGTAAATAGATAAATAAAGTATTCGAGGAGATACAAAGAGCAATCGATTAAAGAAGTATATAAATCTCTCAAAAGTTAAAATAGAAACCGATCAGATACCAGGTATCGGGTAGACAAATGAATCGTAAATCATATCATAATTCACACACAAATCATTTTCGTTTATACAAGTATGTATCAGGGGATCCATTCAACATTCTGAAAATTAAGGACACTTCCCTTCGACCTTCGATTCGATTCGGTTAACCTAGTAGTGAGACTTAAACCCCACTCCCATAAGGTTAGCATGCACTCCAAACCTTCGAAAACTTTAACTAAACAACCTACCTAACTAACGACCTACCTATATATATCACTACACAATTTACCTAAATATCCAAGAATTACTAGATACTAAAGTTTGCAGGATCTCCTTCCTATTATCTATCTTCCCCTATCTGCATTCACCTTACCTAAGTTTTACTTCCCGCTTACCACATGCCACATCCCACACTCCACACCACAGAACAAACACTCACATACAAAATATCATTTCAAAGAAGGTTTGTTATTTATATTTAATATTTCGTATTTCATATTCATACCCCCCTCATCATCCCTCTAAAATCTTTCTCCTAGTATTCTACACTACCCTTTCCTCATCCACAACCCTCACCCCCATCTCATCTCTAACCCCCCAAAACTCCTTCCATTCTATACATATAAAATATCACCCCTTTTCTCTTCACAAGAGACCAAGTAATAAATTCATGCAATCATAAGAATTCCCAAATCCTCTCGCTCCTAATGAATCATAAAAAGAAGAAATAAAAAATGGTAAAATCACGCAAGTACATACATTTTATATGTACCATCTCCCCCATCCACCTCCGCTAACTGGGGTATCTTTGTCCTATCCTATCCTATTCATTCATTGCATATCCAGTGCATTCATATCTTAAACCCTCCATTCTCAGAACCACATTCTCCCCATTCCTCCCTCGTCTCTCTTTCCGCCAGAACACTAAACACCTCTAAACATCCTGACAATCAAAAACCACATCGCACCAATAAACTTAAAACAACTTAATCCTGCCACACTCCATAAAACGACAGCCATGTAAATCGTACTCTTCGTCGTATCATCAGTACTCGTATCGATATTCTCCAAGCCCGCTGTACTAAGCACCGCACTCGTGAGTGCAAAATTACAAACCAACCAGAACAACACTACTGAGGATCTGAACCATTTGTAATAATCTTCTTGCTTCTCTTCTGCCGAGAATTCACGTTTCTCAGGCGGAGCTTTGATTTGAATCTTCCGCATTTCGGATTCATATTGAGCGTTGAGGTCACCATCGTCAGTGGGAATGTTGACGTCGACTTTACCACCAGCTTTGAGCACAGCGGATGGAAGTTTCTCGGCTTTGTCATCTCCTTTGGTACCCCATGTAATATCGTGAGTGTTACAGAAAGCGTAAACGTTGAGAATGTTGATATATGTTGGGGTGAGAAGAAGATATTGAAGGAAAGATGTGAACATGTGCCATGGATCGAAGAATAAAAAGGAAGAAATGAACCAGAGTAGATAAGTCGAGGCGAGAGAAATGATCAGAGTATAGAAGATTTGATTCTTGATAATATCCGTCCAATTGAATTGATCTTTCGCAAGTTGAGTTTGAATTGATTTAACCGTGATGAAAATTGAAGCAAACATTAGGTATCTATTCCAGTTAGTAGGAGAAAATTAGATAAAAGCGGAAAATACTCACATCATGATGATGATCCAGAAATAAACCATAGACATATAAACTTTGTTCGTTCCTTGAGGTCGATTTCCCAGCGCCAGAATGAAACAGGTCAAAAGCGTAAACAAGTAAAGCCATTCGAAAACAACACCAAGAATCACACCAACATTACCCAGTAAGTCAGCACTTCCGAGAGATGTAGTCAAGATGTGAAAGACCAAGAAGAAATTACCAAGAGCGAACCAAGCGAAGATCATGTTAATTGTTTGATATGTGAATTCAATCAAGAACATAATTTTTCGTAAAAAGCTGTGATCACTTCGGAAAAGTTGATAGAAATGAGCAAGAGCATAGATAGCAGCGAAGAAACTTCCGTTAAGCCATCTTCGACGTTGCAAAATTAGTTCGGCCATTGTATCCGGTACATCGGTTTCTCCAGTAGCAGACTTGACGTATTGTAAGATCCAGTGACAATTTCTCTTCGATACCAATTCGAAACACAAAATACGATCTTCGGCAAGGTACATATTGGCAGTGAAAATACCAGCGTTTGCTCCGTGCATTTTCTCTCCTGCAAAGTACTTTTCCAGTGGTCCATTTCCAGTTTTATCGTTCTGTAACGCAACATATCGATATGCAGAAAAAGCACCTGGTAACACCGAAATGAATCCAAATGCCGATTCAAGAGGTTTGTCCAGGATATTACTCATTTTGTACTCGAAATTCTGGGTGGCAACCAATGGATTGAGCAAATTCTTTCCTCCTGGACCCAACATAGCTTTGATCTCGCCACAAGCTCCTGCACAATGTGGTTCCAAATCAAAAGCTTTCCACAGATGATAAATTGAGTCTTTTCCTGGCTTTGTACCAGCATCGATGAGTACACAAATGTTAGGATCGAGTACTCTACCAAAGGCTTGGAAGAACCATCTGTGAGAGTTGATCTTTTTCTGATTCTTTTCCTTCAAGCAGAAAAGCAATTGAACGGGTTGCTGTTTTGGTGTGAGTGTAACAATATCCTTCTTCAAAGCAATTCCGACTTGAGTCGTATATTCGTAGATATGTGCTGTCACATCCTTGCCGTTAACTTGTTGCTTTGCAATTCCATCTTGATAAACTCCCAAACCAGCCAAAACAGCTCTTGTTCTTGGATTGATCTTAGCACGTCCATCACTGACCACACACACTACGATCTTCTTCCAAGCATCCTTTCCCCATGTTTTACTATCTTTGCGAGTGCACATAAATTCAATGTTTTTGAATACTCCGTGCATTGTTCTAGCAAACAATACATCATCCTCATTATACATTGTGACAACGATGAAGAGTTCTGTATGCCGAGGCTTTGCAAAGAGTTTTTGTCGCAATGTAAAGCGCTCCTCGAAAAACTCACTGGGGTCGCATGTTGCGGCTGAGTATCTCATATGTGTGAACTCATCTCTCTCCGGCGGTGGTGCATGATTAACTTGATTTAAAAGCTTAGGAGGAATCGGACAATCAAGTACGAGATTTCCATTGAACAGTTGGACTTCCTTAACTGTCTTGTATCTTCTTAACGCAGGTACAGGTGTCGCAGATGGAGATTGTCCCGCCCCGTCATAACCACCTTTGTAATCGGTGCCACTAGCTGAGTGCGGATCTGGCCCATAAGGCTCATGCGATTGTAGAATTGGTTGATGGTCATCATCGTCATTGTAATATGGGTCTTGGGCTGGGGGGTAATTGTGTAAAGGATGTTCTTCATGAGGAGAAGGTTGGTATGGAGGTTGGTAGTAGGCATCGTGATGCGCGTTAGGATCTAGAGAATATTCCGAGTCGTAGCTTTGACTGGGATTGAGGGGCATGCGCTGATGGTATTGGTTTGAATCTAAATGTTCGACCGAATACTGTATGATACATGTTAGCTATAATCATATCTCTCTGCAGACACAAGGCACGCTTAAATATGTACTTACAGATGGTTGAGCTTGCAATTGATCACTTGGTGTTCCAACTCTATGTGCTCCAGGACCCATGGGTATCTCGAGATTCTGCATTCCAGGACCGGGTGAGGTAGTATGTGGTCTTCCATATGGCGCATCTTCTAGTTGGTACCCTTGAGGGTGCGGCGACTGATGTCTATTATTCATATTGTAATAATCGTCTTGGCCTTGGCCCGTCGGATCTGTGTAAGTTGAATATTAGAAAGGCTTATTGTAAACAAACAAAAGTGTGTATTTTGTAGGTAGTCCTCTCCACAAGTAGAAATGATGTTTCTGCCGTAGCAGGAGGTAAATTGAATGTTTAAAGTGATTCAGTGTTCCATCAAGGAATCCTTCTTGCGCAGCAGAGTTCAACTTGATTGTGCCTTTTCGCGTTGGTTGCTATGCGCCGCAAAACTGGATACACGGGCCGACGTGAATGGTCTTCAAGACAACAATACGATTTGAATCCAATCTTGAGAATCATTCACTGCTGTCACCACGCGAAACTCGGATAATGTGTGCTTGGAAGGTGGAGAATAGATGTGCGAAATTAGATAGGAGGACATACCTAATCGATTATAGGACATGGTATCGATGTATCAAATTAACCGTCCTATTTGTGATGAGATCTGTGGGGTGAAGGGGATTGCGTGGGAGCAAAATGAGGTTCCTTGCGATGGGCTCAAGCTCAGTTGGGAATGTCTTGCCGTCAATCCTCTAAGTGAGATGTGCAAGGTTGCAGATGGACTATGTTGATGCGTAGGGTTAGAGTTAACTTTTCCTTCGCCCCTATTCTTTCCTTCCTTATGCCCTGAGAGTCAGGATACGAAGATACGAAAGCACCGAAGACAGAGTTTAGAAGAGATGCCAATATTTTTTTGGCTTGGTTGAACCGAGTAAGATGGAATTTTGTGCTTGTGAGAGGTGGTTTCACCTTGAGGAGGGCCGCGCATTAAAAAGGATGTTAGAAATTTGGTAGGGATTGTAAACAGAGTGGATGATCAGAAAGTGGTTGCCAAGGCAAAGTAATCCTTGAAAATCCCTTGTACCTTTCGTGCATGGTGGTGATTATCTTGTATCTACCTAGTCCTCGAGTAGGAGTGTAGGACGGTAGGAGTGATACATTCACAGTTCTCGGGTTTCATATCATCAGATATCGATAGTGGGTGAGTCTGGGTGTTTTGGATAGCACGGAGCAGATGTCCCTCCCCTCGAAGAAATGACGCTGGGTAAGTTGGCTCGTGAGTCGAGAGAAGAGAGAAGATTGGATAATGAATGATTGATTATCTTGGATCTGGAGAGATAAAGATCTACAATCAAGCAAGGTATCGAATTTCATAGGAATATAATTAATAAGAATATAATTAATTACATTATTTGATATATATTTCCATACAAGTATATTTCCATATATTGTTCCAAATCACCCAACCTCCCATTTCTCATTTCTCCCTTCTCTCTTCTCTCTCCTCTCTCTCTCACCAAAAAAGCGAAATCTATATTAGACAAGCCTCTTGTTCTTAATCGTGGCTCATAAGGATCTCTTTGTCAAATCATCAGCATACGAAGCGCTGCACTACCTACATACTAAGAGTCTAGGGAAACACGTCGCTCCAAGAACTACCAGGTAGGTCAGAACTAAAAATTGTCCACCGGTGGTCTCAAAATAGAAACTTCACTAGAACCAAATGCATTCAACCACCCACGTGCGCATAGCAAGGTACCGCTGCACAACTTCCCATTCTCCTTCCAACCAATCAATCATCATTTACACTTTCATACACAGCCTTTTGGGGACAATACACAGATGCGGCTATGCAAGAGATGCCACCATCGGTACTTCAAAGATCCATGCCATGGGTGAGAGAGAGATCCTTTGAGCCGGAAGCTTTTTGGGGTACAATGTTTGGAAGCCTACGTTTGAGGCTGAGTATAAATGTTCAAGCATCTACCGGGTCCGTATGAATTCAAATGACATCGATCGACTTGACCGATTTCCCGACGTCACATTCATGCTTTATATTCATACCTAACTCCGCCTTCATCATACATTCACGGGTTAGGTATATAGAGTAAATCTCGAGTTTCTCAGGTTTCTCAAGTTCTTGGACATGGTGGCTGAGATGTCGAAACATTCGCGTTCAATCATCTATCATGGCTGTAAGTGGTTCGGACGATGGCAAATACGAATCAAGGTAACGTATATGCAGCTTCCCTTCAGCTGTTGAATGTTGGCAATGCATTTTGGTAACATCGTAAACTCTTTCAGTCCATGTGTGCTTTCTTGGAGGCTCATCATTCGAGTAATATCCAGTGGGGCATTCCGTGGTGGGGGAGTTTGCTTCAACGGTCGTGTCAATATATATCTGTCAGCCTTTATGCGCATAGGTAATCATGTCATATATGTGAAAACGTTAAAAAGTATCTCTACTTCGTACTTCGTATGCTTCAGACTTTGTTGATTCCCAAGGAGGGCGATTGCTTTTCGTGTTGACACGGTTTCTTTGAGAGAAAGAATATGTTGACAGACACTTAACCCCATCCTCTCATGGGAAATCCATGATATTCTCACCGACATTTTGATAATGACATAAAAATCATTATGAAACCAAGACTTTCCCATGCATGTCATCATGATAGTGAAAAGCTTCTCAGGAAGTCAATTTGCATCCCTCACTAATACATGGACTAATGGGCATTCACATAATGGTGATCTCTATCCTTCTCTCCATACATCTATCCATATATACATGGCATCAAAACATCCAATCCCCTTCATTTCTCAACATCCGGAAAAGTCGACTTCAAGAAATTCTTGGAAAACCTCGTACACTGTTCATAAGCAGCCTTGAATCCATCATTCCCACCATAATAAGGATCATCTACTTCCTCGGGGCTAGAACCTCCTGCATACTCTCCAAATAACATAACTTCTGCTTTACCCTCCGTTCTCCTTTTCAAGGAGAGAAGATCTTCAAGATTGTTGCTATCCATAGCAAAGATATAATCAAAATTCTTGAAATCATTGATAGAAACCTAGACGAGCTGTCGATAAACAAAGTTCAACCAGCAGCGTGATGAATGTATCAGATAAAGCTTACCTTTCTAGCCTTGTGCTTATAGTCACAAATTCCATTCTCTCTCAGCGTAGCCATGGTACGGGAATCTGGGGAAGATCCAGTGTGATAGGCTGCAGTTCCTACATCCAAAAATTAATCTCAAATATATGAAGGAAATATTAACCGGAATGAAGGTACCACATGAATCAACATTCGATATCAAGGATGCGTAAGGACCCTGGGAAACCATGGATCGAAAGATTCCCTCCGCCATGGTTGAACGACAAATGTTTCCCAAGCAGACGAACAAGACTGCAATCGGTTCTGTAGACATTTTGATAGATATTGAAGTTGTTTAGATGTGCTCGAGTACTTTTTGAGGCTCTTTGTTGGATATGAAAGTGTTCAAATGAATATCTTGAATCGAAGAAGAATTTGATTTGATGATCAAGCTGTAGCCACCCGATCGTTGGGACCCGAAATGGATTCTCCGATGCCGATATCTTTTATTTCGATTATCACTCCTTCATTTCTACCTACGAAGTACATAATTTCCACCACGTCCCAACATTCATTTATACACTGATCATCAAATAATACAACTCCAAATTGATCGTGAAGCTGGCCATGCATTCATTCATTCATCCATTCATTCTCTTTGACACATTCCCGCATATCTTTCCTTCATTTACCGCAGATGCAGGTGCAAGATAAGAAACCAATCAATGGTAAGATTACTTATCAATTCGAGATGTTCACAATGTCAGCCAAGGCTGGTAAATGGAATATCCATCACAATGGTGGGATACCTGCATCGATTCCAGGAGTAGTGAGGTAGTGTGTAAATACCAAGGCGCGGTGCATCGTTCACTGTTGGGACAAGGCGGGGATACTACCCGAATCCGGATACGGATAAAGTTGTACAACTTCATATCGGTTACATTTCGAGTGAAATGCAGGACATGAGCATAAGTGTATATCCAAACCGTGTCGAACATGCAGGCCAAGCCGAATGGTAAGCTGAGATCAAGTAATGGCATGATGGACAAGATGGACAAGATGGACAAGATCAGGAACCAAAGTATATGTCAATCTCATCCTATGTTTCTGGAGGGAGCGATACCACGACAATGAGAGATTGATAAGGGGCAGCTTTTAAGGATAGAGTTTAACCTTAATGATATGAAATTCAGTAAATTCCAACCATCATAGACTCAATTGGATCTCTGAGAACGACGAATGGCACCATTTAACCAAGAGATTCGGCCGATAGCACCTGCCTCTTTTGTAACATATACTTCCCATCTTTCTTGGCTTACATTAGGTGAATGAGATAACAATACTTTTTACGATCTTCCCCTCTTCTATTGAGCCGAAGGCGAAGGCGATCAATATAGTATGATTGAGTACAAAAGGCAAGCAATTCCCGTCTCGTTGCTCACTTCCTTTCTTTCAAGTCCAACTTCGACACCTCTGATTTTCCTGGTGTTCTCTTGTTGATACATCTTCATAGTCCTTTCTAGGGCTCAATATCGTGAGTTGATCACCATTACCAAAAGGGGAATACAATATTACTAACACACCAGCTTTTCAAGATCAAGATGAAGTTCTCTCGCGTGGTTTCTGGTTTGGCAGTATGTAGCTTTGCTGCATGCGAGTCTTCCATGGAGCTCTTGGAATCGCTTCGCGAAATCCCGCAAGGTTGGGCTCAACTCGAGAAACCTCGCCCATACAAAACAATCAAGCTTCGAATTGCTTTGGAGCAGCCAGATCATGAACTTTTCGAACAGAAGCTTTATGCCGTTTCGTCACCTGATCATGTTGAATATGGTCAACATCTTGAGCGTGAAGAGCTTAAACGATTCATCAAGCCAGCTGATCAGACCACTCAAGCCGTTCTATCATGGTTGGAGAAATCTGGTATCTCCGAGTCAAATATCCACAACGATGGAGAATGGATCAACTTCCGTACTTCAATTAAGCAAGCGGAGGATATGTTGAATACCACTTTCCATTACTATGCTCATCAAGATCAAAAGCACAATAAACAAATTCGAACTTTGGGATATTCCATTCCAAAAGAGGTCTCGAGTCACATTACAATGATTCAACCCACAACCAGGTTTGGTCAAATTAGAGCACAACGCAGCCAAGTATTCCGTGAGGACTTTGGTACTCTTTCTTTACCAACACTCAATACTACTGCTTGCAATGTTACAATTACTCCTCAATGTCTTCGAGATCTTTACAATATCGGCAACTACACTGCTAAAGCAAATCCCGAGTCACGTCTAGGAGTCGCTGGATACCTTGGTCAATGGGCAAAGTATGATGGTTTAGAAGCTTTCTTGGAGAAATATGCTCCATATGCTGTTAGCCAAAACTTCTCCTATGCACTCATCAATGGAGGCTTAGATACACAAAACTCGACAAACGACGATGGAGAAGCGAATTTAGATATTCAATATGCTGCTGCCTTGGGATTCGAAACCAATATTACTTACTACAGTACCGGAGGTCGAGGAATTCTCGTTCCAGATCTCGATCAACCATCATTAGACGACAATCAAAATGAGCCATATTTGGACTATCTTAACTATATGTTGAGTCTCCCAAACAACCAATTGCCACAAACAATCACAACTTCATACGGAGAAGATGAGCAATCCGTTCCAGAAGCTTATTCTAAAACCGTGTGTAAGATGTTCGGTCAATTAGGTATGAGAGGTGTATCTATTCTCTTCTCCTCTGGAGATACCGGTGTAGGATCGGCTTGCCAAACTAATGATGGAAAGAATACGACACGATTCTTGCCTATTTTCCCAGCAGCTTGTCCTTATGTTACTTCGGTAGGAGGAACTAGATACGTGGAACCAGAAGCAGCAGTTTCTTTCTCCTCTGGCGGTTTTAGTGATAGATGGCCTCGTCCTTCGTATCAAGATGATGCTGTTAAGGGATACTTGAAGATTTTGGGTTCTAGATGGAAGGGTCTTTACAATCCTAAGGGCCGTGGTTTCCCAGATGTTGCGGCACAAGGTGTTAGATTCCATGTTGTGTTAGTATTCTCTTTCCATATGAAGGTGCTTGTGAGAGGTCATACTAACATTATATCTCAGAGATGTTAATTCTATCACTGGAGTTGCAGAAGATCAATTACTTTCTGGAACTAGGTATGACTGATTTCTTATATCTTTCTCATTTCTTCTCCCCTCTCCTCACATTCCATCTCAACTAACATCCTCTCCCACTAGCGCATCCTCCCCAGCTTTCGCAGGTATCATCTCCCTCCTCAACAATGCCCGTCTAAACGCGGGTCGCAAACCACTCGGTTTCCTCAACCCTTGGCTCTACTCAATCGGTAAGAAAGGGCTTACCGATATTGTTCACGGAGGCAGCACCGGATGCACGGGAACTGATGTGTACTCCGGCTTACCAGCTCCATTTGTACCATATGCTAGTTGGAATGCGACAAAGGGATGGGATCCAGTGACTGGATTAGGAACTCCGGATTTCGCAACTTTGTTGAAGTTGGTTAATAAAAAGGATTAAGTCATTTTGGATGAGGGAAGTGAGTAGAGAAAGTACAAAATGGATTTTTCTCGCTCAGGTAACGGGTAGCGGTGGGATCTTCAGAGATTTATTCTAGGGGTTGTTTTTTGTTAGTCGTAGATAGGATAATACAAATACAAATACTTGGACAACTTCTGAAAATCATAATGGATATTGGTGTGCATACATGCATTATGATTTATAAAGACTTCTTTGCTGGGTAATGTGACGTTAGATATATGGGTAAATTAGTGTAAAAGTCATAAAATTGCTGGCGAGAATTGAGTAATCAGATTGAGATTGATAATTTACGAGGATGGGATATGATGGGATGAGTATAAGGTATAGAGTATGATGAGAGATATAAAGATTGAAGTTTGAAGTTTGAAGTTTAAAGTTACAAGTTTGTCATAAATGTATCTTTGATGGTGGTGATGATTATGAGAGTTAAGCTAAGAATGATCCAATGAAAATATAAGAGTTGAAGATTGAGCTTGAGCTTGAAGCTTGAATTTGAGCTTGAATTTGAGCTTGAATTTGAGTATAGGAAATTGGAGAAGTGGAGGATGGGTTGGGGATTGGGGATTGGAAAATGGGGATTGGGATTTAGAAGGGAGGGTGTATTTGGGTTTGAGGATTGGGGATTGGAAAATGGGGATTGGAAAATAGAAATTGGGATTTAGAAGGGAGGGTATATTTGAGTTTGAGAATAAGTTTGAAGATGAGGGTGAGGGTGAGGATGAGTTGAGGTGTATGTGAGATAGAAGAGGGAAGAGGGGAGAGGAACATATATAGGAGAAGAAGTAATGGAAATCGGGATGAGGGGGAGAAGGAGAAGGAGGAAATGGAATTCTTGGGTTTTCGGCTACGTCAACTGGAGATGCTTGAGAAAACTACCAACCTAGGTATATCTCTTTTTTTCTGATTGCGTTTTGTTGCACGTCTTGAAAGAAGAATTGTTGGATTCTTAGGATGAATGCTTTTGAGATGTGCAACAAAAGTTTTATAAATGATTTAAGAAAGGGGAGATTAGTTAGATTTTGTTGTATATCTTGAAAACCGAATTGTCAGATCTTCAGGAAGAACTTCTTTGAGATGTGCAACAAAAGTTCTATAGATAACTTAAGAAAAAGGAAGGGAGAATAGAAGGTAGGATAGTTAGTTTTGTTGCATATCTTCAAAACCGAACTGTTGGATTCTCAGGATGAACTCCTCAAGATGTGCAACAAAAATTTAATAGATTTGTTTGAGAGAAGGTAGAATTGTACAGTGAATACTGAAAGGAAAAGGGAATGAAGAGGAATATATTTTAATGCACATCTTGAAAGAAGTACTACTAGATTTTCAAAACAAATATCTCGAGATATACAACAAAAGTCCGATCAGCCTATTCGAGACAAGGGGATAGAATCATGTAGTGCAGGTGTTTATCAAAAGAAAAAGATAATAAAAAGGAAGAAATTTTATCACATATCTTGAAAAGAGATAACCTAAATATTCAAAGAAATTATTCCTATAATATCTATTTGGTATATAACAAACACAATATAAACTACAACAAGAAATAAAAAGAAGGAGAGAAGATCTAATTACACATTCTAGAAAACGAACCCTGAGATTCTCAGAACGATTACTCTGAGATGTACGACAAAAGTTTAAGATTCTACAGATTTTAAGAGAAGAAGATGCCGAGAAAGAACTTTCCTTTCCTTTCCTAACTACACATCGCAAGAAGAAACCACCCACCCAACCCAGATTGTCCCTCCAGCACGTTGTTTTTGAGAAGTGCAACAAACTCCACCTCCTCCTCCGATCTACTTCTCGCACCGAAGAAGTGCATCTCACCCCCAAAATCCTATATTTCCACACAAACCTCTTAGGAAATACCCAGTACAGCGAACATTAGATCTCAAGTTCCCAATAATCCTCACATATCAAATGAAAAGATACTCATCCCCTACCTGACTAATATTATAATATAGTACAATATAGGAGAAAAATAAGATTGTAAATCTCATTTAGAAATGACTAGCTTCGTTGAGATTCATCTTCCTCTTCCTCTTCCTCTTCCTCTTCCTCTTCCTCTCCGCTTCCTCTTCCTCTTCCTCTTCCTCTTCCTCTTCCTCTTTCTCTTCCTCTTCCTCTTCCTCTTCCTCCTTATAACCCTATAACATACCCACCTACTATCTACTAGTCTACCAAGTATCCACTAGGTAGACAGATACATACACAAAATCGTCCCCCCCTAATCCCCATCACTCAACCCCATCGCCCAACAAAATAAAACAAATATATAAACCAAAAAACTACACACCACACACCACACATACCCATTCCATTCCAATCCAATTAATCCCCCCTCCCTCCCCCCCAAAAAACAACACAATCTACCAACCAATCAAATAATCAAACATAATCCTCTCCACTCTCCATTATTATCAGCACCACACTTACTCTCTCTCTTACTTCCCCCTCTTACTTCCCCCTCTTACTTCCCCCTCTTACTTTCCCTTCCCTTCCCCCTCCCACTCCTACTTTTAAAACAATAAAAACAATACAACACAATACAACACAATACAACACAATACAACACAATACAACACAACACAACACAACACAACACCACCATCTTGAAATCAAGAACCTCGCTTAATTTTTTTCTTCTACACACCTACACACCTACCTATCTTCCTACCTACCCTATCTAGGTACTTTCCTATCCGAATGACATCATGAGAGTGAACATCAAACCACATACGAAAGAGAGGAAACACCCGGACTAACTGACTACTGACTGCACGGGTTTTTAAGAAGAGAGAAAACTCCAATGATGGAAATAACGCATATCAGATCATATTCCATTCAAACATTTCGCTTCGCTTGCTATACAGCTATTTTTACCACTTCTCCCTCTCATTTCCACACATCAAACTGTGTGATTTTCTTCATTCCATGATACATCAAGTCAATAAATCCATCCACTCAATCTACGAACATTCACCACCCAGCATTCCCAATTCCCCGCTCAAAAATTCCTCCGCATTAACCAACTCCGTACTTCCATAAACCACTCTTCTCTTCCCAATTCCTCCCCCACCCTCTTTATTAACCCTTCTCGTCCACTCCTGTAAATTTCCATATTCATCCATACTACCTCCACCAACTGTAAAAACAATTGCTTCACTGAACCCTTGTCTACGCATACCAAAACTTGGTGTAATACCCGGTCCTTGTAGACTTCCTGGCATTTCATTTCTTCTGCTCGCGCTTGCTGGTGGTACGGTACCTCTTGCATTTGCGGATCTAGGGTCAAAGTAAAGATAATCTTCCGTTTTTGCTATTGCGGAACTAGAAGCGGATTGAGGATCCATAATTGATTCTGTGATTTTTGTGACAGTAAGATCACGGTTTGCGGGAAGGAAATTCTTTACTCCGGATATTAAATTATCGAAATTGGTGGTAATACCAGTTTCTTTAAGGGATGTGGTGAGGCGAGAAGAAATGGAAGAGAGACCACGGAAAAGATCGCCGGATGTACTTGGTGGTTGAGAAGCAGGGGTAGGAGCTGTAGTGAGCATTGTCATTCGGGTTGTGGTGCGAACTCTGATTTATTTGTTAGTCGCATCAACTAAATAAAACAAATGAATAAATGACTTACTGTTTGACATATGCCAGAGATGTAGTGTCAGCACCTGCAGTCTTCAATGATTCTTCAAATTTGTCCATCTCAGCCCTCGTGATTTCTTGTTCGGTACTCAAGTACCAGATGATAAATAATCTCAATTTATCTGTTGGTTCTTTGCCTTTATCTGCATCATTTATAACCTCGAGCATTTGCGCTTTTGTTTGCTTCATGATGTTTTCTTCCATTTGGTAAAAGTTATCCAATTGTCGATCCTTTATACCGGTCAAAAGTCCAGCTAATATATTCATGTGCATATCTAGCACAGCTTTTCGTTCTCTCAATTCGGGAAGTAAGGTAATGGCAGCCTTCAGATGTTGTGCTGAAGCACTCGTATCATTTTGAAGATCTTCTATGGAGGAAGCGCCTGTCCTCTTCGTTATATCAGTTGCATCGGCCTTGTATCGCATTAATTCTGCATCAATATCCTCCGCTACTTGTGGAAACGGCACAGCGGAATTTTTTGCCCAGAAAAAATCATTCGCATTCAAATCGTAGGCCTTTTTAGTTGTACCCTTTGCAGGATTTTCCTCATCTATTGGTGTCTCGACGGTAATTCGATTTAACTTCATTTTGAGAACATCATGTACGAGTGACTGATATGTCCAGGAATGCGACAGCATAGGAATTAAATCAACATTTCGATCGAGTATAATGAGCACAGGTCGAGCAGAGGGCGCAATGGTAGACTGACGATTGGCCGGGCCGGAGAACAGATTGTCTTTTGAATTTAGGACGTGGTCTCTCAATTTTCGATCGAGTTTAGCAGAGATCATTTCTGCTGCTGCACCAGGAGGACATCTGATTATTGGCATAACGCCTTTGAATTATTAGCTCAGCACCGATACAAAATCATCAAATATCTTACCCATTGTGACCATAACACTGAAAAGTCCGCTGACAATCCTATCAACCACGTTGTCCAATTCCTCATCCTTTGTCTTTGCGCTGTTCAATGCCCAATATGTATTCTGTTTTCTCATTCCAAGACTAAAGAGGTCCGGTTCTCCAACAATAAAATTCAGGTATTGATCAAAAAATTGCGCAATGTTTTCTGATGTTCCAGCTTCCACCGTTTGCTTTGCGAAATCTTCTAATAATGCGCGGGGTATCGAGGAGAGAAAGTTGATGTAGGCAGGAGAATAGAGACCTTTCGAGAGATCACTGGTAATTCCCTTCAAGTTGGCTTCCGTAGGTTCAACCAAATATAATACTGGAACATCTGGAATAGGATGTCGATTTGCTGTAATATGCCTAACTTCATCAGTACTTTTCAAGTCACATTGAAGCTCTTGCTTCCCCGCACATCAACATACATATGCATTGTAACTCCCCAAGCTCTCAAGTCACTAACTCGTAGTACACTACTGATAACATCTCGTCCTAAATCGTCAAAGACCAAGACCTTCCATATTGGTTCTCCATCTTCATTTAGAATAGGTACTGATGGAACGGCGATTCCAGTGTGTGATGTTTGATCGTGGGCATTCGCAGATTCGGGGGAATCATGATTCAAATTTAGCATGCGCTCAATTGATCCTATAGAGAGATGGATCAGTATCGAAGTATGTAAAAGAGCTAGAATATTGGGGGGCGGGGGGGGAATTTATTTACATACTGATCTGACGATCCCGGAGTGAGTTATGTGAAGTTGCCATGTTTGTTATTGATTTTCAAGGCTGTGATTCAGCCAAATTGGCCAGAATATATCATGCAATACCAGTATTAAGATGCGCAATAATCAAAGTATTATGAGGTAGATGAAATTCAAGAAAGGTATGGAATGGTTTGCCTTTCACTCAAGGACACATCTGCGACTTTTGCGATAGCTTATCGTTCAAGTTATCGGTACGAGGTAGGTAGGAAGGTTTCCCTAGTGAATTTCTTCCCTTGTTGGTATGAGGCTGTGAGAGGCTGAGGGTATGAGGGTATGAGGGTATGAGAGTATGAGCATGAGAGGATGAGGATATGAGAGTATCAATATCAACTCTCATGGTGAATTGTATCCAATAATGTCCAATACTGTCCAATAATGTGAATCTAAACTAAGAATGTTTTAGCGTCATCAAATCAAATCCAGGCACAAGGGGGGTCTCTCTTTTGTACGGCGAAACGTTCTGCAGGCGAAAGTAGAAAGCGAAAAAAAGGACTTTCCCAATCGTTCATTCCTTCAATCTCTCGTTCCTTTCTTCAATACAATACACAACAAAACACCATCAAATTGGGATTTCTCTTCCGTACTTTATCTCTCGACCTTCATCAACAACACCATCACCGTTACCCAATTCTTCATCAAACACACCACTTCAACTCTTCAACTCTTCAACTCTACACCTCTACACCTCTTCACCTCTTCACCTCTTCCCCCAACTTCATCAACTGTCCCATTACATTTTCTCTTTGATGGTTATCACATGGACGCGCCAACTTTACTTTTAATCAGAATTCATGATCGTACAAATTAATTATTGAACAAAAAAAAGTGACCGGATTTGAACAAGAAAAAGAAAAAGGCTGCTGGATCACTCATAAGAGTGTATAACTTTAGAAGAGATATTCACAAGGGCAGATCTAAGTGCGCAAAGCAGACAGAGACCTCAGAAAAAAGACAAAAAAAGGGTATGGTAACACTTTGAATACACACAACACCACAAAATCTTGATACGCCATGCAATTGAAGCTGGCAAAATTATCTACAACTACACGTTTACCTCCCCCTCCCCCTACCCAAAATATTGTATTGCCACCCCCCAAGAATCCTCAATCTGCATAGACACGAAGCTTTCATGCTTTGGCTTGCGCATAGAGAGGTCGGAAAGGGACCGCATATCAACGTGCAAGGTTGAGATGTTATAAGTTGCCCACGTCGTATAGCACAGTGAAAAGAGCAAAGATCATTTCAACATGGGAGATCTTGATCTATATCATTGCTGCAGAGATGGTATCCTTATATATCTCGAGCCTGGCTTCACTGGACTATATTGTACTGTGCAGGCCGCTGTTGTACTTCTTCTTACCGATAGTATTTCTTGGCTATCTGGCTTCTGGCGTTTAGAACAAAAAAAGTGTGTGATTGTACTGCTGAGTGTACTTGATGAGAAAGGTACATTCATGGGACATCACACATTTTGATAATAACGCAGAAGTGAGGTGTGATAATGGTCAATTCATACTTCGAGGGTGTGTTTTGGAAAGCATTCATTCATTCATTGATCCATCCATCCATCCGTCCATCAACATCTTCATTACTATTATCTTTCCAGAGAATTTCTTCAACGGATGGATTATTGCATCGCATATGATCAGAGAGTTGCAAGCATCGTCATCTGTGGCTTTTGCATACCTCCCTACACACCAAAAACTCATCTTTTGTTTCCTTTTCTTTTTGCTTACATTTTTCTCTTTACACCACCACACACTTTTTACTTTACGCCCAGCCATCAAGATGGGATTTCTCTCTTTCATGGGGGGTTGCTCAATCAAAAATGTACTTGTCAGCTAATTCACGTTCTTTGTTGTATAGCTTACCCAATAAGACCAAGCCAATTCATCCACTTTACCATAAATCGAATAGACGAATAATCTTACTCCTGGTCTTGGACCTTTCGGGACGCACCGCGCTATTTTTCTAGCCACGCCCCGAGCCTAGTTCGAAAAGCTAGTTACCCGCATTTAAGCGTCTCTTGCCGAGCCACTCTAATTCTACCAAGGCACCCTCCAGTCATTCACGTGACCACATCTCACTTTCACGATTCAAGATGGACGGTGATAATCATGGTTACATACCAGATGATGTTGATTTCGATGGGTTATTGAGTAATGGCTCAGTTTGGCCAAGTGCAGACCAATATGCATACCAACAACAACAATCTCAATCCCAACAGCCTCAACAACAGCCTCAACAGCAGCATATACAATCAGATCCATATGGAAGATATTCGAATATCCAGCCTTCTTATGGACAGTATGATATTTCTCATCAATCTCATCAGCAACCCACGTATAATCCTCTATCATATACGAATAGTCCTGCATATGCTGCTGCGCAGTACCAACATGCCAGACCATCAGACATGTTCACTCCTACCTCTTACGCTCTCGATCCTTCAATGCAAGAATCAAGTTCATACCATGGTGCTCAAAGTTCTTTCCCGTATCAGCAAAATACCACTCAACATCCCACAATTTCTCCTCAAACACTTCAATACAGTTTGTTGGCTCAACAGCAAATGAACAGTGGGATTCCATCGGCCGCTTTTCAACGATCAAATAGTGGAATTGGTAGTAAACCTAATTATAACTATGGCCAAAGGACACAAAGTAATGATAATCAATTCTTTAACCAACCTCAAAATGGTATTGTACCACAAAAGATGGACCAGAATTCATCCAACAACACCGTGCGGTATCCTTCGATTCCTACAGATCTTGTTCCAAAGGAGGAGGTAAAGCAACATGTTCCAATTACAGAACAATATTCTGCACCTGCTATTGCTGTCCCTCGTCAAAGAGAGATTCCCGAACCTCAACCCATTGCTCCGGCTCCAAACCCACTCCGAGTCACTCATCCAGATCTTGTTGCGAACAACCCTTCCTCAAGACCTAGATTTTCATATGCTCCATTTTTAGCATGGGAAGATACGCCTATACAAGTTCCTCCTGCACTAAAGAGTTAGTACACCCCAAAATTTTTTTCTTCCAGACATCAAATTTGCTAACATCTTTTGTGTAGATACCATTCCAAAGTATCATCCGAGAAAATCCAGAAGTGGAAAAGAACTAGTACCCGGACTGAATAAATCAAGTAAGTATCATCGGATCTCTTTGTTTACCTCAATATTAATATATCGGTTAGAAATTTCAACAACACCAGCAAAAATTTCACAGAAAATTCGCGCGCCAAAACAGAAGAAAACACATGTTAGCACTTATAAAGGCACTGGTAGATCTGCTTTTGATAAGGATTCTAATGTACGTTCTGATGGTACAAACACGCCAACTAAGTCTTCAACACCCACGGAATCAAGCACTTCAGAAGAAGAAACAAGTTCGGAAGAAGAGTCTGATTATGAAGATGATGAGGAAGAAGATATGCCACCTCCAATAGATATCAGCACTGTAAGTACAAATTCCCCTCCCCCAATAATTTGTGAATGTGATCGATCTTTATCATGTGTATGACATGCATCTGCTGTTGCTATTCCATAATAAGATATTTGACGTGTTCTGTGTGAACTATCTCAATACATAAGTGGACAATCATACTAGCATGCTCGCATACATGTCTTGACGTTATTGATATGCCAACCCATGGCTGATAGCCAATCATTACTAAAAACTAATGCTAATGATTGATCAATACAGGTGCGTGAACTCACGCGTCCCAGTGATATTCCTAGTGCTGCCCGATGGGATGCCATAGGAATTGTCTGGAAAGATCCCAATTCTAGTCCAAGTGCCGCTGCTATTACAAGTGCTATGAACGATTATGCCAATACTTTCATTGGTCTTCGAACTCAAATCAAGGATATCACGGCAAAATTACAAGAAGCAACAACATCTAAAGCTCCCGAGGGACAATTACAAAAACTCAAGTCACACCGTTCCGAACTATCAGAAGCTCTGTACCAAACAATCGAGGCAGCGAACAAGCTCGGCTATGGACCAATTGTGGAAAATCTTGGTGGTCACCAGAAATTAGTTAGTGGTTTGACAGCCACACTCATCGAATGTACAAAAACAGAAGATTACATTGGTAAACTTCCACGAGCTGTTTTTACTTTGCTTGCCAAATTTCAAACACTCACAGAAGATTTGCTTACGAAGAGTAAATTTGATGCTCTTGCAAAGCGTTGGAATAAGAAAGGAGATCAAGAAATTAAAAATTACATTAAAGTTATAATGGATAACACAGTTGATGCAAAGGGAAGAGCTTCTAAAATAGATCAGACATTGCCTAGCGCTGAAGACACCAAGAAGAAGCTTGAAAAGATAGAACAAATTAAATCTCGAGCTACAGAATCCTTGAAGCCCACAGCAACTAATCCAAACTCATCAAAAAGACCTCATGAAGGGGATAGCAGTAATGGCAAACCAAATAAGAAGTTTGCTACTGATATTTCTGGCACTCCTACCTCGACAACGAAATTGCCTCCGATACCTAAGAGGTCCAATGTCAACCTTCTTGGTATTTCTTCCTCCAAGTCAACTCCTAAGCCTGCTCCAAAGGTTGCGCCACCCAAGAAGAAAGAACCATCACCACCTCCACCGCCACCAATGTCATCCAGGTTAGGTGATATCCTGGCCAGCATCGAGAAACCACCTGAGGCACCAAAGAAGGCTTCGCCGGCGGCTGGACCTCCCGAAACTCCTGAAGAAAAGAAGCGTCGTGAGCGAAAAGAAAGCAGACGACATCTCAGAGTCAAATTCAAGCCAGATGATGAACTTGAGCAAATTCGTTTATTCAAACATGAGGTTGCAGAAGATGAGGGACGTCAAGATGGTATGTTGAGAGATGCACGTAATAATCATTCTGAGGGTATGATGCATAAGCAACGAGTTCAAGCTACAGATGAGGACGATGATGAAGTCATGTCTGGTATGATTGAGGATCGACCTTATCCTACTCTGGTTGAAGTCGATCTTTCCGATCTGGATAAGCATACTACATATGGTCCAAGTTATATTACCAGAGGTGGAAATGTCAAGTTTGTTACTCCGGAACAGCAAGAACAAGAGCGACGAGAGGCCAATGAGTTACTCGTAATCTATAATGATCCTTCAGAAATTCCACCATCTGCAAAAGAACCATCTTCTGCAAATGATGCCGCTACTGGTATGGTAAAACAACTGAAGTATCCAAATGCTCCTTGGTTGATCCAAAGACTTCAAGATATTCATCAGTATGGTCCAGAATATGCACGAACCCTTGCGATCAGTCGTTTGGAAGAAAGAAAGTACAAAGAAATGCTAGATAACCAAGCTCGCGGTTTCACACAAAATGCTTCATCTTCAACTAATGGTATGCCTGCATTACAACAACTTGCTGGAGCACCAAAATCCAACCCCATTATGGACGTAGCATGGGAGAATCTTCAACGTGTTGCCGCAACTTTGAAGGGCAAACCATATCCAGCTATCGAACCACCTGAGTGGATGAACGAAGCACAAAAGAAGGATTGGTGGGATGGTTATAATAAGGATCATCCTAATGCTGCAGAAGAGAGACTTCTTGCACAAATGCAAGCTCCTCAAGCTCCACCCGCTCCTTCAATGGTACCTCCAATGTCAGTCCCTCAAATGCAGGGTTATCAACCACAAATGACTCAGCCGGTTATGAATTATCAAGTCGCGGTCCCAGACGTCAATCAACAAGTCCAACAATACCTAGCGAGCTTGACTGGAAATAACAACCCAAGTACCGATACCCCAACATCATCATCAACACCCCAACAATTCGATTTCAGTGCCTGGTCCAATAATCCTGCTCTTCAAGGCTATGCACCTTCCCTTCCTACCGATTCCTCATCAAGGTGGCCCGGTCATCAAAGTGATGAAAATCGAGATTCGAGAGGAGGTAAAAATAATTACAACAATGACAAATGGCGTAAGCAGGGAAAGGATTGGAAGAAAGATACCAAATGGGAACCGCTAGATGAAAATGGACAGTACAAGGGAAAGAAACAACCGTGTAAATTTTGGGGAGAGGGAAAGTGTGCAAAGGGCGCGGCGTGTACTTATAGTCATGAACCGGAGGATCAAGGGAGAGATCGTTATTGAGATGTTATGGGAGGGTGGGGTGGGATGCGATTGGGATTGGGAGCGGCATTTGCATTTGTATTTGCATGTATATGTGTATGAGCGTGAATTCTTTCTTTCTTTCGTTATTTTTTTTCTTTTGTGATGCGAGAAGTGGAGAAGTATAATCGTTGTCAACTTGCATGGTTTAGGGGCATGAATGAATGGATGAATGGATGGATGGGTGGGTGGGTGGTGTTATGGGATGAGAGGGGGAATATGTGTATTTCTTGGGCTGGGGTTATTCGTGTATGTGGGAAGTGGTGGGTGGTGGGTGGTGGAATGGGATGGAATGGAATGGATGTATATGAAGAGAATGGTTCTGTAATTTTAGGGGAGTTGAGAAGAGGGTGGAGGGAGGGGGGTGGATAATGGAAATGAGAAGAATTGAATTGAATTGCATTGAAACTCAAATTCGAACTCAAATTAATACGATGGAGATAATTCTAAGTTGATTTTATGTGTTTGTATGTTTGTATTGTATGTTGTATATCGATTGACTTGTACTATGATTGAAATTGAGAGTGAACTTCAAATCGATGAAGAGAAGTGAAGTGAAATGAAGTGGAGTGGAGTAATAAAGTAATGGGATAATAAATCCGAGTAAAATTTTCTCTTGAGAAGAAGAAGGAAATAAAAAGGGGATGGAAAATGGGGAAATAGTTATGAAGATGGTGATGGAGACTAGGATGGGCAGGAAGGGAAGAGGAGGGAAGGGAGGGGATGGGAGGGAAGAGGTAGAGAGGTAGAGAGGTAGAGAGGTAGAGAGGTAGAGAGGTAGAGAGGTAGAGAGGTAGAGAGGTAGAGAGGTAGAGAGGTAGAGAGGTAGAGAGGTAGAATATATGTATAGAAGAAAAGAAATAGATGTGAGATAAGATGAGATGAGATGGTTGTTTATATTATATTTGAGCCTTATGGAGTGTATTTGTTGTTGAGAGGATATGGGTTTGTGTGGGACTGTGGGAGTGTGTATAAGAGTGCTTTTTGATGCGCTTGTGCTTGTGCTTGTGCTTATGTATTTGTAGATCGCTTTTTTGTTTGGAGTTTGAGTTTGGAGTTTGAGTTTGGAGTTTGAGTTTGAGTTTTGAGGAGGGTTGGGAGGGTTGGGAGGATAGTTGAGGGGTGTAGGGGATTGGTTATTTTGGGTCTGATGGAGATGGAGAGTGGAGAGTGAAGATTGGAAGTTGAGGGGGGGAAAGTGGCGTGAGAAAAGAGGGGAGAGATTGAGAAGAGGCTCGAGGGGGATGAGGGGAGGGGGGAGAATAGGAAAGGGATGAAGAAGAAGAAGAAAAAGAAGAAGAGAAGAACATCCGGATTCATACTCAAAGCAAATCCAAACTCATAACCGAGACCGAACCCGAACCCGAAGATTGATACTCGAAACTGGGGTTTCAGTGGAGAATCAATTGGCGTATATGGGTGTGTGAATGTGTATAAGTGAGAGTGTAATATGGAGTAGAAGGATAGGAAGAATGAGGATCTTTGATGGATTGGAAGAATGGAAGAGTGGAAGAGCGGAAGACTAGAGTTTGAGATAGGATGAGAGGAGATGGGATGGGATGAGTAAATGTGATTAGGTACCTATATAGAGATAGAACTAGATTATTCAAGGAGGAAATTCCTTGTTTGTTTCTTGTTTAGTATTCTAATTTTCACTTGAAGGATTTCAACTGATTTTTGGTATCTTTTTCGAGCATTGAGATTTTATTGGGAGGGGACGGTGTGTGATCTGGGGTTTGATATTGAGGATTCGATATTTCATGTCTATCTAAGATCTATTATCTATCTAGATAATGAACTGTTGTCTACCCAGTATATAATGCTTGATATTCAAGAGTCAATATTGAGATATCATATCCATATATTGATTCTCCACGCTACTAGAATAAGACAAGACGAGATGAAGCTCACAAAGAAAGTTATTACTTTACTTATAGAAAAATTATATGTCCATATCAAGGAGAAGAATCCATCCGTCTACGAAAGAAAATCTATTGAAATGAATAGAGTGTAAAGATATGGTGGATATATAGTTTGAAATTCCCTTGATTGTACTCCAATTCTCGCTTTGGAGAGAAATCTTCGTCTGATTTGGATCATAGAGTTTGGAGTTTTGGGTAGGGCTTTGGGCTTTGGGCTTTGGGGATGGGATTTAGCGGTTAGGATTCATTCCGATATGCATACCTTAACTATCTCATCTTACATGGGATTGAGGTTTTGTATTTCTCAGAGGGAGTGAAGTGGATGGCAGGACAAGTGAGATAGGTATGAAATGGGAATGATAAGAAGTGAAATGTCTACTAAATCCAAGTCACCCAGCTTTCACTGATACATCACGAATTACACAGAACTTCTAAGAAGTCAAAAGCATGCTTACAAGAAGTACATGATAACATGGTGAAACACATGTTCATAGCTTTAACTCTCTTATAGTTAAAGATATACATACCTACCTACCCATCTACCTCCTATCAACATACAAAAATAAACACCACCAAGAAAAAAATCCTAATCCTCTCACTTATCCACCCCTCTCCTTTCCCTTCCTTTCTTTTCCTTATTCTTCCCTTACCATCCCTACAATTCCTCCCTCGCATTCGCACCGCAGATAAATTCTCCAGACGAATAAGGAAGGAGGGGTAATCCTAAACCGAGATTCTTATTACTTACTAGGTACCTAGGTGATGTCGAAAGATTTAAGCTCGGTCTCGGTAAAAGAAGCTAAAATAGGATATGGTGAGTTAGGCTGAATATACCTAGGTAGAGAAGGATTGCTTGGATTACTTGGATTGGATGTGATTGGATTGCACAAGGTTGGATTGGATTGGTTATGGGATGGGGCTGACGGATTTTTTTAGGTTCTTATTCTTGTTTGTTCTGTTTGGTTGTTTCCCTACGAGTCACGGTTATGATGTTGGGTTTGGGTTTTTGAGAGAACGGATGATAGGGAGGGCGGATGTGGTTAGTGAGAATGTTTCTTTGACTTAAGTTGACTTAAGTTGACTTGAGTTGACTTGGTTCGATGGCGGAATAGATTGGATTGGACTGGGTGGATTGAATGTGATTGAATGTGATTGTGAATGCGAATGAATGCTATCTATATATGTATGTCCTTTACATATGAAATGAGAACATGTATATATGGAATACAGGGAGATCTCTCTCTCTCACCGGTACCATACATCGTAGATAAAAAATCCCAGCATCAAGACAAAATCAAGAAAACTTATGATTCATCAAACTACGCAGTCATACACCTACAAATACCTATCCAAACCGCAATAACATAACTGCAGCCTAATTTTCCGTCTCCGCTCCATCACTTGAAGCTAGAAATTATATTCCCATTCCCATCCCATCTAAATTTCAATTCCGAAACGTAAGTTTTTATTCTCATAACTAGGAAGGTCTTTGTGATTGGTCCCGATTAACTAGTTGTGTTATGTTATGTTATGGATTGGATTGGATTGGGCTAGGCGGGGAAGAGGATCGATGTGACTAGGATGATGGTTGGTGGCTGGAGCTGAAACATAACTGTGATGGGTCAGGGTGTTGTTAGCAGGGCAGTGAGAGGGTGTGGGGGATGGATTCTACGCTTGGGATGGTGGGATGATGGATAGGTGAGGGGGATGATGAGGTGGTGTTGTGATATAAGGGGATGGGATGGGAGGGGTGATGAAGTGGGAGAGTGCGGTTGCGGTTGGATTGGGTGAGAGTTTGGAGAAGAGGGGGCAGTGTGATAACTTTGAAGATAGTAGTGAGAGGATGAGAGGGGTAGTGAAAGTCTAAAAGAACGGCTGAAGGAAGGGATCAGATTGGTGAGCGAGGGGTGAGAGGTGAGGGGTAAGATTCTAGTGAGATGCGATGAGATGAGTTGTGATTGCACAGGTGAAGATTGATAAGATAGATGACCGAGTGGGGTTGAAATTGGTTAAATATGTAATGGTATCTAATAATCGTTCTTGTGATGAGGTGTTATGTTGTTGACATGATTGGCTTGGCTGCGTTGTGTGATGACATGTTGATGATGCGAACGAGTAGGAAGAGAGTGAGTAGTAGCCGGTTTGGAGCATGTGCGAAGAAGAGCTATTGAACGTTTTTTGGCTCTCCACGAATTTAAGTCTGATGATACGGTTTATCTTCATAATCTAGTGATGCGTCAAAATTAGTAAAGTAGGTTGTTGGAGTGAAATACACGTAGAAAGATAGGCATTGAGCAAGTGAGACATCTCCGGACATCCAGCAGCATCACTATCGCAATTTTCCGAGTCCGGTCTAAATGAATACAAAAGAGTGTGAGAATTACCCAATAACGAGATATACGACGGTGAGGTGTGCGTATGCGTGTGCGTGTATATGTGCGTGTATAGTCATGCCATCGGCTTATGTTGCATAAACTCGGCGCATGTTCCATTCAACCCTGACAACGTAGATCTCAAACGACAACGTCGACCCCCAAGATGGTGATTGATTAGCAGAATGGCTTAACTCTCTTACACAGCTTAAATTAGAAATGATGGGTTTGAACATAATAAAGGAAGGATTTGAAAGCTTATGCAGTATATGCATACTCATAAGCTTTAGGTTCTAATCCTCCCAATAAGATTTCTGGAAAAGGTAATTCCAGTAAGCGCCGACCGTTTGTAAGTTTTGGACATAGACAGATTCCAAATATACTGGTGATCTGGATCAATGTGTCGAGATGCCGAGACGATTTGCGAGGAAGCGAGCGAGTTGAATGCTATTTATGGATGTCCGGAGGGATTGAGTTTTATAAGGCAAACAAATGCAAAACATGAAATGCGGCCTGGAACTTGTGGGACCATGGAAAAAGAGCTGTAAAGAGAGTAGGATTGTAAGGCTGTATGCAAATATAATTTTCAAGATATTGTGAACTTGAGGATGTACGCAATCATTACAAGCGGTGAAGGAGCTGAATGAGAGTGAGAGTTTGGGGGGTTACGGTGGTATTCATGTACTACTATACCTATCATATTGGTATTCACTGGGAGCATTTTCCGCAAGTTAGATTGAATGGTAAGAAGATCTTGCGAGACTGAACATGTGTCAATTGGGGGCGATAAACAGATATGATGATGTGGTTCCTTGGGTTGCTCTTCAAGATAATCAATGTTATGTAGCTTTTGACTATTGGATGACTAGAGAACGAGAAGTCAGTAACTCAAGGTTGTGAGACTTCCATGCAAACCCCTTTCCCAACCATCAAATGCCGATACTCGTGTCAAGAATGCTTGGTAACCTGTATGTCGAAGAATTGGGATGATCAAAATACATGGGCATGGGACGTACATCTGCTGAGTTCATTGGGATATGTACTCCCTGGTAGCTGATCTGGTTTATGAAAAGAATGACAGCGAATTCGGATATAGTTGTCAGTAGTGCAATCCAGAGAAAACTTCCAAAAACGATTAGAATTGCATCATAGTTGGTCATTGGGCATTGTTAGCACCGTTGAGACGAATAGAGGGGAGGTTAGTTTCCTTTATTGAGGATACCCTAAATCAAGAATGGGTCATAAGGTCGCTTCCTAGGATTTTCCCTATTCTCTGAGTATTTCATGCGGTGATTGTATAGGAGCGGAGAAAGCCTTTCAGGTCTATTCTCTAGTTCTTAACACTAATGTTTTGTGGCGAAGATGTATTCGTGAAGCAACATGGAAAAGGGTTGACAGCTGAGTCCTCGGCATTAAAGCGTTGCAATTTTTAAGAACACTTCTTTAGTAACTTGAAGTCTTGATCCATGTCATCCGCAATTTTCTGCCTTTAAGGTCCCAAACTACCAGAAGTAGCAGGTAGATTCATTCCGCTTAGGTGAGAGTTAATGGTCATATATTGATAATTGGGCATGATACCCCATTGTGAGCTTTACAAGGAGTAAACAACAAGGAGTCGGGGTTGGAGGAAAGTAGTAAGACCTGTCCACTTGGTCTTTAGATGGAACTCCATCTCATCCCATGGGAAGAAAAAGACTTGGGATGAATTGCCACATCTTACCGATCACACTGTAGATCTAACAACGGCGTTGTATGATGACATAGATACAATTGGCTGAACATATTGGCTATCCGAAGCTTCTTGAGATAAACGGAGTAGTTTTGAAAATGGGATGGAAATAGATAATGACCAGGCAGTAAAACTTTCACCCGACCAATGAAATGCTCCGACTTTTTGGTCCGGGCCCAAGTATTGTAAAAGTACTATATTCGAAGTGACGGTATGTATGCATATAGAAAATATATCGAAGGCTTTGTCTGAAATGATATAATTTGACAAGGAGTACGTGCTTTTCTCGACATCATAAATTGTTTATCTCCAGTTCCGGTTATTGCATTGTACCGTGCTACTGTAAATAACCTTGGGATGACATGACACAACACTTGACGGCATGATTTCGATTTTCAACCGCACTCTAAAGCTACTTATTCTGGTATTCGGAGCATAGAACTTTGAGACATACAGTAAAAAATGCCTAGGTATTATCTACCATGGCCTTGAAATAGTTTCACACATGATCGTGATGTTCATGTAGATGTTGTGAGATATTCCAAATGATTTTCGATTGATACCGTTGAAGTATTAGATGTGCACAGAAGGGAAAAGTACACGATACATGGTATCGAATGGTGTAACCTTCCTAACACCTTAAGTTTCCCCTACTTGTATCGCATGAAAAAGATTCTTACCGGGCGACCAGGGTAGGACATAGTCCGAAGAGATTCAACCAATGGTTTCAAAGTCCACCTGCAGATATACCTGAGGAGTGGCTGCATTACTGTGCTGATAGCAAGCCCCGGAGGCCCACGGATAGGTGTAGGTTAGGTAAACATGTGAAGAATAAATCGGATGAAATTTTGAAGAAAGAATGAACCGATCTGCTTCAGGGTCTGTTGGAAAAAGGTGGAATCTGAATGGGATCTCGACGCCTAATATAGAAGCACGGGCATTTAAATGTGTTTGATCTCCTCATTTGTTCCATCTCACGTCAGAGAATATATCATAACCACGAATCAGATGAGGATAGACTTACAACAAATCTGAAGTTATAAGTTTAGGATATACACAGCCACTTAGCTAATCATTTCAGGAGCTAGATAGCTTCTAGATACTGTATCAGCTTCAGCAATAATATTGTTCAGATACAATACAGAAACTGTGTTGCATGAACCGAAGCACCTAGGGACTATCCGTACGGTGTACACGGCGCAGAGTACGGTGGTTAGATGATGTTTATTTTGTCGGATGGCACATTCTGAGCCCAGCGCTCGTGTCTGTGCTGTGCTGTGCTGCGATGGGGTGTGGTGTAGTGTGGTGTGATGTATTTCCTAACGGGGAGAGGTATGAGAGATTCTCGTCCTTATTTTTCCTTCCTTCTTCCTTCTTCTGCTTCTTCTTCTCTCCGACCCCTTCCAACTTTGAATAGATAAATCCCTGATTTCCTCCGAGCATCTATTTTAATGAACCCGCAGACGGAAGGGAGGTCTATTCGCTAGATTGTCCGTGAAAGGGAGAAGGCATAGCAATACCTATAAACACTAAACATTGACTTGACATCCATCTAAATACCTAGCCAGGCACTGGGGACGGTCTGAATGAAAGAGATTCGAGACTTTCATATATGACAGTCGTAACTAACGGACATCTATTGCCATATTGGGAAAGATATTCAGAGTGATTTGCTACACGCAGTAAATATAAGGTAAACGGGCTCGGAGAATTACCTTGGTGTGAACGGAGTAGAAAAGTATAATGAAGATTAATTTCCCATTGTAGTTTAGCCTCTGCTATAAAAAGCTGGCGTCTGTACTAAATTTAAATTTGGGCGATTTGGATAATGCACGCCGCACACAGCACGCAGCACACATTAATACCTACGAACCTTGTCTCCTTGTGTAGGTAATCCCAGCAAAACATGAAACGAAAGCTCGGCCACTAATCATGAGTTTTGAGCAATTAAAATTAAATTCACGGTAAGATACATTTTTCTCAATCTTTTCTTTTTTCCATCTCTCATCAATGTTCACCTCACTTATCTCATACCTCAGTCTAGCCACTCACACATAACCCATGAATGCACATATACTCCGGAATCGATTCCATTCAGACCTCAGGATTTGGTGACGACATGGTACCACTCTGTGACGACGCACATTCTTTTTATCTCAATGGCAATTACGAAGATGTACGATGTAGTGTACCAAATAGAAAGATCAATAAAGGGAATTGCCATGGACCCCAGCCACCTCCGATACGTATGTATGTATGTGTGTGTGTGTGTCTGTATGTATGTATGTATGTATGTATGTAATGTACTATATTGTATTCTACTTACTGTATTGTACTGTATACAGAACATATGCTTTTCTCCGTACTCTTTTGTGTTGACGATGGATGGATGTGTTGGCAAGCAACAACACAAACCATAACCTGGCAGAAGCACGAGCTGAACACAGCGAGAATAAAATCTCCATCTGATTTGAGATAGGATTGGATATACACACGTCTTCTGAACATCAGGTAGAAAAACATGCCTACTTCCCGTAAGTCCTTTTTTGCCATGCAAATAACCCTTCTGCAGCTGTCATCTGTCGTTCCACAGCATAGTCACGATGGCAAGACGACTTATTCATAGGTCAGCCTCATGTGCATTCTCCCCTTACAGCTCTTTATACGAAGGTACATTTTTGCTTCCGCGTGGCTGCAGGCATCGAACCAAAACGCCATCATCTATCCAGCCCACTATCATCTAGCCTATCAGCACATTGGCAAAGTTTAGAAACGACTTGCTAAAACACCCGCACATACCACACCCGAATTTGGTGTAATTGTCTTTTGTTGAACGGAAAACTACCCTCCTCAACAACAAAAAAAGCCGTATCGAAGTATCGAGGTATCCCATCTATTTTGAGTACTCTTTTCATCTGCACAAGCTGGCGCCAAATTTGAAAGGCCCTTCAGAGCCATCACTCACTGCCATTTAGTGTTTATCCTCATTAAACTAGAGTAGTAAGAGACGATGCACTCGGACTACCGAACTGCATCTGTCCGTGAGCTCACTGGTCAGACACCCAGTCAAATTGAAACGATTGAACGAATTTCGAAATCGACCACTAGACTTCATATCAAACATGTCATTCTAGAAGTTGGCGAAGTTTGTTTGGTGGTCTTCAATCTTGAATCATGCAAATTCAACAAATGTATCTTTTGACTGATTTATGGAAACATTGGCCAAGTCAACTCCGTTATTGCTTCTACTCCATATGTTCCACACTTTGATTTTTCGCATCAGCTTCTCAAAGTAGCTTGTGTGGAGAATTGGGGTCAATCGTGTGTTGTGTCAATTGTGATTCACCATAACCCGGGTGAAGAAGATCCAAGTGTTCAGATGATGATCCCCATCTAAAGGAAATCTCGAAACATGGCGGACCACACTGCCACACGGCCGCTATTCATGGATCTAAAATTTCCCTACCGAGCACAAGGGCCAAGAATTCTATGGGTTCACCCATAAACAGGAAAAACTCGACCAAGAGACCCCTGGACTACTATCGACAAGGCTCCGAAGATGGGACCCAGTTTAGCTAGCCTACCCAGTGAGCATGGATCAAGTGTATAACAGGAGTATAGAGTGTGGGGAATCTTAACATCAAACACTGGACAAAGTCCCGTTTTGCTAGTGAACTCAATGCACTCAATGCCACTCATGCAAGTTCACCACTTCTAGTCCTCGGATTGGATCTTCACTCCTCACTGACCTTGCTTCATATCCAGCATCCAATGTCTTTACAGTACCACTTAGGGTTATGTATGTCGCCGCCAGTTGCCTCTTCTTCTGTTGTTTCTTCATCATTATCCGGTCGCGCATACCCGAAGTAGCCCTACTTCATTCTTAGTAGTGTCCATCATCTTTCTTGGCTTCGTCTTATCTTTTCTGTCCACTCATTTGCTCGACTTCGGAATCAAATTTTGTTTGTCAATTTGTCTCGACGTCAGTATATTCCAAATCTTGATATCCTCGATAAAGTCTCCTTTCAACAATAGTTCAACTTAAAGATCAAAGGACAAGATCAGACACTTGGGAGATTCGAAAGTTGTCAAATTCTTGGCTTGCCTGATATATCGAACCTTCAAATGAGCAGATAGCTATCGTCCAAGCTGGAAAGCCTAAACGTTTCGACAAGACTTGAAGGCAGAGAATTATCTCATTGTTTCCTCGGGACTTTAGGAGATCCCGCAAATCAGTTCCATCAGGTTAGATGTTTGGACGATATCAACGATACACCAAAGCTTCATAATAGGTGTTTCGAACGTGTCCGATGAGGTCAATGCATTGTCGGACGTCGATCCAAGAATTAGTTTAGCCTTGTCAATTCGCAAGAGCATTTTGGATCAGCACCACTGTTCTTACACAGTATCACTCTATCGAAGTCAATCTGAACAAAGGATACTCCCTGTCAATCAAGTCCATTAGTTCAGTACGAACTCTGAAACAACCTGCATCATTCAATATACTTTATTGCCACATATCCTCCTCGACCTTCTTTTGAATCGAAAGGTCAACAATCAATCTTTATATCAAGTCGACAAAGACTAATACTGATTCTAAACCCTTTCGCAACTTTGCAAGGCATTGGAGAAAGGAATATTCACTGCCAGAAGGCCTATTTGAAAGGCAAAGAAACAACACCCTGCAGCGCGGAGGATCTTTTAATTGAAAGTTCATAACTTCATTCACTTCAAGATGGATGTAACATCGTTATTGAATTCAAATAGCGCTGCTGCTGAGCAGCAAAAGCGTCAAGGAGAGCGATTTGTATTACCATCAAGAAATCGAACACCATGGGACGCAAATGGCTATTCACTACCAATCAATACCTCAAATCATACGATTAATATCGGAGAGCTCGGTACAGGAAATGAGTTGAGTACGGTGAAAAGCGGCAATCCGAGAATTCACTGTTATGATTCACACGGGACAGATTCGGAAAGGTCAAATCATAAATTCTCTGATAGCCGGAGCAGTTTATCTTCTTTCACATCAACAACCAACTCAACAGCCACCTCTTCTTCGAACCATTCTCGATTATCTTCTTTCAGCACGAACAACAGTCATCCTATTAGCTTTTCACATCAATACTGCAATTCTGCAGTGGAAAACTCTATAGATTTAAGTTGTTCTTACTCTATTACCTCCCAAAATAAAGTCGGATCGCATTCAGCACCAACTTCTCCCCACAACACAAGGAAAATTAGCATCATGGTATCTAGTCCAACAGAGAACCTAGATGCTCTAGCTGCTTTAGCAGAACAAGAATCATCTCGATCATCTCCTAAGAACAATGATGCTCGTTCTCAAAGTGTCGTTGCTGCTCCAGGAGCTCCAGACCAGGTTGATTCTGTTAGAGAATCTGAGAGTCGACCTGGTTCTCCAAGTGATGCTATGTTGATCAGACGCCCGGATTTGCCACGTTTGAACACAGATCCAAGTGATAACGGTTTCGAGTCAGATCAGTAAGTTTATCCTCCATACAATAATTTTTGGTCTGATGATTATTTCAATCTGATGTTATTTTTGCTATCAACTCTTGTACTTGACTAACATAAATTCAGTAGTAGCAATTTTTATCGCGGCGCTCCCATCGAGTCAAATAATGGTGCTATGAATCCTACATTGCATAAGAGAAATATTTCTGCTCCAATTTTGCGCCGACCAAGTCGTGTTCCAGCATCTGGTGTTGGTCCAATTCCTGAGCCCACTCCACCTAATTCAACCCGTCTTGCAAACTTACCATCACCATTGGATGATGATGAGGATGCAGAAGGTGATCCAGTCACACCACCACCAGCAGATGGAACTGATGCAGACACTCCTCCGGAGTGTATGTATATCCCCAATTGTGACACGGGATCGCAACCTCGCAAAGCTATCTCGCATATCTTCGGCCGCAATAAGATGTGTACTAGATTGATTCCACAATCTGTTTGGGTTCATTATTGTCGCAAGCATTACCAACGCTCCCGTTATCGTAACCCTAAGGAGTATGCCAAGTTGCAATGCGACTTGGTTCAGCAACAGATCCGACGTGTTTACGACTGGTCTGCACAAAATAAGCGTCGTGGAGAACCCGGTACTATCAAAGATTGGGGTATTGCTATCAGAAAGCGTGAGCAGAAGCGTTTGGATGAACTCAAGGGTTCTGGTCGAAAGAGACGATTCGATGACGAGGATGAGGGCGATGATGATCAAGGTCCGCGTCCACCAACTGCTGTCCCGGATTGGCTCCTCTCTGTCATTGGATCAGGTTATACCACTGAGGAAATTCTCGAAATCTTCAACCGCCTTCACCAAGAGGTTCTTGATGATCTTCTACCATGTTTCCCAGACATTGAAATTTTGCCGAACATCACCGTCGATCAAGATGAGCCAAAATCCCCAAAGGGGTATGCCAAGCGCAAAGTCTCTTCCGCAGGTCATAAGCGTTCCCAATCTCTTGGTGTAAGTGCGATGAAGGCTCAAAATTACGGTACTCCTTCAGGACAAGATCGTAGAATGAGTCAACCAGTCCAATCTCAAAGCCCAAACAATGGAGGAGTCCCTACATACAGCACTACATTGAAGCGTCGTCGTCATAATTCAAATGATGCTAATGCTCAAAATTTGCAATTCGCACCCGTTCCATCGACTTTCGAACGTCGCCGCTCATTCCAGCCCGCTTTCACTAACACTGGCTTTGATCGCATTGATGAGAATCATCAATCCCCTGTCGTTGACAATGATTTCGAGTTTCCAAGAGGTCGTACACATGCTCGTGCTTCTTCTGTCTATCAATCACCATTAGCTGCACCTGTTGCTCGTCCATTGGGAATTCATCAAAACCAAGTCGAAACTCAAATTCAACACATGGAGACTGGCTTCAGTATGAATGGTGGAAGCATGGGCATGAACATGGGTATGCAAGGCATGCAAGGTCGTGTTCGTCCTTCGCATCAACGTTCCCAATCTGATATGATGGTTGGCAGAAATGCAATGCAACCAAACATGATGGTTCCAAACCTTATGTCTTCCCAAAACTTTAACAGCAATGTTGAGTTCTCTACTCCTCAGTACCAACAATCAGGTTTTGCCCAAATGAATGACCCCCGTCAACAAGCTATCCGTCAAAGCACTTATAATATGCAACAACAGCAACAACAAAGTCGTCGTCAATTTGGTCAACAACAACAATTTGGTCAACAGCAACAATACCGTCAAGAATCTCCAGCCGGTAGCAGCGTTGCTAATAGCCCTATTGCAGGCCCAGTTGGTCAAGGTAGTAACTTCTCTACTCAGCAACGCTCCCAATCAAGTGGCAGACGCGCCCAACAAAATCCTCATATGCGAAACAACCAGATGTATGAGGATAACATCCCCAGACGCCGTTAATACGAACAAGGCGATTAAGTCTCATAATCTATTTCACATTGATTTTTGATTTTGATTCCTTTCGGTTTTGGGACGATTGTTTTCGGATGGGCGCATACAAATTGCTTTATGATACCCATCTACACACTTATGCTTGCTACTTGCTTTATCTTCTCGGTTTTCTTTAATAATGGTTCTTCCTACATCGGACTATCGGATTCATTCAAAAGTTTGCTTCGCCTTGCTTCTGCTTGATTGTGCATTATTTCCTTTGCAATGACAACGACAATGACAACGACAACTAAAATCTGATAATTACGGTCTCTCTTTCACTACTCTCCTCGAAACTCCAATCGGACGATGACCATCAGCCAACTTCTTTAATCACATTGGTATCACATTGGTTGTCACTCAAAGATATCCTACAAATTTGCAAATTCGGAGGGGATGGTTCAGATTACGTCTGATTTTTTGAGGAACATGGACACTGCTTTATTTCATCTGGATGTGCTTCGTTAAGAGTCAAAATAAAACGTCTCAAGTGCTTTGATGATAGATATCTGGTGTTACTATCCTATTTTCCTTTGTTTTCTTTTTCGGCTCTGGAGTGCAGAGTTCAGAAAAAGCTTTTTCTTTCTTTCTGCGTGGTTTTATGGGAGGATTAGATTGAGCGCATACATGAAATGAATGGATGGATGATGGGGATGGGCGTCAAAAATGTATGGTGGAGTATGGATTGCTTGATGATCAAGAAATGGGGCATATCAGTTTAGTTCTCTTTCTTTGACTCTTAATGTGCTTTGCATGCATGGTATTACAGCGGGTGGGATTTGGTTTATGATTCTTTTGAGTGGTGGGAATAGCGGCATAACAGTACTTGTGATGAACAGCGGAGTGATAGCATAGCATAGGACATACGAATAAAACCACCATCAGGTATATGATGTGTAATTAACAGATAGGTAGATAGTGGAATTAAGAATTCTTGATTCAATTTTTTGGGCTGTTTGATTTAGTGAGTGATTTACATAAGACTTTGTGATAATACGTTATGAGGAGCGGACTTGCAAGATGGTGGATGAAGTCATGGCATACGGGATGTGAACTTTGTAGACAAACCAGAGTAAACAGAAATGATTTCGATAGAGGGCAATTGTGATGGAATAGAGTTTCTGGGCTCACATCATCGGCTTCATTAGCAGTAGCTCAACTAAAGCGGAAGAAAATTCACGGCACATGAAACGGGACGATCGAAGTGGACATTTTCCGCCACAACATTCGGGTTGGAAACTCAAAATCAAAATCAAAAATCAATGGGAGGCAAAAAGATGTTTTCTAGACTAGATACCGTAACTCGAATAGGTTTATGCAGGTCTAAAACCGTGGAAACCTTTCTGCTCGGTGCTAAGTCTGTGTGCGGGGAAATATTTCCGGGGAGAAGGAAAGGGTGGTGAACTAGGAGGATCTGATATCGAGACACCAAGGGATTACTATTTGTACCGGTGTACCTCGACGATATCAAAAACTTCTTTAGATCTAGGAAGTGATAAATAAGTTCCCGGCATCGGAGATCTAGAACGGTCTTTGTGGGAATGCGAGAGAACTCATCTGTAATGCGGGTACAGGCTATTCTCTGCGAATGTCCATCGATTTTTGAATAATTGCTCTTCACAGCATTAGTATAATGCGTCAATGTAGATCTAAACAAAGCACATCAAGAGATTAAAACTAGAAGACGAGGATTAGATCAATAGTTCAAAAGATAGATAGCTACCTAGCTTGATAATTCATTCGATCGGCTGATGTTGTGGGGGCGAAAAGGAACGAGAATGTAGGAGGGCATGTACATCTACATACATGCATCTGATAACGCTTTGTCACTGGCGTCTGGTTCCAATTTAAAGAAGTTTACCGGGTGCGAATCGAGGATGGGAGATGAGGAATTGAGGACTGTAGTGTAGCTGTGTGCACACGTACGCAATGTGATATCCAATCCTATTCTAGACTCTCCTTTGTGTGCTCAAGATATGTAAGTCAATACTTCGCCTCTTCACATCTTCACATCTTCGCCTCGAAGATCTCTGCGAATCTGCTTCGTATAGCTTGCGTGGCAGTACAGAATGTAACTTACAGTAAGTATACTTCACATGGCGCAAAGCCTTGAGCGACTTTCCTACTACATAACACCCCGCTAGTTATCAGGATCAAACCCGACACTCCGAAGATCGGCGTGTAAAGTTTGCTCGCTGATCTGTTATTTGATATTGATGATTTGTATATAGTGGCAGCCTTGTGATGGTTCGAGATGAGCTGAGAGGGGCTTGAGTATGCATATTGCGTACATCTCTATGCAGATGCGGGGGCTCGGTAGTAATTGCGAATCGAAGCAAACATTGCTTTTCCGGAGCACTTGGTTGTTGTCTCGATGTTATATAATGGATATATGGATAAATGGTTCAACGTTGTGAAGGAAGGAAGGTGTTTTGGCTAGGTACAAGACAAGCTTGGCCTAGTAAGGAAGCCGTTGAACCCGTTATTATTCTCCGACAATCGTTCTCAGATGTTTGAGATTCTACTGCTAGTGAGGAGAACAGTACTACACAAACATCGTTCTACCCTGATTTCATCCATTTATCCTTGATGTCTATCACTTCCCCTCACTCCCCCCTCACTCTTTGGTCCCTTCCATTTTCACCAGCCCCACCTGCAACCTTGGAACCCAAAGCAAGCACGCCACAGTGGCTCGGCTCGGCACGTCACACGTGAAAATCACGTGCATGTCTTAGTATGTTCAGCGGCTAAAAGATCCGTTATAGCGGGGCTAACCAATCGAAAGAATCTCGTCTAAGATCTGAAAAACCATGTTCATGTTTCAAAATACGTCGAACAATCCTGGTTGTTAATATATCTGACGGATATTATTTCTCCACATTAGATTAACTTTTTTCTGTAGAAATCCTGGGTATGATGATTTGGATGAATGGAAAAGAAAGGAATGGATTCATTTGGATGATGTGAATTATCAATGGAAATATATGAGGGGGGGTATATGTTGAGATATAAGAATTGGTGAAAGGGATACGGACAGGCGGTCCGCCGGCGTATGTTCTATGTGTTAAGGAGGAGAAGAATGGGAATTGAAATTGGTGATTAATGGTTGGATGGGAGAATCGACTATACATCTCCATCGAATGATGTCTGGAAATTGGTGAAGGGTTAGACATGAGAAGGGGGATTCAATAAAGCCGCCTCAAAAGCGAAGCGATGACAGGTACCTATCGCTAACCCTTCATCTACCCCTTCATTCAAATATATACAACACACACTTACTCCTTTCAAAAGAAACAAACATATCCGACATCTAACATCCAACAGCCGAATTCCGAGTTAGGATTCTAGATTCCCCGTTTCGTTTTTTCAAGCTTCTATCCAATGCCAAGCACGGATAAACGCATCATAAACATAAGCAACAAACCCACTTCATGACCCGAATCAGATGAACTCAAACCAATTACTTTATATGAGACAATGATCATATCCGGTCCGTCCTGCCATAAACATCACCAAAACTTCATCTAATTTCTTCATGAATCTTCCATTCTATACCCCAATTATACAGCATGCATTGTTCATCTGACTTCATTCGGTGTTTACGCCTATTTGGAATTTCCTAGTCAGGAATTGCCTAGGTAGGTTTGGGCGGTTAACGATTCCATATTTGATGATGGCACTTTAATTTGGGAAATTGGAGGGACAAACAAAAGTTTCCGAACAACGGTGCTTAATTTGTTTTGTAGTAACTACCTAGGTAGGCTTCACTCAAATCGCCTCATGAGAAAAATGTATGATTCTCTATAATAACTTTGGATTCCTCTCTCTACAATTTTGATCTTTCCTTTGAACTTTGTCCTGTGTGCTATTCAGTTCGTTTCACTCTTTTAAACTTTGCTTTCTATTTACTACATTCTCTTTCTCACACAATTTTTATATATCCAGCGGATATTTTAACAAGGTACTTGAAGTATCTCTATAACAAAATCAAACACAATGCATTTTTCAAAGAAGGCTCTGGCAGCCCTTATTGGGTCTGCGACTAGCGCAAACGGTGCGATCTTGTGGGATGGTCGATTCGATTCTTCTTCAATGGCCGATTTGAAGGCTTGGTCATGGAGTAATGCTGTTGGCGATTACCAAAATTATATCGTGAGTAATTTTGTAGGACTTGAGTGGTATGAATGATATCTAACAAACAAATAGCATGGTACAGGTAACATTACCAACTATGTTGCTCTCGACAGCACTTACAAGAACCCTGCCGATTCTGGATCAGCCCTCGGTGCCAAGATCACTCTTGATAGTACTTCATACTGGGAAGGTCAAAACATGCGTCGTACCGAATTGATTCCTCAAACCTCCGCGGCTATTGGAAGTGGAAAGGTTTACTACCATTTCAGTATGAAGCGTGAAGATACCAATGCACCAAGTATCTACAGAGAACATCAAATCTGTTTCTTCGAGAGTCATTTCACTGAGATGAAGAGTGGTTGGATTAGTGGAGAGACTGGATCCAGTGATCCTCTTTTGAGATGGGAAGTCAGTGCGACTAGTCAATGGAGTACTAACTGGACTGCTGGTGTTTGGCACAACATTGCTTACGGAATTGTATGTTTGAATTCTTTCAATCTTTCTCATCATATACTAATATACTATTCAAGGATTTCTCCGCAGGCTCAGTTGAATTCTACCACTCCACCGGATCCGACCCTCTCACTCTTACCGTCCCAGCTGTTTCCGTTTCCGCCTCTTCCAATGGTGCAGACTGGCATTTGGGAGTTCTCGAACTCCCTGTCACTGGTCAAACCGATGGAACCGAAGATTTCTATTTCTCTGGTGTATACATCGAGAGTGGATCGCTTACCACTAGTGTTGCTGGACCAGGTGGAGCCGCGAGTTCCAGTTCTCCTTCTGCAAGCACGTCAGTAGATTCTTCTTCTGTTCTTTCTAGCTCAGTAGTTTCTTCTTCTATTCCTTCTTCTAGCGCCGCTCAGGTATCCTCATCATCGGTCATTCAATCTTCACCAACATCTATTGCCGTCGCAATTCAACAATCCTCAGTTATCTCTTCCCCATCAAGCTCGACCAAAAAATCCTGCACAAAGAAGGCCTCCGCTACTGGATCTCAAGCTAGTGGATCCATTGTTGAATTCACCTCAACTCAAACTGTCACCTCTGTCGATATCGTCCCTACTAGCGTCTACATTACCGCCGGAGGATCAACCTTCCTAACTACTTCTTCTGTTTCCTCTACCTATACCTCTGAATCCGCCATTATCACCTCTTCTGTTCTTTCCAATGCAGCTCCATCTACTTTTGTCACTTCCAAGAAGTCTTGCACAAAGAAAGCCTCAACAAGTTTGGCAGGAAATGTAAACATAGCTGCTAGTTCTTCAGCGGTTCTAACTTCTGCTGGTGTTAGCTCGAAGCCACATACCACCATGACCATGACAATCACCCAAACTACTTCTACTACTGTCGCTTCGAGCGCGGGTGCTACTAGCACTGGAGGAAGTACTTCGGGAGAGATCGCTTTGTTTATGCAATGTGGAGGAAAGAACTGGACCGGAACTGGTACTTGCGTTAGCGGAAGTACTTGCAAGGCTCAAAATGATTATTATAGTCAATGTGTTTCTGCTTAGAGTAGATAAATGAAAGAGGTTTAAGGGGATGGGGGGGAGAGTGAAGGAAAGTTTTATTCTATTGTATATAGTTCGAAATGTCTGTACATGTCTGTGTGTTTCGAAATGAATAGTCTGGGTTATTTATATCTATCAAGTACATACTACTTTACATTCTTGCCCGTTCCAATTTGGTGGTGATTATTTTCGAATAGTCAATCTAGTGGACGAGTGTCTTTAAAGAACCTTTGAACCCTAAGTTTGTTGAATAGTATCTATACTGAAATGAAAATTGTCCCGCGGGTTCACACACACACTGGTGATTAAACTTTCGAAATTTTATTCATTTCATTCTTCAATTGTTTGATATCGGAATCTATCTTTTGATTGTTCAATCTTTGTTAAAGCATTTTAAGAATTCTCAAGAGCTAGTGCGTCCACCTCCCTGATGGATATCTTGTTGCAAAAGATTGTGTATACCTAATATCGATTTTTTCGCAATAATATACCTATCTATCGCGATTATTGAATGTTAGAAATTTCCTCAAGTGTTATATCCTCCTACTTTATCCCAACACACATATTTTGGAACGCTAATCGTTATTAAGATGATTGGTCTTGAAAGTACATAAAGTCTGTACAGGAATGTCAAATTGTAGAGTTGGATCAAAATTTAATCAAAGTAATGTATCAAGAGTATGGGAATCTCTTGAATCTCTTGAATCTTTCAAAAGATCTAAAAGTACTCTGCTATTTTTCCCCGGGAAAGCAAAAATTCAGTGAAGCATAAGGGCGTCTGATCTCACATCTTTCCGTTGTTTTGATAGGCAATACCGGGAATTTTGGTTGTCCTTCTTAGGGCCAGTATTCCATCGTTCTGAAGCTCCTAGGCGTAACGGGGCATCGGGATGATCCTCTGCCAAGGTGAATGGATTGAAATCGCCTTTGTCTACCAAACCCCATTTAGTCAAGTTTTCACGGCTCCACATACTCTCGTGTATTGCAATGAACTTTATGTAACCTCCAAAATCCTCATTACGCATTGCTGGACAAGGGAATTACTGCGCTGAGCCTCTCACAATCACATGTTGCTTTTCAACCACGAACACTTACGGCTCTCAGCGCCGCGGCACACTGGAAGCCTTGTTGAACAAACCAGAGTATTAACCGCACAATGATGAGGATGATTGCAAGTACTTTGGCTTCAATCCAGATCCAGATCAACCTTGTTTCTCGACCAAGAAGCCATCAATTTCAGAGCGGCAGGTAACTGGTATGAGACGGGTACTTAGAATATTGGAGAACCCAAAGGTCAAAATGTGTCTCCTCGGAGATGCTACTGGCCTTGTTAAGACAGTCACAATTTGTGAAGTATGATGGATGATAATCCGTACCAAATACTTGAAGAACCACTTAAGCCAGCATCTCCGAGGCCTGAAATGCTTATCGTCTTACCTGAACTGATCGAGCAGCGGCGAAAGGGATCAAAAGCCTCAGTTCTGACTTCCAGGTATACATCTATTGTGGTGACGAACGCAAGTCGAGATCTGAGACTCACAAAAATATTGCCGGGAAGCTCACACGTCGTCATCCGATATCCATTGTTCAATAGCGAACAGAAAAATTTCGAGAGTTGGGGTGATTACTACCTTGGTCACATTAAGAAATCGCCATGGACCTTCAGCATTGAAAACTTTCAGGTTTGCTAAGAAGAGCTTCAATGAAAAAGAAGCAAAGGATTGCCAAGCAATCAACGATCCGCAGTGGAGTTTAACTTGGCAGGTCTCATCGAGTATGTCATCGTCGACGAAGCCATATACTGAAAATTTCGGACACAATGGCCCATGCTTCGGTAACCTGGCTTGAACCAAGCTTCCAGATACTTGCAACTATCACAGTGTTGTCTAATCGTGTAGAATTAGCCATCTTCTCTTCGGGGTCTGAATCTGCATTGCGCTTGCCTTGAGTGACAAGCTTCTCCAACTTTATCTTGTCGTTGAAATATTTCAACGTTACTTGTATGGTCAAATACCTCCCGAAAGGTGTCGTTAAATCTAACGGATTCTTTGGATTTCGGGTGGTCTTACACCATGCTAACTTAAGACCGGTCGAAGGAGTAGATTGAAGGGGTAGATTGAAGGGTGGAGGTGATTGATTGAAGACTGGAGAAATGTTCGCAATGTCTGCCGTCAGATTAGAAATTGGAGATAGTGAGGCGATCTAGAGTGTCTAATAGTTCGGACTGCAATCCAACAATGAAGATTATCAAATTCCCAAACCAATTAAAATATCCAAATCATCTCAAATATTGAATTTGACTAGGACATTGAAATATTTTTGAATTTCCAACTGCTTTTAGACATTCAAACTCTTACATTGTTGGATTGCAGTCCGGACTATTGGATGCCCTGGCACTGGTTCTGGAGTCTCTGGAGGGGAACGTGGAGATCCACCGAACGATTTCTTCTAGGCTTTATGTGCAGAAGAAGCGCGTTTAGTGAGGACACTTCGTGTGTTATCTCCAAAGATGTAAATTGAAGGTGGATCATATGAGCAGAGAACCTTCGCCGGCCATAGATGGGTCGCCTGCTCTGCGTTTTTTAAGCAGCGACAACATTCCGATTTGCCTTTGCCGTTGCTGGTACCATGCACATCAAAAGTCTGACCTCGTTCTCTGAGATACCCATCTGCTTGTCTCGAAACCAACCGTTTCTCGCACGAGTGTTATCCAAACAAAGTCTGAGTAGACAAAAGACATCATGATCTACCTCACCACATCCCGATTTATCGAAATGCAGATTCGAATATTTCTGATCTCCATGATTTTCGCCATCGGCAACGGCTCACTAAACACTCTTAAGGGATTGGTCCTTTTCATTTTGGGGCGGCTAATGTTCTTGGGTAAATGATGGTGTCATAATGTGAGAGTGTGGACGGAAAACTAGGGTTCAAGTAACAGTAGATAGAATCATATGAAAATCTGAAAGGGAATCCGGTGGATTGATATGGAATACGCTAGAGTGGTGCCTGACACCACGTGACTCTCCCGCATCGCTCCTTCACACATACAGCTCCTTGAAAATTGGCAAGAATTGAGGTCATTCGAGGAACTTTGATACTGCATCTTTGTCTGGAAGATTGAGGGATGGGATTATACGAGATAGATTTTGAGAAGTGTTATTTTCTATAGTTGTACCTGCTAGGTTTGTAGGATTATCCAAACCTTGAATGATATGTCACATATTCAAGACACTAAAACATCAAAACACTATAGGATCTAATACTTTCATTGGTTATGGTAAATTACAAAGAGAGAAGAAAAGAAAACTGAGCTATGAATGGAAACTGTTCATGCCATCCTTTGCGCAACCATATTCACGTGACCTATGTGCACCCCCAACAGCGTGAACATGGCGATGCCCAAGCAGATTTGAGTAGCTTGCATCCATAACCTTGGTAATGTTGACACAAGCCTTTGCTTTATGAGCGATGTCGAAAGCCTTGCAAATTACTGGAGCGTTTCTACCACCAGAGTTTAATTGCTGTGTATTTGCAGTGACGATCCCAAAAGAACGTGCTCGAGTGAGTGCAACACAGTTTCTGCCGGGGTTGTTGGTGAATCCTGTATTTTGGGTACGGACAGAATCACAGAATGTAATATCTGCAGAGCCACCTTTGATGCTATCCGTAGTATGAACAGCGACTTCAGAGAAAGCAAACTGAGGATAATCACTGGCTAGCTTCGAGATTGTGCGTCTATAAACACGGAGCTGTGCAGTGTAATAAGTCAGAATAGCCAGTGAACTTGGAGGAACGTTCCACTTAGTGACGAGGCACTCGATCAAGTGTACATTGACAGCAGCACTGGTCAGGTTCATCCAAGACTAGGTTGAGTGGTCCATAATCTCGCCTTCGTGTACTGCATCAATATACAAATACGGCTTTGAGATGGAGTTTTCTGGGAATATAACTCTGAGGGTATTGGCAACCACCTCACGGAGTGGGAACTGGTTCGGCAAAACAGGTGCATCTTGAATTCGCTTGCGGTAAAATAATTCGGACGCGACCTCCATGATTCCAGGGTAACCTCTACGCTGAACGTATAGTTGCGCCTTAGGCCAATGATTATCCATAAAGTATGACATAATATCTTGAGACTTTTCATGAGATAATCCTTGAAACCCTTGGAGAAACGGAGTTTGGGGAGTAAGCTGCTTGGTGTCACCGAACAAGACAAGTCGGTCCGTATCAAAGGAAGAGAGAAGCACAATTAGATCGACGAGTGTAGCAAGACCAGCGTCGCCAATCAAGATTGCGTAAAGTTGTCGGAATTGGCCCATGAACTTTTTCGTACCAGTCTGGGAAGTTAAAACAACATTTACAGCTTGATCAGTCGAAGCCTTTGGAGCCCTATCAACCAAACTGATTAGGAAATTGGTCTCAGTTGCTGAAGGATAAACGCGAATGACGACCTGTTGACGGAGGAAAGGTGCGAGATCTGGCTGTTTGCTGCAGGTATCTTCGATTGCACGTTCAATAGCCTTGGCCAGAACGTCGGTCGGTTGGTTTGCAGCGCAGATACAACCGATAGGAGCTTGAGGTTGTTGAGCCAGCATGCATACAACGACATGAGCCAAGAAAGTAGTCTTTCCAACTCCTGGGAAACCTTCAACGATAGCAACGGCCTTGCCTTGAGAATTTACAGGTGTGCTCCGAAGGTATTCGATGGTGTCAAGTTGATCTTTAGCATCGAATCTCTCCATGATGAGACCAGCATCTTCGCCCAGGATATCGACATGAGTTCTGACCCTATTGTCATGCATTAAAAGCACCTTTGACCATGCATCCATGCTTGCTGATTTGAAATTGATCGGGGAGTGGGAGTCCTTCTTGTCAAGATTGGGGTAGGTGGAGTGGAGGAAGCAATTGAGAGCCTTGAAGACTCTGGCTTCTGCCATTTCGGACTCGTGATAATTGAGGATGACAGGGATTGAACAAGCCTTCTCAAGAAGGGCTCTGCATGTTTTAGGCGAATCCATGTTACCGACGACGGCTGGTAGAATTGAGCCGGTGAGAGGTCTGGGGGCGTTCTTTTCCTCTTCAGTGGCATCCCAACGAAGTGGGACCAAAGGACGCTTCAAAATACCAACAGATGCTTCTGGGTAATACCAGTCAAAAGGCTTGCAAATGACGAGATTCCAATCCTCATTCCTAACTCCGTCTATAAAGAAGTTAACCTTTAACACGTCACCCGGGTGGAGTCTTAAGTTCTGTGGTGCCATGAAGAAAGCATAATAGGCCGAGTCATCGCCAATATTCATCAATCTGATGGAAACGTCGTTTGCACGACGATCTTCAAGTTGTTGCTTGGTAGCGACAGCAAGACGGGTGATCATCTCCCCCTTTGTACAGTATTGTAATTGCTTCTGGGTAACGATTTTGGGTCTTAATCTCGCATCCTTAATGAAAGCATCCAATCCAACTTTGCTGTTGAATCTAAAGTTTTGAGACAGATAGCGACGAAAGGGATTGCCATCGCGTAGCTCCTTTCGCATACCTCGAAGGCACTTGATCAAGGAATATTCCAAATTGCTATTCGAGCTATCCATGATATATATTGGAAGTGAGAACGTGTGTTGTGACATGATAAACTGAAGGAATTTGATAACACGACGAGGAGCCCACGGAAGAGCTGGCCAGGTAGTAGAATGCATCAAGTTCTCACTAATGGCAGACGCAATTTCCTTGACATTGAGTTCCCAACGATAGACGCCAAATTTGGCCTTTGGCTCGCCGTTCTTTCCAACACGGTCATAACCAGGTGTCTTGAGTACAATCTTGGGAATTTTCTCAATATCGTTACCATTGAAAACCTCTTTATCATCATCGTTGATACTGAAGAGCTTGATAACTTTTCTGGTGAAGATGTTGTCTGGATCTTCATCTTCTTCAGGCGAGGAAAGAGAATAATCGAGACCAATGATATTTTTTGCGTAGAACTTGAGTTTGACGATGAAACCATCAGCAGTATGCGATCTAGGATCAATCGTGTCGGGAATCTGATCAAAAGGAATGGCGACCCGCAAAAAGACGAAGTTTCTCTCGGTCTCGTGTGTAGAGAATCCGATTGAGGCGTTGATTCGGTCAAGTGGTTGGTAGCTGCGCTTCGTACTGGCCTCAAGTTGTGCAGGTGAGGGATTGTAAGGGATTGGCGCGTTTGTGACATTTCCTTGCTGGTCGTACTCTGGGGGAGGAGGATTGACGTTAAACAAAGCGCCAAAAGGCTTGTCGGCATGCTCAACATCTGCAAGCTCGTCTTGAATTGCCTTGGACAAGCCAAAATCAGGTAGACCGAATTGTCCATCTTCAGAAACGCGAAGATAAAGCGTATCGACAACGCAATTGAAAGTTGCCGTCGCTGCCATTTCGTAATCGTAATACATCTTTGAGGAAAGGATTACTGAATGTAATGGATAGTAGAGAAAGGAATCCAAATCAATGTAATTGAGTTGAAGGTAATTGTGATTGAAGGAATTTTGGATGTGGGTTGTAATTGAAAGAAATCAAAACAAGACCGCGTCCTTCGGAATTGTTTGTGGGAAAAAAATCAGCTTCATTCACCTAGCGACGACGAGCTAGCAACAGCTACCTGAAGTAAGGCCGAGAATCAGGCAGAACGTCGTACGATTTTTTTCTCAACAAAACAGGAAAGAGCAGTTATGAGACGAACTTCACTTTCAAAGGTGAGTTTTAAAAGATGAGAAAATTTGTAAAATCGACTGGCTCAACCCAGGAACGTTTTTCATAGGTCGTGCCGAACACTTCCAGTAGCAAATTGGTTGCCAGTGATGATTGTCGAGTGTGTCTTTTAATTTCATACAGCCAGGACAGTGTATTTTAACGTCGTACATACAGGACGAAAAGGCTTGACTTCGTTATCCAATGCTTGAGAAATAATTTGATGGAAAATGAAGACGATTCGATGAAATTTCCACGTGATTGATGATTGAGGTGAAGTGAAATTGAATGTGTATCATGATTGATGTGATGAAGCTGGTGGTGAATGACGACCTCAATGTATATAAGTGTAGGTTCCAGCAGTCTGCTCTATAAACTTTGAAGCAGTACTCAAACATGATCTGGCTGTCAGAATGCTCATGACCTGGATACTATGGGAGATTTTGGCTGAGATACCAAGACAATGCCTTCAGGGTTGGGAGATCGAAGTAAGCAGCCTGTTATTGGTATGGATTGAGGTATGCTCGTGTGTCTTCTGCTTAGCACAAACATTTGTTCGCCTTGGTTGGAGTGTGGTTGAAGGACAGCACACCTTTATTCTCCAACTTGACGTAAAGATGTAATCAAGGGCAGGAAGCTTGCCTGTTTCTGCCTAACAAGAGCCGGTGCAAGAAACCTTCGTTTTCAAACTTGGTGTAAAGATTTAGCTGATATGCGGCAGACTTCTTCAAAACGGTTCGATGATCGAATTTCGGAGAGCTAACCGTTGGTCTTGAATCGGCTTAAGAATCGAGGCATGTAGAGCGGATCTCCATCTTTCAATTTGGTATATAGACAAATGGAATTCAACGGAATTGTTTGATTCGATTTGAAGGCCAAAGAAACGGAGACAAGCTGCCAGTTTGAAATTAGCTTGAGGATAGAAGTACGGATAATAGAGCTTGGATTTCCAACTTGATGTATAGGCAATCGAAATGCGACGTACCTATTTAGTTTGATTTGAAGGTTAAAGAACAGAAGGCAAACTGCCAGCCCAGTAAACCTCCATTTTCCAAATTGGCACATGGATACAACTGAGATTCGGCAGGCTTTTTTACTCGGGTTGAAGATCAGAGCTTGCAGGGCAAACCAATTATCAAAATTGCTGGATTCGGATGTGTCCTACCTGCGAATACACGTGAGTTGGATGTCCAAAGCCACAAAAGGTGAAAATTGGAATAAGGAATCATACTCGTGAAACTCGGTGGTGGAAGGAATATTTTGTTGTTATTATAAGGAAGCCCATTGGAAAGCAAAAATTCCAATCAAGAATCAAAAGCTAGAAAGAAAAGATAAACTAGGATACTGAAGATGGTTTTAGGACGTTGTGATGTAGTTGAAGATTGGAGAGGAAATAATTCACTTTGCTCGCTATCTTACCGAATTTGTGCCGAGCGTAGTAAGATGGCCTGGCCCGCTTATGTCGGAGGGAGCATGAGACTTGGGTATTACTGTAGGTCTTTTGAGAAGTATTTGTGATCTTTTTTTGGAGGGAGGCTGGGGCGCGAAGAGGGGAACTGTAGAGTAGACGCCTCTCTTTGATTCATAATAATCATAATCATTCTTTGATGAACTTGAGCTTGGTCATTGGTGACAGACGGTTTGGTATACCTACTACAAATGAGCCTACGCTGTGTTTCAGGGAGATGCACAATTTACCAATTTGCCCCGTTTCAATATGATTCGACAGCCATATGTATGGGAAGTAAGACTTACACTTACACATACAGAGCATTTCAATCAGAACTACTTTTTCCATATTTTAATTCCGTTTTGTTCATCTGTTCGACAATGATGAGGATGAAATGAGTTCCTTCAGAAAGATCATCGGCTGGGATATGCCCTATCACGTTCACCGAACAGAACTTTGATTCGAAGATAACAATTCAGTTGTTGGAAAGTTTTGCTAGGGATCAATCCTAGTCTGAGTTCTTCTCTTTCCTACGTAGAGGCAGGGCAAACGGTTGTGGAATGAAGGTATATCTTGTTTGAAATGTCCAAGAAAGTACTTTTATCGCATTTCACATATTACACAGTTGTTAGAGAATCTTGCAAATCGAGTACAAGGGAAAAGATATCTGAGGACTTGGTTGGAGACATGTTATGTGTAGTAGGCGTGAAATGACGGTTTCTTAGATTTCAAGAACGAGCTCTAATCATTCTCCCCCTAATTCTCCTCTCTGCATATGAATAAATCTCTGTATCTATCCTTTTCGAATAATATATCTGAATCTTCAAACCTCGATTCAAATCCAAGCTTTCATCTACGTTCAACCCTTTATCTAATCGATATCTTCAAACTTTCATACCAATCTCCTAACCTCCATTCAAATTCAAACCCCCATCAACATCAACATCCAAGTTCCTCCATCCACCTATCCACTCATCTCCAAAAAAGAAAGACATAGATAATTCCCCACCTTGTATAAATATGAAAAGAAAGAAAGGGATAAGACAAGACCCAAAGATCTCATCACACTTGAGAAAGAGAGAAAGGCTAGTTTAGCAGAAGGAGAAGGAGAAGAAAGAAATGTAGCAGTTGAAGGAATAGAAAGAGCCCTCGGGAGAGAATTTAGATGATATTTCATTGCGTGAAGGAAGAAGGAAGAGGGAAGATTCTATGTTAATATAAATTTCTAAACCATGTTCTTTTCCTTGAATGTTGAGGTATTCTGATAGTCATCAGAGGCCTTAGAGTTAGATGAACTCAAATCATCTAAAGTTTCGAATCCTTTAATGTGAAGAGAGAGACAAGACAAGACCCATAGCATCATCTTGTCACAAAATCACTAGGTACAAACAAAAGTCTCAAGTTTTTATAAAACCACAGATCTTATATTTCTAGTTTTTCTAATCTCCAAAAGTGGATCTTCAACCAACCAACAAACTATATACCACGCCAATTGCTAATATATACAAAATTTGAACTTAAAACTCATCTTCCAGACTATTGTCCAAAAATTGGACACTATCTACAACCATCTATACTCGAAGTATTGACTTCTTAAGAAGAAGCAACACATTGAGAGTAGTAGTCATTTTGAACGACACATGTACCCTCAGAGCAGGTCTTTCCACCAGTGCAGTTACCGTACAAGGGAACGGAACCAGTTGATGAAGAAGCGGAGCTAGTAGCAGCAACACTACTAGTAACTGGAGCAGCGGCGACAGAAGTCTTAAGAGTGCTAGTAGCGCTAACCTTGCTACACTTGGACTTGGTGGAAATAGCGGCACTAGAAACGATTGGGGCGGCACTAGAAGCAATTGGAGCAGCGCTGGAAATAGCTTTGACAGAGCTAGCGACGGATGGAATGGAGCTGGAAACGGCTTTGGCGGAACTCGAAATGACGGCGGCAACCGGTGCAATAGAGCTTGAGGCAATAGTGCTTGGCCTTGAGCTTGGGGCAATAGCACTTGAAACTGGGCTAACAGAAGAACTATCGGCTGGGGCCTTGAAAGTAGATCCAATTGGTCCGTACTTGATGCTAGAGAAAGTGACATAGGCACTTCCAGAACTAGCCTCAACGGTAGCAGGAACTCCAGATGAAGTGGCGCAAGATCCACGAGAAACACCTGGAGTAGAAGCATCCTTGTCGGTTGGGTAATCAGAGTCGAGCCAGAGCATGTTTACATTGTAATCATCCCAGATGGAGAGAACAAGAACCATACCATCAGCCATCTTCTTACCCATAGCAGCCATACCACCATTCTTGGTGAAGTAATCGGTGTCACCGAAAGCAGTCTTTTGAGCAGCGCAGAAGTCATCGGTAATAGAGTTACCAGAAACACCAGAGATGTCAGAGCTTGGTTGTTCATGGACGACATCACCTTGAACGTAGAAACGCTTGATCTCAGTAAGAGTACCAGTCTCAGTTCCATCATCAGTGATAAATTGAGTGACAACGGAGAAAGGCTTGGTGGTATCAATGGTCATTCCACTTCCATAGAAGGTGGTGTTACCCATTCTGTATGGGTTGAAATCACATCCATCTCCATCACATACACCAGTATTTGAGACACAGTCAGCTCCAGTGCAAGCGGTTTGAGAATCGACAGTGCAGACGTGAGGGGTAAGAGCTTGGGCCATGGAGTTGGCTTCCCAGACATCGAACTCTGAGCAGCATGATCCGATATTACCAGTTCCAGAGTTAGCACTATTGCTATCTGGGACCCATCCCTCAACGTTGGCAGTACCGTTGACGAATTTCATGTCTCGAGGACATTGAGCATCGCAATAACCGGTACCGTACTTGGCACCTGCTTTGTTGGTGGAGTATTTGGACATTCCTCCGTCAGCGTCCATTGGAACGAAGTAAAGAGCACCGTTAAGACCGCAAGGAAGCTTGGAAACATCGACGGTGAAGGTGAACTCGTTACCCAAAAGAGCAAACTCTTTGTAGGTAGTCTCAGAGTCCATGAGGTAGGTTCGAGAACCAACGTTGCTTCCAGTGACGAAGCTAAGCTTCAAGGAGTCACCACTTGTAGTGATACCATAAGTTCCCTCGTAATCTGCACCATCAAGAGCACAGTTGGCGGTACAGGTAGCGGTATCTGGGCAAAGAGTGGCATCCCAGGTGTTACCAGTATAACAGTTGGTAGATCCGGAAGTGGAGTGGAGCCATCTCCAGTTGGCATCGAGAACGATGCTATCGGCTTCATCGGTACATGTTCCACCAGCGGCACATTTTTGAATGGTCAAGGCGGGGTGAGTTTCGGGGGTTGAAGTTCCAACTTGTTGAGCGCCGGCGCCGAGAAGGAAGGAGAAAGTTGCGAGCACTGCTGCGGAATACATCTTGGAGAAATGTAAAGTGAAAAGAAGGAATGTGAGTTGCGAAAGAGCGACAAGAATAAAAGAATGTAGAAAAGTACAAAGACTGTGATGATGAAAAAATTAATACATCGAGGTACTTCACCACCTTATATACACTTCTTCATTCTTGAAAAGTAAGTATAGGAGTCGAATAGAAGTGGATCTATTCTACCTTATTCAAAATAAACTTCTGAGAAATTGATCAGGGAATTAGATTGAGCGACATAGTTTCTAGCTCATTTTGGCCACTTAGCCAACCGCCGAACGTTCAATCAAGGTAGAAACACTATAAAAGAAATCTACCAAAAGGGATGAAAGGAATGACCACTTTTGATCTGGACAAGCATAAAATCATAAGCGAACTAATCGTAATGATTGACGAAGTGGATAGAGTGTCAACGGAGATGACAAGGCTTGATATTCATGTTTCCAAAGGAGTCGGTTAACTTTATTTGAGTCCACCAGTATTGAATTATGGAGTAACATTGTTAATTTGACTCCACCGAACAAGATCCTTAATCAATTTTGGAAATGAACTCTAGTTAACCCCGCAGATTTGTTCAAAGATCGGATAGAATGATGCTTGTCGTTTATGCGATCTGTTTGGAGAGAAACCAATCGGTGTATGCAATACGCTTTACGGATTGCTGCGGATACCCGAAAAACGTTAGCCTTTTCCCGTTTCATGTATATGAAATGCTACTGTATCCGAAGTTCCAAGCCTACCTTTGACCGATATCCGATGTTAATGAAACAAATCGCTCGCTTCAATTTTTCCTATTGGGTAGATAGACGCGCTTACATTTCATCCAATTTCGTTTACGATGGGATTTTTGTTTTGAATAGAAAAGTTCGGAGAGGCGTAGGTTGGTGATAAGGAGAAGTTCATCGAATAAATGAACGGCCAAGAACTATTTTCCAAACAGCGCTTTCATGCAAGTGATAAAGGGGAATATGCAGATCCGTCATTGAAAAGAAACAACATGAAATAGATTAATTGGATATTTCAGGAACCTCAAATCAATGTACCATGCCATCGATGTCGGACGAATATGGATGATGTGGTGGATTGCTTGATTCAATTGAGTTGAAGAAAAATAAGAGGCTGTGTTCAGTTGAGATGTGGATAGCAATGTGGGGTACAGCACTACGAGACTACCTAGCCTTTATCTCACTTTCAAACCCTCTTCGTCGATAAAACGTTTTTAATTAGGATTTTGAATTATATATTGATCTTTTTGGTGTTGTGGCTTACTAATGACGGTGAACCTCCGGGAGTTCCTACCTCGAAAACAAAGCATCAAGCCTATTTATATTATGTAATCACCGTGTGGTCTGAGTTTGTGAGCCACAACGCCACATCTCAATCTCCGAATACCTCCAGCTACCTAGGTAGGTACCCAACCTCGGGACCCTTAAAATTTCCATTGGAAGAGTCTGGCCATGGAAAATCTCCCAGCTTCTCACCGTACACTGTTCTTTCGATATTAAAAAGTCATCCAAAAATACCAAAATCAATATTTCATTTCATCGAATCTCCGTTCGTACACCCAAAACCAATCAAAACCTCTGAATAACCTTAAATGCACAATTAAACGAAGAGCAAATGCGGTTAGTCCTCGAATCCTTTTTGGAAGCTGACTCTAGGATTATAAGAAGCCCTGGTAATCCTACGCCTAATTGTTTGGTTTATAGTGCTACGACTCAAGTATGATGTAAGAAATCTGAGTGGAAAGAGGTAAAGGGGGCATACACGTGGGTTGGGGTAGGTTTTGTACTCGATGAGACAAGGGAGGTTTGCATGAATACTAGTAGTGGTGGAGAGCCGGACTCCGTTGAGCCGATGAGCCGTATCGTAAGTCTTACATATGATCTTATATGAGGTATATAACATGCGGAAGTCATAACGATGATGAAGTTTCAGGATGTACCACTATTATCATGTTTACGTTCAAGAAGAAGGCAAAGCACCAGATACATCAGATTGAGGAAAGGGGTTTTATCAAGTTTAACCTAACTTTCTCCATCTGAGTTCTACTCAATGTTCTTCTTCCACGCAATACCTCCCCTGAGAAAAAGTGTCACAAAGGTCGTACTCGATTTCTGTTTTTTCAAAAATGCTTTTGTTCAAAAGAAAGTAAGATGCGTAGAACTAGAGATATATCCTTGGTGGTGCTTAATCATGTATGATCACGCATATACTTGAATCGACCGCAGAGGAGGAAAACTTGTAGTACCTAGGTAAATGGAGATGTTGATTCTGAAGACCAAAAAGAAAAGGTGAAAAGCTTGGAATTGAAAGAGTGATGTTGAACATTCAGATTTGAAGGATATATTGAGCCGATTTATAATCAAGGTGACCCCCATCCGTTGGTGATTTTCTAGAACTCGTGTTAGCTTGGTACAAAATTTATGTTCGAGAGCCCATGTACTTTTTATTCCGTATAAAACCTGGGATCACATCGACTACAACCCTACTTTCAATCCTTTGACAAAGGATGACTGACTACTTTGCGCATTGTATGTTCGCAGACGCTTGACAGTCAACCCATCGATCCCCACTTCGAGAATTGTTCGCTTGCTGTTGGATTTACAGGGAGATTCTTGAAAGCATTAAACGAAATCTCCTCTGGTGCGTGTCGAGGTGTGGGAGCAATGGCTTCACCATTGACTGTATAGTTTGAAGTGGTGTTTCCGTGAATGATAGTAATATTATATTTTTTGAAAGCAGCTGGTATTGTCAAAGTAATTTGTGGCTCTGTAAATTGATTAGCTTCAATCTAGTCCCGGTCTCGTATTGCGAAGTCGGAGAGCAATGTAGGATCTTACCTTTGGAGGAACCAGTAGACATATCTAAGCTCATAATGATGTTCTCCGACGGAGGAGCTGTTGAGGCTACATTTAATACGTTTTCACCTAGGAAAGAAATGTCAGTATTTCCTTGAACTCGTATACACTATATATTGACTAAAGATGTGGTTGGATATACCTCTGGATCTTGTGTTTTGGTCTTGGCATTGCATCTTGCTGCGAGGTGCACCTTCCAGAATTGAATCTAGGTCTCCTATCTCGGAGTCCGAGACCAAGACCTCTGTAACGTAAGACTTTAGAGTATTTCTTTTTCGTACTCTTGGGATTTTCATTTCAGCATGTCTTTTACCTTGAAGATAGATGTTAGTACTAAAATTGATGTGGATACAAAATTGTAAGTATGGTTAAGCATGCATACCTTTGCGCTTTCTAGAATGCGAACGGTTATTCGGAGTAAGAAGTGCATTCCCAGTTTCTGCACATTCCCCTGGCATATTAGTTATACAATATTCCTTATCCAAGAAAGTTGGTGAGTCTAGTTGATTGATTGATTTAATTAACGTCCTTTTCTCAGTCCAAGACTATTTAGGACGGCTAGGCTTTAAGAACCTAACAACTGCTAGTGGATATCTACAGTAGATATATTCAATTTGGGGGAGTAAAAACGAATGCTGGGGTGCTATGCCCGATCTCTATTCGGAGTGCAAATAGAGATTAAATAGTCTTCATCCTCTGAGACACTTCCTTCCTCACTCTTCCCCTACCCCTAATCCAATTAAAGCATCCCAATATCCAATTTCTCTTTTTAAAATCCTAAATCCAATTTGCTATCCCTCCCTTTCTATAAAAGGCAAGAGTTATCCCCTCCCGAGTTGCCTCCAATATAGCAAAGGGTCCTCTTGCTAGTGAGGTAGCAGAAGAAGGCACCACTCTTCTCTGTCTTTATCTCTTTTAAACTAGCCCCTTGTATATCTTCATAAGCTTGATATCCTCCAGCTCTTATTAGATGTGTATAGTCGAAACTGTTGAAAATAGTGGGGCAGGGCCGAATCCTAAGCCCTATTGCCCACACACAAATCAATTCGGAAAATTCGAAAATTCGAAAATTAAAAGAAAAACGTTGTATTGTATCGATGCCCAGAGCATGGTATTAATTTGAAGGCGATGGCATTCTCTGTATTGTGTCGTCGTAGTATTCGAGTGGCTGAAAGCCAAAGGGTATAAAAAAGGGTTGTAGTACGAGTAGAGCGGCGGCAAGCTCTATATCGAAAAGACTCTTCTAAAAGAAGAGACCTACTGCGTATCATATTTCTGTACTTGAAATAGTAATCGATGGTAGATGTTGAATCTAACCGGGGCTTCCGTAACCTTCGTATCCGCGTCTAAAGCTGGTATTCAACTCTTCGTAGGTATTGCTGTCGTAAAATCGTAATATAATCCTTCGCTATATCTCTGAACCACTCTCCTTCCAATTCTTCCAATTCCATCTGCGACTCAATCTTAGCTCTGCAGACTCTCAAGAGAGAGCTGGAGGTTCGTAGGATGCACCGCGTACAGGTGTTGAGTCTTCGCATCCCTAGTGAGTCTAGTTTTTCCTGCTTGAAAACGGGGGATAACGGATTCTCTGGATCTCCCGGTCCTGGCAATTCGGTGCGAGCGCAAGGGTCGGAGAAATGCATATCGACGGCGTGCGAATTGAATTTTCTGATAGAAGTGATAAGAAATCTTTAACAGATTGCGGAGGCTTTCTAGACAGAAGGGAAATCTTGAAATAAGGAAGTTGAAAGACCTCGACTCTTATTCAAAGTTTAAACGAATTCTCTTAGAGTAAGATGCAAGACGTCGATCTATCAAGATTTGAAAGGTACTTGTCGAAGAAGAGTTGTAATAATTGACCAATTCTAGGAGGTTCAAAAGATTCCAAGGTAAAGGAGGTTGCAATGATACCGTCGCGGGAAAGTTGAAAAGCACGCTAGTGAAATTTCTTTCGTTTACCTTCCTTATATACTTTATTCACTTTCATGATCAGGGTCTATTAGCTACCTAATAATTATCGAAGGTGAAAATATTTGCATGAAGACCAAGTACCGATGGACCAGAAATTGCAAGTTGTCGTTTTTTGTGTCTGATGCCTGAGATGAGAGAAGTGAGCCGATCCTAAGACGAGAAATATGCATGGGAGTTTGACATGTCTGGAATTTAAACGAAGAGATTGTTCGGAGCGTTTGAAGTATTGGTATATGCCCATACAACAAAAAGAGACTGAAAACGAGCATATATCATAAGAAAGGAGCAGTTGGCACAGAGCTTGTATCTTAGAAATTCTTTCTCGTTCTATTCGGCCTATAACAAATCAGAGAGTGAGACAAGAGAAATATTGAATGATTACCTCACCAGCTTCGGATTTTTGAAACAGATCCAGAGATCCAGAGATGAATCTGTCTTTCTATTGTTCTCATTCGCTACAAGTAAGTCAAACAGACCGAAGAGGATAGAAAAATGAATGCGATAGCGATTATTCAAGTTTCGTAAGTGTATCAATGATATCAGTTGACTGTCGATTGAAGATAACCAATGCTCGAAAATGAAATCCTTTTCTATCTTTCTTGGTATTTGCCCACAGCAGCATGAGGATTCCTGTTGGCGTCGATACTGTTTTCAAGTTGCTTTGATGCAAACTATAGAATCACTAAGTGATGCACAATACTCTTTCCATGACCTGAAAAGAGGATTGTTGATTTATTTTTGCTCTTTCTATCATACATCGCAATCGCTCTCGTGATGCACAGAGCTTAGGTCGGGAAGGTCGAATGTCGATTATCGGTCCTTGACTCATAAAGCTGCAAACCCCCTGACGACTTACCTATCATTGTACGCTGGAATTGAACCATTTAATCACTCTGGTTCTGGGTTGGACATCCTGAGATTGGCTCCAAAGCTAGCGTTGAATTCCTAGATTCGAGTTAACAAGAATGGCAGAAGTATCAAATTTAGTAGCGAGAATGGCGCGATAGAAACCAAGTTAAGAAAGTGGAGATCTTCAAAGGAGGCGTAAAGGATCAAGGATATATAATAAAGTGAAGTCACTCTCATAATTGGTCATGTGTAACTGAAGGGAGCTTAACATACCCTAAAGGAAAGATGCTAAAGTGTGCAAATTTTAGTCTAGAAAATTTCATCACTTGCCCCTTATGACCGGGACGGAAGGGCGATCTGCTTCATTTTTTTTCTTTGGATTGTGCCCTAAAATGTGTGCTTCGACAACGAACATATATCATTCCAAGCCCACGTGTCTCTGGTAAAAGTTCATGCCATACTCCATATCCTGTTTCATGACTGGCAAAGACTCGAAAGCAATATCTCGATTTTCCATACACGTAATCGGCCAGATTCCGCGGATTTACGAGAATGTATTCCTATCATAAACATATGATTACCCAATGGCCTACAAAGACGTGTACATCCCTCCAAGTACAGTCTCTGACGGGTTCAACATAATGACACCTAGACCAAGTCTCTATATCATCTGGTATAAAAATCGAGATAGTACATAACAGTCTAGAGACTCAGTGCAAGGTGAACTGCGTTATATATATATAATATGTCATTTTATCTCGCTATCGAATCTAGATTTATACATTCAGAAATTCTACGAGATATGTCATTCCAGGCTATTAAGAATGACAGCCTAAATCTAAGTTCCGTATCGAGATGCATAACGCAAAGACAAAAGGTTGGCGGAGAACATGCCCTTAGAATTATATTGATTTGAAAGCTTCAAAATGAAGGGTCTCATGATATCTTGAAGTCAATTTCCAGTTAAGAATTCATGGCAGTTGATGTGGAGTGAAGGGTGATATCAAATGTAGTTTTGGCAAGAGCGGCGGAGAGGTAAGTTGAGATCAAAGGTCAGGTCGCCGGAGAAGTGGAAATTCTCATTGAAAGCGTTAAAGAAGACGTTGGATATGTGCTTATGATTGTGAAATCTCAGCTGGAATGAAACAGATTAAAGTAAATTCAGACATAACACAGGGAAGAAAATAAATGCTAATTCGGACTGCAATGTCTACATATATTTCACCGCCGCAAATTAGATGTTTAAATAATCGATATAAATTTGCCAATTATCCAATTGTTATTTGATTCATCTGCTAGACTGGTCCGGATAACGATGAAGCGGATACAGTGTCGCGCAGAAGAGTATATTCGGTACTGGACATGACTATATCGCTAGTAGATGAATATAAAAATGATAAATACGAAGTGTACACAGAATGTATAATTGAGTTCATCTAGTAAATGGATTCACAACTCAAAAAGCACCTAAGCTAACTACCTAGTAGATACGCACAAGACATGACTAAGTAGAACGATGTCGATGATTACTACAACCTTGGAAGGAAGAATGGAACCTTAACCGGCACTACCGTTTTCGGTTCGGGAGCTACCTAGGTAGTTCCATTTTCAATCGTACAGCACGTGACTTGAAAATACCCAATAGGGAAATTCCTTTCAACAATAGAAATGGGATGAATCAGGATGCAGGAGAAAGCTTGCTGAGCTTGATGAAAACCGCGAAAGTACAGCAGAAACTGTTGAAATATGACGAATAACGAACACGTGCGACTTTCCATGCACAACCAGCTGGAATTGTGGCCTTTTTCACAGAAGGAAACATGACACGATACATACCTAGGTATATCAGATCTCAACACTTTCTTCCAACATACCAATCCTCCTCCATGTTATTTCATGCATACTTTGGAAGTTCGACGGTGAACTGCGAATTTGCGCAGTAGGCGTGTTCATGTTGACAACAACGTCTCGTTGTTGGCCTTGCCCAGAATGTTCTAGAGTACCTAGTAGGCATGAATGTGTTGGTTCAAATGCCCGTCTTCATGCTGGACGTGTACGGTCCCATGCTATTGGAGGAGATTTGAGTATGAATCGCGATTCATATACAAGGAGGTGATGCAGGTCTATGATCGGGTTGAGGATATAACTTTGCTCCTGGGGATGATAACGATATTATATAAATAGTAAAATTCAGACAAGATAGATATGGCTGGTGGTGATCGTTTGAAAATGATCCATTCATCCATCAATGATTGATCAATCATTTCATTGCCCCAGGTTTTCTTTGGTGGTGGGTGAGTGATGTGGTTCTGATGTGGTTCACCGTTCACCATTGTGGTCGAGTGCTTACTAATGTCATGGATTATCGGTCTTCAATCGAATCTTCCACCGAAGAAATCGAAAAGCGCAAGGTAACCTTAACCTATCTTGGATTTCAGCCTCTGATAAACTTTAATGCTTAATCCTACACAAGTAAAGAGCTATCAACCACATCATACCTTCTTCTAATCTCAACACATACAATCCCGGTGTGCAGGTTTCGCCTTTTTACAATTCCCTCTACATCAGAACATAGAAGTAGATCCCCGTCGCTATCGCACATAACTTTCCATTGAGCGCGGGCGCTGCATCATACCCCGTTTGGACGCCACTGCATGATCTGTCACGAATTCTTTCCCTTGACTACTTTCCTAAGATCGCCCATCAACCCGTCAAACCTCAGCCGATACGTTTAATAGCTCTTCGAAATGGGTTCCCGCCAACGCAGAGATTTGGTTGCAAGACGAAGGCGGGTTGAGGACGAAGGCGATGATGAAGGAGCTCAAGATATTGCTGAACTTGATGATGACTCTTTGTCAGAAGGCTCGATAATTAGTGAGGACGAAGATATTCACGAGGGCGACGAACCTATCGATGGCGGCATTGCAAATAATGAGACGTCCGAGTCGAACAAGATGAACGGGAATGGATCTAAGCTGAATGGCGGACAAACAAAAGCTAGCAATGGTACTACTGAAGCTTCAAAGTTCATAAATGGTGCCAATGATATGGAAATGATGGTTAACGGACCCAAAAGCTCTGAACCGGTACAAACAGTACAATTTGAAGACTTTCGAGAAGACGAGACCAAAGACACCCCTTCACCGGTTATCGTCACATCTACTGCTCAAATGGATCGACAACAAGAACAGCCTCATGAAAGACGGAGGAGAGAACATGAAGAATACAAGAAAAAGAGAGATGCGGATCCAGCGTTTGTGCCAAATAGAGGAGCATTCTTTATGCACGACCATCGTCATGCTGGTCCTGCGGCGAATGGTTTTAGGCCATTTGGCAGGGGCAGAGGTGGTCGGGGTCGGCCCGGTATTGGAGGGCCATATGCACCTATCAAGTATATCATCATCATCTCTTTCGTGCTTTTGCAATTTGCTAACATTATATAGTCACATTTCACAACCTCTGGAACCCACCGATGTTCAATGGGCACACGACATGCACGAAGTAATAACTGAACCCGTACCAATATCTACAAATGGAGCTTCGAATGGATCCCAAAGATCAGCTCCAGCTCCAAAATCCGCACCTCTCAATCGATCACTTTCCACTACGAAGCACATTGGAAATGTACAAATCCGTGTGTTCTTTGGAGATATGGAAAACCCTGTATTATTTCCTGGAATTCCAGTGAAGCAATATACGCGTCTACCTGATCATCGACCACCACTTCGTCGAGATAAACCTGTTCGAATATCCTTACCTGACCATCCACCACGTTACATATTTCCTGCTGTCGATAGATCATTCATATTCATCCCAAGAGCTATGCGACCTAATCAACAAGGGTTTGGTGGACGTGGCAGAGGCAGAGCTGGTCTTGGATCCGTCGGTGGTTATTCGAGACGTACAAGCGTTTTTGGTGGTAGCGTTTACGGAAGTACTTACACTCCAAGCGTTGCCATGAGTCGTCGTTCGTCCCTTGCACGAGAGGTCAATCGAGAAAACCTTATTTCACCCAGTGGATCAACAATGTCTAGGCCACAAATGTCGATGGATTCATCAAGGCCTGTGGTAAAATTACCGCCATCAAGCCAAGCTGCACAACCTCAACAATTTCAGGCACCTGAGTCTGGAGTAGCTAATGGATCTTCACAAGTCTCTTCTCTCGACAATGTTCCACAACCTCAAACCTATCCTCTCCCCCAGAAGCCAACCCTTCGGGAAAACCGTCCAAATACAATTCCAATGCATCAACCTCGACCTCAGAAGACCGTCTCTGTGGCCGACATTGAATCACCCGCATCCATGTCATTCAATCCTCCCCAGCAAAGCCAACAGCCATTTCATCAACAAGTTCCCATTCAAATCAATGGAAACAGTTATTCGCATGATAACGTTCAACATTCCCGTCAACCATCCTATCCAAGTCAAGCTTCAACTGGTACACCATTATCACAAATTCCAGAAAGAGCTATCCACGCACCAGCTTTCCAACCTAACCCCTATCAACAACCAGCCTCCAACTACTACCCACAAACTTACCCCGTTTTGCAGCCCCCACAAGGATATTACTACCCTCAAACCTTTAATGCACCCATGGCCTCAACAGTTGGTACGACTCCTTTTGTACCCGCACAACAGCAGCCACATCAAACATATAATCCACCTGCACCTCAGTCCGCTGAAGCTTCGACTTCACAAGCACCTCAAAATTTGGTTGCTCAAGAAGTCAATGGAATGGTGTATTATTATGATGCTGCGCAAATTCCGGCCGTTCCAAGTTTTCCAGCCGGCTATCAACAACCTCAACAATATCCTATGCAACAAGTAGGAGGTGTAGTAGGAATGGGTGGTATGATGACACCAAGCCCGGATGGTTTCTACTATCCGCAGCAACAAGGTGTGGTGTATTACACACAATAATGACTGCTATAACTACTCCCGTCAAAGCCTGCTTTCACGATTTGCAAGTCACACCTTTTTAGTCTCTCTTAATGCCTTCAGCTATTTTATTCGTATTTTCTGAAGCGTTTGCTTTTTATCGTCTCTTGTGGTTATGAATGCGAAAAAAAAAAGATATATCATTGTTCATTCTTCAGAAGCAACGGCTTGATTTCTCATATCATGTTTTTGTATTAGGGATGGCAATTCAATTCTTTTGATCTGGTTGGCATGGTTTTTTTGGTTGCAAGTTAGAGCTTCTGCTATGCTTTTCGGGTCTACCCTCTTGCATTTCGATCTTTTCGATCATTCGGTCTCTGATTCAAATTTCTCGTCTTGGTACGGTGTATTTTCTCAATGATAATGGCCCCTGATGTTTCGATTGGAACAACGAACGAATGGATATCTCTTTCGGGTGGACGTACGGTTGTGGGATGGCCTTCTGCATTGGATCGAAACTTATGTTTGCTGTTAGCGAGCGGGTGGAGTCATGGATAGGTTGCGATAGCAATAGTAGGAGCGGGAGTCGTCAAGTTATGAAGTAGTGGTAGTAGTATTACATAGCAAGAATTATTGTGAGTGGATGAACATGTTCGCGGATTGAACGAGGAATGGATATGTTGTCATGTCCACTTACGATACATCAATTGAATTACCCTTCTGATGATTACCTACAGTCTCTTGTGTTTTGCAATCTTTATGGTGCTCGCCTAGTAGTAAATTGACCCTGAGAAAAGAATCATCAATATCAAAAAGCTCCCTTCTGTACAACATGCCCGTGTCATAATATCTAAGACTGTAGGCTGTCGGTTGTTCAAGGAGTAAATGGATCGGATAATAATTATCGGCCTCCCTTTGGAAAGCTGACAATATTCAAAAATTACAATTACTACACCTGCGAGTAGAGGAAAATAATCAATGTGGCTGGGTTCATATCTTCAAAGATGGCTAGTCACTACCTAGCTAGAGCGGAGGGAGTGCAAGAGTTGCTCCTCATGTCTGTCTAGCCTTTGACGTTATCGACCAAAAGGAGGTTCAGAATTGTGACATACCTGATGGTGAGTTTGCTGGCTAGTTTATTGAGCCATTTGAATAATGTCTGATTTAGGATACATATAAATAATTACTGAATGGATGGCCATCTGGGTATTCATATCACAGTATATGGTTGATGATAGCGAGCTTCGCAGTCTTGTCAGATAGCTTCTTTAGGGCTTGCTACGACGTTTTTATACTGAATCGCATGGCTGCAAGTTTGACATATCATCACTTTAAATTTTCTAGGCATTGACGCCTATAGATAGTGCTAAAATTTCGTTCATTTGTTATTGTATCTTTATAACATACTTACAGCGAAAATCGTAAAGATATCACTATAAACAAGGATATTTCAATCCATTCATCTTCCCGCCCAGGATTCATAATTTCATTTGTCCAAATACCCATTTAACCTGTACTCTTAACTCCGCCTATTTTCCCATAGCAAAGAAAAAAATCTATTCCATGGCGACATCCTTGTCTCCTGCCGAATCTTCCAAAAGTCCATCAGAAACTGGATCCCAAGACCTCGCGTTTCTTGGCCACATTCTCTTGTACAGACTAACTCCCACGGCATCTTGAGGATTAATCTTACCATCAAATGTCGCCTTGAAGTATCCATGGGTACCCAAGCTCTCCTTGATGAAACCACTTCTTCCTCTCTTAGTCCATAATTGGAGTGCCTTGAACCATTCCACATCTTCGCGATTGAAGAACATGTAACGGATAGTAACGAGTCTCTTGTGAATTTTGTAAGGGTGACCAGTCAAAATGATACGCTTGGCAATAATTCGAGAAGTAGATGGTGGTAGTGATGTACCAGTACCGATCAAAAGGAGAGGCGCGGAAGATGGCGCGGATTCGGAAGGTTTTTGGAAGAACAAAGTTGGAATAGAACCCCACGATAGAGGTCCAATGAAGGAGGCGACGGTTGATTGACCGGGATGGAGGAAACGATCGAATTTGTGAACGTCATTGGGGGTGTTGCCACCTTGAGAGAAAAGTGGGTTGACAACGAAGCGGCGAGGTCCGCATTGCACAATCATCTCGCTCTTTGATTTGACAGGAGAAGGATAATCAGAGCTGAGGGTGAAATTGATGTTCAAGACAGCCTTCTTGTGTTCGTGGCGGAGAAGAGAGAATGCACTCAGAGGTTGAGAAGCATTATATGTTGATTGTAACGAACTAGGTACGTTACGAAGGTGAATATGAACTCTAGTTCCTGCAGCCACTCCACCGACTAATGCCTCACGAGTGACTTGGCTACGAGATGATTTGTAGTCGGGTACTTGGAGTAGGCGTCTCCAATCTTCTGGTTCATATGCCCTGTCTTCAGCTTCCTCCCAAGGACTGGTGCGCAGACTCTTTAGACCACGGAATTTTGCAAGACGCTCACGTGCTAAAACATTTGGGTGAAGCTCAATCTCATCTGGGAATTCCCGGTCTTCTTCTGCCTCGTCGGTTTTACGTCTTCTGAAAGCAGCTAGTTGCTCTGCCTCCGCTTCATCATCTGGATTGGGATCCAAAAACATCTCTGATTGTGGATATTCTGATGGAGCAGCTTCTGTAGGCTCTCTTGGTGCAAGACCTTCAGCTCCATCTTGAGGAAGAGCAGGTGTGTCCATTGTCATTTCTTCGTCATCAAAATCTTCCATATCGGAGCCTGAATCGGAGAAATGGTCTCCGAGAAACCATGCTGATTGATAGTTGGATGTACCTTTAGGAAGTCGTTTTGGAGCAGCAGGCAAATGCGTCTCATCGTCAGAGAAGTAGTGGTGATCATCAAGAAGTACACCTCGTTTCTCTGTTGGGGCAACGGACATGGCGGCATCCTCATCGTCCTCCATCATAATTCCTTCAGGCGCAAGTTCCGCGAGATCATCCTGATCTTCACCGGGTGTTTCAAGAATGGTCTCATCGTTAGAATCATCTGTAGCCATTTCATCGGTTCGCCTCTTTTTAGAAGCCAATGGCGCAGCTGTGATCTTCTCAATCTGGAAATCGCCCCAGTCTCCAACTGAGATTAATCTATCCGCCTTCAATCCCTTGCCTCTGACAAAACCAGTCAGTACGACATTCTCCTGCTCGTTTGTTGGCCATTGAACTTCATCAACAAGCATCCAACTTCTTTCTTCCCTCCATCGAATTCCTTTCGGGCCTAGTGTGCATAATGATCTCATCAAATTGGCGCATTCTTGTCTTGAGTCTAGGTTGTGTACTTTTTCTTGGTCAGGGTGGAAGTGCTGAACGTATGATTTGAGCGATGAAAGAATTCCAGGTCTTCGTTTGGGTGGCTCAATCTTGTCAAGTCCTTGTACAACAGTCAAAGTAGTCGACAATCCTTGGCTTTCCACACTGCGGATGATAAGTTCACCTAACTCATCGACTTCCTGTTCCGGCGACAAAATAAAGACTACAAAGTCCGCCACTCTACTGGCATTCATGCAGCTGAACAACTCTTTCTTGGTGATAATATATTGAACCTTCTGCTTGAATCTGTCGATATCGGCACGCACAATTCCTTCTTCGGGCACATCAATCTCAACGTCCAGACTTCCGGTCAAACTTCGAACTGCAGCTGCAGCATTTGCATCGTCGCATAGTGGTACGAGAGCTACAATTCTTGGTGCACCATCACGTCCTTGGAAAACATTCAAGTCCCTCTGATGTTCCTTATGTTTTGTATTCTGCTTTTGACGGGCTTGATTACGACGATCAAATTTCGACATAAGTTGTTGGTGAGGAGATTTTCGGTGACTCAAATCTTGGATCTTGCCTACGAAGATTAATATTTACCCATTCCATGGACGGAGCGAAGCTGACCTTTCGACAATTCCTTCAATGCACCTTTAGAAGCCTTTCTTGACTTAAAAGCTTTATGGGTCGTTTTTGTTGTACTCCGATGGGAGTGCTGTCCAGTAGGTGCTGGAGCCATATTGCCGTTGCCTCCGGCTTTAAATCTAAAAGGAATAGAAGCCAGATTGGAGAGTTCAGAAATCCAATTTTTCAAATTTTGACTCAACAAATGGAATTTATAAGAATTGGGATCGTAACGTGGGGCTTGAGATTTTTTTGTGCGATAAGTTAAAGTTCTTATCTTTTTTATCGCTTATCGTTGAGACTACTTTTTTTGCCAGCGGCCGCTGGTTCCGCCTTCAGAATATTTTCTACGGAACTCATAGTTCACAAATATTTGCGCTCTCTTGGAATAGGTAATCGAAAAACAGTCAATTTTACTTCGACCAAGAATCACTTGTCATATAAACATGGCAGACACAATGGAGTTGATGGATAATTCTCATTCGAATGGAGCGGTACCAATTAAACGAGCTAGAACGGAGCTGGCCACCACAGAATCAGAGTCGCAGTCGCAATTACGCCGTCGCAAGGAAGCCAATAGAGCATATGGAAGAGGAGGAAAGATTCCCATACATTCAATTAAAGATAAAAAGCTTAGGGGAAATCTTAAGAAGCTTGAGGCACGAAACAAAACTGCGATTCTTAGAGCAAAAGATGCCGAGATTTTACTTGAGAACGAGGATGGATTCTTAGAACCAGAAAACGAATTGGAACGAACATACAAGGTCCGACAGGATGAGATTAAACAGAGTGTACCTCTCGAGACTGCAAAGAAAGGATTCGAGCTTAAGTTGGATCAATTAGGACCATATGTGTGCGACTATACAAGAAATGGAAAGGACCTTATACTGGCTGGTAGGAAAGGCCATGTCGCGACAATGGACTGGAGGGAAGGAAAATTGGGATGTGAATTACAACTTGGAGAAACTGTCAGAGATGCAAAATGGCTACACAACAACCAGCTTTTTGCAGTTGCGCAAAAGAAATACGTTTACATATATGACGGAGCAGGAGTTGAATTGCACTGTTTGAAGAAGCATATTGAGGTTACGAATATGGAGTTCCTTCCTTACCACTACCTTTTGGCTACTGTGGTATGTAAAAGACACTCCTTTCAACTGCATGTATCTGACCTTTTTAGGGAAATGCTGGACATTTGAAATATCAAGATATCTCAACCGGTCAAGTGGTTATGGAAATGCCCACAAAATTGGGATCGCCTACCTCTCTAACTCAAAACCCTCGAAATGCCATCCTTCATATGGGTCATCAAAATGGAACAGTCACTTTATGGTCACCTAATTCTACAACACCACTAGTCAAATTATTGGCACATCGTGGTCCAGTACGATCATTGGCCGTAGACAGAGAGGGTAGATATATGGTTTCTACTGGACAAGACATGAAGATGTCCGTCTGGGATGTTCGAATGTTCAAAGAAGTCAATAGCTATTTTACACGACAGCCAGCATCTTCAGTTGCTATTTCTGACCGAGGATTAACAGCTGTCGGATGGGGCACCCAAGTTTCAATTTGGCGGGGTCTTTTCTCCAAAAACTCTCTAGAACAGGAGAAAATACAAAGTCCGTACATGACATGGGGTGGCGAAGGTAAACGAATTGAGCGTGTACGTTGGTGTCCATTTGAGGATGTGTTAGGAACGTCACACGATTCCGGGTTCTCGTCGATATTGGTTCCGGGTGCTGGAGAAGCCAACTTTGATGCTCTGGAGGTTAATCCATTCGAGACCACTAAGCAACGACAAGAGGCTGAGGTGAAGTCGTTGCTCAATAAGCTCCAACCAGAAATGATCTCATTGGACTCCAATTATATTGGTAATCTTGACCTGAGATCTGATGAGCAAAGAAAGGCCGAGAAAGATCTAGACAAGAAGCCAGAAGATCCAATGGCTAAAATTAAGAACAGGGGTAGAGGTAAGAACAGTAGTTTGAGAAAGTACCTGAGAAAGAAGAGTTCCAGAGGTATTATAGATGATCAGAGGGACAGAATTGAAGAATTGAGAAAGAGTCAGATGCAAAGGGAGAAGAATAGGCTAAAATCTACCGAGGAGGAACTTGGACCAGCACTCGGTCGCTTCGCGAAGAAAAGTGCTTAGATAATTTGGTGCATTATTGTTGATATCACACACTATGCAAGGCGCTTTAAGGCATAGTGTAGGGATTGGGAAAAGAACTTTGTGGCGCCTGGCGTTTGAAGGTATTATCGAGGCGTCGCATACTACTTGTAGTAGAGCGTGGAGTGGTTTAGCTGTTAAATAATGAGAATCTATGCGACCACTACAAGGGATCTTCGTCCATTCCAAATAAATATCTACGTTTAAATTCGATAGAATGAGATTCCTCATCTTCGTGCAGAGAGTATGCAGCGCTGATTACTTCAATTGCTCCAAACCCTCTGTGGGGTTTGGGCCACCTCTTTCTTTGCTGACCCTCTCGGCTCCACTGCCCTTCCATGCGCTCTCAATTAAACCAATAATATGCTCCATTCCGACTCCTCCTTTGACCTGAGCAAAGACAGTCGGGCCTCCTTCTCTCATCTTTCTCGCATCCCTATCCATAACATCCAAATCTGCACCCACGGCTTCGGCCAAATCTGTCTTGTTCACCACCAAAAGATCACTCTGAGTGATTCCTGGGCCTCCTTTTCTGGGGATCTTGTCACCTCCACTGACATCAATGACGTAGATGATGTAATCCGCCAGCTCTCTCGAGTAATTAGCGGCTAAGTTATCACCTCCTGATTCGATGAGTAATATGTCGGAAGTGAATTCACGGTGCAGATCTTCAAGAGCAGCAAGGTTGGCCGAGATATCTTCACGCACAGCTGCATGGGGACATCCACCGGTTTCGATGGCACGAATACGGGATGCAGGCAGGGCTTTGTGTTTGGTGAGGAACTCAGCGTCTTCTCGGGTAAAGATATCATTGGTAACGGCTGCGATTGAGTATTTTTCCCTGAGGGCATTGCAGAGTGCTAACATCAATGCTGTTTTGCCGGAACCTACAGGTCTGAACCATTGTTAGCAAATAAATCACTCACAGTGACTCCTCGAATGATGATAGCATAAATAAGGACGAGGGGATATTCAAACATGAAGCATTTGACAACAAAATTGTAACAATGTTCACGTGACTCAATTACCCCTCTAGGTCATGGAGGGGTTGTTTGGAGGAAAGGGCTTCACGAATGGAACTCGGGAACACGTACCCTCCAATACCAACAGTAAAAGCTCTCTCAGACCAATTTCTGCCCTCTATGATTGGCATTTCTCTCCCCATGTAACTACCAGGTCCATCGAGAATCTCATGAGTATGGCCATGGTCACCAGCTGGATGGTCGTGAGAGTGGGATGGACCTCCTTCGTGAGAGTGAGACATGATGAAGTTATGATATGGATAATTTATGGAAGAAAGTGTTAGAGAGATCACAAGCTGTTTGAAAAGTAACAGGTATGATATTACGATGTATTCCCAACAGATAAAAGGATTTTGTAATGATCTTCGAACTCAGCCTGTTGTAATTAATCTCCCAGTTGCAAAAAAGTTAAACCTAAATAGTCTCATGCAATGCGCCCCTCTTCATTGGCTTGTTAAGTTGTGTGATTATTTTTATACGATGAATGTACGGAGCAGGTAGACGACTACAATGTACAAACGAAGCACATGCTTTTGTTTATGGTATCTCCATGTTTGATAGGTCTTGATACTTGATCTAATCTACAATGAATGAGTGCTTCATGCGAAATGCGAATGAGAGACGGATGAAAAATGAATTGCTTCATTTCACGTGATTTCACAATGACTCAACGTCACACGCTGAAAAAAAATGCCCCGCCAATTTAGTGCTACAACAGTGATATAAAACCCCCACCATCCCACATCAATTAATTTCTGTTCCCTTAAGGTGCGTTCCGTCTCCACATCACTTAACACACAGAGTGCGGGAAAGGTTTCTAACAGCTCACAGGCATACAATTTCATTTCCAGAAAACGAATATTTACTTGTTGCTCCCATCAATTGATCCAACATTCCGACTTGGACGCGACTGTGAGGATTTCTATCACAGACTATCAACATAAACAATTTCAACGAATTTCAAGATGGCGACAGTTGTTCTTGGTGCTCAATGGGTACGTGCTTTCTGCGAAGATCTGCGGACATCAAATATTAACGTGCGAGTGTAGGGGGATGAAGGAAAGGTATGGCACATTGGACTGGGAGGATTCCATGTTTGGGAATTTAACTGAGGGTGGATTAGGGGAAACTTGTCGATGTCCTCTGTAGTGAGAAATTGAGATTGTGCTGTCGTGCACAGGTAAGTCTACCTCTTAAGTTCCTGGCGAATCCCCAAGAAATATGTGTCTAATATTCGATGAAATATAGGGCGGAAACAACGCAGGGTAAATTGACGCGATGAAAGAAACTGGGGAATCATCTAACTTACGATGACAGACACACAATTGTGGCCAATGGAGTGACATAGTGAGTCTCCATGAGAAGCGACTCTCAGAGTTCAAAATAATCTCGGACATTCGACTGATACAATATCGAACAGCGACTTTCACATTTTACCTAGTGGTCTCCTTAATCCCGACTGCCAGAATCTGGTAGGAAGTGGATGCGTAGTCCACATTCCTGGCCTCCTCAAAGAACTCGCCGCCATTGATGGCAAGATTCCAGTTCCAGCAGGCAAAAAGCCTCCTAGAGAGAGATTATTGATCAGTGACCGATGCCAGTAGGTTTTGCAATTTCCGGTATAACTGAGCATGTCTGACAACGAGCTACAGTGTCGTTCTCGATCTCCATCAGAAATTAGATGGACTCGAAGAAGCCGAACTCGGAGGTGGTAAAATAGGTACTACCGGAAAAGGTAATCTACTCTTCGGCTTATTTAGAGAACCCTCTTTTCTAACAAGCTAAAGGTATCGGTCCATGTTATTCAACAAAAATGGCCAGAAGCGGTGTCAGAGTTGCTGATATCTTCCGGGAGAGTTATTTCGAGGAGAAAGTTCGAAGCATGGCGGCTGGCGCCAAGAAAAGATTTGGGGACTTGTTGCAGTATGATGTCGAGGAGGAACTTGCTAGATTCAAGGTAAATTTGGCGATCCTGATCAAATGGTTTCGGTTTTGACATTTTTCCAGACCTACAGGGCTGAATTAGCAGACATGGTTATTGACCAACTTCCCCTACTTATCGACGCGCAGAAATCCGACGCACCTATGCTGATTGAGGGTGCAAATGCTATTATGTTGGACATTGATGCCGGTACATATCCATTCGTCACGAGCTCAAACACAGGTCTCGGTGGTATTTTCACCGGTCTCAGTGGTTTGAACCCAAGAAAGGTCAAGAACATCTACGGAGTGGTCAAAGCCTATACTACACGTGTGGGCGGTGGCCCATTCCCAACAGAAGATCTAGGAGAGGTCGGTACAACATTGCAAGAAGTTGGCAGAGAGTTTGGTGTGACGACTGGTCGTCGTAGAAGATGTGGATGGTTGGATCTAGTGGTTGTCAAATATTCGACGGCTATCAACAGCTACACCGCCATCAACCTCACAAAACTCGATATTCTTGATTCTTTCAAAGAAATCAAGGTTGCCGTCTCATATCGCGATCCCGCAACTGGCGAAACATTAGAGTCATTCCCTGCTGATCTCGAAAGACTGGAGACACTCGAACCACAGTATGTCACATTACCAGGTTGGAATCAACCTACCACTGGTTGCCGTAGCTACTATGATCTTCCATCTGCGTGTCGCAAATACTGCGAGTTCATTGAGAAAGAAGTTGGCGTTCCAATCAAATTCATTGGAGTTGGTGAGTGTTTTCTCCAATTATCTTTCAATCATATCGGATCGCTAACATAAAGATCACAGGTCCATCGAGAGATGATATGATCACAAAATAGATCACAGGTTTTGCTTTCTACCTTTTACGAGTACCCTTGTATGTTCCTAAAGATAAAAAATTAGATCTTGGTAGCAATAGATAGACACTGCAATTTAGTTTCATTTCAATTTATCCATTCATTGGGCCTTTGCGTGTCATAATCTACGTGCGAAGACCTCGGCGCGTACTTCCAGCAAAGTGCAATGGGGAATATGTTTCGGTCATTGTTACACATCTCCTACCCCTTTTCGGGACCTTCATTATCCTTGTAAAATGGGCACCTTCGTGAGCTTTCGCCGAATTTTCGTTCTGTTGTTCGCAGGGTTGCACTGCTTTCCTTGGTAACATCTGTCAGAATCGGATCAAACGAGTAAAAAGCTTTGCATCGCTAAGGCCATTCCACACGCCCCATCTGCTTTGCAAGCTTAGCGTGATTAGGAGATGAAGTCATTTTGCAGTTATGAGTTTCTTTGAGAAGAAATTAAACATGTTCATAACTTTTAAAGCTTTTCTAGCTTTGAGGGTATCAAACAGGCCCTGATACTCCTTGCTGCAATTAAAGGCTACAAGACGTCACTTAGTGAGTTTGATGGCAATCTAATTCTGGCCTCGCCACTTTGTGTGGATTGATAGGAAGAGCTCAACCATATAACATCTATGCTCTGATATAATTCGCATTCTCAGTGGCATTCCGGATGGCCTCTCACGGAAAGGTATCTAATTCCCCATCTCTAGGTGTGAGCCCCCAGAATTCCAAAAGATAGATCAAAAGCGGGAACGTACAATGCTGCAACAAAGGTCTTCACGCCTGTATCAGATGCATTTTACTTAGTTATACTAAGTATCATGAATAGTATAATTAAATACTCTCGGTTGCTATTCGCTAGGTTGACAAAAACAAAATTCTATGGCGAAGAGCGTGGTTTGAATCTACGTGAAACCTAGGGATCATTTATTATATCAACCGGGTCGGAGCTTCACTGAGTATACCATCTCAACACTATTGTGCTGTTCCTTTTTCTGCCTGAGAGGCGTCCCGGGGGAAGAAGGACATGTGTGACCGATCCTCTCCAGCTGCCACTTGTAATCCTGGACTGGATTCCACACTCTGATTGTTGTATCAGCATGTAAATAGAGAGAAGGCGATCACGTGGACCTTTTTCGATCAAAAATTTATGGTCTGGTTTATGAATCATCTTCAGGATTGAATTTCAAAGCTAGAGGTACATCGTTGGGTTCGACTTTTTTTTAATAGCCTTCTCTGATGTTGCTATATTTGTGTGAAGTGTTACCAAAAAGGTACTTTTCTCAAATCAACACATGCCATTTGCCAAGATAGCCGTTGCCATCAGTCAAATCTTAAATGATTCATTATATGACAAATTAGCCATGTCAATATTGATGGAACAAAATCTAGACAGAAGGGCAATTTAAAGATCTGTTTATCCTGCATGCGTCATATTCATTGGAACAAGAAGAAGTGAATTTGTCTTCAATAGACATTACAGGTGATGTTTACTTGACTCGGACTGATTTATTGAATGTCTTCCATGGCTCAAGAATTAATTGACATATTTGACAGCAATCTTGGCACCGTTCTTGCTTTCCACGGTCATAGTAACGCGTTCAAGGTATTCAAAAACCTCGTCCCTATTTTCGATGAGCTGGATTTCTTGCGCCAATCGAACCAGAAGATAGGACAGTTGGATCAAAACTTGGTTCTGAGCAGGACACATTCTGATGCCTCCCAAAAATGGCTCGTATTGCCATTTCGCCTCCCAGAGTGGGCGGTTGACATCTAGCCATCGATCTGGTCTAAAGATATCTGCATCTGCTCCCCATATGGTAGGATCTCTTTGCAATGTGTAAAGATCCAACTCGACCACAGTACCCTTGGGTACAAAGATTGGGAACCGACCATCTTCCCCACCTCCTTTCGGTAGCACTGTATCTTTCAAAGATATCTTACCTAATCTCGAGGCGGCTGGATGCAAGCGTAAGGACTCGTTGATTATGGCCTTGGTAACCTTCAATGATCGTAGAAATTCAAATGACAATGCTTGAGTTGCACTGATACTATCAACCTCCGCTTTGAGCTTTTTCCATTCTGCGGGGTGACGAGCAAGTTCGAATATGATATCCCCAAAAGCGATCGCAGCTGTATCTCGAGCGGGGAAGAAAACATTAATAATATGCATGCGGAGGTCATAGGGGTCTTGGGTTATCTTCGCCATCTCTTCGAGGAGAACATATCTTTTGGGCCCCGCTTCTTTGTCTGCGCTGCGTTGCTTCTCCAAGGCTAATGACACACGTTTATCGACGAATGCGTGGACATTGGTATAGGCTTCTTTCCACCAGGGATCGAAGTAAAGAGGCCACCGAATAGGTCGAAAGATCAGAAGTAACGCCAGCCCCAAAAGAGAGCGGTCAAATGATTTCATGAACACATCCGTTGCGACGGGTGTCTGTTCCGCGAGGCATTCTGTCGAGTCACCAAACAAGAACTCCGTCGATGTATCGAGGAACTATTCGATAGCTTGTCAGTAAGTTTCGTGCTTCACGTTGATTTACACCGGAGTGTCACTTAGACGACTTACCAATCGTTTGACTAGAGGAAGCATGTCAAAGGTTGAGCCATCTTTCGGGATATGTGTCAAAAATCGCGCAACGTGACTTTCAAAGTTTTCCAGATCCGCGATTTCAGCTCTGCTGAAGGTCGGTCGAACAAGTGATCTTGAATGCTTCCAAAATTCACCATCCTCTGGAATTGAACAATAGTTAGCGGCTTTAACAATCGCATTTCTTTGTATCTGGGCTCAACAATACCTGTGAAAATTCCACGACCGAGGAAGGGGATGCCGATGGTTCCCCTCATGGGACCCACGCCCCAATCGTTGAAGGACGACGTACAAATTGCTTGGATATTTTCTGGTTGAGATGTCTGAAGCTCTGTACCCAATGAATTCACCAAGAATGTCTGTCCATACTTTCGATGGAGTGCTCTGTACGCTTCTGAACGACGTCCTGCTGCGTCTGCCATTTGGATCTGGATAAATGTGTCAAGACCCAAGATTGGGTCCCAGCTTTGCACCCTGGGAATAGATTTACAGCCATGGACTCGAATTGCTTCTGCAGCTCTTCTGTTTCTGGTCCATGTGACAAGAATATAGTAGGATGTAAAGGTTGCAAGAAAAATAGTGCCAACAATAGTCAATGGCGACGACATTTTTTGGTGCCCAAAAACTTAGATGAAAGAAGAAGTTTGAAGAGGAACTACGATGGAAACCCTCTATGCTGCGTAGAACCCGGCGGAATTTGTCATGAGGCGGGGCTGTAGTTTGGTATGCACACACATTTGTGATCTTACTTACCACCCTGCTAGTCGTGCGGCAAAGCATTTGGAAATAGAACTAATATTATCAGGGGCGATACGTTACAACGGAAGGCTACCTGGTCTAGTTCTTCCGGACACTTCCATTAAAACAATGCTGCATGTCATCGTAGCACCAGCTGCGGGGAAGGAAAAGCAAGGCTCCACCCGAAACCTCCACCCCTGGCAAAGAAAGATGACTAGGTATTTACTCAAAATTCTTGCGTAGATCTTCGATACATGCAAGCAAATCCTCAGTACACAATTATGAACTCGCTTTCATGGCCAGCAGTTTCAAAACAAATTTTACAACTCAATTTTAATATAGAAACAGGTTTTGATAATATTTAATGAAAGATAATTAAGCTCAGTCTGTACGGCTATTGCAGCCTATCATGACCCCCATTCAATAGGGGCAAATTGGGGAACTTCACAGGGGTCTGGCAATATCACTTCTGCGGATATGCTAACAGTTGGTTAGTGAATCATCACAGTCTACGTACATGCGTCGCTCGTAATAGCTGTATGATTTACCCGTCTGGTTTCCTGTTCGACAAGCTGTAGCTGGGTGGCCCATCAAAACGTACTGGTAGATGGACCGTTTTAGGATGCTTGCTGTTTTATATGTGAGCAAATTAACAAGTTGGAGACCTGGACAGAGGCTGTTCTGCTGTCCCAAACTTAGCCAGTTGAATTTTTCTTTACAGTTTGTAAATACTATTACAATATTCGTGTGTATGTGGCAAATCTCACTTTATTCCTCAACTAGGGAGCGTCTTCTTGAAGAAGCTTCGCATCGTCGTTGTTTGAAACTGCCAACTTGCAGATAACTTTAGACCACGACATTCTATTACCAGAGTATCTCAAAACCACCTTGCAACATTAAATTATCACCGTCAACTATTAACCAACTTCAGTGCGCTTGCATAACGTCCTTCCGCGGCGAAGATTGCACCGCTCCCCTTTTCCACCTCGCCGCTGAGTAGAACCATAAAAAAACCGACACACGCGTATATCTTAGCCAATAACTTTGATCCTAATGGAGTTGGGCCAATAACACCTTCAAGGATCAGACCATTTCAATTCGTTGAAGAACGAAATCCAAAATTAAATTGTGCATAATTTTTCAAAAATCATACTCTACTTTTACTTCGAGGGACAGTGAGTGCATCATTGACAACCACACTTCTCCGGAAGCCGGCACCAATATGATGCTTTGGTTTAGATTATGGTGACAACGGGCTCGTGGATGACTATCAGGTGGTTAAAAATGGCATTTCCATCTGTTATTCTTGATTTCTGTGGCCCCATTGGTAGATGATAACGGCAATTACATGAGGACGACTTGTAACTTATTCCAGCTTGTAACAGGAGATTTATGCATCCAGGCGGCGGCTCAAGCTTGCTAAGAAGTTTCCTTCCTCCAATTCGGTCATACGATAACCCTCAGCTTTGAGGGCGCTGTCCAGTCCCTACCAAGACCAGGCAGTTATCCCCTTGGCCTTGAACTTTCTTCTACTCATACTTCTTTTCAATCCCTACTCCAGCAACTACTTGATTCTTAAGAAATTCGTCATGGCTGCCAATTCTGCTGAATATGAACCTTTCTTGGAGCAAGAGTCCAAAAGAACGAGCATGGACTCTCAAGGCTTTGTAAAACACCAAGCGGTACCTGAAAATAGGTGGATTGTGAAAGTCCTTGCAGTCATCGCTGTTTTCTCCACTTTCGGCAATGTCGCCTGGGTTATTCAGACCTTTCAAACATCATCTGCAAAGCCTTGGGACAATCTCAAATATGAAGGTCACGAACAAAGTCGTTACGCTGGCCTTGTTCGCGATATCCCAACACCCTTTAGAGACGACCTGATCTTCTCTCCTCAAAACCGTTCTTTGTCGGATGCTGCTTGGGAAAACTGGGTTGTCGATCCAGGAATTGTGGCATTGCCTCATGACTGGGTCAAGGGGAAGATGCTTTCACGAGCCCAGCACTGGCCCTGGGATGGGGATAAAGGTGTATATCTTTTGAATGGTTTCCACAATATTCACTGCTTGGTAAGGCACAAGGCTCAGACATCTAAAGAAGGGCCACACTAACCTGGGCGTTCAGCAATTGATTCGTAGATCACTCATCGATGCCGAAGGAAGAAAACCGGACGATGATCATTATTTGGCCGCCCCTCTTGAACACAATCTACACTGCATTGAAGCTCTTCGTCAGGATGCTATGTGCAACGCAGATGATACTCCACGCTATTCAGGCTACTCGGCAAAAGAAGCTTCGGGAGTCATGCAAACAAGAATGTGTCGAAGTTGGGATAAGCTTGAGGCCTGGGCTCGAGACCATACCGCTTGTTACCGCGATGTTGGTCGAAACGTCGAAGGCTTTCCCATGATTGAAAAGTTCAAGTTTTGTCCCCCGGGCTACGTATTTTCTGCGACAGGAAGTCCCATGGCTCCATGGGACACTGGATCAGGTCTTTCTATGCCTGGCGATGAGTAAATTTGGGGAATTTGGGGATTTGGTGCTGAGAGATTGGTGGAAATTTTTCATTCTAATTCGCTCGCTCAGCATATTGTACAGAATAACTGATGTGTCTGAATAAATCAAGCTAGCTATAGGTAGCCTAAAGCTTTTGAACCAACTGGTTAGTACCTACCTAGATAGTTTTCGTTTTATACCTAGGCAGAAATGTTTTGGTTGGTAGAAGAAAGGCGGTGAGAATCTTGAATACAATTTGTGCATAGACTACCTAGGTACTAGACTAGCATTGTCCCAACAACATGCACAGTGAAATCACACCTTCAAGTTTTCTAGTACAATAATAATTGTGCCTTCATCAAAGCAACTTATCATGAGATTTCTAAAGTACCACGATTTCCCGCAATTTGGATGCCAAATAGAAAAGCAACACATGTCACAATATTAGCGTCGATTGTCTTCCTGCTCTGTCAGACCCAAAGACCTTCGACATCTATATTGACACATGTCAGGGTTCAATTTACGAATCGCGCAATTATCATAGAGGAATCAGTCCAAAAGGCAAAATCAATCAAATTTGGCATTACTGCCCTCAACTACTACTAGGTCTCGACTAAATCCTTCCCAAATACTCCACTTGGGATGAGATTGTATCGACTATTGAAGGTGCAATTTCTTCATCCTTCTCGTTACATATAAATTCAAGCATCACGCTTGAAGAATCCTCCAAGGTAGTCCTCGGGGGCCTTCTCTGCATCACGCTTGAAGAATCCTCCTAGGTATTCTTTGGGTGCTTTTACGGCATCTTCTACCCATCAGTAACACTCTTGCTTCACGTGTATGGTTAAAGTTAATACATACCAGACGGGACGGGGGCTGCAAATACTACCATTGCAGATGCAAGGTAGAGCATGACTGAAGTCGCGAACTTCATATTGGTATTTGACTGAGGTTGAGATATTACTATCTGAAGTCTAACCACGCGTCAGATATGGATAAAGAATTGGACGAGTTTAATATTACCTAGGTGGGGTTGGTCTTAAAAAAGGAAGTAGAAGCAAACGGTGAATGTGTTTACTTCATTACGAAATAGTTCAGCGCCCATCGGACATTATATAATTTTTGAGCGTGTCTGCAGAGAATTTCTCAGCATGCAAGGCATAGTGCCTCATCAGTGGTATCCAACAGCAGAATCTGTCATGCGGATTAATTCTTTCAAGTTGATGTTTCTATCATTCTCTCGTAACGGCAAATCCACAAACTTCACAGGAAAAGTTTGGGCTCCAAATTTAGCTGGCATATGTTACAGATAGTAATCGGTTATTATTGGTCCCAACTGTTAGCAACGCAAACTGATGAAGAAATTCAATATTGGTGCCGTAATATCACAGGTGTTTACCTTTTTTGGGCTAGGTTGTAGATGATATGTACGCGTCTATGATCTTATTGAAAGAAGTTGGAAGAAGTATGGTTACTGTCGATCTATTCTGATCGCAACAACCCATCGTATTAGGCCTGAAGTCACGCAAATACATTCTCGCTGGTGCGAACCCCTTGTAGTTCAGGATATGTAACCCACCTCAGTAAACCAAACTGTCGGTACTATTTATGACAACACCTACTTAGAAAATCAAGCCACATTCACAGCGCTTCAAGTATTCAATTTTGCCTGGCTGAATATACTTGGACTACGGAACACAACAGTATGAAGCCGCCAGCCAATGATCATTTTTCTTTCGCCTGTAACCCTGTGAGTGTGCTACTACTTTTGTTAGGTCCACCCACACTCTGGAAACGTATTAGGAAGGTTCTCATGCAAATGTTTCACTACCATTAATTGCTCCTGGCAAATTCTTCACGAAAAGATCCACCTTCGGGTTGCCTTATTCTGCGATTTTGTGCCTTCCATACGCATATTATTGTTCATGGGGGGAAAAGTTGGGGTGGGGAGAACATTCCCTGTTATTACGTTGCAGGAAATAATTTCTTCAATCCTCAAGGTCTGCAATACGACCATCAAATTTACATCCCCGCCATCGATGGGTATCTGTCGGGATATCGATCATGTGATCTAAAGAGGGCACCGTATTGCACTAGCGTATACACTAGCGCTAGCACTTCTATTATATTAATTACTAGCTTCCTATAGATAATAATGATGAAGGACGAATACAACCATAATAGACTAAAGTACTTTACACTTATCAACCAAGTTGATACCAACAGTATCCCACCATCTGGAAGGATGCGTGAGAAGATGCAATCCTTCTTTCTAATGAAGATTTTCACATCCCAACATTATACATTGCTGTAATAAAATGCATTGCTCCGTACCTTTCATGTCATTAATTCTTTACTCTTATGTGCAATCATTTTTTATTGTGCCCATCAATATTTAGCCCCAAATCACCAACCATGTCAAGTACCTCGCCTCAAGGGGTGATCGCATGCAATACAATTCTCCCAGTCTTGGGTATTGCTGCGGTCGGTCTCAGGTTTTATGTGCGATCACAACAGAAGGTGGCCTTGAAAATCGATGATTGGCTGCAAATTCCAGCGCTGGTAAGTCTTGAGTCAAATCGCCATCACAGTGGTAGCTTTCTGACTTTACACAGGTTCTCTTCATCGGAATGGCTATCGCTGCATTATATGGTACGTAATCGACTTTGCTCCCAGAATTATCCCAATACAATAATCCTAATACCAACGAAGGAGTATCTCATCGCGCCTTTGGATACCCCACGCCGCAATTGCCCCCTAGCACACCCGCAGCATCTTTGCTTCTTTGTGAAAAGGTTAGAAAGCGCTTTTCAGTTTACCACACTTCGACTGATGAATATATGTTTAGTTGTGGTATAATATACAAATCTTACAGATCTGGGCTTTAGCTTCTATTAAAACAGCAGCGATATTCTTCTATCGTCGAATATTCGTCCCGTCAGCAAGAAACAGTGTTCTCAATTGGATATTGTTGGGATCCATTGGGATCATCATTGCTTGGGCCATCGGCTTCACAGCTTTTTCGGTTGCCGCATGTGGGTCTCATCTCACGGCAGCTTGGTCGGGATACATTGGCTTTGCAACATACTGTTTGAGGACAGAAAAATTTGAGCAAGCTTATGCTATCTCTGATTTTCTGCTCGACACTTTTGTCCTCGCGGTCCCTTTACCATCGGTAAGTTTTAGAGTCGTCTTAAATCTTATTTCTAATATAGATATGTAGATATGGTCTCTTCACATGAACATAATCCGCAAAATCAGCGTCACAGCCGTATTCATGTTTGCCTTAATGTGAGTTGTCATATATTTTGCTGTATATGAACCATTACTGATGTCGCTCATAGTGGTTACGGGGCTGCCATCGCTCGCCTGGTCAATTTCGTCCAAAGTGCCAATAACTCGTTAACGAATATGCTACCATGGTAGGGTGGCAGAATCCGTGGTTGACAAATAAATCATTTTGTTAATTGTATTAAAAATTTCAATAGTTAATATTATATTGAAAAAATGGGTTATACAGTATTAATGTGATTAATTTTTATATATATATATGATTAGAAATTTTTACTTTAAAAGGAATTAGAGAAATTTTCGAAATTTATTGATTTTTCAAAATTTATTGATTTTCGAAAGTTTTGGCCTAAGGCTATTTACAAATAAAAAAGTTTATTTGTATTGAATTCGATTAATAATCGATTTCAAAATATAATTATATATATTAGAATTGATTAAGATTCTTGTTTAAATAGTATATTCTGTACTGTATAGCACAGTGGTAAAGCTTTTGATTGAAGAATAAATCGAAAGTGAAGTGAGTGATTTGTGAATAGACCCCCCTTTAGACTTTCGGCTAATACTTTCTGTTCACTTATTCCACCCTTTAGCTTTTATGCTCGTTTCTTTCTTCTTTTAGTTTCTACGCTTACTCCCTTTTTTCTCTTAGCTCTTTTGCTTATTCCTCTCCTCTTCCTAGTTTTTATGCTTGCTCCCTTTCCGTCCACTTTTCCTAAAGTCCTTTAACTGAAAGGCCTTTATTTTCTTTATATTTATTAAATATCAATAATAAACAATTGTCATTTTGAACTGAAAAAATTTGTTGGTAACGAAATATATATTTCGTTAGGGACGAACAAAGTTTGAATTCAATAATGTACATATCAAATATTTATATGGAGATTTATACTGATATTTTATTCGTATATAGGTATTAACTCTGCCATCACAGGGCCAGACGTTCAATGTAAGTAAAATATAGCTTATTTGTGCTTATCTAATAACCCGATCTAACCATGGAGTACCCCAGGATACTCAGGCGGTATGGTTTTCCGCGCTTGAGACAGGGTTTTCCATCTTTGCCTTGAATCTACCTGCCATTTGGCCTCTACTATCAAAAGTTTCCATTGAGTCTATCGTGAATAGCGTACGCAGTATTGTATCTTTAAGCAGTAACAATGCTTCTAGAAATAGATCATACAATGAAATTGCTGGTGCAGGGAAGCAGGACCCTACAGCAGTGAGCACAGATAATATTGAGCTTGTTCCGCAAATCCCAGGCGCTGAATATAAAACTACAACGGAAGGGGACTGGCAGAGTTCTGCAAACTCTGGTTCCCGCCAACGTTTAGATCTTGAAGACGGCATACATGTACACAGAAGTGTGGATATTACCGCTGGAGCAAGAACTGAGGTATAGACAATTATCCAGTGAACTATCAAGGAGGTTGAATTGGACGCTTATCACCTCGAGTGAAAATCTCCCTCGGGATATCGAATCGGGCATGAATCTGGTAATTTCTGAAATAGGAGCTGACGGAGGATCAGGTAATGGTCGGGGGAATGAATTAATGGCTGAAGCTTTGTTTGGGTATGCTATGTGTAGACAATTTGTTGACTTTCTAATACAACTATGTTTTTCCTGAGCTCTGTCACTTCTTCTCCCTAGATTGAACCATCTCAAATACGATGTAGCTTTGTGACTAAAAGAAGATATCGGGCTATGTTGTAGAATTTCGTCGGAACGGCAAAATCGGGGCACACTACTATCAATAACCACAGTTCATCGACCCTGTCAGCATTAGATATAAATACCACCTAGACTTCGAGTCATTCCCACAAGCAGACTTCAAGATTTTGATCTACAACATGATTAAGGATAGTGGTTGGATGAATTTTAATTTTGCTAAATTGCAGGGTTCACATCAATATCACAACACATCAGAAATACATACATGCAACGGTTTCATCAACATGACCCACCTGCAGGCAAGAACGCATGGAATCAGCTCGAGTTTAAGGATTCAGTACTTGATTCGCGGCAGTTGAGGTGTTATCATTATTCCAAGACTCTTTAGTCCTCAATTGCATCAAATGGTTTGAGCGGAAGGCTACTTGCATGTAATGATATCTCTGTGCCTCAAAGAAGGTGTTTCTGCCACGGATATTGCCTTTCATTTTCGTATCCTCAAGTCTTTACTGGTCATAATCTTATGGAAAAATACTGTTATTGGGAGACTTTGTCCCCCAAACTTTGATGCCGAAAGGGCTGCGATCCCTCTTTTGCAATCCGAGACAGATTATAATTCTTCACTGCACAAAAATCACAGCTTTGCTTACAGTCTTTTCGGTTTCTTCTTCAAACAACGCTTCTTGTGTCAACCAATACCAATTACTGTCGTCTCGAGATTTCGAGTTATAATCAATCATCATCGTTAACATGACTGACATTCAAAAAGAAGAAAAGCAGCAAGAGGATTCGCAGGCTTCGACACGAACTGCGAGCGGTATATCTGTTAGTCTGATCTTTTTATGACTTTCATTATTCACCATCTTGCTGATCAATACAGTGGTATCTCGTGGTTGCGGCGACGCTGGCAAGCATTCTTCTATATTCTTTAGACAACACCATAGTTGCAAACATCATTCCAGTATGTCATACAACTACCTGACACCAGATCAGAACTTGAAACGCTGACTGTTTTCTTCGGCTATCGTCACTGATCTCAACAATACAACTGATATAGCCTGGCTCTCGGTAGGGTGAGTTGCATTCTGATTTGCTTCATGAACTAGTTTACAAACCGCAACTAACAGAGATTCGCAAACATTGTAGTTTCATGATAGGAGGACTCTGTGTCGCCCTTCCACTTGGAAAACTGTACGGGATTTTGAACATCAAATGGCTTTACATATTCTCCGTTATCCTATTTATGGGTGGTTCGGCTCTATGTGGAGGTGCTCCAAATATGCCCGCAATGATCGTGGGACGAGTACTCGCTGGAGCTGGCGGTAATGGTATGAATACCGGAGTCAACACTCTGTACTCGATGAACACAACAGAGAAACAGCGCCCGATGTATATGGCACTAGTGTAATTTACCATCGATCTTTATGAGCTATCCAGACTGACAGTATCATAGTGGCCTTACGTATGGTATAGGTATTGCTTTTCCCTGAAACAATCACTGAATAAAATGGAGCTCCTACTGCCAAGCAAGACCCAGGGCTAATGGCAATCTCAACTTAGGAACAGTCATTGGTCCTGTTATAGGCGGTGCGTTTGCAAGCTCCTCTGCTACTTGGCGTTGGGGATTCTACATCAATCTTGTGATTGGCGGCATCTTCGCTCCAGTGTATATTTTCCTGTTGCCATCATCAAAAGCAAACCCAGAGTCACTCCTGTCGCAGCGCCTCCATGGGTTCGACTACGTTGGAACAGTTCTTCAAGCAGAATCTCTTGCTTGCACGGTTATGGCCATAAATTTTGGCGGAATTCTATATGAATGGTCGTCTGGAAGAATAATAGCCATGTTCGTGATCGCAGGAGTTCTGGTCCTACTCTTTGCGGTCCAACAAAGCCACACGTTGCTCACTTCGGCAACAACTCGAATATTTCCAGTTCATTTCCTCTCGATTAAAGAACCCGTCTGTTGTTTTATTCTCATGGCTGCCTGCAGCAGTGGGACATTCCTGGTAATGTACTATACTCCGCTCTACTTTCAATTTGCCAAAGGAGTTTCATCGCTCCACTCCGGTGTAAATTTACTCCCCTTCATAGTTACTACTACGGTTGCGATTATGGCCAACGGAGCCATTTTGTCTAAAACCGGATACTATAAGCCATGGTATATCTGTGGAAGCGCCTTGGCTCTTGTCGGCGGTGCCCTCATGTGTAAGCTTAAGTCCAGGCACATTTCTCAGCCACCTTAACTCAATCATCTATATAGCTCATGTCAGTCACAACACAAAAAATGCGAGTATTTATGGCTTGGAGGTACTTCTTGGTCTAGGTTTTTGTAGTTGGCTGCAAACGTCCTACTCGGTCATCCAGTCAGTGTTGGATCCGAGCCAAGTTGTTCATGCGGTCACCTTTATTGTGTTCGGTAAGTGATCATTCAATAAACTCCAATTCTATGCAAGCGAATCAACTCACAATTGCTAAAGCTCAGTTGCTTGGCCTTGCCATATCATTGTCTATAGCCGGAGCTATTTTTGTAAACTCTTCCCTCCATGGACTCGAAAATGTACTACCCACTACACCAGTGAAAGAAATACAATTAGCCATCTCAGGGGCCAGTGGTACTTTCTTTGAGACGCTAAAACCAGCAGCACAAGAAGCCTGTTTGGAGGTTATAATCTCTTCATTGCGAAAAGTGTAAGTGAACCATCCTGCTACTTCTTCGTCCATCTAATACCATGACTTTCTAACTCTTGTTAGGTACATTCTAGTATACATCGCAGCAGCAATAGGTTTCGTGACTTCACTGTTCCTCTCCGTAAGTCAGGACTGGTTTCCATTGAATTCTATGAATGTATGCTGACCATTCATCTATCAGAATCGGAGAATGGCGATCCAAGTCTAGATGTGCAACTTCTTGTTTACAAGACGTTGGCATCCTATATTGATCACAGTTTGCTTTTGATTCCGGCTCGTTTTCGGGGTCGGTAATGCTGCCTGCCTCGGCGTTTTCTTGCCGGTCTACTACTCTTTGCCGTTCACTCTTCTCTTGACTTAGTTTTTATGGACCAGGGATTCTAGTCTATACTCGGTCGAGGTTTTCTACGCATACTATTTCTACTCTCGCGTCCTTGAGGAAATCCCTTTTTGGAGATATCTCCGGCGTGCCTGAATTAGTTGATAGTTTATATGCGGGGTAAATTTAGACTTGTACTACGTGAAAGTACCGGGTGAGATAGTAGAAGCATCGAGAACATGAAGTACTATTCGTTTTAATTCATTAGCCTTTCTTTTCTTCAGCTTCGATCCACATGTCTCGTTGTCCGGGATGTATGTATGAATGATATTCACCATTTTAACATTTCAAGCCATCTAGAACTCACTTTATTCCCATTTTATTTCTACTTGTAGTACAACATATCCCTTGCTTATCATTGTGTTATATGCCACAAGATAATACCGCGGCTTCAGAATATCCCTCCTCATCAGCCCCTCTCCTCATAGCAAGCCCATTCAATTCACCAGACAATATATGCGCCCAATTGAACGGTTCAGCTCCCCGATTGAAGATAGTTTAATCAGGATCAACCTATAAATCAACCCTATTCCTCTTTCCCCAGACTTTCTATGCAGTCAAGGATACCAAGATCTCGCTATTGTAAATGGGTAATTTCCGTGCGCTGTGCTGGCGAGAAGAAACCCGAGGTTACACATTTGTATTGACAGGTATAACTGATAGGTATATATGGACTTAGCTATCTCATCTCATCTTATTAGTACATTAGCCATTCACAATCTGACATCCATTCACTCTTGCATCTACCAATACCCCGCTCTCTTATTTCTACAACGAAGTTTTTCAACTCCCATGTCTTTTCTTCCCGAGCAATCAACACTCACGTAAAACCCAATTCTAACACACTGGATTGATCATCATGAGTAAATCATCCATTACCCCTCCATCTGGCAGTTTCGACGCCATGGAGTCCGAGAAAATCGAGCACATCGCAACACATGACAAAGTGCCCGGTCATAGCAACTACTACGAGAAAGACGGACTTCGAACATATGGCGACGATGAAGATCATTATCATGAACCTGAAGTACGTTATGTACCTCAGAGAATGTATACAATCGACTGACAGCGCGTAGATGTCGATGCGACGCTTCATGAGTCTAGTCGCCATGGCATTTTTGTGGACCGGATCACAAATTCCTGTGTATATTTTTGGTAAGTTCTATGGATGTTATCCAGAATATGTGAAAGAGCTGAGATTATGGATATAGGTGCCATTCCACCCTACATTTATTCTGATATTGGAGGCGTCGATCGGTGAGTACTTTGAACATCTAGATCCAAATACACGTATTATCCGTTCACAGGAAAGAAAGCCTAACGGTACATAGGTGGATATGGCTTGTCCTTGCAAACCTCCTTGCCTTAGCGGGAGTTTGCCCATTTGTTGGAAGTCTCTCTGATATCCTCGGTCGTCGTTATGTCGCACTTTTGGGTGCTCTTTTCATTGTTGTCGGTATGATCGTTTGCTCAACCGCTCACACTATGAATGTATTCATTGGTAAGTCCTAAAATTGCTTCAGGAGACGGTGCTACACTTAAGTTAACGCCGAGATTAAGGGGGGATGGCAATTGCTGGTATTGGAGCTGGCATCAATGAGTAAGTCTTTTAAACCATTTATCTCTGATATTCAACGGGCACTTGGAGAGCTTAGCTTACCATATTTAGACTCACTGCTTTAGCAGCCACAGCCGAATTAGCACCTACCTCGAAACGTGGAAAGTATGTGGCTATTCTTGTCTTCACCATCCTCCCATTCTGTCCATCTGTAATGTGGGCCCAGCTCATAGCTTCGCATGGCGGATGGCGTTGGTGCGGATTGCTATGCGGAGTATGGGCGTTCATTGGCTTCGCTCTTACTCTCGTTTTTTATTTCCCTCCTCCTCGAGTTAACTCGATTGGTTTATCTAATCGGGAAATTATACAACAGATTGACTTTGTGGGCGGTTTCTTGAGTGTAGCAGGAATGATTCTATTCATGGCTGGCATGCAATGGGGTGGCTATCAATACGACTGGAATTCAGCGCATGTTCTGGTACCTTTAATCTTGGGGGCCATCTTGCTGATTATTTTCTGTTGTTGGGAAATATATGGGACGAAATATCCTATGTTTCCATCTCGTTTGAAGCAAGCTCCGAGAATTCTAGCCCTGACACTTGTCATAACATTCATATCCGGTGCTAATTTTGTACGTACGAGCTTTTATTTCCTTCCGACACGCCTTTTGCAAATGATACTGACAAGTATTAGTTTAGTATCATCATGTTCTGGCCTACTCAGGCTTTTAACGTATATGGACATGATCCGATTGGCGTAGGGGTCAGAGGGATACCCGTTGGCTTCTCGATTTTAGCAGGAGCTTGTATTGTGTTGTGGTTGCTGAGTGTCCTTAGAGGAAGAAACAAGGAGTTGATGATTGTGAGCTCAGTGCTTATGACAGCTGGTATGTAATTCTCGAAGCTGGGTAAATCAGAGGCAAATTCCATTTTCATCTCGCTAATGCATATAATTTAGGATGTGGTGCACTTGCATGCGCAAACAGACACAACCTATCAACACTATGGGCTCTTCTTATAATCGCTGGATTAGGCATAGGTGGTATCGTCGTACCAGCTTCGATAATAACGACTATAATATGTCCCGATGACTTGATCGCAACCGTTTCTGCTCTCACCCTCTCGATCCGAGTAATTGGTGGTAGTATAGGTTATTGTATCTACTACAATGTCTTCGTAAGCAAGTTTGTTCCTGCTGCTACTTTCCATATCGGAGGTGTTATGGCTCGACAACTCAATATCATAAACAAAACTCTTATAGGAGAAGCTATCCACTACACATCCGCGTCTCTTCTCCCATTGCTCAAAACAATTCCAGGAATCGCAGGGAATGAAACCGCTTATCAGATGGTGGTGATTGCAGGGCAGGAAGCATATGCCGAAAGTTATGTTTATGTGTACTATGCTAGCACAGCATTTGGAGCTGTGAGCATTCTTGCGGCTTGTTTCCTTGGTGATATTAATGCATATATGGATGACCACGTAGCGGTTATCATGCATTAAAGTCTGAGGTCGAAATTGGCTTTTGGTGGATAGAGTTCGGCCTTTAGAAGTGCATGATTGAGATATAAATTTGACCCGTGATAAATACAATACAATCAGATTGCATTCAGAATAACATAAATACCCCATAATGATTTTGATTTCAGTCATTACAATCGTAGATATTCCAATTATGGTTTGAATGAGACCATCGCTACTTGACATCTTGGGGATATATAAAGTATATACTTTCAAATGAATGTTGGGGTTCGGGAGGGCCCCAATGAAATAGAAGACAATGCGAACATATCAGGGCGTGAATATTTTGGGATAGAATACGCGACCCTAGATTTGGAATTGCAAGTTCTGGCTCTTCCCTTGTTCCTCGCCACTTCGCAACAGCTTTTCCAAGATTTCCAAGTCAGCAAGGGCTTCTTGAGGAGATTGCCTAGAATTAGGCTTCCCATCCACGATACTCTGAGCCCAAGCAGCAACTTCCTGCTTCACACCACTACCCTCTTCTGTAAACTCAACCTCTGTAAAGTTCTTTTCGCTTTCTTCGCCCTTACGCACAATGACTTTACTTTTGATAACAGAAACGCTACCAAGCTCACAAGCGACTGTATATTCAGGACCAGAAAGAGTGGTGCCGAAGGAGACGCTAAATGTGCCTGATATTCCCGACTTCGTGAGCCATATTGAATTGATCGTATCAACAGGTGGTAAATGCTCCCGAAGAAGTGTACTGAATGCCACGACAGTTGTTGGCTTTGCGTCTTCACCCAAAAGTAATCTGCCGGCCGCCGTGAAATGAACGCCCCCATCGAGTAGGAAGCCACCTTGATAATCTGGCTTCTTACGCCACTCAGTCTCTGGTGAATCCGTTAGTTCTCACAATAGCATTGCTAAAATGGAAGATGCATACCAAAGTATTTCATTCCTGGCTTGACATTGCCACAAAATTGCATACGAAAGCCCAAGACTCTCCCCAACTTCTCTATTTCTTTCCTCGCATGGATAAACGAATCCAAGAATCGGAAATTCTCAGCTACGCCCCATGTAGCTCCACCCTTTACTTTATCACTGTTGTAATATTCTAGCAAGCGTTGTGCTTTCTCTAGGTCTCCTGCAATTGGCTTCTCTGACAATACATGCTTGCCTGCTGCGAGAGCTGCTTCAATATATTCGGGTTGAGCGAGAATTGGGAGGGCGATTATGACGGCGTGAACGTCCGTACGAAGAAGAAGATCGTAGTATGTATTTCCAACACCCGAATCATCGGAATAGAGAGGGACATCGACGTTCAATGATTGTGCGGAATTGAGAGAACGGGAGTAAATAGCTTTGAGGGACAAATGAGGGGTAGCTTGAATAGCTGGCTAGAGCGCGAGATTGGTTAGCTATACAGTAACCTTAAGACATTGACTGGACTGAGTAAGCTTATACCAGATGCTCAGTCTGAGCAAAAATGCCTGAACCAATAATAGCGACGCCGATGGACATTTTGTATGTATGTTTTGTATATACTCTAGAAATGCCAATATTTGAACGCTTTTTGTGTTGAAGGAGATATTTATCATTCACGTCATTGCGGAGGACTTTGTGCCAAGCAAGCAGGGAATGGCAAGTTGATGATAAAGCGTCAAGCAGAACATAATTTCAATGGATGACTTCATTCGCATTGCTTTCTGCCTGAATAGTGAAGAGTCAGAACCAGCAACTATCTGGGACGCCATATTGATACAACGGCTCGAGAACGATTATTAGTAGTAGCGAAGATAATTGGAGATGCAACAAAGTCAGCCTTTCACCAGATACCTAATAACCAGGGGTTTTTACAGGCTCTCCTGCCCCATAGTTCGATGATCACAACACCAATAATAACTTACCTTGATAACTATTGCTAGAGTCGAATAGATCGATAATCATCTTCTGATGTTCTACGAGTACATCAATTGAATTGTAATTTACTTGTAGAACGAGATTTGTTCTCCGAGGTAATTCTTTTATACTGCAAATCCTTCATTTCCCTAATGCTTCTAATCTCGTCTCAAATCATCAATCAAAATCAGTTGATACATAAATAGAGAATCATAAAACTCAAGATTTGGTATTGCAACTATCGACCTGGAATAGGTAGTCTGCGATGGCTAGAATATCAATCACATGTACTATTGACTCGGGAAGGCTTAGAACCCCCAGAATGATACTATCTCAGATTATTATAATCGAAGATACCTATCTAAGTAGATAAATATCAGGCTGTCAACCCAATCTGGAAATCGAGTACCTTTGAAGACGCAAAGGACCCTTGGTATTAACATTGATATTGGCCTAGCATGTCTAGATGCTACTTGTTACATCTACCACTCATCAATCAACCCTCCATTCATTCCGTCTGCAGTCAACCAAATTTCTCATCCGTCTAACTATCCATCCACTCACGACGATCCAAATATCCATCCAGCCATCCAAATATCACAATGTCCAGTGTCATGATCGCCGAAGGAAGGAAAAGAGGGTATCCATCGTAAAATACAAAAATCAGAACTTCAAACTAAACACCAGTATAAACGTCCTCTGTTGCACCCTTCCTGCCAGATGACCTAATACAAGGCAAATTATGCAAGAGTTCCTGCAGATTCTTAATGTTATTAGCTCTTCTATCAGAACGAAAACAACGAATGAATCTTACCAGAATGTACATCGACTTAATAGCCACTCATACCGCAATTCCGTAATGCAGTTGGACACAAATTTTGCATAATATGCACGAGACTATCTCTTCAAGTTCGAATTTACTCGTTCCTAAGGGCTAGTTTGGATGTACAAATCCGCACTGGATCCGCTGAATATTCCGTTCTTTTTGAAAGCGGATTTTGAATTCATATTTGGATATCAAATTGCGGATTCTGTTAAATAATCTGTATTTCAACGAATTTAGTATATTTCGAGATGGGGAGGAGGTGGATTATTCTAAAATGACATTAAATAATCCGCGTTTTTCATTAAATTTGTATAGGAAAATAAGGGTGCGGATTGAAAACAAGGATTAGAAAAAACAGTTCTTGTTTTTAATCTGATAAATAATCCGTGTTTTTATAGGCTCTTATAGACCTTTCACTCTATATCCATATAATATTATAATAATATTAATACTTCAAATACCTAAATTTATAGGGTATCTTTATTTTTCTTCAAATCGTTTCTGATTTCGATTTAGATTACTTTATATTTCTATTCCCTATATACTAGAATATATATAGTTTAGTTTAAAAGTAGATTCTTCAATATTCTTTCTATTATAGCTTTAGATTCTATTAATAATTTAGATTGTAAATTGTCTTTTTCTTATTCACAATAAGCGATAATAAGGTTAATAATTCTGAACAGTTTATTTCTATCTTGATTTATAATTTAGCTGCTGTTATTGGCTCTTTTTATTATACTCCAATTTTAAAAAAAAGAATTGGTATTTCTAGTGAATTTAAAATACAATCTCTTCTTGATTTTAAATACTCTCAACATTATCAAAAACAATTACATATACTTCTACATACTTTTTGACTTTTGATCAAGTTTTGTTATGAAAAAATAAAGCTACAATACTTTCAATATATTTCAATTAATTAAAAGCTATACATATTTCTCTATATTATAGGCCAGCATAGAACTATATATAATATAACTAAAGCCTTTTCTTATTCTGAAGAAATAATCTATAGATACGAAAAAACATTTTATATAAATCTACTTATTAATTTATTCTAATACATTTTAAAATGGTTTTATTAAGTTTAGATATTATAATGATATTATACCCATTAATAGTAAAACTACCGGATCCAATTATACAATTCGCTTTTCCTCGAGTAGTAAAAGATGAAAAATATCATATATATTTTGCAAATTACCTAGAAGCTCTCAATAACACCTTTATTCCAGTAATAATACCTTTCGAAAATCGATCTACTTATTTCAATTAAAAAGGATATATTATACAGAATATTCTTATAATAATTACTTTCAATTTACAATTCTGCTATATATTAGCTGGTTGGAAAGGTTCTGCGAATAATCAAAAGGTACTTTTTGTAACACTTTGCCTTAAAAGAACTGCAAGAGCAGGGTACAATTTATCCTTAGAATCTACAATTACAGAATCGGGAGCAAAGCATTTATAGAGTGCTCCTATATACTAGCTATATATATGTGATTATATATATATATAAGTATGTATGTAAGTGATTACAGTTATAATTAAATGCGATCTGTAATATTACCCCCCTTTTCGAAAAAGCTTGCCCTCAAGCTTTATAATTATCTAATCTGTAAACATATTGGTAATCCTAATAAAGCGTTGTTATTTATATTGTAGTATAGTATAGTAAACAGGTGTATACACAAATTTTGCTTTTTTCGTAATAAGAAGGCATATGGGAAATAGAGAAAACCGTTTTGTAATCTAGCAACAACACAAAGCCTTTAAAGCATATAAATCGCCCGAATTTCCCTTTCTCTTTTAAATCTTTTCTGGTTATTTATTTTCTTTATATTCCTTAATTAATAATCAATATACCTTTTATATCATTAAGAAAACATAATAGTAAAAGCAAGTTGTTATTAATATAGTTGAAATAGTAAAAGGATATATATATAGTAATAAATTATTTTTTTTTTTTTGTATTTGCTTTACTGATATATTTCTTTATAGTTTGTAGTGAAAAGAGCATCTGCCTTTTCTGTTATATAAGGCAAATGTTCTATTAAGAAAGAGAAGGAGTCGAATTATAACAGAAATAATAATAATTCTATTAGTAAGGAGAAGGATGATAAGGAAAATGAATTGAACAATGAAGATACATATAAATAAGATTTTCTTTTGATATCTCCAGCTTGCAATCAGCTTGTCTAATAAGTGCAATTATAGATATCGAAAATAATATATTTAAGGATAGGATTGATCTTTGATATATTTATTGGATATATCCGTTCCATTATTTTTCGAGACAAAATTCGGAGAAAGAATACAATTTTTTGATTAATTGTATTGATAATTACAAAAAGAAGTTTGTTAATAAGTTGATTGTAGTGGTACATTATTTTTATAATTTTAAAAATGATAACGAGATAGTTGAAGAAGATATCCTAAAGGTCTTATATCAAAGTCAATCTGATTGTAAATTTGATATATCCTGTTGCAAAAGTGTTAGCTTTGTTGATATCGATAAGTAGGGATCTCTAAGCAAGAGATTACTAAAAAAGATAATATCATAGTGGGAACAATATATTCAAAAAAACAACTGGGTTTGTGCTAGCTATATATACAATTGTATTTCCAATAAGAGAGATAATGTTTGCTATTGATTTCCTGAATAATTATCTAATTAATTTCGCTGTCTACTTTATTTGACTAGTAAGTATAAGTGTGAGTATTTGTTTGATAGGGATATATACAAGATGTTTTTCTAATATTGATTAGCTGTTGTTAAATACAATAATATAATAAAGGTAAATTATAACTTTTGCTAGCTTTTAATAAAATTAATTTTTGAGATAGCTTGATATACAGGAGAAGCTAAAGAGTTGTATTTCAAAAGAAATACTTCCTCTTATTCTTACTCGAGAAGCTGTGGAGTATTGTATAACAGAGATTACAATATAAGGAGACGAATTGGAATAACAATATCAGCTTATTATAATTCAGATAGAAGTAGAATTTTTAATAGTTTGCGAGTGATTAGGTACAATTGAGTGCTAGCTTGGTTTTGTTGTTATGTATACTGTAATTAAAGGTTGTTTTGTTTTTCGACTTGTGATTATCCTATATATACTTGTTATCACTGTTGGCTAGGAATTCGATTGGTATTTCGGTTTAAACTATCTAGTCTTTATTGTTATACCTTGCCCAATTATAATTATTAATACCCATAAAGGCTTTCTTTCTAGTTTGATTTAAGTTTATTAGATAGAGAAAAAAACTTTTTTTATTGATATTTCATTTTTGTTTGATTACTTTTAGCCTTTTATATGATTAGGATTTTTTTTGTTATAATAATAAATTAAAGAAATTCTTTCTATCTTTTTTATTTATATATTAATTATTATCTATAAAATCATAATTATTCTTTTCATTTTTATAAAAACAAATTCATTTTGATAAATACACAGAAAGTCCTGGCAAAATAGGATTTTGTAGATAAAAGTCATGGAGGTAGTGCAAAGCAGTTTTTAAATCAAAAGCAGAATACCAGGTGAGATCGTTATCAATATTCAGCTATGATACTCTGTATTTAAACTGTTGATATACTTTTTTTATAATTAGAATACACTCCACTTTCTATTCAGTATTATTAATAATATTTATTAAAAACAGTAGTTCGAGGATTTGTCCGGGAAATGAGTTGTCTACCATTTTGTAGAGCTTGTTAAATAGAAATACGGAATGGATTTTTATAATAAATAATAAATCTAATTGAAAGGAATCTCTAACCCAATTAATAATCTTGAATTTCCTTTAAATAAGGTAATCCAGTTTTTTAGATAATTGTTATATCAAAAAGTCCCTTATACTAAGTTATATATAGTTTTCTATATCGAAATTGATTAAACGGCGATATGAGTTAGCTGATCGAGATATCTTTTTTTGTATACACAAGATATTTTCTTTTGCTTGATCAAGTGCTAGTTTATTGTATTTAGTATATTCTCTAGTATCGGTTATATTCAAATCGTCGACAGGCATGATGGAGTCGAGTTTCCAATCCCAGGGATTGCGGGGTAGATAGTTATACAAGATCTCGTACAGGGTTTAATCACTTAATAATTCATAGAGAAATATGAATTGAATATAATCTATTATTGATAGAAATTCAGATTAATTATCTTGATAATAGTTTATAAAGGATTGCAAGTGTTATTGGAGATATTGATTATAAATCTCAATTTGATTGTTAATTTGTGAGTGGTAAGTGATAGATAACTTAACTTGTGTTTCTAAAATATTATTGAATTCTTGCTAGAATTTGGATATGAATTAAAGATTACAATTAGAGATTATAGTCTTCAGGGCATTGTAGTATTTGTATATATGGTATAGGTACAAGCAGACCTGATCTTTTGAATCGATTGATTTATAATAGAGTATCGAAATAGCTTGTTTGGTTAATTAGTTGATAATAACGAATATATTGTCGTAATCGTATTTATCCTTATTGAAATTGTAGTAATTTATAGTAACATATTGCCATACTCGTATAAGGATTAGGAGTAGATAGAAGAGATCGGGAGTGCGATTTCTTAATACAGAGCTGTACTTGTATTTGTAGCAATTCCGTATATATTGATTGATTGTATCGTTCATATTCTTCTAATAGTATTGATTAGCCAAAAAAGTGTAGGTCTTTTTGATACTAAAATATGTAATGGAGACTGAATCATAAACTTTGCAAATCAAATAGGTTTACAGATTTTCGATATCCGATATATAAAGTCGATCGTTGTAAAGCAAGAGTCCTTTCTCGAGCATAAGATGCTTGTACAATTTGGTAATCTGAATATATAGAACTTCTAAACTCGAATAGGATCTATTTGCTTCAATAATACAATTTACAATATTAAAAAGCAATATAATTATATATATATTGATGTCTACAACTACATCCAAGTCTTGCTATAGAAATTCGCATATAATCTTTATATCCATTTGATTATCTTTTATAAACTACTGAAGACAATTCTTCTTCTTAATACTATTCTATTGATCCAACTTGTTAGTATAACATGTAAATGTATCTATGAGGGGATTATTCTTTTCAGCACAATATATAATAATAAAGTTATAATCGATGAATAGTTCTGCCTAGCATATTTATTGAATGTTTAGCTGTTTAATAGATATAAAGTACTCAAACACTTTATAATTGATATATACTTTGATTTAATACAGGAATCCAGCAAGTTCAGCTTTCCAGTAACCTAGAAATTTGATAATTACAAGTATTTCTTTATTATGAACTTTATAGTTTAACTCAGTAACAATTATCGTTTTCGAAAAATAGACAATTAATAACTATTCGTTACTGTACTTCTGAAATAGTACGCTAGCAATTATATTATCAGATATATTGGTTTCCAGTATACAGGATAATATATAATCGTAATACTACAGAAGAAAAGCAGAGATAAGTTTGTCTTTGAATATATCAAATACAATTTGACAGATTTTATTGAAATAAAATTTGATATTTGCTTTTATAAGTTTATAAAAAGATTTTGCTATTATATTATAATTCTTAATAAATCAATAATAAAAGTTATAAAAACCTAAAAACAATTGAATATCTTTTATAATAATAAGATAAATCTAAATAATGATTACTTTAATCTTTTCTAGATTGATTTATATATTATTTATAAAAATAATAAAATCTAAATACTTTATATATTTGATATTGAATTCATACTTCTTAAAGTTTGTCTGAAAACTAGTAGACTCAAATTGTTTGAGAATATATTTGATATATTCCTTATATTCATCTTCGTTTTTAGAATATATAAGAATATTATTAAAGTAAATAATATAGAAATTATCTAAATAATCAAATAAAATATTGTTTATATATTATTAATAAATTATAGAGCTGTTTATTAATTCAAAAGATAAAACTTTGTATTTATAGGAATTATATTAAATGCGGAAGGTAATATATTCTTCAAAAACTGGATTTATATGAATATAATGGAATATTTATCGAATATCTAATTTGGTATATACCTTTATATTAATAAGTCATACGAGTATCTTGTTAATAAGAGATAAAGAATACCTATCTTTATATATTAAAGAATTGAGTAATTAAAAGTTTATACAAAACCTTAAGCTTCCATTTAGCTTTCTCATAAAGAAAATCGGTATTGTAAATAATATTTAACTGGATTTTATAAATCTTTTAGTAAGATTTTTTATAATATATTCTTTAATGATCTTAAGTTATTCGAGCAATATCTTATATAAGGGATTGTATTTAAAAGCTTTTTCATTTTCTTCTTTAAATATAATCTTGTAATTATATAATCAGGAGAGAAATAGAATGTTAGACTTGTGTTTAAAGAATGCTTAGTGATATTATTAGTAAACTTTAGGGATCGAAGGCTTTATCTTGATGTCTGTGATAATGCAATTGAGAATAGTGATAGTTTCTGATTTAGAATTATTTAAGGTAGCAATTGCGGTTGAGATTCAATGATTATTATTTTAATTAGATTTGTGAATTAAGATAATATTATTAATCTTTATATATATAATTATAAAGATTTTATAATCCTTGCTTTTCTTATAGATAAATTGAAATTGAATCGGCTTGAATGTATAAATATCGAATATATTAAAGATATAAAGTGAAAGGGATTTGTAAATAGATTGAATAGAGATTTGATTAAGAATAGGTTTCTTTTTTAGATTGACTGGAATCTGAGCTTTGATTGTATTTGAGATTATTATATTAGTCTCTTGGGAAGGGATAATAAGTATTTCAGGTATTGTTGGGATAGGGATCATGTGACTGACCGCGCTAGCGCATGCGCTAGCGCCCCCGCACTATAGCATATACGTTCGTAGCCTTTAGCTTTTAGAACCTCGAGCAATATTACAACAGTGTGAATCATTAGTACTATATTACTTCACCATCCCTATGGTGATACCAACACTGATCAGTGATATCACAGATCAGGAGTCTGGCACCTTAATTTCAAATGCAACATGGGTTTGTAATTAAGGTTGATATTTCTCTGAAGAGGTATAAGCTCTCATATCAAAGCAATGTGGTTTGATACCTGCCCTTATATGAATAAGGATTGTCGGCAATGTGACGGTAATTCTTGTGTTTAGTATTAATTCAATGTAATTTAATATTAACAAATCGAGTTTAGTTGATAATGTAGTGACGATTCTTATAATTAATCTTAATCTATATTTTATTCTTTAAAGCAATATATGTTGAAGAATACAAACTAGTAGCTATTAGCTCGAATTAAGTATTATCTTTTAATAAATAAGTATAACTTTGTTGGATTTTGGCAAAATTATATTTAAGCATTTTACCTCATTACCTATCTGCTATCCATCAATATGGCAGGATCTTATAAAGACGACTTTGCGAAATACAAGCCTAAATGCGATGACAATGTTGGAAGTGTGGTTGAATCGATTATATCATTAGTTATTGTGACTGATAATTTTAATATAATGGCTGAGTAATGATAGAACAATCCTATTAATCTTATAAAGAAAATAGATATAAAAGAGATTAGGGATTTTTGCAAATACAAACTTTACGAATATCAATAATCAAAGTATTATGATAACAAGTTATGGTTGGATTATTTTCGCAAATTTGAATATTTCAATTCGGGATATTTTCAAGCAGTTAATATATGTCTTTTATATAAATTGAAATACAAACTACGCTCATACAGCATATTTATTGCAAAGTATAAGATTTACACGATACAACCTGTTTATAATACTTTAATTGATATAATTTGATTATTGTATAAAGAATGGTTAGATAAAAAGATTATGGATACATTTGTAGATAAGGGATTTACATTTCGATTAAAAAGCATATAGAAAAGAATAGATGAAAAAGATATTCAAGCTTTTATATATACATTATTAAAAAAACCCGAAATATTTCAAATAAATGGTCAGTCCGAACCATCAGATTTCAATCAATATAGATTACCACAATTACTAAGTATTCTATCTCAGATTACAACAATTTCAGGATTCAACCCTTTAGGTGGTAAAGGAAAGGGTGTTGATATTGGATAAAAAGTGTTATCAAAACTATAAGTATCCTATTACTATAAATCCGTTCCCCAATCTAATATTGGTTTTCTATAAGAAAATAGTGAATCCAATTCACCCGTATATTTATTCTATAATTAGAAAAAACCATTACCTTTGCAATTAGTTTAGTATGGATAGTTTCAACCCGAAATACCTTTTCAACAATCTAACCCTTTATTACCACAATCACCTCCACCATTACAAAAAAGAGATGATCAATTATTCGGTAATCTATCCGGTAATAATAATGGTTCGAATAAAAAAGGAGAAGGAGAAGGTAATAAAGATAGAGAAAACAATTTCCTATAAGATGATTATAATGAAAATAACAACAGTGGAAACAGAGGCGATATGGAAAAAGGAGAAGGAGGTGATTTAGGATATGATTATGGCATTCCGAAGATCTTCCCAAATCCATCATCAAGAGTTATAAATATCAATCAACTTCTTAGAAATCTTACAAAACTTTACAACAAGAATAATAAATATAGTGAACAAGATAACAATTTCATACACAAATTCAATATATTCCTCAACAATTACTAATATATTGATCTATTTGACAATCTATTTTTAAGAACATTCCTTACTATACTTATCGATATAGCATTTGATTTTTATTATACGAATTTAGAGACTATACCGATATTGATATAGGAGATTCGCAAGTTGTTTGTGAATACATTCAAAGGCCCCAAGCACAAAAGGAATATCATACGATAATGGGAAATTGTTATACTAAAGAATATAATAGTACAACTAGAGAATAATAGGAAATCAATTATTTATTATCTATAACAAATAATAACAAGATTACATTATTTACATAAAGAATTTAGTGATATAATTAGGATAAAGAATTTACTTTATCAAAAGATTATCAATACATGTGTATTAGTATCAACATACTCTTTAGCTTATTTTCGCCCAGCTAACAATATATCAAGTTTTCTTGAAGAACTTTGTTCAGCTATTATAATGTAGGAACTAGCTTATCCAAACGAAAATATAATATTCTATATCAACCAGAAATATCAACACAAAGGAGGATATAATCAGAATAGAGGATTTAAACGAGGTGGTTGATAATTATTTAAATTACAAACTAAAAAAAAGTGTTTTGTTTACAAAAAGGATGATTATTAGTTAATCAGATATAGTAAGGAGAAGTGTGACGAGTTATGATGCAAATACAAAAAGCAGTTTAAGAATACTAATAACAATTTTGATAAAGATTTTGAATAGTTTTTTGTTGAATACAAAGGTTCTAATTAAAATGATATTGAGAAATTTGATATTGATACTGATAAGAAGATCGAAGCTTACTTCGCTTAATATAAACTTCAAGATTCATTAGAATAAAAATCATATTCAAGCTTTATTATTCAAAACGAACTTATTAATGGTAAAGAGATTATAATAAGATTGGTTAATAAAATACTCATTTATGCCCTAACGCATCAAACTCGGGAGAAAACTATATTCATAAATGGATATGATTTTAAAGAGTTCAAGGACATTATCATTGATATAGCTGCAGCGGAATAATCCACAATAAGATTCAATCAATATATAGCATACAAGACAACTATCGAGAATATTATCTTAAACAAAAGCAGAGCAGGAGTTGCAAATGTGGTATTCGGGATTGGAAGAGCTGAATCTTTCGGATTAGTCAAACTCCACCTACTTCTAGAAACTATCGAATTTTATGTTATAAATACGGAAACACCATTCCTACTATCACTTAATGATATGGATCGTCTCGGCATATACTATAATAATATCATCGACGCTATCATTACAAGAACAGAAGAAAGTTATCCTTGTATTCGATGTAACAAGCATATAGTTCTACTATAGCAAATAAATATATAGCAGTTCATATAATAAATTATCGAGAATAGTAAGTGTTATCTTATCGATACAGAACTATAATATTTATATTATTGCTTTAATCATCCATCGACATATAGACTTTTATAAATACTACAGCGAACTAGCTATAATGACATCTCAAAAGCCGAGATTGATAAGCTCAACAAGTTCTATCAATATTATCAAAAGTATAGAAAATTATTGGATTGATTTAAATTCAATTTATAAAATGATATTGACTTTAATTATTCAATAATAGTTAATATCATATATATTAATACTCACCCCATTCTACATATCATTAATAAAGATATACAATTCCAAACTATATAATAACTGAACAATATCATTGCAAAATATATTTTCGATACACTTCGAAAATGCTGAATGAACACTTACACCAGTCCATCAGATTTTATTATACATAATACTGGAAAGAACTTTATAAGTAAGAAATTCGTTTAATATACTATAATTATATTGATAAGAATAAAGAGTATATTAATTGAGGCACATTGATTAATTGGCATAATTGAACGCTATTATACAATCATTAAGAGAATATATACTATTATCTCCAACAAGCTCGATAGTTTTATTATAAAAGAGATAATACTACAAATAACTGTAAAAGCAATAAACGATACTATAGAATCAAATGGATTAGTTTCAATACTTCTAGTCTTTAAAGCATATCCACGGATATCTGAATCTGACCCATCTGTATCTATAGTTCTATAGTAGCAATTAGTGATCAAAAAAATAATGAATGAGATTTATAAACTATAAGCGATACGATAAGTATCTGACACTTTGAGTTAGTGAAATGGATTGTCTACAATGGCTTTATACAATTTACCTATCAATTCAAAGATTTAAATATAAAGAGAATATAAAGAATGAATGGGATTATATTATTTATTAGATATAAAAGATGAGATATGTATAATACAACTACCAAGCGGATTAATAGAATTCTGCACTATTTAGGTTAAACTTTATATAAAGGATATATAGGATCAGCCTTAGGATTAACCCTAACCATCTGCCGAATCAGTATAAATATCACCTATACAAACTGGATTAACACAGTAAGGGCAACTTGCTGTATCTAGTGTAAGTAGAACAACTTTGTTAAAATCTGGTAAAGTTATATCTATCCTCTTATCAGCTATTATCAGGAGTAGGAATCCAGAGGAGACCCTTTTGAATATATTCAAAAACCCCTAATCTCAGTAATGATAAATCCCTCAAATAATAATTCCAGTATAATCAACACTTTTCGTGAAAGGAGAAAATATTGAATTCATAGAATACCCACCGGATTTATCGATTTTTCTATTAAAGGAAAACGAGTCTAACGATATACAGCACGTTGAATACTATACAACATCTACTGATATCTCATTATTGATAATTTTTGTGAAATCAAAATGAAAGGAAGTCGACGGACTCATAGAAAACGGTGTTTTCCAATTTATAAAGATTACAGATATCCCTGTAAGTACAAGGATTTTTAATTTTTGTTTTATTAACGAAATTAAGAATAAAGGAATTAATAAAGCATTTCCCAAGTCCCGATTAATTATACAAATATAGAAAGATTAAGGAAAAGGTACTGTTTTAATACAATCGCTAACAATACAATATATCAACCAATATATTATATTGACAATAATAGCAATACTATTTAAAAACAAGATAACCATAAGTATTTGTAATATTATACAAGTATATATATAATTGATATCAAATTTAGTTCAAAAGTTTTATACTCGATCACCACCAGAAATGAATATTCCAAAAGACTTTATCCTGTAAGTTGTATGATTATTATATGATGTTCCGGAAACAGGCAATTACTAGTTTAACACCTACCACAAATATCATATCAATACTTTTAAGATAATATAATCGATCTACAATCCATGTTTATTATATATAACTAAAGACAATACAACATTCGGCATTATCGGATTACAAATAGATAATACATTCATTATAATTAATAAAGTATTTGCAGATTGTGAGCAAGCTGAACTCAGAAATACTAAATTCACGGCAAAAGAGTATGAGACACTTATATTAGATATATTACTTAAGTTTAATAATGGTTTGATTATTTAATGGGATAATGACACAATCTACTTCAACCAAAAGAAATAATACAAAAATCTTTGTCTAATTAATTTAGAATTATTTGATATGTAAGGTATGTGTGGCAAGCTCAGAAAGTTGGTGACAGTAAAAGACTAATATATTGTATAATGTATTTGAGGAGTATATGTGATAATTATGTGTCAATCAGAGGCAGTCTTTGATTTGTCATATGTGGTATAAACAATCAACCCAAAAGAAGAAGATGCTAATACTCTCAATAAACGTATTTAATGGCAGATTGACAATTCAGAGAGAGGATTACAATTTGTTTTATTTGATATGGATTCTCTTAAATTGGTTGTATTTATAGATGTGTTCTTTGTTAATAATAAAGATTTGTTCTTTCAGATTGGATATATTGTTGTTCTGTGACAGAAACGGTATTGTAGACCACATGAATCAGATCATGTGATGGTCAGGTATTCATTATATAGAATACTCCGGAGCGGAACAACGATAACCGGATCGGTTGCAGAACCAATCACCGTTTCTGTGATTGGTATTTAAAGATCACCCAGTATATAATCCGATCTCTTCTCTACAAGAAGAAATCAATTCTAATTATAGATAAGAAGATATATACATTCTTATATTTATACCATTATTGTCCAGTCATTCCCCTCCATCGTGATATGCTATTGTCCTGTACGATAGTTATGAGCCCGGTTCGCGTTTAAATACAGCTATCTTGCCATAGACCACTCTTGTGATCAAAAGTGGGCATATCACGATCCATATCTGAAAATCCAAATTTTCACTGTCCAAATACCCGGATCAATCATGTCAACGCAACATACACATCCGTCGGTATATCTTACCACCCAATCGGATTGGCCAGCCTGGTACAATGCTCTTAGGGTTAAATGTCAACTAGAAGATATTTGGGATAAGATTGATCCTGAATTTCTATCAAAGATAAATCCTTTAGCCTCTCTCTCCTTAAAATCATTATTCGAAATAATCGATTAGCTGACCGCAGTTTTACCTGTTCCTTCAACTTTCGAAAGTACTCGACAGGAATAGGACAGAGCTAAGCAGCATGCCTATAAGGCAAAGCTTGTTGAATATCATACCAAATACTCTGAACAGAAAAGTGAAGATGGGGATATAGAAATAAAGGAATCAATTAATCACCCAGTTGCTCCTCCGCCACTATCTAAGCCTGTACCTATATCCGTCGTTGATGTAATTCCCTTGTTTACTACTCTTGATAGGTTATATTATAATGAGAAAATGATATATGATGATAAGCACAAATCCTATCAACAAGTCTATGAATAGATCCAATCAACTATTAATCCAGTTCATCTCATAAAACTATCCTTCTCAAATAAGGAATCAAAGGTTCAGCCACTTTATAAGATGGTTCTCTCACTTTGTAACAAACTAGCACTATCCCATCAAATCATTGAAATAATCGTTTAATCCGAATACCATGTGCTAATTACTTAGATATCCAGTGAACAAACTGATCCAATTAAATAGTTTCGGGATTAGGATATTACCTACTCAAAGACATCCGTATACAAACTTCCAGATACTCATGGACTATTAGCCACCTACACTTTCCTCAACACTATTAGAATCAGAATAGTACTTTCATGGGCTCAACACAAAATCGATAAGATCGATGAAAAGATTCACTTAAACCAAGAATATCAGACACTTCAACAGATAGCTACAATATTCGGGGATATTATAAGCCACAATACTGTATTACCTAAAGCAAAAGGAATCTATACTATCGAGCAGTTCAAACTATCTATTCCATTTAAAAGAATTTCACAAAATCAATCCAAGGGTTCCCACTCTAACAAGAACATTAGGAAAACAAAATGTCCTTACATATCTAAAAAAAATAAACAAAGGCGTAACTTTTACAAATGGGATCCTAAGGATTATAGCAAGATGGAAATTGCTTTAACCAAAAAATATATTGATCACTCAAGTACAACTCTCTCCGCAAATCAGATCAAAAAAATCAAACAAAGGATCATGAACAAGTAAAAACACCTTCACAGTACTTTCAGGAGCAAGGAATGGATGAAAGGATCATCTTATGATACCACTCCACCTATTGCCAGAATACTAGACAAATTTATAGATGTTACTATGCTGAAGGTATTCGCAACCAACTCGACTTCAAAACCAGAGTTTGAATTCTATAACTCTACCCTCCTTGATAGCTGTGGAGCATTGCATATTGTCAACAATATATCTCTTTTGGATAATTAATTATATTATTAATCCTTTAAGAATAATCAGGTGAACTTAGGATTAATATCCTACTAAATTATCGGAAAAGATTAGAGAATAATGAGAAATATTCTTAATGGTAAGGATCTGATCCTCATAGATATTGCCCTGATTTCTGATTTCCATGTCAATATTGTTTCCAAGGTATGATTATTTAAATTAGATTTATGATTTAATGGTTTCGATACTACTTTATGCTTTGGGGATATAATGGAGAGTAAGATATATATACAGTGTATTAGATATAGCAATCTTATATTCTTAGAAATAAAGTCTTATTCTTTTTATTCTTCTATTCCAATCTCAAATTGTAATCTTATATATCCTATTGCTTCTTATAAGATCAACAAATCCTTTAGACGATCAAGGGACACCCCAATCCCAAGGAAGGATCAAGCAGAATTATAATACGAGAAAACAGGATATCTTAGAAAGAAAGTACTTGAATATCTAGTATTTACTACGAGAGGAGTAAGGATCAAAGGCTCTTTGAGACAAGAATACTCTGATTGTGCACGTACACACACAAAACAGGTAATCTCCAGAGTACCTAATGATTGTTAATTATTCAGACCTTTTTATAAGATATAATGGAATTTGTTTAACTTTTCTTGTACATTTAACAAAGCAATATGGCTATTGGTTATTAAAGAAATATATAGCAAAAAGCTATTTAGCTACTTCTTGGTAAGAAGGACCCATAATGAGGTATTCCTGATTATCCAGAGTTACTTTGTCTGGATTCACAGGAAATACGGACTTTTGATTGTGGTGATCAAGTAGGACAATGACACCTCTATTATCGGAATTATGGGTTACATAGTGTTTAAAAAATGGATTGAGATTAAGGGAATTGAGCTTGAGCTTTCCTCTAGTTATATTCATGAGACTAATAGAAGAGCTAAGCGAGCGGGGCAAGAGTTGATAATCAAACAAATCAAAATGCGGTTATTCGTAGGGTTGCTAATCAAGCTCTGGGTAGAGGCTATAATGGCTGCTACCTATCTTTATAACATTAGTCCCCTGAAAGCAAGATTATTCAAGTCATTAAATCAAGTGTTAGATGAGTGGTTCTGATTGTATCTGAAAGAAGGTGATCTGTTGCTCACTACCAAGATTACTGATAATCTTCAGTCTGACTGGAGTTCAACTTACAGATATGGATGCCGAGCATACCCCTTGGATAAGGAATGCAAGGCTGGAGTACTAATAAAATGGTATAAGACAAATCCTCAAGTATATGTTGGGTATTTAGTTGGATATATCCCTGGCATATGGATCTATTGCATCTGGATATCAATGTTTGATCAGGTTATTGTCTCTCGGAATATTGTTTTTGATGAAATGTTTATCTATAAACAGAATTACTTTAGCTAATAGGTTAATGTTATGCTTGCGAATTAGCTGAGGTGGTCAGTTAGACTGTTGGATATTACTAATTATATAGATATGAATGGAACTCTTATCGAAAACAATAATAACAATACAGACACCTTTACCGTATTGGTAGGCCAGCTATCATCCCTAGACTCATTCACTGTACACACTTCAGATAATCAATTATCTTCTTTATACTCTGAGAACTCTGAAGAAGATGATCATCTGGGGAGTGGAAAGCAGAGAGTGGGCAAAACACTGAGCGAAGAGAAGTTTATCCGACTGTCCCCCGGACTATTAGACAGCTTTCCGGCATCAGGAGATAATAGGGACCTATAGCCATATATTGCTCTAATACCAGGAGATATAGATGGAAGACCAGCTTTTGCTATTTCTACGGATTACAATATCTAAGTGCGGATAGGACATAACGAGCCTGTGAATTTAGCTGCTCAGGAACAGGAGGTAACGGTACCTGATCCTGGGAGTTTTGTCGAAGAAGGTAATGATAGTTTGGAGGCAATAGATACAGAGGACACAGGGGTTCCGATCGTAGTACTCAGAGCGGAGTATGAAAGTAACCCTGGCTCTCCATTAGCTGATTATTCATCCCATATCCGATACTATGCAGAGCCTTCTCGAAAGGTAATAGACTGGAATCCAAACCCGGAATACATTATAGAGAAGCTTGAGTCGTTAGAGCGATTATCTAGTCAGAAAGTAATCGAGTAGTTAAAAGAAGTTTCAATCTTTTAGGATAATTATTTTCGAAAGAGAGCTTGCAATATGATAATAGAGATTCCTAAAGTTAACCTGGATCTATCTCAATATCAGTTATTCACAGATAATCAGTTAAACCAAGCACAATTGAGTCCTCCTCAGAAAAGATGCAGGCGAAATGGTATATTCTATATCAACATTTCTGAGTTCGCCCGCTTAAGGATTAATCCTGAAAATCATAGTAGGATACACAAATCTCTATATGATTTCTATTCTACCTTTTGGCCTAATCTCGAGGAGATCAAGGATTAAGAGAAGAAATACTTCTTTATAACAATGTATAATGTGATTGTTGTAACGATTGCAACAAAGAATGTTCAGTCATCCGATCCAATGATTCCAAATTCAGAAGATAATTCATGTATTTATCTCTCTTAAGTACCCAAATGCCCAAGTCGATATCAATAGTTTGATAAGCACATTCTAAGACCGTGATTCAAGGCTGATTATCAAAAGGAGATCGATAACCTGTGTTCAAGGGAAACATGGCGTGAGATAGACTCTGGATCAAAATCTACCAAACCTATTCCACTAGTTTGAATATTCAACTACAAAAGTAATGATCAGGGCTTTATTACTCGATACCAATCACATCTTGTAGTAAGGGGAGATCTACAAAAGAAAACTACAATCGAGAGTATATATGCAGCAATACTTGCGAGTCAATCGTTTTGTATCGTAATGTTTCTAGTTGCAAAGTATAATCTTGAGACCAAGCAATACAATGTAGTTAACGCTTTTGTAAACGCACGGCGCAATCCAACTAGCAATCCTGTAGTATACTTACTACCTGATAGATTCAAGAAACCAGAAAAGGAGGTGATCATTAATAGAGCTTTATATAGGCTCCGTGATTCACCATCCATCGGATTTAAGGATTTCACATCAACCCTGAGATCAATTGGAATGATCGGATGCACAGAAGAACCGTGCATTTATTTCAACAAGGAGCACACCGTGCTAATTCTCTTCTTCGTCGATGACTTCCAGGTCATATATCATAAGAACAACGAACCTAGTGCTGCGAAGATCACTGATCAGATCAAGTCAGCTTACAAACTCAAGGATCTAGATGATACTAAGTGGTTTCTGGGGATCAGAGTTCTGAGAGACAGATCTGCAAAGAAACTTTGGCTAGCACACGACACCTATATTAAAAAGATTGCTAAGAAATTTAAGCTCAATAGAGATAGTGTATGTATACCACTACTAATCATCGAATTTGTCAAGTTTGATGGAATAGCTGTCATATCAGTAATCAAGGAATACCAAGAAAAGGTAGGATTAGTACTGTACACAACAATCACAATCCGCCTTGATATTATATTTGCAATCTCTCAGCTAAGTCATTTCCTTACCAATCCATCTCCTAATCATATAAAAGCTATTGATTATTATATTATATATTTATAAAACACTCGCTTTTTATCTATAAAATACAATTTCCAGCTAATTCCTTAACTTCTAGTATTCTCAGATATATCGTTTGTAGATGATAAAGAAACCAGAAGATTATCTCAAGGGTATATCATATTATTTTTCAAGGGACCAGTTTCTTGAAAAGCATTACGTTAATCTATTGTGATTACTTTTACAATCAAAACAGAATTATTAAATGTGAAATAAATAGCAAAAGAAATAATAGTCATTCTATGTCTTTTGAAAGAGATCGATCTTATAGTTCAAGAACCAATAATCATTTTCTATAATAACACATAATCAATACACCTAGTAGTCGGAGAGAATGAATGGATCACTACTAAACTCAGGTATATTGATATACAGAATATATGATTATATCAAGAATATGCTAAAAGAAGTTTCAATGTCATTTATTTACCCATTGCCGATATAATAGCAAACGAATTAACCAAGAATCTATTTCAACAGAAGTTTAAGCGCTTTCGATCAATATTTAATCTACAGAATATCAGTATACAAATCAAAGAGTTAAATTAAAAGGCCAGCTAAAAATATATTTATCTCTTCCTTTTAACCAGAGATTGAACTCTTTTAATTAACCCGACATACTTCCTAGCCTTTTCCTTTTTCAAAAGCAAATCGAATTTGCGCTGCTTGTTCTCAACAAGCCTTTTCGTTTTACAAGCTTTGTTCTCAAAATATCGAATAAGGGCTAGCGACTTATCTTTATCCATAGAAGTTTTCAAAACCGAATCCTTAGGAATATACTTTTTGGTGAAAGAGTTCTTTCTTGTAAGATCGATTGTGATGGCTTTACGATTAGCAGACTTGCGAGCCTTAGACTTTGCTAGGAGCTCTTGAAGGGTTCCGCGGAGCTTTTCCAATCTCTAGCTTGGCTATCAATATTATGATTGATCAGGGGTGGAAGTAAATATATACCTTTTTATTCTGTATTTTGTAAGTATCAGCACAAAGTTTTCCTACAGAGATTATGGTATCTAAAGCGATTTCATATATATGTGTTTTGCAACTCCAATAACAAGTATTCTTGGTATAACCGAGATCCTTGTAGCAATTACCTGAGGTCTTTGTTTGCCTAGAGACCAAGGATTTTATGCAGTTAAGACACAAACGATCGTTTACTAGCCCTTTAATGAACTTGTTAGATTATAAGGATCGAGCTTTAGCAAACACCCTTGACAGATCATTTTCAGTTCTTATGTACTGAAGATCTGTAAGAGGCAAGTTGTTATCGGGATCACTATTGGAAGTACGGAGATTGTAGAATCTATGCTTATCGGGACTGTTATGCGAGAGAAAGGGAGCGCAAAAGTAGCTGTCCGGATTGTGAGAAGGATGGTGCTTAGCAGGTGTGGCAGTGATCAACCCAGATCGGCCATCGAGAGGATTAGGGATTCCAAAGTTATCCAGATCCTCACACTTGATCTTGACCAGTTGGCAATTTTCCCTTAATCCTGTAGGAATCGCAATAGCCTTTTGAGAATCAGGAATAATCACTTCTTTCAAGCTATAGAAGAAACACAATTCAGGATTATTACAACAAACTCTCGGGACAATACTATACAAGGCATACTTTCGAGCGAATCATATCTAGTTTCGAATCAGTATGTGGTCAACCCAGGGGTAATAACAATATCTACTTCTAGTAGGGCTACAGACAGAGATCCTTGTTGTGTAGCAATAGAAACAGGAACAGGGGGAGTAACAATAACAGGGGCAAAAGGAAATACGGGGTTAATAGCACTTTCTAGTGGAGGGTGTTAGCGGGCTTGATGTATTTAAGTAAGGAAGGTAGTATAGTTGGAATTGGCAAGGCTATCATTCGATGGCAGAGCAGAAGGGAGCAGTTGAGGAAAACCAATCGAGGGATTTCCAGGAAGGTTTTCGGGAAGAAGTGGCTGTTGAGTCAACAGTCGATCAGCAGTAGGGCTCACAGAAGCAGGGACAGGATCAACGGTAGCAAAACTACTCGGACAAACAATCAATGGTGTTGCCGGAGGATCAGTCGTTGTTGGAGTAGGGGACCTTGGGGGTGGAAGTGAATTACATTTAAATGCAGGTTCAGAAGAGAACTCATTATGAGTAGAAGGAGAAAAAGGAATAGCAGAGAAATACTTTCTTAGCTGATTACGGCACCCTGTCTTTTCAGGATTTTTAGACCGACCAGGACCACGTTTGTCAGGAGACGGGTGATCCATTCGAAAGGAAACAAAATATGATGGTATTGATGTTTAGAGAAAGAAGAGTTTGAAGGAAAGGGTGTGTATTATAGATTATATCTGCTCTGTACGTGGGCAAGATTATTTGATCAGAGATTGTCTGGACCTCCTGAATGTCTCTAGCAACCTAACGTCATCATTGTTATAATCATCAATTCAATTATCCTATTCGGATAACAATGCTGACATTGCAGTATACATCCGTGGATATGAGGATCAGAATCTGTATTCTCTGTTTGTAATGGCAGATCAGTAGGCATACGTAGCGAAGTAAGACTTCAAGAAAGCATCTACCCACAATCCTTTGAAAATTTTCAGGCAATATAATGGAAAATGAGAGATATCACCCCATAATGCCTGAATCAAACGACTTACCGACGGCTAGGGGCGTATCAAAATTTCCTTTGTATCACATTCTCATACCGATTATATAGGGAATGGACATCAAAGCCTTGCTATGATAGGGATAAGATGGTTTCATTGTATAATCTAGACCACATTGAGGCTCCAACAAGGTGCAACTGCGCTAATTTCCTTTGTTTGTTTATACAGATCATCGCGATCTGGGGGGTGTATAACGGAAACGGTGTTGTAGACCATGTGGATCAGATTATATAATAGTTAGGTATTCATTATATAGAATACTCCGGAGCGGAATAACAATAACCAGATCGGCCACAAGACCGATCATTGTTTTCGTGATTAATACCCAAAGATCACCCAGTATATAATCCGATCTCTTCTTTACGAGAAGAGATCAGTTCTAATTGTAGATAAGGAGATATACACATTCTTATACTTATACCATTATTGTCCAGTCATTCCCCTCCATCGTGATATGCTATTGTCCTGTACGATATGTTCTAATGGACAAATTCGATAGGGCTAATATCATTTATTGGTTATTAATCAAATATAAAGAATTATTAAAAGTGTATTAGTATCAGAGCTCTATGGTATGATTTTAGACTTTGATATTAGTATAGCAATTAAAGGTATATTTGATAAGATCTTCCCAAATTGCAAGATACTATTAGTTATATATATCGACTCGAGATCATTATACAACTATCTCACAAGCTTAATACAATTATCGAAAAAAAACTAATAATCAATGTAATGGCGATTCGAGAGGTATACGAAAAACAGGAGATTATAGAGATCAAATGAATTAATAGAAAATCTAACCTAGCAAACACGATAACTAAATCTAAACTGTATCAAGCTCTAAAGGATTTAATCAACAATAATATTATAAAGATTAAGGTTACGGAATGGGTTGAAAGAGATTAGTGGCACAAATGGTTATATTGAGAAAGGGATATTAGCTAGAAAAGATACAATACAACAACTTTAAAGAGTCGCCAGTGTTGGGATAGGGATTATGTAACTAATCGCGTTAGCACATACGCTAGTGCCCCCGCATTATAGCATATACATTCATAGCCTTTAGCTTTTAGAACCTCGAGCAATATTATAACAGTGTGAATCATTAGTACTATATTACTTCACCATCCCCATGGTGATACTAACAGGTATAATCAATACTATGATTGGTTATCTATTATCAAGTTGGTGGTACATCTCTTTTAATCGGGCATTCCGATTATCAGTATCTTTTTATCTCAAGTAACTGATTCTGGGTTATTAAAGATTGTTTTTGGTTAAAAGTATATTTTTTGATAAGGAAATAGTAGGAGGATATTCGGAAAGCTATTCAAGATATCGATTAAAACAATCAACTTTAACTCAGGTTTTTGCTAATCATTTATGATTTAGGATTATACTATATGAACCCAAATCGGTGATAAGAAATGATAAATAAGATTGTTATTGAGTATTAATTGTGAAATTAAGAAATGTAAAATGAATGATAGTTTTACTTTATATATTATTATAGTTTTTGACTTCAATCAATGGTTCAAGTAATATAAAGCAGGGTTTGAATATAGGGAATAATAATGAAAGAAGTGTTTTATCAATAAAAGCGAAATTATTTGTTTCGGAATCTATAAGAAATTAAGTATTATATGAATATCCGTTTTTCGAAAGTATATATAATAGATTTATAGAATTACTTTCTATTAGTTTTATCAAATCAAGGAATCTTATATCCCGGATTATACTTAGAAGGAAACTTCTATCTAAACATATTGATTTAAATATTAATCTTTAGCAATATGAGCAAACTTAATAACTTCCGTTTATACTTTTTGATTTACATCCTTCTCGATATTCTCTTTTATATTGTAGAACTCTTTGTTTTCTTCAATCTTTTAGATCTCAGCTATAATGCTTATATTATTTATGTATAATATAAAACTACAATTCACTTCTAATATAGAAGCGATAATACTATAATTGAAATTGTTTCCTGAAAATGGAGTATTATTTGGCTTGAAGGTTTCTGTATAGCCAATAGAAATATAAAAAGGATATTGGATATGAAACTAATAGATAGATTCGAATTACCCAATAAACAGAGAGTATTTCTAGAAGTAGTCGATAAATTGATATTACTAAACAGCTTCTAAAAAGTATTTCTTTAATTGTTCTATAACGATTGTATTTTCGAAGTATAATTTCGAGTTCGTCGATTTTAATAAACTTGGTAGCCAGGTTTTTAATAGTATAGTATTCATTGATATAAAGGCCAATAGTTTGTTAAAGGAAATCAGATATTTTTTTTTTCAGATTGTAAAGGAGAGTTGTCAAATTAGTGATTTCTGTTTGTATAGCTAATAATCTAAACCTGTGATATTATATTAGAAAGTTTCCTTATTGGGTGTTATTAGATATAATCTAGTATTTGTATTTAGTTTATATATAATTAACTTCAACCGGGTTTTTATAAATAGCTACGAGCTAATCGATCAATTGCTATTCTATCAAGCAGGGAACTTGAATATATAATAAGAATATGTATTCTTGTACTTTTCCTTCTATCTAATCTATTATATAAAATCACTGTTGTATTTCCGAGATAAGCGAATTTTCGTAAAGTTCAAGTTGCTTGGTGATTAATAGTTATCAAAGACTTGCTTTTGGCTTTATATTATCTTTGAATTTGAATAAAAGATTAATAAACTTCGGAATATACAGATACTCTATTATAATAATAAATAAACAAAAATGGAATATTCAGTGAATTTGTGAATCGCTTGGCAAAGCAATCAGATTTGAGAGGGGTCTGCTATTAATACTCGGAAGGGATTATTGTAAAAACTGTGACGATCCTGTCATATTAGTGGATCGGCTAGGTCCTCACGTGATCCACAATCCTGTATATTACCACTTCCTTCCGAAGAGCTCTTCTAGCTCTTCACCTTAGTATTCTAAATGATGCAATCGTCACAAAAACTAACTTTACAAATAAAGGTTTTTCTTATTCTTTTTTTTCCCAATAATAGGAAATGCTTTTTTAATAAAATCAATTAGAATATCAAGAGTCTAGACTTTGCGATTTATAAGGGAATCTATATGATATTGCTATTAATATCTTAAAAATTAAAATAGATAAGCAATACTAAACTATATTATAGTAATTCGTTTTTGAGTCTTGTAATTTCGTTTTGTAAATCCTTAAAGTTTTTAAGGATCGGTATTTGTTCTTTCTATAACAAAAGAGTATGCGTAATATACTACTCTTAAGAATTAATACCTTAATTAAGGAGTTGTTTTCAGACTGTTTATCCTTTTCATATCTATTAGTATTTATATTAGAATTATAAGGACTATAATTATTGCTCTATTGAAATTGACTATTGTCGGCTAAAAGCATTTAATTAGCGAAAGGGGGAGAGCGATAGAGTCCCTTTGAGGTAAATGGATTGGATATGATAGTAGTACTTATAATTCTGTATATTAAGGGTTTATTATCTTCCATCAAGTAGATTTACTTGAAATCAGTTTTTTTCCTATAAGTAATATCAAACATCCTCGATATACCCAAGAAGGTATTATAATTATAAGGTATTATTTAATCAACCACTAAATGGCTATATAATCATATAATAAGTTATAGATAATATAACACTTTGTCTTAAAAGAACTGCAAGAGCAGGGTACAATTTATCCTTAGAATCTACAACTACAGAATCAGGAGCAAAGTGCTTATAGAGCGCTCCTATATACTAGCTATATATACATGATTGTGTATATGCGCAAGTGTGCACATGAGCGATCGCAGCTACGATTGAGTGCGATCCGTGACACTTTTAGATACTTTGATTTCAAAAGATTTATAAATTCCAAAAGATTATTATTATTTAGATAATACAGGATATATAAATACTAAGCAAGTTCTTACTCTATTCAAAAGGGTAAGATATTATTTACAAAAGCAATTGGGATTTAATAAGACACTCAAAATATCAAAAGAGCTTTTCAATCTTCATATTTTTCTTTACAAAATAAAATTGAAAATGTTTTTGGAATACTCAAATACACTTTCCATTTCTAATACAATAACAAAAATACCTATATACAACTCAAATATATATATTTATACTTTGTACACTCTATATAACTTTATTCAACAAAATAGCTTCAAAAAAAGATTCATTCAAAATTCAATTTAATTATATTATCAATTATATTCCAAACACTATAAATAATATAATAATAAATTCAAATAGTAATAAATTAGATTTTATTTTGTTACAATTTATAGATTACTTTTGATAAAGAATTGCAAAGACTATATAGAAAGATTATTACAAAATAAAAAGAGTTCGAAAAGTATAAGAAAAAGAAAAGCAATATTATATTGAAATAGAATTTGATAAGTATATATAATTAGAATAAAAAATAATCATCAGGATTTCTCATTTACTTTTATTTTTTACTATAGCTTTTAACATTTCTTCGAATTCTTTAAGGAATTGAAAGAAATCTTTTTTTTATTCTATATAATAAAATAGATTCCAAACTCACTTATATCTCACCCCATCTTTAGAAATCCAAAATCCATATCTTTTTGGATTATAACTTTTATTAAAGGTTTACCATTTTCAGATCCAAAAAGCTTAATATCACTCTCTCCCTCTAGCTTCAAAATATCAGAATTCCAAGAAGTAAGATTTCTCTAAACAGCATATTGTTGATAATTGAATATTTTATAAAAGAGTTTATTAGAATATAAATATACTCTATTAATATATTAATAAGTTAATATAATAATAAGTGAGGGATAGTAAATAAGAAATAGCTAAGGAGAAATAGCTAATAAGAAAAAATCAAAATAAACTTATCTAAATAAATCTTTCATCTATAAAAAATCCAAAGATTCTTTATCAATTTTTTGTTTAAACTTTTTAATTAATTATAAACTGCTTTATACTAGCTTTTCAAACTTTAATCCAAATCAAAATCCTAGAAAGTTCAATTGTCTAAATTTATATATTAGTATTTATAGAATTAATAAATATTACACCTTCATACTTATTTTAATTTTTGATTAATATTTAAATCTTTCAAGTTAATCTTTTCAAACTCTTTAATTTTATTGTTCTTTTTTTTATTATTAGATTTTTCCTTTTTCTTTTTCTTTTTTTTGTTAATATTGATTTTCTAATTCTTAAAATCTGTTTCGGAATTATTTGATTCAAATTCTAATACAGAGTTATTATTGTTTTAAATAAGGGTTTTTTGTTTTCAACACTTTTCTAAATAAAATTAATTAAAATCAGATTTTTATTTAAATTTATATACTGGAATTATTGTATTTCAATATTCAATCGAATTTGTATAACCATTTCATTTTGTTTATTCTTCGATACCTTTAAAAAATCAGAAGTTTTGCGAAGCACTTTCAAAGTATAGGAAATCTGATGTTTTTTCCTATCTTTCTTTTTTTCGACTTCTAGCTCTTTAAATATCATTCTTGTCTTTCGATTGTATATATTTCTAGCTTTTCGCTTTTGCGAATATTCTTCTTGCTTTTTTTATAGCTTTTTCTTGTTAGATTTAATTATTACTAGCATCTTTTTGATTTTTTGAGGTTTAAAAGAAATTCAATATTATAAATATAACACTTATTATTATTATTGTTATTGTTATTCCTAAAAGTGTATTGTTTATATTATTTGTAATATTTTCATATTCAAAATAATTATATTCCATGAAAAATAAGTAGTATGATTGATTGAATTACGCGATATATAATACATTAATTTATAAATACACATTTCTAAATATTTAATTTTTTAATACTTATTCTTTTTGCCCCCATTCTTAAAGCTTTTTAGATATATACCCCTTGAATATTTGAAACTTTTTCTACAATAAATTGAAATAATTCAAATCTAGATTTTGAAAACATTACATTCCAGGAAATCCTGTAATTATAATATAAACTATAAATACATTATATAAAGAAGCTATATCATATATTAATATCGGAAAAAGATTAATGAATAAACAAAAATTAAGTATAAATAAAAGATTACCTTTTTTTAAAAATAAAAATATAAAGAAAACTTTGAAAGTAAAGGTTCAAAGTACAAGAAAGCAGCCTAAAAAAGGAAAAGCAAAAGTTGCTAAAAGAGCTTATCGATGGAAAGCGGGGAGTAAGTAAACCTTTTCTTGATTTATAAGCTTCCTTCTTATTAATTGAGTATAGCGGTTGCATTACGAGAAATTAAAAAGTATCAAAAATCGATCGAATTGTTTTTGAAAAAAGCTTCTTTTAATGTTTAATTAAAAAGATTTCGAATCAATTTGTATTTAGTGAAGAATATTGAAGGTAAAATATTATTACTTTTGTAGTAATTCAAGAGGTAGCTGAATCCTTTATGATTATTTATTTTAAAAATGCATTTTTTATTCTTTTTATTTATCAATTAAATAAATTATTGATTTAATTTATAGTATTATAATATTATATATTTTATACAGCAAGACGATTCACAGTGCGGCACGGGGAGCTTTACCCGTCTACAAGACGACTCCGACGACCGCACTCTTTGTAGAAGCTGGTCTCCCAGCTGGAATTGTTGTATTAGAGTAAGTCAGACTGAGGTTCACGTTTTGGCTTTAGATAGTGGATGTATAATATCTATTTATAAATCGATTGAAGTTGTGTATTAGAAAAAGAGAACGAGGTATAGGTATTTTGAAAGGTTCTAATATAAAACTGTAAAGAATGGGACAGGCAATCTCTATTACCGAATGCCCTAGACTTTTACAGTCTTACTTCTCTTTTGAATATTATATTGATTCAACGAATAATATAGATAAAAAGAATGTTATAAAAGTATTTAAGAAATAATAGAACTTAATCTCTTAAAAAGATTACTTTATATTTTCAGACAGATCTAAACAATATAATGAATACAGTCATTGTATAGGGTACAGCTTTGCAATCTATTATAATAAGTAATAGATCGATATTGACTACAATTGTATATACAAACAATCATATATTTTTGACACTGAAATGATCGGCGCATAGCAGGGACTAGAATACCTTCTGAGTATTATTAATTGCCTCTATCAGGGATGAATATAGTTATATATTGATAGCACCTCAGTAATCTAAAGAATATAAGAAAGCGCCGCTGCCTCCTTTCAATAGATATACCATAAGTACCATCAAACAATATAATACTATGATATTATAATCAAGTAGTCCCCTGGGTATACTGAGATTGAGGGCAATGAGGCAGCTGATTGTTTTGCTGATCAGGGTACGGTTGGACCGCTTAACCCTGGCCTATCCTGCTTCCCTACAGTTAGTAGCTTTTGTTTTATTCTATATGCTAAATGTTGATATTCTAAGAATAGATAGTAAAAGGAAAAAAGGGGTTTGATCTTCGAAATATATAATATATGAAAACCGATATATAATATTTTAAAGCCAAAAAGCCTCAAGCTTCCTTGCAGGGTACTATACAGATTTATAGTGATACGGACTAGATATAATAACTTTGTAGCCTATTATATCAGATTCAATTATAAAAATAATACAAATACCTATATATATAGGATTGAGAAAAGCCTATTATATTTCTTTTAATATTCAATCAATAATCAAATGCATAATAATTAATTGTTTATACCAAATCGACTTCGATTCGAATAGAATGTAATAATATATATTAATCACATTTTATAAATACAATATAGCTTTACTGATCTTTTCACTAGATCCAGATTCTATATTAAGATATACTTAAACTATATGAAACTATACAAATTCCAATCTGCTCTAATATCTCAAGAATAAACTCTCCATTTCAATCAATCTAAAATCTGTATCAAATAGTTATAAGTATTCCAAGCATTCTTCTAATCAACAATAATCGATCTGATTATCTACCAATACCCAGATAGTATACAAAACAAAACCCTTTAAAACAGAACCACAAACTCTTAAACAAAACAATCACAGGATTGCTATAAGTAATACTGAGCAAAGGAATACTAAAAGCAATAAGTCTTTGATTAGCTAATATTATATTACTATGAACGGCTGGAACGCTAGCAGCTTATAGGCCTGCTCCTTAGTATATCTAGAATACTCCTTGGGAGATCAGATAATAGACGTTAATCACTATAAATAAATAAATAAATATATTTTATACAAAAAGATAAATTATTAAAGATATAGATAACATTTTTCTTCAAAGAATAATAAAACTAGCAACTCCTATTATTAATGGATATTACACCTTGAGAAACTAAACTTTATAGTTTTCTTATTAGTCATTTCTCACTAACCGTTTCTCACCAGCTATTTCTCACTTGTCATTTTTTATTAGTCAGCTACTACATATTTATATTCTTTATTTCATATACCTAGAACTAATGAATAGATATTATTCGTACTTATATATTATTAATATCAAATAAGATAAAGATATTGAAAAATATAATATTAATATCTAATTGAATAAATATAAAGATTATATTAATAAAAATATACAATAAAAAAAACAGAATAAATAGAATTACTAAATCAAAAGTTATTAGAATTTAAAAGCCACTCTTTATTTAAAGTTTATTATAAAGGAGCGGATAATAAAGGCATTTCATTATTTTCCTTTTTGTATTATTCTTTAAGCTTTTTATAAATTTTATTTATAAACTTTATTTGAAATAGATCTATATACATAAATATTAGTAGTTCATCATAAGATTAGCAAATATCAGATACTGGATATTATAGGAAATCAATAAGCTTGAAAGTAATATTAGTTTTTAGGGATTTATATTTACTAGAATAGTTTTGTGCAATTATATAGTATACTTGGTGTTAAAAGAGTAATAGATTATTGACTTGAATATATAAAATACTAAAATGGTTTTTCGATTTATTAAAATCTTTTAAAGATTTATTAATATAAAATAAATTATCTACAACTTAAAAGAAATAATTTTTCGAGGTCTTTTTGATAGTGTATAGCTTGTAATAGATTGTTTATATTGCTTTATTTCTAATTATAAATCAATTAATAATAAAATATATCTCAAAAATATAAATTTCTTATCTTGTATATTCTAGAGCTATATTTATTCCACCTTTTAGCACTTTTATTTGAGAAAGATATAAAGTATATTGAATCAGCAAGATTATTCTCCTTATCCAAAGAAAATAATTGTTTATTATATTAAAGCTATAGAGTGATATGCAAATTTATTATTAGTTATATAAGTTTTGAATAGAAATTGAAAAATCGATTAGCTCTTTGTATAGTAATTTCAATATTAATGATATTTTCGATTATTAGTTTTACTTATTTATAAAAGCGTTTTCCATAAATAATTAAATGTATAAAGCTATATAGTATTATTCTTTTCATTAAATCTAATACCTCAATTAGATAGATTAAAAAGATACTAATATCTATATAATATCCCTTAATCTAAATCAAATTAATTAAATCAAAATAAATAATAAAAAAAAGAGAATATTCATATTAAATTGATTTTTTTTTTAATTAATTATTAATTAGATTCTTATTATTATTAATATATATTTTTATACTTTAAAGCAATAATTTATACAAATTAATTATAATAAATGTTTTTTATTTAGTAAATTATCTGATTATTGATTAGTTTTTTATAAATAACTTTATATTAAATTTAAAAGAAGCTTTTCATAGAATTTCCATTTGAACTAATTTATAGATTTCTTTGAAATATCTTTATCTCAGTTTCCGAATCTATTGATTTATCCTTCCTTTCAATAATATTAGTAAAGAGATTCTTTTTACTTTCTGAATCACTATAGATATTATATTTTGAGTTTTTTTTTTTTTTTTTTTTTTTTTTTTATATAATGATTAACATCTATTATCTGATCTCCAAGAGGTATTCTAGATATACTAAGGAGTGAGCCTACGGGCTACTAGTATTCTAGCTGCTTATAATAATATAATATTAGCTAATCAGGAGCTTATTGCCTTTAGTATTTCCCTACTCAATATTATTTATGATAATCCTGTAGCTATTCTGTTTAAAGATTTGTGATTTTGTTTCAAAAAGCCTTATTTTATATACTATCCAGGTGTTGACAGATAATTAGATTGATCGCTATCAATTGGGAGAACGCTTGGAATACTTATAGCTGTTTGGTATAGGTTTTAGATTGATTGGGATAAAGAGCTTATCCTCAGGGTATTAGAGTAGATTGGAATTCATATAGTTTTGTATAGTTTGAATATATCCTAATATAGAATCTGGATCTAGCGAAAAGGTTAGTAAAGCTATATTATATTTGCAGAATATAATTGATATATATTATTATATTCTATTCGAATCGAAGTCGATTTGGTGCAAACAGCTAATCACTGCACATCCGATTATTGATTGAACATTAAAAGAAATGCAGTAGGCTTTTCTCAATCCCATATATACAGATATTTATACTATTTTCGTAATTGAATCTGATATAATAGGCTACAAAGTCACCGTATCCGATCCGTATCGCTATAAGTCTGTATAGTACCCCGCGAGGGAGCTTGAGGCTTTCCGGCTCCGAGGTATCATATACCGGTTTCCATGCATTATATTTTGAGTTTTGATTAGTATTATAGTTATTATCGATATCCCTCTCGTCGTTATCATTCTTATTGCTATCTGTATCGATATTTATTAAGAGCCTCTTATCGATTTCGGAATCCTACTATATATTATAAATTAATATAATTAAAATAAGCTTTATTTGAATCAAATATCTGTATATAGCTTTTCTTTTTTGTAAAAAATATCTTCTTCTGATTGAAAATAATATTATTATTATAGAAAAAATTGAATAATAAATCTCTAATAGAAAAAGAGGAGGAGATATTATAATCTCGAAATTGACTTTAAGATTCGGTTACTTTTGCTATAAATTTAGACTTTCGTTTAAAATAACAAATTGAGAAAAAGAGATTTCGAATTTGAGATCTTCTATTTCTTTTTTGTATAGATATAAACCTTCGATTACCATCGTTATCAATAATTTTCGATTTTCTAAATGCTTTTGAAATATTTTAAATAATAATTATATCATTAGCTATTAAAATAATTTTATATATAGAAAAATAGCTTCAAAAATACTTCAAAAAAAGATTCTTTCTTTGAAAAGAAAAGAAAAAAGAAAAATAAAATCAAAATATATTTCTTTTCCAATTCTAAATATTTTTTCAAAATTATTATTTTATTAAAGCTTTTTATATAGTTCTCAATTTTAAATATAGGGTTTTAATATCGAATTGAAATTTAAATTGAATATTCTAAAAAAACCATGGATTATTTAGCGAATTTGATATTCAAACTATAAAACCATAGATTAATAATCCACTCTTTTTGAAGCAAATTAATATCACCGCAGAATCCGTGATAACACAAAGTACAGATTATTTCAGCAGATTCAGCACGGATTTTACATCCAAACTAGCCCTAAATTGCGCCTGGAGATCGCCAATCTTTTGTCTGCGAGTGGCGGTGATGTCTTTAATCTCGCTTATACTTCCATAAATACAGGAAATAAACACTCTCTCGGCGACAAGATCTGGTTCTGAGTGGACAGGACTGTCTTCTTGACCCCAAGAAAAGCGAATGATTTGACCACGAGTGATTTCAAGAGGGTTTTCCCCCCGCAAGCGCGTGGGCCGTCTCCTTTCTCTTTCCGACGTGTTGTTTCATTGCCTGTGTGACCAGCTCTGTCTCTTGGAGAACGAGAGTTGTAGGTCCCAGCAAGGTAGTGGCGTATCTGCAATGTAAGGCGTGATTTGCGTTGGTACATTCTATCATGCGACCGTCTCTGTGCCAGCGAGGGATAACGAATTCGTCTGACTTCTGCGTCATTCTCACCACAAACCATACAGCTTCAGGATTGACTTGACAGTCATCTTTGGAGTCCTGAATGGTAAGGGCAAGGAACTTAGCAAGTATTTTCTTGACAGACCATCGGAAAACACTGCTGTTGTCAGATATAAACTTTGTAGCTTCCTTTACAATGACATCTGGGGAAGTAACGCCGTAATAATGGTAATGCTCGCCTTCGCAGCGAATATCCTTGATCCTCGGTGTTTTGAGGAGGGGAATGAGTATTAGGAAATTGGCGGGGTGCGCGACTTGAGTTTCGTTCTATGTATATTTAGGATCAGCAAAGGTGAGATTTTAAGGTATCACACCAAACAATTCTTAAACTTTATCAAGAACTTACATCAGACTCTACGTCTTGCTTAGCACTTCCAATGGGCTCAAGTAAGAGTGCGCCGACGCCGACCGGAGGAGAAGATGAGTCTTGAAGCTCTTTCTATATCTTGAGATCAGCAAAAGTGATTTCTACCTTATCGGTGTTACGTCAATTGACCATTTTCCCTTTCCAAAGACTTACCTTGAGTTTGATGGTTCCAATCAAGCGCGTAAGAAAGTCGAGTTGAAGACAGTATGGCGCATGTTCTTGCTGTATGTATTTTAGGATCAGCAGTAATTATTACCATGCCAACAGTGCGCCGGGTAAATGGAGTACTCTTTGATAAACTTACCTCTGTTGGGAGAATTTCCTTCTTGTCTGTCACCTTTGCTTGGTGTATATCTTTATGTGGAGATATGGCACTGGCAAGATTGATCGCGGTGGGGTTCTCAGAAATAACTCCCATTGCAAGAGGAGTGGGTTGTGATGTGATAGGTGAGGAAGAGCAAATTGTAGCAGATTCGTTTTGATTGAAAAGTTGATTCTTCCTCAAAGGAAAGCAGGGAATGGCAAAGAAAGCCATTGCGATTGTTGTTGTTGAATTGGATTGGTCTTCTCTCAGTTATTTGTTGAGCAAAGTTCTTCAAATAACAAGAGAACCTCAGATTCAATAAAAACAAACGACTTGCTTAGTCGGGCATAACGACTAAGCAGATGAGAAATTTGATAGAGCATGTTCAAAGCTGTTTTCTACCACAGTATGGTATAATTTAGTTGTAGATAGTCGGGCATGTTGTTATGAGATGTGGTAGTCATAGATTATGGCTCGAGAGTGAAGACTTAAGAGTAGATGAGTATTTTAGTTCTGGGAATCAAGTCTTATATGTACAATTGGGAAGGAAGGCATGCTAAAGTGAGTTGTGTGGTTTTAATAGCACTTTATTTCCAAATCTTCTTCACTATTGATTACACTTTGACATTTCGGCATTTGATATTATCAATTCTAGATGAAGACACGCTTCACGCACCCGCCCGCTCTCAGCTCCCTTTACCTCTGACCTTCATTCAACTCTAACTGCTGGCTTACTTCAGATTCTCCAACTTTCTTCGAGGGGCGGAGACGTGTTGGGAGGTTTGGTTGAGAACGAAGAGGTAACCTTCAGATGTTCTCTCTTCTCGTTCTCCTCAGAGTTGACCAGTAGAAGGGGGGTAGTAATTTAGGAGCCAATGATATCAAAGAAATGATAATGAGGATAAGTAAAGTGAAACAGTATTTGATTATCTCTTAACCTAAATAAATGCCTCTGTATGGTTGATCATGCTTTCAAATATATTTCACCGAAAAACTTATACACCAAAGACATAGAGGCTGGTCCCTGGTGGTTGCTTTCTTTTACCAATAGAAAAACAGAAATGTGAACTTTAATTGATGTGGTGATAAAACTTCAGAGGTGATGAAGGTTAGTAAAAGTTATATGAAATTTGGCCATTATGAATAAGCGAGTCAATATCAAACGGCTTTCGTTGTCTTTCTTCTACCAAACTATTTATCGATGCACCTGATGACTGGTAAGATGGATATTCCAGGCTCAACACCATATTCGTAGTCATCTTTTTGTTCTCAGATTTCCTTTACCATAGCACCAATGTTGCTACCAATAGATGGTCTTTGTTAGAGAATTTTGAAGAAATAAGGAATTTCAAGAGCTGGAGTGTTTGTGAATGTTAGAACGCCAACATAAACATATTATGAGCAGAAGAATATTACAAGAAGAAACGCGGCAAAGGGGGATATAGAATGGCAGGACATCAAGCCAACTCATTTTCGAACTCAAAGATGTGATCGAAATGAGTGTAGAGTATCTAGCTTCATATCATTACTCAAGATATAAAAACTATAATCACGTCTGGGATAGCCTGTAGCACTGAATGTTTGCATGATGTAGAATAAGACTGACAGCAAATAGACTTATAAGAAGAATTGTAACTTTCCAGAATAGTGTATATTCCAGTCATTGTGTAAGTTGAGGCTTTCTCGCCACCGGAAATTTGAGATGGCTCTTTCATATACCGAATCAAACAAAGGGTAAATTGACAATTATAGCTGTCTCTATACTTTTGTCATCCCATCACTTCCATCATTTTCATGGACTTCATAAATAATAAACACCATATCGTTATCCTAAATGATCAAATGACAAAAAGCGCCAGAGCGGGAAAGAGTGGAAGAGGAGAAGAGCAGCAGAAAGTTGCAGTCGTAATCAACATGGAAGAGAGATTGCGTATAAAGATTGAAGAAGTATAGTAGAACCCGCTTGTTCAAATTGATTTCGTTATAGTAAGTATCTGTTGTGATTCTGCATTAGGGGGGTAGCTCATTCTATCCTTGCTTCTCTCCTTTCCTCCAAATGCAGAGAACCTTCTCTTCTTTATTCTTACTCTCATTCTTAACAGTTGCTACTGATTATTCATTTATGAAGGAAGAGACGACCAGCCCCGATTCATGAATGTCAGACGTACTTTTGTCTACTCGTGGCTCTGTCTTATCAATGAAAAATTAGAGAAACTCGAGCTGGAAATTGAAGCATGAAAGGTATTAAAATAAAGGAAAGTCAGACTTGATGTAGATCCTACTATGCTGTCAGATGACATTCCCAAACGGAAAAGATCGTGACTTTCTCAAGTCCCTGAATAGAACTTCATCTTTTGAGGCACCGACCAACTTTAGTCCAAGTCCTCGCAGCCTTTGGCTCTCACTAAACGATTGTTCGGCGTTAAATTGATCTAAGAGTCACATATGGTGTTTTTGGACCTTCAAATAAAGTATAATTGGGTACCTTGTACCGATCACGCAAACTTAGAGTTTAACCTTAACCGATTTCCCTACTACGTGCACGTCCCTGCTATATGCACGATCTCGATCACCCTTTTTGAATAACTTTAAAAATTAATAACAATTCCAATTTATAAGATAAAGAGCTAGCAATTTAATTGATAAATGATAAGATACAATACTATCTAAAAACATAATAAAATCTTCAGATTTTGAATTTCGATGGAACTCGTAGTGCTCGCCCTCTACTAGATCGCAATATGACCTCCTCCTCCTTCCCCTTCGAATTATTAGCCTCTACAGCATCAGAAAGCTCTATAGTCTTTGTCGATGTTAGATCTATAGTAGAAGAAGCTTTGGGGAACTTTTTATCTCTTTTGATTGGAGATTTTGTTGATTTTAGAGTCTTTTTAACCTCCTCTTTCGCATCACGTGCAATCTGACGATCAACCTCCCTCTGCAATACCCTCTCTTTCGTCTCAATCTCCTTCCGTTCCTTCTCAGCTTTCTTTTCAGCTTTTATCTGAAGCTTAGCTTCCTTCTCTTGCTCCTCTTTAAGTGCTTTATCTTCTTGATACGCTCTAGCTTTAATAATAGCAGAAGGTGACCATAAAAACGCACCATTCCCCTCCTCTCCAATGAGATTTAAACGCTTTGAACGAGCTCTTTTCCTTTTTTCAAGCTTTAGAGCCTCTTCTAAACCTTTAGATCTATGCCCCTGTATAGAAGCTTCAGCTCCTAATGTAGTTGCAGCCTTAAAAAGCTTTAAAGTGATCTCATGGGTGGGAGCGCGACGAAATTCTAATTTCATTCTACGCATCGCTTTTGACGTATACGGTGTAGCAAGAGCATCCCTGCGAGTTTTAAATGATGTAGGTGGCGTAAGAGGAGCTTCCGGAGCAATACAGTCGATCGTAAGACTCCTATTCATAGGATATATGCCCGTTTTTTCGAAGGATCGTAAGATATTATGCCTCGTACAAGTGAGCTCCCAAGCCTTTTTAAATATGCCCCAAAACATGCGCTTTGTCATACCAACAATCCCCCCGCTATTGTGCATCAAATCATTCAATAATGTACTGTAATTCGTCGAAAGGGCACCGAAGGTTCCAACGTCGAGAGGCTGTAGTCGATGTGTAGAATGAGGGGGGAGAATTAAGACAATAATCTTTAATTCATCGCATTTTGAAAGGAATTCCATATTGACATGACTAGAATGACCATCGACAATAAGTAGACGATATCTTCCACCTGCTTTTCGACGTGTAGCAGGGTCGAATACGTTTATAAGCCAATATAGGCCAAAAGCATTCGACGACCACCCATTGCTTGAGGCTCCAAAATAGGCTTTATCCTTCTCCCCTACATCCTGAACCCATGTATCTTGTAGATCCCCTGAGTCTCCTTTATAAATAAGAGCGGGAGGGAGAGCTGTCCCATCAGCGCATATAGCTGCCAATAGGGTGATAAACTCTCTTGATCCATCTTGCCTAGCTTTTGTCACTCTGCCTCTATTATAGGCGCTAGCACTCATTATCCTCTTCATAGTCCTCCCCATACCGATCATAAAGCCCTTCTCGTCCCAATTGTATATATCTCTCGGCCGTATATCGTATTTTATGGTCACTTTTATCAACTAAATTAAAAAAAGAGGGGCATTAGCAAGAGCGTTTTAGGTAATAAAGATCAACAACAATAGAAAATAGCTCAAACCAGATCATAAAAGTAATCAAATATAGCAACATTATCGGCTTTCACACGCAAATTATCAATGCAACGGAGATACCGACTTTTAAGACGTGTTGAATGCCTCTTGACAAAATTGCTAGTCCAGTTCTTTCCCACCTCTCTGCCTAGGATCTCTTCTGCAAGGTTTCTGACTATGCGGCTTGTAGGAGGGATAGATCTCTGTGTCAGCTTGTTGATTTGATCAACTAAAACCTCCTCCTGATCGCTAGAAAGCGCTTGTTTCGTATCGGAGAGGAACTGTTTTCTCGAGGTGGTTTTACCTCTATGCCGCCGGGAGAGCGTGGATCGATCAATTTTAAAGAAATTAGCTGTCTGGGTGTATTTAGGAGCTTGAACCCCTTTCAAATGATCTAATGCAAGCTCTATACGAGCCTCTAAAGGCATATCATCGATGTTTGAAGCCATAATGTTGATATTTTCAAAGTCGTGCACGTAGTAGGGACGTGCACATAGTGGGGAAATCGGTTATGTAAGCGAGTCGGAACGTGAGGCGAACCCGAGATCTTCTGTGCTCCCTTCACTTCATCACATGCGAACTGTGTTTATGAGTTCGGTCATCACTGCTTTTGTGAAGAACTTGTAACCTTAAATGGCTGGCTGACTTGTAGCTTAACTTTATCCTGACATTGCGCGTGTCTGAATATAAGGAACGATAATCGCGTAACATACGGCACAATTTGAGACGTCGATTTTTGGATAATACCTACATATGCGATGCAACATATAAAAGGATCTGGTTCCTTGAAATACGCGCTAGCCCCGCACCGGCAGATGGTACATGTTGTATCCTAGGACCTTACCACGGGCGAGTTGCCAAGCCCACGATTGGTCAATTCCAACGCCAACTTCCATCAGGGGATAAATCCCCGATGGCAGACCACTTATCTGGGCAGCCGTCACTACCTTACTTGTTATTCTATTGCAAGGTCTCTTCAAGTTGTGGGTTTACAGATAAAGTCTGTACGACACACACTGAGTGTTTGGTCAAGATGACTCGGCCCGATGATCTCCCAAAGGAGACTACAAACCATCCACGACCTATGTGGGGGATCATATGTGAATGCGTGCTACCTTGGACATCCATAGCATCGATCTTATAAAGGTGGTGAATTTCTCTCCAGTTTTGATCTTCATACTTCTCTCAACAAGCAAGGTTAATCTCCACAAGATGCGTCTCATACTTTTCTATATCGGGATGTGCCTGTCAGTCACCGTGGCACAAGTCTGTAATGGATATGCCGAGCTCTGTGATCGTAAATGGTCAGAAATATCCCAGATAGGAACACACGATAGCGCATTTGTGGGAGATTTACCAGCAGAAAACCAGAATCTCGATGTCACCGCTCAACTGAATGCTGGTGTTAGATTTCTTCAAGCCCAGACTCATTATTTTCTCGATATATTGACGTTATGTCATACTTCATGCTTTTTACTAGGTCAGTTCTAAATGCAACTTCTTATCCCAATCTTAGCCTTTTGTTTTCAACACCTTTAGATAGGATACTTTTGGAATTCAATCGCACTCTTGATCTTGTACCTTCTTTTTAAGCATTTTCTTGAGAAATAACTAATAAACATCATCTTCAATGCAGATGCTGGGCCAGCTGTTTATTATCTAGAGGATATCAAGAAATGGCTTGATGCGAATCCTAATGAAGTCGTAACTTTACTACTTACGAATGGAGATTATATTCCTGTCGGAAATTTCAGTTCAGCAATGGAAGTGTCTGGTCTGGCAAAATATGCATATACACCACCGCATCAGTTAGCCATAAATGAATGGCCTACGCTTCAGGAACTGATCACGAATGGAGATAGACTTGTTATGTTCCTCGGTGAGTAGTTATCCCTACCACTTTTCACAATTGAAAATTGATTTAACAATATTGAAGACTACGACGCGGATACGAGTGTAGCTCCATATATCCTACCCGAGTTCTCTTACTTTTTCGAAACTGCATATGATGTAACTACCCCTACATTTCCAACATGTACACTCGATCGTCCCCCAGGATCAAATGGAGATGGACTTTTGCCGTTGATAAACCATTACTTGGATATTGATGTCTTCGGTATCCTCATGCCAAATAGATTGGAGGCTAAAAAGACGGTAAGAACAACTTTTTGCAGGTTATAACAATGACCAATCATTGACTTGAATGTAGAACGCGGCAACAGGTGTAGGTAGTATTGGAGCCCAAGCCGACCTCTGTACCTCAACTTGGGGCCGAAAACCGCGAGTAATGCTCCTAGATTTCTTCGACGTTGGTAAGAGAGTCCCCATACATTCACAAAAAGTCACAATACTAAAACAAACCTAGGAAATGCAATAGAAGCACAAAACACATTGAATGGCTTGTAAGAAGGACTTTTAAATGCATCTCATGTTTATTAAAAGTAGTATAGGAACGAGAGCCAGAATCATGAGTCTCAGTCGTTGAAATACTGCCATGCTTCTTGATCATATGACTAAAACGTGCAAATATGTTGTTAACTCGCTCCATATAGGCCAGTAAAAAATTCCGCCAGTTCGAAACACACACTTCCTTCTAAATATACTCTACTTTTCCTTACTATCGGCACGATTTCATTTTTGTGTTAACGGTACTGTTATTTTTGCTTGAGTTTCGAAGATTTCATTGCTGGTCGAGGAACGAATGAAAGGCGTTTGGGTTTGGGCTAGAACGAGGAGGGTCATAGAAGGAGCGTTGGAGTTGAAGGTCACTTTATTCTCAAGTTGACATGGTATTATTTCTGTTTTGAATTTATCAGTCTAGAATTTTGGCAGCGCAGCGCAGATTAGATTTGGACTTCTGTTTTGTATACTTTACGACTATCATTGTTTAGATGTTGAAGGGCATAGAAGGTTAGAATAGGCGACAAGATTTGGATGCCGCGATTGATATCATTGTTTACACTTTAGTCAAATATAAATAGATACTGTTATTTTTGGATTGCGGTAGGGGAGGAATGCTGTTAGCGAGGAAGTTGAGTGAGGGAGGGGGAGGGACACGGTGAATATTATTCAAGGATGTGTCTTTGATGAAGATATACTGCATATAATTATGGCGTTTCTCGATATAAGGAATACAGAGTTTGTTTAATGATTTCAAAGGATGTATAAAACAAATCGTCGATATTGAAGTCTATCGGAAAGAACATAAATAGCTTCAAAAATGATAGAAAATCCTATCCATTTAATTTAAATATATAAAGGGGGGGTATTATTTTTCGATAGTATATGGGGTGTGAATCTGTGTAGAATGTTCATTTGATAGGGAGATGAGTAGAAAATAAGAGTGTTGAAATTGAGGGACTTTGTCTATAGATAATTCGTAAGAAGATTATGTAGGAGACAAGGATGTTATGTATGATATGTCCGAAGTTGTTTTAATTGTCTACTATAATACATTAATCCTAAATCGTAGTAACATCATCCATATCGTGAGGCGCAAAAATCCCAGTTAAGAGTAAATTGAAACTCCGAACGTAAAGTCTGAAGGAATGACAGATGAAAGTTCTGAGAGAGAAAGTGCAAAAAGTAAGTAAGACCTATAAGAAATCATAAACAAAAATGATCATGTAATAATGTCCATCTAATTATATATGTCAATTACCAGTACCTTGGATATGAAGAGAAAAGAAGCGCTAGTTGAAGAACGTATACTCATTGTTTTCGCGGCGAAGAGAAGAGGAGGGAATAGTATCTCTCTGATTATCTTTGATCATTTCTTTACACCTTAACAATCCTAAAGATTCTCATGAATGATAACAAAAAAGTAGTCAGTCAAATAATACATTTCTAATTTCTGATTTCACATACCTAGGTAAGATCTTACATAAATATCGATATACAAACCTACAGCAACACTTTCACAAACCAAAATAATCCATCCCATCAAATACACAGCGAAATATCTCAAATACAAAATTTCCACTCTATCAAACTTCAACTTGCTTATTCTACAATGGATAAAGATAGCCAGCTAGCTAACTCCCATCTCTCCGCAAAAATTTCTTCCTCTTCCCTCAATCCCCGGAATATCCTCGGGGTCGATAATCCATCCCAATACATATATACATATACACACTTCCATCACTCACTCACCCTACGAGTCTACCCTACCACGCCTACCTACCCATCTACCACTCACGCAAACCTCTATTTCTCATCCCCCACTCCCTATATCCTCATCACCAATTCCATCCCATTCCATTCCATTCCATTCCATCTACAGGAACCACCACACCCCGAGTCATGGCCACACTCCCGAGCCACCCCAATCAGAAAACCCGTGTGCTATGTTCTTCAAATCCTATCCACAACCCACGGTCCCAGCGTTCCCGTGCTACCAAACTACCTCACTACATCTTAGCTCCCACCTAACAAAATAAACTTAAAACCCCGCTCCCTCTAGCCCACGCACCAACAAATTAGTCCCCGCCGAGCCCGCTTGGCACATTCTCGATTGACTTTTGGTGAAAGGAATTTTCCACGTCAAACACTCAAGTGGTGAAGTGCCGATGCGAAGGGTAGCTACCCTAGGTACCCTTAAGGATCTACAGAGAGATTTTCAAGCTTGCGAGGGTTTTTGACGTGATACGAGTTGAGTTTATTTCACAGTTATGCATTGAATTGAATTGATTTCTTGTGATGGAATTTAATTCGATTCGATTGATATCATCATGTCTTAAGCTAAATATTACTGAAGTGATTGAACAGCAATAATGCGTTATTAATTAGAAAAGTATCTTGGTAATAGGTCCAGCAACCAAGCTTTTTTTCCCTCCTCTCTCCCCTCTCCACTACTAAGCAAAGTTGTGTAAAGAATTGAAAGACATTATTTATCTTGATATATCCATAATTCCTATCACCCATCTCAATGATCCCGTTCCAGTCTAATTACATGTAGAATTTGTCGCGTCATGATATCTCATGCGAGCCAGACTGCTCACAAAGCGAAAGCGGCCAAGAAACCAGCTCCAACAATAGCTCCGGCAGCATTGACTCTACTTCCGGCAGCTGTAGAAACTGTAGCGGGAGCTGAAGAAGCTGAAGAAGTGGCTGAAGAAATAGCAGAGGAAGCGGATGATAGAACTGAAGATACACTTGAAGAAGCCGCGCTAGTGGCGCTAGCAATAGAGCTACCTGCTGAGGAAATGTTGCTAATGACAGATGAAGAAGCTGAATCGGTTGAAGATGAAGATGATGCTTGGGTCGAAGATGCGGCGGCTGAAGAACCTGATGAACCAGCAGCTGCTTGGAGAGCACAGATTTCGGTTGTGATTTTTTGAGTGGCTATTAAATTTGTTAGGATATGCTACGATTATTTGAAAAATTTGAAGACTTACTCAAAGTGTCAGAGGCAGAGCATCCAGCTGCGATACATGGAGTGGCAGCTTTGGTGATAGCGTCTTTAGCATCACCGCATTGGCATGCAAAGTCGGTAATACTACATCTAGCACCACTGGAAGCTGTTGACAAGCAGGCAAGGGCACAAGATGGGAGTTGTGCCACTTCACTAGCGATACTTTGGGAGTAAGCCACTGAGGCAAGGAGGGCAGAAATGGCAGCGTATGTGAATTGCATGTTTGCGTTGATGATTGCTTTTGAAACAAGAAGTGTGTTGTTGAAGAAAACTGGTATGGAGATAAAGATTGAAGTTTTTTAATGTGCGATGTAACTTTGTTGTAGAATCAAAAGAGAAGGGGACCAGCTTTATCTTATAGGTTCAACGAGGGTATGTAATTACCTGCAGATGGTTACTTTTTAGTGTTGTACGGAGTCCGAGCGGAGTTCTGTGCACAAATGGCATCGATGAGCACTTACTCGGGAACCAATAATCTGAATGATTTTATTGATCTTCCTCGGGCTCAATACAGAAAAGAGGTCTATCACCGTTGATACGTCGGGTGGCGGAAAGCTATTCCCTGCAGCAAAATTTGCCGTGCCTAAGAGGTATTGAAGTAGTAAGAACTCGAGTAATCAGTTGTAAATTGTAAATTGTAACGTGCAAGCCAGCCTTGAAAAGGCATCTGGTAGCGTGATAGATCTTTTTAGACATACATCTAGGTCCACGCGTTGATAAGAGTTTGACTATCAAACGAACTAGGTAAATAGCAATGTATCTACTACCTACCTACCTGGTAATTGCAACTTTGCATCTCCTTGGGTAGACATACTTGATCTATTTTTTCTCCAGCCTTTTCCTTTACCAATTTCAATTACCTTAATATATCGACAATTGTGTAAATGTGTGCTTTAATCACCGGAAAATACTACCCCAATTATTACCCCGGACGGGCTGAAACCCCAGAAAAAGGAATTACGGTAAAAGGGAACCAGGTTCCCATACCAGAGATAGCATCATCAACCAGTAGATCATCCGAAAGAGATAAAATAATCCTTGACCAATAAAGCAAGCATGACCGTTTAACCCTTGATGTTTGTTTAACCCTTGCTTCCCGATAAAAAACATTATCCATATTGATCGTTGAATTGCGAGTCATCTTGACTTGCCCCAATCAGAACTTGGCTAAATGGTTTGTTCAACTGCAAAAAGAAGAATTCATCAGGGATTTCTCGCACGCACCTGGGTCTGACCAGGTATCAAATGCAAATACATTGCACATGAAATATTCTGCATGCCGAGGTGGATATACATACTTATCAGCCTTGCTTGAAAACGTTAGAATTTGGATAAATCGCTGCATTAGATTGGTGCGTTGTTGAATTGATGCATGAGGGGAAATGAAAGTAACCACGGGAAAAGAATATACTCGCAAAAGAAAGAGATTTCCTTGGAAGCAACCCTGGGCCAGAGAGATAATCGAGATGATTAATATATTGAAGTCAAAAAACAAATTCTGGTGAATTTCAAAAAGATTCCGAGGTGCAAATGAACATGTGGAGGTATCGACGTTTGAGAATCCCGATGGACAAAAACTCTAAGTGATAAGTGAGACATAGACAAATTGTCTTTTTGACGTTTGATTGCGGGGTAATTGAAGCCATATCCATCCACCAAGACCTCCACTAAAGCTTCGTGTCTTCACAGTGATGCACGGAGTAGAAGAGAGAGAGAAAGACCTTACTTTATTCTGACAACATGCGCACTGAGGGAATAGCTTCTTGTCAAGGATCATTGTCGGAGTAAATTCCAATCTCAGCAATGTGGATACTGGAAGGATTTGTACAGAGTATACGAACTATCTCATGCGTGACTTATTTGACTCCAATGATGGAAGGGGCATCCGAAGATTGCACACTACAAACCGAGATACTTCTTCGCCCAGAGATCCATCGTTCCCGGGAACATTTTCTCGATCTGAAAGATCGTGTTCCCACACCAATTCCCCAGAAAATCATCTTAACCTTAAGCACGACAATTAATGGGTACGTCAAGGAACAGGTCGCATCCTTCCATCAATGTTTAAGTACAGACTTTTTCGTGTAAGATTTGAAAAGTATGTATCTACCTTGAGCGGTCCTTAATCTCGCCTCACTCATCTCGACTACTCCACTCAGCCTGGCAAAGTTTTCTGCTGTCAACTCCTCTCCTCTTACTCCGGCATGGAAATCGGATCCCTTAAATAACTTCCAGACAATTTGTAACCATATTGCGTCGACACGCACGTCAGGAATTGTTGCCCATGGAGACCAAATGACTGCAGGTCTATTGAATGCATCGTGGGCAATTGATACGAGAAATTGAAGTGACTTGTTGCAATCCAGCCAATGCGGTATGTGTGAAAATAGAAGGGAGAAGGCAATGATGGAGAAAGTACGGTCAACAAGGCGACACGAGCGAAGTGACGATGTGGGAAGGTAACTGAGTATATGCTTGAGCAGTTCCGGTGCCATGCTATCCATCTTCAATGGTAGGGGTAGAACAGATAGTCGGAGGAATCTGGGTAGAAATTGCGAAGAGCCATTGTATTTGAATATAGACATTGAATACAGACACCTTGATGGGAAGCAAATGAGGCCAATACTAATAAAGCAATCCACTTAAGCTCAGTGTACTGAAGATCCAATCATTTTCCTTCGCATCGAAGAGTTGTTTTCCAAGTACCCATCAAGGTTTGTAGAATCAAGGTTAGGATTGAGGTCGCAGTAAACCTTCAGCTTCCTGTTGTTCCTCTTCCCACCAGTCCTTGAACGTTGTCAGTCTTTTGGTTCTTTCTATCGCCATTCGTTTGCCTGGAGCTGTCTTCATCATTCCTCCTAGTTTCTCCAGTTTGTCTTCGAAATGCTGAATGGTCTCTCCCATATCCCTTGCACCTTTTGCTCCGCCGAATGTGAATGTTCTTCCAATTCCAATCGCGCCTGCAGTAAAACAAAAATTTAGCTTCATCTTCTTGTCGTTCAATTTCAAGGATGCAGCCTTACCAATAGCATCGAGCCGGTCAGCATCTTGGACTATAGCCAGCTCTGGGTATTTCTCGATCATGCCCCTCACTGATGCCATATCCTTGATTTCACTCGAATACGAAACTCCGAGAACGATTCTCTGCACTTTGACGGCCAGCTTTTCTTCGGCCCCAAAACTCAATAGTGTTGATAGCACCAAAGTATTTGGATCCTGCCCAGGTAAGAGATACTTCTTGTCGCCTACATCATGCAAAAGTGCCGCCAAAGTGACAACCTGTAGATCTAATTCTGGGCCACCTATCCTCTCTGCCTTAAGCTCCTTGTATATCCTATGCGCCAGCCCAACAACGCGTCGAATATGGTTGAAGTCGTGAGATCCATCATATGCGCTCATGTATTTCTCGACAAAAGCTGTAACTTGCACAATCAGACCAGCATTTTGTGCCATCTTCGGTTTGGTATTGTTTGGTTTCGGTGTAATTGTGGAAGGCAGGTGAGACGATGGAGTATTGATAACTGCGGGGCCTTCTGAGTATTCGCGAAATTCAGAATAACGAGACCTTCGTCGCATACCGAGCTTTTGTCGTAAGCGGCCCAAATTCGATCTTTTTATTTCGAACCCTTCGGAAATCAAAGCTTGAGTAATTTGGTCATCATTGAGATTTGAATTATAATGATAAGTTAATCGATCCTGGAGAGCTTGAGGGATGGGTCCGCGATTTCTTTTGCGAACATTCCATGCTGCCAAACTTCGAGACACTTTACGCTCAGAGACATCTAGACCTAATTCTCGATTGAGCTTTCTTGTGATATCGATGATAGGGGTATTTTCTTCGGCGAAGAGTTTGACTATAAGATCTTTATATGGTTCCAAACTCACGCCAGGAGGACGACCAGGTTTTCGAGATGTGGAATTGATTTCTGGGGTACCATTGTGTTGTTCTAGAAGTTCTTCAGGACTTAGAGTTGGAGGCATAATGAGAAGGGTTGAATGAATTTTGACGACAAGGTCTTATGAAAATCAAACCTATTTTGGCGGGTGGTGTGATGATTCTCTTTCGGTCACCGTATTATATCTCTCACAGAATAATCGAAACGTCTTCTACAATGCAATGCACACTCTCGAGATGTCTACATAGAGTACCAGCAAGATGAATATTGACATCGTTGCTCCTTCATATAAATACTGCACATTTCCAACAATTTATCCCCAAGTTTTTAAGGCACATATTGGCATCAAAACAGAGGGTTCCTTGATATGTTCCAAATGTCAATGATTTGCTATCTGCTATCTGCTATTACAGATTACTCAAACTACTAACCTTATTGTTAACTATGACCAGCTTTTGCTGAATGCGATGTCAAACTCAAACTTGCCTCGGGATGAAGGGAGCTACTAGGTACCCCTTCCCCGCCCCCGCTCTATCAACAGACCGGTAAATAGGAAGCTTGAGGTGTGAAACCTCGTGAACTTGAGATCTTCCTTCATTCACAGAAAGGGCTCAAGATCATAATTACTATTTGAAAATGTCAGATATGCAATCCAAAGTTAACAGTCGACTCACTCAAGTCACCGATTTCTTAACCGGCAACAAGACTGCCACGACTATTCCATTCGACCCTACTTCCACCAAGTTTCCCAATAGAAAGGATGTTCCACGAAGAGAGGATGCACCCGAAGGAGCGTAAGTAGTATGTGCGGTTTCTAAAAGCTCAACTAACGTTCAAAAGTGCGTGGGTTTGGGGGCCTGATGATTATGTACGTAATTCTGACATTATAACTTTCAATATCGTTAAACGATTACATAGATTGGAAGATTAAATCTTCTCACCCCAGCTCGAGTCACTGCCGCATCCAATGAAATCCAAAGCGGGGAGATTGTTCCATTGAACCTCCCTTTGAACGTACCAGAAGTACCAGCTTTTCATCGAGAACCGTTTGAGCATAGCATTAAAGAGCTAGCTCCGGGATTGGCTTATGATGATGTATATTCATTAAACACACAATCAGGTACACAATGGGATGGTTTCAGACATATTGCACACATGCCCACAGGCAACTTTTATAATGGGACTAAAGAGAAAGATATAATTGGAGCTGAAAAGGATGATAACAAATGTGGAATTCATCATTGGGCTGAGCATGGCATAGCCGGTCGCGGTATCTTGATTGACTACTGGACGTATGCAAAGGAGAACGGAATTGTCTATGGTAAATCACCATCAAATCTATATCATTTCATTGTCTGACACAGATATATAGATCCATTTGACTATCACACTATATCCTACGCTGAATTGCAAGCTGCCGGAAAAGCCCAAGGTATCGATATCCGCCCCGCTTCCCAAGGCGGAAATATTCAAATCGGAGATCTGCTTTTCATTCGTTCGGGCTTCGTATCTACATACCACAGCAAATCACCAGAAGCACGAAAAGCCGCTGCTCTCAGACCACACGGAATCGGACCTGATGATGGTCAGAGGTGGGCCGGTCTCAAGCAAGATGAGGATATGCTCGATTGGTTACATGACTGCTACTTTTCGGCTGTAGCAGGTGATGCGCCTGCTTTTGAGGCTTGGCCATCGCAAGAGCATTACATGTTACATGAATATATACTCGCCATGTGGGGTATGCCTCTAGGAGAAATGTTTGACTTGGAGAAATTGGCAAAGATGTGTAGAGAGAAAGGAAGGTGGAGCTTCTTTGTCACTAGTGCTCCGAATCATTGTCAAGGAGGTGTATCCAGTCATGGAAACGCAATTGCTATATTTTGAGATTTGGCGCAAGTGTAACTTGTCTGTATATCTTCGTCATTCCTTTTTGGGGGGTGTTTCATCACATTGCCATATGTGGTCAATATATAGTTTTCTTCTTTCAGTAAATATATACATTGTATCCTTTATCTCCTGCCCCTGAATCAAACCAGAATCATCAAATCCAATAGCTATCTCATCTCATCTTGTGTTCCTAATGATATTCGACAACCCGAACTGTAAGATTGACAAGAAAGATCAATCAACAGAATGTTGTCCGCACACCAAGTATATATATCCCCAAAATACAATTCATCTCCCAAATCCATCGAATGCATGTTCAAATTTGGCGAAATTCTTCCAAATCTCGTTGGAAATAGAGTACTGGGTTCTACTATGTTTGGAAACTGATGTCCGGAAAGTCTGCGCTATAAAAAAATTGATAATGCGACATATCCTCGAATCTTTTATGATATCCTCCTCTTTCCTCTGCTTCTCCTTCTTTTCCTTCTTCTTCTCCTTATATACCTCTCATCATACGCCTACCCCTACGCCTAATGCCCCAATGAAAAGACTTACACGACATTAAAAATGTTCAGAAACGAGAAATTACTAAAAGTACTCATGATTTGATATTGTAGTAGGGGAAAAAATAAAACAGTGATTAATGTATGAGAAAAGAGCAGTGCTTAAGTTAATAAGTTGTGAAAGGCCATCGTGATGTTTGCTCGTATGATCACTACTTTTTGCAGGATGTGAATACACATAGATTATTCATACGTAGACAAACTACCCGAGTGGATTCAAGTTAACACTTACCTTTGGGTAAAATCTAAACACCAACAAAGCTATAATCAGGGCACCACTGCAAAAAACTATCTTCGTATACGATCCATTCTATTCTATCTCTCCATCCATTCAAACTAACACCATCCCAGTATCTCATCCCCAATCTTCCAAAGCAAAAAAATAGCTTTTAATCTTCATTCGACTCCGTCTCATCCTCACTCCTCTCCTTCATTTCCTTATTCCAAGTATTTCCCTTCCCCCTCCCTCCCTTCTTCCCCTTAACACCTTTTCCTCTCAATCCAACCGGAACCTCCTTCTTCACCACTCCATCCTCGAACAATACCCCAATATCTGCTCGTCTCGCAATAACCTTTTTCCACACATTTTTACTAATAACACCTCCATCATCCCCCTCGCTTAGTATTCCCCCGTTTCCGTTTTTGTACCATTTAATCTCGGGGTGAAATTCAAGAGTTGATTTGAGAGAAATGTAGATGGATACATCTGCATCGTCTTTACTAGTGGATGAAGAGGTTCGAGCCTCGGTACCATCAGAGGAGACAAAGATACTAGAGAATGCTAGATGAGCTTGCCCGCCTGCTTTTTTGATACCTCCGGAAGCGAGAATGAGTGGGTAGTTTGCGTACGAGGTTTCGTAAACGACGAGATCAGGTAGATCTACGGTGGAAGCGGTGAGAAGTTGGAGGGAGATAGAGGAGAGATTTGTTGAGGTGGTGGTTGTGGGAGTAGAAGAAGTGTTGAGACGAATGAGGTAGTTGGATGGAGACTCTGACTCGATTTCGGATGAGGAAATCGATTTTATGGTGAACCGGGATTTTGCAGAAGGAGACTGAATGATGCTTTGAAGTTCTAAGAGATTGAGATCAAGTGAATTGAGGTCATCGAGCTATGAAGCTGTTAGGTGATTTGATGCTTGGAAAATGACGTGTTTGTTGGACGAGCAGATTCAAATGTCGTGAAAGGTCTAAATTTCAGGTCATTTGTACTTACGACTTTTGTACAATTGAGCCAGCCCTCAGAATTAGCGGCAAGTTTCTCTGAGTCATCTCCCTGTTCCTGGTCTTGTTCTACTGAACGTTTGAGAACCTTGGCAAGGGCTCGAGTGACAGTAGAGTCACGTTCCGCAATAATGCTGTAGCCTCTCTGACGAGTCTTCTTATTATTGGAGATACTTCCTCCATGTTTACCTCTACCGTGTCTAGATTGATTGTTGGAGATGGGAGAGGGAGCCATGATCTCTCTATCAAGAGTCATGGCTGAAAGTGGTTGCATGACAGCAGCTGCCATTGTGCTGTTTTCAATAAAAAATTGGAAAAAGAGTTGGTATATGTAAGAGTTGTACACATTAAAAAGAACCAAAGCTGAGAGAATGGTGATACAGCTTTTTCAGACAAGGAAATACCGTGAGATATAAGAGATGAAGACTTGCGGTAACACAGCTTACATGCCATCAACAAGGAAGTATCATTATGATCATGTCGTATTGATTCGCCAAGCACACAACGTTTCAGTCGCGGGACATCGGGTCATGGCATCTATCCCCTACATCACTTGTAACGAGTGATTTACGTTATATGGCGGGGGCGGGACTTGCAATAATCCAAAAACTGATTGAAAGGGCAACCGCGGGGTGGTATCTAGCGGTGTGGACCCAATATATGTAACCTCAAAGTGGTTAACCACTCTAAAAGAGACACCCACTCCGTAATAGAATGCACACAATACCTCATGCGATCATCTGGGTCCAATCGTTCATAAGGCTAGAAGCGGTGTGTATCACCGGCATGCACGTGATCTAATGGCTGCAGCGCAACTCGAGATTCTTTTGTGATAGCGGAACGTATTGCCTTTGAGAAAGTCGATTCCAGATGTGATACTCTCTAGGAAGGATGGAAAACCCGGGATATCGAATCACTCAAATAATCATACACTGAAAACACTTATATTCCAAATACTTTATCATGATATACGTATTCATTCAAAATACAAAGATCTTAAATGTTTGTTGGCTTTGAAGCCCATGAGTTTGTTTATTCAAATTTCAATCCGAAATAATGATTACCTGGGTTGATTTTGAATGTTGAAAAGAGCTTGTATGTTCGGTGTCCCGCTAGAGATACTATACGAGGCATGCATTTCAGTCACTCCGTGGCACTAGCTCGGCGGAGAAAGAAGTAGCATGTTCTGTTATCTGACTCAATACTAGTTATGCCACTTTTGAATGTGAAATCAGAGCGTCTCATTCAGAGACTCCATGGTTGGGAACACTAGCTGATTAAACCAGAATAATGAAGCATAGAGCGAAATGACCAAAAGCAAGTCAAAATGTGAATGGTGCTCTCAGTAGGGCGTTATCTGTATTGATGAATTACAACAGGTGTCCGATATAACTCCGTAGTTTTGTTCACCAGTTCTCTGTTGCGGTGTGAAGTACAGTAGAAAAATAGACTTACTAGCATGAACCTATTAATAATTGGAGTAGAGTAGATCCTGTTTCATGCCCAAGCTATTCATAGACTGGTAGCTTAACGCCTCGCGCTTTCCGACCTATCCCATTACTTTCAAAGAACTCCCTTTTTTGTAAGTACTCATACAGGTGCACACAAAACGATCATACTTATGACCAAAGCTCGCCATATGAATTTCGAAAGCTGTTGAAATGATTCGTAGTGGGCGCACATCCACTCTCATCTCTCGCGGCCTCCGCTTTGGACATCCATTCTTGCATTTGTGTTATTCGATTGCTATTCTGGTTTGGGTCAGTCCTACTATTCTTAACCAAGTATCAAAGCACCTACCGATGGATGAGTTGAAAACCACTCAGGCGGAGCATTCTTCTCTGCGGCCTGCATCCTCTCCCACACGCCTACTGCTGCGTGAGGATCATAACAGCTCTTTGCCATGATCATCAGTCCAATATGATCAGCTTCAGTTTCCTGGTTTCTTGATGCCGGTAAATTCATGCCAAATTCAAGTGCGAGAGCCCCCAATATTTCACCTAGACCTCCAGTATATCCTGTAGCGTCCAAGAATCGAAACAATATACGCAAGGGCATATAAAATACCGCGGTTTTACTCATTGTTTCTCCCAAATGATTTGCGATATTATGCGCAATTTCATGACCAAGAATCTGCGAGATTGGTAAGTTAGTGAATGCCGATAAAAGAAAGATCAGGAGGAAAATATACTGTAGCAAGGCCGTCATCTGTTTTAGCAATCGGCAATAATCCTGTAAAGACAAATACTTTGCCTCCAGGTATAACAAAGGCATTCATTTCTGTGGAAATTAGGGTAAGCTAATCGATATCTAAAATAAGTATTCAGTTTCTTATTCACCTTGCGACTCTATCACATTTACTTCCCAGTTTACGTTGTCGATGCCACTCGCAGGTATTAGTCGACTCATAACTCTCTGTACCATCTGGGTCCTCTTATCCCAGTCGGGAAGAAAATGGTTATGGTACTGCCGCAATATCTGTTCATACGCCATCTGCCCTTCTGCTTCCATGTCCTGATGACTGTATATATTGAACCGCCTCCTTCCTGAAACCGGCACATCCTCGATATTGCTGGCATAAACCAATATACCACCACCCGCTATTAGGGCTATGAATGAGTGTAAAGCAGGATGTTTGGTGAAGTTTCTGATATGTTGCTCGGTCAAGAGAGGGCGTGCATTTCGAGCTTCATTAGGATCAAATCTGTAGTATCTCTGCCTGCGGTTTTGGTAGCTTCGTGAATGGGATGGATTGATAGATAGATGTGACCATCTTGGTAACTTATATTGGGTGACAGACAACGGCTGCAGGAGAGGGGTAGTATTAGGAGGATGTGCGATCGCGTTGTGAAGCGATAAACCTCGCAAGATAGATCTGGATATCATCTCTCGTCTGTTATTCTAATAGAAAACAACAACAATAACGGTATGTGGCAGCGAAGTTGAAGAAAATTTGCGTTTGAATTGGCGATGCAAATGTATTCCTTGAGCATTACTCGAATTTTAGGTACCTAGTAGTCACCCCAAGCGTCATTTCAGCTGATAAGGAAAATGATAGCAATCAACTCAGATGTGATGTAACAAACATATGCATAGAGAGAGAGGAGAGGTCAATCAATTATTTCTCAAGTATGAGATATATCGTACAGACTCCAGACTTAACGTTGTTTGAGGTATTTGCCATTCCGTACCTAGGTAGGTATTTTATTGACCAGAATTCCTTTAGAAAGTGTCGAAATTTTTAGAGAACGATGAACGATTGTCTACTTCGTACTAGGTACGATATGTAAGGGGCGAGGGGGCCGAGGGGGCCAAAGAAGCTTACCTAAAGAGCAGAGCTACCCCACTACCATGCCATGGGACAACACCCTTTACCACTGACGTATCCCCCCGTATCCCCCGTATCCCCCTCAGATCTCGAACCACTTTCCTTGGCGGATTGTCCCTTTGAATAACGGTGAATGAATTTCCTTTTCAGGTTCTGTTGCTATCCATTTCAATATCGTAAGTCTTTGCTTTGGCACAAATAACAAAAGCCTGGAATTTATATTCTTCTCTTCTCAACCGTTTTGATCAAAGGTTCCCGGTACACTTTACCAAGAGCTACTTGAGATTCTACTTGAACTCAATCTACATTCAAAATGATGGAAATTAGTGCAACAGCGGCAAAGATCACTCACGGTCTCTTCCAGAATACACATCCTCTCAAAGCAAAATGGAATCGCATTAATGGAGTTCAACTCCCAAGATCATCTCATAGTGTCTCGGTCGTCGCAGGTCGAGCATATATATTCGGAGGTGAAATCGATCCACGCGAACCAGTCGACAATGATATGCATGTCATCATTCTCCCTTCTGGCACAGTCACCAGCGCCGACTATCGAACTATTGCTGCCAAGCCTACACATAATGGTGGTGACGTTCCAGAAAAGAGAGTAGGACATACAGCGGGAGTCATCGGAGAACGAATCTTTATCTTTGGTGGAAGAGGTGGCCCAGAGATGAAACCTCTTGAAGAAAATGGCAGAGTTTGGGTCTACGATACTAGGACAGATAAGTGGTCTTTCTTGGATCCAGCTCCTGGCACGCCATTTCCAGCTGCGCGATCTTACCATTCAAGTGTTGCTATCGAAAAACCTGAGCCATCAAATATGAAGAGTGCAGACTTCGATCAGGCTATTGATGAAACTAAAATTGGCACAATTGCAGAAGGTGCTCAGACAGATGAAGAGCAGGGTGGTCATGGAACATTCTTCATCCACGCAGGATGCCCGGTCTCTGGACGAACAAATGATCTCTGGGCATTTGATGTTCGAAGCCGTACGTGGAAAGAATTTCCTTCTGCTCCAGGAAAGCCCAGAGGTGGTACATCACTCGCAGTTTCAAAACAGAGGATCTACCGATATGGCGGTTTCAATGGTGAGGGTGAGGAAGGTGGCTATCTTGACATTTTAGAATTGGCTCTTCAAACTTTCAACGACAAATCTGGTTCAGGAGAATTGGGAATCACTCCGAAAGGAGATTGGGAAACTTTGAACTTTGAAGAGGAGAGTATGAAACATCCCGGTCATAGAAGTGTGGCCGGCATGCATACCATCAATACTGGTAAGTTTCTACTTTATGTAATCAGTTTCTGGCTACATTGGGACGCAGCCTGTTTATACTATCCATAGAATGAAAGCTAACAATTTGTAGGTATGGGCAGAGAATATTTGATTCTCTTACTTGGTGAGAAAGATCCAAGTAGCGAAGGTCATGCTGGGGCTGGCAGGTTCTGGAGTGATGTTTGGGCTTTTCAATGTCCTCCCCAAGGCATGACTGCGGCAAGTTTTAAGGATGCTACCTGGCAAGCACTAGGTCGACAAACTGGTGAAGGTCTTTGGAGTCAAATAGTCGTTTCGGACTCTGAGGGTGTCGAAGGTGATGACGTCAGAAAGCTTGTTCCTGGCGAGCGTGGATGGTTTGCAAGTTCGTCAATGAGCGATGTTGACTTCAGAGGTATTCTCTTGTGGGGTGGTCTGAATGGAAAGAATGAACGTGAAGACAATGGATGGATCTTAACAATTGAATGAAAGCATAGCGACGAGAGAAATTAGGGCGTTTGGAAACGGAGACAGCTTTACTTAAAATACCATGAATAATGAATATGAATGAAATGAAATGACATATCTTAACGAGACGAATTTAATTATTATTCGAGGTAGCTCACGTCAAATGTTGTGATAAACATCGTGGGATATTCGAACGCTGATATTTCGATAACACATCGACATGCCTTGAAGTGATAGGTAATTGATCAGAAATAAACTCGTCAATGGCGAAGAATACTTTATCCATAGACTTCAACAAGACATTTCATTTTTAAACGATTGAATTGTCATTGGATTTTTAATCGTGATATATCATTTGAACAATCTCATGTGGGCCATCCCATCTTCCCCTTCACGGAGCTCGCCTCGCCTAGCTAGAAATGATAACGACCCCTCGTCGACCCCTCTTCTACTAAACCACAGCTACAAGCATATATAACATCAACACCTCTCAGCCACCTACAACGCATTCTAGAACTTACCCAAGTCTACAACAGCGTTGCAGGTACCCAACCATGCTATCCCAATTCCCTCCCCACTAACCACCCCCAGACCCAAAATGTCCCACGAAGCAGCCCTCACATCTTCCGCCGCGCAAGCCATTGCTCCCGATCTCTTCCCCCCACGCACCCCTCTCAGCACCTCCCAAATCGAAGCCAGCATAACCGCCTGTCTCACCGTACAGCGACGGGCGGTCACCCAAGGAAAACGACCCTTTGCCGCCGTGCTCCTGGGCCCCGACAACGAAACTGTACTCCTCACACACCAAAGCATCGATCAAGTAAATCACGCCGAGAGCTCGCTGGCCAAACTCGCGTACTCGCATTATACGAAAGAGTATTTGTGGAGATGTACGTTGGTTAGTACGTGGGAACCTTGTGCTATGTGTTCGGGTATGTTATGTTTATGTTTCCACGTTTTGACATGCGAGTCTCGCTGTTTGAGAGGGAGATTGTAGTAACCGTACTTGCATGATGATTTAGCGACGATTTATTGGGCGCATATTGGAAGAATCGTATATGCGGCGACGAATGAACAATTGGCGGGTCTGACGGGCCCCGGCAATCGAGAGAATTTTACGTTGAAATGGCACACGAGAGATATTTTGGAGGGGCAGCAGAAGGATATTGAGATTATTGGGCCGGTGGAGAAGATGGATTTGGTGGTTGTGGAGGAGAGTGATAAATATTGGTGTACTACTAGAGCTCGTGCATAAGTAAAATTGGATTACGGTTTTATGAGCTGTGGAACAACAATTGTTATGTATCAATTCTCGGTTTTCTATCACTCTCTCACCTTTTATTACACATGACTCCGATATTAGGCTGTGTGATACGGACAAATCGGTACTCAAATATTATTCCACGCCCTTCTCTCAACGACGTATTTAGAGATCAGGAAGATAAGCCTCATCTCCAATAAACCGTTCGTCTTGAGAGACGAAGAGCCATGTTGAATATATTTACAAGAGTAAGTCAACATCTAATGAACGGGCGTGCGTGTATGCTCTGCAATCACTTCACCTCAACCCATCTCAATCCCACCTTTTCTGGACTTCTCATTTGCAATAACAAAACCACAACATTATCTTTCACTACGTCCATAACTCTCCGCTTTGCTTGCTCTTGCGTCTCTCCTTCTTCCAGCACAATCTCAACCCTATGCCTTTTGAACAAGGCAACCATTGCTGCTACGAATTCCACTTGACTAAATTTTTTGCCAGGACATGGACGTACACCGTCCGACCATGGCTGATATGATCCTTTAGGTGGCGTGTGCACATATTCACAATCAAGTGGCGGCGTATCCGTACTCGGGGCTTTGGACAGAATCCAACGCGCTGCAGGATCAGTGTTAGTAATCGCTTATTCGGGAAATACCTTCAAGAAGGATTCGCAACCACACACTGTGTTAGGAAATGAATAGGGCACACAAGATGAAACGTAAGATAAAGTAAAGAGTGAACCAGTTGAGCTTACAGGGATGCCATTCGAGACTATTATCGCCCCAGTATGACGGATGGGAGTGTAGCGCATTAGTATTTGGGATAATGCGCGTATCAGGTGGAATGATGATTGTTCGACCATCGATAGCAAGAGGTTGCGAGGCCTCAAAAGTGGTCTTACAGATTCCGATGAGCGGATTCCAGAGGCGCACAGTTTCTAGCTGCAGCACACACTTAATGTCAGCATCGTTCTTGACTTAAGGAAGAAAGCACTCATTACCATGGTTGCAAGGCATCGATTTAATTTGGGATAGATCTCCTTGAAATCCCATGTCGATGGCATATCGTTAGTTATGACTGTGTTGATTTCTTCAGATATCCAGTCCTGGACTTCGGGATGAGCTGCGAGAAGATAGAGTGTCCAGTTGAGTACAATAGCAGTCGTGTCGTGACCAGCAAAATTATAAACGAATATGTTACCATAGATTTCCTCTTCGGTCAGTCCCTGAAAGCTATCTGTCCCATTTGAGGTTGAGTGATCTGACAACTGAGACTGTTCCTTGGAAGCCCGAAGCAACGAATTCGTAAACGTCGCGCTCCTAGTCTTTCCCTGCGAGATGGCATGTTTTTCGGCATTGAGCATCTCTGTCATGTAATACTTGAAGTCGACTGTTGCTTGACCTGTACGCTTCCATTTTGGCGGCCATGGCATTTTAGAGAGTAATCTGGGTCCAAGCACAAGAATGAGAAGACAATTTTCCAAGACTATGGCAAGGGAGTCTCTGTAGTTATATGTACGTCCAGGTTTGGGTAGCTCGATAGACTTTTTGAACGAGTATGATTTTCCAAATCCTGCCCCAGACAGCACATGGAGCGAGAAGGTTCGGGTATCCCTATCTGTGCGGGTTATGGGACCTTCTAAAGACTTCCAGAATTGTAGAATTTCGTCTGCTTGCCTCAAAGCCTCGATCCAAACTAAACTGTTGTTTTGATCGTTGAAAGGGGCGCTGGTGATTTTGCGCTGTCTTTGCCAATCTGCGCCGACGGCCTGGCATTAAGTTAACCTCGATAATTCTGGGGTTTGGGAATCAGCTTCACTTACCGTCGAGATATTAGGTCCGAACACTGCTAGCACGGCTATCACAGTAAGTAAAGATGTCAAAAAAAAGTTTATGTCATGCCTACCTAGGAGATCCGGAGGTCTATCAAAATCGTCCCTTCTTTTGAAGATCTCGCTCACTGCTTCGGGATTGCAGAGATATAGCCAATTGCGACCCGCCGAAACATGAATGACTGCATCACCCAGCTCCTGGTGCATTTTGTACTTGTCTCTAAACTCCCAGCCTGGCCGGCTGTATCGAGCGATGTCGCAGTCGCCAAATACAGCTCTTATTATAGGGAGCACGATGCCGGATATGAGAATCCACTATTCACGATAGTCAGCAACAGCCTGATACCAAAGATGTTGGAATATAGATAATATCAAATAGTGCTCAACGGTAGGGACTCGCAACATAGTTGACCGACGAGATCGTATAGTACTCACTACTGGGTTATCGCCGCTGGCGATGAGGATTCTGATCGGTATCCCTATTTGCGAGGCAATTCTGTAGTTTTTAACAAGACAACAAAGGTTCCAAATTCCAAAAGTGATAGGCATGAACGCCAGGAAAGCAACCACCAAGTAAGCCATAATGGTTGGGGGCGAGAACCGAAGAGTAGCAGAAAAAGAGGAATCGCGAGAAAACGAGGGAAAACGTGGGTGAGCTGGGACTGCTCAATGTCAATTCAGTTATTTGCCTTTTCTTCTCGTATGCAACGATACCAAATTTAACGCAGGTAAATTTACCCAACGGGGCAGCACAGCAGAGATCAGGACAACCATGGCAACTCGCCTGGTGGAGACTTCATGGGAGGGGTGGGAGATTCACGTCCGCTCAAATTTTCGGTTTCAAAGTGGTATTTTCTTGCCAGCTTTTTGATTAGGCTGGAAGTTGACATGATTTTATCAGCAGTGTAACCCTTTCTGTGATATTGTGAAGAAATCGGGTAATACCGCCGCAGAATCCATGGATACTATACCATGGTACGCATTCGAATTTCAGTCATGCATACTAGGCCAGCTCGGCTCGGGTGGGTGAACACAATTGGTGGGAAAGTTTAGCGTAATCAGAGAAAGGCCAAGCCGGGGCTCTTTAGGCATCTACTTAGTCATAGCCAGGCCAGAACAATACCTAGGCGAAAGAAATGGATAGATTAATTCTCGAAGAAACAATTATATCAGTACCTCGATTTCCCTTTTTCTCCAAATTAATTCATTCCAAAAGCTGTAAGTTTTGACTGGATGTGCCCTAAGCTCTTTTCGATACTAGTCTTGAAAGGTATCGTACCACATGGACCGGAACGAACCGTTTGTGACTACCTACCTAGATACCTAAGTAGGTAATGTATGATATATGGCATACAATGTAGCATCGAGACCTCCCTGTCGACCATACACATGTATGTACAGCGCCCCATGAATACACTAATCCTAGGATCTGCCTTTGCACGCACCCACTCGCATCAAATTTAGAATGTGTCGAAAGAAACATTCCAAAAATGTTGTCCCGCATAATGGAAAATTAGCAACCGCCCTCGAACCAGTAACGATTGAATAACCTGGAACAATGTTACGTTCATTGTTTTACTTTCCAAAAGCTTTGCAAAAGCTTTTGCAAAAGGATTAACCTTTAGACCAACACAGGAAGAACAGAACAGAAGGGAAGCAAAGAATATGGAGAAAAAAATACTAGAGCCTGAGATCATGCCATCATCTCCATCTCCATCTCCTCATACCTCAGAAGGTGCTACGATCGAAAACTTGGGCCGGAATTCTCTGTTAGAAGGCGACAACTTGGAAACATCCGACACCACAAGCCCCTATCTCCAGGGTTGGAGACTGGCTGTTGTGATCACTTCACTCACTCTTGGTATCTTTCTCATTGCTCTCGATACAACCATTATTGGCGTCGCTATCCCAAAGATCACGTCGGATTTTCGAAATCTAGATGATATCGCTTGGTTTGGAAGTGCCTACCTATTGACGGTGACAGCATTCCAGCCATCCTTTGGTACTCTATACAAATTCTTCAATGCGAAATATGTCTACTTGATCTCCATCCTCATATTTGAAGGTACCCTACTCGCTCATTTCATTCCTCTGTATAATTTACTTGCTAACTGAATGGAGTCGGATCCATCCTTTGTGCTGCCGCACTCAACTCTTCCATGTTCATACTCGGCCGTGCGATCTCAGGGCTAGGAGCTGCAGGTCTCTATCAAGGAGCTCTAGGTATAGTAGGGTATACTGTTGTCCTAGAGAAACGGCCACTGTACTTTGGGATCGTCGTCAGTTCCTTTGCAATCAGCGGGTGCATTGGGCCTATAATAGGTGGCGTGCTAACTGACCACGTATCTTGGCGATGGTGCTTCTGGATGTGAGTTTTAAGCATTTCTGATTACCCATACTCCTTACACGCCGTGTTATTCGGCTAGGTCTGACTCGATTCGTTTCAGAAACGTCCCTATCGGTGCGGTCGTTCTGGTGGTTGTAACAATCTTCCTAAATCTCAAAAGCTCGAACATTGAGAATGCTGCATTGCCACTTAAATCAAAAATGAAGTACGTTGACGGGGCGGGGACTCTTACATTCATAGGAGCAATAACATCCTTGCTGCTAGCTCTTCAATGGGGTGGTCAAAGTCTGCCTTGGAGCTCGCCAAAAATCATTGGTTTACTTGTTGCGTTTGGCGGCTTAGCTTTCATTTTCGCTATTATACAATGGAAGCGTGGAGAATGTGCTATAATCCCATTACGGGTTGTTTGTCAGCGATCCGTTTCCATGGTTATATGTTTGTTATTTTTCGTTGGGCTAACGATAACTGTTGTGAGACATGAGCTTCTTTTTCTGTTGAAATCTGGTATACTGATAGATATCTAGCTTTCGTATTATATTCCAATATATTTCCAGGCAGTTCGAGGGCTATCTGCAACTGCGAGTGGCATTCGGTTTATTTCAATGATCGTACCTCAGACAGTATGTCTGATCGTAGTTGGAGCATTCGCCTCTATATGGGGATATTATGTAAGATAAAAAATGGCCCCAATTTCATATGTTTCTAACGCCCGTTAGGCCCCCTATATTATAGCTGGAACGACAATTTGTACTGTCGGCTGCGGGCTTTTGACAACGATTGGACTTGGAACGACTACAGTACAATGGGCAGCTTTCATAGCCATCATAGGAATTGGATTTGGGGGAGCATTGCAGTTACCTTATACAGCCCTTCAATTGGTTTTAAGGTAGGAATTCATTGCCCTCTGGATCGTTTTATCTTGATATCTGACTGGAAATAGCGAGAATGACCTCCCAACAGGAAATGGTAATTGAAGTGCCAATCTCACGTCTGTTCGTCTGCTAACACCGCTCAGCAATTGCCGTGTTTTCTTCGCAATTAGGAGGGTGAGAACAAAATCTGTTTCTAATTCGTTATCTCCGCTGACCTATATGTCCTGATAGTGCTGTAGGGCTTGCTATAGGGCAGGTATTACTACTTACAAATCTTCAAACAAATATTCCTCGCCTTGCACCATCAATATCCCCTGATGCTGTCATACAAGCTGGCGCTTCGAATCTCAATCTTCTCACGGCAGATCCCGAAGTGTTGATTTCAATACGTGGTGCATGGTCAAGTGCTGTACATGCGGTGTTTGTGCTCGCTCTAGTAGCTTCAGCCCTCTCCGTTCCCTTTTCCTTTGGAATTGAACATCTGAATGTGCATGTTGTTGCAAAGAAGAGGAAAGAAGCCCAGTAGTCCAGGTCGACATGAAAACTTACGGGGGATGAATGATTTCCTCCAAGTGGTCAATGATCAGGTGTAGGCATAATTTGTACGATATGAGGATAGTAGTGGACAAGATAATCAGACGATGATAGTACTATCGAGAAGTGAAGTAATTAATAGCTACAGTTGTTTTACAGGGGCAGTATGGTGAATTTCAGTTCAGATCTCTTCAGTAGGAAGTGTATTATCTTCAGAAGCATCATATACACACAGCGCGATTGGCAATTTTTGAAGGAAATCGTTCAATTTTTTATATATCTGAGATTGCGATTGTGCACCTGTGAATGACCCAAAGACTTCATGTTGTTTTGTTGCACATTTCATCATCTCACGAGAACAGCATCGGAACCGGCTTCTGTTCTCATATATTTCTAACAGTCAAGCTCATCATAATACAACAAATGATGGCCCTAAGTTGGAATACCATATCCACAACTAAACATGATCAGTATTTTTTTTCCAAATTTAGGGTTCTGTTTCGGATCGTACCACGGCGAATAAACATGCCACTGTGAAATTGAGTTAGAGAACATGTATTTTGGTTCACGCGGCGAAAGGGAAGTATCTACCATCATCCCATCGCATTGAGCCAGCGCGGAGACTCTGAATACCCAACTTCACCATGATAGTCACGATGATAAAACGGATGGTGAAATTGTTGGTGCTGTACGGGGGTGTCATTCGGCTGGGGGGTATGGTTGCGGGAGTGTGAATCATTGTGAAGAAATGAAGGTCCAAATCATAAGGGGGAGGTTATGATGGCGAGAATGATATACGTTATGGCCACACGGGAAGTTGAATAGCATCGAAGCTTTAACCGTAGCTTGTTGCGCCGGAGAAAACTATTCACCAAGGCTTGGCAAATGCGAATGAGAAGTTGCTTCCGATATATTGATGTACTTTATCGAGTCTTTCAAACGGAAAACCCTGTGAGAGGTACTGTAAGTAACAGTGAAATCGCAGCCTTGATATTCCAGCACTGCCTTTCTTTCTGTGCTCCTGTTCCATGCAGACAACGATTCATTGGGAACGATTGAACACGCAACATTTCCCTAAGTCCACTAGCACTACCTGAAGACTAAGCATTTGGCTTCTTATTCGCCTCTGAGCAATTGGAATCTGGCAGGGGGACTAAAAAAGTTGGGTGCCGCTATTTTTCAAGCCCTGACCTGCAACGACTTACCAAACATTGCATAAGCCAATTTCGGCTAGAATTGTTCAAGCACGAAAGGGGAGTGTTGCACCGTGTCTGACCACCCCAAACTCCTTCCCTGAAAACACCTTCTCAATGAAGAAGATTTGGGAGGCAGAGCACATTAAGTGTGCATGCTGTCGCTTATTTGGCTCACCGAAGAAACGCGGCACATAAAAAAAGATCCCTATCTTTTCCAAAGAGAATTATCGAATCAAACAATCAATATTTTGGATTATGAATGGTAATTAGTAGACTTATAATTCATGATATTTTGATACTTTTGTAACATTTTTGTATTGGCGGGCAATTTCAAAATATTAGTGGTATCAAAAGAGTGAGCTCGTTTTTTCGTCCTCGGTGAGCTTGGTTAGCAACATCTTGTTTTTCCTGTCATGTGTAAAGACATCGGTTAATGATTCCAGATAATTGCCGGCCCCCGTTCAAAATCCGTCAACGTTGCATTTCTGGCATTGTGCGGCTGCAGGTGTGTGGTTTTACACTCAGGATTTTCAGTCCTACACTGATTATCTAGATTGGGTGTACGTAATGTATGTAACTATTCGAGTGTGCGTGATAAGAATAGTAGCATTTCTTTATGCTTAGTATCTTCTTAATCTTGAAAATCCAGGTGTGATTTTGCGGCAAAAGATATCTCGATATATAGGAAACTGTAAAATGTGCCTGTGTAAATATTTAGCTCTTCCCAACTTTGATCGATCAATCGTCCAGTGCCGATTACATCAGCCTTGATCTTCAAGTCCCCTTCTATCATCCTTTAAAGGCTACAGAATTTTGATATCCTCTAAAGTTTATCACTGCAATTTTCTTGCTGTTGTTATTTCATACAAGATTCAAACAATGGAGTCGGCGGCGCCTACAGAAAGACCTGCTCTGGTCAAAGAATCAGTCTTTAATGTGAGTAATTCAGAGCGATGCATCTTTTCAGCTGCATAGGATATCATCATTGACTAGCCTCAGGGAATTGTTTGGGGCGGAATGGTCGTGTCTCTTCTTTTTGTGATTGGAAGAATAGCAATCCGCCTTAGAAGCTTCGGGCGCCTTTGGCTAGACGATGCGTTCGTTGTTGTAGGATGGATCTGCATCTTGGTCTCAACCATTATTTGGCATTACGAAGCACATTCCATGTTTCTTAGTGCTGCAATTGCCTCTGGTCAAATGTCTCCTTTGGACGACCCCACCTACGCAACTGACACCGAACATTACCTGCGCTCATCTGTTGCGGTTATCATCCTGTTCTATACCAGTCTGATGACAATCAAACTATCATTCATGTTATTCTTTCGGAGGCTCCTTAGTGGAGTCCATGAAAAAGCACTGTTGATTCAATGGTGGTCTATTCTTGCCGCCATTCTTACCTCATGGCTCGTTTGTATTGGGGATATCGAGTATAGGTGCCTTGTATCGGACTTTATTGTGATTGCTACGAAATGCGTGCAATCAGAGTCGATCGACTTTCAAAGGATCACTCTGGGCGTGAACTGCGCCTTAGATGTAATTACAGATATACTAAGTAAGTAATGTGGCCGAGATATGTCAGCTTTCACTAAATTATCCAGTAATCACAATTCCGGTAGCAATACTATGGAAAGTCAAAATCACACCACGCCACCGAATGGCTCTATATGGACTGTTTAGCTTGACTGTCATCACAATGGCGTTTGCGATAATACGTGTAGCTGTAGTGACAGCTGCGTCCAGACAACCTGATTCAAGTTGGCTTTACATGTGGAGCGCTATCGAGCCTCCAGTTGGTGTGTTCTATTTGTTTTTGCATTGCCCTTCCTCGCATCAGCTAACAAAACCCAGCGGTCGTCATCTCGTGCCTTGTTTCTTTTAGAGCTCTTTTCGGCAAGAAGGAACCCGTATCACGCGTAACAGGCACGTACTTCGGAAAACGAGCAGGTGGTTATGGCACTCCGTTCAAGAAAATCAGCAACAATGGGGCTCAAGATAGCGCTGACTACACTATGGATACTTTGGTCGAAGATCGCCATGAATCTACAGGACCAGGAACTCAGTTGTATTGCACAACCTCTCGCGAGCGCATGCTACATGTTACCGCAAGCGATGAGACGCATGCTGATCCTCGCAAATGAGGGGCAAATGAAGGGGGCCAAATTTGGATGCGTAATTTGAAGGACGCCCTTACATTTGAACATCTTTACACAGCACACTAATGTGCATATCAATCTTATGTAAATAATAACCGTACGGAGTAGTATCATGACCGCAGCCTTTGTCATTATAGCTTTACATAGGAAGCTTCCTATTGATCAATGATAAATTTAACTGCATCAAAAGTCAGTAAGCAAAACAAATTGTTGGTTCACTTGAAGAAAATTACGCCGTCTTTCAGGGATTTAGAACACATTTGTGTCGGAAGATCGGTCGGGTAAGCAAGTAAGATATGATCTTATTTTTGACATCTTTCGCCAAAACGGGTAAGGTTATTTAGTTAAATGTACGTGCGAACCTTGTAGCCGCATCCGCTTTTTACCCTGCTGCATTTCAATGTCAGCAACGAAAAGAGATACTATCCCGATTCATGGAAAAAATAGTATTCACACCATGTAGATATATCCCTTGTGTGCAGGCATTGAGCAATCCCTATCGCGGGTAGAGCCGCGTGCTAAGTGGACAGATGCATGATGCGGGATCTACATTAATAACCTTTGGTTGCAAGTTGCGATAAAGCAGAGAATACACAAATGATATACGCTGAAGCTCTTGCATCTTGCTACTTTGGTCTTTTGACCTGATTTCTCTAATTCTACTCCGTGAAAATTCCGCATCCAATTCTGTTTGTGCAATAGAAACTTTTCACGTTTGCTATTATTACCGTATGAAGCATCACTCGCTTATGCCCCTACTAAAACTAGTTCCGAATTATACTAATCAATAATGATACCCTATATATAGCGAGGATGCAAAAAGCGAAGACTCTCTGTTGTATGGCCTGGCTTGGCCTGCCTGCTCTTGCATCGTGAAATCCAGCATTTCACCAACAATGCAACGGTGTCGTACCTACTGGCGAGTAAAGTGTGTTTGTCCTCTTCTTCCTCCATCCCCTGTATAAGGAAACAACAAGTCGAATCTATCTATATGCATCATTAAAGTGTCGATTTCACATGTCAGTCTTTCTTCTTCAAATCTCCATTGTCCCAGAATAGCTAAAATTCGACGGCCTTTCGCCCTATCTGGAATCTGCTCGCATGAATGCGCCTCGAAATCATTGATTAGTAGATTAATTTCTGGTTCTTCGACATGCCAAAATAGTTCCATTCATGACCCCACATCAATTGTGACTCTTCAATATCTAGAAATCGTTATCAAGTGGATCAATTATGCAGTCTCAGATACTTTAACGGTTTTCCAACTGGGACCTAATTGCATCACGCACCGGCGCGTGCACATTCTCCACAAACGAGTTCCAGGACTTGACACCAACCGCATCATTGAGGTCCATGCTCTTCATGATACTTGTTTACTCACATACCACCTTACGAATCTTCATAGCTAGCTTCGATGCTAAGTTCTGGTTGCATCGTGCAACGTTAGGTTCTTCAGCGGGCATCCAAATCCTAGCCTATGCCTTGGAACTGTGCCTCCCACATCGAAGCACCTTCAAATTGCACCCACCAATACCATCATACTCAGTGGAGGAATGAGCATTATTATTTTTAGCCCACAGTCTTTGCAATGCCGGTTTTTATACTCAATTAGATTTTGCAGGCATCGGTCTATGTGTCCCCTTTTATCGTTACGATCAGTAAATGTATCGTGTGGAGGCTTGCATGATACATACTGTGATACATACTGTGATACATACTGTGATACATACTGTGATACATACTGTGATACATACTGTGAATCTCTTTGGGAATTTCGTCTCACAGGCCAGCAGTTCGAGTAGAGCTTCGTTGGGGTCGGAGGCCGGCATGCATTCTATCATGTTTTGTTCTAGTCTCAAATCGATGTTTCCTTTCAGACTTGGATATCTCGAAATTTTAGGTGCATGTTCCAAAGAAAATTGGAATCTCCACCTTGGAAACATCAAAGGAGTCCTGGGAACCGGTGGTTTTCGGGCATCACTGAGTTTCGTGTGCATTCCAACCTCCGGCGTTTCTTCCTTTTGTGACTACTGTTACTTAATTCCTTGTTGCGTCGTAATCGCTGGTACCCTAAGTCCCAGAGATCCGGGATAGTGAAGGCTCATGACATCTAAGTCTAATGTCAGGTTATCACCTCCCCCTTCTAGTGTTTCTCGCATATTACATCTTGAAGATTTAATATCACTGTGGCATTGGAAATCAACCTAATTGACAATGTCCGTCAGCTCAGAGTCAAGCTCCCAGGACGTGGTCGTATCTTTATGGATGCATTGCAGCATATCTGACACATCATAAATTGCGATTTGCTAGTACCAATTCACCCGTGTATTCGTTTCCACTAAAACGCAGCCCTGATCGCTCAACGAGAATCTGGATAATTTGGACCCATTGACGGAATGCTGTAGGTCCTCCTGTCTAGCAATGCCAATGGAGGGCAGACTCCTGCACTCTTGAGGCGGAATCACCGCTTCTCAATTTCAGGCTTAGCTAGACTTTAATACTTTATCTATGCATCGAGAATAAGACGGAATAGTGTGTGCCCATCTGCTCAAAGTTCTCCTACGTTCTCGAAAGGGGAACTTCCTGAATTCATCGACTTGCCTGGCGGCAAAATACTCTTGACTGCCTAGGCGAGCGTCTGCCTAGGTTCCACGGGAATCTTTCTGCTTTGATAAGTTCAATGGAATTGGAAAAGGAAACTGCCAGTATAACATCTTCGCAATTCTTGACATGTGCTTGCCGAAGTGATCATCAGGTATTCCGATAGGTTCAAAAATGCCTACCTACAAGCTTATATCTATAGCATCTCGCTCTCCCACTTCAATCTTGCTCAGATTTTCCTTGTATGTATTTCCTCTTAGAACATCTCTATCAATAGCTACATCGTCATCGTTTTCCTGACCGCCAAGACACCTCGAGGAAAAGCACAGGCGCTACTCCATTCTCAACCATAACCACCACAAATCTGATAGCTAAATTATGCTCTCAGACGCATACCTGTCAATAAAAGATGTCTTTGATGTCGCCTTATATGGCAGCATGTTTATTGGAAGGTATAGCCTTCGAAATCTTCTCCCTTTTGTCTACGATCAAGGTCGTCAACATTACTTCTTGTATATTATCCTGCTTTATCTGTGCTGGGAATTTTATAGAGTAACTTATTCATACTATTTCATGACACCGGTAAGAAACTCTTACTTTATCCTCCCTTGTATTTTACCTTTAGACGATCAACTTACGCACCGACAGCGAAATGTAGAAGTAGTGGGTGCTTCCACTCTCTTGCAGAATATTATGACCAGTTGGGAAAGTCTATTCAACACAGGAGGGCTTATAGCCAAAGGGTATGCTCGTGTAAGTAGATGTCTCGTTCAAACTCTGCTGAAGTTTGAAGGCATAGCCTATTTATATTTCTAGGCGCACGGAAAACCATTCGCAGTCCCACAACAAGACAAATACCTTCTTGTTGTATCGTCTCCAGAACAGATCCACGAGTTAGTTGCAGAAGCTACTCGAAAGAACAGCCGTATCTCTTCTCAAGTACTTGGAGTTGATGTGAGTACTTCCTTTCAAACAAGAAAATTTCTGAACTGACACGTCAAAAGCTTTTCGAACCGGAATACACCCTCTCAGCTGAACGAGGGGAATCAAAGACGCACATCGCATCTAACCATTTGAAGCACAAGATTACCTCCCATCTCCCTTATGCCTTCCCTGAAATGCAACAGACTGTTCAGAATGCCTTTCTAAACGAAATGAAGGGAGACAAAATAACTGACGGTGAGTTTGATTGACGCAATCTGGATACATCTAATTGATTCTTATTAGGCTGGGAAAAGGTTACGCTTTATTATGTGGCAAATCGAATTGCAGGCAGGATGAACAATGTCCTTATCTTCGGTGATGAACTTGGTAAGCCTTGGTGCTCTCAAGTGCTACAAATACTAACACTCACTCACAGCAAGCAGTACCGGGTTTTATGAGTCATGCATGAGATTTATAACTGATGCTACCATTCTTCTTGGGATACTTCGTCACATTCCCCGCATCTTTTATCGGTAAGAAAGAATCCTGCCACTTGTTCCTCAAGACTAATTATGTGCCTATTATTTTAAAGACCTGTATCGTGGGTGGTCATGAACTACAGCGGCGCTAGAGCAAAGTTCGAATCCCTTGTTGCTTCCGAGATCATAAAAAGACGATCTGAAAGTCTCACGGAAAAAGAGAAGCACGTTAGTCTGCTGTGACATGCCTAATATTGACCGCGTTATAACTGACTTCCCACCAGAAGGACTGCTTACAATGGATCATGGACTATTCTGGCGACGCACCTGTTGATTACATCGCACGACAAATGCTCTCTATGACACTAGGTGGAGCGCACCAGCAGCCTATGGTGCGTATAGATTCGACATCTTACTTCAGATCTGTACCCAGTCCCGCTGACGGCAGAAACAGTATGCTGCATTCCTTCTTTACAATTTGTGTCTTCATCCGGAATACACGGAAAAGCTAAGGGCTGAGATTCGGGCCACCAAGGAGATCCAATTCCGAGACCTTCAAAGCGGCACCCCATATCTTGACAGTTTTCTCAGAGAAGTGGCTCGACTTAATCCTTTGACTCATGGTATGTGATTCTGACTCGACATGCGAATTGAAATAAAGATCTAACAGAACCAAGTTGCCTTGCCACGCAAGGTCATGTCAGAATTCACATTCTTAGATGGAACGCATGTACCAAAAGACAACTGGATCTGTGTTCCACATGAGCCATTGATGAGACTCTCGGATGTTTATGCCGTCCCCCAAGAGTTCAACGGTTTCCGGTTCGTAAATGAAGACAGTAGCGGTATTCGATCCAAAAACCGATTCTGGGATATGAGCCGAGAGTTTCCCTTCTGGGGAAATCCCAAAACAGGATGGTACGTAGCCATCATGAAGATGATCCACTTGAATGAATTTCAGGCTAACTTTACGAGTAGTCCGGCCAGATACTACGTGTCGATGAACATGAAGATGATAGCCATACACTTACTTGACAACTATGATTTCAAATTATTCGAAAATAACGCGCCGCCAAAGCTTTCTTATCATGTTTTGGACATGCCTCATCCCAAGTTGAAGGCCCTGGTCAGAAGGCGCGAGCATATAGAAGTGTAGATCATGTCTGAAGGTTCTCTATGTTTCTTGGGGTTCATTCGTCTAGGTAATCGGGAGAAAGTCTTTTCTTTCATTTCTTATCGTCCATATTAGTAGCTATACCTCAATATGAGTAGAACATGCGAGCATATTTGAGGCGAGTCAAATTTATCAACATCATAATACAAAAATTTAGTTTCGATACCCGGAGCCCATTGGTTGAGACATGTGGATAAAGATGTAAAGCACCAAGGCCACGCCCTTCTAGATAAAACGGCCATTAGATCCCACCATACTTTAATGATTGACCGTGAGCAAACCACAACTCCCCTCGTGTCTATGATATAACACTCATTTTGCAGAAAGAATCAGTTATAGAATCTCGAGAATAGGCCGCTCACAGTATAAATGTTGAACGCAATCAGTGGGTAGCCATGGCAAATGTAGCTATGAACATCAAGGCTTATTGCCCTTCACCTCACCGAGACTTGCAATTGCTTTGACAGAGTTGGCTACCTCAACACCGTCTCTGATGTAAAAATTATGATGCCAGTTAAGGAATGCCCATTATTCATATCTCTAGCAAATGCGGTCGAAGTCAAAGATGAAGTTGCATTTCATATCATCATGATACTCATTGACTCGTCTTATGATACCTATCCAAGTACATCAATCACACCAATTTTCGCTGTTGCCCTAGATCCCTCACTACCCACCCAGTATGAAACCATGCCCCAGAATTTCAACAATTCGAAAAGTCTTAACTTAGCATTTACTAGCAAAGTCAGAATCTCGATAAGATAGTAAAGGCATTCAAAGGCGTTTGGTTCACCTTTGTTTCAACGTCGAATCTCCATTTCATGATCCGATCAACTCGACCATACACTCTGAGGACTGGGCGTTCCAATGGCAGTGAATTGGAAGAAGAAGAATTAAATTTAGCAAGCACAGTGAATCCAGGTCATTTGAAATCCTAGAAGCATGTTAACTTTGAGGCTTAGCGATCAAAGAATCTAATTCCATTCACCCCTTTAGGTCAACTTCCTCCTACAAGTACTGTGGTATTATGGGCCAACCCTCGAAAAATATCTCTTCAGTCTTGATATCGAAAAGAAACTACCCCGGCAAACACTGTCACTTACAGAGGTGGATTTAATCTAAAACGTAAAACTAAGGAAGTGGTTATGCGATAGCCACTACTGAGCCAATATTCGTAGAAGTTGACTGCCGGGCAGAAAAATAGACCTTTTCGGAGAAATATCAAGAGGGGTTCAGACTCTCATCTCTTGTCTTCATTATTGCTATCGCTTACAGCTCTTCACTGCCACTCATAGCACTATCGTTGTCACTGCCATTTACATCATAGCAACCTAATCAGACGAAACTTATTGACAGCCACTGGGCGTGATTGAATCTCCGGAAAAAAAGATTATGGTTTCATTAGACAGAAATTCTGACCATTGCGTAACAAACTTCCTGGTAAAATAACTCATGGCTTGGAACATTGTTGTCTTGCTGGAACTCAATCGAGCAAATAAACAATGCAAAGATTTGGAAAGAATTGTTCGGTTCGAGAAGATGATGGCGACAATATAAAGAATTCCGCAGCATGAAAGCTCAAGCTTGAAAGGCTTACTGAGAACTGACCAGGAGAAGATATAGCAAATTGGACATAGGTTGTCGAGCCGTTGGCAAATGTTTACACTTCTCATTCATACGAATTTTATATTTCCCCAACTAAGATATCAAAACGAATGATAGGTATCGAATTATCTGCCAGTCCAACTCCCAGAGACCTAGCCTGTTATAATATTGCGTTTGTCCCGTGTACTTATTTCTTGTGGTGTGAACTTGAAAGAATATGCGAGCTCATTGTCTTACTCCATACTATGGAGTAGGTGAATCATACTCGAGGTGTGAAAATAAAACAACGGACGAGAGAGCTTGGAAGCTTGAGGAGAATACTTGGTAGAGAGGAGAGTTCCAATAATCTTCAGATGAATCAAAGAGTTCATAATCAAATACAAGCCGATGGAACAAAATAGAACAAGACAACAACTTCAGTCCCCAAAGCATATTTCTGCCAAGCAAATCGTACAGATTCATGCAACTATCCGCACTTGGCAATCTGTTAGTGAGGTACGCCTTCCAACTATTTCAATACGATTGATATGATGAAACTTCACTCAATATTCTCATGTCAAAATTTTGATATAACCTCGTAATTTTTCTATTATCGTTCGTGATATTCGCGGCCTCGCCTGAAGATAGAAGGTCTATCAATGCTTACAGACTGGTAAACTCCACTTTTGCTCGAGAGATAGATTGGGTTTGAACTTTGGTTTGAGCTTATCGTACCTGACAATATGCACAGGGCGAGGAATGTTCTATGCTTGTCGCTGCATTTCGACTCTTGGGATGATTGATAATTCTTCAATTCATGAAAATATCAAAGAGAATGGTGGAGGCAGGGAGGCAGGGAGGCAGGGAGGCAGGCTTGAGGCCCGGGTGCCGCAACTTCCTATCTACTACGCCTTCTCGCCTTTTCTTATTCATCTTGATTCATTTACATGATCAACGAAATATTCATTACTGATATCATCGGGTCTATGCTATTCACTAAACTCTAACAGGCAGGTGCGCAGAGGGCCGAGGCGATTAAGAGAACTAAAGCCGGTAAGCGAGCCTATCTTGACTTTTTGATATCTCCAGTTTATCAAAAACGGGGAAAGATATACTAGCGTCCAATCCATTCCCCTCGTACCTTTCAACACCATGTCAATTCATGTCATATCTTCAATATCATAGGTTGAGATTGGGTTACATCGTGTGTAAGGTACGGCAACTACGGTGAAAGGATGGTGAATCCTCAATGTCTTAGTTCAAGAACCATGAATCAGGACTAGGGTAGTCCTTCCACATCGTCATAATCATGGAAATTTACATGAGATGACAGCTCCGATAGCTCTAAGCTCTCATTACTTTTCGGATAGCAGCTTTAAAAATACTTAAAGCTCTCCCAGATCCCTCGTATCGAAGATTTCCTTCTACATCCGCAATATTTTCACACGATCCGAGTTTTGTTACTTGACGGATCAGCCAAGATGCGTTTCTCAACCGTAGTTTCGACTCTTGCTATTGCAGGTGGAATCGCCGACGCCACTCTTCATTCTGGAAGAAGTTTGAGGCATGTTGGAAAGAAGGACAAGCAAACCCACAAAGCTAGGGATACGGCTCCAAGAGGAGAGCAGAAACATGAAAAAAGGGATGCTAGTTTTCCATACTTGACTAATTCCACTGCTAGTAAGTATTTCGAATGCAACATTGTAGGAAAACCACTAACAACTTCGACAGAATTCAGTGTGAATGGTTCCGCTATCCCAGATGTACCTTTCGATGCTGGAGAATCATATGCTGGTTTGTTGCCAATTTCAAAAGCCGCAAATGAGACAAGAGAATTATACTTTTGGTTCTACCCATCGACAAATGAATTGGCTTCCGATGAAATTCTCATTTGGCTTAACGGAGGTGTAAGTGACTTCACCAATTGTATATACATATCCACAACATCTGACTAATTGGTATCCCAGCCCGGATGTTCATCCCTCGAAGGATTAATTCAAGAAAACGGAGCTTGGATCTGGCAATACGGTACCTACGCTCCTGTTCAGAACCCTTGGACCTGGGTAAACCTTACCAATGTTGTTTGGGTCGAACAACCTGTTGGTACTGGTTTCTCCCAAGGTATACCTACTGCTACCAGCGAAGAAGAAGCCGCTGCCCAGTTTCTCGGATTTTGGGAGAATTTCGTCGACACTTTCGATTTGCAAGGGAGAAAGATCTTCATCACTGGTGAATCGTATGCGGGATACTATGTTCCATACATTGCCGATGCTATGTTTAACAAGAATGATACTTCTACTGTGAGTACCCCCATATCATCAATTGAATATGAATTGAATCTGACGATCAATAGTATTACAACCTCGAAGCAACCATGATCTACGACCCTTCTACTTCTTACGATGCCGTTCAAGAACAGATCCCCGCAGTTCAATTCGTTGATTATTGGGGTGGTCTCTTCCCCTTCAATGATTCCTTCGTTGAACAAATTCACAACGTGTCTGATTCTTGCGGCTACACCGATTACCTCGCCAAATACCTTACTTACCCACCACCCGGGCCATTCCCATCCGCTCTCCCTGGCACAGGCCACGATGGAATTTCTACCACTGACGAGTGCGACGTCTTTGATTTGATCTACAATGAAGTCTTCAGCGTCAACCCTTGTTGGGACATTTACCAAGTAGCCACCACTTGCCCTCAACTCTGGGACGTTCTCGGATTTCCCGGCTCTAACCCCTATCTACCTGCCGGCGCCTCCGTCTATTTCAACCGCACCGATGTTCAAAAAGCTATTAACGCTCCCGCCATCGAATGGGAATCATGCTCTAGCATTGACGTCTTCGTAAACGGAACAGACAATTCTCTCCCCTCCGGTCTCTCCGTCCTCCCCTCCGTCATCGAACGTTCCAAACGTACCGTTATCGGCCACGGCGCTTTAGACATGGTCCTCATCGCCAACGGCACTCTCCTCATGATTCAAAACATGACCTGGGGCGGAGCTCAAGGTTTCACAAGCAAACCCTCTGATCCCTTCTACGTCCCATACCACACCGAGCTCTCCGATTCCACTCTTGCTGCTTCCGGAGTCTTGGGTACAACACACACAGAGCGAAACCTCACATTTGTGTATATCGATTTGAGCGGTCATATGGTTCCTCAGTATGCTCCTAGTGCGTCGTATAGAACGCTCGAGTATCTGTTGGGAAGAATCGATAGTCTGTCTAGCACAGCGCCATTTACCACACAGGAGGATGTCGTGCAGAGTACGGCTCCTCTTGGAAATGGTACCGGACCGCCAATCAAGAGACAGTATGTTGGGGGTATGCAATTTTAGATGTGATGGGTAATGGGTGTGTGGAAGTGGAGAGGAATAGATAGAGAGATGATGCATGATTATAATGTGTATGATGAAATGAAAATATGAATTGATTCTTAATTTCAGGATAAAAATGATCTTAGTGACTCGAAATTATTGTGTGGAAGGGCTCACCGGGGATTGTGCATATAGACGGAGCTCGCCGGTACACACAGTGGACAAAATAAACCATAATTCAAGACGAATCATTCCGATTTTACAACCAAATCAAGGCTGAGAGGAGAGAGCACGAAAAAGGTTTATAGTTTGAAACATCCAAAAGTGTCGTTGAGCTAAACTGGAATTTCGATTTCGAGAGGCGATGTTGGCCCGTGGCGAAGGGGAAGAAGGATATTGTTCCCAAAATTGCTGAGATGCTTTGATATACCGTATTGATAGATTTCCCTCATCTCACACTTCAAGTCGACAATATGTTATTGCTTGAAAAAATCCCCGTTCACTGGACTGATAATGAACAAGACTGACACAGCAAAGTAGGTTCATGCATAAAGTAAAAGGCAGCAAAACTATTCAGATTTTGATATATTTTCGTACAATGTGATAAAATCAATGAGAGTGGACTATCTCAAAAACGCCTGGTCATCGTCCCCCAAAACTCCTCGCTCCCGTATGTTTACTTGTGTGCTTTGATACAAAGGCCCGCCGCCTAATGAAAGTGTAGAGTGATCACGATCGTGAAAGAGCGTTGTCTCATCTCTTTTCCCACTGCTGTCCTCTCGCCTCATCCAGTATATGTTCATCCTCCATCCTTATGCTATTTTCATATGTAACCTTACATTTCATATTCCATCATTCAAAATTTTCGCTCCATGCCCGCAAACATTAATTCCCTATCCCGCCTCATCCCATCCAATACCCCCACTAACCCACCATTTCGCATCCTCTCCAACACAACCATCATTCCCTCCTTACTCTTCCCCAATTGATTTTCTGTCTTCCTACTAGCAATGGCCTCGATACTTCTTTGCACTCCCTTGGTACTCCAATTCGCCAACCATCCCTTCTTCTCTTCCTCGCCTTCTTCTCCCTTCCTCATCGCCCTCAACCGATCACCAAGTCGACTGCGAAACATAACCTGCGTCTTCACACCCGTCATTCCCGAGCCTTGCATAAATTCTTCCTCGCGCACTTCCTTATCTGCTGCTCTGTGAAAATCTTGTCTTTCCACTACACTCAAAATACCCGTCCAATCCAGGTTTCTACTCTCTGTCTTCATCCATCCTTCTTTAATGTCCACTTCCGAAGTTTCTAGAATATATGATTCGCTTCTATCGCTTCTCACATTGCCAAGTACGCTTTTGGGCAGGAGCTTGAGGACTGCGGATGGTAGACGAGTGGATTTGCGATGGATGCGCAAGGTACGCAGACGACCTGTTTCGGGACACACGGTGCGCGATATCACATCGGTGGAGAGCACATGTGTGCTATGTGGATTTGGGTAACGCAGAAAGTAGGCGAATGTAACAGCAGGGAAAGAGTAATCGTAAGAGTAAGATGATTCGAAGAATTTGACCATGATTATGGATTTGAATGAGGATTGATTAGTTGTTCAATTGCGTAATTGTTTAATTGTTCGTGATATACATGTAGTTGCAGTGATGGTACAAGAGGTCTCGGGAAGTGAAGGTAAGAGGTAGGGAAAAGAATGAAGTGAGAAATGAAAGTCGAATGAGGAATCGAATGCTGGTGGTATGATTGTTGATCTTGATGAATTGGATTGGAAAGCTTCTGGAAGGGATTTGCTCGCCTGATTCCTTTCCCCGGATTTTCGATTTTTTTTTGGTTTAGTGTGATGGGGATTGAGATGAAGATGGACGAATTATTTGTTGTCAATTGTGGTGGAATGAATTTTGATGGATCACAACATTTAAAGAGGTAAACAGCAATGAAATGGGAATGAAATAGGATTGAAATGGAACATCTGAAGGTTTACAACCATACTCATCATATCCAAAAAAGACACTAGCAAACCCCGCAGAGCTTCGATGGTTCAAAGCTCAACGACAGTCAGCTGGAACAAAGCAATCCTAATTGGAGATCTTTCAGCACGTGATCTTTGAGACAAATCCTTCACCGCTTACAAATTGGATGATTGTATGGCAATAATTTCCCCTCCATCAATAATAAAGAACAAATAACCCCTCCTTCAATTCCAAAACACTCTTCCTCAATCCTCATTCACCACCATGACAGACGCGGAACCTACTCTCGCTGCCAGTTTGGCATCCGATGCTCCTACCAGTAAACAAACCGTCGATCCATACAATGTCGCTGGAGAAATTGGCGCAGATGGAATCGCAAAGGCTATCAATTATTTGACTTTGATCGATGAGTTTGGAACCAAGAAAATTGAGGAGGCGGATTTAAAGAGATTTGAGGAGGTAACTGGTCATAAACCTCATAGATTTATGAGAAGAGGAATTGTCTTCAGTCATCGTGATTTGCATCTTATGCTGGATCGCCATGAGAAGGGGGAACCATTCTTCATGTATACGGGACGAGGACCAAGTAGTGATAGTATGCATATTGGACATACTGTTCCTTTTGAATTTACAAAGTAAGTTTGAATTTTCAAGAGAGTTCAACTTCGCACATTCTCCGAACATTAGGAGCATATTACAGAATATGTAATTTTTTCGAATCATACTGATGACTCATTCACAGATGGTTGCAAGATGTATTCGATGTTCCATTGATCATCATGCTTACAGATGATGAGAAATATATCTTCTCCGAGAAACGTACAATTGAGGAAGTTCAAAGTTATACCAATAGTAACGCGAAAGATATCATTGCTGTTGGATTCGACCCCAAGAAGACATTCATCTTTAGCGATTATGATTACATGGGGGGAGCGTTTTACAAGAACGTTACCCGAATCTCCAAGCACGTTACATTGAACGTTGCACGAGCTGTCTTTGGCTTTAATGATAGGTAAAAGATTATGACCCCAAATACCTGGACTTTATTGACAATTCCAGTTCCTGCATAGGCAAAATCCATTTCGGAGCTGTCCAAGGTGCAACATCCTTCGCTAACTCCTTCCCACACATCTTCGGCACTGATGAATCCAAAACTACTCAAATTCCCTCCCTGATTCCTTGCGCCATTGATCAAGATCCTTATTTCCGCATGACCCGCGATGTAGCCGCTCGTCTCCATTATGCCAAACCCGCACTTATTCACGCTCGTTTCCTCGACGCTCTTCAAGGCCCCGGTTCCAAAATGAGCGCTTCAGTCGATACCTCTGCAATCTTTATGTACGATGAACCCAACAAGATTAAGAATAAAATCAATAGATATGCATTCAGTGGTGGACAAGTTAGCGAGCAAGAACAACGAGAAAAAGGAGGCGATACAGAAAAAGATGTTTCATATCAATATTTGACATTTTTCTTAGAAGACGACGAGGAATTAGAAAGTATCAAGAAAGCATATAGATCTGGAGAAATGCTTACAGGAGAATTAAAAGCAAGATGTATCCAGGAATTACAAAAATATGTCAAGTCATTCCAGGAGAGAAGAGCAAAGATTACAGATGAGGTTGTGGCGGACTTTTTCGCTAGAAAAGAGTTGGTTTGGGGTGGAAATCCAAATGCCAAGAAAGTTTCTCCCGCTGCTGGAGAGGAATCTGCAAGCGGAGAAGGTGTTGAGGGAAGTGGGGAGGGTGCAGGAAAATTGACGAAGAATCAAGAGAAGAAATTGGCCAAAATGAAGGCAATTGAGGAGAAAAAGAAGGCTGCTAAGGCTGCTGGTGGGGCCTAAATCATAGGAATAGAAGTGGCCGGAGAGTGCTGAATGTCCTTGAGGGGGGTTAGTGGAAGGATTTCGATGAAAATATGATGAGATACGAATGATACACATGATGCGAGCTACACAATTCAATACCCAAATCTAGCTATCTGATTTCTATCTTCTATCTTTTGTTCTCTATGTTTGCTTTGACGTTGATTTTATTTTGAATACGAGCAATGCAATGGGGACTCGACTTGAAAGAAGAAGAATATAGACCAAAAAGTTTACGACGTGCGAACAAATATGCAAAGATACCTACTTTAGGTGTAGACTAAGGAAATACCTAGGGTTCTAGTCATCCATAGGTACTCTGATCTAATCTTCATCCTATCTACCCATCCTATATCTATCCACCTATCACCCATTTCTACAAATACCTACGTCCATATACCCGTGATCTACACATACCACATACCCCATACCCCATACCCCATACTTCACATTCACTTCCTTTTCCCTTCGTCTTTCTCATGCCGAAAATCCAAAAGCTAAAAATAGAAATTTATCAACGTCCCGGGTAGGTAGGTATCTCGGATGTGGTTTTGGGGGGAGGGGGTATCTACTAGATAGGTAGGTTTCTTATTTTATATTTGTATATCTTTCCTGATAATATTTATTGTTGTTATTATTATTATATTATTATTATTATTATTATTATTATTATTATTATTATTATTATTATTATTATTCTTATATATTATTATTATTATTATTTATTATTATTATTATTATTATTATTATTATTATTTTATTATTATTATTATTATTATTATTATTATTATTATTATTATTATTATTATTATTATTATTATTATTATTATTATCGAAGTTGTTTATAATCAGAGCTGGAATTAAGATCGTGGTTGTGGGTATATCTTTCCTTGTTATGGTTGTATTGTAACTTGTGGTTATACTTATTATTATTATTCTTCTGTTAGAAATAGAAATAATAATAGAAATAGCAATTATTATATCTTTTCTTATAATCATTACTCTCAATCCTATTTACTTTATTTCATTTTACTCTACTCTACTCTACTCTACTCTACTCTACTCTACTCTACTCTACTCTACTCTACTCTACTCTACTCTACTCTACTCTACTCTACTCTACTCTACTCTACTCTACTCTACTCTACTCTACTCTACTCTACTCTACTCTACTCTACTCTACTCTACTCTACTCTACTCTACTCTATTCCCCCAATACTCTCCCAATAAATACACAGCTAATACTCAACCAATATCCCTATCTCTATCCTTCTTCTTCCTCTTCTTCTCACCCTGTTATAACTCTCACCTCAATCTCAAAGATACAATACAATACAATACAATACAGTATAATATACCAGACCATACCATACCATACCATACCATACCATACCATACCATACCATACCATACCATACCATAAAACAAAACAAGACGAAAAGAAAGAAAGAAAGAATATGAATCACAATCCATCCATCCATCCATCTGCTGAGCTTGAAGATAATGATTCACAAACCACCCATCCACCCATCCATCCATCTCTCCATCTATCCATCTATCATCTATCCATCTATCCGCCCATCCATCTATCCATACACCCTTCCACCCTTCCACCCTTCCACCCTCACACCCTCACACCCTTCCACCCTCACAACCTCCTCACACCCTCCTCACATTCCCGCACATCAATGTATCTACCAATCTACCTACCCAGTATCCATACATCATACATCACACATCACACATCACACATCTATCCGTCTCGCAGTCTCGCGAATAAAGTCACACACCCCCCCCCCCCATATTAACACTATATCCATATTCAGATCTGTGAATCGATTTTCTCTTCTCTCCCCTTCAAATCATTTCCTCTCCTCCCCAAATCATTAATCCATACATAAATCCCAACCCCCCCCCCCCCCCCCCCCCCACCCGCATTATCCATTCATACCACCTCTCCCTAGAATTATTACTCACTTACTCACTCACTCACTCACTCCCCCACTCACTCCCCCACTCACTCCCCCACTCAAAACCACCTTACCTAACCTAACCTTACCTAAATTCCAACTATCATTCATACATATTTCTGAATCATCAAATCAAGTACACACTCGCACTCGCACTCGCACTGACAGAATTACAGTATTAGTATCACAGTATTACTACATACAAACACCCATCCGTACGATCTATTCACGAGATATCTTAATACTTTAATATTTTGATATTTTTATACATTAGCTTCACCCTCTCTCTCTCTCTCTCTCTCTCTCATTTCAAAATTTCAAAGTTCGATTCTTAAGGATTTGATATTTGATACTTAATACTTAATACTTATTTTCCACTTCTTATTTGTTTTGTTATTGGTTTTACTCCCGACTTGACTGTGAATGGGATCTCAAGAACGATTCGAATAACGATTTAAACAACTCAAACAACTAGTACAAAAGGAATGTGACTGGAACTTTATATTATACATACATACATACACACACACACACACACATACATATTAAAGCCGAGTCACCATTACTACTATTTCAAAGCACTTATTCTTACGCCGTAGGAATACACACATCTATTTATCTATGCACTGAGTGGCATAGCTTCCTAGATGACTCACAGCTGGCTTTTTCGTGTTCATAATTTACTTACTCGACGACTCACAACTCGCAAAGGCCGTGCTGATATATTTGCTGGAGGTAGAGTTTACTTGCTCTTTGCATCCTACACATGGTACAGAGCTGGAAAAACATCAACAAGTATGGGTAAAAATATCAACACAAGGATGGCGCCCAAGTCATGGGTTGCATGTACAAAGCCTGAGGGTAAGGGTATGAACAGCAAGACTTCTGTCAAGGCCGATAAGTGAGAGCACATTCTTTCTTTTTGTTTTTGATGTTCCCAAGCTTTTCTAGTTTTCATGCTGTTAGAGTAAGATGGATATTTGTACGGTTTACTCTGAGCTTGTGGGCATCGATTAACAATAACCACTCTTAGACGCGATATCACCCTCCTCGTTCTTCTTCTCCGTCACCGCATCACCCCTCCAGTACCATACATCATTATTACCGAGATTATCCTTAGCATGTCACCGGATACTTACCAGGATTCGTGCCATAAGAACTGCAGATTGGAGAATCTGACAGAGGAACAACAATATCATTGGTTCGCTTGGTGGTGTAAAGAAATGGAGAAGAAAGAAATAATGAAGGGTGGTGGGAGATGGGTAGCTGCTGTTAGTGAGTATTTGCAAACTGAACTTTGTGATGCAAATTGCATGTGCTAATGGTATGACTACAGATTGGGAGAATGAAAGAATCAAAGAGATATGTGGTTGTCTGCGAGACCAACTGCAAGGTCGGGGTCCAGTGTTCGAACTTGTTGACCAAGAAGGCGTGGCCAGATTGAAATTACAAGTTGGTCAAAAAAAGCAACTCATAAAGCAGAATAAGATCTTGAAGGAGAAAGAAGATTTCATACGAGCGCAGGAGGATCAGAGCACCTTGCAAGCAGACTGGTATCTCAAGAATGATTGTACGTACAACCCCGATAGGGTCCAAATAATGTTGAGTGTACTGATCAATATTTTCAGGGAGATACGGTAGCGTCCCTGACCTTACCCTCCTCAGCCCCAAGTCTGTAATTGGTCAAGGATATCCGTTGGATGACTTTCTTAGGCCTTTCGACGACGACTTACGAAGTTGGAATTTGACTTTCGAAACGGCCAGTACAATCTCAGCTCCCTCTACTCATTCTTCTTCCGCTAGTCTGACCACTTGGTCTAACTCTTCTACAATTACTGCCTCTACCATGCCACTTGGGTACACAGATGAAGAGGAGAAAATTCTCAAGACAGTCAACAAATACAAAGCAACAAAGAAATTCGAGAAAGTCATGGATTTCAAGGAAGCAATGCGAAATAAGCTCGACAAATTGGATATGGCGGAGAGAGAGGGTAGATTGGTCAATGATTGGATGATGACCGAATCTATGGTGAGGGTATGTTAAGGGTAAGGAAAGACACATTGGAGAATGATGATCATTGTGAAGTTTTATCACATGTTCTCGTGATATTATGATAGAAACGCGTGTGTTTTATGCTTAAAGCATGGGCGAAGGACTTCCCACGCAAATTGTAATATTAGAATGAATTTAGAAGTTAGAATGAAGAATGAAGAAATATTCAAAGTGTTTACCTACCTACCTAGTGAGATGCACTCTCAACGCGATCGGCGCATGTGAGACATAGCCCAGTGGAGTGGGGTATATTCTTCTCGGTACTTGGTCGTATATGCAAAGAGAAAAAAGCAAAAAAGGCAATGGTATGATTCCGTATGAACAACAGATGATCTCAGGGGAGGTGAAACGAAATTGGTCATGAAACTGGTTCAATCAGGCGTCAAATTTTGTAACAAAAAAGAGACTTTCCCGCTCGGCTGATATGCGCTCAGAAATTAGTTTCCTTGAAGCGCTGTAGAAGAGAAACGACCAAGCAAATGACCGGGTCCAAGAGAGGGTGGAAGATGTATATGTTGTGGCTTGTTATCTTTCTTCATATTTAATGAAGTCTTGGATGATAGAGGAGAGAGGAAAGAAAAGTGTTGTATATGATGTATTGTATATATATATATTGTGTATGATAAATTCCAGTATTGTATATATATTGTATATGATATATTCCAGTATTGTGAAATCTCCTATATTCTGACTTGATTCATATTGATGTTAGTTGAGGATGGAAGATGGTTGTGTTGGAGGAGAGTGAGATTCGGATGGATAGAGTAGATGAGCAAGCAATTACCACGGGAAATAGTCAAATCAGAAGAAAGGAAAAGATATGAAACATTCAGCCTTATCCATTCTCTGTAACTGATTAAATCAAGTAATATCATTGGTTAGATAAACGAGCTCAAGGCTTGAATATTACCTAAGCTTCCCCCACCTCCCGTTTTGGTAGCTAATTGATAGTCAGCTAGTTTGGCGTTTGGCGTTCCCCTCTTTGTCTGTTGTTGGGAGGGAAAGATCCATTATTGACCCTTTGATTGAAGTTTGAACCCTTTGGAGGGAAGTTACGGAGGAGGTGAAGAAAGAAACAAAGATAACTTATGTCCTTTCTGACCTTTCTTACCAGGTACGGAGTAGATGAGAAGAGTATATCCATGGATTAGTTTGATCTCATACAAAGGGTAGAGAAATTCATTCCCTCCTTAGTATTTAATAGTCCTGGAAGATTACAACAAGAACAAAAGTTGGAAAATATAAATTAATTCCATTCGTCCCATCATTGTTATCATCTTAAAACATCATATCAGTATTCATTCAATCATTCAATCATTCAATCATTCAATCATTCATTCATCCATCCATCCATCCATCCATTCATTCCTTCCTTCCTTGTTGGAAAGGTAATAAAACTCCCTCGTCCACTGCCACCCACTCCCATCCACTCCCATCCTCTCACATCCTCTCACATCCTCTCACATCCTCTCACCTCCCCACCTTGGACCCCAAATTTTCCGTGCTGTGCCTCTTCACGCAAGACCCATCATAAACTTGAGAAATCCAAAAGCCAACCTCACTTCCTTGTCGGCGGTTAGGGAGATCATATTATACGAAAGCAAGAAGCAAACAAACACTTTACCAATCCTCCTACTTATATTCATTCTCTGACTTATAATTGATTGTTACACATTCGTTTTCAAAAAGCAAAGAGTCTTATTTCTTCCGCCTCAACCAATTTGGTCATATCTCATCAATACCATCAAAAAGTTACGCGTCTACATATCCGAATTAGAAACCATGGCAGACCTCCAAGGAAGAAAGGTCTTCAAGGTCTTCAACCAAGACTTTATCGTCGATGAGAGATACACAGTCACCAAGGAGCTTGGTCAAGGAGCTTATGGTATTGTTTGGTACGATGTTACTTTCTTTCCGTCCCTACCTGTATATGCGCATGTCCGTATCATGAACCTTTCACTAACATTGTCCTCTATGCCAGTGCTGCTACGAATTCTCAAACACAAGAAGGGGTCGCAATTAAGAAAGTTACAAATGTCTTCAGCAAGAAGATTTTGGCAAAGCGTGCGCTGCGTGAGATAAAGTTGTTACAACATTTCAGAGGTCATCGTAACGTATGCGACTCCTATCCTCACAATGATAGTGGTGGGGTAGTTCTAACATGGCATAGATTACTTGCCTCTATGATATGGATATTCCTCGACCAGATAATTTCAATGAAACCTATCTCTATGAAGGTAAGATGGGGTTTTCTATTCTGCAACTCGTTGTTCCATGCTAACATCTTTTTCGCAGAGCTTATGGAGTGTGATCTCGCTGCTATCGTACGATCCGGTCAACCCCTCACTGATGCACATTTCCAATCTTTCATCTACCAAATCCTTTGTGGTCTAAAATATATTCATTCTGCGAATGTTCTTCATCGTGATTTGAAGCCCGGTAATTTGCTGGTCAATGCCGACTGCGAGTTGAAGATTTGTGATTTTGGTCTTGCTAGAGGTTTCTCTGTCGACCCCGAAGAGAATGCTGGATACATGACCGAATACGTTGCTACAAGATGGTATCGTGCCCCTGAAATTATGTTGAGCTTCCAGAGCTATACAAAAGCTAGTAAGTTATGCAACCATCGGTTGGAGAAGAAGATTAGGCGCTAACATAAATTAGTCGATGTATGGTCGGTAGGATGTATCCTCGCAGAATTGCTAGGTGGTCGCCCTTTCTTCAAAGGTAGAGATTATGTTGATCAACTCAACCAAATTTTACATATCCTTGGTACACCAAATGAAGAAACTCTCTCAAGAATTGGATCGCCACGAGCACAGGAATACGTTCGAAATCTCCCATTTATGGCGAAGCGACCCTTCCCAACTTTATTCCCCAACGCCAACCCCGATGCTCTTGACCTTCTTGATCATATGTTAGCATTCGACCCATCCTCCCGTATCGATGTCGAAACTGCCCTCGAACACCCATACCTTCACATTTGGCATGATGCCTCTGATGAGCCTGGATGTCCAACAACATTTAACTTCGATTTTGAGGTTGTGGAAGATGTAGGCGAGATTAGAAAGTTGATCTTGGAAGAAGTTCACAGATTTAGACAACATGTCCGTGTTCAACCTGGTCAACAAGGTCAAAGCAACGGTCCTCAAGTACCAATACCACAAGAGCAAGCAAGCTGGCGTGCTGAAGATCCAAGACCACAAGAAGCTTATGGACAAGGACCAAATGATCTTGAACAAGATTTACAAGGTGGTTTGGATGCTATGCGATCGTAGAAGATTTGGTTCTTATAAAGTGTGATTTTTGGGGGAGTGAGGGGTTCAGCTTCAAACTTGAATAAAGAAGAAAAGATTGATTGGGCTGGATTTTAAGCGTACGATGCAAGGTTCCCGAAAGCAAGCATGAAACATTTTCTTGGCGCAGCAGATTTTATCTCTTTCTCTGTCTCTAAAGACTTAACCTGACTACTGGAAAAATAAAAGGGTCTGGTCTAATAAATTACGGGGAATGTCCCATAGCTATAGCGGGTATTATCATTCTTTTTGTTGCACCGTGTCACTCTCTTAGCGATTTTCTTTCTGTTTTATGTCTCCTGTATCTGGTTATGCTGTGAGATCATAAAATGATTATAGTACGTAGGGTGGAAGAGAATGAATAGATTAAATTCGATGTTTGATGCATTTTCATTGTTACTTTCCTCACATTTAATTTACACTTTAAATAATCCTAGCAAGTCTAGTACATTGATTGTGTCGCTTTTTCGTAGAGCTTGGGCATTCCTACCAAGACTATGTGCCTGGTTTTCATTATATTGACGCATTGATCTTGAATATATGTTGGATTGGGAGTTCTAATTTCTTTTAGGTATACAGAGTGTGATATCTATCTATTATGATATGTTGTATGGTGGCCTATGTATGGATGGTGGTCTAAGGCGAAAGCTGGATCTTCCCCCATGTAAAACCTCGCACTCCATTGCTGATCCAACATTCTTCTCCTTCGGTTAGGGAGTCCAGGGTGATGGTGCTTCTTCACAGATCCTGTTTTGGGGGGTTAGTTTTTGATGGGGTTGTGATTATTTTGTAAGATGAGTGTGTTAGAGAGGAGAGAATAAAAGAAAAGAAAACGAACCCTTTTTCCAATGCCCATCGTCTCGTCGTTCCAATTTGACCCCCGCTGCTCTCAGATGGCGTAACCCATTTCCCACCGCGGTAGAAGAACGGCGTGGTGAGGGAACCTTCCATGATTTCTCCGGCTTTGGAAGATATGAGGAGGACTTCTTGGGGGGATGTGAAGGTTGGGATGTGGGCGCGTGAGCGCGCGGTGTCGTATTGGGACCGCGAGGTGGTTTTGAAGCTGGTGTAGGGGGTGGGGGTTGTGGGGGTGGGATCGGGGATGATGGTCCATGGGCGGGAGAATGTGGTGGGGTCGCTGGGGAGGGTGGTGTTGGGGCCTAGAGTGAGGGCGCCGCCTGTGAGAGGGGAGATGTAGGGAGTGGGGGGAGGGGAGATGGAGGAGGGTGGTGGGAGACGGGTGGGGAAGAGATTGGATAGTGGGACTGGGGGGACGGGGTTGCTTTCGATAGTTAGGGTTCCTTTGTGATCGAGGACGATGCGTACGCGAAGCGGGGTTGGGGATTGTATGTCGATGGAGGTGGAGAGGGCGGAGAGGAGGTTTTGAAATCCGGAAGTACCGGAGATGGCGAGGATGGCGGGGGGGAAGGAGAAGTGGGTTGCGGCTTGCAGGAGGCGGTCGCGGTGGTAGGGGAGCATGTAGAAGGGGGAGGGGGTGGGGGTGGGGAGAGGCCAGGATTCGATGTTTTGGGGGGATTGCAGGAGAAGGGGATCGTAGCGGAGCGAGGTGAAGAGTTGGAAGGTTGGGTTTGGGTTTGGGTCGGGGTCTGGGAAGGGAGACATGCTGGTTGGTTGGTGGAGGGTGGAAGAAGGATCTGAGGGGTTGTTTGTTAGATTCTTTCAATCTTATGTTTTAGAATTTGTGAATTCGAAATAGAAAATTGTGAAATAAGACGATTGTAATGTTGAGGACGGTAGTGATCTTGATCTTATATATGTGTGTGTCTCTGAGTCATAATCCGCTTCGCAAAGCGAAATTTCAAATTCGTAGAAGAAACTTCTTCATATGTTTATATATCTGCTATACATTCACTTGATATATAATCGTATCGTAAAATCTTCAATAGCTTTCCTATCAAAAAATAGATATCTTTCTTAGACTACCTAGCCGGGTAGCAGCTATGCTACAACTCGTAGAGCCGCATACAGTAATTCCAGACACAGGATGAAATCTTCTGCGCATTCGACTTCTTCTCATCTTGATTCGAAGCCTAAATCTCTCTAAATCTCTTAGTGACGTAAGGAAAATTGACATACTATGTAGATTTGATGTTTTTCTTTGGAAATGATTACCTGCGATTTTCTTAAAGAATGGGAATGGGAAATTGCGGTTTGAGGGATTGGTGGATATGGATATGATATTGATGGAAGTCACGTGCTGGGTGATATCGGTGGGAGTTCTTCGGTTGTGGTTTTCTTGAAGTGTGAGGTTAACCTTACTAGTTTGATGATTTATTAGGTAGGGTAGGCTATGGATGAAATAGACCTCGCAGCATAAAATTGTTGTTCTGGATTGAGATTTTGATTAGTATGATGACTAGTGTCTTGGGATCAATATTGATTATTTGGATGGCTTTTATTTTTCTTTAATGGCAATGGCAACGGCAATGTCGATGGGTGGGTAACGTTGGAAAACAAGTGTTTTCACATATCATGCAAATTTTTATGTAGAATCCATCTTGAGAAGTATCTCTAATGAGATGATAGGAGGCTCAGGAGTCAAAAATAGACGACATGATGAATAGCTATAGGAAAATGATGCACCTCATTGCTGACAGGTCAGACGATGTTTGGGAGGTTTTCAGTGACGTAATAGGTCTTTTTCTTCAGGTGTTGGAACGTGCTCTGTCGTATTGCGTTGGCAATATAGTACTTTTATAGTGAGTACTATATGGTATCTCTTATATTGCTTCTAGAAGAGATCTTTGCTACAGCTCCGCATTCCTGAATCCTTGGAATGTGTTCGCCGTTAGTCAGCGATTTTATGCATCCGTCGAGATTGTAATCGACGGTTGCAGCTCATTTGTACTAAATCCATTACATAGCATGATGATAGCAGAATGTTTTCCAAACCGGATATAGACTGCTGTTACCAAATACCTCCCAGCTTGCCTTATGGATCGTGGCTCCTGTAAATCTTCGCACACCTCTCCCAATTTCGACCCCAGTCATTTGGTCTGTACTCCAAATTGCCAAATAAAGTGAGATACCTAGAGTTACTTTGTATATTTTAATCAGCTAGAACATTTAGACTGCGCTCTGGAGAACATAACCTGCTAAGTATTGGCTAGCTCCGGGTGCAAAGCAAAAGCAATGGGTAAGTAATATCACATTCTCCTGTGTATTTTAGGTAGGAGCTGATCTTTATGTTCAGATTCTTCTTCTACCGATTCGCCTTCTGTTATAACCGATAATTCTCTCGCAACCTTGAAGTTGAGATTCAAATCATCGAAGCAATTCTGGAGACTCTTTCGGAGAGGCTTTATTCGATGGCTTATTACATTTGTCCTGATATCTCTTCTTTATGTAACAATTCGAGTCGTTTCAAAGGATCAAGATATGACTGAATGAGAGAAACAATTTTTCAACGCCGTCTCGCTCTATCTGGTTTTAATGATTGGAATGAGTCTTACTTTTGGATTCGAGGCCATGGCGATTGATCTCAGATGGTGGATTTTAAGTAGAAAAGAAAGAAGTCTAAGAGACGTGAGTTTCATGACAGCACTCATTCAATTTCCCCTGTTGAATAAACCACAAGATCGATACAATTCTACACGCTGACAGCCTTACCACTGTCTCTAGCCTCCTTGGACGCAAAGTTTGGTACAAGATTAGACATTTCACTTGGGATTGGGATTTGGGCACTATGATCATGTCGTGTTTACTTTGGATTCTTCTTAATATCGTAAGTTCATCGTGCCAACTATGCTTGATACACAGACTAATAGGAATAGGGTGCTCAAGTGGCCATAGCATCTGTTGGGCTTACATATTCAGTTGATACTGCTGAGAAAATGGCTCACATGTCTCGTGGGAATGTTTCTTATCCTAATATGACACAATTCTTTCCCGTAAAGCTTCCAAATGGTAGAGCTTCAGTAAACAATTTGGGCGCACAACAATATACAGCGAATAGGTGAGTTATTTCATGAGGTTGTATTCATAAGCAATGTTAATTATTAGTTTTGGTATGATGGCTTTAAATTTGTGGTCTACTACGCAACCAATTCCCGAGCCAGCAACAATCTATAAATCTGGGTTGACAGCTGATTTGTTCGGGATTGATAAACGAAGTTGGGTCTTTGTGTTCATGGATACTTCTTCTGATGGCTTAACTTCTGCGTATTCGGATCGTACCATCGAGTCTACATCGAGCTGTGAGAGTTATCCCGTGTTGGAAGGAGGAAATGGCAATTTTACAAATTTGAACATCAGTAAGAATGGAAAGTCAGAGGCTTTCAAGGTTAAATTACCAATCGCTGCTGGACCAGATCAGACAACATTCTTCACAGAACCATTTACAACATGCGGCGAAGGTTGCAGCATTGTTGAAGCACTCGAGGCTTCCGCGAACGAACCTTGGTATTATAAATGTAATATTACAGTTGGTCCTGTTATCAACGCCCAAAACGCAAATCAAGAAGTGTCTCTACCACTCCGTCATATGTCATCAGCTGCAATAGCTCTACAAGGCTATGCGGCTAACCCCGAACTAAATGATACTCAGTATCGAATATACGTTTCTGAGTCTACTTACGGCTATCCGCGAAATGGATCTGCAGAGGATTTTGGATATCAAATATCGTATTTTGCTATTGGTGCCATAGCTGCTGCAGCGAATTCCAACAATCCCTCAATATATGCGATTGGAGATCGGCCGGTTATAGGAACTCAGCTCAAAATTACTCAACACGCACTTCTCTTGGGACTTTTGATTGGTCTCGTTTCTGTGCAAGCGGTCTGTTTTATCACAACGGCGTTTGTGGCAAATAGAGTGGTGGTTAAAGATGAGAGTATTTTTTCTACAGCGAGTATACTGCGGCCGGCGATGAATTTTTTGGGAGATCATGGGAATGTTGCGGAGGGCGAACAGATATGTGATTTTCTTAGTCATTTGAGGTTAAGATATACGGCTATTCGAGACGAGAAGGATAGGTCTGTGTGGAGAGTGGGACTTAGCAATGCTGAACGACTGAGGAGGTTTCCGGATTTGAAAATGTATGATTGATTTTTAGGTTTGTTTCTCTGGTCTGGAAATAGATGGCTAGATTCTATGAAGGGTATGTCATATACGTACTCTGGACTATGATATCTAGAAACCTATGACTTATTTTTGGTAGACCTACTATGGTTACAATATCTTGCAAAAAAATTGTAAAATGGACATTTCCTTCCTTAACACGTTCTGGAAACTCATAGTAGATGCGAGCCAACGTGTAAAATATAAATATAGAGGTATAAAAGTTTCCAAGTGCCAATGGCTATAATTGGTGCAAATTTATATTTTGGTGATGTAAAATGAACTGACTTATGCGTACGAGTACATCTATGCCAATAGTAAATCTACCCCTCGCCAAAGGCGGCGGGGATTATATGGATTTCCCAAGCGACGAGTGGTGAGAGTCCACAATGACGAAAGAGCGCCGCTTTAGCCGGCATGCGCTAAGAATGGCCAATGCCGTAGCTTTACTTGATGATTAAACTGGTATCACCAAGATTTTTTGAGCTGGTTGTTGAATCCACCTTCAATTTGAACATCAAGATTGTAACCACCACCTATCAGCTATACCACTCATAATCCCCCCCATTACCCTACTGCATCTTCTTTAATTGTCCATTTTATTGCTTTTAAATGTCTGTACCAAGCACAATGCCTCCGGGCAAACCCATGCCAAATTTTGCGGCTTCAACACCACAATCATCAGTCTGGGATCGCATAACCACATGGGCTTCTGAGAACAAGGCAGTTGTATATACAATCGCTGGTGTGGCAGTAGTAGTTTCAGGCGCTGGAGTTGCATACTATTTATTAGACTCAGTAAGTTGTATCTTACCACTGGTTTTGGTAGATGCATCATCATTGCAGATGTTAATACATACATTAGAAGGACTCCACATCCACCCAAAGCGTGCCAAAGAAGTCAAAGGAAAAGAGGCGAAGGAAGAAGGAAGAAAAGAAGGAAGCCGATTTAGAAAGGGGAACCACGCCACCTGATACCAAACCTAAAACACCAGTCGAGACTATCGATGAACTTCCTGAGGTTGACGAAAACACTGTGGGAAGTCTATCGGATCAACAACGTAAAGATTATGCCGCCAAGTTGAAGGCAGCTGGTAACACCGCATATGGAGCCAAAGACTATCCTCGAGCCATCGATCTTTATGGGAAAGCCATCCTTTGCAAGCCAGATCCTATCTTCTATTCGAACCGCGCTGCATGCTACAACGCTCTCGGCGAATTCGAGAAGGTTATTGAGGATACTACTGCTGCGATCAATCTCGATAGCGGATATGTAAAGGCCTTGAACCGTAGAGCAAATGCTTATGAACATACCGAGAAATACAGTGAGGCTTTACTCGACTTTACAGCCAGCTGTATTATCGATGGTTTCCGTAACGAGCAAAGCGCACAATCTGTCGAGAGACTGCTCAAAAAGGTAGCCGAGTCGAAGGCAAAGGTCATTCTCGAGGCCAAGGATAAGAAGCTTCCAAGCCCAACATTCGTCACCAACTACCTCCAAAGTTTCCGATCAAAACCTGCGCCTGCAGGATTAGAAGATAGCGTTGAGATACCAGAGGAAACAGGAAAGGGTCAATTACAACTTGGACTTCGAGCTATGGCAAAGAAGACTAATGAAGGATATGAAGATGCTTCAGCTGCATTTGAGAAGGCCTTAGATTTGGGCGATCTCGGTGAACATGAAGCTTTTGCTTACAACATGCGTGGAACATTCAGATATCTTCGTGGCGTACAAATTGATGCTTTAAGTGATTTGAGCAAGAGTATCGAATTGTCGCCCGACTACACACAAAGTTACATCAAGCGTGCAAGCATGCATTTGGAACTTGGTTAGTATTTACAATCCATTAATTTATGATTAGCTACTAATCCAAAAATCAGGTGACAAGGACGCCGCTGCTGCAGATTTCGATAAAGCTATGGAACAACATGACGATGACCCTGATATCTACTACCACCGTGCTCAACTCAACTTCATCCTCGGAGAACTTTCACAAGCCGCAAAGGACTACCAAAAGTCTATTGATCTTGACCGGGACTTCATCTTCTCGCACATTCAACTCGGTGTTACACAATACAAGATGGGCTCAACCGCATCATCTATGGGAACATTCCGACGCACAATCAAGGCATTCGAAGATGTACCTGATGCATACAACTACTACGGAGAGCTTTTGTTAGATCAACAGAAGTATGATGAAGCTATTTCACAATTCGAAAAGGCCGTCGAGTTGGAGAAGCAAACTAAACCATTAGGCATGAGTGTTCTTCCACTCATCAACAAAGCTCTTGCTCTTTTCCAATGGAAGCAAGATTTCAGTGAGGCTGAGAAGCTTTGCGAAAAGGCTCTGATCAGTACGTTAATTGTCCCCGTAACCATTTGTTTTCTATACTAATGTAATTGTGAATAGTCGACCCTGAGTGTGATATCGCTGTTGCAACCATGGCCCAACTTCTTCTTCAACAAGGCAAGGTGACTGAAGCACTTCAGTACTTTGAGCGAGCAGCAGAATTATCCAGAACAGAAGGAGAAATTGTCAATGCTTTGAGTTATGCTGAAGCTACGAGGACACAATTGGAAGTCCAGGAGAAATATCCAGAATTGGCGAGTAGATTAGCGGGTATGAGCGGACTCGGAGGAGCTGGTATGCGTTAATTTTCGAGCATTGAGAGGTTCTGATGAGTTGAATGGAATGAAAAGGTGATGATTCTGATATCATGAATGAATTGACGGGCAAAGTGGTTGGAACATAATCAGCAAAGAAACATGGAGAATGTTCAGGTTGAATGGATGTGTTGACTCCATGATTTGATCTTGAGTAAAAAGAAAGGCAGAACGAAAACACAATTCAATGTAAAATTATTATTTCTCAACTCGTGGTGAAAGGCCTGGTCCACTCACCTCATGAAATTTGGAGGTCTGGGTGAGATGGGTGAGATGGGGGAGGGAGTTTGTAATATAATATGAGGGGATGAGTTATGAGATGTATGATTGTGAATGGGGATATTCGTGGTTGAAATTAGTGAGTGAATGCTTATGGGTAAGTAGGTACCTAGGTATGTATGATTATGTTCATATATTTTGTTTTTATGGTTGTGTGATCTTTTTTTTTTTTTTTTTACTTTTTTTTTTTTTTTTACAAGCGCTCAGGATTAGTTTAGTTGTCTTGTGAGTTGAAAGGATTTGTGTGTGTTGTTGTTTTTCTTTCTATTTATATATATATATGGATTGGATTGGATAGGTATCGAAGGGTTGGTGTTTGAGAAGGTGTGGGGTTTGAGAAGGTGTGGGTGGAGTGAGATGGGAGTTTGTGTGTAAGTGGAAGAGAGGTGGGAGAGTGGAGGAATGGGGAATGGGAATGGGTGGAGGTTCGGCAGTGATGTGTGGGTTAGGTTTTTAGTTTTTTAAGGGGGGGGGGATGTGAGATGTGTGGTATGTTATGTTATGCCATGTTATGTTATGCTATGTTATGCTGTGTATTGTATGTGAGGATGGGTGTGAGGATGAGGATGAGTATGAGGATGAGTATGAGTATGGTAGTCAATGTATCGACTGGGCTTTAGAACGCTTGGAGTATAGAATGTCTGTTGGGTTTGTGTATTAGGTGTTTATATGTATATGTGCTGGGTGGGGGAGGGTTTGTTTGGTTGGAATTTGAATTTGGAATTTGGAGGATATGTGATTTGTTGAGGTGATTCGGGATTGATGGAAATTTCTTGGGTGGACAGGTGTGTATTGTTTTGGAAATGGGATGGACATCTCGATATCTCATTTCTTATTTTCATTCTCATTTCCATATCTACCCATCTTGGTAGGTCTTACAATATAATACGTATACCTACTCTTCCAACCCATACAAAATCCCTCTTCTCATTTTCCAATACTATTCTAGAAACTCTTATGGAGGGGGGAATGCCTCGCGAAGCCTCGATTCAATTACCTACTCGCTTTTGTGCCAACTTCAAGAGTACTAAAAGGGATATGTATACAGAGAATACATACATACATACATACATACATACATACATACATACATACATACATACATACATACATACATACAGACATACATACATACATACATACATACATACATACCTATAGCCAGCTACAAGCTCGCTACATGATCGCCATCTGCTCGGAATGGTTAACCGAGGAGTTGCTGTTTTACCTCTCCGGTGCGATTTCGTCAGACGTGTACGAAAACGTGATCGCGTGGATTTGTGAACCGTTTGGGATTTGGGGGGGAGGGGGTGTACGTGTGGGGGGAAGGAAAGTGAGGAAACTAGTTTTAAGGTTGTGACAATATCGCATTCGTTTATTAGTTGGTTTTAGGTGGGTTTATGTATGTAGGTAGGTAGGTAGGTAGGTAGGTAGGTAGGTAGGTAGGTAGGTAGGTAGGTAGGTAGGTAGATATGTGAAGAGGCGGGGTGCAGAAGTTCTGGAAAGATGCATGGGGGTTGTGAGATGTTGTGGAATGGGTTCAGATGTAGATGGATAGAGAGATGTCATGATGTGAAGTTGAGGTTGTGTTTACACTTCGAATTCGCATGGGTGAGATATGTGTGGATTGAGGATGAGGGTTGATCCCTTCTTGCGTAAGGTTTAGATTGTAGTATGAACTTTATAGAGAGAAAGAGAGATGCCGGGTGGAAAAGTAGAAATATCGAGAAAATGTTTGTTTATACTAGGTACTTAGGTAGCGTGTGGCTTTCTCTCCTAGTTTGCATAGCTAATAAGTCTCGTATGCTCTAGAGCTTTGTTTCCCATTCGAAGATGCTCATGTGATTGACACGTGATATTAACTTTTTTTCTCGTGTATCCATACATTGCTTGCACAGCAGCAAGCACCACACATCGAGTTCCCAAAAGGCAAATGATCTTCTTCATGCTTATATCAATCGGGCGTGAAAGGTTTGAGAGTGACGGTATGAACAGTACGAACAGTACGAACAGTACGAACAGTACGAATGAAATGAATATTACGTAGCTGAGTAATTGATTAGTCGTAAGATCTTACATTGATTTCCAAGTAGGGCGCCCAGCTACCTAGTACTGTTGCCTAGTATGTATTGTATTGGATTCTGCACAGTTCGAACATCCCCCCAGATTCTTTTTTCTTCTTCGCTTGCTCGCCTCACTTCCCTCACCATGCAATCCAACGCAAAGCCTCACTCTCACTCTCACTTAGCACAGGATTCACACCTTTTTTTTTCATTTCTTATCTTTTAACTCAACCTTCACTTCACTTCACTTCATTCTTCAGGTATCATCATATCCAATACATGTCTATCTATGATCATAGGAAGAACAAGATCAATCACTTGATGAGAATGAAAAGCTTATCAATAATTATTTCTCTATTTGTTGGTCTTTTTATTTATTAAACAAGACTTCATTTTCATTCATTGGTTGTCGTGTCGCACTCTTTCTACTTCGGAATCTCTCTGTTTTAATGCCCGATTCTCTCACCGAAAACCACTCACTCACTCACTCTCACTCATCAACTCTCACTCATCAACTCTCCCTCATCACATCACATCTAGCACGCGCACCTCGTAAGCATTTCGATCGCTTGCTTCTCCATTAGTGTCGCATATACATACATACATATACATTCAAACTTTTGTATTTTGCCTCATTACTCTCTTTGGAAATTTTATTTCGCGAACCATTTTCCTTTCCTCGTCTACATACAGTACTCCGAGTTGTCATTTGAACCATGATTCATGATTAAGCGTACGGGTCATTTGCCCTGCGTATGCGAACGTCTTCTTTGATTTCTCTCTCATTGCTTGCGGCTCTTCTCACGTCAAATAACATTCTGTATACTTCCAAGACTGTGATATATTGGTTACATCCCCTACATCTCTTCTCATATCTATCGCCGGTCTGTTATATCGGGTTGAGTGGATGCGTGTCAGAGTATTGACTGACAGCTAATAGCAATGTCGATGCATCCAAGCTATCCCCGTAATGGGAGTTATCCACGCCATGTATGATCAACTCCTCCCCCTTTCAACTTCTTCCATGAGTTTTGTTCTGATGGAAAATCGTAGTATTATCCCTCACCTCCTTCCATGCACAATGCTTCAGATTCCGGATATGGTTCTACACGAGGAGAGATGGGTCCGCCATCATTAGATTTTCCACCTCAACCTATTGAGATTGATCTGAGTAATTCGAGGACCCTCCCAAGTCCTTCCCCTTCTTCTTCGGTTGCTTGGGAGCCAACATTGTTTCCTTCTCCTCATGGATTTCCTGATTTGAATTCCCCATATGGACCAATTTCTAGGATGCAACAACTGCCAATGGATCGTGCGACAGGCCAGGCTCCATTACTCCAATGGTATGCCGATAATGATGGACCTTGGTACCCCAAGACAATTTCAGACCCCATCTCTGAGGAGAGAACAAATATCAAGGTTCGTTCAAGTAATCGTGCACCCGTTGCTTTTGGAGGGCCGTATCGTCAACAGGATCCCTTGGAGAATGGATCCTTTCATTTCGGTGGCCCACCACAATCAGATTCTGGATATGAAACCAGAAGGAGCCATGGAAATACTTCAATCTTTAGCTCTGACATTAATGATCGCGATCAAGACTGTCAAAGTTTAGCAGGTCATGTTGCAGACTATCAGCCTTTTCAGGGCTTGAATGAAGCATTGCAATCTCGCGAGAATAGGACACCCGAAGCATGGCCAACACATCTTCCGGCTTCTATCAACTCGCCAGGTCTGTTCTGTTCGACCTGTCACAAATCCGTAAAAACAAAATCTGAGTTGAAGTCCGTTCCCATATTGATCTGCCATGATGAATCAATACTAATTTTTCATAGGAAGCATGATTTACGACATAAAAAGCCCTTTGTGTGTAACTATCCAGGTTGTGGAAGAACTGAGGGATTTAGCACAACCAACGATCTAGATCGACATACAAAGAGCAAACATCCCTTAGCTACAACCTCGAAGGCGGAGTCGATAAAAAAATACCGCTGTGTTGTACCCGGGTGTAAGTCCAAGGATAAAGCATGGCCACGACTCGACAACTTCCGTAGTCACTTGAAACGAGTTCATTCGAACGTCGTTCGGTTGGAAGAGAACTTTGAGGAGATGATACGACAGTAGGTCTGAGAAGACTTCAACAACATTTGTAGGACTAATATTTCTTAGGGCTGAATTTCTGGAACCCTCAGGTTTGCCTCAAGATGCCCATCTTTCTGCAGAAGTGTCTACCCACGATATCTCGCACAACAGGGAAGTTAACGAATGTTCACCAAAAGCCCAGGATATCAAATCCAATTGGAAGCCCGTCTATCCAGACTTGATCCAGGATTTAGTCACTCCAACGGAAATTCCAATGGAGAAACCTCTCGTCGCAGATGTGAATCCCAGTGGCACTGCTATCCCTGGACCGAACAATCCTCCCGTGGATCCACATACTAGAGATACCATCCAACCATCGGAATTATTCCGGAATCCATCAGAGGTTGTTAACAAAATCTTTTTGGAAAGTGATATCTCAACCCTAGTGGGTACAAAGAGTGCATTGGATCGTAATCTTGATCATGTAAGCCGTGCCCCGGTGGAGAGAAATCCATTACCACCTGCAGGTAAGGCAACTCGACATAGTAGCGTCTCAGCCACCGATGCGACTATTACCGAAGCAATTAGAACCGCATTAGCAGAGGCAAAAAATCCATCAAACGTTGGTGCATTGCCGATGGGACGGAAAGTTTTGCCTAATGGAAAATCTCCCCCCGCTGATTCCTGGGGATCCACAACAGATAAAGCTGCATGCTTACTAGATGGATTTAATAAGTCCACTTCTTCTACAACAGATGATTCCCTGGACCAGGAAAAAGCCGTTGAGGTTTATAAAACCCTTCAAAAGTTAGGTTACATTATTCAAAAGGATCCAAATCATACACCTCGGATACAAAACCCAGGATCTGCTGCCAGCAACAAGAGTGAGAACCAAGTCACTTGTGAGGTTTGTAAAAAGTTCAAAGGAAGACCTTGCGAGCTGAAGTAAGCTCAAAATCTATCTCTTACATCACTGTTACTAATGATAAGTAGGAAACATATGAAACGGCACGAGAGGCCTTACGGCTGTACTTTCTTGGCTTGCAACAAAACCTTTGGAAGTAAAAATGATTGGAAACGACACGAGAACTCGCAACATTTCCACCTGGAGACCTGGCGTTGCGACAATGAGAAACCCGAAGGTGGAGCATGTGCGAAGGTCTCTTATCGTCGTCAAACCTTCCAAGAACATATAAAGAAAGAACATGCTATCATTGACCAAGATGCTGTTAAGATTAAGGTCGATGCTTGTCGTATTGGCCGTAATTGTCAGGCTCGTTTCTGGTGTGGTTTTTGTAAGACGCTTGTTAATCTTAAGAAAAAGGGTCTTGACGCCTGGATAGAAAGGTTTGACCACATAGATAACCATTTCATGGGGCGCCACGGACTTCAAAAACAAAGCATTCAAGATTGGATTCCAGTTGATAGTGACAAACCCAAAGGCGACGCCGTCAGTCCAAATCCTTTAGGTGGATCTTCACCTAAAGATGACCATCAGGAACATTCGACCGATTCTACAGATGACTTTGGTAGGAGCTCACTAGAATTTGTCGGCAATAAAGGAACCTCATCTGCTTTGGTTGGTCAAGAGCACAGAGTATCAAAGAAACGAGAACGCAACGACGATGAGAGTGACAGGCCATCAAAGTATACAAAGATTGGGGAGATTGTTTATTGTGTACGCGCTCTTATTTTACTGTGCCATATGCAATTGCTAACGTATTCATAGTGTCATTGTGCAGATGATCTAGGACGTACTCTTGCTCTTAGTCCCAAGTGTACTTCCTGCAGTCATGATTTTTGTAACGAGTGCAAGAGCGATTCGATTGGTAATTGTGAAGGTCAAAAAGTCTGACATGCTCATGGATATTGTTTGAAGTTTCTTATTGTGGTTTGTTGACCACTTTCATTTGAGAAGGGATAATTGTGTAAAACTATTGGGTCTACGATGTAATTGGGTAGGAATTCGAAATACTGGGAAGGAAGATATCCAGGGATTTTTTTCTTTGGCGTTTGCAAATTTAACCTTATGGTAGAAAGAAAATCTTTTCCATGAAATCTAAAGGTTAGCGAGGGGCACAGTACTCGTAAATTGATTTTTTGGACATAGTACATCTATGATGGTGGGAGGTATTGAGTGACCGTGTTGAATAACCATTCCAATGGTTGGAATACGATGTTTTCAGCCGCAGTGATAACCGCTTTCCAATCCGGCCCATGAAGGAGTTATCTCGCTTAACACACCGAATAGATTCTAGATGGTGTAGGGCAAATAGTGCTCATAGGATAATTTAGAATGCTACAGTTGTAACAACTACCCAGGATCAAGGGCAAAGCCACATCATATGCAACTTTCCCTCCACGTGGCGCACCCTTTCTACGACGTGAATACATGTGAAGCTAGACCCCTTTGGTTCACCGAGTTTTAGGGTGGAAGAGTGGTTTGGACATGTATGTAGGTGAAGGGCGAAGCAATCGGAGCCAAAAAGTGAGGCTGCATATATGTATGTGTATCCATTGTCTGTATGTGGAAGGAGGGGTATTCTTGATTCCTTAAGGGATATCTTCATGGGCGTTGAAGCTTGCTCACAGGGCATTGTTGGGTTTGGTGTTGCATGCATGCGGAGATCTTGAAGATAAATTCATATGTGAGCAGACACTACTCGGTGGCATGGGAAGAAGATGTGGAATCTTTGTAAACACGACTTCTTCATCGCACTCGATCTTCAATGCGGATAGCCGAGTATGTGTAGCATTTGAATGTAGATTTGGGTGGAATTGATGCGATAACTGTGGAATGGGGTGAAATGGGCAAGAACAAAACCAACCCCGATTGATCTAACCGACGACCCAGCGAATTCACGAACGAAAATGCATGTTAAACGCTTGATTACACCAATTAGATCGAGATGCATTAATTGCGACCGCGATACAGACTCGGTAAGAGACGTATTTGAAATGGTCTCTGTTATCATTTGGGGGCTGTTTTCAATATCGGCGATTGGGAGGTTGGAGCATTGGATGGTGTGGGTGGGGGCTAGAGTGCTGACACCTATAGAAGGAGAATGAATGGAATGAAATGAGAGAAAATTAGAAAATTAGAAAAGGGGAAATGGGAAATGGAGAGGGAAAGGGAAGGGATTGGATCTTCTTGGCTGTACAATGCATGCTTTGAAGCAGAAAACGAATGCGAATATTGTGCTACCGCAAATTCTGGAGTAAAAGCTGTCTGTACTGTCGTTCTTTCTAAGCGAAGGCAGCGGAAGAAAACAAAGTTTCCCCAATAAACCCGATCGTATCGAATGAGAATTTTATTTTGTGACGAGAGAACTTTCTCAATTGACGGAACGGCTTGTGGATTCTATTCAAATGACGGCTAAAACAATAATCATCATTCTCGAATTTTGAAGAATTGACGTCGAGGTCTGCCTAGCGGTCGCCTTGTCCGCCTTACACCATGTACAGGGATAATTTTGTGTGCCATTGGTCCTGATGTGGAATTCATGTTGGGAGGGTAGCAAAAGGAAACGAAAGAGCGATGAAATGAAAGGAAATGTATGGAGAGCTCCATCTGCACGATTGACTAGCTCGGTCGGGTCTCCACTCGCATCATGATTCAGAATTTCGACATGGGGAAATGTTTGAGGTGATATGCGGTGCCCTGCTTCAAGCCATCAAGGAACATGAGGAATGATGAGGGGCGCAGCACAGGGAGAGTCACCGATCTCCAATACTTTGGATGGGCTCAGGGGGTATGCACGCCAAAGTCGGCGTACAGAGACGTTTGAATTATGTGAGGAGATCCTTCACCGGCCTCCTGTGCGGCCTACCCTTCTTCTCACCATGCGGCTCTGTGCTAAATTGCACATGAATTTGTCGGTCCCAGATGGTACACATATGAACTTTTGTGGAGGATATGTTGAGGCTTGGTCCACGTACATTAGAGATTTGTCGTGCCGTTTCTGGTTTCTTTGTTTTCTTGTATCATCTAAATACATCATATCTATCACACACGACAACTGCGCCTATCGGTCTCGCTACTTCGCCTCAGACTTTCCTCAAGTCTCAATATCTCCATATCCGACTATCGACCAGTGGACTTTTATGACCTGACATTTTCAAATTCCTGATTGTGTTTGTGCATAAATAAAACAAGAGGTCGTGTGAAAAAGATTTATTATTGTTTGTTTGTTATTTGCAAAAGGATTTGTTGGAAGTCGCAGCAAGGTGGAGATACTCGAATTACGTTTGTGAGTTCTGTTTGTTCTGTTTGTTGTCTCTCCTGTCCTGTCGTCTTAATTCATGAGTTTATTTGGGCTACACGAGAAACTCATTCCCGCAGTAGGATCAATAAGAAAGCAAACAATTATCAGCTCTATTCCTTCCAAGCTTATTGCTTTGTATCTCTTTCTCTTCTAGAAGCTTAGCTCCACCCTATCTCTCCAGTTTAGGATTGTGGGGGCCAAAAGCAAAAAGTAACCCGAAGACGCATCTATATTGGCTATTCGATTACTTAAACTTATATTATTTGGACATCATGTCTTACGAAACTTTACCTTACTCGACTATGGAACCACCTTTCTTCCAGGAAAATAAATCAAACCCTCAATCTTTCCGTCATGAGGATTTGATGGACATTGAAAGTTCTTGGATCCAGAACATCGATCCACTTCTTCGTCAATCTCAAATGGGCTCTCCGGATTTCGATTACCGTCAAGATTTACCACAGCAACCTTTACAAAGATTCATCACAGAGCCAGGACGAGCTCTCTTTACTACTGTTCCAGCCATGTCTCACTTTGATAGCTTCTCCAGACCACCTCACAGAGCATTCGAACCCGTTAGTGTCTATCCTCAAGCTTCTCGAACAAGAATGATATCTCCTTCTCCTTCCCAAGAGCTCTCTTCCAACTGCAGTAGTGCTCGAAGTCCAGCTACCGAAACAGATTGGTATCACGATGGATACTATTCCTCTCAAGGCCAAGATGATTACACCCTACCCAATACCTCTCATACTACTTCGCAAAACTTCTCTGATTTATGGACATCACCACAAATTCTATCCGGACAGCCCACTGGATATCCATGTGTTAACCTTAGTGATGTTCAGGCATTTGCCGATCCGCAAGAAATCAAATTCGAGACCGATGAAACATATGTCGATTATGCGATCCAAGCATCAGAATCTGGGAGTCACAAATTAGCTTCTCATATATCACATTATAGAGATGAGGGATTGGGAGCTTCGGTTCGAGATGCTGCATCTCCTCGAGCAATTTCTATTCAAGCTTCGAATCATGACAATACATCTACAATTTCTAATGCTGATATTGATATTGATGCAGAAGGCGATGATGTTGATATAAACAATAATGGGGAAATAGATATGGAAACAGAGATCGATTCCGAACTACTACCCCAAGATGGAGACATCGAAGAAGAAGACGAACCATCAGACACAGAATACACTCCCCGTCCTGCCACGCGCAATCCACGCAAACGCATCAGCACAACTAAACCATACTCTCCCCCCACCTTAAAACGCAACCGCATATCCAAATCCTCCACATCTGCATCTAAATCCTCTTCCAAACTCTCTTCCGGAGGTTTCTCCTGCAAACAATGCGCCTCCGCCGGCTTCAAAGATACTCCCACTCTCCAACGCCACATCGCATCCGCGCACACGCGGGCTTTCATCTGCGTCTTCAATTTTGCCGGATGCGATAGTACCTTTGCTTCGAAAAATGAATGGAAGCGACATGTTTCTTCTCAGCACCTCAATTTGCAAGCTTGGGTATGTACTCTCGGATCCTGTGGTAAGGTTCCGCTGAATTCGCACTCACACTCGGGGTCTGCGATGCGGAAAGGGGTGGAGGGGAGTGCGCAAGCGCGTGGTTATGGGGAAGTCAAGGGCGCGGAGTTTAATCGGAAGGATTTGTTTACGCAGCATCTGAGACGCATGCATGCGCCGTTTGAGGTGAAGAGGAAGGGGAAGCGCAATGGGGAGTGGGAGGAGCGGGTGAGGGTTTTGCAGAGGAGTTGTGAGAGGAGTCGACGAGAGGCGCCGGAGAGGTTGGGGTGTCCGGTGAGGGGGTGCGCGCAGCGGAAAGAAGGGCTGGGGGTGTGGTTTGAGGGGAGAGGATGCTGGGATGAGAGGATGGAACATTTGGGGAAACATTTGGAGAGTGCGGCTGGGGAGGGGGGAGTGATGAGACAGGAGGATGATGGGCTTTTTGTCGAGTGGGCGGCTGAGCAGAAGATTATTGAGAGGGGGGGGAGAGGGGAATGGATTCTTTGTGCGGGGAAGGGGGGGCATGGGTGGGCGAGGAAAAGAATTGCGGCAGGTTTGGATAGGAGTGAGGGGAGAGTGGTGGGGAGATACGGGGGAATTAAGGTGGAGGGTGGGATGGAGGAGGATTTGGATGCCGAGGGAGAAGATGAGTAATGAATGAGTGATGATGGTATTTGAGGGAATGGAATGTCTCTCTCCCTTTCTTCCTCCCTTCCTTTCTCTTTTTTTTTTCTTGAAGTGTAGGATTGTGAAGGATATGAATTTGAATTTGAATTTCCAGCCACGCAGGCTCACGAAATACAAAGTACGAAATACAAAGTACGAGGTAACGAAGTACTCAAAACGAAGTTATGAATCATAGTTACGGATTATGGATAACCTCAATGCGGCGTTACATTCCCACCACCATATTTCTTTTCGTTATATTTTCCTATTTCTCGGGCTGGGGTTAAGAGAATTAATTAATTAGATGGTGTTTTTTATATATGATGTTCTGTCCTGTTTTGTTCTGTTCTAACATAGTGATAAATAACAATGATGTATTTTCTTTCTTCTTATGGGAGCGGGAATGGGATTAGTTACCTGTGTTGGGTAGACCAGGTTAGGTTCGATCAATAATGAATTGCTTAATGCATACCGATAGCTTGATAGGTATCTGTTTTTTGCAATCTGGATACTGGAAAGTTTGAGTGAATTGTAGAAGCATGACGTGTTGAATTTGCTACTCTGTGCACAGCGACAAGGGAGTTGAATTGGTATATTGATATTTAGGATGTACTGTCTTGCAATGTGGGTATCCATATGAATGAAGCATTGGAGGGTCCAGATTAAATCTGTGGCAAAAGGCAATACTCTTGCTACCTCTCAAAGACACATCATTATTTCAGAGTAAGCCTCTCCAGACTGACTCAACCCCTATTAACAATCTCCTGTCTACCGACAATCTTCGCCAACCTTTCTTCACTCTGTGCCTCTCCTTCTTTAAACCCCATCGCACTCGCTAAGCTTCTCGCTTCTTCATATCTTCTCCTTGCTTCCTTGATATCCCCATCCATTTCTGCGAATTCTCCTAGATTATGTGTTGCAACAGCACACCCGAGATCACATTCTTCAGTTCTTTCTGGGGGTGCTATCTTGGCACAAATTTCTAGGGACTTGGTAGCCCATGCGCGGGCATTTTTGATTTGTTGCGAGCGGGATATTATGGGCTGGCCTAATTCAGATGGTGGATTTTGTTGGGCCAGTGAGATAGAAAGATTGTTCACTATAGAAGGTGGTTAGTGGGTGGCTTTGGGAAAGTGGAGACAGAACAAACTTAGAACGGCTGTGTGGCAGGTAGCTGGAGTAGAAAGTGCGATAGCTTGGAGAAATAGGGGTGCGGCAAGGTGGTGTTTATCGGTTGCTTCATAGTGATGTGCAAGAGCTAGAAAGAAATTAGCTTGATCCGAATTGACGTCTTGAATGGAAATATAAACCTTCAAAAGTTCCGCCCATCTCTTCGTCCGATAACCAAACCTCTTCTCCAGGTCTGATTCCCTCTTTCTGTCTCCTCATTTGTTCTTTTAATATAGTCTCCACCGCATATACCAAGCTTTCTTCAGCCTTATCTGGTTGTAAGACATATTCCCCGTTGTATAAATCAGCAATTTTGACACTAATCTCTACCATCCTCCTCAGAACTCTCGTCCGCTTGCCAATATTCCTCTCCAAATCTCCCAATTGCTCCATCCATTTCCCACAGTCATCTCTCATAATTTCGTAAACACCAATCGCCTTATCATAGGCTTGAATTTTCTCCAACAAAACACAAACGGATATTTTGATTCCGAGATACTCGTCAGAAAATGGATCCATACCCATCTCATCTGCAACTCGTAAAGCCTCTTTGTAATATTTAATAGCATTCTTAGGTTCAAGAGACATGTTGGTGTAGTAAAGGGCCTTTCGCAGTTGCTTTGCTACAGGTTCGGGAAAGGCTTTGAAACCGTCGATTATGTATTTATTATACCACCAATTGATATATCCTAGACAGAAGACTCCGAATCCTATACTGTATTTGCAAATGCTGTATTAGCACTGCACATCAAAGCCGTAAAAGCGGACGGATATGAGGTGTAAATTACGCTATGGTAGCTCCGGTCATGCTATATGGATGTGCTTTAAAGAGTATTTTGGCATTCCTCGTGAATGAGCCTTTGGAGCGGTTAACCTTAGGTTGTGCTCCTCGTGTAGATTGCCACCTCTGCTGCTGTGCTCGACATGGTACGGAGTTTCTGGTAGCAGGTCTACTGGACCTTGTAGCTTGCACTCGTTGTTGACGAAGACATTGTGATGCGCGATTCGAAGCGCCGGCAGACCCGAGTGAGGTTGCGAACCTTGGTGTAAACATTTCGGGAGCTGATTCTATAACAATCGCACAATTGAATATGGAAATCTAGGCACAATTGTCGTTCGCGCAGTTTATGAAGCTTTGGTCGTCCGGGAGCTTCATAAAATTAACGATTTCCTTCCTGCAAGACATTTCACCCTAACCAAAACCCCTGTCTCCCGCAATGCGCTAACCAATGAATGACGCTACCCCACATCATGGACGAACGTCAGCTTTCTGTTCCATCGCAATATTTCTTTTCAATCAAGCTTCACTTCTTATAACACGCTGTATTCAAAATGGCTGGTAAATTCGAACCTAAGACTCCTGTTACTCTGAACCCACCAAAGTACGATCCTATTTCGGTGGAAGAACTTGCAAAATGCAATGGTAATCACGACCTCTTTGAAATCTCTAGAGATGAGGGGCTAACATGTTGAAAGGTTCTGCTAGCGATAAATGCTATGTTGCAATCAAGGTACATTCTTAACTTTGCATGTTTCACACTGCAATGCGCAAAGCTCATAAGACCTAGGGCAAAGTCTACGATGTAACAGGAAACAAAGCATATCTTCCTGGCGGTGCTTACAATGGTATTTCTTTCCAATCCCTTTTATTCAATTTCGCGTGTTCTCCCACTAATCTCTCTTCTACACTTTCAGTCTTTGCTGGCCACGATGCTTCCCGCGCTTTAGCCAAAACTTCTACTAAAGCTGAAGACGTATCCTCGGAATGGTTCGATCTCGATGATAAAGAGAAGGGTGTACTCGATGACTGGAACACATTTTTCTCGAAGCGATACAATATCGTCGGTCTCGTAGAGGGAGCGCAGAACTTGGATCCAAATGAAAAAATAGAGGGTGCCTCGAGTTGAAAGTTAGCGGACGCATTATCGAAGTTATGAGAGTTGGACAGGTTGCGGTGTGAGATTCAGACATGAAATTGAATTTAGCGAGTTATGATTTGAGCTTAGCAGGCGAATCAAGTTTTCATTCGGTCTTGCAGGAAATACCTTTAGAGGGCACCTCGGTATACTTTATCAGGAGGTAGCCGGTCGAGAGTCAATGTCTGGTATACCATATAATTTCTAATTTCCGGTGCTCTGAGAGCCATCGTCACTTCAACTCGATTGCTTCGCTACCCAAGCATCAGGCTGTATACCCCTTCAAAGCCTATGCTCTCCATAAGTATCCCTCCCTCTACCCCAAAATAGTCTCTCCAAAAAACATAAAACGAAATCACAACCACCATTCTTTTAAAAGACCAACAAGGTTAAAGCACTCAAAACCCTTGCCATTCTCTCATATTGGGCAGGAGAAGAGCCCTATCAAAGGAAAACACCATGCAACACTCCTGGTCGCTACACTACGAGGAGTCGTTATTCATTACTTTCCGACTTTGCTTGTTCGCCAACGAAGAATCCATTCTAGTAGTGAGGATACAGAGAAACACGCCCCCTACCTACTCAATCTCAGGAGAGCAATGAATCAATTTTCTGTCATTTGTCTGCCTTCTTTGTCTTTCCCACTGTTTCAAATTTGTGTTTATTTTATTTTGGTTATATGGAGATCGATATCAGAAAACATGACTTGTATTTGTAAAGTGCGTGCGATGCTTCGAGTTGCATGAACTTTTTCTCGGTCGATGTGATCTGATTAAAGGAAACTAGACTAGTGCGAGAATGACGAGAGGTAGAGGAGTGCTAATGCCGTAAAAGGATAGTGCTGATAACGGAGCGCAGAATGTATGGGTGGTTATGGGTGTTGGTGCACTCAAGAATGTATATCATTTCTCAGGATTAAACCGAGCAAAGCCTGTTGAGGGGAAGAGACGAGTTCGATGTTAGCAAAGCAAGATCCACCCCACCTCGTGTCCTAAATTAACCGAGCCAGAGATGTAATGATATCATAAATTTGACATAGTTTTTATATTTCCTAGATAATGTCTCCAAACTCATAGCCAGAGAAGACTATCCAACTAATCCCACTACAACCTTTGCCCATCCAGATTCCCAACAACCCCATAACTCCTCGGATCAAAAAGCAATGCACAAACATAGGTATCCCGAGTCAGCCACGCCTCAAACGCCTTCCCAATGCATCTCAATACTAGAGAAGATTATGTTGGCACGGTCGAGGATAGATGAAATCAAGGAAGCGAGCGAATACGAATGCAAATCTTCTTCCCGCATAGCTAAATATATGTAACTCAGTCCCTAAACAATTCGCTGGAAACGTGCCGCCGAAATAAATATTCAAAGACGATTGACTGAGAATAGACGTTCCATTCATGCCATGCAGGTTTTCATATTTTCACTGCACACAAGGCAATCATTTCTTCAAAACGGCATCGTACATGGTAAACAGAATCCCAATGCCAGTCCCAACAAGCGTGCTCTGATAGCCCCCATAAAGTGCGGAATTAATTCTTGCCACGTGCTCAAGGTCCACGAGCCCACCAAGAGTTGCGCCTTGGCCGTAAACTACGAATGTTATAAGTCCCTTTACAATGTTGAATGTCAGTGGGTCAAACGAATAATGTTTGCTTCGCGTGCTTGGTTTGCTTGTCAGATTGTAGAAGTATGCTGCAAACAACGGAAGTAAGAGACTTGTGGATAGCCATAGAGCAAAGGGGCCCCAGAATGACGTGGTCAACAAAAGGAACAGATCCGGAATTTTGACCGCGTATTCGGAGGTATTCAGGTAATGGAGCGGGGGAATTGTGAATGCGTATTTGTTTTGCAAAAGCTCTGGTTGAAGTTGTAGTGCCTCTGATAGTAGCATGATGAATTCAAGGGCCACGACGGTTGATACAGTTTCACGAGCAGTCTCCACAGCTTCGACTATACCCAAATCCTTGTAGTATTCATTTGCTTTCGCGCGTAAAACTGCCGTGCGTCGATCGATAACATCTGCGACAACGGCAGGAGATGGTGGGATAGGGACGTTTGATGCAAATGTGATCGCGTTCGCGCGAGGAGTTTGTGTAAGAGCAGTACTAGAGCGCGCAATTGCTCTTTCAGATTCCGAATCATCACTACAAAAGTGTTAGTTGCTCTTTCAACAAAGTAACGCGCTTGGCGCGTCGCAACACGTACGTAGTTTGGTTTCCGACCTCCGAAATTTCTGATGCAAGTCTAGTTCTGCGTCTTAATGATCTTTTTGTGTCCATTTCCTCGTGGGCAGAGGATGGTTCCTTTTTCACAGGTGAAGCACCGGATCTTCTATTATAGTATGGTATGAGGCGCGTCTCGTTAGCTAGCTGCGATTCATTTTCAACCAGGTAGTCTTCGAGCGCAAGCTCAAGTTCTGTCTTCTTGATACCATCGATACTGAGAGAATGGTCAGTGACTTCTGTTGCAAAGCTGGTGAGATATGTGGGTGTCGTATACTATTTAAGTCCAATTGAATCCGCAAGCTCCATCAAATCCCCCTTTCGTTGCGCCTTGATCCAATTTGCTACCCCGGACATGATTGTATATGATGGCTGCTTCGCGAAAGAATGCGATCGTGGTAATTATATTCGATAAGTGTTTGTAGAATGGTGCGGGGATATCTGATGTCTGCTTTTCGGGTTATCGTGCGAAGTTTGGGCAGATATTGTGGGGTGCCGAATGAGGAAGGAATCGCGTAGTGTGTCAACAAACAAGCGCTAGAGCTTTCACGTGATTAACTTAAATCTCTAGCTCAGAGTCGCAGAGTACTGTTGAAGATATCCTGGGTTGGATCAGTCTTGGTATGTTACATAGTAACTCTTTTCCAAATCTGCTGATGACCTCTGGGTGTTGAGCAACCCTTCTTTATGAAGTTCTGATCCTGTCGTTGTCATGGGAGATTCAAGGAACTCCTTGTAAGAATACTCGAGTCCTGGGAAGGAATATGCGCAACACTCGCTGCGAACGGATAGACGCGAACATCGTTTTCGATCAATTTTATGTCTGCAATGAATTATTTCCATCCCGTGACTTAATACATGAAAAGGACAGATGAAAGCGACCTTTTGACACAATCTCTGTACATGTTTGAGAGTGAAAGTTCTGAAATAATTTTTATTGTTATCCTTTCCCATTGCATCAGGCAATGACCATCGAGCAGTCTGGTATCATGAGGCTAAAGCACTAATCTATAATATTTACAAAGCGTTCCTCTCCCTTTTTTACCAGTCGTACCGGAATAAAACCAGGGTGAAGTTTCAGAGTGATGAGTGACGTAGCCCCTCTAATCGTCTCTCTTGCCTTCCTTTGCGCCTTACTATACAATTCCCTCTTCTCGTCTGCGGACATCCCAAAAACTTCTTCATCTGTAGCCCACTCATCGACTGCAAGCTCCATTGAGTACTTTTGCAAAACTACAGCCAGTACGCCCATGACCTCAACCTGGGCTAATCTTCGACCTAAGCAAGATCGAGCGCCATCGGAGAAAGGAATGTAAGAACCCCTGACTGGGCGAAATAATCCTTCGGAAGTGGTTTTCCCTGTGAATCCACCAAAATCATCATCCTCAGAGGAATCATTGGCGCTGTCATCTTTTCCTAATTGCTTAATGAGCCATCTCTCTGGTTTGAAGTCATCGAGATCGTTATTCTGCGTGGTGATTTTCGAGGGCTCAGTTGGCCAGTACCTAGGATTTCTATGGAGTCCTATCGTATTAAGGTTTATATGGGCTCCAGCGGGGAGAGTTATTTTCTTTCCATCAATAAAAATTGTTTGATCATGGCCTTGACCAACTGATTTAGGAATATTAACCACAGGAGGCATGAGGCGAAGTTGTTCATTGAGCGTGGCTCCGATCATACCACCCATGAGGACGTTTATATTTTTCTCATAATCCCAGGTCTCAGGAGATTCATCACCAAAGATTCTTTGCACTTCTTCTTGGACTTGTCGCTGCGATCTAGGGCTAATGGCCAGTTCTACGAGGCAGAAGTGGACCGAGTTCGCGGTCGTCTCATGGCCCGCGACCATCATGACGAAGGCATTTCCCAAAATTTCCGAGTCCGAAAGGGCGACTTTGTTAGCTTGGCCCTTCTCGACTCGGTCCGGCGATGATTTAGTAGAACCCTGCGCACTTGAAGGACCGTATGAACTCTTTACCAGGAAGCCCATAATATCCATACCCTCACCTTCCTTACTCTCCATAGCATCCCGAGCCTTTTGGGCAAACAACTCGTTCATGTACTGACCGAAGTTTTCAAAAGAATCTAGTGCTTTGTGGGCGGAATTAAAAGGCATTAACCCTGGGGACAAAATTAGTTCTCGTAAAAAACCAAGTTGTTCTTAGTACTTACTCAGAAGCCATTTAGGAAGAAATAGCACCCAGACTAAAGTCTCTAAAAGAGTACTCAAAGATCTCTCGAAGCTCATCGTGTGGCCTTCAGGCGCTTCATTACTGCTGTAAACGGATTCTTGTTCCTTGCTCCTCGCTTTCTCTCCTGGCCATAATAGACGAACCCCAAATCCAATCCTGCTTATAATGTGCAATGTAACTCTCATTGTATCAGTAGGAACTTCTTTCAAAGTCACATTCCCTCTCCCGTCAGGACCCAACCATCTTCTCAACATTCCCTGTGCTTGTGTACAAGATTCTGCAAACACTAGCGCGTTGTTCTTCTCAGTAAAACTTGGTGAAGATATCTTTCTATGCCCCCTCCATTCAATTCCTTCGGTTGTTACAACATTCCGACCAAATATCTCGAGAATACGGTACGATTGAAGAGGTTTGGGAAAGGCCTCTCGACGACTTGTTATCTGATGAGTCGCTTCTGCATTTGAGATAAATCCAAGGATTGATCCAGGGGAAACAGTTAAAAATGCATCGCCGTTTTTAGCAAATGGATGGTAAAGTTTCTCCCAGCACCAATCTGGTGTCATATAACTAGATTTTGTTAGAGTTGCCCTCAATACTGTTGGTTGTTATCACTTACTCAATCCAACTTTCTGTCCATGTTGTCGGTAGCTTTTTGATGAAAGGTAGCCATACACGATGAGTTATCAGCCAAAATGGATTATAAAGGCTAATCGCTTGAATTAATTAGTATATGAGGATCCAAAAAGATAACAGAACTCACGAGTGATCACATATGGCAAACCTGAGCGTTTCGCAGCTGCAATATTCTTTTGTAATCCTACTATGTTCGAATACACCCAATAAATTGGAAGTGTAGCCAAAACAAGAGTGAACAGTGAAATCATTTCAATGATGTGCAGCACGGTCCAATTTTATTGATGTAGAACAAGTACCGATGCAAAAAGCAAATGGTTCTACAGTGGATGGTAAGATTACTAAAATTCGGAAATATCAGCGAACAATAAGTATCGATAACATTGGAGATTGAAAGAGAATATCAATCTATTGTGTAGAGGGAAGGCAACTTCTCCAATGTTAAAAGGGGGCAGCAGCTAGCCATCATTATTAGATGCCACTTAAATACTACCTATCTAGTGGATAAGGGCCTAACCTCTCGGACGCTGGCTTTGCCGTTCAAACATACCTATGGAAAGAGAAGCCGCATTCACTGATGTTTCGACCAATTAGCGTTTCTAGAATGTTGGTATGATATTGACTCTGAATCTTGTTCCGATGCCCAAACAATGCAAAACGTCTCGAGTTTGGTTTTATGTGCATAGCAATTACTACCTACGGAGGAAGCTCGAGTCTCGAAATGCACCAGAACTACTGTGGGAGTTCATATATTGATGATAACCTCGCACATCCATTAAATAAAATGATTCGGAGAAATCCATTCGATATGTAAGCTGACTTCTTATTTAATATATGCAAGCTATCTTAGAGTCTCTTTTAGATGAATTTGATGTGGATTATTGAAAACAGTGAGTTTTGATTGATTTTGGCGAGGCAATTCGGTAAATGTCAAACAAAGCTGACCCTCATCGACTACAAGCCTGAGTACATACTGTAATTGCTAGGATATTGTAACGTTATGAGATGACAATTGGCAAGACGAGCCGGACGTTCGCTCTTTGATAGAGAGTACTTGGTATGAGAGAAAGTGACAGACATTCCTTTGCCACAAATGTAAAAAAAAATCTAATGACGTCCATGGTATTACACATTCCGTAATCTATTTCGAGTTCGTTTTCGTATTGCAGACGCACCGCCAATGACAAGAATGCCCGGATTTCGCGTACTCTGGGAAACACGTCACATCTTATTGGATGTTGTTCACGTTTCTTGTAGATCTCTGGCTCGCCGATGTAGCGTGCTTCGGATATCGAGTAACCGGCTCTTAACCAAAGCTTTGTTGTTTTGAAAAACGTGCTCAAGAACTTAATTGTTGAGACGGGTCAATGACACTTGCTTGAATTATCTCGTAAACCATGTTAGGTTGGCACAACAGAAAGTTGGCTGACGAAATAGATACCGGTATTTTGAGCAAAGTATATCAAAAAAATAGAATGGACATCTGAACGACAACTCGTATGGAGATCGATTTGCTCAAGCATTTGCGCATTATTGATTTAGAGTCCTGCAGATAGATATGTTGTTTGAGCGGAGTATAAGTCTTCACCAAAGAAATCTCAAAGCTTTCAAGTTGCAATAATACACCAATTTCAACGCCCGAAATAGACGTATCACAATGCCAACAGATCACGAGAAGGCTGACGATTGCATCTGGGCGATTGAAGCCGATCATTTGAAACTTAATGTCTGCATTCTCGATGACTTGGGGCTTTCACGGATGACCGCAAATTATCATTCTCTATTTGAGAGTCTGACGGTCTAGAGAGCCTTGAGATCGATCTTTTGGGGGCATTTTATTTCAATTGTGACTGTCGAGTCCTTTTCAATGCCCAAATAAAACGCGGCAATCAAACAATCTTTTAGACTTCGTGCTTGTGTTTTGGTTTTTCGTTTTGTTCTTTTGGTTCGTTCGTGAGAGCCTGAGTCGATATTTACACAAAAGATATTTTGATAAGATAGCCCTCCAACGATGTTGCGCTTGACCTCCTCATTTCGATCATGGCACGTGCATATTATTTACACGTGATCTGATTTATTCCCAAAGAGGTATGGCCTGGTTCGAAGCGAGCCCACCAAACTTCAGTTTCCCAAAATTCCCAGAAATCTGATCAACGACGATACTAACAACAATCTATCCCAGCGACCACCAGATAAATCGCCAAGATGGTACGTTATATTTCAGTTTACTGTTGAATTGTTGGGTTCATTTGAACCTCGGAGGAGAGGCCGCTTGGGACTGTTGGAAAGCGAAAACCCAGAATTTCGAGAGAAGATTTGCGACATTTCGATGGAGAGTGATGAACGATGAATGATGGGCTCGAATACGGCATCGGACGCAAATCAAACTATCATAAAGTTGCCGAGTGGACCATCTATCACTACTTGTTTCCGCAACACGACCACTTCACACGCGATTCCTCAGTACATGCTGAATGATGGTCAATTTTGTCGAGGAGGTGGCGGAATTATTTGAGGGCGCACTGTAGCAGAATAGTTTTATCAAGCTGGATTAAGGCTGACATATTTTTCTTCTCCGTAGGTCAACGTCCCAAAGACCAGACGCACTTACTGCAAAGGCAAGGATTGCCGCAAGCACACCCAACACAAGGTCACCCAATACAAGGCCGGAAAGGTACAATCATCGCCCGACGTGTCGAAATCGATTAGTTAACAGCTTGGATTAGGCTTCGTTGTTCGCTCAGGGAAAGCGTCGTTATGACCGAAAGCAATCTGGTTATGGTGGTCAGACAAAACCCGTTTTCCACAAGAAGGCAAAGACCACAAAGAAGGTTGTGTTGAGATTGGAGTGCACATCCTGCAAGACGAAGGCACAGTTGGCATTGAAGCGTTGCAAGCACTTCGAGCTTGGGTACGGAATCCTCATTTCATTTGCGTTCAGCAAATTGCGCAGTAGATTGAATTATGGAGCTAACAATTTGACAGTGGTGACAAGAAGACCAAGGGTGCTGCATTGGTATTCTAGATTTGTGCGTGCTACGACAATTCTGTTTTCATCGGGGACAAATGGGTGGGTCAAAGGATTTTGCGAGGAACATACACAAAACACTCAATGGTTGAGTGATGGGGCGCGGGAGAAAATGATGTGGTTGTACTCCTCGTACCTCATCCAAAGTTACCAAATGAAACATAGCAAAGTCTGCTGATGACATACCATTCTGGAAGTTTCTTGCGTGATATAGTGCTTGAAAATATTTGCAGCCATTTGCGTATGCGTGACTGGGCTTTACCATGGTGTTGAAGTGGACAATATGAATGCTTGTTATAACCAATTCTGTTTGCCATGCTTTATGCTAATGATGGGTGATTTCACTTGCCGCACATGATGCACGCACAGGTTTTCCTGATAGTACTGCATTTCAGTCTTGAGTACGGCCTAGACGCGTCGTTGCAATGCCACCTAGCTCCTAAGACTGGAAAACCGTAGCGTTTTCTCTAGCTTTAGCTTGAATTGCCATACAAATGTTAGGCCTTTGCATTAAAAGTATCCTTTAGAAGTCCTAATGTATGGGCCAACAAAAAGATTTTGCAAATTCGTATCTGGGCACTGTTCACGCGTAGTTCATAGGAGACTAGGTTGCCTGATGTCACTACTTCAAGCTAGAACTTTTATGATATCATTTTGTACCGGGGTCTTACCCGCAATATGGGGTTTTCAAGAGATCCTTATGATTGATTACATTGAGATTATGATAAAGTCGGTAAGTGATGTTTTTCAATACATAGTCTAAAGCTTCGAAATGTGTCCGGAAACAGGAGACACTGTGTTATCACTTTGTGTCAACTTTTTCGCTGATTGGGAGCATGCCTTGGACTACACCTAGAATCCTTTTCCTAACATCACTGTCTCTCCACCTCCATACCACAACTGGCCTCTCCTACAATCCAACCCCTTTTCCTGTCCTACTACCCACTCTCCATCCTCATTTCTGGCTATCCCCTCACGTGGCCAATACTCCTCTTTGAGCCATAGATTGATTTCCTCAATCAAGTCTATCCAAGCCTGTCGCTTTTCAGGCGTATCGTGATCTTCCTGCGTGAGAAATCGTCCAACTGTGATATGTGAACTGGGGACTACGTAACGGGAGTCAACAGAGATACCCGTAGATCGGGCAATGGTAAATAGAGATTGGCGAAGATGGTGGTAGGTGAACGCATCGTCTTGGGCAGTCCTGGGATTGCGAGATGATGGCTCAGCATTTGAGGTAAGCGATTCTCCAGCTGCCGGAAGAAAAGACAATGCAACTGCGGCGGCATCATAGGACAGTGTGGGCTTGATGAGACGTGCACGATGTTGGAGAGGATAGTCGGTCATGGTTGATATGGTGGATGTACCGAGTTGGTTAAGAATGGAGGTTATTTCTGGAGAGGTGAGGGAATGGGTTATCTCAAGTGCAGTGAGATGGCACTTGAGCTGGGGCATGAGCCAGAGCTCTAAGATATAGGTCAGTGTCAGGGACAATATAGGTATTTTGAGATTAGAGGACAAGAGTAGGGTAGGTTGCCACATACTCGGAGCCAAAGCAAGTAGCTTTTGTTGAATCGTCCCAACCACTACATTATGGCAAGTCAGTTTTGCATGTCAAAAGACGACTCTGGGGGATGAGGAGTCAAAGCTGTATTGAGGAGTACATATACAGGTACATCAAAGTGCATTTTTTTTAAATTCAGGAGCATAATTAGGTAGCAAGGAATTAGGATTGAGTTAACAGATTAAGCTTACATGCTTTAATATGTTGGGGAGGACGCGCCCAGAATACCAAGCAATGTCTAGGATCCTCAAAACCAGGCTCAATATTGGGATTCTCTAGCTTTTGCAGAACGGTATCCAGTATCATTTCTTGGAAATCAGGAGCCAGTATCTTTGCCTTCTGTTGGGCGTTGCGAGTTTCTCGATGAGTTGCATACTTAGCTTGTATTTCTGCCTGAAGGGGGAATCAGTCTAAAATGTGCGAACCGAATATCGTGAGTTTTTCATGTATGTGTTCAAGATTTGTATGTTACACCCAAATATAATTGTAGCGTGTTTGATCTGATGGGATATATGGTGTTGAGAGTAGAAAAGTAAATACCGGGTCATCGTGGCATGCTTCGATCAAAGCATCATATGGGTTGGCATATTTCGCAGTGTCAATACCTGACAAATCCTCGAATTTGTTCAAAGAGTCCGCCGAGCCAGCGAGGGTTACAGGAGCCATTTCTATCTTGGGCAAGGGTAGAAGTCTTGTGTGCAGGAAAGGAAGAATAGTTGATAAGTGTAGCAGTGGTTAATTTCCAAGTAACGATTGTCTCTTGGAGCTATTCAGGATTGAAACTTCTCTTGAAAAATTCATGAGCATTTATAAGTGGGATACATACGATGTATAATCATGTGTTTGATCTGTCATATACGACTGTCCATGAAGTGAAGTAACTGGGGTAGGAATTAGCTTCGGAAAGATCCGAAGTGACCTCTGGAAGCTCGGGCCCCTATCTCTGCTATTTGGATTTTGTCAAACCTTTTAACATACTTGCAACCTTTTCAGTCAAACAACTCGAAGCCAATGCTCTAGGCAACAATTATCACCACTTGTATTGCTCCTGTTATATATCGTTTAGCCTAAGAAAAGGCCAAACTCTGAACATCAGCAACTTGTCTGAAGAGGGTCTTTGCCTTTCATATCCAAGATGACACTTGTGAATTTAAGAGACAAAGAAGTGGAAGTTCATCAGTGTTTTGACCAGTTTCCCTTATTGCTGGGTGATATCAAGCACTGTCCACTCTGAATACATCTTCTGATGGCTCTCTCTTCTTACATTTCAGGATATTCTTGCAAAATGGGAATGTGGGATTTCATGCTCATTCACTTACCATCGGCTTTTTGGATTTTTCTACCCGACAGTTCCAGACTTCCTCAAAGTTTCGAAAATATGGAGAGCTCACTCTTTTAGTTATGACCTTTTAGCAGGCGTCTGGTTGAAGCAAACTGATCCTCTTTACCTTGTTGATTTCAGGTTATCATCCCCTTAGGCATTTATGCTATTGCCATACCTAAGTGGTACTTGATGCAATTTATATCTGAAAATGAAATAGATTACCTTGGGATGTTGAGCCCTAAATGACGGTATCATTCTATAGGACGCTCAATCGCTTCTGGAGATGATTCATATTTCCCTCACTTCTGTTGTCACATATATTGTCAGAGGTATAATTTCATGTGTGGGAACGTTTCTCTGAAGTCACTTCACCCGGCCTTAACGAAAATCAAGGATGCTCACTCTTTGAAGCTTATTAGAATCATTCTTTTTCCTGCTGCAGCTTTGCAATACAGTCAAACTTTCTCCCTGAAGGGATCAGTCAACTATATCGCGGTATCTACCATTCCTCATCATACATCGGATTCTATCTCATACGATCTGAGCCAAGAGACTTACATAGGTCTACACACGTTCTCGTCAGCCCCGGAGCTTTCTTTTCAGGGGCTCTTTATCCGTGGAATTGATCAAATGCAACTGTATCACGCTAAAATCTAATTCCAGCGAACACACGGCTGCGTCTTGGCCGCTAGTTGAGGATGCAAAAACTTCTTGTTGCTCGCAAATTATACACCTCTCTCAGTGGGTCATTGTATACCCATTAATTTGCAAAAGTTACGATACTCGAACGCTAAAGCTTTGGACTTCGTGCAAGGACTAGAACTATTGCAGCCACTACACTCGAACTTAGGACACTCGACCAAGAATCCTCGCCAGTTCACATGAGGTCCTCGATATGACGAAAATTACGGTGGAAATGATGGATTGGGAACCTCAAACCCGCTTTCCCCCACACTACCTCGCAGTTGCGACCACTAGGTCGTAGGAAATTACAGCTTGACGGAAACACAAGACAAAGCGGACGCCTTAATCCCAAATCCGGTATCTTTTTTCTTGTTCAATGAAGATTCGGACGTCTGTCAGCATCTTGGGAAAACATGGAGCAATTGACATCATCCTGTCAAATCCTTGACTTTATAGATCACAGAAGGAAATACAATCCAAGCACCTCGTTACGTATTTCTTTGCATATCACCGCTAGCATTACTAGCCAAGTGAAAATCCTCTCTGGTGGCCTCACAGAATTGCGGCACCGTGGTGTATATCATAGTCATACACCTTCTGAGCCGCCGCTCGATGGATTCCACTCTTGCCAATTTTCATGAATAGGAATAGATTGCATGAACGAACTCATGACTTCGAGACCTGCTATAGCTTGGCGAACTCAATACTTTGGCATATTTGTTCAAACACGATAGAAGCGACAAGGTAATGAATACGAGATAATAAAGACCTGCACTCCGCAATTTTAGGCACAAAGAGTAGACTCATGGAAGAGGAGCTTAGTAGCTTTTTGTCATCTAGTCGTTTCCCCTATGATAATATGGGCTTTTCCAGCTGGCATAGACAATTCAGGTCCACCAAGTGGCAAGCTTGAAAGGAAACAGAAGGATGGACAAACTTCCTTACTGGATTGCCCCTCCTGCTCCAAGCCAACTGAAGATAAATCAAATAAACTTAGGCCAACTAATACAGAAAGATTGTTAGAAAGGAAAGAGTTTATTGACTGGTCCATTCAAAGTAGTCAGGGCTTATTGTTTATTTACACGTTATGTGGTGGGTGTTAAGCAAAGACAATACGTGAAAGGTGTCATGCCACTTGTCATCCCATGCAGGCTTCTTTGAGAGATCACCTCAGCTATTTGGCGTTGGACATCCACGCCATTGGGTAGTTTTAAGGGAAAATCTACAAAGGAGTCTGTCATTATAGATGATGCAGTTTATTTCCCAAAGAGTGGATGGGTAACCACATCACTTGTAGTAAAGTGGTGGTGCTTATTCGCAAGTATATTTACCAGGCGCACTACAAGTGAGGAGATCGAAAGGCCCTTCACAAGAACTGATCCACCTGTATAGCCATAAGATAGAGATGCGTCGAAAACCACCATTGTAAGATCGTGGTCTGAAGGCATAGCTGCCTCGAAAGCTGATGGTGTTATGCCAAAGATAGGTAGGACGCACCTGCAAATCCTAGTTAGAGCCTAGATCGTTGATCTCGATTGAGATCTACTGGATCCGATTAGGCTGAGGTATTGCCCATGGTTTCGATTATAGTGCTGCAGTGAAGGTAGAAGGTAGGTAGCTCGATGAAAACTTGGAGATGAGATTGGTCGCTCGCAGATGCAGAAATTATTGGTCTAGCTCTTCCTTTGCCGCCCATGTCATTGTTTTTCTTATTGGTTGTTGACTCGGCTTCAATCAGCTTCAATTCACCCGGAACCTCAGCCTAGGGAATTATTGAAGGTATACACTCACATGCGGTAACTATTCCTCAAGCAATAGTTTGCTACTTCGAAGTTTGATTCACCTCAAATCATTGTCTGCATACCAGTGGCTGTCTTCGGATGAAGCTAAGCAAGAAGAACATGAGCAGTATCAAACAAAGGGCAATAATATCAACCAATTAATAGGTGAGCAAGAAACTTTAGCTAAAGGCGGTCAATGCAAATCGCTACTGAGCGGGTGCGATCGGGCACATGGCTCGCTTCAGTTGCTAAAATTCTTCCACTCACGGGCGATTTCAAACACACAAACACAAGCAAATTCCCACCTTCGACATTTTCACCAGGAAAATCTCCTATAATTCAAAAATTTCTACACAACTATCATTGATTTTTTCGATCCTCAGTCAAGCCACAAGAAACGTTGAAGCTAGTTATCCTTTGCTTATGGGTTTCTGCGACTCTTTCACATAACGCATCGTCCTCCAGCCCTCCATTTTGCAAATATCTAAGCAGTCACCGACTGAGTCTCATCAACAGTATCACAAAATCATCAGGCTTAGATTCTACGAGATACCATCACAGCAGGCCTAGTTCCTTCCTTTGACAACTGGAGAACAACACAGCGTACCTAGGTAAGTCATTTCTGTCTTCATACATTTTTCTCATTACGTCTGATTCCGCTCACACTCTCCTGCTTCGGCATCAATCAACACCTTTTTACTACATTTTTTAAAAAATCGTCCCTTGCCCTCCACGTTACAAGGAACATCATTTCATCATATTGTTTGCATTTTCTTTGCTTCTTCGCACTTCCCAAATGTCGCATCTGCCTTGAGCTCTGCCTCTTCCCTTTCTTAACCATTCTCATCCAGCACCATCACTACCTTCAGTTCACAGATTCTAGCTACTTGTTGTAAAGATACACCTTGTACGCTACTTCCTAAACCTTGAAGAGAGTTCTTTTGAAAAGCTCACCATTCACCATTTCTCATTCAATCCTCTCTTATCGGTCGTGGTATCCTCTCTCTACTTCTTAAGGAAAGCATTATTTAATCTACGTTGGCTAACCAGATTTTATCAGATAATCTGCTCAACATGGTGAAGGAGCGCAAAAATATGGCGAAGAAGCGTAAAAACACGGTGAAGAAACGCCAGAAGAATTCGCGCTCTGCACCATTAGCTGGAGATGAACTCGATTATGACGAGGAAGAGGGCAGTGGTGGTATCGAATCAGACGACCAAGCCCCAAGTCTTTCTGATGAAGAAAATAAGGGTACAAAGTCAAAAGCTCCAAAGACGAGAACCAATGAGAACAAGAGATGGGGCACTCTTTCCTACGCGGAGGGAACCAACTCAAGTCTTCCTCCACTTACCACTGCCGCGGAATTTTTGGAAGGCTTACTTGACAAATTGTTGAGCGGGGGATTCAAAAAAGTTATCGAGCATCTCAATGGCCGGCCTTTGCGCGTCGCCACCGCATGTTCTGGCACTGAAGCACCCATCCTGTTTTTGAAGTCATTTTCCGAAGGTATTATCTTAAAAGATCTTTTCCAAATAAATTCTAATCATGAAATCTAGGCTTAAGGAAAAGAGGCTACAACTTCGAAATCGAGCATGTCTTCTCATGTGAAATTGATCCGGCTAAACAATCTTACATTCGTCGAAACTTCCCTGGCGTTCCTATTTTACGTGATCTTACAGAAGTCTTTGAGTGGGAGCTTAACCCTGAAAAGATAGGTTTTATGTAGGTTGAACCATTCGAAATTCTTATTTCCGGCTAACATGTTATAGGACTACCGCTTTTGGTACAACCCATGCGCTTCCAGCGCCGGGTACAGTTGACGTCTTCATCGTTGGTACTTCTTGCACCAGTTATTCCAATTTGAACAACCAAAAGAGTATGGATTTGGAGAAAGACCAAAATGAATCCTCGCGCACTTTCCGCGCATATGTTTTGCTTACTGAGTATCTAAAGACAAAGATTGCTATCAGCGAAAATGTCCAAGGTGGTCCTTTCCTGGCTATGATTAAAATGCTGGCCAACCATGGTTATGTTGGAGGCTCAGCAAACGTCGATAGCAAACATTATGCCATTCCCCAAACTCGCCAACGCGGCTATCTCGTTGCCATCCCTATATCCTCTCTCCGGGAACTTGAACTTATACTAAAGTACCAAGATCCAAGCACATGGAAATTTTTCTACGTTGCCATGAGAGCCATGTGCTCGCGCGAAGCTAGCAGTCATGTTGAGCAGTGGATGGAGCCATCTGATTCGAAACCACTCCGGGCTCAGGTTGAATTCCAGGTTGAATCACGTTCGGTCGCAAAGTGGGATACGTGCTATACGAGGCATTATGATTATCGTGTCGTACAGGGCTTCGGTCCTGGTAAGCCTATTACCGATTGGCGCAGTACGGGTAACTTTTATCATCCCGATCATTGGCCCCGTAACCTCAAAGGCTTTGTAGAACGTGTTCACGACGTTACTGATATCAGCCATTTGCGTGGCGTATGTCGAGGTTATGATGACCGTTACCTCAGGTAAGCCTAATGCTATCATATTTCTGTTGCAACATACTGATAATTTGCCTAGTCGAAACATCGATTTGTCACAGAATGTTTATATCCAGCATGATAACGTGAAGTGCGGTCTCATGCCTTGCTTGACACCAAGCGGTGTCATGTGGAATACTGCACGTGGTAGCAAGCTTAGTGGTGAAGAATATCTTCGCCTCCAAGGAATTGATACTGATAGTCTTGAACTTGGTGGTATTTCTCAACAAGACTTGAGAAACCTTGCTGGAAATGCGATGACAATCACAGTGGTTGGAAGTGTAGTGTCGTATTCGCTTCTTGAGTTCTTCGCAATGCTCACTCCAGGCGACGGCGTCAAAATTTCAGTCCAGGACACAGTGACAAAGACTTTCCGTGGTGGAGAAGACATGCTCAGCTCATATGAAGATATTGCAGTTGTTCGAAAGCCTCTTACTGTTGGAGAATGTATTCATCTCGTTAGGTCTTCTGCGAAATACTGCTATTGCGAGGCACGGACTGATATATCACGATCGGCAATTGTCAAATGCAAGAACTGTGGGCATGTTTCATGTACTACCTGTGGGATTAAGCCGCGCCATGCCTACGAACCTTTGGACCAGCATCCCAAGGGAATTATTTCTCGTATTTCGCCTTCGTCCGTCGAGTTCAATATTGCTGCACGTCTGCCAATGATAATTTCAATATCGGGATTGTTCGCCGCGGACTGCCAAGTGTTATCGATCCTCGAAGAGGTTGCCACAGGTGACATTGATCATAATCAATGGGCTGCCTTGCGCATTCCTTTTCTAAAATGCCTCCAATCCACAGTCAGGTTTCAGACGCCAGTTCGATCTTTTGCTTGGAATTTTACATGGCTTTCGGAGCACGCCAGATTGGAGTTATCCCTTAGCGACAAGAAGATTCAATGGATTCTATACGCTCTTCCACCTCCTTCGACTGCTGTTAATAGTTCGTTGAGGAAATATCTTACAAAGTTTCCTCTCGCAAGAACAGTTCCTATTTACACATCTGCTGACAGCTCAAGAAGCATTTTCGATTGCACATGGCAGATATGGCAGCCAAAGATTCGCACCGCCAAGGCGACTATTAACTATGGCGGTGAACTTATCTTTACTTTTGAAAACTCAATTGGTCTTCCTGCCTGGAAAGGAGATCTTATATTCTCAAAGATGGCCATTCAGATCCCAGACGATCAACCCACGTTCAAGGAAATCAACGGTGTTTATCGAGCACATCCGGAATGCCAACAGGCTTTTAATAGCTATCATTCTAAGCAGGGCACTGTCGGAAGAGACAATCACATGCATTTTTTCTATGATCATGAAGGAGGCTCAGGGGACTGGAACAAGCATGGATTCGTCTTCACTCACGATCAGACACGCAAAGAATGGGGAGTATACAGACAAATCGTCGCTGCGCTTTGCACCTCGTGGGAACAGCCCATAGCAAAAGAGATCAAGGAGGGTGTTTATCAATGTGGAGATACCATTTACGAAGATCTTCCCTCGCTAAGAAAAGCAATGAGTGAAACTGTCGAGATTACCTCCTTTGGGAGCTGGACCACAACACCCAAAACCATCAGTCCTATGGCTACCAAATTGTCTGACAGGTCTTCTATGGTTGTCTACGAGAAGCTCAACTCCTTGAATCCCAAGCTTCTTCTCGAGACTGATTGCAAAAACATGCTTAGTGCATTTTCTTGCAAAGCATACACGAATCTAATACCTACTTATTGGGAACCAGATCATTGGATCAATGTAACCAAGCAAAACGGTACTCAATTTTTCAAGGATTGTTTCCACCTGTTAGCTCGTGGCTTAGTTACTCAAGGAACTGATGAGGCCGTTCCACCTTGGATCCCGTGCAACAAACAGGGCGACTTTTCATGTCGATGTGACGATTGTGCACCACCCAAGCCAGATATGCTATGGTGTTTGAAGAGAAATGGCCAAAGAATTCAACAAGCACCATTCGAGAATCCACCAGCAGCTGCGATCTTTGAGACTTTGATAAAGAATGCGCCACCATCAATGCAGCAATGGGTCAGATTCCTCAATAAAGATGGCTTCTTTCAATTTGAGTATCAATTCCTGATCAACCCCGCGGCTTTGTGTCATCAAGCGGCCGGGATTCTTAATTTGTTTCCACGTCCAGAGATTCCTGTGCATCTTTCATGGCGATTCCTTCCTGGAGCTTGGGGGAGCAGTAAATTGCCAACGCGGGTGTTTTCATATATCAATACAGAAACATTAAAGATGTCAATACAGCCACCTACGTTTGTTCCAGGAAAGAAGCTCCGCAATGAGCAACTCAAAACCCTGGCATGGATGGTAAATCAAGAGAGGCACCCACCTTCTTTCATGGAGAGAGAGGTTGTTGAAGCTTGTCAAAATAACTTGGCATTCAGACTTGAGAGCCGAGCTTCTAGAATGGTAGAACACCGTGCTGGACTAATTGCTGCTGCTGTTGGATATGGTAAGACCATTCTTGCTTTTGCTTTAATGAGCAGGCAGCGTCATGTAGATCGCCTATGGGCCAACTCCCCTAACACCAATGGCCTAATTCCAGTCAAAGCAACACTGTGTCTGGTGCCAACGCATCTAACTCTACAGTGGAGAGGTGAGGCATGCTTGTTCTTTGGCTATGACGCTAAGGATGATGCAAGAATTGTAACACTCAGAGCATATACAGACGTCAAGGCTCTGACTGTTGAAGATGTTCGGAGAGCAGAGATAATCATTTGCAGCTCTGCCCTTTTCGATAATGAAGGGTACTTGAAACTCATGGCCAAGAACGCTGGAGTTGTTAACTTGGCTAAAGGCGCGACTGACAGAGCCAAGGAAGCTTGGTATCTTAATGCTCAGGCAGAGAGACAGGAGCTCTTGGCTTATCTCTTGGAAAGACTCCCAATGGAAGTAGATGAGACCGAAAATGCAGCTTCCGCCCGAAACGCTCAAATTATCAAAAACTTCAACAAGAAGACCTTTCAAAAATACAAGAAGAATGTTGCAGATGCAGGAGTTAACGAGCCACATATCCCTTCAATGCGGCGTAAGGGTGCAGAACTTGTTAAATATCTCATGGAGGAAGCGAAGAGGGATTTCAAGGGCAGGGGCAAACCTAGAACCAACGTCTTGATTGATGAGGCAGATGCTGAGAAGACGTTTGAGTTCCACTACTTTGAAGAAGACTGTGTTGATGGTCTTACTGGGGTATGTTTGTCAGATTTTGCCTGGTCTCGGTGTGTCATAGATGAGGTGGGCTACATAACCCGCAGGAACATGCAGGTGGCTATATATTCACTGACAGCTCACTCCCGGTGGGCCTTGTCAGCAACACCTGACATTACTGATTTTAAATCAACCTCAAAAATTGCCCGGTGCCTTGGCATCAATCTTGGTGTCGACGACCAGGAAACGATCCGCAATGATAAGAATTTGACTAGTACGGAAAGGTTTTTGTCCTATGGACCTGACGCTTCGGCAACCTGGCATTCTCAAAGGCTTCAAGTTGCACAGGAATTCTGCGATACTTTCATCCGCTACGATGCAAAAAAGGGAAATGGGCAATACAATCGTCTTCATCGTTTCATCATTTTGCCATTTGCCACAGCACAATTGGCATCTTACCTCACTATAAAAGCCGATGTTATTAACAAGAGTTACATGATGCCAAGAGCTAAAGCTAACACCATTCGAAGTTCAGTCAAAATGGAAAACTCAAAACTGTATGGTAAGGATACAGATGGGAGATTGAGATTGACCAAAGCCGCATCATTCTTCCCGGAGCACGCTACAAAGGATATAAAATATAAACTAAAGACTATCAAAGACTTGAAAGCATCTGCGCTCAAAGAAATCAACACTGCGAAAGACTATCTGCGCCGACAGATGGAGTTCCTCGACTATATGTTGACAGAGAAAACGATCAAGAAGGATCCTGAAATAGTTCTTAGATATGAGAACTGGGAAATGCAAGTTTTGGGCGGATTCCGTTACCCCGACCCTGACGCTCTTCTTGACATCTTCCAAGTTATCAAAGGCGTTCGAACGGCAAAGGCTAGTAAGACCAGAGATGACTTTTACTATGAAATCCCTGATCCTGCTTATGGTCGCCGTGTCTGGCCTTCTCTAACCGACAAAGTCTTACACAACGGTCGAAAGATGCTTGGCCTTATTGCCCATTTTAAAACAGGACTCATCGAAGTGCACAAAACTGCTATGGACCTTGTGCAATCCAGAGCGGATTATCGCTATTATAGGTCTGTAGGGCAGATTGACCGAGCTGGCAGTATGACACCTATGGGGGATCTCACATGTAACTTTTGCAACAAGAGCTCGCCTTTGAACAAAGCTGTTGTTCAAGGTAACTGTGGCCATATCTTGTGCTCGAAATGCAACAACATCTTATCGGAAGGCAATTGCCCAATCGAGCACTGTGGTGGGCAATCACTAGATGACCAAAAGTACTTGGCGTTATCCTTGTATTCTTCAGCTGGAAAATTTCTCGAGCGCAAAGAACCAGGAACTGAAGACGACGAGCTTTCTCAATTCTGGAACAACCCAAGTGTTCGAGTCGACAAGCTGACAGCTATGCGTTCGATCTATTGGAAGCACGATGACGGCGAGAATAAATTCATAGTATTCAGTCCTCTACCAGAGTTTTTAGCCATAGCCCAGAAAATGATGGAAGCTGATGGTGTTCCTTGTATCAACCTGAAGGGCAAAAAGAAGGATGTCGCTGATTATCTTGAAAACTTCAAGAATAATAGAGGCATGCGATACAGAGATGATAAAAAAAATGTCAAGCCCAAAACACCTGCACAAATCAAAGCTGCAGAAACTAGAGCTGCAAAAGCAAAAGCTTTGAAGGATGCAAAGCTTGCAGAAGCGGCTAGTGTACCGGTTGATATTGACGCTATTCCTGATGACGCTAATACTATTCCCATTGATGCTAATGCTATTGAAGTTGATGCATCACCACTTGATGTTGATGCTATTCCTGGTGATGCAGCACCAGCTTCTATGGAGCTAAGCATTCGGGTTAATCCGATTTCTCAAATCCCCCAAAAGAGAAAGAGGAAAGCTGTAGCTACAAATGGTAAAGCTATCGAAGTTGAAGCAAAATCTCTTGGTGTTGCACCAGTTGATAGTGACGATACTCCAATCAAATCTACGTCAGCTTCTGTTGAGACGAACATTCAGGACAATCCAGCCTCTCAAGGTCCCCAGAAGAGAAAAAGGAACAATTCTGTCGACGACACTCATATGGGTCCTGTTTCCAAAGTTCGACGTGTTGTCTCACTAGATTCGGTTAATCGAACTCCAGTTGCTTCAGGTTCCGCCCCTATTCCAGATTTTCAAGGTGCTTCGGTCGTTCATGGAGATATGATGAGCGGTACAAATCCCGATCTTGATTTATCCCGTACCGAGTGGAGAGCCGAGCTTAATACTAATTCTGAGCCCGGTCCTTCTGCGCCAGGTCCTTCTGCACCAATTGTAACACGAACCCCTTGCTCAACTCGTTCTGTAACAGCAAATCCTCATTTAAGCGCTGAAGATTACATGATGACGACTGGATTGGGATATGAGGTTGATCATGCTGGCACCATTATTTACACGGATCAGGATAGCCCTATTCAAGCCCATGAACTCGTTGATGATGACAATGTAGTTTATGATGCTCCTCCACCCTCATTCCCTGTCCCAACTCACACTCGTTCGGCAAAAGAGACAAGAAAGGCTATAAAGGCATGGGTGGCTAAAAACAAGAAGGTCGTTAACTATCCACCACTTGATTTTTCCGAGCTCGAAGACATTAAGGAAGCCGCTGCTCCCGAAGTCCGGATATGCAATTCTCTCTCGGATGATTTGCCTGTGGATTGGGCTCGCGTTGGTAAGGAGGCGTTTGATCCTGAAGAATTTGCTGAGAATCCTGATCCTACCGCTCGTATCTTGTTCCTCGACATTGCCGATGAGTCTGCTGCCGGATCCAATTTAACTGTCGCTAAGCATATCATCTTCTTGACTCCTTACTATGCCGAAAAGCAAAAGTACAATTCTTCAATGACTCAGGCAATGGGTCGTGCAATTCGTCATGGTCAAGAACTAGGTGGCACTGTGACTGTTCACCATCTACTTGTTCAGGACTCTGTCGAGACTGACATTGCTTACGAGCTTATGGACGATCAATTTCCAGGAAGGGTCAATGCAACGGAGTTACTTGCTAAGCACAAATCTAACATTGAGCCTGCCTTTTTCAATAGATAAGCTATGCTGGTTGGCCTGTTTTATTTGTCTATGGTCTTTCTCTTAGTTGGTTATGTTCAAATCACAATTGTACTATGCAATATCAACTGGTGCACGCTAGAGCATGTGTGCATGAATGCCGTTTACTCAATCTGCATACCTCAGACTTCAAGTCTTGCTCGCTCACTTCCTTTGGTCAAGGTGGACCAGAGATGTATGGATTTCAGATTGAATAGATAATTCATAATGATCTGAGAGAATTTTCCTTTTGGGGTGGCTACTTCGATTCTCATTTATTTGTTCTTGTAGGGGATTGGTGGATTGTTTCACGAGTGATAGTGGGGAGGGCGGTGGTAATGACTTCAGTGTTCTTCGAAATAGGAGTTTGTTTCTTACTTGTGGTGGATAGCATAAAGTCTATGACTTTCTCTATTAGTTCTCAAATTGGGGTTAGTTAGTTTTTTCTTCGACGTATGTCGTTGACTAGTGTTAGGATGTCTCATTTCTCGACGATGAGAAAGGGTCTAGTTATTTCTTTTTTTCTTCTTCTAGATGTCATAAGACTTCTGCCAGTCGCATTAAATGCCTCCAACAGAAATAGTATAAGAACAATGGAGTTTTATACCAAGCAGAACCGACTAATTCTACAATTGTGAATCTTATGTTTGAAGTAATGTGATGTGAGATGATTTGGCTTGTAACTTAACCTATGGTGTTGACTTGAACTACTGACTAGTCTATTCCAACGTTGTCATAGTATGTTCATCGAAATTTCTCGGGATAATTCGAAGAACGAAGTAATTCGGTATATTCTAGACCATGTATTCGGAAGGGAAGAGAATACCAGGGACAATTAAGCTCTCTGCATAGGTAGTTGTACTCGAATAGCCTTCAAAATGTAGACAGACAAAAGTATACGTAATGCTTGCTACGATATATGATCTTGTATATCATCATTATTTCGAGATGGCTTCCAGCTCGGGATGTGGGCCGCATACCTAATTAAACGATGTAGAACATAAAATTATCATAAATATCTCTAAATACATTCGCTTAAACTACAAAGTCGCCTGTTTCTATCTCCATGGAGTTGGTTCTTGAACATGAATAGTTACTTGAGAGGTGAGTGTTAGAAACGAGGAATACTTCTTCTATCCCTTGTTTTTCAGCTTTTTCTTTGGTCTACACGCGAAACATATTTTCCCTATGTTTTAAAGCCTGTGTGGAAACTCTCTGTTATAGATCTTGATGCTTCGGAGAGGTTCTATTCACAAGACACTATATGAGAGATTGAGCATCTACATAATTGAAAACAGATTATCAAATAAATTACGATATATAAAGATTGCCGATACGTTCCTACGAATACACAGTTCATCGAAAACAAATACTCCGGACGGTACAACAATCAAACACGATACCATCAATCTCCTCTCCACCCACGACCAGCAATTTCACAGAGCTCTTTTTTTTGTACGTAACCCCGTCCTCCTAACCCTCCCCTTTCCATATCAAAAGTTCCTCCACTTTATCACTGCTAACTTTCATTCCGGTCCACAGTCCACACGTTCCCCTACAACAGTTATCCACGATGCAATGCATTTTCTGCGACGCCTGTGTCTTCACTGGGCATGAGACCTGCCACCTATGCGGAGCCTATATTCCGGCGGACAGGATCATTCAGCGCGTTAGGATCACCGAGCAACCTGACAAAACTGTGGCGATAGAGCACGAGAAGAACGTGGAATTGTGGCAACCCGTTTCCAAATCGGACACGGAGGAAACGGATGATAAGCCATGCATGGTGGTAGAAGTCGACAGATCTGGATCACTTGTTTCTGTGGTCATGAATGAGAAATATGTGCGTGTCTCAATGAGACATAAGGATGCCAGCTGCCCGGCGAAGTATGGACCCGTTGAGAAGGCCGAGTTGTGGAACGTCTCTGGAACGACAATGTGAGACATTATGCAACGCTTGCGGGCTGATGCTGCTTGGTTGCCACATGGGTCGGTGGAAGGTATGGAGATGGGAGGAGACTAGGAGGGAAACGAGGGTGAGATATGGAATGAGGAATCTGTGGGGGCAAGGGTGAAAGTTTTGGTTGCGGGATGAGAGTTTTCGTTTTGACTCTTGATAGACAATCAATGTTGGATTGTTGATTATGACTCTGACTACTTTCCCCTCTTCAAATTTTCTTTCTCTTCCACACTTAGCTTATTGAATTCTGCCAAGATTGTCTCATTTTCAGCAAGCTTTTCCTCTGCTACCTTGGCTCTGTCCTCTGCTGTCTTTATCCTATCCTCGATCGCCTTCTTTTCCGCTTCCGTTTTCTCTATGCCCTCTCTTTTGAGTTTCGCCAACCATATAACGCTATTTAAGGATTTTTCTGCGGAATAATGGGGGATACTTGGAGATTCCCAATGAAAAGTTCTGTTGTAAAATTTGACCGATTTATTAAAAATGGCAGGGGTTACGTCTTTAAAAGCGTTGTAAAATGTCGCCGCGAAAGTTTTCGCCGCTTCTGAGGGCACTACGTTTCTCCTTGCCAATGCCTCTCTCAGCGCTCTCGCCCATTGCTTACTTTGAAGTCTTTCCAGCTCCTTCAATTCCCACCATTCTGGAAGATAACCCCCATGCTCCCAGTCGATGATCCCACTCACATGCTTATCTTTCACCATAATATTCTGCACGTTTAAATCCCCATGCGTGAGCACAAAAGGTCCTCCAGGCTTGATAAGAAGGGAATATTGTTCCATGAGATGATCCTTACGAGATTTATCCCGAATGCTCGGTTCCACTCGAGCCCACCATTCGTCCACATCAGACGTCCAAAAATGCAAGGCCCCTTGAGGACCGAAAGTTGAGTCTCTTATCAGCGAACCATCTGGAGCTTGTAGTTTATCTGATGTAAATTTACGTAGTTGTACAAGATGGTCCGCGACTTCGTCAGCAAGGACTACTACCTCGTCCCATAAAAGTTGGGGCCCAATCTTCTCCAACGATTCACCTGGAACCCTATCCATGAGAAAAAAATTACTTGCACGATCCGACCAATGCTTCATATTCTTTGCCACAGGAATCGTCGAGTTTTCGTCCAAGAAATGAGTCATTGGATATTCAGGGCCTAGGTAGTGATCACCGAACCTGTTATTATCAATAGCCACTTCTTTCAAAATGTATTTGTCGCCAATTGCCCATACACCCCCAGGGCCGGAGTGGCCAAGCACTTTAACAGTGCTGATGTAACTGCCGTGAAGCGCATTTGTAGCGGTGAATCCACAATTCTGGCATATCAAGAGATCTGGAGATTTTGGACGTTTCGCATGATGCTCCCTCGCCTCTTCCTCTGTAGTTCCTCGAAAGGGTGTATACTGTCCTGGCATTTTCCTGTATGTATTGAGGGGCTTGAAGTGATTCGGTGCACGGGCTTCGATGCGAAGACTTGATAGTGATATGCCTGATTACAACAGTACAGATGGATGATGACACTTAGGTGTAGAGTATGAGGAAAAGGCAATCAGACAAATAGGTTCTCAAGGATAAAGAAGTATTATTTTATGTAACCCCACTATGTGAAATAAAGTTGAATAATGAAAATGTCTTCTTTCATATAAAGGTAGAAGCTTTACTACTAGTGTACACGATCAATTCTCCACCCAATTGCTGATGATTTTTGTATATCCCGTGTTGTTTTCGAATGGATTTTCTACTGAATGAAAGAAAAGGGATGGAAAGGAACTTATTGCATTGAATAGGTAGGTAGAACAAAGGAGATGGTAAAGATCTCGATTGGAATGAACATCTACCGAAGACGAATGCCATTTTAATTTCGTTGTATAGGAAGAATAAAGGAGACCTCGGGATTCACCATAGAAGAAAGAAACTCGATTTCAATGCATCCCAATGCATCTGTACATGTGTAGGCACAATGGTAGGGTTTCGAATTAGGTTGATGAAGGATTCGATGATTATGATCTATCAAGAAAGTTGTATAAGGAACCTTGGTACGATTTTATTCTGGAGTAGCTTAGACACTACAATGCTTCCTGTAGCTTCTTTATTGTGTTTTGGGAAACATAGGTATATACACATCCTTTGAACTTACATTAGACTTCTTCGCGTAGGCAGTATTGGATATCATAGCAGTGCTTAACATCGTTGATGGATGGAAGCTATAGCTTTGGAAGTAGGAGATTCCGTATAAAAATATCGAGAAAGTAACTTTACTTTGCACGCCCACGGCTCTGTGTTGATTAATGCTCCTCGCTATGTTCTGATGATAAAACGGGAAACGGAAAGGATTTATTACAGCACTAGCCATCAAGAATTGAAAGAGGAAGTGGCAAATAAATCAAAGTTTTGAATGCTCTTAGATAATATCTTCGAGGAAGTCATGATATAACGATGCCGTGAAAAAAAGGGGTTGATTAATGACCTTATCATAAGGAAAGAAAGGACGCGTTCCCTACCTTATATAAGATCTTGCCTTCAGAAAGTAGCAGCGATGAAGCTTCATTGATCCATCTCGAATACCACAAGTCTCTAAATACTCCCATTCATCTATAAATCATGTATATGATGATGTATTGATGATATTGACGTTATGGATAGTGGAACGGACATGGAAAATGCAAGATTCCGGCTTAGAAATATCCGTCCCTCTCGAGAGCCCCTGACCGATTGCGGGTCTCGGCTGCCGGGTAAGGTTATGGTATACAATCTTACCAATCATCTTGATATACTTTCCATTCCTCATTTTCCGTGAATATTCGCAATCTTTCTAATATCAATGGGATTGTAAAACCTTTCATCGACGCAAGTATCAAAACGAGAATAGCTCCAAGACAAAGAGGTTGCGCTTTATCGCTGTCGTTGAAAGTAGAATTACCATACGAAATCAAGGTGGTGGCGAGCTGACTCATCAAGAAACCCATCCGCCGGATCTCCGCTTGAAGGTAACATAAACAGATAAGGGAACGACGAGATGGGAGGAAATGGAATCGCGGGAAAACGCCACGGGAATGGAATAAGTGATGAGCGAACTTCATTGCTCGGGCATAGAGAGAGAAGTGATCGGGTTGATGGAGATGAAGATAGATTGACAGACGGGCAAAGTGGGGGAGACGATACCATCAGCAATGTCGAAGAAGAAGATGAGGATAAAGCAAATCAACAAGTTGGGAAGTTTAGAGCTATATTGATCAGTATCAGTGTATTTGGATTGGTATTTCTTCAAGGTGAATTGCTCTCCTATAGCTCCGGGAGTTTTTGATTGGAGATGAATGATCTCTCTCTCTGTCTCTCTTGGACTGAACTTCATATACTAACGCAATTATACCCACAGCCTCAAACATGTCCGGAATATCAACCACACAGTCCAAAATAGCAGAAGATCTCAATTCATTTGCTGAAGCAAGTTGGTTTACATCCACCTACCTCGTAAGTCATCCTTCCCACCATCAAACAATCACGCCCTTACATCTAGCCTTCAGATCGCCCTGTCTTCCATGTCACCCGTGGCCGCTCGTCTGGCCCAGATTTTCTCTCCGAGGAATTGTATCTTAACCGCCGCATTCCTCTTTTCAATCGGGGGTATCGTCACCTCACAAGCTCCAGATCTCAAGACCTTCCTCATCGGAAGAGCCATAAGTGGGATCGGTGGTGCGGGTATCATGACGATTAGTTTCATCTTGATCTTAGAACTCACCACCAAGAAGCGAAGGGGCATCTTCATCGGACTTGCAAATTCCGGATTTACCGTGGGTGTATCGCTTGGTGCAGTGGTCTGGGGAGCTTTATTGCCCGCTGTAGGCTGGAGAGCTCTATTCTTGTTCCAATCACCTCTTGCTATCCTTTCGGGAATAGGAATTTATTTCAGTATCCCAAAGAGTTTTACTTCTGGACAGAAGAGCATTGATGGCGCATCGATTACTTCCAAACTTGCCAAGATTGATTATCTCGGATCGCTTTTTCTCGTAAGTACCAAATGCTCACAACACTGTACCTATGAAGCATGGGACTAGAACTCATACTAAACCTTCCAGGTAACAACCATAATTCTCTTCCTCTACGGTCTCTCCTCGCCCCAAATCGAATCGCTACCCATCCTCTGCTCTCTCCTCACTCTCATCCTCTTCCTCTACATCGAGCTCAAAATCGCCACCGACCCCATCATACCCATTGCGGTTTTGAAATCGCGCGGCGCTCTCCTCTCCTGTATTTCTCAGCTGGGAACCATGGCTGCAAGATGGACCATTCTATTCTACACGCCCGTCTACGCAATTTCTATCCGCGGCTGGTCACCCGCTTCCGCAGGCTCTATTCTCATCCCTACCAATCTGGGGTTTGCCCTGGGTGGCATCGCAGCCGGCGCATTCCATATCAAACGAGCAGGGAGTTTCTGGCTGTAAGTTCCCTTCATCCTTCTATATAAAAGAATAAGGACAAGAAAAAGAAATTTCTAACCTCCCATCGGCAGACCCTCCATCCTCACTCTTCTCTTCTTCTCCACCACCCTCCTCTTCTTCTCCTTCCTCTCCACCCCCACCACTCCCACTCCCCTCTACCTCCTCCTCGCCCTGCTCAACGGCCTCACCATCGGCTCCGCCCTAAACTACACTCTCGCGCACCTTCTCCACCTCACTCCCCCCTCCACCCACTTCATCTCCACCTCCCTCCTCACCACCTTCCGTGGTTTCGCCGGCTCCTTCGGCTCTGCCATCGGCGGCGGCGCATTTATCCGAGTCTTGCAATCCCAATTACGCGAAGGATTCTCACGCAATGGGGGACTGGAAGGAAGAGAAGAGTTGGTGAGGAAGTTACTAGGCAGTCCGGCTCTCGTGGGTCAATTAGAGGGAGTGGAGAGGGAAGTGGTGATGAGGGCTTATGGAGAGGGCTTTCGAATTTTGTGGCTGGGCGCGGCGGTGTGTGCGTTTCTGATGGTGGGCGTTCAGGCGGCGACGGGGTGGGATAGTCCTGAGCAGGGAGATGTCAAGAGGCAGGATAGATTGGAGGTGGGAAATGGGTTGGGGGTTGGGAATGAGGTATGGGAAGAGGGAATGGAGGAGGGTGTTTAGTGGGTTGTTGATTGGTTCGTTCATTGGCCCGTCTGTTTGTTGAATGCGAGTTGTGTTAGAATGGAGTTTGTATATAGATAGATGGGTATGTACCTAGCAGTTTAGACGAGTGCTTTGTTTAGATAGACCCGTCATGATAGATCGAACTACATGTACCGTAGAAGTAAGTATATAGATTGTACAACGATAAACAGAGTATACAAATAGAATTACTACATTCTCATCTCGATTTATTATCAAATGAAATATTATTCCCGTTTAATACTTATATTTGTTTCTATTACTTGTATTTTAAGAGATTATATACTACTTTAAATCATTCAAATCATTAGATTTTCAGACTTACCAACACCTTCAATACTTCGATACAAGCCGGAAACAAGAGGTTAGCGATATATATATATATATATATATATAGATGATAATATTATTATCAATTTTTTCTTATTATATTTATAATTTTTTTTTTAGATGAGATTGATTCTACTCCACTCCACTCTACTTAAGTTAATGTACAGATTACTCTCTCAAAAAACCCTCAGATCTCTAAAGAGCTTTCAAATTCTTATTCAGATATCTTTTATCAAATTTAATATTTCGAAAGCTACGCAGTATGAGTATCGGTATACGTACCTGACAAGTCCTGAGTAGTATTAAAAATTATTATAAAGAGTATTAGTGAGACTGTCGTTATTTTTAGCTACGAAGGGGAAAAAGCTCGTCTTTCTAAACACTTAAATCCCTAGGTTGGCTAGTACTGTTCCAATCATAATCCTAATTCCATCCCAATTGCCAATTCCCAGTTCTATACCCCATCTTGATCATTACTTCGTATCCGGTTCATTATATGCAAGAAATACCATTGAAACCACATCTCCTCTAATACATCCCCCATCATTCAATAATCCAATCTATCAAACCAGATCATCTTCCCTTCCTATCGCTACCTTCCCCTTTTCCATTCTTTTTCCTTCATTATCACCTCCATCATCACCCAGTTGCATTTCCACCTCTCCACCCACAGACCCTTTTCCGTCAATCGCATCCCTCCACCCCTTTCCCCACCTAACAGCCGCCCAAGTCGCCGCACTACTAACCACCAAGAACCCCGCACTAATCGTCGAAAACCAACCTACCCCAATTTTCTCCACTGCCGGTAGCACCGTCGCACTCCCCGTCGCCGCAAACAAATATCTAATCATATAATTCCCCGCAATAACCTCCGCACCATTCCTCTGCATCACATCCAAACAATACGTATTCAGACTTGGAAAACAGAAAAGTTGAGCCACCCCTTGCAAGAACATCATGATAACGGGAAGCGGAATACCGCCAAAATCTTTTTCCACAGACCAACCATAGAGGAGCATGCAAGCGGGGATGACGATGCCCATAAAGGGGAGAGCGGAGCGGAGTCGATCTTCCGGGACGCGAGTCCCGCGGATACGGATGTATTTGTTGGTTATGTGATCAGAATAGCGACCGCCGAAAAAGGTTCCGAGAATGTATCCCATGCCTGGGGCGAGATAGAAAAGACCAGATTGGATGGGGGTGGTGAGATGGAAGCGGGGATTAAGAACATAGCGAATCTGTGAAGTTCGAATCTTAGTTTTGTTCTTTACTCTGCTATGATTACCCAGAAGAAAGAGAGGTGAGGTAATATCATATCTTATTATACAAGTATGAGGAATAGGAGAACTTACAGGAGTCAAAAGCGAATACATATTCCACACCAAACTACTACTCGCCAAGGCCACCATAATCAAATTCGGATACTTGTAAAGTTTGATGACTCTCCAAGGATTCAGCATTCCCCACAGTACTCCTGCTTTCCTCTTCCAACTCATCCCAACCAATTCATCCTTCTTCATTCGATGAATAGTTTCGGGTAGCAAGAAATAAGCTCCAATCACAGCACATGCGGCCAATGCAGTTTGCAGCCAGAAAATTACACGCCAAGATTGGAATGTGACAATTATACCCCCAATAAAGGGCCCGAGTGCGGGCCCGATAAGTGTACCAGAAAGAAACCAACCCATTGCAGTTCCACGTTCCGTTGGACGATAGATATCCCCGATACAAGCTGCGCCGATAGTGAGAAACGAGGTTCCTTGAAAGGCCGTCAGGATACGAAAGATGAAGAATGCAGGAAGATTAGGAGCGAGCGCCGTGCCAATTGAACAGGCTGTAAAGAGCGAGGAGGTTATGAGGGAAATCTAAGATTCTTTAGTATTCTCAACAACATATTCAATTCAAGCAAATGAACTAGAAGCGTACCCATCTCCTCCCATAAACCTGACTCAATGGTCCCCACACCAATGGACTCAATCCCATAAACAACATATACAACGCATTACTCAAATTGATAATGGTACCGGTACTATTATACGTATTCGCCACCTCTGGCACCGCTGCCAATACCGTAGTACTGCTAATTGGAGCCAAGAAACTGCAAAAGGAAAGCAGAGCCACGATAACGAGTTTGCGATTGGGAGGAACGCGGTCGTAGATAGCATCGGGGATGGAGATATTAGAATACGTTTGTTGGATTGGCGCATCTTGAGTATTGGAGATGTGCGAAGCGATTGGGGCTAGATTCGAGGGTGGCTGTTGGGAAGGAATGGAGCTACTTGTACTGTGAATAGAATAAGTATCGGATGCTTCATGTGAAATGGTCGGTTCGTCTTTTTGGCGAGGAGATAGTTGTCCATGTTGGCTCGTTGATGGATCATGGTGGTTCAGACTTGAAGCCATAATTGGAATTGGATATTAAAGAGAGATGTTTAGGTATAATATTGAAATATACGTCATCCGTCAAAAAGCAAGCGAAGGATATATGAGAAGAACCCTTGCGGATCATAAAAGGCAATCGAATGATTGAAGCAAAGAACTAACAATTGATCCAATTGATCCTGGTGATCGTAAGAACGGCGATTGATCCAATTGAACTGAAAGTCTCCCAATTCCCAATGGATCCAAAAGGAACGAAAGACTCGGGGTACATGTATATAGAGAGAGGGGAGAGAGAGAGAGAGAGAGAAAGAGAGGGGAAAAAGACGGAGAAACAAAAACAGCAACAGAAACAGAAGCAGAAACAGGAAAGAAAAAAGATTTCAATCCCTCCCCATGAGCATGAGCATGAGCATGAGTCAAAGACCGGCAAACCTATCGTACATACTCGATCGAGAACGTACCACACCTACTTTTCCCCTTTGCCCTTTGCCATTTGCCCTTCACTTTCCCATTCCCCTCATTCATCCCACGAGCGAGTGAGTAATAAGCAATTGCTATCGCACCATGCCATAGGTGACACATCCTATCCTATCCTATCCCATCCCAATCCATCCCAATCCAGCCCAACCTATTCCCCTTCCTCTCCTAGACCATTCTCTCTGGCCGATAATCGGCTTCCCTAGACCTCATTCCCAAACATTTCCCACCTACCGCTCAACCTACCGCTCCACCTCCCCAGCAAACTTCCCAACCTTATCGACATTCCAATTTTTTGCACACACACTTTTACAAAAGTAGTTTAGCTGTTGATATCACGTGACTTAAAAAGCTTAACCTGCATATCCAGGAAGTATACAAGTGATGTGATTGGTCCAGTTGGTTCAATTGATTTTTTCCTACCTTTTGACTCGAGTACTTGACCCACTAAATATACCTAGTCACGGCTAGTATTGCAGAAAGTGGATATGCCGTTTTTCCGAATCGACTTTTCCATGTTATTGCCGGATCGATTATCCCATTGCACTTTCCATCTTAGGACAATGAGTATCGCTCTAGAGATCGAGCTCTACAAGAAGTATTTCTGGCCCACGAAAGTCACGAAAGTGACATTCCAATGCATATGTGATACAGAGAAGAGTCACATACGATAGTTTGATAGATGTTTAGGTAATTGTCTTTTAGTATCATATCATTGGTCTTCTTGTATATATGTCCAACTAGTGTCTATTTGTGGGTGGTGAAAATATACATCCATACATACATACATACATACATACATACATATACAAACCTACCTAGATACCTACACACACACATACCGTATACATATACATATACACATCCGAGGAAAGTCCATGTAATAAGTCATGAATGTCGGCGTTTTATCTATATGTATGTATGTATGTACAATCTACAATTGATCAGCATTCATACCACCTATCTACCTACCATCCATACACATGACAACTTCCATCAAGTATACCTACCTCCCCTCAACTCCCATCCAGTACACATACACACAACACAACAAGAAGGAACCAAACGACAACTCAATCAAAGCTCTTAATAAGTAGATGATACGACAAACTACTCTCATGTCCTCGAAAGTTATTTGAATACTCCATATACTCCTCATACTCCCTAGATTTAATAATAGAATCTGCCATAGGATCTACCTTCAATTAATAGATAGATCTTTAGCCCTTCTAGACAAGGTTCTATAATGGAAGTGGAAGGCTCGAATCTAGTCATCTCAGACTTGGTAGATATCATACTTTTGATCTAGAATCCAATATAGAACCTACCGTAGATTCTAGTATACCATAGAGTCTCTCGCAAAATAAAAGAATCGTAAAAGCAAAATGAGGATAATATTGACGGCATGAGAGTAATTTGCCATGAATAATAATAAAATGCTAGTATATAACAACTGCAAGAATAATAATAATGCTACTTGCTCGCTCGCTTGTTTCCTCTTGCTTGCTTGCATTTGCTAGCTCGCTTCTACAAGATGATATTGATGATGATGATGATTATGCAAACAACATTAACACAATACGCCCAATCAATACAAAACACATAAAGCACAAGGCACAAACCCTACGCTCTTTCAAAACAAAAACACTGCCCTTTTAAAACCAAATGCCGCCTCCACCCATCTCAAAATGCATGCAGGTACGTATGTATATATATATAAAAGTATGTATGTATGTAAATATGTACGATACTCACTAGCTAGTTGCTAACGGTATATAACTTATCTCACGGTATCCATCCACACACACACACACAATGTTAACGCAAAAGTCCTTTCCTTCCCAATCTCCAGACATTCAAGATCCGCTTGAGCCGCCATGATAAGATAGACTAAGATGGATATCAACATGAGATGCGATCAAGACGCTTGCCCATCGCACTAATCGCAACGCAACCATATATTTGTAAATGCAACGACATGATTTAACCGCCCATAAACAGCCAAAGTCAAGGTCAATGCCATTCCAATATGACTTGACCGACTTCCCAAACCAAACAATGAGTAAAAATGATTCCAACGATGATAGACATAATATATCGGGTGCGGTATTAGAGAGGTAAGTAATAGAGGTAGATGTATATGACGTATATAAATTGCGAGTATGCGAATATGTCATTCTCTTCTTGAAAAAGAACAAAATTGTATACGCATTTCCCCTTCTAGATTCTTCAGATTTGATAATACAAATATCAACTCGAAGCATCCGAGAAGTTCGACTTCTCCTGCTTCAACTTTAACGGTTTCTTACGCAAACTCTTTGGAAGCTATACCATGAGAGAAAAATTATTAGCTACACTCCACGAGGTAGAAAATTATCAATGATGTCAACGCAAAGACAATTCCACTCTCAGTAGTAGATTTACCACCTGATTCGAATAGGTGTATAAAGTTAACACGAGAAGGAATTAGAGAAACTAGTAAAACCTGCTGCGAAAGTGGTAACTTGACGTGCCTGATAGTCTCTCTCAAGTAGACCAGTATATTTTCCTGCGTTGACCAGGATTTTCATATCGGTATAGAGAGCCGATGATCGTGTTGCTACGATCCCAAGGAAACTAAGAGTTCTCTTAAGAAGATCACTGAGCCCTTGCTTATCAAGAATCCCGTCGAATAATGGTCGGAGGATATGGTCGTTCCATGCTGCTTGGAGAGTAAGCACATTGCCCCATTGCCTGATTTGCTGTGTTAGTATATAGCTCATCCAATATAAGTGCATGTACACTTACGCATGTGCAGTCCCCCATGGATTCGTGACGAAAAGTCTACCCTCGCCTAGACCATGAAAAGCCCTGGTGCTATTAACAAGTGCTTGGATACCATTTTTTGCATAAGCCAATGCTTTCTCGTCGATTTCCTCTGCTGATGTCGCGTGTTTATTGATGCTCGGGACCTCAATACCATTTCGGAAATCATCTGAGGCGCGTTCTACAGAGTTTGAGGTTGAAACCGCATGTGAATGTTCCAAGATCTTCAAAACGAAATTCCTGTAGGTGATGACCTGAGCGCCGTAGTACTTGGCTCTCATTCGCGCTGTGAGAATGTCACTCGCTGGAGGGTCATTCTCTTGCCAGGTACTTGTTCCTCCAGCTTCTTTCCATCGATAAAGAAATTCTTCTGCGGTGGCTATTGACTCGAAATGGTTGGGATCATGGCGGGTATATACAGAAGGAAATTGAGAGTCTTTCGGAAAAGGTTAGTAGTTTTCAACTAATCTAACAAATAATAAACATACCATTATCAGGTTTGTAGAACATATTGTGCAATTGATTGAGATGCTTGCGTAGGTAAAGTTGGCCTTGATAACTCAACAGAACCATCTGATCGAAACCTTCTTTCACGGCTTCAACGATATTTGGACTTGGCATGTTCTCTTCGAATGTAAGGATACCGGAATGCGGGCAAGGTAATTCTGCTACAATATCGCTATCATGTGATGTTAGAATTCCGATTCACCAATTAGGCTAGATAGACAAACCTTTCAAGTTGTAAGCACGTCCAGAATGCGAAAATTAGCGGGTTGTCCTTTGCCAGCACGGGGAGCCCATCTTGCTTTAACTTTTTAAAGCGATCCAGTTTCCTAATGCCTATGTTAGTCGCATTTCATTCAGAACCTCGCCAAGACTTACGGTCTCAAAATAACCTGTAAAGCTCTACAAGCCTGATGAATGTACGAATGACTTTCTAAAACCCTTGCAAGTTGTCCGTGATACAGACCAGCTAAAATATTCACATGGACATGCTGTAGACTGTTTCCTCCAAGTTGATTTCCAATAATATCTGTAGCCAGTGCGAAATATGCCAAACCGGGAATAACATCGACATTCCTAGGTCTGAAGCCACTTCTTGCCAAATATGAATCACCTTCTATCGAAGTTCTTCGGCTGCGGGGATAGAATCGATCAATATTTTCCTGGGGCGATGGTAATTCTGAAGATTGGGTTGGAGAGCTTTGAATAGGGGATGGATGGCCATTTCGTACAACTGGAGAATTGATATGACCCCAAAGATTTTCAACATCCTTGTCGGAAGGAAGCTCGGGAATCTTCTGTCGTTCCTGACAAATCTTACCAAGCGCTAAAACCACCAGCACTAAAGCTGTACTGATTGACCGACTTGGATGGCCTGGCTTGACGAATGTCCCATAACCACCGGCAACTGAGATTTCTGGAGGTTCTCCAACTCCCGGTGATCTTTTCCGCTTGCTCCCTGGACTCTCGGGCGGCTTCATATTCACGAAACCAGCATGACTGGTATGTTGTGAAGCCAAGTTCTGAACTTGCTTTGGTTTCGCGGAATCTGATGGAATGGATTTGAGAAATGACTCGACCAGAGCATCCAGCCGCCTCGGTATCAAAATTGGATGCATAATATTCATATGCTCCTTATAACTTTTGACCAATTCCAAAACTACACTTTTTCGGAAATCAGGCATCCCATCCGACATGATACTGCCTACAACTGGTGGAGGATAATCTGGCGCACTAGATGGCGGCGTCATACCACCCAATTGACCCCATTCTTCACCAGCCGGAGATGAGACGTCGGAACTTGTATCGACTATAGAATCGGCGTGATCCGTCATAGGATCTCGATCATAGCCTTGAGCTAAATCAATTCCTTCTCCTCTTCCGAATAATCTTAGAAGTCCACGTCGTTCTTCTTGCAGCATTGGATATTTTTCGTCCTTCACGTTCTTGGGTAAGCCCCCTCCACCATTTATCATTTGCTTTACAGAAGGGACTAGCAAAAGCCTGGCTGCGCCCGTCGTGTGATTCACTGGTATTAATGGTTGCCCGGGCGGCACAGGGTCGCCTTCCTCCTCCTCCTCGAGTGCACCGGGAGTGGATCCTTCGAGTGGCTGTACTGGACCTACCACTGGCGGATCTATGGGCGTGGCATCATGAAGAATATTCGAATTCGAGCCATGAAATGTTCCGAATTCACCATCAGGTAACTGAACATCGTCTCTCCCTTCTTCTTTCATGTGCCCCTCAATACTTGATAGAGGCCGGCCGGCTCCAACTCTCTCCTGTAATTCGTCCACTCGTTTGTTCAATGATTCAAGACCTGTCTGCAAAACATTGAATAACTCTGCGTTGCGGTGTTCCAATCGTATCAAGGCCTCGATGATGTCCGTGGAAGCTTTATCAATTCTACAATGGTCAGCAGCGTATCATTCCAATTATCTTTTTGAACCTACGGTTTAGGTGGTGGATCTCGATAATGGCATTCGAAATTCTTCTCTTTACAACTACCACAAGCCGGTCGCCCTTCGTCGCATTTTGCCTTCAGATTGCGACAGCTATCGCATGCCTGAGCCGCGCGTTGCGCTTTTCGAGGCTTTGCAGGTTGAGGATAAGGTGTGACTGAATACTGTTCCCGAGGTGGAGGATGGGGGTGACCTTGTGGCGGGCCATACATTGACATAGCCCCATCGAATGTCGGTGTCGTCATCGGACTTGTAGAGGGAGGTGGGGGTTGAGGTTGATACATGGGAGGAGCGGGGTTGTTATTATACATCTGCGGAGTGTGTTGCGGAGTATGCTGCGGAGGTGGAGGTTGATCGAATCTTGGTGGAAAAGGCCTTCCTCTTTCTTCAGCGTAAGGTAGATTTACATGATGATCTGTGCCATTGGTTGTCGGTGGTGGCCTGTGTTGTGGGGGTTCTTCTGAAGGGTCCGGCTTCACGATGGGCTCTCGAGGGCCATTGTGCCCATTGTGTCCATTGTATGAAGGTATGGGAGGTGGTGGTGGGTGTTGATTATGTATATTGTGGTAAACATGCGCATGTCCTGAGTTAGGGCGATGAGGGTCTTGATGTTCTTGAAAGTTGGGGTGGGGAGGTCGTCTATCGAGGGGGTGGGCATGAGAATCGGGACGAGAGAATGGACCGCTATTATAGGGAGGTTGTAAAGGAGGAAGGGCCCTGGAAGGGTTGGGCTGATTGGGCTGCTCGATCGGCCAAGCAGGACCGGGTCCTAATCTTGGTCGCTTTGGATCTGGTTGACCATTGTCCATCATTGCGATTCATACAAAAAAGTTAAGTGACCACAACAGCTAAGGCCATGGACTGCGGTCGAGCGCGGCGGCTTCTTACAGGTTCGAGGGAGAACACAGAGGCGTAGAAGAGTTCAGTGGAGAATCATCTGCGCAAGTATGTATTACGGACTGACGTGTAGGTAATCATGTGTGTGATGTAACGAATGCCGCGCAACTGAGTAGTGAAGGTTAGATGGTATGGTAAACCGGTCTGCTTGAACAGGGTTTGAGATGATCAGCCATATTTCCCTCGGAAAGTAAGGTAAGGTAAGGTAGAGGAGTAATAAGCTATCTAAGAGCTACCCGGGTACCAAGCAAGTGGTCCCTTGAATACAGTTTTGCGCTGGAGCAAGGCGCGACAGAAGAAGTGAGATCCATGAGAACATTTAAAACATACGTTACCTTGGATATTGATTAAACCCTTTCAAGTAGAGTTCAAGATCTGCTCTGCAATGCAACTTTCAGGGTTACTTTCGATTCTTTCCTGCTTTCTTGCTTGCTTGCTGAGAAAGATTTTATGAATAATAATTCTTGAGGGGGCTTTTAGGTTGGTTGAGAGAAAATTGGATAAATAATAAATAATAAATGAATAATAATATAAATGGATAAATAAAAGGATAATTGGGAATAATTGAATAATAGAACAATCGAATCAATAATAAGTGGTTATCTAGGTCCTGGGATCTTTTGGGGCGGAGGGGGGGTGCTTTGTCAATTGTAAACTTTAATAGCTGAGGCGGGAGCTAGGATCAGGTAGTCAAGGATTCTTTCGTTTTCTTCGTTTTCTTCGTTTCTCGTTTCTCTTCCAATTTTCCCTCTTTTTTCTTTCTTTCGCGTGCGTGAAGGTGGGATGGTGATATGTACCCAGCTAAGGTACTCTTTTAGATTGAGTTTTGAGTTTGGGGTTTTTGGATCTAAGAGTAACCTGGTACGTACTTGCGCCTTAGTCAAGAGCGGGAGTGGGCACGGTATGTTGAGTAGTATACGAGTAGTGTGAGAGTAGTGAGGTACGGTAAAATGGCCGAATCAGATTGCAAGATGATTTTGGGATTGCGTTTGTGTATGTATGTAGGTAGGGCGGTGGGTGAGTAGGTGTGTATGTGTGGATGTGTGTATGTATGTATTTCTAGGATCTCTTGGCGCGTTTTCTTTTCTTCTGTTGCTATATGGATTGTTAGAAGGAGAGGAGAGGAGAGGAGAGGAAAGAAGAGGAAAGAAGAGAAGAGGAGAGGAGAGGAGAGGAGAGGAGAGGAGAGGAGAGAGCGCGCGCGCGCAGAGAAGAGAGAGAGAGAGAGAGCAGAGAAGAGAAAGAAAGAGAGTGCGGACAAGAGAGAGCGAGACAGAGAGAACTGTAAATCAAAGCATCAACTATCGAATTGCGCAAATAACAATAGAAACATAATAGAGATGTAGGTGAGCACAATACAATTCAACACAACACAATACAACAAAATACAACACAATATATAAATGAGCAGAGATAGCGAGGAACAGAAAGGAATTGATTTGCAAAGGAGGCAAAACAAAGCCAGCAAGTAACAAGCCAGCAAGCAATTACCCCGAACCAGTCATTTAATGACCGAGGCGTGAGTTTTGTGCAGCAATGGTGGATGGATGTTCTGCTTTCTTGCTTGCTTGCTTGCTTGCTCGCTCGCGTTCTTGCTGTGGATTGTTGTTGCCGTCCTTGGATGGAAATGGATCCTGATGATATAGCAGAGATGATTATGATAATGCTAGAAAAGTTAAAATGTCCCTTTTGTGCGTCTCTCCCCACCACAATCATACAAATCATACAATCAAATCATTCAAATCAATCAATTGTTCAAAAAAGCAAGAACAGAAGAAAATGCAAAACAACCTTGAACCCGTCAAAAAGTTCAAAATAACTCCACTCCAAACTTATTGTTGCCCCGTCTCTCGTCTCCTTTTCAATTTCAAAAATTAGAAATTTTATAAAAAAAAACTCAGACTCTAACCTAATTTTATGCCAGCTTGCTTTGATTTATTTCCTTGATAACCAGTGGATGATTCAATCTTTCGACCTTCGCAAACGATGGGAAAACGCTTCGAAGTATCAAGAGATGCCACCACGGGAAATCAATCAACAATCAAGCAAACTTCACAAACTTGGGGTTAAAGTCCAAAGAGCACGATAAGGATAGAGGCGATAGCTTGATAGGTGAAGATTAAGGCAAAGGGTAAAAAGAAGGTTCATGCAAGTAGGTATCCCCAAAAAAATTGACGTACTAACCCGTGTCTTCGTGACTTGGAATGTGTGGAAGGGAACAAAATGTATAGTGTCTGTGCCGGTGTTACTTGATACGGCGCATTCGAAAGCCGTTGAAGATGAAGAAGATACGATCGAGTTGCAAGGCTCAGGATGCTGGTATGCTGGTATGCTAGTATGCTGGTTGTTAGATGTTGGTTGCTGTCGTATACCCTTCCAAGACCTGCGTTGTTTGGTTCGTCTCTCCGCCGTCTCTCTTCCGCGTCGCAGCGCACTTTTCGCGATTCAAGATTCGAGTGTGCAATGTCGGTGCAGTGTTCACTATTCAGTGTTCACGAAAGCTTTCGTGCCCAGTTACCCGGTGCCAACCACCCGAGAATAGGCGATATAATGCTTTTGTGGGCAGGTAAGGTTATTGTGAAGTTGGAAATAGTTTAGATTGACAAGGGGGAAGAAAGTGTAATGTAAGGTGGGATAATCGGTAGTCTGTTTGTGCAATGCGAGTATGCTTAATGCGTTGAGACTAGGATGAATGTAATACCTGAGCCGGCTGGAGCTTGATTTGGGGAGTGAGGCGTGGCGTGGTAACTTGGAAGAAGGAAAAGGAGGGAAAGGTGTGCGAGGGGCAGGAGGGGTGCCGGGTTACGGTTGATTGATTCTACGAGGGAGGTAGTATGGTAGGTAGTATTGGGTCGGCGGGCGAGGCTGGATGAAGATATCAATCATTTGATGCTATTGGAAAATGATATCGTGATTCGTGATGTCGCTCAATCAATTAATGATTCCAATATCAAACTGCTTGCTCATTGCTGTACGTAGCCTGCCATCTGCCAATTGCTTGCTCTCACCCGGCCACCTTTGCATCCCACTACTGCTGGCATCAAATAATGCTACCCCTACTTGATGTAAGCTTTGCCCAGTAGGGTAATTATATGTTTTGTTTTGTTGAGTTAAGTCTATACGATGTCCATGACTGGCGAAGGGATTGACGAGGAAGTGATAGATAAAAGGGTCTAGCCATCGAATGTCATCCCAAGTGGGACAACCTAGGAGACGATCCATTTCCATTTCCGATGTGTAAAACTCTGCGTACGAGATTTAATAAGCGAAAATATAACATGTCACTGTCGATGAGAAATACAAGCCGTGTGTATATATGGTACCAACGTCAAAGTACTTCACAGACCAGCGTACCACCACATGGCATCTCTTCTCTCTTCAAAACATACACAACATCAAACTTCAACCCGACGCACCCGCAACGCCTAGGCTCCTCGCAGTAAACTGTTCTCACTATCCCAACAACAACAATAACAGCATCATCATCATTATCATCATCCTGAGAATTATGTCCGGATCTGTGTACACCAGCATGTCGCATCCCAGGGATGAGAGCCAGTAAGCAGAGGATGTAGCACGTCGTCTCAACCTGCCCAATGATAAATGTGGAGGGATTGGCAGTCTCGTCTGGCCCTATCTGTAGAACAATCACATCCAATGCATTTTAGCGACTTTATCCAGTGCAGAACAAGCACATTCTCCTCATTCGAAGCTTTCTACTGGGAAGGATGCGGGGGCGTCAGTCACTTTCATGTGTATTTCTCAAAGCCAAGCTGGGGGCTTGTCAGGTAGGTTGTCAGCCTCGAATGTCGTATGACCTGCTCCTTACAACATTCTAAAACAGTAACTTTGGTGATGACATAGGTAGGTATTCAATGTTGCCTGCATATGTAGGAGTACAAATTCCACCCTCCCAGCTACGTGCATTATGGAGCATGGAGTACGTACGTACATGCCCAGCATACAAATCGTAACATGAAAGGAAGCTCTTCGCCATTTCATCATTCTCACAGATTCCCAGAACTTCTCATCAATTCCCACCAGCTTACGATGAACAACAGGCCTCCTGGTTGGTCATGGTACATACCGATGCCTTGGACATGGGAGGCACCACTCTTCAGCACCCATTCTTCTACGCACGATTGTCCTGCATCAGAATCCTTCGCCTCATCAAACCCATGGAAATTAATCGGTAATGTCTCCGCGCCCCAGTATGCTCCCTGAACCCTCTGTCGTGAAGATGAGCTGTGGATATCGAGCAATCATTTCATTTTCTGTAAGGAAGGAATTTTCACAAAAAAGTCCCTGGTTGCCTGGGTATCCTCATCTCCCTGGCCCCGTTGCTAACTTGCTTTGGCTCGGACTTCCTGTGTCTTGGTAAAACAAGAAAAAAATGGAGGCAGCAAATTCACAAGAGATTTCTTTCTGGAAGGGTCAAAGCGTGCTAACAATGTCACAAACTCAGTAATTGAAATGTAACAAAAATGTCCACATTGATGATCATATCAAAATCAAGAACTCTCATAACGCAACGATTTTGCCTCTTTCACCTCTTTTGCCTCTCTCGCCTTCTTTTCTAAATTCAAATGATTTCATTTGTTTCTCCATCATATGATTGCAATATCTCCCATTCCCCGTATCATTTTGGACAAACAATATCAATCATCCGACTCGAAGAGATCCCAGGCTCCCAGGGAGTAATAACTGAGATCAGCATGGAGAACTGCGGGGACTCTAGCAACTGATCCAACGGCTTTCGGGTAGAGCCCTTAAAGTGCTTCTTTTCCTTCCATGCTCTGCCCCAATCACAGCGTCGTTCCTGAAAATACTTCCCGAGAACATGACGATAAGTACTGGTACACAAAAAACAAAAGTACACGTTCGGCGGAACGGGCGCGAGGCACGGAACGATACGTTTACTTGTGATTTCTAGCCTCCTTCTAGCCCTACTTACTCAAGAATCAGAAGGGTTTCCGTTCACAAGTGGAGGAATAGCTCGGCTATTGTTCAACTCGAGTCAGTATTGCACGGAAAAAAACAAAATCTACTCGGAGTCTCTAGGACGATTCTAATTTGCGCCATCGAATGTCTCAGACTCGATGTAATAATGGAACAGATTCAAAAGAAAATAATGCGCATCATCGAAAGAGAAAGAAAGAAATGCATGAAAGAGACGGTAAATGTGCCCCAATCATGTTTCGTAAGCTCCTCCAAGGAGTCGGGCACGAGTTTCAAAGCCTGTCGACCATATGTAATCGCGGTGCCGTACCGGCGTCTAGAAATATCTGGGACAGAGATTCACGGAAGGGTTACACAGAAGTTCTGGTGCTCACTATAGAGACCGCGATGCGACGATCGTTACACAAAGGGTGGGTTGGGCATATATGGTACATTGTCGGCGATTAGCATTCGAGAAACACGGAAGACTAATGAACAATAATAGAAATCCCTTGCAGGCGAACCAAATCATCGAAACCAGTATCCGATGCAACGGCTTCATTGACTGATGCCCGAAAAGTCCGCGGCAAACAAGGATATGCCAAATAAACTTTTTCCACGAAGCTTCCTGTCAAAATTCCGGCACGATCTAAGCTCGTTCGCCATTCTTACCCGGTAATGTACTAACCCACGACTTGCATATTATCTCGCATCGTATCATTTGTTGCATAGTATGACTCTTGTCAGAGATAGATTTAGACTACGGGGACTCAGCGACAATCGTTACGACTGGATGCGGATCATCTGAGTTCAAACGGACTGTGTTATCCGTACGTAAAGATGTAACCTCACCGCTTCTTCCAAGCTACAGGATCGATGGTGCTGATGGAAATGCGACTGATCATTTAGGAAGCTGAGGTTATAGCGCGCGAGACTTACGATGGCCGACAGGAAGATGATAAGACGGCTAAACACGAATTGAAAAGGCGGTGCTTCCAAGTTGCATGTAATGTGACTTGTGCCCTGAGTTGTTGATGTTGCTTGCATGTTGGTTAGGTGGAATGTGCGACGAGGGAATCATATCGCTCATGGTTGCAGATGGTGGTGATTTGCTTCCAGAACCGGTACTCGTTTTCCCATGGCAGATGATAAACTTCCGATGTGACCAATGAGGGTCTTCGGAGGTTAATATGCAATGTGCGCAAATCTTCAACTTTTTTCTGACTCGTTACTTACATCACCATGAATGTATGCAGTGATTGCAATGCTGTTAGCGAAGTTAACAAAAATGCGATTCTGGACATCAAAAATCTCAAGCTAGATCTGCATCATTTCGTTTGTTTCACGAGAACACGAATATTTGATATATACAATCCTGGCCCTTATAGACGAACTGTTGGTTGATGCTATCACATCTGAGTTATATGACACGACCAGTATCTGTATACAGTAATTACATACGTCCGAAACATTCCTCCGTGAAAGAGGCAAATTGCAACGTACCGGATACATGAACTGATAGATAAGAAAACGGTGAACTTTCAACCCCTCCAGAGGCAAGAATACAAAGAGACTATTGGTGAAACGGGAAATGTCAAGACCAAGATTAACCAGGTCCACCTTGTACTATTGTACGGACCTTTTTCCACGTGTCAGCGGAGACGACTTGAATATTCGGACCCTTCGCCCAACCAAAAGGCAACCTTCATCTAATTACCTTACCTTGTTCAACTCGGTCGCTCAAATCTTTCACGCCTAGTTTAACAGAGCTCATTGATGGAAGATTGCTTTCTACCGGTAACCGAGTTAAAATTTTCAAGGATTAATTGCATTCATTTCTCGTGAGCAAGATATAGCGTTTAGCTATCCTGAGCTATCAGAGTCAGCCCAAATGTCGGTGTAACACGAAGCATGCAAGCTTACTCAGAAGCGTCAAATGAGAACGTGAGTGCCAATTTTGATATTTGACCCAGGTCGCACAAGTTTGTTTCGGTGTACACCATCAGCTTTGAACGTCCCAATAAATCGGAAAGCTACGGCGAAACACCATCCGCATTGGTTGCCGAAGATACCGATGTAGATGTCGTATCCGGCTCGTCCCTTAACCGTGAAGGGGCTAACTCGATTGAATGAAAACCCATCACGCCACCGACCCTTCTAGTTTATCTCAATCCTACTCGTATAGCTCCATACTCGTAAAATTGGGCTGGTAAAAAGCAGTCTGATAACGAGCCCGTTCACCGTTCTGATATCCTGACTGGTCAAATTTTCTTCTTCCGTTAATCACGTTGAACCCCCCTTGAGTGTTGGCTGTGGTCCAAAATAGCTCGTCTAAACCCAGTGTGACCGCAACCCCAAATCGCCCGAGATCGTAGTCTAACGCTCCGTGTCGTGGCTGTCTAATATCTACGTATGCTTTATTTCAACCCGATCCATTGACATGATCATCATGGACGCGTCTTCTCTTAGCGGGCCTTTTAGCTTCTAGGGGTGAGCTGACAATGCTGCCTGTTCGAGAGCGTCGACCGCGTCCAAGAATATTGATATTGAAATCCTCTCCCTCCGTAAAAGTCAGGTCACCTGTTTCTCCTAGGATCTCTCGAGATGCTTCTTCCATCAAAATACCCAGTCCTATCAAAGCCGTCTCGTCCATGCTGCGCCAATCTATAGACCCTCCCTCTGCAGTTGCACGCGAATAGAAATCTGAAGCATAGGTGTGAAGTGATTTTAACAGATCGGAGTCTGGCAACCCCTTTGGAGACTCTCGCTCATTTGCAAAATAGATGTCCGATTCGGCATACCTGGTGGGCGCATTTTTGCTCCGAAACAACACAGCTTCGGGAGGCACAGCGCTTAAAGAGGACGATGTAGTATCCCGCGTTGAGGAGACAACCACACTCCTAGGAATGAAACCTGCTGCGGAAATCCGACCTGAGCCAAACGTCAGTACGTAACTTTATCTCCGATCGATGTCGTGTTTGGAACGTTACCTGCAACAGCGTCGTAAACAGATGGTTTTCTTGTTCGTGAAACCTTGTCCCCCTCTATTGATTTTTCTTCAACATTTGGATTGATGAAAGTATTCTGTGAAAATGCCTTTGAAGTCATAGTGTCCTTTGATTTTCAAATGTTGATGTCTAGAATGTAAAAAATGAATAAGAATTGTGAGAGCTGAGTCTAGCTAGAGCGCTCTAGAAATTTAGCTCAGTATGGTATGACGATGCTGAAACGACCCCGCGTAATTTGTATCGTCGCGTCGCAATCCTTTCAGGTTTTGCTCCTACATAAGCAACACTTCTCAGTGCATCACACACGTAGTAGGTATTGACATTGAGGTATATCATCACCACCTACCTATGTCCCCCAATTTATTCTTTTCGAATACAAGATTCTATCGTACACCAAATGTATGAATCAATTGATCTTTGATCGATCATCGGGCAATCTTGGCCCAAATGCCTTTGCTCGCATTCAGACTACCCAATTAATCCATGCGATTTTACCAGCTCCAAAGGTACGATTCAATGGTGGTGAAAAGCCTCCGACGACTGTAGCTTCAGGTACGGGAGCTCGAGATTACGAGCCAGCGAAGATATGGGCGCACCAAACTGGAGTAAACGCCTTGTCAATAGATAGATTTGATGGAAAGATGTAAGAGTGAAATGAATAATGATACTTATTGAAACTTCTGGACTGACGTGAAGATATATAGTCTCCTTTCTGGTGGTGCAGATGCATCGATCAAAGTTTGGGATCTTGATCAAATCCCCACCGGGGCATCAGAATATACATTCCGACCAACCGGAATGGTCCCCAGGTATTTTACAGATTTCTATCATTGTGCCTAACAGTTGGGAAGCATCCACTAACTCGGGTCTGCAGGAGTGCTTCCGCGCATCAATATGGCATTACACATCTTAGTTTCTATCCTTTCGATTCTGCTGCGTTTCTCTCTTCGTCGTATGATCATCATCTCAAACTATACTCCACGGAGACTCTCCAATTATCCGCAGACTTCGATCTAGACTCTGTAGTCTATTCACATGCCGTATCTCCCATTGCACAACATCTTTTGGTGGCTTGCGCGACTCAACATCCAGCTGTCAGGCTCATAGATCTTCGGTCCGGCGCAAGTACACATTCATTAGCCGGACATCATGGAGCTATCCTCTCAGTCGCTTGGCATCCAAACGTTGAGCATATACTAGCCAGTGGGTGTGTAGATGGTACGATTCGTGTCTGGGATGTTCGAAAGAGTTCTGGCGCAGTGGGCTTATTGGATTTGGAAGATGCAATTGGGATGACAACTACACATGGGATGGCGGGTGGTCGATCAAGAGCTTCTGCCAAGGCCCATACCGGAGCTGTCAATGGTCTTACGTGGACGGATAATGGGAACTATATCATATCTGCAGCACACGATGAACGAATTCGAGTCTGGGATGCAGCTACGGGTGCAAATACTCTCGCAAGCTTTGGTCCAACAATCAAGAATGGACATCTCTCAAGTCTACCTATAGTAGTGTCACCCACAGCACTAACACCCCCCATGAAAGAACTTCTCTTCTTCCCCAATGAAAAAGAAATTCTTGTTTTTGAACTTCATGAAGGTCGTCTTCTCAAGCGACTGAAAGTTTCTGGTCCCACTGTTGCAGCAGTGCGATCTCGAACCGGTGAGCGAAATATCCGGAACCGTATCACAGCGCTGGCGTGGAGAGAACCGGTTGATGGTATATATTCCGCTCATTCGGATGGACAGATCAGAGCTTGGATACCTAGAACTGAAGAAGATATTCAAATGGATCGTGAGGAAGAGGAGGAAGGCAAGACTCATGATGAGGATGAAGGGAGGAAGAGGAAGAGAAACGTTCTCGATGACGTGTTTAGGGATCTGACAAGACAGAAAATAAGTTTTGGTTAGGCGATTTATCTATCTTAAAAATGCTTCTTTTATGACTCGTTATCACGCTGGCTTGAAAGTGTAATGTTCATTTAAATACACCCTGTAAGGCTTAGTGGCTTCCTAAACTGAACCTCAGACTGCACTGGGGGTTCGTTATGCAAGCTTTTCCCAAATGCGTTCCGGAGCTCAAAGAGCATTGCACATACTTTTGTCAATTTATTTTACTCTTAGCACTGTCAGCTTTTGTGCTGTGACCTGAACACGTACTAAATTAATCACTATTATCTTTCATCATAAGCTAGGAGATCACTTCGTTTTACATCCATAATTATCTATTTGAAGACTGATATTTGCAAGTTACAAAGGAAGGGCTTTCCAACAGCTCTATTATTACACTAAGTCTATTCTTGCATATATATCTGAAAGCCTTTTAAAGCAATTCACATCCGAAGAAACCTCCGGTTTGCCTTTGAGTTTTAGAGAAGATTTAGTTGGGTCTCCTACCCAGTGTGTCATTTGCTTATTTAAATTAGACGAATTTCTCAATATCAATGCCTGGCACTGTTGATGGGTGTGATATTGGTTTGGTTGTAGAAGTTGGAAAGCTTGAGAGTCTATGCATTTGCAAACTAACAGATGTTCATTGAAACCTGTTAAATGAAAGCTCATGTCTGGGGGTTTTCTTGAGTAATTCCCCTCTGTTTCTTTTTAAAAACATCTATTTCCCCAAATGGATTCCTCCGTCAATGATAGAGTTTGTACCAGTGGCACTCTCGCTCTCAGCTAAACAGTATATCTGTCTAGCAACCTCTTCGACGGTCGCGAGTCTTCCTAGTGTGCTCTTTTTCTTTACTCCCTCTACTTTTGACTCGGGGAATTGGAGACCCCAATCCTGTGGTGATGTGGGTTAGCTTGATGTCATGCATTATAGTTGAGGACGGAGGTAATGAATATTGAACTTGCAGTGAGCATCAATCCCGGTGAAACGGAGTTCACCCGTATTGTTGACGTGAGAGCTAATGACTTGATGAGATGTATCTGTGCAGCTTTCGTCACAGAATATGCCTGAATTTGCACTCGTCAGCGCTCTTGCCTTGCTCACGTTTATCAGATCCTTGGGTTATGAACATACCATGGAACTCCCACCCGGTTTCACACCCCTAATGAAATCTCATTAGCCCTTGTTGATATCGCAGATTCGGATCACGAAGCTATCAATAGAAGAATAATAGAACACTAACGCGATACTAGCTGTCGATATGAAACTTCCATCGGTCGTCTCTAGATATGGCTTCACAGCATGGAAAAGCCACAAATGAGACTTCACATTCATGTTGAAACATCGATCCCAATCTTCTTCAACAATATTGTCGTCTAGGTCTTGAAAATTGCGAATCTGAGTCCAGCCATGGTTGGAAACAACTGTTTTATTAGACTAGTCCTCTTGATTTCCAAGTTCAAAATATAAATGGATCGAGAAATCGGGAAGTTTGAGATGTAAACACACCAACATCTAATCGTCCCCACTTCTCCACGCTCTCCTTGACCAATCTCTCCACCTCGTCTTTCTTGGACATATCAGCCTTTACAGCTGTAACTACATCTTTCTCTTCCATATCTGGTAGTTTTCTACGGGCAAGATCTCCGAGTTCACCGACAAGATCTTGCGCTTTGTCATGGCTGGAATGGTAATTGATGATGACACGGACACCGTGTGATGCAAATAGTCGAGCGGTGGCAGCACCGAGCCCGGCTGAAGAAGCTGTTATCAGGGCTACAGAAGCTCGAGTTAAAGGTGCCATTATTGGAGTTAGATTTTGATAGAGGAGTAGAAATCAGGATTGAAGTGAAGTGAGAGAGGGGCGGAAATTACCCCGCTTTCATGCATGTGCCCCGCACTTTCCGATTCTGTGTGTTTATGATACTGCTTGCTATCTTGGGGAATTTGATGGATTAATAAAGTGATTTCAAATTGTGTGCTCACATCTTTCCTCAAACTATCTTAGACCTGATGTTAATTTCAGAGAGGTCTGCTAATGATGCCGCAGTTCTTCCGGTCCTCACTTCCTCCCTTACTTTCGAACTCTCGGTTTCATGTATACCTAGCTTGTTGACTTTTCTTCCACAAATTGATTTAAACTTTATTCATTTATGTAGACTAATGCAAAACTAAGTCTCTAGGTTAATACTTTGATACTTGTGTGGCGACATTGCGGTTCACTCTCTCACTATAGAGAAACGCTCTTCATGATTGAAAAAGATAAAAGTCTATCCTCAAGCCAACTAATATCTTCAAAGACTTCAAGATTGCAAAGCTATTTAGTATATATCAATATACCTCTTGAAGTAGTTCAAAGTGCTATAACACAACACCTAGAACTATCTACATGATACCGCCCCTCCATTCAAGTCCCAAATACTCATTGAAAATGTGGTTTTGAACGTGGATTCTCTTGGGAATAGCACTTTCGTCCCCCATACTTGTTCGGTGTTATATGTAACGGTATCTACAGCGAAGAGTACTACTGTAAGCTGGTTGGGGGTGCAGCGTTTGCGCAGTCGATGTATCTTGTGGTATGAAGGAAAAGGTATGGATTACGAATAGAGATGGCGAGTTTATGGATGATGGGAGGATGAAGATGAAATGGGAGTTCTGAACGGAGGTTTATAGAACAGGACGGGAGAGGAGAAGGAAAACGTACAAGAGCTGTGGTGTGTGTGATTCATGGTTTCCCGAGGTCATTATAGTATCGTCTAATAAGAGAGCGAAGAGTGAAAAATCTATGAGGTGAGAATGGCTCTCTAAAGTGTCTTTACCATTGTACAATACGACTGGAAAATCACTTCTTATTCTGATGTTGTGAGAACAGGGCAGGTTTTATACTGTGCGAAAAAAAGGAATGGGAGTTATTAGGAAACATTCATATCGACTTGGAGAACAATCTTGCATGGTTTCATTAGGTATATTTATTCTTTTCCTATATGCGAAAAAGAAAAGAAAATCGTGAGTGACATATACAAGATGATGCAGATAGATCCCGCAAAAGCCAGGCCAGCCCATAATATTTACCCCAAAACCTGTCATATCTTTGTAGAGAGGAGTGAGCTGATTCTTTCGTAATGCAGCTTACAGTCATTATGCATTCCAACGCCGTAATTTTGTGTCTGCTCGAGTCGGATGCTCAAGTAGACATAACCGTAGTCCCATTTTTATTTATACACTTTGTACATCGTGATTCCTCCACTGAAAATTTCCGTTCATTACTCCAATATATATATATATACGGAGTAAACTTCTTCATTACTCTATGCGCCGAGCAATGCTAGGTTTGCGTCCCGCAAAATGTGAAACTTGGTTTACAGTATTCAAGGGTTCTTGACAACCCCGACCTTGGCAGCTCTCAAGATTCTTCCGTTGAGCTTAAATCCCTTCTGTTGGGTGTGAAAAACTGTGCCGTCCTCCTTTCCTGCCATAGGAGTCATGAAAGTAGCCTCGTGTTCATTTGGGTTGAATTTCTCGGACTCGACTGAAGGGTCGAATCTTTCCAAACCATGCTTCTTCAATGTTGACATGAGGATGTTCTCGGTCATCTTCAATCCCTCGTGTAATGTGATCAAGTCTTGTTGGTGCTCATTGCGTTCTTCGGCAGAAATGGAGAGCTTCTCTGCGGGAACAGTGGTAAGAGCTCGGTCAAAGTTGTCAACACTGTCAACAAGATCTTTGGCAAATTTTTGAATGGCAAAGTCCTTTGCAGCTTGCATATCTCGTTTTGTGCGCTCTTGGAGGTTGCGGAATTCGGCGATGGAGCGCAGGAGCTTGTCCTGTGATGTGGGGTTAGCCAAATGCTCTTGAACTGGTATTTGCAATTCCTTTGCCACCGGATGAGATTCGCAAGCTCAGATTCCATAAGTATAAGTGCCGCAGTATTCGGCATAATGAGTGTAAAGCAGTAGTAAGGAAGCAGATCAATAATATTAGATTGGAAATACAAACCTTTAATTCAAGAATCTCCTTATCCTTTGCCTCCAAAGCCTTCTTCGATGGGTCTTCTACTTCAGCATCCTTCTTCTCTGCTGCTGGCTCATCCTTCTTAGCCTCTGGTTCCGTAGCATAGAATCTCCTTCCTTGGAATTGCCTCGACGCAACTTGCGCGGCCGGCGAAGTATTATTGTGGAATTGAGAACGCAAAGGTTGTCTTGCGGCTGAGCTGCGAAGAGAAGAGCTCAAAGCTCGAGATGATTGACGGAGTAATGTTCTTGAGTTCATTGTGTCGTCGTTGTGAGGTGTAATATGGAGGCAAATCGAGTAAGTGAGCACCAAATTTTTTGATTGATGGGAGACATCGGGATGGAAATTTTTAGTGTGGTTTTGGGCGGTCTAGGTTGGCAGTAAGCGATCATCATCTGACGACATTTGAGTCGCCTCGCTCCATTTGTGGAGCGGAAGTCATGATCAGTCAACAACAATCCAATCCATTTCAATCGAAGATAAACATGAAAGCAAAGTCAAAATACTCCAAGAAATATGGAAATATGGCATATGTTCCATGTATGCATCCAAACATTTAAAATGATTACAAGATGCTGGGTGATTAGGATGCATAGAGTGGGTGTACATTCCTTTCTTGACCGGCCTGCTGCATTAGAATGGTTGAAATGGAGAGCCATATAGGTAGGCATATCGAGTTCATATGAGTTAATATGTTCTCAAGATGTGCCATATAGGGAAGGAAGAAAATATCTCCCGGAGGTCTATGCAGTTCTCTGCAGACAGCAAAGTCTACTTTTTTATCTTCATAATGCTTTCTACCCAGATCATTTTTGGGCCATTTCTATCCAGATACTTTGTGAATGTCCTCTTTGGAATACAATCATGACCTGGTCAACTTCTTCTGTTCTTATTATCACGTGCTCGGAGCTCCAAGGGTTTTGAGGTTAAAGCGATGTCAAAGTAGGGAATGTCAAATGTCTATGGGAACTTTTGAATCTAGTGAGTATCCGATCAAAAAGGTGATGCTAATAAGACTGTAGAGTTTAGATCTGTGACAAGACGAATTCATCAGGATCCCTATCTGCAGATGGATTCCATATGCCACCATTCATCAGGCAACATATGAAAACTTCACACAACTTTCACAAGCGGATTGTCATCTAATTACTTTTGTGTTTCCTACCAGCAGCTGTGAATATCATTGCATTCTTTGAAATAAGAGATTGCCATTGTTTTGAAAGCATGTACAAACAAACAGACAGCACCCATTATCTAGATGTCCACATCCACAACTACAACTACGTCCAGTACCAACTTTCACTTGATCTGGACCTTCACTTTCACCTTCAACACTTCTCCTTTAAATTACCGAGAGATTTCCAACACAATCGAAGGCCGTTATTGGCGACAATTGTTTCAACATTGGAAGTCACTGCTACATTTTAATTTTTAATCATACTGCCTACCTACCTAGGTAGGTAGGAATTGTAGGTACAAATTACGAATTGAATACCAAGTATCCACCCGACTTCTATTCACTCTCTCGGTTACACAATCTTGAAATACAAAACTTGATTTGGTAAATTTGTAAATCTCTTTTAAAAGAACAATCTTTCAACCCAGACCAACATCAGTCCTCTAGAGGGTGTTTATCATCGAGAAATCTCTCTTCTCTACTTCGTACCAACATTTCTTGGTTTCCCTGTAAACTTTTTCCTGCAAAGAAAACAGAGATGGAGTCGAAAGAAGATAAGCCACCATGTATGTTATCAACACAGGAGAATTCAGCTGTCTTTCCACGTGGGGCATAGAGATGCTCGAGGATCTGACCAAGTATCAATCTCGGGACAAGAATCTAATAAAACAACATCAAGTCGGCACTGATAATAAGCCAGACTCTCAAGCTCCTTCCTTACTATTCCATGTGGACTGATTCCTGTGGAATCTTTTGGATTTGTGCTGATCTTTTGTTCTTCGACAGGTGGCAGCCAGACTAGTACTCCTACAAACACAACCTCTCCCAATTCTCCAAAAGATGATTCTATTGGTAGATTGACTGCAAGTATTTTTCTCTCTCAATCTCATTTTCTCTTCGTCTTCCAGACTTCCATTCTAATTTGAATTCAATTTTGTATTCTCAGACTTCACACCTTGAAATTCTGAGCAGTGGCACTAATCCAAACCGCGGCCATTTTGTTTATCCTAAATGACCTATTACTGACTTCTCTTCAAGCGACAATCATCCATTCGAACACAGACCGATAAGACTCTCCCTCTACGTAAGATGAGCCAGGAATTCGACGCATTTTCTCAGAAAGTTGGTATAACTTCCCTTGAAGAAGCAAAGAATCACCTTCAAAATCTTGGTCCTGTACCTAAATTTCCCGAGTAAGTCTTGAAGTTTCTGCAGTTTTATCCCTTCACTCATTTCAGTCGTCATTTTTTCCTCGGCAATCATTGGAGCATGAATACATATGTACTTCAATCTGTTTTACTGCGGGCGGCTACGAGATTGCTTTACGTTCCGTCTTTTGGCGCATCTTCTCCTATTAAAGCATTTCATGTATTCGCAGAGCAGCTTTTTTCTTCATACTGCATCAATATTTTGTTCTGGACGATGCCCCCCCATGATGTGTCCCCAATACTTCTGTCTCTTCGATAGCTACTCTTACCGGCGTTCTTACAAACACTCGGTTATCAAGCATGGCTGACCCCTTCAATTAGTCCCGCGGAAATTGAAATTCGCAAATTGGTAGAGCAAGAGGAGAACAAAATCATCCAAGAGGAGCACAAGTCCATCAGACGTGATTCCATTAGCTTTTTGAAGCGTCGTACTTCTGAGCGCAAGACCAACCTCGCCACACCGACTTTGACAATCACAACCGAAAGTTTGAGAAACTCGCCAATGCTTTCTCCAGCAATCTCTCCAGCACGCTCCCCAACACCACCCGATTCTGCTGTGACACTCATGGACCTGGCAGCGTCAATTTTGGGTTCGAGTTCCACTGCAGATATGGTCGCCTCCCCTGATACTCTTCAATCTGATGAAGAGCAGACTGTTACAGCCCGGGATACACCTATCACATCGTATACTGGACCGTTTGGTATTCGCAACCTTCTGACTCCAATTGAGCAAGCAAATACTAACAGCCAAGGCCAAGCAGATGAGCATGCTGCTAGAAACGTTACGTCATCTTCTAGTGGATCGGCTAAACCTGTATTCCCTCCTCGTGTCTCCAGCATGGCCCCACCTCCACCAAATGTCGTCGCTGGCTGGGTAGGTGACGGGTATACTTCGAATTACGGAACTCCACCAACTTCAGCTGCGCAGACAATGGGAGCACACCCTTGGCAACAGAAAGCTGCTAGCTTTATAGTCACTCCTATTGTCCCTTCTTCTAGCCAACGAGACGCTCGTAAGTTTTCTCGTTTGATTAGTATAGCAATTTGTATTCTAGTTACAATCTTTCTCAGCTCTGTTTCTCTCTCTTCTATATTCACCAGGTCAACCCTAACACAACTACTCAGTCGAGTGGTTGTCTGGTGTCCCATTTAGTTCCTCTCACACTTTCGTAGCTGGTAGTTGCGAGGCTACCTCAGATCTTATCTCTAGCAGTGATGACTCCGAGTTTGAGTTTTGCAAGAAGAGAGCTAATATTAGTCCTGTCGCAGAAATGGAGCTTGAACACAAGAAAACCAAACCTGATGCTCTTAATGCTGATGGAGTCGAAAGTTCTGATGGTATCAGCGGTGTGCCTTCGCAACAGTAAAGGGACCCGAGGACGTCGATGGTAGATGACTGCATCAGATCAGCTTGCAAGCACGGCCGGGCTTTTTCAACTACGACTCTTTTGCCCAAGTGTTACTTAATTCCTCAGTCGTCCCATCCCGTCAGCCTATCCGGTCTTTCATACACACCATATCACCGCCACGACTCCTCTTTCACACCTGCGACATGTATTTTTAAGCGATATACCCCCGGCGTTGGGCGCATTCGATTTTCAAACTTAGAAACCTCCATATCGCTCTCAGCTTACGTCCACGGATGCTAGAGAGAAATTTGGGTGGATGGACATCTGTTTTCTTTTTGTGCGATCTTTGGGTTACATTTCGGACAGCTGGTCTTACTTTCCTCTGATTTCTACACTCGATGGATCTCCGGGCAGGATAGACAAGATAAGCAGAATTCGGTGCGGCTTTTGTGCTTAACCTCGCTTGGTTCATAGCGTGGGATGGATAGAACAAAATCTGCATTAGTCATATCAAACCAAAGATTCCTAGAGATTGAAGATTCAAGGAAATCAAATTTTGACATGTTACTTGAAGTATGCGCGTTTAAAGCATTTGACTTTGTATTTGAGTGACTGTATTGAAAGCGATTCATTATGACGAGAACTTTGAAACCCACTCGAGGAATATCTCATTCGGACAGGCAATCTTCCTTCTTCCACACGATGAATAGCCCGCATACCTGCATACCCACCACTTCTCTCTTTGAGCCACAATTCTCAAACCCCCAATTCTCATAAGCGCAAACCCACTCAAAGTTTCAACCCATGCATAAGATTCCTCATCCCTTATCCCCATCAACTAACCTTCCAGAACTTTCGCAACATCATCTGCTCCTTTGTCCTCCACATTCCCTACCATATAATTGCTACCTACCCATTCAAAAATCAAAATTCTACAGCCTTAATTTCTAACATCCTCCAAATCACGGCGTTTAGCTGAAGAAGGTGCGAGAATTCAAGTCAACTAGGTAATCAATACTGTTTCCTATGTTATGTTAAAATCTATAGCCAATACAGTATACATTAATGTCACCCATTATTCATTCAAAAAAAGACTGCGAGATAACGGAACCACTGCCTAGCTAGGTATGTAGAAGTGTGGCCTGCTGTAGTACACTTGTTAATGTTAGTTGCTACGAATGATGTTCGGACAAAACCGTCAATAACAATTGAAGCATAGAATTTTAATGCCTACACAAACATCTAAACTTATTACACTTCCAACCACTATACCGGAAATCGTAGTTCAGAAAATTGTCAGGAGTGCAAGGGTTGTAGTTCATAGCTGCTCATTTAAGTCATCCGATTTTTTATGTCTCTTTCCTTACCTATACACTCACAATCATCCAGGTCACCAAGAGCAAAAGGTTAATAGAACAATATAAATTCTCCTATCTACTATAATGAGTTCCACCGCGCAGATAGAAAGTAACTTCCCAAGAAGCACTTCCACCGGCCTTATGAGTTCACTACAGACGAAAGCCGAAGCTACGCCATCGGTGATCATGAAGATGCAATGCGAATTCAATCTCTTTTTATTTCCCGCTGTATCGTATTCATACCACCCAAGTATCACTCATAGCCATTGAAGACAGAAATCCTCCCTAATATGTGTGACCTTTTATGTGGCGAATATGAATTAAAAACTCCCGAATTCATCATGCTTGCTTCCATCTGATACATCATGATTTTCTCCTGGAAAGCAAATTTTCGTCGCATACTGTTTGCAGACATATGCGCTGTGTGAAGATCACAAATTTACCTCTGGTGTATGAATCTCTCCTCTCCCTCCCAAATTGAAACGAAAATACGTTTGATCGCGACTGAAATACTGATGTTGTGATGGTGAAGGGCGTGTAGCAAGATGAGTAGGCAAGATTTTGTACTATATCTCACGATGTCATTGAATAGAATGTCCAACAACCAACATGCTTTTCAAGATATCCAACGTCTTAGCATCCGATATCTAGACCAATTCCTCAGACTCTGATCGACTCAAAAGATGTTCAATGAGAGACCACTCCGACTGGAAGTCGAACTTGTCAGATCGTGCGCTCTGCATATCAGCGTCAAAACCGAATTCTAGATCATATTGCTTTTGGAATTCATGAAATACAGTCAATCGATCTTCTGTGTGTGGAAAGCAATCAAAGGATTCATCGTCAGAAAGTAGATCCTTGATGAGTCTATACAAGAATTCTTTGACAGCGTAGTCATGGCCGTGATTCAATCTAAAGCAAGATTCAAGACATCGATCGACCGCTAGCAGCATGCGATCGTTAGGACGAAATTTGATTGTACAGATGACTGTGCTGTCCAGGTTCATATGATTGTTATTACTTGTCAAAGCAGATTTGAATACAAAGTAACTACCGGTCTTCTTGGTGGCCTCAACTGCATCTTGTTCCGGAAGAGTGGGTAAAGCGTTGTTTTGTCGAGCCCATGCTTTATGAATTTTTGGAAATGGTCCGCTACGACAGTACATTGCGAAAACCTTTTGACGGTAGGCGTAGATTGACTTCTGAAATGTAGTTCCAAACGTAAGAGGAGCCGCGAGAATACCAGTGTAATATATTTGATGTGCAGTTGGACGATTAATTGTAAATGTCTCGGAGTCATCCACAATCTCTTGGCAGACATTGGCATGAGCAAGGCTTTCTGCTAGAAGACATGCGATCGAACAATATTTGATACCACCATTGGGACCACAGCCATGACATAGGACCATAGGACTGTCTATTGTAGCGTGATAATGGCCATTGCAATAAGTACAGTCGAAGGGTATTCGAGCTGTATCTGGTTCCGTATGTGTACGTGGACCTGAATTAATGATGGCACTGCTTGATAGTTGTTGTCGACTCCAACCATTGGAAAATTCAGATAATTTGTGTCCTGAAGCATCACAACTTGCTACACTTGCTTGCCGAGCAGGTGTCTGACTTCCTAGAGTGGCAGTTTCTGTAGTACTCAAGTTTAGGGAGTCCAAATCCATCAGAAATGGGCGAAAGCTCCGAGGTTGCGGCCCATGAATAGTCAATGTAGAGCTAGTAATTGCAACAGGCTCACAGACAGGTATCGAAGTGGTTTCCGTAGATAGCGCGGTGTCTTCATTGCCAGTACAAGCCTCTGAGATGAATGGTTCTGCAGCTTCAGATGCGTTATCGACAATATTATTTACAGATGCACTATCAGAGAGAGTTGAGGTAGCGATTGTAGGAGCATTGTCAACAGCACAAAGATCGTGGACTGATCTGATTTTACCAACAGCAGAAACCAGTGATGCTGCTAGTGGCAAGACTCGTGGATAAACTTTTGAATTGGAGACTCTAAGAGAGCTATTCACTATAGGTTTCGTGATCATGATCTCAGAAACGGACGCAGGTCTTTCGAGATCGACAGTAGGATCAGGGCTTTCCTCATCATCGTCAAAAATAAAGGGACCTGCGGTCATCGTGGCGTTAGCTGAATAACTTCGGAATCGTTTTTCGACTCTCTGGTCGGGATCATCAAAATTCCCTAGATAAATTGGTGCATCACGACTCAAAGTACGTCCAGGAGGTGTTTGACAACGAGGTGATGATTTTCCAGACAAAATTGTAGTGGTGTCTTCGACTTTGGGCTCGGTTCCAATTGTACTAATAGAGCCCTCCTTCATGGCACCATAGTTGATGGATATTCTTGCCTTAATTTCATCGATTAAGGTCCGAGTGGGTTCAACGTCTGGAGAAGCCCCGATTTTAGCGAGTTTGGAGACATCTTCAGCCGAATATTCGTTAGAGAGATTGGCTTGTTGTCTCGAAGGTACGGGTGATAATATGACTGCTCCCGGTTGAATTGAAACCTTTGATTGGCCGTGATAAATGTCAGCCTCAATAATAGCTCCGGTATCAAGGTCTGAGCTTGGTAGAAGAGGTTCTTCTGGCAGGATTTCAGACTCTCCTTTAGCTGGAATTTCTGAGTTTACCTGTGGCAAGACCTCTTGTACCATTACGATCGTAGACTTCTTTTTGGTAGCTTCAAGGATTTGTTGTGTGTCATTCTTTGAAGGCGAGACCATTTCTGGAAAGTCTTTTAAACTCTCGATCTCAAACTTCTCGCCCCTCTTTGAAGTAGCGACTGTAGTCTGAGTTGGTATCTTTGTGGGTACGTCTATCTTCTTTCGACCAAATTTACAACTGGGTGGGACTTTGGTAGTAGCGGAAGTATCTTTGTGAGCTTTGGAAGAATGTGCTACACGAGTCTGTTGAGTAGCTTGTGGGCCCTTTTGCTTGATAGGCTTGGGTTTCACGATCTTCCAATTCGAGTCATCCTCTATTAATGGATTCGTGGCATCGTCGAAATGGTAATTCAATGGGTCAGATGCAATGGAAGGAGTTGCCTGGCTAATGATCTCAGAAGTTTGACTTTTAGTCTCCGCCACTGCAGACTCAGGTTCGCTTTCCTGCTTCAAAACCTTCTTTGCGTTATTTTTACCCTTTGTCTTCTTCTTCTTCTTCCTTGGCGCTGTCTCTGTCTTTGGCTCTGAAATATCTGGAATTAACAGCGGCGAAGTAGAACGAGGTGAAAATGAGCTGCCTCCATTGTTAGGTGTACCTGAAGCAACGGCCTCAACGACTGTGATCTCCTCGGAAGGCTCATCTAACGTTGGAACGGTGCGTATATGAGTTACAGACCAGCTTTCCGATCCCATTATCGAGTCCAATCCATGGATGTTGATATTTTGAACAAAATCTTCCAAGACACTTCTAGCCGCAGCTTCTCCTGGTTCCTCCCTGTTTCTTTCCAAAGTATTGAGTTTATGGAGGCATTCATGATACCTTGAGGAACGTCGAACATCCGTACCCTGGACTTTGGTAACTGTGAAACTTGACTTTTCCATGCGTTTATCCTTCTCTACACGAATGAGCGCGTTTTCAATTTCGTTCATTTGGATAAGTTCAATGAGGAAAAGGTCTACAATCGGTTTGAGTTTGGCAGATTCTATACCCTCAGCCCCTCCGTACAGGTTACGGTGAAGATTCTGCCTGGATTCACCCATATCGATTGCTGTGATATGAAATAGCTTGGACGCTGCAGCCTTTTCTACGAAGGGTATATCCGGCTCCGTCAAATGGGCGTAGTACTCTGCGAGTTGAACCTCTTTTCCAGAGTAAAAATCATTTGCTAAAGCCCGAAACTCATAGGAGTTTTGCTTCATTCCACTTTTGGGAAAGATTGTTTCTAATCATCTTTAGCAGATGCAACATTCCACGACGAATAATTGCCCAGACTCACGATATAAGACGTCCCAAGCCAATGTATCTCTGTTTACTTTGTTGAATCCCTTGAACCAAGTTCCCGCCTCCGTGCTGATCTCGTATGGAACTATGAAAGGAGCACGTACGCCTAGTCGAACTGCGCGTGAAAAGATTGCTGGATTCCAGCCCTAATCAATTGCTTAGTAAACTGTTAGAAACCGCAATTGAAGGTTCATGACATACCCAATGAAAGAATTCACGGCTTTCAGACTTAATGATCTTTTCCGCCATTTTTTCCTGCGAAGTAAGCCACGAGAGGAGGCCGTTCGTTCCTGCTACTGGATGTGGGTCAAAATATTGATATCGTTGGAGGATAGGTTCGCGCTGATCGAAATGAATAAGTCTTCCTACAAGATCTCCTACTAGACTTATATTTCGAATGTTGAGTAACTGGAAGAGGCCAGGATTGTTGTTATTTAATATGTTAGCTATGGTCGTTGCTGTTGTGCTGTTGTCAATCGCTGGAAGCTCCTGCCGATCTTGACTGAGAATGTAAGTTAGTATTTGGTGGCAAGAGTGAGAGTTTTCCAGCTTGAAATAGAACGAGTTTCAAGAGAGAGAAACAGAAGGAATGAAGAGAATATGATGTTTACTGACTCTTCTACTTGCTTGAAGACCTCTTCAACTGAGCCAGAACGAACAGTTGTGGTTTTTGATGATATGCTTCCGTGTTTTATGGTACTGGAATGCGTTGAATTACTCAAATCTCGAGGTTTTTTGCGGTTAGAGGACTTGAAGTTTGATCATTAAGATCTGAATTGTTGGAATTGTTGGAATTGATCAATTCAGCGTGTGGTACAACTAGATTGTCCCAAACATTATCTGTTTTAGAGAACTGAAGATCAGCCTCTTCTGGTGTTGATGAATTGTTGTCCTATTTGATTTGTTAGAAAGAGAAGAGAAGAATATCTTTGGTAAAATTAAAGCTTTGGTTAAGGTAGGATGGTAACAATCTCTGTGGGGATGGCGACTAAGCAAGAAGAGTTTCTTCGAAATCACTCTCACCCATTGACCGGCCGACCAGTATAGAGTGTGAGAAAGAAAAACAACTTTCTTACCATCATATCTATATCTATCAGTGATTCAGTCATGGAGACTGGAGATTTTAGTCTTGGAAATCTCATGGCAGTGCATCGAGTTTGAACATTTTTGTGAGAAGGGGGAAAAAGTTGTTGAGAAGGTGGAAGAGCAAAATTATCAATAACTTCGCTTGGAGGCATCTGATAGATCAGCTGTGTTGGAACAATAGTCAGCAATCCCAAAGGGGTATCGCGTGCTTCATATACTGCTACTGCTACAACGTATAAAAGAACGGAGCTTCAACAACCAACGAGAATGAGATCAAATCAAAATCTATGCAGCTGCATATCTTCCTTCACTGGACTCATTCTCTTTCATGGACACTTTTTTATTCTATTGGCTCATTACCATATTGAACACTCTGCTTGACAACTTTTCACCATACAAACGAGCAATAGACATTAAATAACAGACAAGGATGGAATTCATTGGTACTTGTCTTTGCCTTGCTTTGTTACAATCGTACTTGAACGCAATATTGTCACCATGTTCACAATCAATCTTCTTACACCGTACACAGTGCTCTTAGCTACGTTTTTACCCAATCATAGCCCCATTTGGAACAAAAGAGTGTGCAGCAGATAGAAAGGGGGTATCTTGATGCTTCCCCATTGTCAACTCAGATGAAACTTACAATCACAACTATCAACCATCTCTTTCAACCCCCCCATATGGCCCTTTTTGTCCAATACTTCTGAAAGATCTTCCATAATCACATCTCTACTACGTGGACTTTAGACTGGAGGAACATTGTACTTTGTGAAACTTAGGGATATATGTCTTTGGAAAGTACTAAACCTTTATTTCTTGAAGATGTATTGAATCATATATGTATGTAGCAAGTACTATTCTAATATCCTCGACCCCAATACAACAAGTGGAAGCAAACTCACATTTACAATAGGTGGGCAAGAAAACAGCAAACTTTATGGGTTGAAATGGGGCCACAATCATTTTGGCATCAAATAGCTTCATTATGTGAAGTCTTGACCACGATCTTTGTTAACATCGCTCTCTCTGTGGCACCCCCTCTTCCTTTGGCAAATTCGTAATACAGGCATAGAACTTCTCAACTATCAAGCTCACCACCAGGTGTTCATACTTGATCATAACTGCTTGTGGGAGAAAATGAGAGGCTCTGTGTATTGTGTTACATTATGGGAACTGCCAATAAATATAACTCAATATGGATCTCTAGATGAGAAGAATCAAAGGGGAATCATAAGACTTGTACGTGAAGGGATGAAAAGCATCTTATTTGCTAAGTAATTGCGTCTGATACTTATTATACTCACAAGACTCACATACTATAACTTTTACAGCAATCAATAATGAAGCAAACAGATATCACAACTTTTACTCACCTAGAAAGCAGTGACAATGATACATTGTATACATGATTCATAAATAAAGGGGAAATGATGACTGCTTTCATGATCTGATATGATTGTTCCTTTAATAGAGTTTGCAATCTATATCAGATCATTCCACCTTTCCCTCCTTTCTCCCTCTTCATGTTCTCCTATTCAAAAGGATCCTGTCCTAACATTTGCATGCTGGGACCAAAAGAATCTTTCATAAGTACCTACTAGTGATGTAAAACCAGAAAGCAAATATCACCATTGTAGATTATAAAGCCATGATATGATAAAAACTGAATCAAGTGAAGTGAAGTGAAGTGAAGTGAAGTGAAGTGAAGGAAAGTAAAATGACGTTGAACTTTCCTAAATATCACCCTTACATAATTAATCATGTGATCCGAGCAGAATCTCTGCACTAGCTCGAGCCTAATCTCGGACTAGGCTGAACGCAGATCCTCGATTTTTTTTACCATTAGTATGAGCAAGCGCATTCGATTGTTCAGAACTTGCATGACTTTATTTGTTCCTTCAAACTCCCCAAAAGATCAACAATCTAACCATCAATTATCATAACATTTGTCAAAGACACAAACTACCATTTCCTCTGATCTGCTTGTCGTGCATTTCATTAACAAAGAAAATTCCTTTTCACGACACAACCTGATCTTCAAAAAGATCTCTACGTTTCCCTTCTCATTTCTGAGCCTAGGAAATCAAAGAAACAATGGCCGATCAACCCAGCATCACATCTATCCTGGCTGCTTTGGGTAAATTTTCTCTCCTAGATATCAAAGGGGAAATTTGGAAACTAACTTTTTTTCAGCAGCGCAGCGTCCCAATGCGACCCCTCCGCAGAATCAGCAGCCTGCATACCAGCCTCCTCAACAACAGCCAAATCCCTATGCACAAGCCGGCGGCTACTCTCTACCTCAACCTACAAACTCGGGTAGTGTTGATCTCAGCGGTATCAAGCCTGTAAGCTCCGGAACTGTTAGTATTCAAGATGCCATCGCAAAGGCGAAGGTGATTGCTGCTGAGAAGGGTGTTGCCTACGACAGAGCTCCATCTTATGTTGGACAACCCCCTATGCCTTCCGGTAGACCATATAGCCCAAGATCTAGATCCAGATCGCCACAGCCAACACGTCGCGATGCCTTTCGCGATAATTTCAACCCATATCGCGATGAAAGACGAGGCCCACCAGGAAGAGATTATCGCGAACGTTCATTCTCCCCCGGAGTACGAGGAAGAGGCCCATCCGATGCTTTCCCACCTCCACATGGAGGCGCAGGCGGTTATGCTCGTGAACGTTCTCCAATACGCGGCGCAGAAGACAATGTTGAATCGATCTCAATCGAGTCGAATCTTGTGGGATTGATCATTGGTAGACAGGGCGAGAATTTAAGAAGAGTGGAATCAGAAACTGGTTGCAGAGTACAATTCATTACTGGTCCTGATGAAACAGGTCCTTTCAGAACCTGCAAAATCACTGGTCCTCGTGCTCGCAGAGCGGATGCCAAGGCCGAAATTACTCGCATTATCGATGACAGTGGTTTGGGCCCACTTTCAGACAGGGCTCCAAGAGAGCAGAATGCCACCCGAGATTCATCGCATCAACCCGCATTGAGAGATGGCGAGGATAGTATGCAAATCATGGTTCCGGATAGAACAGTTGGCCTTATTATTGGCCGCGGTGGAGAGACTATCAGAGATCTTCAAGAGCGAAGCGGCTGCCATGTCAATATTGTTGGAGAGCAGAAGAGCGTCAACGGACTTCGACCAGTCAATCTCATCGGTACTCGAGAGGCCGCTGCCATGGCCAAAGATTTGATTATGGAGATTGTAGAGAGTGATAGTAAGAGCGCACCAAAGGAGCGTGCACCCGCCCCTAGAGAGAACAATCGTGACGCTGGTTATGGTGGTTACGCAAGTGGTGGCGCTAGTGGTGGTGGCCAAGGAGATAAGATCAATGATTCAATCTTCGTACCTTCCGAGGCTGTAGGCATGATTATCGGCAAAGGCGGCGAAACGATCAAAGACATGCAGAACACGACCGGTTGCAAGATCAATGTAACCCAGTCTTCGGGACCAGGTGAGGTTGAACGTGAAATTGGCCTTGTAGGATCTCAGCAAGCTATAGCAGCTGCCAAGCGAGCCATTGAAGATAAGGTTGATGCTGTGGTAAGTGAAAATCATTACTTTCGTCTTTGTAACACTTTCTAACTTCTAGAAGCAACAGAAAAACAATGGAGGTGGTGGCGGAGGTCATCGTAATAACCGTGGACAACAAAATCAACAGAACGATTATGGAGACCGTGGCTATTCCCAACAATCATATGCCCAACCACAAGGACAACAGGGACAACAGGCTGCCCCAAGTGGCGCCGAAGACCCCTATGCAGCTTGTAAGTTTCATTCCTGGTCAAATTTGAACTTTACTGACAAAATTAGATGGTGGATACGCCAACTATGCACAGCTTTGGTATCAGGCATTGGCCGCGCAAGGTCAAGGTGATACAACCAAGCCGCCAGGAACTTCGTAATTTTACGACAGTGATTACCAGTCGTAGGATGATTCGACATTTGACTTGCATGATTCGTATGACTTGCATGACATACGCTGAGACCATGACGTTCGATTCATTTTCATCGATATAGTATGCCTACATTGCACATGATGACGATGACCGAGAACCTTCGTACTCTTTCATTACTGGCCTGATATTGGTATACTTTCTTCACTGAGTTGATCACGCAGCCCAGGATACTCTAACTTATGGATACACGATATAGTATGCTCTACCTACTACGTTTACGATTTTTGATGATGCTTTATCAAACAAAATTCCGGAGAAGAAAACCCCCAAAAAATGATACCGACGAACCAGATCTTATCTATTTGTAGATGATGACCAAACGCGTGCCATCTACTTTGCGCTGTGCAATGCAATTGATCTGACAATCTGCTTCTGCTTGACAACCATGATTTGGGCTTTTCTCACCGGGTATGATCTGCTTGCAATCTTGATATTCATGCATGAACGTCTTCTCCAATGGCTCCTATTTACAATTGTTCTTGATGCTCTGGTCAGCACAACCACTCTTGTCGATTCAAATATCGACCTTGAACTTTTTGATTCAGATGTGAGGCTCACGCAAGCAATTCGGTTTGCCTGGTGAGCATGGTCTGATTTGGTCTGGAAATTTTTCGATTTAATGCTGCATGCATGACTTGATCGCAACAGATGATACTGATAACTTGCTTGCTTTGCTGAGTAATTTTGAACTTTTGGCTTTTGCTATTGCTTGCTCGCTTCGTGGATGACTGCGCGACCAATGGTCAATCGGATTATTCCTTTACTTTCTTACTTGCGCTTGATGGGTACCACTTATCAGATAGGCATTATTTGGATTGGTGTGTGGGATGGGTGGTGGGTAATACATACAAAAAGTCATTAATGGTCAGGAGTGGTGGATGGGGTTTATTGGTCGGTAATGTTTGTAAGATAGGTACAATAAAAAATCGTTTATTATGTTTGGAGAGTTCCTGTAGAGCAAATGCTGGTTTGAGTCCTGCGTGTGGGTCGGAAATGTATCTTGATATCTTACGAGTGTTGATGGATCTTTGTCTTCACAATGGGAGGCACTGAATCGTCGGAGATTTAAAGTAGGATCGTTCCAAGATCTGTTGGCGCTTTTCTAAATATTTGATCACTCCAAGTGCCTACTCTCAATCAATCTTTGGCTTTCAAGATTCTAGTTTGAACGATTTGATCCCAATTATCTCACATTCTCACATAATACTGACTGATGATGTGATATATACGTAGATACATAAACATAAATAGCGTTAACTTCATTCGTTTCCTAATCTTCTATATACATGAAAATTACATCATACCCAACCGAGTTCGTAAAGATGTCCGATTCCAAAATCATTAAACATAACTCATCAAAAAAGCTCCCCTTTCCTCATCACCCCCCCCCAATCTTCTACCAGTATTCCCACCAGATTATCTCATCACATTCCTTCCTGATTTAGAAACTAAAGCTTCCCTCGACTCTCAAATCTCGACTCGAGAATCCCACCTTGATACCGAATTCTCCCTCTGGAATTCTCCACTCCTGTAATTCCACATCCCAGAAACTGATATCTCTGCGCATCAACTCGAATGTGACGGTTTTATTTTCACCCGCGTTCAAGCCGATTTTTTCGAATCCGCGCAATTGCTTGACGGGGGTTTCGCTGCCCTCGATTTCGGGGACGGTGATGTAGAGTTGGGGGACGGCAGCGCCGGAGTAATTTCCTGTGTTGGAGACGCTGGCGCTGACGGTGTAGACTGGAGTCCAGAGATCGGGGTTTCCGCCGGGAATGGAGGCATTGGCGGCCATGGGGGCAGGGGTGGAGGACAGGGTTTCGTTGGAGATAGGGGTGATGCTTAGGGAGGAGAGATCGAAGGTGGTATAGCTGAGACCGAATCCGAATTCGTAGAGGACGGAAATGTTATGGTAGTCAAAGTATCGGTAATCGATCAGAAGACGTTCGGTGAAATCTGATTGCCATGCACCTGGTGCGGTTGAGTTTACACTAGTGGTGATGGGTGCGAAGTCATAATCAGAAGCATTGTAGGCGATGGTGTAAGGAAGATGTCCAGAGGGATTGTAGGCACCGTAGAGGACATCGACTAAACTATTTCCAATTTGGTCGCCAGAGAGATGGGTAGCGAGGATAGCGGTAACGTTGGGGTGGTCAGCCCATGGCATGAGGTTCAAACCTGTAGCTTGAGAAATAACGACGGTATTACTGCAATTTGCGGCAACTTGCTCTACGACGGCATCACCATCCCAGTCAAATGACAAGGAAGTTCTGTCATCACTTTCGGATGCGTAAGACTTGATGAATACTAAGCATACGTCTGGGATTGGGTAGACAACGCCTGAGAAGCCTCCATCGGTGGCCAATTGGGTGTTGTTCAAGATAGCTTGAACCATTGAGCCGTCCTTAAAAGCACGAGCTTTGATAGCCTCAAGAGGAGTAACAAGTTGAGAAAAACGTCCAGATCCAGATCCACCACCAATAGGCAAACATCCATACTCGTAGTCTTTGTCATGAGGATAAGGACCGTTTGTCAACTCGCCTGCAGCATTTCCGAAAACTCCAATACGCTTAGGAGCTTTGAGAGGGAGGGCGTTGTTGGTGTTCTTGAGAAGAACGGTTCCAGCAGCACCGAGTTCGCGAACCAACCAGCTGTGATTTCCACGGACATCAACATCAGCGGCACCCATTGAAGAGGTCCAGTTTGATGCATAGATAGATGGCTCGTTGAATTGATTCATCTGTGGGTAAGCACCAGATGAAGGGTCGATGAGAGGGAAATCTTTGTCTTGTTCGAGGAAGAAATATGGAGTCATGACTCGAAGAGCCATGTCGTTGAGACGCTCAAGGGTGACGGATCCGTTGCTTACAGCAGTAGTAAGGTTGGAACCGAAGTATGTTGGAATTCCAGGGGCCATTGGGTCCCACCATTCAGCTCCAGGCATGGTCATATCCAAACCAGCATTGGCAGAGGCAACACCAGCATGTGTTCCCATCCAATCAGATACAACAAATCCTTGGAAACCAAGCTCAGTCTTGAGCAGGCCGTTCAAGAGTTTGGAGTTTTGACAGGCGTAGGATGAGTTAACTCTGTTGTAAGAGCACATGACGTTTGCAACTCCAGCGCGAATGGCATTGTAGAACGGCCACATGTACAACTCGTGGATAGTTCTATCTTCAACATTTGCGGAGACAGAGAGTTGCTGGGTGTCATTTGGGAACCAGTTTGCATCGAAAATACCTGCAGTATTTCGCTGCGTCTCTTGTTCATATGCAAGGAAATGTTTGGCGCTTGCTTGAACACCTTGTGATTGGACACCGACAATTGTCTCTTCCATTGCAACACCAGTGAGATAAGGATCTGGAGAAAATCCTTCCCAATTTCTTCCTGCCATAGCACTTCTGCCAAGAGGACCAGCTACAGGTCCCAAGAAGACATGGGCACCTTTACCGCGAAACTCAGCACCAAGGTATTCTCCTCTAGTGTTCATGAGACTTCTATCCCAAGATGCAGCGGTAGTAAGACCAGCAGGGAAGACGGTGACATAATCAGCTTGTCTCAAGGAGGCTGGTCCATCTTGAAGACAGAGTCCCTTGAATCCAACTCGTGGGATTGGTGCAATGTTACTTATGACAAAATCAGCAAAGAATAGATTGACACGAATATGATCTCATCACTTACCCAACACAAGGTCCATTTGCACCAGTCAGAAGTGATGCCTTCTCCTCAGCTGTGAGATTACCGATGAAAGCATTGGCCTTTACGAGAGCAGCCTCCCATCCTGTGCCTTGCAATTCAGCTGGAAGAGATGTTAGTATTGTCTAAGTTCGAGTAGTTCAAGGGATCTTGAGTGCTATAGACCGAAGGCTAATCACGTTCGTAGAACGAAATACCATCGTGGAAATGTGAAAGGGAGGAGAACGTACGAGAAGGATAGACTGGTGGAGATGTTTCGAACAAAGAAGAATCCCAAGCCTGGCCATTGACAGTAGCAATGCAGCCAGCGAGGACCGAGATGATATCGAGTAAAGGAGCCATTGTAACTTGTCTACTGGAACTGCTTCCTTCACTTCTCTGGACGATCTCTCCTACTTATATAAACTTCATGATGGTAGATCTTCGGGAACTCATTCCTATCCATAAACAAATTCATTACGAAGCATACTGAAGAAATTAGCTGGGGAGAACAATGACCCGGCATAAACGTCATCTCTCACTCCCCAATGGCACTTTCCCACGAAAACGGTTCAATATGATCGGTCTATGGAGTACTTTTAAATCTCCACTTGTGGAGAAAACGAGTTCCCCATGGCGAAAAATGGCCGAAATAGTACCGCAAGGCAATCCCACCGGAGTCAATTTGATAATTTCATCCCACTTTCGCCAACATCTGGAGTATCATCGGGGAAACGAAAATATTTGTGTGGGGAATTTGGGGAACTCGTGATGGTCGGGAAATTTAAGTCGTGGGGAATTGGGGATTTTCCATGTAAAAAAAAAGCGTACAGACTCCAGAGTTAATTATGGTTTTCTCAAGTTCCCAACACGAGGGTTACGAGCAAAACAGAAAAGGCAAAACGAAAGATACGAGGGTATCTGGAAGTTCTAATTTTCAAGCCACAAGCATTGCCCTGAAGGCTTGAATATTATTAGAAATAGGTATGTCAAACACCTATTCAAAGATGCTCAAAACATCCATTGACAACTTGGGTAGTATCCTTGCCTCCCATTTGTTCAATTGAAATAACGAAAAATCATGCTTCCAAAATTGACAAGGAAACAACTCTTGCAGCAGGCTCCGAACTCAGGTCACCGCCGCCTGGCTATTGACGCCCACATAAATGGGATGAACGCATTATAGGAATACTTCGTACAACTTGCAAGTAGTCCCCAGCTTCTTCCCCAGTCCGGGCGGAGTCACTTGATTCCTCTCCTCCGCTACTCTGAATCTATGATGGCGTGTGCCGTTGTATCCTTTTTATTACCCTACGTACCATACGAGTACTCCCAACGGTAAACCATTTTTACTCCAAGAAGTCTGAGCTTTTAATTCTCCACTGAAAGCACCGTTCCAACTTCCAAGATTATTCGAGAAGGTGTTGTGCACGGAGGATGACATGACGGCAATGACAAGCATGAAAAAATATAGCAAAATCTCTCCATAAGAATATTATTAAGCGCTTTTTTAAGGCTAATGTTCGGCATTCTTGGATGGATGTATTCGACTAATTCCGATCTAACAGTAATTTACTTCCCATGAGCCCATCAATCCCGAACAGATTATATCTCTGCAATGGATTTCTAAGAATTCCAAGAATCCCTAAAGAATCATCATACAATACCAAAATCCTATTAATTTCATTGATCAAATAAGGTTATACATGATTCTAAAACTCAAAATCCTAAGTATGTTCCGGTGGACAGGTTTTAGGGATATAGGCCCTTTTTGATATAGAGATCGACAGGGGTATCGTTATAAAGAGGACATCCTCATAGGATCCATATAGAGAGATGTTGCTGTAATAGGATTTTGATTTGAAGAGATATAATCGCGAGCCGCGACCTACAAGATCGGTGTAGACATTACTCGGCTAGCTACTCAATCTTATGGCATTTTTGAAGGACCTAGCAGTAGAATGATAGAATAATCTCTCAGTAGATTGGTATTATCTGGTTATGCTGACCATCCCTCCATGGTGATTTAGGATGTATCGTTCCAAGAATCAAGCATTTACTACTCGAGTAAGTTCTTCGAGCATGGTTAAGTTATCATGACGAGTCACCACAACGTTCGATAGAAGTGGTTAGTGTGAGTAGAATACCGCTCCTACGGAATAGCTGCGGGACATATAACAAATGTGTGAGTTACACACGATAGGTAATCCCTATTGGGCTGCAGATCTGCAGTTGGTGGGTGCTTGCCACAGCATCGTGGGGCCGCCGCCAAGTACTCCGCTGCTTGGACAAAATCCCACCATTACCGACCCGATTACTTCTTATGGAAACTCCGACATTTAACGTCAGCCATCTGATATATGGCAACAGAGAGTTCTACTATAGCGGGGCTAACTTCGGAAGAGCTAACTACACCCTGGACGATAAAAAATCGTATACTACGACGTCAATACTGGCTCTTCGATATCATATTTCAAATAGATCATTTCACATTGATCAATCCTTATTTTGAGCTGGAACCGGAATGTACCCCATCAAGCTTACATATCGATGACTACCAGATAGGTAGCCAATTTCATAATTTATCTAACTCGCTCTCTGTGCTTCTGTACGTTCTGTGTTATTAGCCACTAATAAATCAGGTGTACATCACCGTGCGGTGTGAGCCTAAAGAATAAACTAATGATGATCAGATCTCCTGTATGAACATCTTTTGATAGATATCTAATTTTATCTACTAAATATAAAGTCAATTGCCCCAATCCACTTCCACCTATCCATCCATCCTTTTTCCATCCTTTTCATTTCTTTTCCGTAATAAAGTCCATGTAGGCGTTGATCACTGATCATTATAAACCTCCAAGAGTGAACACGAAAGCCCCAAAATACTAGACGCTGAAAATACTTTTATCCAAGTATCCCACCCATATTTTATTATTGTAGCCTTTATGATATCATGCCAATTATACAACGAGACCCATCCCATCGCTTTCTTCTTTTTCTGTGGTGCCAGCTAAGGCACCATATACTCTAATGGGAACAGCAACTTCAAAACTTTCACACTCGAGCCCTTGGACTGCTGCATAGACAACCCCTCGTTCATCATTCGTATATTCTTCCAACAATTCAGGGGATAAATCAATAACCTCGTTATCCACGGTGGTCAGTCTAGGGGTAACGAACTCAATGCGAATACGCCAATCGAGTGATACCCCACTAGTGATGAATTCAGGGGTTGCGGTGACGGGGATTGTAGGAGAAAAGACTATGCGGCGAGCAAAAAGAGTAGATTCAGAGTGCGAAACGTGAACGCGACGAGTAACACGAAATATGCTTGCTTCAGAACGTAGCGCGATAGAGTTGTCGACCTTTTCGGATGTCTCTAAAGCGCAGTGTATTGCATAGCAGGGAATTCCAGCATCAGTAAATTCGATAGCTACGGTGATGGTTTCGCCTAGGCGATATGCCGGCCTAGCTAGCATGACCACCGCAACTCTCTTCCCACCACGAGCAATTTCAAATCTATTTGCACTTTGTTGAGATTCTGTGGCAATGTTGCTGCGAAGGATAGCCATATCAATTGCTTCTTTTGCAGTTGCAGGTTCCTCGATGAGAGATTGGCGTCTAGATCCTATAGTTTCTGTGGGCGATAACAAACCAAAGCTAGAATTTCTTCGTGGCTTCGTTATTAATTCATCAACGTATGCAAGGAACTCGCCCAGATTTGAGTTAGGTTTTTGCGTTTTGTGCGTACTGACTGAAAGCTTTCTAAGTGAAGAACTCAAGCTTTCATCGGACTGCGTGTTAATAGTTTGAATTCGAGCTTGATCTCGAAGTAGTATATATGGTAACATAAGATCATGTCCAAGAAGCTCTCCATGAGAATTAACGCTGCCTAGAAGTCGAAATGGTATCTCAACTGACTTGACTTGTTGCTCCTTGGCACCTCCCGGTCTTTGGGTGCCGATGACTAATTTGTAGGATATCTTTATAGCCTTCCCTCGATGGCTGGGAGGCAGTCCTCTAGGTAGTTTGAAAGAGTATTTGTAGCTGCGACTTTCCCCAGGAGCCAATTTCAAATCCACAAACAAAATCGATTGAGGAGTTGATAGTAAAGGTATGGAACGAGAATTTACCATGCCCCGCATATCTTTCATGCTACTTAGCTCGCCGCCCCCTAAAAGACCACCTATTGATTCGCCTATGCTTCCCCAACCAAATGTTCGCAAAAGACTACTGTCCCTTTTATTCGTTTCGACTCCAATTACACCACCACCCTGCCCCCCGACTGCACCTTTTCGCTTCACTTCTTCGAATGGCGCTTGACTAATTAAGGATGGATCCAGCATAAAAGACCCATGGATTTGAGCATAGCCCATCATGAGCGTCTCTGGTACCCTGTGACTGCTACTGGGAGCTAAATTTGAAGACCGTTTTATATGGTGCCCACTGTAAGGTGGCATCCGATTTGATGGTTGTGGTAAATATTCTGAAGCGAGGGTGTCCGTCGAATTGTTGCTTAAAGTATAGAATTCCCCGCTACTTCGTGGTGTGCCACCCATGCTTGATGGTGAGAGTATTCTTGCAATAGGTGCAGGTGTTATTTGGTCGGGAATACTTAGGACAGTATCTCTAGATCTGGGCGAGAGCAGCCGACTATCATGAGATTTGTGACTTGCGCTATCATCTTCAACGCGTGAATTACGTCGACTTTCTATCGAAGGTGAGGTGGTTGCTGGAAATTTAAAGGCTGGAGCAAGTGGGGTGGAGTCTTTCCTTCTTGCTAGATGTGACCCAAGCCCTGATGTTGTTGGCAGATTGCTTGTACCTGTATTTCGCCGCGGAGAATTCGGTACAGATGAATTCGGTGGGAAAGAGGAGCCCATTAAGGGCGAAGGGTGAGGCGGTATACGAGAATTAAGTGGTGCTAGAGGATATTAATGACCATTTATTGTCTTGCGACTCGGGAACGTTTACCTGTCATGGGTCCTCCATTAACTCCATTCCTTCGCGGAACGATTTGCAAGCTTGCAGAACGACCATGTCCTCTACCACCTCTACCAGGCATTTCAGTGAAGCTTCCGTGGCTGGCGACTTCATCAATGGCACTTTCGCTAGCTCCCATTGATATAATAGACACGGACCGCTTATGACCTTCCCCTCCTCTTCCGGGCCTCGATGTTCCATGACTCCATTGTTCTGATTGTTTTGAATGTACTGATTCGGGTGGTATTGTCATAGAAAGAGATGATCGATGACCACCTCTGCTTGGAACTCCAGACCGCGGGCTCAGGGCTGAATTTTTGATCTGTGACGGAGGTCTCCTGTGTCTTTCGGGTGACTGTAGCGACCCATTGGGTCCGGGTGGATGTAATGATGATTTTGATGACGCCGGGGATGTTGCGACATTTTTGAAAGTGATTTGACACTCTATATCTTCGCCCGCGAATACAGTTTGTTCTTTCCACTGTATGAAAACGCGAATATTACTTTGAAGGGTTGACATTTCGCTGTATGGGCAATTGACGCTCCTCCTCTTCGAAGGAGATCTAATCTACCAGTCATGAATGCAATCGCAATACCTTCGATTCCAATGAATCTACCCGCATAGTGAAACAATGAAAAAGCTTTCAATTGAGGACCCTATTCTGACTAGCATCTATGAAGCTTTTTGAAGATTGATAAAGTATGAATTATTATTACTAGGTATTTAAGCTTCTGACCACCGAGAAGCATTAGGTGTTAGGTCAGACTATCGGTTACTGTAGTCTATTCTATGTGAAGGCTAGATCAGAAGGAAGCGGAGGGAAAGCGCGGCGGGATTGCGATTGGCGATTGGCGACTGGCGATTGGCGATTGTGTAAGGGTAGCTGAGCCAACCAGAATAAACCTCAGCGTGGTGTAAACAATACCATTATCTACGATACTCTACCTACCTACTCTTCCATCTCGTAACGATAACGCTGCATTACGTTCGATAATCTCTTTGTTGTTCGGCGCAACTACAACACCTCTCGTAATTACAATATCCAACCTTCTCCACTCCAACCGCAAAACAGTGAGTGTTTAAGATTGTAAAAGCTGTGTAACTACCCCTTCCATCCCTACTTTGTTATTAATTACCCAGCTAACTTGTGGAATGTAGAAAACGCTCCTCATTTTAAAGCAAGATGACTTCCTTCATCACCACCGTGTTAGTGATCCTTATTTCTTCATAATGATGGCTTCTTTTCTCGCATATTGGAGTCCCCGAACGAAGCAATCACCACCGATAAATGGACTCACAGGATCTGATTCTGCAGCAACAGTTTCAGTGAAACTGGAATCTGTAGAGGAAGTGGATGACCCATTCTTTACAGAATCACCTGAACCTGCGCATGTGCCATCTTACTCACAAGGAGGAAACAATAGGAATCAACGTACACGAAACCAATTTCGACCACGAAATGCGCATAAAGGCACAACGAGCTACCAACTGCGACAATATGCTGAAGCAACACTTGGCGGTGGTAGTTTGAGGAAGGTGGTCAAATTGCCAGAAGGTGAAGACGAGAATGAGTGGCTTGCAGTCAATAGTAGGAAATCATATGACACACAAGTTGAAATGAGCTTACGATACAATAGTGGTGGACTTTTACAACCATATAAATTTACTTTACGGTTCAATTACAGAGTTTTGCTCTCCACAATCGTGTCCTGAAATGAAGGCTACGGATGAGTATGAAATTCACTTGTGAACTTTGTAAATCAATGCTAATATGCCACAGGTTCGAATATCTTTGGCAAGACAACGAGAATTTCAAACGACCAACCAAAATGCCTGCGCCAACTTATATTGAACATTTGATGGCCTGGGTTCAAGCCAGTATTGACAATGAAACTGTTTTCCCAAGCAGAATTGGTATGCACTTTAACACTATCTATCAGCTTCATACTATGAGTTTCTAACCTCAAATAGGTGTCCCTTTTCCAAAAGGCTTTTCAACCATGATCAAACAAGTCTTCAAGAGAATGTACCGAGTCTATGCCCATATCTACTGTCATCATTACCCTGTCATTCGTGAGCTTGGGTTAGAGGCCCATCTTAATACAAGCTTCAAACATTATGTTCTCTTCATTGATGAACACGATCTTGCAAGCGGCAAAGACTTTTGGGGTCCTCTGGGTGATCTGGTCGACAGTATGCTTAGGACTGATTAGAAGATTGATTGATGACGAGATCATGATGCATGTATTCATTCTATTGGCGTTTAAGGGCATACCCAGGTAATTCTGGAGTCACAGGACGGGGAAGGACTTCTAGGCCGGTTGGTTGGCGGATTGGACCGAAAAGGTATGGGGAATGGGGATGAAATTATCATCATAGTGTACTTATAGGTTACCAGCGAGCAATCGTCAAATATTGACTTTCAATGATTTCTGTCAATCAGGAGTTTTATTTGTATGAAGAAATGCGTTCTTTGCTTGTTGTGTTTGAATTTTATCTATAGAGTGAACGTAGGACGCGAATCGCTTTCATCGGAGTATTTCGGGAAGGAACTGGGGGCTCTTGCACTTTCTTCTCACTAATCTTTAAATATAAATCAACAAACTAAGATTCAAGCATCTCTGGAGGGTGATATTTCACACGTACTAGTCCAACAATTAAAATATCCATCCTAAGCACACTCATCCCACCTAATAAGAGTTTCCACCCAAGCTTCGGGCAAAATCGCTTCAACAAAGCATCTACCACGTGACTTACGATCGGCTCGAAAATCCAAACTTCCGGGCACCTCTGCACAATCCTGTCATTAAGCTCTCTTACTACCTACCATCTCCCCTCCACAAACGGACCAATTGAGACGATAAAATCCGCAAATATGCTTTCGAGTCGAACTCTTCTCCGCGCCCAAAAGGCAGCTGGCGCCCCAAGGGTCTTGACCCAGGCTGTCCGAAATTATGCGGCTCCTGCTGCGGTGGATAGCAAGCCCCCAGTCGCTTTGTATGGTGTCGATGGTACTTATGCTAGTGCTTTGGTATGTGTGATTTCTTTGTTTGGGGCTTGGGAGAGGAAGTGCGGGGGTTGAGGAGGAGGTTCCCAGGGAGGGTGGAAGGGTGGGAGAAAGTGGAGGGGAAAGATGGACATGAAGGAGAGGAGGAGGGGATTGTTGATCATGAAGGGCAACATTGACACTGGCACTATCACCCACACCAGAAACGTAGCTAACCATCGATACCCTACAGTACACCGCAGCTAGCAAGACCTCTACTCTCGACAGCGTCGCCCGCTCCCTCCAATCCCTCCACAACGTCTTTCAAAGAGACGCCAAGCTCGAAACTATCATGCGAGCACCCACTCTCTCCGAAGCCGACAAATCTCAAATCATCCAGGAGCTCCAAAAACACACTGGTGGTCAAGATAAGGGTGATACTGTTAAGCACTTTTTGGAGACTTTGGCCGAGAACAATAGATTGTCGCTTTTGAAGGGTGTTTGCGAGAAATTTGGAGAGTTGATGGGGGCTGCTAGAGGTGAAATTGAATTGATTGTTACCAGTGCTTCGGTGGGTTTTACTCTTCTTTATTTCTTGGGATTGTAGGATAGAGCTAGGGAGTGGGAGTGGGAACGCTGGGGAGGGGTGATCATGTAGTGAAGCTCTGGGGAGCAATAATGGGCATATCTAAGGAAGAACCAAAGCTAACATAACATCCGCCAAACAGCAATTAGACTCCAAAACCCTCAACCGTCTCGAATCCGCCGTCGCTAAGTCCCAATACGTCGGTCAAGGCAAGAAGCTCAAGGTTACCAACAAGGTTCGTTACACATACTCCATTTCCACGCCTACTTTCCCCTCATACACTTTAACACACGTTTTCCCCTCCCTACCACTACCATCAGCACCAGAACCATCAAAAAGCTATTGCTAACACACCTCAAGGTCAACCCTGACGTCCTCGGTGGTCTCATTGTCGAAATCGGCGACCGAACCATCGATCTCAGCGTCTCCAACCGTCTCGCCAAGATGAACAAGTTACTCACTGATGCTTTGTAAACTCATCGCCATCACAAACCACACACAATGTTTCTCACGATTTTCAAAAGTTTCCCGGAATCATCGGTTTCCGGAATGAATGAGATGTTTTCCTTGGGCTATTTGGTCAACGGCTTGGAGGAACGGGGAGGGAGAGAGTGGAGCGGAATGCTTGGAAAAGGGGTGTAGGGGAAGAGAGTCGACATTCACCTAAATCTACCTTTACCTACCTGTACATGAGTAAGAATAGAAATGGAATGGAGTGTTTTCTCACATGATTTTTTAAGGAGATATTTTGTACTAGCTGAAACAGATAATATGATTGATTACATGTGAAGCGAAGAAACTTGGTATGCTCACCCGATCCCAATAATTTCTCGCAATCCTCTTGGTGTTCTTCAAGGTACTGCACTCCCAAAAAGGAAACGAATCACGATTAACGCATTTGCTCTCTATTTCATAGCTCGCTTAATTACACGCATGCACCTATCCAAAATCTATCTACCAGAATTTTTTGAACCCTATAAGCTCCGCGCTAGCTCTAGCTCTTTATCTATGTGTTTTTTTGCTTTGAATATTGATTGTCTCTTACGCATGCACGCCGGTTTTCTACTTCTCTACTTCCTCTAGACTCTAGCCATCTCATCTTCTATTTATCATCTCCCTTCCCTTGACTAGTCCTCATCCAACTGCGCCTCAAACTCATCTCCCACGTTGTCAGCCCACGCACTGTCATGACTTCTCACTCTATGCAACTGTTCGCTAACATAATTGGCCACATGTCTATCAGCCTCCTCCCTCTCTCTCAATCTTTGTTCATCCATGGGCGCTACACTTCCTTCTCTCTCACGTTGTTCTTCATCGTCATCATGTTCGTGATCTCCGAAATCTGAACGTGCACCAATGGAACGAGCAGTTGAAGTCCGACGGAGATGATATGGCTTTGGAGATTTTTGGGATTTGTTTGCTCCACCTGCAACGTGGCGGGTGAAGATATCGTCAAAGTAGTGGTTCATTCCTGAAGAAGGGGTGCGAGGGGTTTGGGGGAGACGGCAAGAGATTCTGGAGTTCATATTAGTACTTTATTTAGAATCGAGACTTGAGCATTAGGAAGTACTTACCCAGTATCGTGAATCATCCTGGCAATTAAACCAGTCCAACCGCATTGATGCGTAGCACCCAAACCACGACCACTATCACCATCAAAGAACTCGTAGAACCACAAGTTGTCCTTCCAGTTGGGATCAAAGTCCAGGATGTCATTACCATCGTTAATAGCACGACGTCCGTCATCACCACGAGCCATAAGATGTTGAAGACGATGCTGGATCTCTTCGGAAACATGACCAAGATGCATCATATCTCCTGATCCAGTAGGACATTCGACTTGCAATGATGGCCCATAGAACATATAGAAGCGTTGTAGAGACTCGACGAGCAGGAAGTTGACACACAGCCAAATTGGACCTCTCCAGTTACTGTTGCCACCAAACATACCACTGTCTGAATCTCCTGGTACGTATTGAACACCGAATTTCTGGCCATTTACATCCATTGATACTGGGTTCTTTTCGTGGTATTTTGACAACGATCGAATACCATGTTCACTGAAGAATTCATCCTCATCCAACATGCGTTTCAAGATCTTCTCGAGACGATCTTTGCTCACAAGTGATAACAAGATTCGGTTACCCTTTCCTCTCTTCTGGATACTAGCCATGTTACGTTCAGCAACGTCATGTCGGTTCTCTACAAACCAATCAACTCTCTTTTTAAAGTTTGGTAATTTGTTGATGAGCTCTGGCTCCAGGGTGAGAGTGGCGTATAATGGAATCAATCCTACCAGGGACCTGACAGGTAACTGTTGGGTCCATGGTCCACCATAGGAGATAGCATCATAGTAGAAACCATCTTCGTCGTTCCACAAAGATTTCTCTCCAGAGCCAGACTTGTAAGTCATGGCATCACTAATGAGCATGAAATGCTCGAAGAACTTGGAAGCGATATCTTCGTAGATTCGGCGATGCTTAGCTAACTCCAATGCAATGTTTAACATGCACAGGCAGTAAAAAGCCATCCATCCGGTACTGTCTGCTTGCTCTAAAGTACCTCCAGTTGGAAGCGGCTCAGAACGATTAAAGAGACCAATGTTATCCAGGCCGAGGAAACCACCTTCAAATACATTCTTTCCGTCGAAATCCTTGCGATTAACCCACCAGGTAAAATTGAGAAGTAATTTCTGGAACACTCGTTCCAGGAAATCGAGATCTTGACGTCCATACAACTTTCTCTCGATTTTGAATGTTCGGAATGTGGCCCAAGCATGTACAGGTGGGTTGACATCTCCAAAGTTCCATTCGTAGGCGGGAAGTTGCCCATTGGGATGCATGTACCATTCTCTGGTGAAAAGATCCAATTGCTTCTTAGCGAAATCTGGATCAATCATGGCAAGTGGAATACAATGGAAAGCGGAATCCCATGCTGCGAAGAAAGGATACTCCCAAGAATCTGGCATAGATAAAATATCATCCAAATACATATGCTTCCAGTTTAAGTTCCGAACAGCTTTACGGTCGGGTGGAGGTGGAGGTTGGGCTGGGTCGCCATTCGCCCACTGGTCCCAGATGAAGTGATAATGTTGTTTGCACCACATCATACCAGCAAACGCTTGTCTTTGAATGTTTCGGAGATCGTCAGCCATTGGCAAAGGACTGATACGGTAGTAAAACTCGTCAGCTTCATCCTTTCTCTTGTCCATAGTGTTATCGAATTCTTCTTCGTCCAAGTAATCTGTGTACTTTTGGGACATTCTGAATCTGACCACAGCACACTCTCCTGGTGCCACTCCGCCACCCTCGTTGAAACTATACCAAGCTGCAGACTTGGTTCCGTGTTCCTTAGGGTTGATTGCCTTCTTTTCTCGGTCTACGATATAACGATGGAATGCATCCTTGACATATGGTTGGGCATTCTTTCCCTTGTACAAGAGGGCATTGTTTGTATCGTTCTCCGTGAAAATCAATTCAGGTTGAACATCGACACCACTGGGTCCAACACCCGGAGAAGGAGACAAGATCATGTATCGTTCGCCTAGCTTGTGATGACGAGCGTGGGCGGCATTCTCGCCAATCTTACTGATTTTTGGCTTCTTGTCCTCGGCCTCATGACCCCAAGCCCAAGTATTTCTAAACCAGAGATGGGGAATAATGTGTAATGGTGCTGGCTCGGGGCCCCGATTCCACGCGGTCACTCGGAAAAGGAGCTCGTCTGGATTCTCCTCATCTTTTGCAGTCTCAATGTAGATATCCCAGTATCGGTCGTCATCGAAAATACCAGTGTCCAGAATTTGATATTCATTTTCGTCTTTCCCTCGTTTGGCGTTCTCTGCGATCAAATCCTCGTACGGAAACTTCTTTTGGGGGTATTTGTACAAGTATTTCATGTAAGAATGCTATATAGATTTGTCAGTCTTCCTGAATGTATACAAAGCTGCTGGGTACTTGACTAACCGTTGGAGTGTTATCAACATGGAAATGTGCCTCCTTGATACTCTCTCCGTGATTTCCTTGTGGGTTCGATAATCCGAAGAGACGTTCCTTTAAGAAGTCACTGTATTCTGGTCAGTTTCCAAGCATTATATTTACAAACTGCAAGCTATACTCACTCTTCTTCGTTCCAGAAGGCAAAAGCAACGTTCTGTAAACCATGTGTATCCGAGACACCGGCAATACCATCTTCTCCCCATCTGAAAGCTCTGGATCTTGCATGTTCATGAGGGAAATCTGCCGATTGTTAGGGATGCACAAAATACTATCGAAAAGGTTGGAAGTGAAACTTACGACTCCACGCATCTCCATCGGCACTGTAATCCTCTCGCACTACGGATCGATGTCAGTAATGATAAGCTCACAAATACTTTCCGAGAGAAATACCTGTAGCCCACTGCCTCTCAGCAACGTAAGGTCCCCATTTCTTCCAATACTTTGTTCTCTCACGGTCCTCCTTCAAGCGTTTCTCTTCCTCCGACAAATATTCATGGGAATCGATTTGTACCATGGTGAAGTTGTGGTGGGGTAAGAGTTGACAATGCCGATCACAGATATTGGTTTCACTCGATTCGCAGATAGCGGAATCTCAATCAACCAACCGTTGGTTTTCTTGAAGACTGTTGTTGATTTTGAGTGAGTGCGGTTATGTCTTGGGAAGAGATGTCGAGAAGAGGGAAATAATTAGTGTCGGCGCATATGGCAAAGGTAAAAGGGACGGGGGGGGGGGGAGAGGGGGGAGGGTTAAGGAAGCTAAAGACTGGCGTGAAAAGGTGTGGTGTGCTACTTGAGATATGCACGCAGATAGGAAAAATCGATCTGTTTCCTACACGAGTAAGAAAGGAATAGGGTAAAAGGGTAAAGCAAGGTTGTGAGCAATGAGCATGCAAGCCATCGACGATTTAAGAGGATGGTTAGTTTCTGATTCTTAGTTTATCTGCCTCGTTCTAGATGTATTTGTTGGTCTTGGGTGGATGAATCTTCATATTAAAAATATCTACTTAGGACAACAAGGGTGGAGTGAAGGGAGGGTAGGTAGGCTGAGGTAGGTAGGTAGGTGCGAGGGAGGTGCTAGGTTGCTAGGTAGCTAGGTACGAAAGCTTCGGTGTGCATGGTGGGTGCATTGTGCAAGCGGCTATCTGGAGTGACGTATTGAGTGAAGTTCGACTTTTGACTTTGAGCTTCACCCAGCCGTTTCCGAGTTGGCGCCACCATTTTCACATCTCCGAGTGTGCAGTGTGTACCTAGTACGTACGGATTGTGTTCCTGGTGGATTGGCGGTTCGAAGAATACCTCGAAGAATATCTCGAAGAATATCTCGAAGAACATCTCTCAGAATATCTCTCAGTAGTCGCAAACTTAATTCTCTTTTATAAATTCTAATCAAATTGAGACTACATACCTACCATGATACTTTCACGACCCTTCAAGATCTAAATGATATAAAACACAAGCACGCTCACGACGAGGTGAATCCTCGGCAGGCCGGAGTTCACACACAGAACGGACCTCTCCACTCATCCAGGTTTTGAAAATTGGAGAAGTTGGAGGAGTTGGAGGAGTTGGATGTCGGATATTGGATATTTGGAGATATATGAGGGAAAGTGGAGTGAACCAGGTTTAGAAAAGATCTTTTCTAATCTACTCCGTACTCCTCCGTGTTACTATCGACTAGGTACCCCACTAGATTTGTTGGATTGCAAAGCCTCAACAACAAATAACGACAACAACGACAACACCCAACGCTAAAGAATGAACAATTCATCGTGAATACGAAATGATTCACAATGGGCGTCGTTGGGCTTCATTGCATCTTAATGAGGCAGAGAAGCGTTCTTTTCACATCTTTTTTCCTTTTTTCTCTTTTTACCCCTCCATCTTTGCTGGGATCAAACGAACTCGAAGCATGGACTCACCTTAGCTAAGCAGCTTACTTGACAACGAGAGGGGAGGGGCTGGCTCGCTGATAGAGCTTTTCATCTCTTCCTCTTCCTCTTCCTCACATACTTTTCTGGTCAGGATCACGTGCAACATCAATCACATCAATCGCTCCTCGAGACTTAGGTATATCACTCCCATCAAGCTGTCCAAGGTTTGCACGGGATGAAATATGATGTTGGTCTCTATACCAAGTCAAACACGAGTCTCGAATCTCATAGTGGGTCTTTAACGTTAAACATGCTAGGTATTTCACACATTCTATCTCGGTCGTTGAAAGGTCACCATATATCAAAAGAGTGTCGGACCTCCTTAAGAAAATAAGAAGTTCGCACTATGGACAGAAAAGCAAAGAAATAAAATAATAATTCCGTCATATGATGCCTACTTCTAGTGAAGAGCAATTGGGTCCATTGAAGTGCACGTGAAGTGTTGATTAATCAGCCTCAAATCTTCACATCGCGTCCTCATATACTTGCGATCGCCTGCAGAAATTTCGAGACAAGACATCATCATTATCATATAAACATTGCTACATCCGAAAGACCGATTCCTTGAATCCAATGTCCGATAGAAAGCAACAGATGAAAGCTTAGGTCATATTGCTACCGCTCAGTGGCGCTGAGGTTGAAAAAATCGTGTACATGCCAAAGATCTCCAATTATCCGAATATCGCCGCAGTCCCTCGTTCAACTGTTTACATGCCTCACAAAAATGAGACGTCAGTGCTTGTTACTTCATGAAAATATCCTTACGCAACAATTGATGAAAATGATGCTGATTTTGACTCTCACGGCTAACCATGACAAAACAGCACTGCGGAGGCGGAATACCATATCAATGGATCAACGGGCTATCAAGTCAATGTATGCTTATCAGCTTCGTCAAAATTGACGATCTATCAAATTGTCCTGTATCTTTTAGCTTCTTTCCATCTACAATTGAGGTTCGTTCTAAGAGATCACATTCATCATGTGCTTGCAACATTTTCCTAGATTCTATCAGGACTTGTTTCCTTTCTCGGACCTGTTCACAAGTGGACAAAGCCATCGCAGTGCCGAGGATCGAATAACGTTCTTTTTCTTTTCGTGGACTACTTCTGGCTTTGTCCATTCTAGGTCAACCTTTGTCGGCCGCTCAATATCAAAGAGGTACTCTAGATATCAGATATTGAAACTATTTCTCAACAGTGCAAAGACAAAGAAGCCATGCGCAGTTATTATGCGTGTGGTTTTCATACTTGAAATCTATATTCTCGAATAATTCAGCTCTCTCTCTCAAACATCGATACTTCATAACGATTTGCAAAATGTCAGGTAAAAAGACTCTGAGGGAACAATTTGCAGCCATCCGCGCTCGCGAAGCAGGCAAAAGCAGCAGGCCCACTACATCCAATGAAGAAGAACAAGACATAACCGAATCTCCCGTAGCCCAACCCGAAGCTGCGAAGCTCAACCCCCATGGACGTGCGGGCAAGCAGAGTGGGGATCAGATGAGAGCTTCGTTGACAATAGCTCGGATAGAGCAGCGAAACAACGACAATGAATTGCAAAGCATCAGAAGAAGAGCCACGGTGTCACACGCCCAACAGAACCGTTCTCTCTTCTCGAGACTAGCAAGACAAACAACGATATCTCAGGCTGAAATACGGACAGACCTTGCGCCAGAAATCGAACAATTGAGTTACAAGTTGGAAAGTCAAAACGAGATTCTCAGAACCTTGGGTGAAAATACCGATAAACACACCGAGGACAATAGAGTTCTAAGCAGGGCAGTCGACGAAAGCATTGCCAAAGCCAAAGAATATCAAGCCAAAGTACACGAGCAAAATTTGCTAATAGCTCGGTTGGAAAGCGAACTTGCAACTATTAAGGCCAAGGCTAGTGCGTTGCAGACAAGCAATGAAACATGTTCTGTAGATAAGATATCCAAAGATGAGAAGATCACAAAACTTTTCAGATTGTTGGCCGAAAGCAATCGACAACTGCGAGAATCAGAGGAAGCCAGAGCAGCAGCGCCAAAGTCTCCAAGTCCCTCCATCGATGCAGCCCATATCCAGAGTATCAAAATCAAGGATAGCGCAGCCGACAAAGAAGAGATCACCATCTTGAACTCGAAAGTTTCAGCGCTTGAAGAGGAGTTACATGCTGCAAGGGTGCAACTCAAAGAACTAACTCTCAAAGCAAGACAGATGGCTGAAAATCACGCAAACGAGATGGCAGAGCTCACAGAGGCAAAAGATGATCTTTCAATCGAAATGACTTGCATGAAGCAAAGTCTGATCTCCCAGAAGGAAGCTGCTGAGAAGCAGCTAGAAGAGATGGTAATTCTTGTGAAGAAGCTCAAGCTGGAGTTAATCGAAAGCAAGGGTAATTTCCGATCTTGGTTGCGGATCAGACCTCCGCAAGGCACTCTCGGCAAGCAACCTATCTCTATCAAGGGTGGTGATTCTGTCGAAGTCCTTGATCGACATGGCACTGCCAAAACCTTCAAATTCGATCGTGTCTTTGCCCCTGAAGCCAACAACGCCGTTGTGTTTGGTGACTTGAGCGAAATTCTCGAAGCTGCCCTTCAAGGCTACGATATTACTATCCTTGCATATGGACAAACTGGCTCTGGGAAAACATATACCATGAGTGCCATGCTCGACATGGCAATGGAACAAATTTTCACTCAGCTTGCCAAATCCTACGGATCAGACTACAGCGTCCAGGGCCGTTGCATCGAAGTGTACGAACAAAAGGTCTACGATCTTTTCAAGCCAGCACGCGAACAACTAAAGGTATCAACCGACTGCAGCGGCATGTGGCCCATCCGTGACCAGTTGCTTCAAGTACACACTGCTCCTCTCCACAGCCTTGAATCCGTTCAAGAAATGGTCCAGGAAATAAACAAGAATCGTACCTCAGGTCAAACTGCGAAGAACGACACTTCATCCCGATCCCACATGTTTTTATCCTTCCAGGTAAAAGCATCCAAGACCGAACAATCGGGCGCCATCACCACCACCCGCTCCGGAATCACATTCGTCGATCTCGCCGGCTCCGAATCCTTGAAAAATGTCACTGATCGCGTGTCAGAAACTCAGGCTATCAACGCCGAACTTTCTGCACTAAGATCGGTGCTCACATCCATGGGAACAAACCAACCGCGAATCCCCTTCCGCGACACACAACTCACTAGGTTACTCCAAGACGGTTTCACGACCGGCAAAGTCCTCTTCATTCAAGCAGCTAGTCTGGGCGAATTGGAGGAATCGATCCACACGATGGATTTTGGAGGCTTGGTTAGTAAAGTGACGCAGAAGAAGCCGGCGAAGAATGTGATTACAGCATTCGCGGGCACGGAACCGGCTGCCGCAGGAGAAGGAAGATCAACGCCAACAACGCCGACGACTCCGACCCCGATGAAACCGGCGACGGGTACGCCTAGTACGAGAGGTGCTAGGGGTGGCTCGAGAGGTGGTGCTTCGGGGAAAAGTACACCCACTCCGAGAGGGGGCGCGAAGAAACGAGGAGTCTGAGAGGAGGTGATGATGATGATGATAAGGGGATTTGGGTTTGGAGTTGGAGGATTTGATTCTTTCGGATGGACTTGCATTTCTTTTTATTGGTATTTGTTCTTCTTAGAAACTGGTTACGAGGTAGAGACTATGATTCATATATAAATATAAAGTATAAAACATAAACATAAAATACAAAATAAATCGATTGATGATATATTTGATACGAGGAATTAGATGTGATAGTGTTAGTGATAGGTATAATAATAGGTAATAATAGGTAACAATAGGTAGGTACTAATAAATTAAAAAGAGATATAAGACACTACTCTCTAAATTTAGATTTACATATCCGTATCCGTATTCAAATACAAATGCATAAAATCCAAAATCTCCCCATTTCAATCCCAATGTCATTCATAAATGATAAGAATCACATCATACTCGTATATAGATTAAGATCTTATATACCCATACCCCCCTCCCCTTAGAATATCTCGCTTTTTAACTCTGATTTGAATTGCATACTTTTATATACCTACCTATCTAGCCAGCCAGCCAGCCAGCCAACTCTCTCCTCTCCTCTGTAGATTGCTCTACCATCTCAAATCCCCATCTCTACAGTCTCCATCCTCACGTCTAGAATTTTGTAACTAGATACTTCCTTTAATCTGTCAAGCATAGTCGATATGATTTCTCTTCTCACGGTCTCGTTCTCCTTTTCTTCACCATCATCTTTCTCTTCCTCATCATAATGTAAACGACGAGGTGCAAGTTCCGGACTCGAGTCGAACTTTTTAATTTCGTGCGGGGGATTGTCGGTATTTTTATGTTTGTTTTCTTGATGATTGAATGTGAAAGATGAGGTTGGGGGTGTGGAAGCTACCAAGGAGGTGTAGGTGTATGATGAAGAGGGAGGAGCGGGGGAGGGTGTGTAGTGAATTTTTCCTTGGGGGAGAGCTGGAATTGGAGTTGGAGTTGGAGTTATAGGGTCGAGTTTGATATTTGTGGTGGGAGAACCGTTTTCTTCGTATCTCCAGGATAGGAAACCTTTTTCTTCTTTCTCTAGATTTCGATCTGGACTTCGATTCCCATCCTTCTCTTCCCTTGACACTCCCACCAGATTATCCAGCAAAAGAATCCCAATCCACTGGCCCGTCTCGCGACTAAAAACGCAGAAATCGTGGAAACCTATCTCCCTATCTTGTTCGTCCTCATGATCACTCTTGATAATTTGCGTAGAAGATCTATACAGAGAAGTGGTTTCGAAAACCATAGGTACGAATGTGCCTTGCAGGGTTTTTCCTTCGTCGGTGGTGTACTCCACATCTTCGATGCAAAACCATAATTCTTCGTATGTTTCTGGAGAGAGGTCTACGTTTTCGTCTTTGGATGTTTCGGGGGTGTTGAATACCCAGCGAGTCAAGCGCCAGGAAGCGGTGGAAATACATCCGGGGTGGATAATGCGAAAGTTGTTGGAATCGATGGGGAAGAAGTTTTGGAGAAGGGTGCGTGAGGTGCTAAAGGTTAGTGTTGCTGTGGTTTTTGAGAGGGTTGAATTGAGGTGGGGATTTGAAATTGGCGGGGTTCTAGATCCGGATGAGGTCTGTTTGGTTGTATATTGATGGGGAAGTCCGGGAGAGGGGAGCGGTCCTAGAAAATGGGGTATGATTAAGATGGGCTAGAGATCAGAGTGACAACTTGATTGGTGAAGACGTACCGAAACTAGCGGGTCTTAGATAGTAAGCAGAAAGATGGGGATTGCGTTTCCACATCCATTTTCGGAGTTGATGGGTCGAATTATCCCATTCGTCATGCTGCAAGTTGTGGTTCACGAATTGGCGAACTGGATAGAGATATTAGTATGACATCAAGGTATACCCAAAAAGAATGATGATGTGGAAAAAAAAGGAAAGATGACGCACTATCAATGATCACATCATCTCCCTCCACAGGATCTCTCCCCAAAACCCTCGAAAATTCCTGAATCCGATGAGCTCTCCCCATTCTGATTTCCTCGTATAATTTCAACCGTTCTTGAATATCTTCTTTTCCCACATCGCCCGGGAGAACCACTGCTAAAGCAGCAGCATCCTCAATAGCACTGCCGGCCCCTTGACCTTGATGAGGCAGATATGGATGTGCTGCGTCGCCTAGCAATACAAGATTTTCCTTTGTAAAAGTGGGGAGTGGATGCATGTCAAGAAGACGCCAGACTTTGAGGGAGCCGGTTGCATTTGTATCAGAGGTATCAGACACAGGAGCCATTTTCAATAGTTCCAACATATCTTCATCCCAACCCTCATAAATCTTCAACAAATTCTCCTTATCACCTCCCTTTCCCCATCCTTCGTCATTATCCGTATTTTCAGACAATGCATTAGGATGTAAACAAACGAAGTTAAGTAAGGAATTAGAAGAAGTTGGATAAATTATCACGCGCCGATCCGTCCCAAACCACATGATCAATTCCCCATCTTTCTGCATGAATTTTGCGGTTTTGGGGTTAGAGAGAACGGAGGAACGGGAGAGAAGAAAACGATAGGCACTTTTCCCACACGCGAAAGGGGAGATTTTGCATTCTGGGGTTTGGACAAAGGAGCGAGTGAGGCTGTGGACGCCGTCTGCGCCGATGATCAAATCGCCGGTGCAGGATGTACCGTTTGAGAAATACACGGTGGATGTAGTGGGGTCGAGAGTGGTTACTTTGTGGGAAGTGAGGAGGGTAATGGGAGGGTGTGGGGGAGATAATGCGAGGGCTTTGGATTTAAGATGGGAGTGAAGTTGCACGCGGTGGGCTAGAAACCAGGGCTAATGAGGAATCAGTTAGTTTTTTTAAGGAGTGGGAGTAAGGGGAAATACATGATGCCATTGCTTGTCTTCCTCGATTAGATCCATAGTTCGGTTCAACGAACCGGATGATGTGTACTCTGTCATCTAGATTGAACAGTTCACATTAGTGACTGAGCAGTATGAATAGGCATGATCTTCAAAAAATAAGAAGAAAATTATCAGACAAAAGCCGAAAGCAAATAATCTCCAAGCTCACCCAATTCAGAGAATTTGCACCGCTTTCCTCCAGGAATACACCCAATCTTTTCAATATTCCATTCGCATTCGGTTGAATATGAATCGCAGCACCATATTCCGAGGCAAATTGGGATTGTTCGAAAACCTGTAATATCCTCGTGAGCTTAGAAACCAGTGATAAAACTTAGCTTCTTGCAGTGAAGCATGGCTAATAAGGGTGAGAAATGGGTTGGACAGATGTACAGTAACTTCATGACCCTGTTCTCTCAAAGCAATTGCCGCAGTTAAGCCACCAATGCCAGCTCCTACGATGATGATCTTGAGGGGCATGGTAGAGATTTTGGTAAGAAATACTCAAGTCTATTGCTTTTTCTTTGAATTGAATTCAATTTGCAAGCTTTCGTCGATTATATGAAATTTGGGAAAAGGTGACAAGGCAGTGAAGTAGGATTGCCGTTTCTGTGATGTCGTACTGGCAATTCTTGAGACTAATGACAACGCAGCTGAATAAACAGTCTCGCTTGTTGTGTAGCAAGCAGCTCCAGCTGTTTATGCATCCATTCATTAGTGCTGCATGGAGTGGAACCAATCAGATGTATACACGAACATAATCTCAATCATTACTTTGATTATGATTTGATTGTTTCCTTTTCTAATAATAAGTATTTAAGGTTTTTTCATCTATCCCCTAGACCGCCGACTTAGGACTCCTTTGTGGTCCGTGCGCTGAGCAGGAATATCAATAACCTCATAAATAGTATTATAAATAAAAGTGCTTATATTTAGAATTAAAGATTCAAATTTCTCATATAAATGATAATAAATATATGAGATTTATCACTGTGTGTTTTTAATTGAAAAAAATTAGTTGAAAACTTTTATAAATATTATTATATTTTACTTCTCAAAAGAAGAAAACTTTAGATGTGATTTATAAATAATTTACAATAATAATAAGATATCAAATCAAAAATTCAATATTTATTAAAAAGATAAAGATATATATAAAATTATATAGAAATATAACGAATATACTATTTATTTTTATTACAATAATAAGTGGTTGATATTTATTATAAAAAAACGTTTCAAAATAATGAGATTTCTCTAAATCCTGATGATTTGATTGGTCAGTATGACCCTGTATACGCGAGGAGTCCTAAGTTGGCGGTCTAGGGGATAGTATGTGAGAAGATCAAACATCTTCGTCCCACCCCGGCCACACTCGTTCAAAATTCAAAGAGGCTAAAACCTTTGATTGCGATTTTTATCCCAAATTTTCTGTGGAGATTGAGGCTTTTATAGCGCTTGACTTCACGTTCTAAAATCTAGAACCGACTGAAGTCTTCGATTGCTATAAGCTCGAATCAACTTTGTGCGCGCCGACCGCTCTCAACCATATACAATTTCCAAGTTTCTTGTATGAAATTGTCAACTCGATTTCATCACAGTTGTCAGGCTCAAAGCTTTCGGAAAACTATGATCTTTTACCCTTTTGTCTTCTCTCAAGCTTCTACCTTATGTCTGTGGCAAATTGCGAATCGGGTAGAATTGCTGGTATATGAACCATTCACCTTTAGCATGCTGATCTTGGCAATCGTCCTGTACAGGGAAATTACCAGGCACGGACAGCAAGAATTTGGTGTTAGTAAGCCCTCAACCATCTGACCCTTTCTCATACGATAGAATTCGGATCCTTTTCGAACTCTATCTATTTACGTCACTCCTGTCCGGTCCCTCACCAGTGCTCACCATCTCCAACGGCCAAGCCATCAATTCCTGCAACTCAACTTCGTCCCCTGCTAGTGACAAAGTCTTCTTGACGTCCAAAATGAGGTTTCGTCCCCATTCTCCAATAAACCAGTCATCCCGAGATGCATGAAGTGCCACTCCATAATGTGCCAAGATTACTAATGCGAGCGGTCGCATTTCCTTCAGCAGCGTTGCAAAGCTCCGTTCTGCATCAAGTAAAAAGGGCCATATTAAAACAACTCCATTGTCCGCTTCACTCGAGTTTAAAAGCATGAAGACGTCTCGTAGGGTGCTGATGGCGTTTTTGTAAGCACTCAATTCTTCAGAGGAGAGTGGAGAAGGAGATGTGTGCTGAGATGAATAGGATTGTTGCGCAGATGATTCTGATGACGATAGGTTTGGCTGCGATGACATTGACTCGATACGTGCCGTAAGAAGCCTAAAGGCCGAGTCCGAAGATTGGAGGCGAATTTTGGCGTACGACCCAGCTTCGCAAGACTGGAAGCGATCTGTGACGAGGGCAGAGATGGCACTGTCTTCTAGCCACTGCCAGTAGATGCTAACTAGTGTGAAGGCACCTTGGAGAAGAATGAAGAGGCTGGAAGCTAGTTGAATAGGACTATCAAATTTCTGCAGTTGTTCATGGTAGGAGTAGTCAGAGGGCATTGATACAGGGGATTTGTTGCAGATAGGAAACGCGAGAGTACATATAGAGATCAACGTAGAGCAAATGAACATTGCAGAGCAGTTATCTGGTGTAATTCTATGCAATTCAGATCGATAAAGCGAGAGAAAAAGGTCATGATGTCGGATTGCAGGGGCAAGATATAGGTCTCTTTTGGCGGGATTGAGAAACGCGAGATGAAGTGCAGAGATATTCAGAAGACCGTGCATCATGAACGGGTGATCAGAAGCCATTTTTGGGATCGTGGTCCGCCATAGATTTTGGATTGATTCGATGCAGGAAAAGGTCAGATATGTCTCGGTAACGAAGTGACGCATGAGTTCTAGATCTTCCCAAAAGATTGAAGTACCAGTCTCCGCACGTGAGAGATGCGGAGGAGTAGAAATTTGACTTGAAAAAAGAAATTCCTGGTCAGAAGCTTCGCTGTAGGTTGTAGAGATGTCAGAGACTTCGCGTTCTTGTTCGGAGACGGCCGAGGTAGTGGGTGGAAGGAGAAAAGGCTTAGATGTCTGACTTATATCCTTCCGCCGCAATCCATAAGTACAATTCTTTTCTTTCTTCCTACATGACCCACAGGTAGGATGGCCTTGATCGCACTATGATGTTGTCAAGATTTTGCTAAAAAGCTCCTGAAATCACGGATTTACCTTGATGTGAGAGGCTTTGCACTGTATGCAACCGTGTCGACTCTTTGTGTGAGGTCGCCTCGGCGGCATTTTGAGTAACGTTACAGCAGGTAGCCGAGTAAGGGGTAGAAGCTATGTTAGTTTTGGTGTTGTGGGCGTGACAAATGAAAATAATCTGAGTAGACAGATGCTTTAGGAACCAATGTAGGGTTGTATGCCAGCGTGGCCAGGAATGGCAAAGTTAAGGCGCAATGCAATGCAACCTTGGAAGTCCCAAAAGGGCCCGAGGCTGTGTCAAGGATTCTGCTGAGTAAGCAATATACACAAGTATGGAATAAACCGAGTGGGCCATATCATATCAGGTTAGGGCAAATTATGTTTTGGTTAGTGGTAATAACAAAGGCGGTGAGACAGCCTCTAGCGCTATATATCGTATATCGTATCTGCTTAGGTAACTACTAGGAAATGTGGTTCATGAGTCAGTCGAATGTATCAGTGGGCCGGACGCTTTTTCAGTCCACCAATTCTGAACAGTTTTCCACGGTATAGCAACTGAGTTTGATAAGGCTCTGTTACGAGAAAGTAAATTCTATATACCTCCCGTAAATACAACATCCTTGTCCAGGATTGTGTCTGGGGCCCTGCAGGTAATATCACGTGATGCTAAAGCTACACGTGACTGGCCGCAATACCAATAAATCAATCATCTATTTCTTTTCTTGAGCTCAAACTGTTCAAGCACACTTCCAATCTCAGCCTCCTGCAGGGGCGCCTTTTCATTCATATACGCGCTCAACATTTGCCTCCCTTCCAAGACCCGTTTTTGAGCCGTTGAAAGCCCCATATCATTAATGCTCTTGTACAGGCCCATGGCCGGGTAGGCCATCAAACCAAACATTGCTGCCCCCAAAATCAGCTCAAAGTTCTGGCTCGGAATTATATCAGGAACTACGAAAAAAGAGAACGGAGAATCTTCAGATGAGATTCGAAACACGTACCAGCTCCAGGTTTAGTTATGAGACCCACGGTCCCCTTAGCAAGACCTTTTGCAAATCCAAGGGCGCCGTCCTTCTTAGCTCCTTGCATTGGTTGCGTGACTATGCCAGTAATACCATCATAGAACCCATATCCGAAGCTCTATGAGATGATTAGTCACATATCAAGGCATAAAAGAGGCAATAGGATAACGGTACCTTTCCTGCGATAACACCCCCACTCTTCCAATCTGTCAAAGCTCCATGGTCGCGCACCTTCTCACCATATAAGGTTGGAACGGCATGAAATCCATCTGCTAAAGCCATGGGAACGGAAACCAATGTTGCTTTGGTTATACTACCCCCTAGCGCGACCATACCGTGTCCAATAGCCCCGCTAGTAGAGCTGACCTTATCTGCTCTACTGTCCGACGCCACGTTAAAGGCTTTATACGGGTCAGCGACGGTGTTCCATAAAGCAGTTGAAAAATCAACAATAGTGCCCAGTAGCGCAGAGGATGTAGCGGTAAGAGGGCCCCAACGAGGGTTTTCAATTTCGAAAGGCCGCGACTTAAACCTTGTGTGAATCAGTAATTGCAAACTGGGTTCATCACTTTTTAGTTTGATACTTACACTGTAAGATCCTTTGCAATGATCTTCTTGTTTTTCAGTAATATATATGCAGCTCTATCGGACAACTTGACCTGGTAAGCCTTCCTGCTCCAAAGCCACACAGCATTTTGGCTTCCTAATAAATCACAACACATAGCGTCAAGTGGTAGGTTGCGATGGAACGAGTTGGCAGCCTCTTTAACCCCGCGTTCATCTTTCATTCGAGCAGCGATTAAGGCGGCTGCCCTGCCAGTCTCAGGCGCTTGGCAGATGCGAATGGCGGCAGTTAATTTGGCACTGTCGAGAGTTTTAAAGTGTATAGGCCGGGGCCCGGCGCCAGCGGCAGCTACCATATCTGCCCAAAAAGGTTGACTGAACCTGTCAGTAATCAGAAGCCCCCAAATATGCTCCAAGAGCGGGACGAAATCACGAACTCGCCGAAGAAGGGTATGATTGAAGTTGGACGGCCGTTCAACAGCCCACATGCCGTAGTTCCTGCTCCGCCATGGTGGATGACAATTGAGACGTTCTTGAAAAGCCATTCTGCAGCATAATTAGCGGATACACACACGCCAGTGTAGAAATTCTCTTACCATGCGGACAGTCTCCAATAAAAAGAACATTCGGGTCTGAGCGATTCGTTCCGAGCTTGCTCCAGCCCTTGGAGACAATGGCCCTCACGCCACACGCTCTGGTGGCCTCGAGTATTATCTCAGTCATCTTTGCAGCATCTTCCATGACAATGCTTCCGAAGCCAATGTAAATTGGCATTGGGCCTGATTTCAGGAACTCTGCTAGCTCTCTATCTGGTGTATATGGAGTCTCCTCGCGGAAGAAAAAGCCGCACACATCTGCCAATCGATTTAGCTGTTACTCCAGACAAATCTTAGTAGCTTACCAATGTATGATGGCCAGTCTACAGGCTTCGGTATCAGCGCTGGAGACCAGCAGTATGTAAATGGAATTTTCAGTGCCTCCGCAAGGCCCATACCGGCCATAGCAGGAACGGGCTCTAGATTCAGTGCCTTCTTCCTCCACAAATTGATTACATCAGATAAGCTGCAATGGCAATTAGTAAATTCATTTGAGCCTCTTGAGACACACTAACCCTTGCCAAGTCATCATGTCGACTAGCCCATACGACAAATAGTTGGCCGTCCTTGGATCTGCATCTCCATTCTGTATGTTCGCTAAGGGGTGTGGGAAGGCTCGTGTCGGACTCCATGGCATAGTAAACATAAGATGCAATGGTATACTGAGCGCTTGGGCACAGTGAATGTGCGCAAAGCTTGGCGGGTTCGCAATAATCGCGTCAGCGACGAAAGGTATGCCTGTTGTGGGATCTGGCATGATGCATGATTCCCAGCAACCGTTGAGCATTGTGTAGATCATCTTGCGCTTGCGTCCAATGTCTCCTGATCGCAGCGTATCGAAATTAGGTATGATACTCGGATTTTTAACCATGTACTACGGACGTGAGTTGCGTTAAGTCATAGGGGGGAATGGAGGAACACACGGCCATAAGACCAGCGGGATCTCCGCCGATAGGGAAGAATTCTAGTTCCGACGATTCGACGAAGTCTTTAAAATTTCCATGTGTTGCTATGCGGATGCGGTGGCCACTAGCCTTGAGCTCTTGTCCTAACGCAATGAAAGGCTGTACATCGCCTGTGGAGAGTAAGCATGTAAGCAACACACTGTTTGCCTCTGTGCTCCCGCCAGCATACCTCTACTACCAACGATTTGGATGACGATATTAAGCGAAGGGTGGGCAGAATATGTCGCTATCAATGCCGCATTGGGGGAGCTGTTATTCGGAAGTATTGGTGGAAGTATATCTGAGCTTGCTGCTTTCGCCTTTACGCAAACATCAAGCCGACCGTCATCTGCCGTGCAATTGGTTAGAGGGAACATTCATGCCGGGGATGGGAAGTACCTGTAACCGTCGCTGAAATATTTCCTGAGCTTCCATGCAGAACCGCGTCATAAGGCGGTGGTTGGTCCCAGTTGATATGGTCATCTCCAGATAACTCCTGAATCTCGAAATCACCTTCCCGAGTTTTGGCTTTGTAACTCATATTGCCAGACAACAAGTGTGGTATTATTGCTGCTTTCGAATTGCAATGAAATGCGCAGTCTTGAAGGAGATTTTGAGTACCAGGCGAAGCTGGAGGGTCTTTGCTAGAAAAGAATGGGGTGTGACGGCTTATGAAATGCCACTTGACAGATTAGCTTGGATCCCCCAGATTAATTGCCAAGATGTCTTACCGCTAAGTCGCCCGATCCCGGGATAATTCGATTTCGAGCCAGTACGTTGATCAGACTAGCGGTAGATCTTAAGCGAGTACGGTGATCAGAGTTATGCAGATCTTAAGCGAGTACGATGAATGACTTGGCTCTATGTAGGAGAAAAAACAGGCCGGAATTGACCATTGCGCAATGGTACGTGCACCCTCACCAAAACAACGTGTAGAGAGAGGTATTACGCATTGGTCAATTCCAGCCTGTTTTTTCTCCTACGTAAAGTTTGGATACCGGCTCTACGTAATCGAAAAAAGCAGCGGAAATTGATCACTATTCAAAAGAACTTTAACAACTAAGATCTCTTTTCGATATAGTATTAAATGATAATAAAACTTAATATCAATATAAAAAAGACTCAAATTTTCATTTGCTTTTTTCAAATTTCAATATTTAATTTGAAATGAATTTATAATCTATTAAAAAAGACCTTTGAAAGAGTACTCAATTTCCGCCGCTTTTTTCGGTTACGTAGAGACCGGTAGTGTACTCTTAAGTTAGCGTGCTTCAAATCTATAACATACATCATCTGTTGTCATCCTTGAATTTATCACCAAATTATTAATAATCCACTTATTAACAGGGCTTTATTTCATTTGATTAATGCTGATAGTAAAAATTCATTAAATTATAAAAATACTGTATAGATGTAACGAGAACTACCTACTCAAGGGGACCTACTCCCTCTGGAGGATGGCGGATCTGAGTGAGGTGCTGGATTGTGGCTAAGAGAGGGGGCTAGCAGGCCTATGATTACTCCTAATGAGTAATTGAATCTTGATTCATCATATGCCCTTTCCAAATTATAATCTAAATTAACTCATAGTACTCCTTTTTTGCATACGAGGTAAGTTTGTTGCTTATCAGTCAAATCTATATAATCCAGAAGTACTCGCTGTAACATGTAGAAATTTTCTTTTCAGCCTTCTCTAAACCTTAGAAGTCTATGCTTCAATCATTTTCATTGAACACATCTCTTGCATCTAAATTATGTTTGCAGCCACAGGTCTTGTACCGGCCATTATCCTTCTAGGGAGCGGATGGCTTGTTGCTGCCATTGGTTCTTCATCGACTTGCCAGGCCCAAGTTGCAGCAGCTACACTGACTCCGCGGCAGCTTGGCGCAAGCAACAACACGTCCACGAGAGGAGCAGGAAGTTTTTGTGAAAGCAAAATTACAATTCAATCTGACGGCAAAACCCCAGGCATCGTAATTATCGATCATGGCATGAACGTTGGAGGCCTTCCAACCTTTCAAGTCGTTTCACATTCTGGTAATACATCTATCTTTGAGATGACCTACAGCGAGAGTCGAAAATTGCTGGATGACTACATGGTACGCTGATCTTGATGCCCAACTTCGTAGATCGTTTACTGCTTCTCATATTATTGACCAATATGCTCATTGATATCCTTTAGGGCGATGGCCCTTTGACGCTGGCAGCATCACTCGACACATACAGAGTAAATCGGTACAATATCACCAAAGATACCGCATTCACCAACCGTTTAATTCAAGGAGGTCAGCGCTACCAGAAGCTTAATCTTTCCACAGCTGGCGAACTTGTTCTTGAAAATGTTGGCATTATCTCAACGACATCTACCACCCCAATAGACCAGTTACCTGGATCTTTCAAGTGTTCAGACGATCGATTAAATCAAATATGGCAGACAGGGGCGCGAACTTTACAATTAACGGACATTCCAGCAGAGACTATACCTGACTATTATCTGGTCTCGGATCAGGGGCTTTTTGCTGAAAATCAATCCCCACAGCCCTATTCCAGTGATACTTCACCATTAATGATGCAGTATCAGCTTGATTTTTCAGTTATGCCAACAAAGGGAGGATTTGGCTACACCGTACTCAGCGATACGCTGGGCTCGGGCATCTATATATTCGTAAATTTGGCAAATTTTTCAATCTCGGCGCACTTTGGAAGCACTGAAAGAGACTCACCTGCTTTAGCTTCAGCTACTCTGGATCAAAACTTTGCCTTTGATGAGTGGCACAAAGTCTCAACATTCGTCAACATGACGCATATCGAAGTTAGCATTGATGATTACTCATTAATGAATTTTACACAGACTTCAGCATTTGCTGGGTCTTTCGGATTTGGGGCATCGTTTGGACAATCAGCATATTTCCAAAATGCGACATTGCAGAGTCTTCAGGGACAACTCATATACAACGCTAGTCTCACACAATCGTCTGTACTTAAAGACTTCCTTTCGGGAACAAATCCGGAATCTGTGAGTGTTGACGGCGCACGACGGGACCGTATTTCATACGCTGGTAGGAAATCAATTTCCAAATATTTAGATTGGTGCTAACCAGACGCAGGAGATGTGGACATTACTGTTGGACCAATGTTTGCGTCAATCAATGGAATTGACTTTATCAACGGAACTTTGAATCTACTAGGTGCCTCTCAACTACTTCCTGGCTTCTTTGTTCCGACTGTGAAGATACAACAATCCTCTCGCACTTCAATAATTCCTTTTAACCAGACAGGTCTTATCGGCTACTCATTCAATCTGCTCTCTGCCATGGCGGAATTCCATCTTATGACTGGCGATGTGGATTTCGCAAAGCGCTGGGCGCCAACAATAGTCAGAATGTTGGATTGGTCAGATACGCAACTAGATTCATCCGGCTTATTCAATGTATCTACAATTCTCGGCGGAGATTGGGACTATTACGATCCCGCACAATCTGGTGCAGTAGCGAAATTCAATGTTGCGTATGCATTTGCTCTGCAGCAAGTTTTACCCTTGCTCGATGCCGCAAATGTCACCACAAAAACTTATGCAGATCGACTTGCGGCATTAAAATCCGCAATCAATGAAAAATTATGGAATCCCACGTTGAACGCGTATCAACTTTCCGATTCTGTTCAAGACACGCTTGCACAGGACGCAAACGCCTTTGCAATCTTAGCAAATGTACCACAGGGCAGCATCACTCCTTCCACGATCCTATCAACCATGTCAAAAGAACTGTTCGTACCTGCAGGTGCATTAGCATTCTCCAATGGCAGTCTCGCACGTGGCTTCAAGCAGAATATTAGTCCCTATTCGTCAGGATATCATTTGCGCGCTGCATTTGCTGCCAATGACGAGGAGAGCGCCAAACATCTCCTCTTCACAATTTGGGGATCTATGGCCAACGCATCCAATGCCAACTACACCGGCTGCTTCTGGGAGACTCTAACCACAACTGGTGAGCCCGGCCTGGGTGCATCTACATCTCTGTGCCATGCTTGGTCTTCCGCTCCAACGAGTGAACTGAGCAGAAATGTCCTTGGAATTCAGACCGTTACACCTGGATTTGCGCAGTGGAAAGTTTTGCCGCAAACTCTCGGGCTCAGTTGGGCCAATGGTACACACCCCACACCACATGGAGATTTAGCAGTATCTTGGGCGGTAGGTGCAGAGGGAAAATTCAGTATGAATGTCACTAGTCCCAGCGGAACAAACGGAACTGTGAATATTCCTGTGCTTTCGGGCGGTCAAGCCGCGAACGCAACATGGGTGCTGAATGGGAAGGTGGTGCATGGCTCGAGCTTTTGTGTTAACGGCGGCGAGGCATTCAAGTTGAGTCAGACCTAGTCGAAAGTAGCGATTGTGTTCGAAAGTCCCCATTGTGATGGAACAGCCGGTTCGGTCGATTCCGTATCACGTAACCATCATCAAGCCTCATCGTCCAATCTACATCCTGTATATTATCATGACTTAGAGCCTCTCTCAATCTCTTCATCTTACTTGTTGCTCTTAATAAATATCAATTAAATAATTTCATATTATTGTAATGTTTAGAAGGCAGTTAAAAGATATGGTTCATGTGGTGCTAGAGCAGAGGGAGCTAGTCCCAATCTGTACTAAGTAAGACCCCTAACACATATAGATATTAGAGCTCATATATTCATAGTTAACTAGTGTACTTAATTCAATCAATCCCATAATGCCTTCATATTCTAGCCTATGCTTCCGGCCTTACCCTGTAGAGTGTCATACTTGAAACGAGGACGAATTATAGTAATGAATTGTATTATTGCTGTTATTATTATAGACACTAAGATGCATAACTAATCACGATTTTTAGCAACCAAGTGAGACAGGCAATCAAATTTGCCTGTGAGATGTTACTATCTCCTGAAGGCTGAAGTATCATGCACATTTCAAGCGCCTATCACCCACTGCATTATACAAATATCGTAACAGAACCAGCATTCATCACTGCACATCCCCTCTGAGGAGCTCACAAATGTATCGAGTAGTATGTCATTCAAATCTATCTGGAAACAACAGTGCACGAAAAAGGGGGGAGAGAACTTTCAATTAAGCTACTAGGTATCCTATCTTAGTAAAACTAATCTAGTTTGCCCAACGAAGAGAAAACCACTGTTTTTCATCCATCCATCCATCCATCCATCATAAAACTGTAACTAATGTCCTCGGTCAGCATACACAACATTCAAAGTACGAAACTTATGAAGGGTATTGCGTGGTATGGTTATCATTGTTATCAAAATTCATTAGCAAATATTAATACTGCATCCGAATATCCCATTCTTTGGACAAGAAATAAGAAAGAAGAAGTTCGCAATTGAAAAACAAATGAAAATTAAGGAAAAAGGAGCGAATTCGGAAAGAAAACGTATCAACGTAGGAGGCCTGCATGTCAAATCCTGGGTATTGTAGCTGAATGAACGAGCGAGAGCAATGGCGAGTGCATTGGGTCCATGATGCGTCATCTTGAGGATCTTCTGATACTCCAATAGCGTAGGATCATAGATTGAGATGAGAGACACCAATGCCTGCCCAATTGCTTGCTGGAAAGGCTCCAAGGTGAAAATCTGTAGAAGTAGAAGTAGCGAACAGTCCGTATTTGCGCGTCAAAGAATGTTCATAAAGCGTGTTTGTTGTAGCAAGATCGTAAGGCAAAATTATCGCAAGCATTTCTAAAGAGCAACGGGTGCATAGAAGTCGGTCTGCGAAGTAAAAGCAAAAAAGCAATTCCTGAACACGCAAATGTTGTGTTTTCTTGTATGTCGTAATGAAGAAGTGGCTGTTGATCGAGATATTGATCGACAAGGCTGGGCACATATATCTTCAAAAGCGAGAGGTACAGCTCGTGATAGCGAAATTGGATGGTAGCGACAGAGCATAATGAGCAACCAAGATATGCATGAGCCAGAAACCCCACTAAAAGTTGACTCGAGGAGTTCTAGGAGCACTGATAGGAATGAGACTTTCAATGAACTCGTTATTCATACCGGAGGCTGCCATGATTCGTTCGCGTAAGAAATAATATTCTCCAATCTTGATCTCAATCTCGGCTTTGGTAGCACCCCAGACCATGACTTGATTTTGAAGATGAAGAGTAAGGTTATGAGTGTCTTGGTAGATATCGTTGATCAAACGCATATAGGTACGATCTTCGCGACTGAGTCCGAGATATGGATCAGCGGTCGCCTTGGGAGCAGAATCATTGTTACTGATCATGGTGCGTTCAATGCGTCTGAATGGTGTCTCCAAACAAATAGAATCCACCAATCTGTGGGTTTCTTCATTGGCAAAAGAAGGATTGTTATCCAGGAATCGCTTGATGAAGTGGTGCTCCCTCATACAGCCTGCCAGACCGCTGAAAGCAACCATCTTCTCTGCTTTAAGCTCGTCTCTGTTTCTTGCCATCACTTGACTATGTTGGAAGTGTGCTTCTCCCCTTAATGTCATATCAGCCAAGCCTCGTTCGCGTTGCTCATCAGTCAGACCAGGAATGTCCCAGGTGATAGCTTTGGCAGCTGCTTTCTGTCCACTTGTCAGTTGCTAGAAGGTACAGAAAGATGAAGACAAATCAGACTCACTGTATTGAACACAGGAAGTGTTGTTGTATCAGACCATCCACCATCATCTTTGAAAGCATTGGGGCTGCCATATGCCTCAGCAAGAATTTTCATGTCAGTTTGGGGGTCCATGCGATTGAAGTGTTCGGGTCTTTGAAGGATGTCAACACCTGCGAACCATCGTGTTAGTTAGATTTTGCCAATGATCACAAGAATGCGCAAATACTGACCAGCTGCCGAGATGAGAAGGCTGGCCGTATCAGAATTATCACCACCAAAACCGGAGTAATAACTGCCAGTATCTCTGTCAATTTGCGGTGGCAACATATCAATTCCGTGTTGTGTTTTAGGTTTACGTGGCACGCGTGGTCTATCTGTAAATTTTTCCTGATTCGGACAATATCAGTTACTGTCATTTATATTGTTAAGAGATTCTTACTTGTGGAGCGACAATTGCTCTAGCCCATGTATCACCTTTACCCTCACTGGCTGTGCCACGAACCATCTTTGCAAACTCTTCTGGCGACATACGATTATCTCGAGGATCTCCTTCATCGTCGGAAACGTATTCGTTGAAAAAGTCATAAAATTTATCAGCCTCAGCTGGACTCACGATTCGCGCATCTTTGGCTCTAGCACCTTGGAGTTCCTCTGGTGATTGAACTGGATAGCCCTTAAATGCATGCGCCAAGTCCTTCTCGCTATCAGGATCTACCCACACTCCGTTGACTTTGATATGACCAAAATTTCCCCAGACCTCTTTGCCTTTGTAGTGGTTGATGGTTTCTCCTTCGTCGCCTTTCAAATCAAAAACGATCTCGCATCTTCGAGGCTCTTTAATTGACAGTCGATTGATGTCTTGCGCAAGATCTTCAGGAGCTGCAACGTTCTTGAAATCGGAGTCTGGTCGAATCTTATAATACTTGTAGCCAGATTGTAGATTACTAGAAGATAAACGTCAGGATTGTTAACAAATGATCGGGCAAATGACTTACTCCTCAACATCTGCAGTAGGTCTATAATCTTCAAAATCTCCAGGGGTATCTCGTGGGGGAGGAAATACAGGCCGTGTACCGACACCCTTTCCGCGCATCATATTGTATGCGAATTCTTGACTTGGCTGCATTTTGAAGATTTTCTCCTGTGCGACCAGTTCAAGAAAATCTAAATAGTAGATTAAGTACAAGGAATTTTGAGTCGATGTGAATTGAAACGTACCTTTATGCTCTTCTTCAACTTTGATTCGAATATCAGACAATCCTGATTTTGTCAGCAAAGAGATGATTAAATTGCTGGTATTATCCTTAATAGTAAGTTCAAAACATACCAGCAGCCAAATCAATCTTTAGCTTGCCGAGACATCTGCCATCCGAATTGTTTGCTGTTGATGGGACAAATATTAGGAATTTTTGTGAGGCATAGTCTGCATACAGAGTTCACTCACAAGCCAGCAAACTTTCTTGGTTCTCATGGATTTGAGTTACTGAGTTGTCCAAAAGGTTTGCTATTATTGTACAGTGTTAGTATTTCTATAAGAGCATGTACATAAAGAGCTTACACTTTGAGCCACTCCATTTGCATCTGGTATCTTTAGCTGATTGATTCATCTTGTTAATGATTTTGCGAATAATAAGACAGAAAGAACATGGATATCTCAAGTGAGAACCAAACCATTGCTGCCAATATATTATTGTCAATATTTTCGCTTCGAGCAAGTGGCCCGATACCTAATTAGGAACTACATTAACACTGAACCATAATTGGTGAGCAAAAGGTGAATGACTTTCGACATGTTGAAGCAAGTGGCTTGACGTTATAATAATTCCCGAGGTCTAACCTGAAAGTATTGATTCCTTTTTGAGGCTCTTCAGGTCTTACCCTGCAACTGAAAAGGCATTTGGAGGTAGTGAGTGCAAACCCCCATATGCTTTATCTTAATATGCATGCCATGTGGTATTGAAAGCAAACGTAACGTTTTATCTCAATTACAACATTGTGTATGAAGTTCCAGGAAATGACAACAATATTGGCATGGAGAAAGGCGCAAAAGCAATTCATAATCTAGAGTGAGGATGATTATGACAGGCCAAAATGCATCTCAACTAGGTGCATTATCTATATATAGCATCAGCTTAATTGCTGTAACTTTTATGGAGTGTGGACACTGAGAATCTGACGCATACAACATTCAAGTGTTTAATGATCACCATCTCCGATAAATATCACAAATTGGATTAAAAGTCCGGCTATGGTTTGAGTATTGACTAATAGCATTTTCCGAAGAAAACCAAGGGATTTGGATCAGCCTAATGCCATGAGCTAATTCCAAGCTTCCCCGATACCAGATCTACTGGTAGGGCTAGGCATCGATAGCTTTGTGAGGTGACCCCACGGTCCCATAGAGTTAAAATAACCACTTGGTGCTCTTAGCTGCAAATGCAATATATGCTGATGAACATATAGGACTACATAAGTAGGAGCATGAAGCATGGGAAAGGAGAAATCGCCACAGAGCATCGATTTACTTCTGCTGATGCATAAGGTTTGTGAGTCACCCATGATTTCCTGATCAAGAACAGGCGTGAAAGGAACGAAAAGAGCAGAAGACTGAGCAGCAGCTTATAGGAACATTTCAATCAAAATGATATGTAATTCACGAGTACGGCCCAAATATGCTGGAGCAAAGTCTCGGTGAAGTAGATACCACTCCTTCATCTGCTATAGTCCTTCCCGGGTCACCAAAGTCTCTGAATAGTTCAATAACAATTTAGCTTGCACGAACATCATCATCTTTTTGCTCGTTTGAAAGCTACCTTTCTCTCCACTAACTACATCATTGTCGTGTGAGTTTTGAAGAATTCGCTGTCAAAACTGTCATCGAACATTGCCGTTGCACAAAGGGATGTCGTCTGATTACGGTCAACATTAAAGCGCTATTGTGACAATACAAGCTTAGTAATTTCAGCGCTTTGCCCACCATAGTGTAGCGCATAGTCCTGGCACACCCTGTCGACATCACACCACCTCTTCCTTTCCAAATCATTATCAATCCGGAAACTTTCAAGGAACGTGATATACAATCATAGGTAATACCTTTCACAACTGGTACCATATTCAAATAAATTCAGTCCATATCATTGTTCCATTAATCTACGCAACTTGCCCACCATGGACTCCCCGTTTAGTATTTCCGCCAATACTCCCTCCCGCTCCACATCTTCCTCCAGGCCTAATAGCGCAAATAAGAACACTCGCGCTTCTAATTCGAAATCCAAATCCTCTACTTACACACTTCTAAAACAAGATCAGCAAGCTAGGAATAAAGAGCCCGACGATGACAACTATGATGATGAATCCTCGGATGAGGATTTGACAGGAGCAAGTTATGATTTGTATGTGAATTTCATATTCTTACTATCCTTTGGAGCATTTCTTTATGGTTTTGCTCGATCGGGAGAGAAGATAGCTTGGGTGCAGGAGACACGGATACCACATCAAACGTGAATGATAAGTTGACTAGTCCTAACATGAAATCCGCATTTCAGATTCGGGAACGAATCGTATATTAGTGTACAGATACGAAGAGAAGCCGTAGCCGTACTCGATAACCCAGAATTATTAATGATGCATGCAGCTGCTCGCAACGATGTACGTGCTCCATCCCCAGTCGGTACCATCACTCTAAGGCTTAACCCATCTAGTCCATCCCCTCCACACGTCTGTACTTTCTTCAGCGCTTGTCTGGTCGACCAGAAACCCTAGCCCAAGAAAAGGAAGCTGCGGAATATCGCCTGGCTCAACTTAAGAAACTAGCCAAAAAGCGTGATCTAGCTGATGCTGAAACAAGTTCAGGCTCAACTTCGAAGGGTGAGGCTACTGCGGGTGTAATTTTTGACTAAAGAAATTTGGACCATATTACTCGAAGCTATTAGCAGTATATAAAACTGACATTATATTATTTAGGACAAAAAAATTGAATTGTTTGCATGGAAATCTAAATTGTCACTTCGCCTGTATCATAGCAAATCTCGATATCAACGCGAACCGGTATCTTGTCTTCCGGGATGGGCTTCTCGCACGACAGCTGGGGCGTGATGGTAGCTGGGAAATGTAGCTGGGAAAACGGTTGGATAGATCACAAGATCGCGGAGTATCTGTTATGAATGATCTTATCTTTCTCGGTGTTTGGTCGCAAATTCAAAGGCAACATTGGCTCACAGGAGTGATACCGGAATAGGTATAATGGAAATGTTTACTCGATGGAACGACTAATAGTGCAATATCAATTAGGGAATACCTTATAGACACCACTAGTATGAATGCCAGAGGTTCCACATGAAATACCACATTCTGTATGATGAATAATGCTATGAACAACGCTTTCTCCTCCCGACAAGTGTCAGAAGCCTTCAAACATTCAATCTGACCAAGGGTCTTTTATTAGACTTCCCTGTCTGCGGGAGAATTTCCACATGTCAATCGAGGAGATGATAGTATTCCCTCGCTAAATGCCAAAAACAAACTTCTCCATCCGCATAATCATTGTTTCTTATCGCTCCTCTCACATTGAGCCCATTCTTCCATTCTTCTCTCTACCTGTCTCCATCCAGCTATCCTACCGTTCTTCTCTACTTCAGATAAATGAACCATCCACTACCATCCAAAACCCTAAACCGCATTCATCTCGTCCACACCCAAATATCCATAGCAAAGACTCCACAAAGCACCAATACCCCACCCAAACTCTTTCCGAGAAGAATACAACTCCCACCAAATTCCCACTCACCTCCGCTAATCTTTACTCTCACTCTCACATCACAACTCCCAAGATCTTTAACAGCCCTAGCGCTTCCCAAACCATCCATCAAATATCAACCAACTCAGCCACTAATTCATCTAATCGAGTAGACTAGAATCTCGCGATCCCCATTATCTCGTTACATTCATTTGAACTGTCTCCGTGGTACACGACCGGTACTTCATTTCGTTCACTGATGAGATGCCCAAAGACTCTGATATCTAGATTCCCTGCTTCCCTGCTTCCCTGCTTCCCTGCAGCCACGCTTGTTGGCGAGGTTTCTGGCTCTCCTTTCACTGTGGATTTTATTGGATTTCTTGTCTTTAGGAGGGCTGGATGGGGAACGCGCAGTTGAAGTTCTGTACTGATTGATGGTGCCACTTCTACTTTGAAAGTCGTCATTATTGAGGATACGAAGGATATTCCCATCTATATGATTTCGGTATACCGTGCGCAGGTCAACCAGTATGATTTAAACCATTCAATATCCCTAACAGAAATCTTACTGTAACTTCGATCTCTGCCCCCTCTTCAATTCTACATTTCTTCAATAAAACATGCAAAACAGATATGTTCCCACGTCTAAATAGACCGAAAGCAGAACGGGAGGAAAAGTTTGACGTCATTCATTAAGTATGCAAGTGTGCATTAAATCTAGAATCTATTCTATGAGGAGCCATGCGTCTATTGTATCCAACCCGATCTATAAAGCAGTCTATGTGTACGCGTATCGCTATCCACCAACGCCGAGAAGGTTGTCGGTGAGTGTCTATGTCTAGGTGATTATATGTACTGAGGAAGGTATGTAGGTTCGGTGGATTTGTATAAAGGCGCTGAAGAAAGAATAGAAGTTTGTCTATCTAGGGATTTCGTGATGTGAGATTATGAGGATTAGGTTGATTCATCAGCCATTTTTTCAAGGGTGGGTTAGTGAGACAGGCCCATATTCAAGAGCTTGAGAAGAGCTCCTTAGTTACCGCTGCTGTACAAGTCAACGTCCAACATTGGACTAGGCAAATTTGTGGTTGTTCTTCCAGGAAGAACCTCCTTGGAAAGGTTCATTTAGACAATCGCGACTTCGGGCTCTGCGATTCCTTTGAGAGATCGATATATCTTCTTATGTTGTTCGAGGAAGAGAAACGTTGCGATGGTTTGTGGTCCTACAATTTCTTGATTAGCGCCCACACCTCTTTCCTGTTACTGTTGTATTTTTCCTTCTTTGAATAAATTTTCGACAGGGAGTAGAAACTAGAACTCACCTAGACGAATAAAACTCGGCACCCAACCCCTAAACATCCATCCAACACCTTCTACCTTATATACATCCGTCAAGAGTCTCGCTAATCCCTTACTTTCATGACTACTCATGATTCTTGTCTTGATAACATCTACTGGGCTGCAAACCGTGGTAGCCACGAAACCCGCCATCAACGAAGCAGTAAAATGTGTCGAGAGTCCGTCTTCCATTGGTGTATGCCGAATGAGTAGCTGTTTGAAGCTGTCGTAAGAGGCCAATTGCGAAGCAGTCATTAAGACAGCTCGCATACTGTTCGGCCACACTCCGCGGTAGAGACTTTTCCACCCTTCTTCTTTCATCATGCGTACTAATCCATCCACAGCATTTTTATAGTTTCTTCTCTGCTCGACTGGTAATGCAGCATCGTGCTGCATGCGCACATTCAAAACATCGGCTGGGTTTCCTACGATTCCACCAATGAAACCTGAAGTAGAGGCCATGGCGATAAGAATTGGGAAGGAGGGAGGTTTGTTTCCTGATGTGAGATTTGTCTTGAGCTTTTCGTAGATGCCAAATCGAGTAGTACTATATGTTATTTGGCGCAGAAGGGAAGCACTAAGTCCCGAATAAAGTCCAACAACACCATTGTGCTTTAAGACATGCACGAATGTGCCAACCATAGTATTAGGCGCATTGCCGGATCGAGTCTGTAATCGGACCTAGTAATGGCAGTATGTTCAGTATTGGCAAAGGGAGAAGAATTGGCTTTTGCGCATCCATGCGATAGGAGTGATACCTTAACTATATCATAATTAGAACATGTTCGCACAAACAGTGCGACTTCCGATGCCGAGAAAAGACTTCACATACCAAGATCCAATGGATGAGTAACACAAGCCGCAAAACAACTTGCACTACCTCCAAACCAAAACGGGTACTTTACAGCAGTTACTTTAACCTCCGCTTTCACTACCTCTCCCACACTATGCTTTCCGCTCGACATTGTTCCACTGGTTCCGAATCTTTCTTCTCGAGGTTCATTCCGATTCCGCAAAGGAAAGCACAGGAATTGAAGAATGAGAGATTAGATTGAACGAAATATATGCAATTGGCTCAGCAATCAACGGAAGAAAGAGGCCGTAAGGAAAAGTGGATAGATAAAAAATGATAAACAGAAAGAAAAATGGGGAAGATTAGGGCTGATTGTTAATGTTGGGTGTAAGTTAGGACAGGAAAAAAAAAAGTTTTTGGCTTGTGAATATAGCTTGGTACTTGATGCAATTGGTGATCTTCACCCGTCACTGTTGATGATAATTGAAGATATATTTCGTGTTTTTGTATTTCTGTATGTCTGTATTTGTGTAATTTTATATGTACAAATCGATATGCAGGAGATAAGAGAGAGAGGGGCATCCGAAGATTTGTATCCTATCTGATCCATGGATACTGAAGTTCCAAGATTCTCTAGATGAAGAAGGTCGTGTGCATGGGCTTTTCTCAACCAGCCCTTTCGTCATATCTTCGGGTCGGAACAGGCGGCCGCCTCTTGGTAGGTTCGTGAGGGATATTCCGGAAGTTCAGCATTTCATAGCTCTTTTCCCATGAGGAAAAATTATTGAATTTGAAGCTCAGAACCATGAGACTTCTTACAGCAAATAAGGCCTCGTTCTCGAGGGGCAATGAGGTATTGAAAGCCTTCATTGGGCTGAGGAATAATGCTACAAGGAGTGTGAGAGTCTGTGGACAATGTCGATATAATTCTTCAGTGGCAGGTGTGTTTACACACAACCCCTCAATTTACGAAGCGCCACTAATACATTTCAAATAGACCTCTCGTCCAAGGCTACGAATGCTTCGGATCCTATTTCCTCCAAAGAATATAAGAAAGATGAGTGGTACAATGTGCCACAATCGATTACTGATTCCCTCTCTCGAAGTCTACATACAACCTTAGATCATCCTATTTCCATAACTCGCTCAATAATCGAATCAAGATTCCCCTCACCTACCTACAAGTACCATAATACATTCTTCCCCGTCGTATCTACGCATCAGAATTTTGATTCTTTAGGGTTCCCATCCGATCATCCTGGGCGAAGTAAGACGGATACATACTATATCAATAAAGAAACGGTATTACGAACCCATACAAGTGCGCACCAAGCAGATGTGTTTCGCAGTAACCAGAGTGAAGGTTTCCTTATTAGTGCAGACGTATACCGCAGAGATGCAATCGATCGAAGCCATTATCCTATTTTCCACCAAATGGAAGGGGCAAGGATGTGGGACAGAACCAAGGTTCCCAATGGGGACATAGCAGCTGCTGTATGGAAAGATATCGATGCTCTCCCTAAGCATGATATGAAAGTCGAAGATCCAAATCCACCTTTTCACGCAGAAAGAAATCCATTACAAGGAGAGCATACCGAAGCGGAAGCTGAAGCTATTGCGGCACATCTCAAGAAGAGCTTGGAGTTGATGGTGGTAGAGATATTCTCTCGCGCAAAGCAAGCAGCCATAAAAGCAGATCCCAATTTCATCGATGAGCCGCTAAAAGTAAGGTGGATAGAAGCTTATTTCCCGTTCACAAGTCCATCTTGGGAGCTAGAAATATTTTGGCAAGGGGATTGGTTAGAAGTACTTGGATGTGGTGTTGTTAAACAGGATATCATGCAGAATGCAGGTGTGCCAGATCAATTAGGATGGGCGTTCGGTATAGGGTTGGAAAGAATCGCCATGTTACTTTTTGAAATCCCAGACATCAGACTGTTTTGGTCCAAAGATGAGAGGTTCCTAAGTCAGTTCAAAGGAGTTTCGGAGAACCTAGAGAATTTGAGGAGATATATTCCATTCTCGAAACATCCTGCATGCTACAAAGATGTTTCCTTTTGGTTACGCTCATCCTCTTCAGCAGGAGGTGGTAATGTGGCCAATGCGCATGATTTCCATGAGAATGATTTCATGGAGATTGTCAGGGATATAGGAGGAGACAGAGTGGAGGATGTCAAAAAGGTAGATGAATTTACACATCCGAAAACTGGCCGCAAGAGCATGTGCTATAGGATTAATTATAGGAGTTTGTTGAGAACTCTAACGAACGAAGAGACGAATAAAATGCATGAAGAGGTAAAAAAGGAACTGGCTGGGAAACTAGGTGTAGAGTTAAGATGACCGATGGTAGAGAAGGAAGTCTAAAATATGTATAGCTATTTCTTGTATAATAAGTCTATTACGATACCCAAAAGAAGCCTCCTCAATTTGCATTTAGCACATAGACTCGAGCAATCAATGAAGTTCGTGCTTCAATCTTTATATATCTGAAGTTTGTTCGTTGGGATACCACTGTACACACTCCAGGAGCTTTGGTATGGTACCTTACCTTTTCCGGTAAGTTCAAAATTTGGGGCTCATCAGGAATAGCTCTGATCAACTAAAGCGCACCGGGACCTTCCAAAAATACCTAAGCCAGATCGCAAATGGTACTCACCGGGCGTAATTTATACTTTTTGTGATCTGATACCCAAGCTTCAACCCCCGCATACGTCATTATTATTGATCTGCATCAATTAATCGACTAGCTAGCAAACAAGCAAATAAGTAACACAACATCTATATTTTCACTCGAATCAATTCAGGTTGTTAAGAGAAAGGGTCAAGAATATACTCATACACATGAAGAATAAGAACCCCTTAAAACAGAGAATAACAAGCAAGCAAGCAAGCAAGCAAGCAAGCAAACAAACAAACGATTAAAACGATTAAAATGACGGAAGCTACGCATACAAAATTGATGGATACGGAGAGGGGAGGGGAGAACACACAGTAAGTTGCTTTCCATACCTTGATCCTGAAAACAGAATTGAGCTATTGAGAGATGTCATGAAGTGATGATATACTGATGCAATGGGCTTAGATATGAATCCCAAATATATTTACGCAGTCGCCTGCTAAAGACCAGGGGACTTTTGGAGGTAATTTTTTCTTTTTCATCTTCCCTCTCTTTCAAGCTATCTATGATATTCTCAAATTCACCCCTTTTCATTCTTGTCCTTCCACCCACCTTCCAAATCTCAAACAGTATCTGACCCTGCGGAATAGACTCGACAGGACCCTCCGAAGCCACTCTCCAAAAAGCCGCAGAACACAAAGCGCGTGGCGAGCGAACGGCGGAGAATATTAGATACGGAGAGGCGATTAGTGAGCATGGGTTTGGAGGGGAGACGTAGGGAAATAGTATGGGGGTTGGGGGCGGAGAGAATAAGGAGGAGGACGGAGGATACGAGGAGAAGATGGGTTATGGAGGGTGGAACGAGTTGTGGTTGATAGAGAGGGAATGGTGTGAAAGGGAGAGGAGGGAGTGGAAGGGAAATAGTGTTTACTAGATTATGGGATTTCGTTCAAGTTCTGTGGTGTTTGGTTGAAATTAGATGAGAATAGATATCAATGATTTATTTTGTATATGTATTTGTATGATGTACCAATCATCGAATCGACCGGTTTACTCACACCAAATGACATCGATTAGGCATCCTCTCCGAGTCTCCATTAGCGGATCTCTAACTCCGTTTCCTACAGCAGAATAGTGTCTGGATAGTGGCGAAAAAGCGAGAATGCGATCCCATAGCTAGATGGCAATTACGATAGAACAAAGGCGAACAAAGCTCGCGCTCAAGCCGAAGGATGCGCAGACATACCTAGTGTTTAGTATATGGACATGGACGAATTTCCTAGTTATCCACGTGGTATGGTGCTAGGATAGACGAGGAACTGAGGGGTCAGGCCCCCATGTTGTGTAACTGGTGAAGGAAGGTATACGGTCAGAGGGGTGCTTACCCGCCCAGTGTAAGAAAAGTGACTGAAATCGATTCAATATCCAGAAAGTCTTCGATGTGTTGTGGAAACTCTTGGGTTTCTTGGGGTAACGTAAGATTGTCTTAGCAAATGGTTTTTAGTCTCCGTGGAACTAGTCGATCCGTTGATCACGGCGTAGTTGCCGTCGTGATTGCGGCATTGGTGAAATAGCATGCAAGCTATTTCAATTGTAGGGTACTATAAGTATAACCTTAATGAATTGTAGAATAGTAGAGGAGTATTAGAACAGACCATATTTGATAAAGCAAGTTGGTTCTGAATAGAGAAGCTGTCGCGTATCACAGCAAGGGATCATATATCGAGGTTCCTAATGGGATACTCGAGCCGTTGGTTCTGGAACAGGCTTCTTGGTAAGATTGGTTAAACTGGGTACCAAGAGTTTGGTAATTCGTGATACAGCATATGTTCGAATGCTACAGTGGACGGTACTATGCAGAAAGCGTATAATAGTACAGTAAGTGCATGTAGGTCGGTGATGTTGTATCCTTGGATTCGAATCAGAATGCTGACCTTCTACCCCCCCTGTCGGAACATAGTCTTGGCATTGCGTGTGTTGAAGTCGATAGAGGGAGACGGTTTTGTATATGATATGTGATTTCTGATGTAGGAAGCAGTTGCCAGCCATTTTAATGAGCAGACTTCAGTTGGTCCGAAGTGACTTTTTTGACTACCTAGGTAATGGACTGGATAACTTCGGTTGTGAGAACTCATAGAACATACAAACTGTGCTACTCAACCGAAGCCGACGCCGGCATCGCAACTCAGAGAGTTCAGACCACCCCTTAAGATTTGGAGGGACCGAGGGGAATATCTTTCTCAATATTGTTCCACTTTTTCAACCCCACTACAAAGCTTGAGAGCTTCCAGTCGGAGACCGATGAGATTCTCTTCTTTACTAAGCTGGTGATAAGTGGACATTCCTTTCCGTTGGGAATTGCGGCAACACGGATATCGTTTTAAATTCAATCTAATTGGATACGGAAACGTGAGACCGATGTATAATAGACCTGAGTAAGAAGGATTATGTGGGGATTGATGTTCGATATTCGATGTTCGACGGCACCAGGAACAATGAAGTATATCTGACATGCTAGAACGAAAAATGAGTCTCCTCGAGGTAGAGATAGCGAAGGATTTCAAAGAAGAGGAAATATTGTATTAGGAGCACTCTAGATGCATCAATTCCTTCTCGTCTACAACCCCGAGCGATGGAAATAGACCTTGAGCAGCCATAATTGTCACAAGATCTGCAATTATTTGAATTCTTTCCCTACAGCAAATGCAAAGCTTATGCACTTAACCCCACACACATCCCTAGCAAAGGGGAGGGAATCCCGAAAAATGTTAGTTTGAATTAGTTCGAAATTGGTATTTGGAGCCGCCGGAGTGTATTCGCTTCGCACACAGCAGGCTAGCGACTCGTGGAAAGGAGTTGCAACTTGTTAAGAAACAATATGGATTAAGTATATCGTAATAAGCAGTAATAAAGAGCATGAAGAAACCAATCAGAAAGAAGGGAAATGGGAAAAGCATACTAGGACATAGATTCATTAACCGGGGTAAATCAACACAAACTACCTTGGGTGTTGCATGTTGTAGCGACACAAAGTCCATTGCCCCGAATTCTACTACAGCTAAAGACCCAGCTGATTCCTTTCCCATTATCTTACATTCTCATTCCCATTCCCTTCTTTATACTTCTTCTTCATGATTGAAATCGCACTTGATTGAATCTTCTTCTTATTCACTCTCCTCAAGCATTATACATTACGCATTCCGACTGTTCACGTACTTGAATTTCGTCACCGATTATTGGTGCACAAAGAAAGGAGAGACATTATACTTCCACGCCCCCGCATTGCGGTAAGACTAAGTAAATACCAAGCTCGTAAATACCAAGCTCGCGGCGTAGACCTTCACTCCATCTTTCACATCTCAATCAATTCACAATACCACAATACCGGAAATATAGCAATGTCTGAAGGAAGGGTAAAGCCATCTACTCCAGTAGTAGCAGAAGCTCATGATGTCGACACTTTCCGTGAGTCAAAACCTCAAGCTATCCGTGCCGAATATGCAGTTACTGACCCATCATCCTACAGATCCCCCGCAAAAGATGTTTGACAGTAAGCCCTCAATCCTCAGACCCACGAGAGGTCGCATGCCGGTTAATTATTGCGGAATACTAACAGTTTTTATGTAGAGCATCCAAGCAAACCCCATTTAAGCGGTAAGATCATAATTCCCCCCCTTTTTGGCAGAAATCATGGAAACTGATAGCAACAGGACTCGACGAATACAAGAAACTCTACAATGAATCGATCAAAGAGCCCAATAAGTTCTGGGGCAGAATGGCCCGTGAACTTCTTACCTGGCATAAGGATTTCGAGACTGTACACAGCGGATCGTTCGTTGGCGGTGATAATGCTTGTTTCTTGGAGGGTCAACTAAATGCTTCGTATAATTGTGTTGATCGTCATGCGATTAAGAACCCAGATAAGCCAGCTATCATCTACGAAGCCGATGAGGCTAGCGATGGTCGCACCCTTACATATGCTGAGCTTCTGCGAGAAGTTTGCAAAACCGCGTATGTTCTCAAACAAATGGGTGTCAAGAAGGGAGATACTGTTGCGATTTATTTGCCTATGATTCCAGAAGCTGTTATTGCTTTTCTGGCTTGTTCACGTATCGGTGCAGTTCACTCTGTAGTCTTTGCTGGTTTCTCATCCGATTCTCTCAGGGATAGAGTTATTGATGCTCAATCGAAAGTTGTCATTACTTCCGATGAAGGCAAGCGTGGTGGAAAACTCATTGGCACAAAGAAGATTGTGGACGATGCCCTGAAACAATGTCCTGATGTCACACACTGCTTGGTTTACAGACGCACCGGTGCGGATGTTCCAATGACCAAAGGACGTGATTGGTGGTGGCACGAGGAGGTCGAGAAATGGCCATCTTACATTGCTCCAGAGCCAATGAACTCTGAGGATCCATTGTTCTTGCTTTACACTTCTGGATCAACTGGAAAACCAAAGGGTGTTATGCACTCAACAGCCGGATATCTTTTAGGTGCGGCAGCTACTGGAAAGTATGTTTTCGATATTCACGACTCAGATAAATTCTTCTGTGGTGGTGATGTCGGATGGATTACTGGTCATACATACGTGGTTTACGCCCCTCTTCTTCTTGGCGTTGCAACTGTTGTGTTTGAAGGAACTCCAGCATACCCAAATTTCTCCAGGTATTGGGATGTCATTGAAAAACACGAGGTCACACAATTCTATGTTGCGCCTACAGCACTCAGATTATTGAAGCGTGCCGGTGATCAACATGTCAAAGCACAGATGAAGCACTTGAGAGTATTGGGATCAGTTGGTGAACCAATTGCTGCTGAGGTCTGGAAATGGTATTTCGAGATTGTTGGAAAGGAAGAAGCTCACGTTGTTGACGTAAGACCATCTTGATCTGGTCATTGAAATTAATACTGACATTAGTGTAGACCTACTGGCAAACTGAGACCGGTTCCCATGTTATCACTCCTCTCGCAGGTGTCACTCCTACTAAGCCTGGTAGTGCATCGCTTCCATTTTTTGGTATTGAGCCTGCGATTATCGACCCTGTCTCCGGAGAAGAAATTCACGGAAATGATGTCGAAGGTGTATTGGCTTTCAAGCAACCATGGCCTAGTATGGCTCGTACCGTTTGGGGTGCGCACAAGAGATATATGGACACCTATTTGAACGTCTACAAAGGATACTACGTAGGTTTCACTCTCCAATTTTTCTTTGCAGCATACTAACAGGATACAGTTCACTGGTGATGGAGCAGGACGTGATCACGAAGGTTATTACTGGATTCGAGGCCGTGTTGACGATGTCGTCAATGTCAGCGGTCACCGTCTCTCTACTGCCGAAATCGAAGCTGCTTTGATTGAACACCATGCTGTCGCTGAAGCTGCCGTCGTTGGTATCAACGATGAGCTTACCGGACAAGCAGTCAACGCTTTCGTCGCTATTAAGGACGGCCATGAGGTCGACGATCAGTTGAAGAAGGATCTCATTTTACAAGTCCGAAAGAGTATCGGTCCATTCGCAGCTCCAAAGGCATTATTTGTTGTTCCAGATTTACCAAAGACTAGAAGTGGTAAGATTATGCGTAGAATTTTGAGAAAGATTCTAGCGGGTGAGGAGGATCAATTGGGCGATATTTCTACGGTATGTTTGACACTTTCCCCTTGGATGAAAAGTACTAGTGCTAACATCGATATGTAGCTCTCCGATCCAAGTGTATGTCGAGAAAAATCATCGATACGTTCACAGCGCAAGAAAGAAGTAGAGTAATGAAAAGAGGTACATTGGATATTCTAATGATGGGAGAGAGGAGTTTTACATTGTTTATTGCTTTTAATGCATGCAGATTATGTCATGCTAGTTTATCTTTTCCTTATAGTCATTGGACTTGACTCGAAGAAGTTCTGTTTAGCAATATTGGAGGACTCGTGATGAACTTCGGTTTCGGTTGGTCTTCAGGGAATATCAGGGGGTTAGGTTACTTTTATTTGATTGGTATTTAGCTGAGTATGATGAATCAAGAATCTTTTATATGATAGTTCCATTAATACTCTTCTATGCTTTGCTTACTCGAAGTGCTTATATCTATATCTATATAATCTATAACATGCATGACATGAAACCCGATCGGCTTTTGAGATTCGAGGTTCGAGATTGGAGATTGGCGATTAGGGTGAGATGGATTGTAAGACTTGATCAACTGCGCCCGGAACACATATGCCGAAACGGAAGGGGACTTGGCATGGTGAACTTGGCGTGTCCACTCTGAGGGGCTTGGCTGGCGATGATTTGATGGGTTGGGATGTGTACCTCCTATCTCCTTTGTTAAGGTGTTGCACAGCCTCTTTGGAGAAGCTGAAGATGATGAGTGTGTTGGGGATGGATTGTGGATGTGGATATGGATGTGGATGAGAGATGGGAGGGCTGGTGTCTTGGTATGATGGTATGAAGATTGGTGGGGAATGAGGGGGGAGAGTTTGTAATGGGTATGTACCGTTTGAGAGCGTGATGGCGCGATGAGTATCTTATCTTGGGATCGTTAGGTTAGGGCGTGAGGGTATGATGGACTCGTCATTCATTGCGGTTGTTTTGGGTGGGATGCGAGAGGTTGAGTTGAGAAAATGGGTGTGCTACGGGAACGTCGGAATCGTCGGAATCGGGATAGGCTCGAGGGGAGGGGATATGGGTATCGTGGATAGTGTAGAGTGTAGTGTAGTGTAGCATGGCATGGCATAGCATAGCCTCACACTGGTGGTGGTGGTGGTTTATGTGGCGGAGGAGATTGCGTGGACGTGGATGGGTGAGGGGAGTGAGGTTTGGGTGGTGTGATATGGGGAGTAGGGGATTGGAATGGGAGATGGGAGATGGGGAACGGTAATTTAGATGGGTGGATAGTTTTGATGATTTGATGAGTTGTGTTTGGCGGAGATGGGAGCTAGGTATTCTGTTCGGCCGGTTGTATGTATATGTCGATTTTGAAAGCTATGTCTTGTGGTCATGTTCAACTCGTCTCGTCAAGCATATCTACAGCATATCTACGCAAATCTACAGCAAACCTATTGTAGCAAATACATCCCCAGTTCATTAGAGAGTGGCACGTGATTATGATCGGCAGGAATTCATATTGATATTGATCGTAATGAGTCTAGTTTCTATGTAGTTTTGACAGACTGCTGGCGAATCATTATGATACCTTTGCGGGACTAGGTACAGAGTAGGTAGATAAATGCAGTCTGAGTTGATCCCTTTGAAAATCCCATGTATGGATCTTCATTAGTCCCGGTTTGTTTGTTTCATGTCATCTCATCTTCTTCCGAGTCCTACCTTATGATAACATGCAAGAACTTTATTGGTTGAGAGGAAGACGGAGATGGATGGATTGGGATGATGATGCTGGGGTTATTGGCTGTGACGCGATGTTATAGGTTACCCCAGGTTCGTTTGAATCCTTTTTGAAAGAATCAATCGTAGGAGAGAGGGGAGGGGCAACGAATTACAAGACAATAGAACGGTTTTCTTTGATTCGAGTCAAGGCCAAGGTCAAGGTCAGAAAGAGGTCAGGAGAGGTGCATTACTCCGCCACATGGTTGGTATGTATTGCCACCATCTAGAATCCCCAGAATGCAGATGGAAAAGAATAAAGTTCATCCATCGGTCGAAGATTTCGGGTTTAAAGAAGAAACCTTATGGAAAGACAAGCTGGCGGGCCAAAAGAAGAAGAAGAAGAAGAAGCAGCAGCAGAAGATAATGGATGAACTGATTGATTGATAATGAATTGATAATAATGATATTAAGCCAAGAGAAATTAGTTTCAAATTTGGCTGCATCCCAAGACATTGGATTTCCTAAATTCATTATTCTTTTCTTCTGCATCGTCTCGTATCCATCGTATTAGTTTGCCGGTCTTCCAGTCGGGTATCCCAAATATATGTAAAACAACAGCTCAGCCACGGTTTGATTCCATTCATTGTATTGTCCCCCAACGATAGGACGGACAACCAGTACCTACAACCAACAAACGATATCATTAGAAATCCAATACATAGCATCACATACACAGAACGACAACGATAGAAGGCAAGACGAGAAGGAGAAGTCTTTGTGTTTGTGTATTTCGAGTATTTGAGGGGGCTGAAACGATATTTGAACAGTCCTTTCGTCTCAACCTTTCCATCGATTAATCAATACAGTCAACAATAAGAAAGGGAAAGAGGGTATTTGTTACAATTTACAATTTACGATCTACAATTTGTTCTCCGAGAAGGATTGTATTAAATACTACCTAGGTACCTACCTACTACAGTCTGACAGAGTAGATCCGTCCAAACTCCCGTCTACTAGTTCAATTGCGGAAAAGGTTACTACCTACCAGTACTAGACAATCATTAACTTTTTCTACTTACAAACATTCACATTCACATCCACATCCAATTTACATCCACGCGATTCCTACAAAAACCTCATCACATCATCACCACCACCTCGTTCTTTAAAACTATTATACGATCATAATTCGAGTCGCTCTTTTTGGCTTAAACCCTGTTCACAATAAAGAAGAAAGAATATAATACTTTGGACACTTCCGAGACTTTCCACAACTCCGAGTTACGCATGAGATAATCAAGGGTACAACATTCTTTTACTTGGTCCTTTGCGATACGAGAGGAGCGGGTGGTGCTCTCATCAGGCTGTGCCCCAGTCCATTGCAACGGAAGAGTGTGAGGACAACAGGTCAACAATTGTACACAACTATAGATCATGTACATATTGAGGAGTCTTGTCGTACTGACGGCTTTATTTTCAAACTCAATAAATGGTATGTCAAATCTCTCACACATAGATATTCAGTTGAGATCTCAAACACAAACAAAAATATGGCAACTTCTCCCGACGAGCCAACAGCCTTAAAATATGGAGATAATCAAAAGCTAATGGATTAACCTTAAAGCACACTCTAATGAACGGAACCCTTTAACATATATTTCATATGTCGAGACTCCAGTAATTAGAACTCCGTCGCATCGAGTACATGCCTTGTCGAGTTTCGATGTCGAGTTTGGATTGCATGGAGGACAACAACGAGTAAAGCTGTCGCTGCAACCTAATCACGATGTTATTGCGGATGGTGCCACGATCACACATTTAGCTGCCGATGGAAGTGTAAGGACCTCGGAAACTATCGACAGGTCGGCGCATCGAGTATTCAAGGGGTCGACATGGCTACAGCATTACGATGGTGCGGATTGGACAAATGTGGGATGGGCGAGGATAATAGTGAAAAAGGACGGCGATGAACCTCTATTCGAAGGCGCATTTAGATTGGATGGAGATCATCACCATATCCAGACGAAGTCGAGCTTTATGTCTACGAGGCATGCATTGGATCCATCGCTGCCGGAAGAGGGAAAAGAATATATGGTTGTGTGGAGAGATTCTGATATTGGAACTGGTTATACCGAAGATAATGAAGGACTCATGCACCCGGATTTGAGAAGAAGCGCTCGGGAGGGCCCTTCATGTTCAGCGGATGGACTGAACTTCAACACGATGAATAACCCGATCAACAAGTACGAGCCGATGGCGAGAAGGGAAGAGGGATTTTGGGGATCAATCTCGACTCGAGCCATATTTGGAAGGCAGCTCGATACACAATCAGGTGGAAACTCCGCAGGAGTTAACCTTGCTACCACTATTGGATCAACAGCCGGATGTCCTTCTACTCGAAGAGTCGCCCTCGTGGGAATAGCTACGGACTGTACATACACAGCCGCTTTCAACTCTACCGAAACGGCTCGAGAAAACGTCATCCAGGTTCTTAACTCTGCCTCGGTACAATATGAGGATAGTTTCAACATCACCCTGGGTTTACAAAATCTTACCATCAGTGATGCTGCTTGTCCCGCTACTGCATCCTCTTCGGCTCCCTGGAATGTGGGATGTAGTGATAGTGTTACGATTCAAGATCGATTGAATTTATTTTCTGCGTGGAGAGGTGAGCGTCAAGATACTAATGCTTATTGGACTTTGCTTAGTACTTGTGGTACCGGAAGTGTAAGTTTTCATTCTATTTTCACTAGACTGTTATTTGATGACGGAATATTTACGGAAAAGATGGATGAGACACATTGATCATTTACTAATCTCCTTTTAGGCTGTCGGTTTAGCTTGGCTTGGTCAAGCCTGTGTCACGGACGCACAGGTAGCCTCAACATCATCCGGTAATGAAACTGTCAGTGGTGCCAATGTAGTGGTTAGAACCAGTACCGAATGGCAAGTTCTTGCCCATGAAACTGGACACACATTCGGAGCTGTCCATGATTGTACATCATCAACTTGTAATGATGGTCAAACAGTCGCAGCACAACAATGTTGTCCCCTCAGTAGCTCAACTTGTGATGCCGGGGGAGCATATATCATGAACCCCAGCACTTCAAGTGGCATCACCCAATTTTCACCTTGTAGTATTGGAAACATTTGCTCGGCTATCGGCAGAAATGGTGTCAAAACCAGTTGTTTGACTGCAAATAGGGATATCACTATAATTACCGCAAGTCAATGTGGTAATGGAATTGTGGAATCAGGCGAAGATTGTGACTGTGGTGGAACTAGTGGGTGTGGGAGCAATAGTTGTTGTGACCCAACTACTTGCAAATTTACGACAAACTCGGTTTGTGATCCTAGCAATGAGGACTGTTGCACATCGACTTGTCAGTTTGCATCCAATGGTACAGTATGCCGCTCAAGTACCGGTGTCTGTGATCCACAAGAAGTTTGCAGTGGAACTGCTGCTACTTGTCCTGAGGATGCGACTGCTCCTGATGGTAAGATCCCGTAATGTTCTCGTTTTCAAATATAATACTAACTTGTAACAGGAACTTCTTGTGGCAATTCTTCCTCTTTGTCCTGTGCTTCAGGTCAATGTACTTCGCGCGATCTTCAATGCAAAACCATTATGGGATCATACACCACAGGTAACGACACATATGCCTGTTCCTCCTCCGGTTGTCAAATCTCCTGTGCTTCGCCTGAATTTGGCTCCAACGTCTGCTACTCCATGCAACAAAACTTCCTCGACGGAACATCTTGTCAAGGTGGTGGCAAATGTTCTAACGGTGATTGCAAGGGTGCATCAGTCGGCAAAGAAATCACTTCCTGGATTGATGAACATAAGAATCTCGTGATAGGTATCGCTTCTGCAGTCGGCGCTTTAGTCATCTTTGCAATACTCAGTTGCTGTATAGGAAGGATGAGAAGGAGAAAGGCAATTAGATTAGCAAAGGAAAGAGCTATTAATAACCCGCAAGGTTGGCCGCAAGGACCGAATATGTGGCAAGCTCCTCTGAGTGGTCCCAGAGGAGGGGGAGGAGCGGCGGCTCCTGGTGGAGGTACTTGGGTAGATGGAAGGTGGAGACAGGAACCACCTGGATGGCAACCAAGTGTTAGGTATGCTTGATTTGGAAGAGTTTATAGTTTATCTTTGGGCATGGGAAAGTGCATGGCATACATTCATTATGCATTATATACATCACATGGTGTTTTGGATTGATTCTATGGGGGTCTTGGTATAGGTTCGATGGAACGAAATCAGACATGGCGTTTTCGGGTCTTGGGATTCTTGGGTATAAAGAGGACGGATGGCTTATGGATTGGTATACTTATATATTAAATACCAGCATACAGCATTACTATGTTCATTTATTATGTTTACTTCTATACTTTTTTATTTAGTTACTTATTTATCTATTACATTGTGGTGGCAAAAGAAGAGAGCGGGGTGAGAGAGAGAGGGAGAGAGGGAGGGGGATGAATGAATGAATGAAATTGATTTGGCCAATCGGACTTTTCCAATTGTGAAATCTGAAATTTGAAACATACAATTTTGAAATCCAAAATCTGGAATTGTGAATTCTTTGGGGAATACTGAGGTTTGAGGTTTGGGAGGAGAGTGGTTGTTGGTTGTTGGCTGCTGGTTTCTGGTGACTGGTGACTGGTGACTGGTGGGAGTGTTGAGCTTACAGATGGGACAATGGGACAATAGGTTTGTAGTTCAGGAAGTTGAAATGCGTGAGAATTGAAGATGGATGGGTGGATGTGTAGGTGAATGTGTAGGTGAATGTGTAGGTGAATGTGTAGGTGAATGTGTAGGTGAATGTGTAGGTGAATGTGTAGGTGGATGTGTAGGTGAATGTGTGGGTGGATGTGTAGGTAGATAGGGTGGTGGATATGGATATGTGATTGCAATTTTTACCTGGACTTGGACTTGTGATGGTGATGGTGACGGTGATAAACTCTACGTGGATGTGTATAGTAAGTAGAAGGGTAGAAGGGTAGAAGAGCATACTAATATCGCCGAATTAAAACTACATCAATACAACTAAATATATTAACTCCCGTCTCCTTTCTTCTCTTCTCTCTTCTCCTTCTCTTCTCTCTTCTCTCTTCTCCTTCTCTCTTCTCTTCTCCTTCTCTTCTCTCTTTTGTGACTTGCCCTGTTCTATGTTCTATTCTACTTACTATTTCTAATCTTCTATCTGCCTTTCTCTTTGGAAAAACTGGGAGAGGGAGAGAGAGGGAGAGAGAGGGGAGAGAGAGGGAGAGAGAGGGAGGAATGAACAAAATGAAACAAATAACTGACAAAAAAACCCCGAAAAAACCAGAGGGAGTATAAGATGTAAGAGATAAGATATAAAACATATGAAAAGGAAAGAGAGAGTACAAGAGAAAGAGGAAGAGAAACATAAAGCGAACAATGAGATTAATTACAGTATACCTACCTTGAAGATAAGAATATTCATCTACCTAGAAAATACCATTCATTCAACCTTTACATATTACATATTCGCACTTATCATCTGTAAAGAAAGAATCTCTCTCTCTCTCTCTCTCTCTCTCTCTCTCTCTATCCATCCATTCAATGTGCACTACAACCCAAAAGGAAAAAGAAGAGGAAGAAAGAAACAAGTTCATGGAGATCATTCATTGAGAAGGGTCTAAATAGTGTGTGTACCTATGTATTGATCATTGCAATCCTTTCCTATCCATTTAGATACTGTAGAATCTTTAGGAAAACGTCCTGTAAACGCCAATCCTACCCAGATAATGCCCATCCACCTCCACGGTATGCAATTATTGATTGTACATTTTATCTTATTTTGTGTATAGTTCTTTTGTTTTTGCTTCTGTTTTTGCTTTTGTTTTTGCTTTGATATTTCCCTAGTCGTTGCCAATCTAGTGTAAGGAACACTTTTCTTTGATCTTCCTTGGGACAAACTAAATCAAATGACATCGATGTATGTCGCTGGTTCTGGTTCGAGAATCAAAAGACATGCCTCTTAAAAACGGAGAGGGTGGAAAAGCCCAATTATATCCATCGTCATGAAAAGTAAACCAGAGACTCATTTCCTCATGACAAACTTCTAATACCCTTTCGTCAACCATGAACAGATACCCTTTACCATCCACTTTGACCATTTTGGCCATATGGAGTAGCACCATAAGGAGTAGCTGCACCACCCGCACCACCCCAAGCATTACCCCCACCATATGGCGTAGCATAGCCCGGGTCTTGCCAACCGTGGCCATTCATACCAACGTCTGGACTTTGAGGCGCATCATATCCACCACCATTAGCCTGGCCATCTCCCTCGGTAAGATCCTGAAGGACTGCAGCCAACTTCTGTTGCATGACTTTGATGCCTTGCTGAATAATTGCATCGGGCTCTAGGTTGCCAATTGATTCGACTTCGAAGTAAAAGTTATTGGGAACGGCATCGTAATCAAAGGGGGCGCCTTCTTGGGCTGGCTCTTCCCAATCCGCATATTTACTCTTGGGCCTGTGGTGGCTAAGTAAGCATAATTTCTTGGTCCCACTAAAGGATCATTTACATACCATTCCTTTGCAGCATCATGTTCATACCACAAATCGATATGCTTCAATTTGTTGTGGGGATCATATTCAAAGCCGACGGCAGCTGTAGGTGCCCATTTCGCATGTTCCTTCGCAATACCCTTCAATGCTATACATTTCATGCGCAACTCCTGTCCCTTTCTCAATTTGGCAATGACTGGTCCGAGTCCATCTGGATCCGTGATGACAGGATTTCCAACCCATTTGTTAGCTCGTTGAGGATCAACCACCAAATCGCGAGCATAAACTTTCATGATTTCATCACCCGTACATCTTGCGTGGAGAGTAAGTGTAACACTGCAAAGTTCGCAGTTTCCTTCGCAATCGCAATCTCTCGTGTAGATAACATCATCACAATTTTTCGAGTTTAATGGGATAAGACCAAGTCGATGCGCGATGAATTCATCTGCTAGGACTGATGTATTGGCTTCGATTTGGACTCGATCGATAGCGATTGTTGGGACTTCTGAGAGAATTGTTCGACGGAGCGAGTTTGCAAAGGAGAGGTCTACGTTGGATAATTCAAAGTCGACGTGATGTGAGCCAGCCTATGATATCGTGCGCATGAGCTTCCAAAGCATTAAATTCAGCTATAGAAATGTGGAGTATACCTCTGTGATCTTGACTTGAGGTCCTGAGGACTCTTGGTCCATTACCATAGGATCGTAATCCATATTGGGCGACTTGACAAAGAAATTTGCTGATGGGCGAATTACTTGGGCTGGCCTTGTGGAGGACTGAAATCCGGAGAACGCGAGGATAGACAACCTAACCCCTTAGGTTGAACTTGATTCCAACTCCAAATAATTTCCTGAATAGTCTGAGCCACGGGTGATAATGAATTTGAAATGACTGTGGGTATTCTGCAAGGCTGAAGTATCTGGTGATGAAATTTAGGTTCTGCAATGACAATACGAAAGATACAGCGGTTGATAGAGGCTGAAGGAACATCCATCCCTTGTCTCGGAGAATTGGGGGAAGAGTTTACCCGAGCCTCGTTTGAATGTTGATTACATAATCTTACAACCGCTTCGGTCGTACGCCAAAAGGTGGATAGGAGGCTGTGCTGCGTAGAAGGTAGAAGGGCCAGAACATGAGATCAACTCGGACAAGACCTTGTGGCAATGGTACGAAGGAAAGACTGACTATTGAGAATATTATACGATGATGCGTAAATCCTAACTACGCCTCGAGAGACCTGCTGAAATATTGAAAACGGTCCTTACAGTCTTGAAAATTTCCCATGACGGCTATATGATTCTTTGTCATTTCTCGTCTGCAAGCGGGTGCGTAAGAAGAAGGCTGAGTATTATCTAGAGGGGGATGTTGGGGGATGTTTGTTGCAAAGAGGCCTACGTGATTCTAACCTGCAAATCATTTTGAACTTGATTGGAGTAGACAGGTGAAACTCTTTACACTTGTAACCTTAATGATTCACAACCCGCCATGCCGTTGTTTTTCAGGATTCAAGTCAGTCTTTGATTGTCATGATGATGTGAGTGGACCAATAAAACTAAAGCTTATATTATGGAGGAATTATCGCTGCGCCCTCAACGAGAGATATGAAGACGAAACTCTAGCAAAGGATACAGACTGGGCGAGCTGGGCAATCGAGGACCAATCTCACAAGTCACAATCTCGTACATGCTTCCATCTAATCCCCGTCGCCAATCTGGGCTTTGTCGTTGGGCCATCTCCAAGATGATGAATTGGATCTAGGCGGTTAAGTTTTTGGCGACGAAGTGGAACCGTTTTCTACTGAAGATTCGAATTTCGTGTACAGAGTACGCAAGAGCCACTAGGTAGAAGATGCGAAGGCAGTGTTCTAATGCTTCCTAGGTTTAACAGGTCGCCATGGTATGAAGTCCCTCGTACTCGAAGATCCCAAGAAGGACACGACTAAGACCCCACAATATGGAAATCAAAACAATCTTAAGACATGGACAACAAGTAGATCTAAGCTTTCCATGAGGACTGCAAGTTGTAAGTTGTAAGTTGTTTGGTGTTTTCAGTGGGTTTGGTATCTCCTGGCATTGATGGCATGGATAGGTATGGAAGGGTTCCTTCTTTTGGCAAATCATTCCCCATTCCCATTCTTGCATTTGCGCAATGTTGAGGCTCAGCATTGGAGCATTGGAGCCTTTGAGCATTGATCCATGGTCGATCGATCATCCATCATGCAGCAAATAATGAACCGGATGATAGATATCTGGCACTGTAGGTTATTACTCTGGAGTCTGTAGGTAATTTCTGAATCACTATCACTATCACGTAGCATTACATAGCCGTGACATCCAAGCGACCTAGAAATCTCCTAGAAATCTCGTACTGTATGCACCTAGGTAAGCGTACATAACATATTAACATAACCATGAATATAACACATTGCAATAAAGTCTTGGAATTATTTGACAATCTCTCTGCCGGATATTCCGCTTTCCTCAAGGGTCTTTCTTCACCTCCTTCTCACCTCCCTCTTCCCATTGAAAACGAAGGAAGAAACACGGATGAATTCTGGAGACTTGGCTAGATTGGTCATGATGTTTCGCAGTTACGTCGGACGCGTTGATGGAAGCGCTTAATGAGTATTCCGTATGAGATATCAAAATCAGACTCGGATCAAGTGGCTGGGAAAGCTGGAATAAGAAAGTCTTGACTAATGCCATCGTGATTGAACCGCGTATTCTATTTTCTCTTGTATCAGAGACACCGAACGACAAGACAACTTGATAAGAAACATGGTTACATCGTGCATGACAAGACATTGCTCATTCATGGCTTTCTCGTGTGTGTGAATTTGTACCTTCGTACCTTCGCACTCCAACTCAACTCCGTATCTACCCAGCGAGCCAGATAGGGACTAATTAACTAGTACGCAAGTGAAAACCTGCTAATCCATCCACACTAAAACTTTGTTTTGCTGCTGCGCCGCTGCGCCATCATTCGCCTCCACGCAAACAAGTCAAGAGGACCCTTGCCAGGCCGGGACCACCACTTTTAATGTCCGGAAACTGCTAGATACAGATTGCACATTATCAAGCTCCAGTTCTTTTACAAGCAAGTACAAAGACAACTAAAAGCCCTCTTCGTTCTCTGGAAAATAACTCTTCTCTATCCAGCTTTCAATCAAGAATAAATACATCTACCTTCCTACCTCTCTATTCGTAAGAAACTACAAATCCTTCTCGAAAAGGGTAAACTAAACGACATATAAGAAACTCGTCTATCAAAGCGCTCTTCTTCCTTCACCGAAACTCATACATCTACATTTATTTTACTACAACTACAACTACAACCACAACCACAATCAAAACACCACAATTCAATCACAGATTATAATCATGTCATCTCCAACTTCCCCAACTGGAAGTACTCTTTCTTCACGCAGAGGTTCCCACAAATCGCTTTCCCTCGATCTCTCCAATCTCCCCCCTCTCTCACAACCCACACCTCCCTCCAACACCCTCCTCATAACGAATCTCAAAGACAGCGAGATCTTCCGCGCAGACAACCTCCAATCCATCAAAGAACTCATCAACACCTCGGCCCCCATCCATTCCTGGGCCCCATTAAAATCCTTCTCCCGCATCATCGTCTCCTTCTTCTCCGAAGAATCCGCCATCCGCATCCGCCAAATCCTCGACGGCGAAGAAATCATGGGCGAGCGCATGCGCGTCTACTTCGGCCAACCGACCTCCATCTCCCCAAAAGACACGCATCTCAATCTCCCCGACGCCGGAAAACTTTTCTTCATCTCTCCCCCTCCCTCTCCTCCCCACGGCTGGGAAATGAAAATGGAAGATGCCCCTAATAAGCAAGTGCACGCCGAAGATCTCGCCGAAGCCCTCGCGAAATTGCATCATCGTCCCACCACCGATTTGCCCGCGAGTCCCATGAGCGATAATGGCGAGTCGTTGAAAAATGGTCGGGGAAGAAGCGCGAGCACAACTACCATCTATGATCCCCAGGCTCATGGACATAGTCCCAACCTTCCTGCAATCGCGGTTGAGGATACCACTGGCGAGGATTGGGGCGTGTCTCCGCTGGAGATGGAGAAGCCGATCTTGGCGCATACTGCTAGGCCGCCGGTTGAGTTGATGGAGTTTTAGATGCGAGTGGCTGTGCGGAGAGATGTGTATATGATATGATGGTAGTCTGATTTGGAGAATTTTGGAGAGGGCATCTTTTTTTTGTTGGTCGGCTTTGGGCATTTCAGTGGCGTTCGCTTGGGGTTGAAGCAAAAAGATTATTCTCGTTGCGTTTGGTTGTTTTCTTAGGTGCATTGCGAGGAGTTGAGAAGCCGGGCGTGGCGTTACATGAGATAGTAAATGCTACGGCATACGGCGCGTTTGTATGATACATGAGAGGAGCGGGATTAGTTTAGGATCTAGAGAGAAGATCCATGATGATAGTCATGCGAAATACAAAAATATTCTACTAAATAACGTTCTCAAAAGTGCTCTGGATTTCATTGCTAGATTGTGACGCAAAGTTGTAATGCGATACTTCCCGCTACTGTGTACAGGAAGAAAGCAATAATGATACAAGATATGACAAAATAACAGTTCATGATTTCCCTTCCTCCGTACTCCTCATCCCCACAACCAAAGCACAGCCCTTCCCATCGCCACCACGCCCATCACCAAACTCCTCATTCCCTTCCACACTACCCAACTTCCCAATCCCACTCCCACAACCGCCAATCCGACAGCCTTTAAATTTCTCACCTCCACACTTCCCTTATTCTTCTCCTGTACATACTCCCCCAACTCCGTTTTCGTGCTAAATTCCGGCACGTACTGCATTTCGAAGCCCGTCTCCCCTGCAATCCCCACCGTTGGACTATGTATTACCATTGGCAAGACTCTTCTTAAAAAGACGATTTGTTTGCGATCGAGATGGTTGATGCTGCGGTAGAGGTAGCTAATTGTCATATGAAAGATGCATTGACCGGCGACGAGAATATAGTAGTATAGAGGAGGGTTACCGAGGCCGAGGGCATCGGAGAGTAAGTGGCCGTTCAGCCAGCGAGCGTTGGCTTCGAGGAAGGCGCGGGAGGGGTAGGCTGGGGCTTGGTTTTGAAGGGAGAGGATGATGTTTTGGGCGAGGATTTGGGAGGTAGGGGAAGGGTTGATTTCGGTTAGGAGGAGAGATTCCATAATGGTTTTTGCGGAGGTAGGAGTTTCGAAGAAAGAAGTTGGGGTGCCGAGATAGTGGGCGACGAGACGCCAGAGAGCAATGTAGTCGGTTATTTCTTGGGGGCGGAGAAAGATGCCTTGACGGGGTAGAGAGAGCCAGACTAGAGTCGTGGAGAAGGTGCCGATGGTTGCTATGCTGTCAAGGTCATTGATGGGGATGCCATGGTCTGTGATGGGGTAGTAGTAGGGCCTTTCTTTGGCTAGGGTTAGAATGCGGTGGCGGACGGCGGTATGGAGCAGACGGACTTTTATGGAGGATATGTGACCTGTGCCACCGGGTTTGATAGCTTCAAGGGATTGAGTTACTTGAAGGAGGAGCTGGGTCGTTTCGAACATTCTTCTTCTGGCTGACTATTAATGAATTAGATGAGAGGGGAGAAATATGATAAACATAGAGGATGTTTGAAATTTAGGACCGAATTAGAGAGTATTCTTTTGAAAGGACTTCTACCAATAGTGATTTCCAAACTTTTCCTAGTAGAACATGAAAGTCCAAGCAATGCAATGTAATTCAATGTATCGTATTTACCTTTGCAGAAAAGCCACCAGTCCTAGCTAAAACCTCTGTAACTCTAGCTGCGCCCATTCCACCGAGTAACGACTGATATGCTAACTTTAGAATATTGAATCAGTATCTGCATTACATGAACGAGTGCAGGTAACATACTCCAGTCAATACAGCTCCTCCATATCTATAAAACACTTCTTGACCTCTTTCGATTTGTTCCCAATCCTAAATCTAGCTTGAGCAAAGTCACCAGTATCAAGGCCACTAAACCACTCACAACCCAATCCGGTATTGTATTGACTTCATTCCATAGTTCTCCGAGTTTTTCATCTTCGGAAGCATGATCTTTCAACAAGACATACAAATCTCTTTTGGGGTTTTCCTCGCCTTCCTTTCCCTTCGGAATTGTACTTTGATTTCTGGGAAGTTCTCCCGATGTGGGTGGCGATATTTTGTCCAAACGATTTAAGCATTCTTCAGCCAGAACATCATATGAAAACTTCAAGGGATGCATTTGCTCTTCTGTGAAATGATCAGGAGTCCATTGAAAGGTATATCCCCAGGCGTGGCGAGTATTTTCATCATTTCGACGAAAAGGATTGGGTAAAGCCATGTAAATGTCAAGACAAGAAAGAATGAAGATAGACTAGAAATTTATTGAACAATGAAGACAAAAAAACGAAGCTATTCTTTTGCAAAACACTTGTGAAATATGTAGTAGGAAAGTCTTTTGGATTTACCGGAAGTATAAATGAGAATTAGATCCACAAACGCCTCACTCTAATCCATTCACCTACGGATAAAGACGACATCGACATCATAGATATTTTGACAGTACGCTATTTGCGCATTGAAAAGCTTCCAGATTACTCATTACCTAGGTAGTCTAAAAAGCAGAAAAAACATCCTCTGACTGTTGAATATAAAAGAAACACATATAAGACGATTGTTGATAAATTGTATATCAACAGTCAAGATGTATCAAAATTCGTTGATGATCAGTTTCACGGAACCTTGGAAATCAATGATAAGACTCACTTGGGTCGATGAAAGAAGTGAATGCGCGGATACCGTTGATGTTCGGATCAAGTGATGGTTGGACTGGGACTGGACTGGCTGGCAGATTGATCGACTCGGATAAGCACCTCGATAAGAAATCCCAGTCAAATTCCTAGCGAAGATTTTCTTTTCCATCGATCCTAATGTTTCCTGTTGCCCGTCTATAAACTCACATTATTTTCCATCGAAGAATGTAAATAGTCATGTCTTGTTCTTGTACAACAAAAACTCTTCGATTGTTTGTTCGCCATGTAGCCCACGTTGACCTGGCTGCATCAAGCACTTCCACCCACCATCGTCCGCAAAGAATTAACATTCGAAGGTTCAATGCTCCCTCATTCTCACATCCATCTCCTTCATACTCGAGAGCATATTCGTCGGCGTATTCATCTCAACATATCAGAAGTGGAGATGAAGATGCCTCTGTCGAAAATCAAGAAGAAACCTCATCTGCGACAGAAGGGCACAAGAGTACTACACAAAATGAAATTGATTATCTAGATGACTTGTTCATGGAAATTACGCCAGAATCGATAGATGCCCTGGCTGCGGAGACACGATCTGAGTTGGCAGATTTTCAATCAAGAGGATCCAAGGAATCAAGATTACCATGGAAAGCCGAGGGAGCAGAGGAGTCGATTCAACCAACAGAAATGATGGAGGAGTCTTGGGTCCAGATAGAACCGATAGACATATTCTCAAAACCGTTGAAGAAGGCAAGGTGGATTACAGATGAGGAAAAAATCAGGTTTAGAAGCATCAAAATCAACAACGCAGTATCACATTCCCCACCAGCCAGCACATCGAAACGAAACATGGTGGATGATGGTTGGGTACCTCCGAAGCGCCAAACTTGGATGGAACAAAAAGCAGCATTGAAGGAAAAATTCCCTGAAGGTTGGAAGCCGATGAAGAGATTGTCGCCGGAAGCGCAGGCAGGGATTCGAGCATTGCATGCTCAATACCCTGAGCAATATTCAACGGCTGCATTGGCCGATCATTTTCAAATATCTGCAGAAGCAATCCGGAGAATACTGAGAAGTACATGGGTACCGAAGCCAGAAGAGGAAGCCGACCGCGAGAGAAGATGGTTTCAAAGAGGGAAGAACATATGGGGTAAATATGCTGAATTGGGAGTAAAACCACCCCGGAAATGGAGAGAGGAGGGTATAGGTAGGGGTAAGCCGGAGTGGAAAAAGAGAGCAGCTCCTGTCCTTACGACTAGTCGACCTGGGAACTCGGAATCTCGAAGGCCAGCGACTATCAGTCTCGATGATGAAATGGAGGATAGGATCTTTTGAGCGTTAATTGTTCTCGAATGTGTATAATGACAATGTACGAATATGAACAAATCCACTTGTAGAAACGGGGCCATAATTGATCGACAATTTTTAATTGCCCTGCTACCATCCTATTGATATTGGATTCGACGTATGTCTAGGTAGACTAATATTACTCAATCTTAAAGGTCACGAGGATCTTTGGTACCGGTGGACATTATCTGATAGAATGGCTGTTGCTTCCTGTCAGACATGCTCACTCCTCTCTCTTGTCTATCATCGGTAGGTCATCTGTGTGCCATGTAAGTACGACGGACATCAATGAACTATACTCGAACACATACGTGACACTGCTGGTTGATCTTTGGATGTAGAGACCGACTCAAGAACGAACAGCTGGAGGGCGTCTAGCCATCTAGCTACATTGATAGTTTGATGGTTTGATAGCTATCAAACTATCAATGACCATTAAGATATGGTTCAGTCAATTTGTTGGCAAACAAACCTAAAATGGACCAATAACATGCGGGCAACATTCTGGAAAGATGCCAATTGGTGGTGGAGTTCCTCAAGTCGATCCATTCCCGAGCCTTCCCTGATTAACACGACCCTGTAAACAAGGGCAAAGGGTCAAACACAGACCTCGACTTGCTGCTTTGGGTCAAATTCCAGTGCATCAAGACCGTAGACACCGTAGACAACCGTATATTAAGATTCCCCAGTAAATTATTCTGTGCATGTCACGATAGGATAGGGCAAAAGAAGAAAAGATAGGGAAAACAGGTGGTTTGGGCTGCCACTTTGTGTTTCTGATATTCACATTCATATTCTAGCTTCGGATCTTGAATCTTGGGTTTCCTTACTGCTCGTCCTCGTCGTCGTCGTACTAAAATCACCGTAACAAAGCTGATCAATGTTTTGAGGACTTCTTTTTAAAGTTCCTTCTTTCTTCCCCTCCCTTCCCCTTCCCCTCCCACTCTCACTCTCGCTCTCGCTCTTTTTCCGGATCTGATCTGATCTGATCTAATCGGTGTGTAAAGAAAATCACGATATGAAAATTCAACGAGCTAATCAACGTCATAATCCCTAGGCAGTTTTTGATTTTCTCTTCTTCATGATACCCCAATTTTCTTTCGAGGCGCACAAAACTCAATTCATTTCCTAAATCTTTAGAAAGGTTGAAGCACCAAATCATCATCCACAAACACTGGACGAAGCTGGAGAAGAAGAGAGCTTCGACCACTGCATTTCTATCATCCCGGTGTTTGGTTTCATGAATAGTCGATAATGGCTTCGACACCCATCAATTCAAGGACCTTCGCTGCGAACACAAAACCTGGTTTAAAAGCTAGTCCTTCTCCATTTCCACGAACCCCGCGACCCTCGAATAAAAACAGGAATCCCTACGAGTTAGGATTATCGTTGAAGAAAATAATTGGAACTACAGTTTCTTCTCCACCATGTTTCGACTGTCTTTCGACGTCTCGGATATTTGCGTACACAGCTGGGGCCGCGGTAGTGGTTGTTGATATTGATGATGAGGGGAAACACTCCCAACGTTTTTTCCGGGCTTCTCCAACAGCAGTCGCCGCCAACACAAGTAATGTAGCGCTAGGTGGACCTTTAACACCTGCCAACAACGCCAATGATGGCAGAAACGGAAAAGGGTTTCGAGATGCTGCAATTCCATATGCACCATCCACAGCACATACGAGTTTGGAATCAGGTGACTCTTCATCAAAGACATGGTCAAGCAGGGAAAGGATCAAAGCGGCTACATGTGTGTCGATGAGTTCTGATGGTCGATTTTTGGCTGTGGGCGAGGTAAGCAGGTTTGTACGGATATTTGTGTATTGACTAATAAGGATATAGACAGGATACGCCCCGAGAGTTTTAATATTTTCTTTGCAAGACAGCTCTTCAGATACACCGCTCGCCATTCTTACCGAGCATACATATGGTGTCGCCGCCATATCATTCAGTCCTGATGGCAAATATCTTGCCAGCTTAGGTAATGTTAACGATGGATTTCTTCACGTTTGGTCCATAAATCCAAAGAATGGAACAGCAAAGCTACATTCAAGCAACAAATGTACTAGTTTCATCAAGCAAATGTTGTGGCTGGGAGGGAACGTAGTTACTGTGGGAACTCGCCATATAAAGGTATGGAGAGTCGAAGATGGCCGATGTCCCTCACCAAAACAAAAATTTGCACTTGACGGTACACCATTACCACTGCCAGTACAACAAGCGCTCAAAACTCTCACTGGTCGAAACTGTTTACTCGGACCATTAGTAGATGCGACTTTCACATGCGTGGCTTCTTTGTCTGATCACAGGGCCATTGTTTGCTCGGAAAAGGGAGACGTTTGCCTCCTAGACAGCACAGAAGGCCAAAAACTGATCAAAGTTTTGACCACTGGATTTCCAGTCACATGTATAGCTATTGAAATGGAGACTCGGCAGGTAAGGATAGGAGGTCGTAATGGTAAAGTCAAAACGGTATCCTTGGACACACTTTTAGCTCCATCTACTCCTCCATTATCACCCCTCCCGTCAGATGAATCTAATGACGAGGTCGATCCTGGCCATCTGTGTGCTATGGGCTATGCTGGAGGTAATTTCGTTACGATTGATTCTAGACATACGATTGAGATTTGGGGGAAAGACGACGAGGACGCTGATCATGGGTTCCAAAACACACTTCAACCCGCTCATGGCGACGCAGTAATGGGTGTGCAACTCTTACCCGAAATCAATCAGATGGGAGCAGCATTCCTTACCTGGTCGGTCAATGGTAGTCTTGCCTTTTGGGACTTGCATGGCAACAGCAAAGGATCGATTACAATCGGCATAGATCAAGTGTCGATAGATGAAGAAGCAGCCAACTCATGTCAGGTCGTGAGAATATCAAAGGACGCCTTGTTCCTGGTTTCTGGAGATAAGTACGGAGTTTTGAAAATATTAGATCCATCCACGGGTGCATGCACTTTTGAGACACGTGCTCATTGTACCGAGATCCAAGATATCACCATTTATGAGGATGATACATCAACCATGATAGCTTCATGTAGTCGAGATCGGACCATTCAATTGTTCCGTCTCGTCTCAGATAAGTGGGAACTAGTACAAACTTTAGACGAACATACTGCTGGCGTATGCGGTTTGTTCTTCGCCGAGAATGGCGAGAAACTCATATCTTGTGGAATGGATAGAACGATCCACATCCGGCAACTTGTAAAAAAGGAGGTAGCAGAAGGAAACGCGCTAGCTGCTGTCCCAGTCCGTATTATCACCTTGAAAGCTGCGCCCGTCTCGATGACGCCCTGTCTCGGTCCTCAAGTAGGTAATATTGTGGTGTCTTTATTGGATCGCACTGTAGCTACATATGAAATAGCTACTGGACGCCTTGTCAACTCATTTCGAGCAACAGACTATGATGGAGCAGACGCTGTCGCTCTGGACTCTCTTGTGATGGGTACACCTAGTGTACTTTCTTGCAAACCTAGCACAATTCTTGCTGGTGTCTCGACTACCGATAAGTCTGTTCGTATCTATGATTGGAGTACTGGATCTTTCCTAGATCGCGAATGGGGGCATACTACTTCCGTATCAGGTGTCGCACTTCTGGAGAACATTGATTCGTCTTGTAGAGTGTTGATAAGCACAGGGCTGGATGGCACAATTATGATGTGGGATATTGCTTCTAATGCCACCGCCTACTCACAGAATCAGCCTGAGTCAAACGACGGTACCCAAGATGAGACACCACCAAAAGATCTACCAACCTCGCGCCAGCCATTGAGAAGGGTATTATCGAAAGCTGAACTTGCCGAGTTTCAACGAGCGTCACCAACAGCTACTCCTCCTGGGTCGTCTTCGCCACCTAGGGTGATCAAACGTAAGACCTCGAAATACGGCTTGACGAATCAGAACCCTACCTTATCAATTCCATCTGTGCAAGCTGTGCCATCTAAACATTTCGCATCTGCATCAGACGATACAGGACGTAGATCGTATCCAAGGAACAGATCTCGGAGTCCAAACAGTCCTCAAACAAGAGAGGTCAGACGTCCTTCGACGGCGTCAGTAGACTTACGGGGCCGAGGCAAAAGTTCAAGCAGTGGCATAACTGAATCCGGATCACTTAACATGGCGACAGAGCAAGCTTGTCGAACACTCAGAGCGTACCGAAGAAAGCTCTTATCTACTGAAACTATAGATGAAGAGTGTCTAAAGGAGCTAGACCAGGAGTTGCGACTAACCTCGGTAGCACTGGGGGACAGAAGCCAAAAGTCTAGAACGATAAGTGAGACAGTTTTAGCAGGAATACTTGACCAATATTCCGACAGACTGGTTTCCATGTTCGACGAGAAGTTAAGATTAAGTCAATTGGGCTCAAACAGACTGGTAGAATCTCCTACCGAGATGGTCGAACGCCCAAGAACGGCTGATAGATCCAGTGAAGATGGAGAGTTTCTTGATTGTCATTGATTGTGTATTTCGTTTGTTCTACTGCATCGATTTTGAAGGCGTTTGGAATACCTTACTCTTTTTGGAAGTGTTGCAGGCGTTTGAAAGGAAACACTCTTTGCATTGGGGTCATCGTTTGCATGGCACAAGGTTCTATTCTACTTTAGGGCGTCCGCATAAGCTTAGGGTGGGATAAAAATTAAGCTGCAACTTTTATTCCTTGACGCATATGGCTGAGGAGTTTTCAAAAAGAAGGGAGAGTATAGGCATTAGAATTAGGGAGGAATGGAAAAATGGCCTGTTTGGAGTAATTAACTTCGTGGAAAACAATATATCAAGGACTGCGAATCAGTCATATTGTCCATCATGCATTTTTCATTCGTCGAGATCTAATTATCATACTGTATACTGAACGCTTGACCGATTACTAAATCCATCAATCAAATGCGAGACTAACGGATAGCCTCATATAATCCTGCAAATAACCGGAGTTCACCAAACACCTGCAGACTTCAAACTCTAGGAGAGGCTGCAGATGGTTGATCAATCAATCAGGAATATCCATCAGCCTTACGTATCTTCACGTGATTTTGATCGATTCGGACCCACCGCTTACCTAGTAATTCCAGTCGCGTTTACATGTGCAGCCAGCCTTCCGCGAAATTATTCTCAGAAATTCATCTTCAAGCTTAAGAATAATTGATTTTGTGCCAATCACCATCGATTTTGGTCCGCTTGTAATATTGGAGAAGAAGTGAATATTTATATTTGATCAATATTTCACGTATTTGATACCAATAACTACTACCTATATCTGACTGCATTTAAATCGCGAATATGGTAAACCTCAGCGATGTTAAGGGAAATTCCCGCGACAATCGAACTTCTACGCATACACATATCAAAGGTCTTGGACTTCGAAATGATGGCTCTGCTGAGAAGCAAGCCGGTGGATTTGTTGGCCAAACTTCAGCTCGAGAGGTGGGTTGGTATGCATGATGAATGATAGAACTTTAACTAATATATCCTGGTTTAGGCCTTGTGGTGTGGTTGTCGACTTAATTCGTTCCAAAAAAATGGCTGGCCGAGCTATTTTACTTGCAGGAGGACCTGGAACAGGAAAGACAGCTCTCGCTCTAGCTATCAGTCAAGAGCTTGGAACAAAAGTACCATTCTGCCCCATCGTCGCAAGCGAAGTATACTCGACGGAAGTCAAGAAAACAGAGGCGCTCATGGAAAACTTTCGACGAGCCATTGGTCTGAAAGTTCGCGAAACGAAGGAGGTTTACGAGGGCGAGGTTACAGAATTAACACCAGAGGAAGCTGAAAATCCATTGGGAAGCTATGGAAAGACTATCAGCACATTGTTGATTGGATTGAAGAGCGCCAAGGGCCAAAAGAAGTTAAGATTGGATCCAAGCATCTACGAAGCTATACAGAAAGAAAAGGTTACAGTTGGAGATGTTATTTATATCGAAGCCAATACTGGAGCCTGTAAACGTGTTGGCAGATCGGATGCGTATGCGACCGAATTCGACCTGGAAGCGGAGGAGTATGTGCCAATACCAAAGGGAGAAGTTAACAAGAAGAAGGAGATAGTACAGGACGTTACTTTAACATGATCTCGATATCGCGAACTCCAGACCTCAAGGTGGACAAGACATAATGAGTATGATGGGCCAGTTGCTGAAACCAAAGATGACAGAAATTACGGAGAAATTAAGAGCGGAAATTAATAAGGTGGTCAACAAATACATTGATCAAGGAGTGGCAGAGCTTGTTCCAGGTGTGCTTTTTATTGATGAGGTAATGTGTCAAAGGCCTTCAATACGCCTTCCGGTTCTTGATCATTAACAAATTATAGGTTCACATGCTCGATCTCGAATGATTCACATATCTGAATCGTGCTCTCGAATCAAACGATTTCCTCCAATCGTAATTCTCGCTTCCAACCGTGGCATGGTGTACCATTCGCGGCAGTGAAGATTTGATCTACAGACACATGGAATTCCTTCTGATCTTTTGGCTCGTCTTTTAATCATTCCTACAAATGCGTACGAGGCGGATGAAAATCAAGAGAATCTTCGTATTCGAGTTACAGTTGAAGGTTTAGCCATAACTGAAGCTGCATTAGACAAACTCACAGAACATGGTTCAAGAATTAGTTTGAGATAGGCATTGCAGCTTCTAACACCATCTAGTATTTTAGCGCGAGTAAGCGGACGCAATCAAATTGATGTCCAGGATGTAGGGGAGTGCGAAGATTTATTCATTGATGCACGGAGGAGTGCAGCTATTATGAACGGTGAAGCTGGTAATGGGTTCATTTCATAAACAACATCCGCTGCGGCTGATGCAGTTCATCGACTGGTGTGAGAAGTTGATTGGCGTGGTCACATCATTAGTGCATTTGCGGGAGTAGTTCACTGGTGTGACTATCAGTGTAACCTGAGAACAGGGGTTTATCTAGAGCTCGTCGCTTGCTTTTGGCGTCTAAAGGGGGTGTCCAAGGTTTCATGGTTCTGTTTGCGGGTATTATGTAGTATCTCCCCCAAAAAATCTAATTGGGATTACATTCCTCACACCTCTCCAAAATTGGTAAAAAAAAAAGCATTCCAATTAGGTCTCATTTAGTAAGCATGAAATTATTCTACCCGTTACCAAGCATTTTCTTAATTTTGATTTTCTATTTCTTGGGATTTACTGGGAGTGAACATTGGTAACGGAGCTCACTAAAGACAAAGGAAAACGCATGCGAAACTGCAGCTGTGCAGTCTTCCCGAGACAACAAAGACACCAACACTTTGCCATAATGCCTAGAATGCCTAGAATGGACAGAATGTCACAACTAGAAGTTGATTATGGATGAATTGAGTTATGATAGAATTGTCCTTTTCTTTATCCAGTCGCAATGCATACAAAGCATTTCGTCACCATCAAGAAGGCCATTCTACCCTTCTATTCTTCCCTCTTTATTTTCCTTTCTATCTATTATACTCTGAAGTTCCCACTTGATATCTACTTCAAAAAACTTGAGCTTTTCCTCGTCTCGTCTGAAATCAAAAATCATGTCAATTGTGGCAGAAGTACGCAGAACCAACGGCAATGTTGATAGAGATGCTCCTCGATCTCCCGTTAGTATCTCAACAGATTCTAGTAGGAGGAATTCGTTGAGACCAATTCTCCCAGAGAAACACTCAGAGCCTCCGACTCCCGTTTCACCTCCACCTTCCGACCGTTTGTCAAGAAAACGAGCAGCATCACTCGATACTGAAAGTGCGAGTGCGAGCCAACCACGAATCGGAGATCTTGCATTGAATAGTGTGAGCACAAGCAATAGCATTGGGGGCCCTTCTCCTATTTCTGATACGCCAGTCACGGAACAAGTGTGTCTTGTCAACCAGACCCAAAGATACCACGACCTCGAAACGGTGCGTGACCTAAAACTTTTCTTTGACAATGATGATTGACAATATTCGTATGATTGGTTATTGAGAATGGCTGCGAGAGACCCTATGTTTACCCTAGCCTTTGTTTATTGAGATGGGATTCTTTGTCACCGCTACAGAATCGAGAAGCTAACAATTTCCCTTTGTAGCATTTATCCTTTACCGTCAACATTATCAGGCACAAGTCGTCGCCCAGCATCCCGGTCTTGCAAATCCCGAAATATCAAAGATTATTGGAGAACAGTGGCGCGAGCAGGCACCCAATGTAAAAGAGGAATGGAAAAGACTCGCTGAAGTAAATAACATAGTAGTCGCCCGTGATCATAGGCCATGCTAATTCTGTGGTATCTAGGAAGAAAAGCAACGTCATCAAAGACAATATCCTAATTATCGTTACCAGCCGCGCAGAGCAGGGAAGACGGTCGGTAATCGTCCACTAACTTCAACATCGGACGATCCCATTCGGTGTCCGAGATGTAACGGACGCTACATCTCAACGCCAAGTACACCGTTGACACCCTTCACGCCGGCTTTTGGAGCTGCCGTTCCTCGCAACGATAGAATTCTTCCGCCATTCAGCTCAAATAATCAGGCCCAGAAGTCCCAACAGTCTCAGTATCAACCCCAGCTCGGCGAGCTTGAAAGACCCCGCTATCTAGCTCAAATGCCCGGCAGCGGTAGAGTAGACTCTCCACGTATAGGTCCACCTCCCCAACAAATGGTTAGGCGACACCCATACCCTCAACCCCTCCATACCCATCATGAACAGGATCAGGATATCGAGATGCAATCTGCCTCCCCAGATTTCAAGCGTCGACGTTTCACCAACGATCCGAGGGTCTATCCACAACCATCTCCGATGGTATATTCAACCCCTCAACAAGGTTTCGCCCGCAACCAACAAATCCCAATGTCAGCGGGTCCCTTCCGGAATCCTCCTCAGCCTCTTCCAGGTCCAAGATCGGGCGCAATGGGCCCACCACAATCGGCTCCAATGCGTAGCACACATATGCAACAGAGCATGACACCCACTTACCGCAATCGGACCCCGACATTCGACGAATCTCTCCGTTTGCCTCCTCTCCAAACCCAACTTCCCACCACCGCCACTACATCCGCTCATCGTCCTACCGACCGCGACCTCCGGAGCGAAAGTAGAGAGTCCCAAGCTCGAAGTGTTGAGGCCATGGTCATGACAATTCCCTTCTGGAATAAGTTAAATATCCTTTCGAAGATTTCACCGCCATTAGCGGCGCCAGGCCCAACGAGTCCCGCGCAGGAGATTAGAGGCGCGGTGATTGCTGTAGAGGGGATGGAAAAGGGATTGATTAGGGAGGTGGGAGATTTTATTCGTGGACATCTAGAAAAAGATGCTAATTGTATGGTTCGGACTTGGATGACGGGATCCGATGCTCGTCCAGAATCGGGGGATACAGCCGTGGATGAAGATGCGGATACTGAGATGCGGGACATCTCGGGTGTGCGAGTGACAAGAGAGAAAGGAAAGGAGAGAATCAAGGGAAAAGAGGAGAATAAACATGAGATGGTGATGGATATGAAAGATCTCCAGGAAAAAGAAGAGGCTTCTGATCCTTTCGTCGAATATCTTTCGACGATTTGTCAATGGCATCGGAATTCATTACAGATTACGAAGTTCATTACGACGGTTCCTCCTTCTTCTCCTCGTAGGGATACCTCTACTGCTTCTTCGACTCCTCAATCGTCAGAAGCATCGCAGTCGTCTACTCCGCATAAAAGAACACCGATAGCTCTTATACCGCATGGATATTCTCTTACCTTGTCAGATGCGTATTCGTTGAAATTACCGATAAATGATAGTTATGCCCCGATTGATCATTGGCAGTGGATGGCTACGCTCTGGAGAGGAATTGTAGGCGCGGATCTTACGGTGTTTGTGAAGGGGGTAGGAAGGGAGGAGATGGAACGGTCTGGAGGGGTGGAGTGGATGGTTGGAAGAGGAATTGTTGTGAGAGTCTTGGTTTCGGAGAAGGTGGACAGAGAGGGGAGTTTACCGGGGGATAGAGAAGGTTTGAGGAAAGGCAGTACGAGTACAGTGGGTAGCGGGGGTGGAGAGAGAGAGAAGGAAGGAAGTGGAGGAAAGGAAAAGGAAAAGGAAAGATTAAAGGGAAGATGGATGAGAAGACACGTCGGCGTTTGGGATTTGAAGTCGGCGAGTGGGTGAGAGGAATTGATGGGGGTTGGGGACGAAGTTGATGCTTCTGATTCTATGTGTCGGGGAAGTTTATACCCATTGATTCATAAAAAGAGATGTTTGGAAGTGAGTGAGTGAGTGGATAAAGGGTCGGTGTAGTCGGGGTGTACAATCAATTCTTCTCTTTGCATAATTTTATTCTCTTTCACATCTATCGGTATTGATATCTGTTTGGGCATTTAGTTTTATTTTCTTCTTTTGTTACTTTACTTCTATTGTATGTTCTTTTTTTCTATTTAAAATTTGGGACGTGGGTGTGAAAGATGGATGTTGGGTAATCATGTAACTAGTGCGTCTTTGTATCTGTGGATTGAAGGGTTAGGATTAGATAGATCTTAATAGTCGACTGGAATGAAGAACGCTATTGTTGATAGGAATTCTTGATTGTGTTGTGAAGTCTAAAAGGAGAGTTTTTTGTTGATTGTTGTATGTTGGTAGTGTGGACTTCATTGTGATTCGGATACTTGGGTGCCAGCTAATTGACTGACTTCTTTTTTGTTCAATCTCTTCTTCCTTGCCTTGCTTCCCCAACTCTAAACCTTTTATGGAATGCGGCAGCTACGAGATGGTCCTTTTATAACTACTAGGTACCTACTAAATAGATATCAAATAACCTGTACATTTTTTCCTTGGCAACATCACCCCGTTGAAAATCACAACCTTGTCGCTCCTTCCCCATTCTGCTACTGCATTCAAGTGATCAGTTACTTCCTTCCATTTACATTCCCCTCTGTCAAAATGAAATTATTTTCGGATCATGGCGTACTACATCCGTATGGGCTAGACTTCGATGCCAGTAGCAACTTCCTTAACCGCAACAAATCTGGCGGAAAGATGCATCATAGTATGTATGACCCAAACTCAGCTCCTTTTGCATCTTTTCGCTCTTCAAATAAGACTCGTACATCAAATAATCTCACTGCATTGCTTATACAGTAATTTTGGTATCCTTAGATAACTATTCGCACTTCAAGTTGAAGTGTTATTCTAGATTCTCAATCTATATCTGTATCTGTATCGATTCATTCATTCAGGATTTCTCTCACAAACATGGCATCTTCCTCCATCCACCAAGATTCCTGGCTCAATTCTAACTTCGCCACCCCAATCCCAACCGCCTTCGACAATCACGAGATCCCACGTTCCATCTCTCCTCTCTCATTATCTCATAACTTCTATTCTCCAGCTACACTGCAAAGACCTCCTCTCTCCCCAAGCCCCAAGCTAGCTCCAGATCTGAAGAGAACAAGATCCAAAGACAGCAAATACAGCAAAAAAGAAATGGTATATCGAGCCATCGATGACAAGATCGACTTGGTCAGATTCTTGCAGGCGTATGAGAGTATACTTGCTGCTTTTGGTGTGGAGACGAGAGAACTGTACGACGAAAGAGAGAAAGAGAAGCTGGATGTTGCTGAACGTATCGTTTATAGGTTATTTTGTGAGTTTTTCCTTTGAGATAAAACCCGGCTTGAGACGGGGAGGAATGGTAAAAATGCTAACATCCTGGTCTTGATAGGGGATGATAGGAATTATGCGGGAAATAGAGGAAGTGAAAGTGTGCCTCTAACACTTGTCAAGGCGGATAATCAAGTAGTGGATGCGGATACAAATATCTCGCGGCTACTGAGAGTTACGGCATCGGAAGTAGATGCTATTAATGCGATTGTGGATGAAGCATATGAAGGTCTTCGTATGGCTACTGGACCAGTGATTGATAATATACTCAACAAGGGTAAAGTTACTTCAACTATTACAGAGGTGAGAGAAGCGAGAGAAGCGGCGGATGAAACGGATTCATTGGTAAAAGAAACCGCAAATTCTACGAATGTAATTGTCGAGGATGATCTTTGCGTTGCTGCAGGACCACAAACTAATATCAGTGCTGAAAAAGGCCAGATTATTTCTAGAGTCACAGAAGTAGTCAAGGAATCTATTGAGATTGATAGACCATTGGCGGGATTCCTCAAAGATGGAAGTCTGGATGAAGAACCTACTGTTTTCGCAAACCATGTAACCAATATCATCGATGAGAAAAACCAGATCTTCTCTACAATTGCAGAAGTCACAGAAGCACCAAGAAGTTTTTGCCTGGCTATAAGGTCCAAGTCGAATAGTGATTCTACAGATCTTCCTACAGATATTTCCATCGAGTCAGAAGCCGGTACATCTATGGAAACTCTTTACGAACAATCGATGAAAGATCCGGAGATCCTACTACTCGGAAGATGGGGCCGCGAGAGATATAATGAATGGAAAAGAGATAATTCTGAGGCTCAAAACGAAATCGCAAAGCAAGAAATATTTCGTCTGATGGAATTGAAACATCAACTCTTGCCGCTCGAATCAGGAGAACGGCCTTACACCTATGACTTCACATCATTCACCCAAAACCATAGAGATTCTTCAGCTCTTCAGCTCTGGAGCTTTAACCCAGTTGAAAGAACCGAAGAACTACTCAATATCAAATTGGTGTGGAAATACGAAGCATTCATTCTCAAGAGCATCACTGTGGAACCGCTAAGTCTTGATGACTTTGCTGCGGATGAGACTAAAGGTCGCCAAGCACTGGAGAACGCATATAAATTTCTTGGATTTTGGGACTGGTCGGTTCGATCTCCTTGCAAGGGAGAGGCGAAAGCAAAACCCATGCATCAAATTTGCTTGCAATGGCTTGATCCTGATGATTTGTTCCGTAAGGCTTATCTTCAAAAGAGATCGGTTTCTAATACGTCGGAAAAGATCAAAAGAAATCGTGAGGGTAGTGGCAGTAGGGATGTTGGAAGTTGGAGGGAGAAACGCACGGTTAGTGGTGCAAATTATATCGGAGGGAAGAAAAGGTGTGTGAGTGGGAGTTGGTATGGAGGGAAGAAGAGGAAGATTAGTGGGAATAATGATATTAAGAGGAAATATGGGATGAGAGAGAATTCTAGTCAGGAAGGCGGATAGCTAGAAGAAGACGGGCGATAGAGATGTGGGATGCTAGAGAGAATTGTTGAAGTGAGGAGATGAAGGATTGAGTGTTTTCTCATGGTAAATGGGACACAGACAAAGGTGTTGTTGGAAATAAATTGGATTACTGGTAAAGAGGTTATTAGAACTGTCGTTATAGATATTATCAAAGGATTGTCGAATTGGAAGAAAAAGTGATGTTGACGTCATCAAACTTTTGCTGCAACTACGCGCCAATGGATCAATTATTTGCAAGTGAACCCACTAACTTCAGTCATCTCCCGGCAAAAGTGACTCAACCTTATTAATCTATAGTAAATGTTTCACTTGTATATTGTTACTAGAACCAAGTATAAAGGCTTCAGTCCTGCTGAATCTCAACAATATCAACGCCTTCCACTAGCAGGTCTTCTTCAGCACTCATCTGTACTTGAAACTTCTTCTTCACGAGAATCACGATTCTAGTACATAGCCCTAAAGAAAATGGTCAATCCGATCCGATGCTGTCGGTGAATAATGTTAAGACCAAGGCCAGGGAAACCAATTCTGTCATTTCATCGGATGAAATGGAGCTAGAAATTCAAGATACCAAAAGCGATACAAGTGTCCTAATAGTTAAGCTGTCAAGAACTCCTTATATCTGTCATCTGGCTCATATCTATGGATATGATCAATGGATACATGATATCTGCGATCGATCTGAATAAGTTTGAGAAGGGGCGTTATCTAAAGCTTACATTCAACGAGAAGAACGCGATCGGGAGGGCCGGGGCGGAAATGAAAAGTTTTGTTGTTTCTTTAGTATGGATTGTAGATAGATTAAATTTAGTATGGTGAAGTTGATTAAAACCCTTTGAAGGAGAAATTGTTTGTTGGATGTGAATTCGTGGAAGGGCAAAAAGAGCAAAAAATTCTGTTCTCGATCAAAGATTGAGATACCACCATAATAGCGGGTAGAAGTCAAATCTACAACATAGAATATTTAAAGAAGCCCCGAAACCCACTGTAAAGCCAAAGTCCCCACACATGACAGATTATCCTCGAAAGGACTTTGCATCAGCCTTGCGCGATACAAGCCGCGCCATGCCTCTGTTCTATTTGGTGTGTTTAACCACTACACCAGTGCACAACCATGTTGGCATGGTTGGTCGAGAAAGTGATATCAGAATAGATTATATCCATCTTCTTTTGTGTGGAATGGTGAATAGAACGGAGTATGTAGAGACCGACCGATTTGAACTATGCGGCATATTGTATACCGCCCTTATTTGCCGTCACATAAGCATATCAACCTACACTGCGATCTTGAATAATACCATCAGACTACTACCCCACATCCAACCCTATCAATCACTAATTGTAGCAAGTTCGCGGAAGAAGATGGAGGTACGAAACTTTATCTAATGTTTGCTTGCCAGTTGGCATGAAGATAACTACTGTTGACCAGATCGCACATCAGCTTGTTAACATAGACCGGGAAAGACACACTGCGTCCATAATGACGATGGCGAGCGCCTTGAGATTCCCTCGCATGGCCAAACACTTTTACAAACTGATCAACGAAGTAGGCTATCTAGCATTCGCCACTCACGTGTGCGACTGCAATGAATTTGAACTTCTCTGCAAGAAGCCGAAGCGCAATCAACTGAACAAAAGAGTGTTCTTTGTGACACGGAAAGAAGTCGATGAGGCTTGGCGCGCTGTGTGAAAGCACTTTTGCGGTATGGCTAGCACCAGAAGATTGGTCAGAGGAGCGAAAGCAAAAGTATCTTGAGACACAACTGAGCCAGGTGTGAGCCAACTCTCGCGGATACCTTTGAGAGGCTTAATGCAATACTGTCCTCTTTAAGCCAAGATTGGATAACGCCGAACGGTTCTGGGCGAACATACGACGCCTGGTTTCCAAGACAAAGAACTGCAAAAAGATAGGGCATAGAAGAAGAGTCATTTGTACAAACTAGTTAACAAAACGATAGCACGCTGCTGAAGATCTTGCTTGGTCGAATAGAATATGCCTATCTCTCAGCTCAAAGACTGTTGGAATAGTAAGGCGTAAATGATGCAATATATGCAAACTTAGCTAATGAAGCATATGGTGCCCTTTCCAAATTACAAATGGTGGATGAGGCCAGTGAGACGAATATTAAGGCAAATTCGAAGGCATCAACGACCGAAAAACAAGGGAAACTGGCTGATGAATCGACTCTTGACAGACTGGAAACTGCTGCACCCTTAGGTGTGACCGATCCAGGAGTGATGATGACCGAAGAGCAGGGCAGGTTAGCAAAACAACTGTCCCTTGTGCAGTTGGATGATGTCGACTCCAGGAATGATGCGTTTGGCGATGACGACGGGAATATTTGTATGGAGTAGTAGAGTAGAGGCGGGACGCCAGGCTCAGAGAACATCGTTGGCATTAAATACAGAAATCATGCGATTGGTGAGTTGAGAATTCATGTCTATAGGGGTAGCAACAGGATTATGCAGATGGGTAGCGAGGTTTAATAGTAATGATGTTATGTGTCTTGAAAGCTCAATAAAGCCTTTTCTTCCAAGCCACTCGATTACCCTCTTCTTCGCATTGGCTACATAGATGAGGAATCACTTCAAGGTTTCCTTAGCCAGTCTGCAACTACCGAGCCTATCGACAGAGACCGTCTACAACATCAGAGACACTGCAGCGCTATTGTCTTTTCCAGAAAGAATTGAACTGACACTGGCTCAGATTTAAGAAATACAACAACAAAAATTTCATTGGGGAGTCCCGAGACGTTGGCCTCGTTGTACTTCATGAAAGAAGGTGTACTATCATTTGCCCCAGTCAACAAAAATAAAGTAAAGCGAATCAAACCATTGGGAATAGTCTACAAGAATATCAAATTTATTGACGCAGATCGTCAATATGACTGCAAGACATCGTAGGGAGTTGGCTTCGCTTGAAGGGATTGATATCCTCACCCTCCAGGATACGAACGTACATATTTCCATCCGCAGCAAGGTCAACTACTCAGACGCTTGACATTGCTCGGAGTGCCAAAGTGATGTTGTCAATTCAAGCATAATGCATTACAAAAATAAGCTGTTCTTACGACCATAGCGTCGAGTTTCTCTCCACGTATTTCCGCCGTATCTAAGCAGTGCGACCCTCAAAGAAAGCTGCGATCAACTACAACCCGGCTGATCCCAGTATTTGAGATATCTTTCTATGAATCTTCTACCCGGTGATTAGTTTCACCCCAGATACATGGAAGTACAGATGTTTAGATATGCAGGCTTTGATTAGGAATGAAGCCATGCATCCACATGTTTACAAGGATGAAAGCAGCGGTACACTGTGCGTCATACATGTGGGCCACCTAGTAGTCTCTGAGACTTACGCTATCCAAATTTCAGAAAAATCATTTGACATATCGAGTTCTGTTTGAAGTGAAGTGTGAGAGTCTGGGAACCGAAGCAGATTTTTTTTGTCGAGGTTCGTGTATGAGGTCACGTGCTGTTACAATGCCGATATTTAGCCATTGCAGGACAGCTCGGGGCTGGGTGTGTAGATACAAAATTGAGGCCCCTTGTAACCTCCTTTCCCTCGAAGGTGTTTTTAAATCACAGAATCGGATTGTACTAACATAATTTTATGTTTTCTGGTTCTTCTCATGCAATCCATCCAGAGAAACATTGATGAATAGTTAATATTTTTCTGCAATACAAGAGCTAAGAATAAAAGTAATGTGTATAATTACTAGTAGACGGAGAACACTTTGCAAGAATGACCTTAGGGAAGGAAGGAGCATACCCGAGTGCACTAAATATAATCAATCTGTTTCTCGGGGATTTTGTATAGTATTCAAGTTGGTGCTAGCTATAATGCTGTTGTGATTGGTAGAGGGTATTTTAGAAACACGATGTAAAATGGCATGGCATGGGGTTAGATGAGGTGGTTGATAATATAGTTCACGATGATAACTACAATGAGTTATTGATAGCATGTTGCGACCAGCCCTATAGTCATTTAGGGTGCTACACGCGCTTGAGCTTCATGGGTGCTTGTTTGAATGTGTACTGATGACAAGGATATAAATATAGATAGAGAGAGCATACATTTGGAGATGATAAAACACTTAGTGACTTTTGTCAGTGATGCAAATAGTGGGAGCATACTTGGGTAATGGGAAAAATAATGTAATGTTGATAATAGAAACGCATTTGACATTCTTGAATATACAAAATGAATAGATAGGGTGTGATATATGGATTTGTAAGTGATGTATATGCGAGCAATAGAAGTCTCATAGTGAAGGAGGTCGCTAGAGTCTGGAAATGTCTCTATCACTCGAGTTATATTGTGACTCAAACAAAGGTAGATTGAGTGCAAACTCATGCCATATTGGTCAATGTCATGTTACAAGTAAAATCTTAACCAAACAACAAAACCAGACGATAATCCACTCATAATCGTTATTCGGGCTTTTTCATCCATGTAGACTTACTTGGACGAGTACTTTTTGAAGTATGACCTAGGATTGAATATTCAAGAGCTTGAATTCGATTTAATAGTAAGATGGGTGCATGCTAGACTCTGCTAAATCCACGAATAAGGTGCAATAAGGCGAAAGGTTGTTGTTCAATAGAGGAGGGGAATTTCTCAATGTAGACTGGTAAATAGAAGAGTTGTGTTTGATCTCAGAGAGGTAATATGTGATGGAATCTCGAGCCTTTTGAACTGGGGTAAGATATTGAGAAGAGCTATTTTCAGAAAACGGTGCACATTGTCAATCCAAAATAGAATACCGTGAAGGGCATCATATGATCTGCTTCTAATACTCAAAATAAATCACCTCAACTAGAAGATCCCGTTCAAATAGTCTGAACTTCTTATTTAAATGTGCATGGATGTTAAGAATTGCTGTTCCCCAATAGGAAGTCGGAGATCTGACTTCAGAGGGAAGCAGAGACATCAACATCTACTGTCTGACGAAAGTAGATTTAATCTTGTGCTAGTGGAAAGCAGGGTAAATTCTTAGGACAATAGATCGATGTACACCGCTCGAGCTTTCGAGTCTAGTCCTTCATGCCGAGCAAAGAACATGCTAATCTCTTTGAGTAGTGGACGACCATGCTCATTCGGCCAATCTCTTCACGATGACAACAACGAGGTGCACGCATACTATGGCACCTGCATTATGTACCACCATTCGCTTGAGTTTAGTCTCATAATACTTGAATTTGTCTTCCAAAATGGGTTCTAAGATGCAACGAAGTGTTACATGAGAAGCTTGAATGATTCATTGATGGCTTGGGAAGCATTGCATCCTATGATTCTGAAGACAAGTTAGGTAGATCTTGGTGGATGATGAGGGGAGGGTTATTAATAGTCCGATTGCGGGTCTTATAAACTAAGTTGCATGTGAAGTATGTTATTTATGTGGACCCAAGCTATCAAGCGCCCGGGTAGCCGGGGAACCGCTTTGAACAAATACGGAAAGACTGGTATCTGACAGGACCCAACGAAGTGAAAAAATACGCGTCTAGTTGAATTATATCCAACAGTTTTCTCATAAGCGACAAATATTTATCAAGCAATCCACTTCCAACAGCGGCTCATTCGTACGCTGTATGCCAATCAAATGGTGTCATGAACATCTGAGATCGCAGATATCGGGTAAAGGAATGAGCAATGCGGGCCCAGTGCAAACCTATCATTCGTGTCAGTACATTCATTATCTTTTTGTGTAAAGATTCCCAAGCTAAATCATAAGATGATAAATCTTCAACGACTCCATGGCTTCGTATTGAGCGAGTCTGATTTTGTAGATATGTGACAAGATATCTTGGGTGATTGTGACTGGTCAAAGGACATAGATGTTCTATTTTTGTATGAATTAGAAGGTTTTCAAGAAGTGGAAATTTCGAGTCTTGTATCAACAAGGTCGCGACCACATAGACGAATGGCTGGTTGAGTCTTCTTCATCTAGCCGATGTTCCGGCACTCGGCAAAAAGATCTGGAATTGACAGGCGGTATTAATCGGTCGACAAGGGGCACATAGAATGAGTGGACAGGAAGACAACACGGACAAAGACCGGAACTTTACAAGGTCGTTTAATGATATACGGGGAGACTTCTACCGCTTCGAATGTTGAATGTCACATGAAGATGGTTGAGATGTAACCCCGCCATTTGAGCAAATTGTGCCGAAAATAGCAAGTTACTCGGCAGAGATGCATATAATTTTCTATTTCGAGAGTAATTAGCTGGCATTTCGGTTGTATTACGACAACTGACCAATTCGAGTGGACAAAATTTGCATCAATTAGCGATTGTTTATTGCTATCAAGGCGAGAACGAGATCTTACCAGGTAAAAATGTAAGGATACAATAAGTGGCTGGTAAAAGACCCGAATAAGATATCAACTCTGAAGTCATTTGCAGATGTCCAAAATATCGCATATAAGACTGATCAGAAGAATGGTAGGGCATGGCTCGGGTATTGGATAATTCCTGATTGTCACGAGAGTAGAGATAGATGCGGGATGTTTGAAGGTGGCGTTTCTGCATTTGAGGGAATGGACTTGTAAACAAGGAAATTCAATAATTGCGAGGATACCGAGGATACCTAGAAAGCACAATTTGAAGGTTACCAAATGTCACAATCAGATTAGAGAGAGTTGTTGCGAGGCTCCAGGGAATCAACTAACTTCGTCGTCTGATGGATCCACTGTGATAACAAAGTGAAGAACTCCCCAGATTCAGATGATAATTATCTTTAGCCTCGTCTCCTATTTTCAAAGTAAGAAATGGCGAGATAATGGGTGATCTCGAAAGATAATTTTTCCGGAGAAGGAGTTCAAACTGCAGTCAGCACACTCGACGGAATATGGAAGTGCGCAGCCAAAACAATCGAAGCATTCAAACAACTCCTCGAAACAATATGAATACACTCCCACGTTTCTAACACATGGCAAATTGTCAATGCTCAGGAGGAATGCAAATGTACAACAAGAAAATTAAATTGGAGGATGAAAAGGAGTTTGTCCTCTTTGTTTCTTGTTTCTTTTGGCTGATTGTGGTGTTTGTGATAATTGTTTCGTCTGAATCCTACAACCATCACAGTTTGATGTTCGTTGAGCCCTGTACTAACTTCTATCTTTCCCTCTTTCCTCTCCAAATTCCACCCGTTCGTCTCATCTAGCGATCAAACACGAGGTAACTTTTGACTTGAGTTAGCAGTAACTTACTGTGCCAAATAGATTGATTCGTAGTTATTGGACCCTGTTTCCCCTCACTTTCTGAGCATCAATCAGAAGATCCTTAATCCATAGAGGTTCTGCCACAAGGAAGATGTAGGCCATCAGGGAAAACGGTTCTTGTCAACCCGGTATTGACCAATGCCATGCCGGTAAAATTTTCAAGTTCACAGGGCTACCCAGCAAAAAATCTAGATGCTTGCAACTTTACAAGCCCGACCAAGATTGTCAGCAGTGAGCATCTAACAAGCAAACTTAGCGATTATCTCCAAGAGTGCCGTATCTGTACAACAATTCAAGCATCGAAGGAAATACAATAGCTCATTTAGGTTTAAATGAATTAACCGCTCGGGAATTTCTATTCATGAACAATTGCGGTACAAGATTACACCAAGAAACGGTGAAATAAGGTCTGATAAGGATGCGGGAAAATGGAAGATGCATGCTTACGACGATAGCCAAGATTTGTGAATCCCGATGTTGGATTGAAGATTGTTTTCGAGAAGAAGAGGTTTCTTGAATCCTAGGTACCTAGATGCCGTATGATACCTGCCTTGTCAGGTAGGGTAGTGTGGCATCGTAGCAGTGTCGCAGTGTCGCAGTGTAGCAATTCGATAAATGAGGTTATTTCCTTTTGTACAATCTTACCGTGGTACAAGTGAAGAGATACATGGAACTTCTCATCTCGTGCATATTATCGTGATGGCGAGACCAACGAAGAAGAGGAGAATGACATCTATCGACAACTAAAAAAAGATACACGGTACGGTCCCGGCACGAACAACGAATTTGTGCAACTCAGATATTGAGGTAGAAGGGTGGAGAATAGATCGTGTGGTTAAAATGACAAGTTTTAGATGAAGACATCAAGGATTGTAAGAAAGTGACCAGCATCCATCTTGGTAGGAGGCGAGAGAGGCGTGAGAGGTAAGGTCAAGGCAAGAGATGGTTCGAGGGCACGTACGCCATTCGGCAACACTAGACCGGATTCGGATTAGTTTTGTATTCAAGCTTCTCCAGTCCCCAGCTAGCTTCAATTCCATTTCTATTCTTGACTTCTTCTTTTTCTTCAACATTCACTGAGTGACATGCCGGTACCGAGAAGCGAGTATACGAGTACACCGGTCTGCCAGTATGCCAGGTGCGTTCACTTCAAACACAAACGACAAAGAATCCTTGTCATTTGCTACCTACCGACCTCGATTCCCATACGCCCATACACTTGCAAGCTATCGTCTGAAGCTCTCTGCACCCGTGGGTATGCGTGCAGGAAGGGAGTGGAAGGCAGGACATACTATGGACGGAGTAAGATGTAAGATAGAGGCTCGAGGGTTGGAGTCTTGGCTGATAGAGATGCAAGGTATCGTACATACCAAGAAAGCCAGAGAAAAGCCCTTGTCTGCAAGTCTGCAAGCCAAAAAGTGGAAAAATGCACAGATGCCAGCATGAAAGAGCTCCACATCTATTTCTATTGTATCACTCGACAAGGTTCATGATTGTTTTTCTCTTCTCTTGTTTGATAACTACGTTACTAGGTACCATGTACTACCTACTAGCTACTCCTCCACATTGAGCTAGTATGGTATCTTCAGGGTCCAGCTTAATTCACCAAGGCTTGTTTATTGCTCCCATGCGGATTTATCTGATTCTCAATCGAGTCAATTCACCTCGATTTCTATAAGATATCTTTTTCTCCCTCACCTTTGGCAATTGATCAACAGCTTCCATTCGATCTCTATATCAAAGATATTCACTTAATACCCCTATATACAACCTTGATACCCGTATTCCAATTGACAATACTCAATTGGTGCTTCCGAAACATCTACGACAGCTTCAAATTTGGAGGTCACATATAAAATAGAACCTTTCCCACCTTCAACTTGGTCTCTACTTCGTCTCCATTAGCTCCCTCGATAACCTCAATCTATACCTCGAGTTTAACAAAAGTGGTTTCGACCATTACTTTAATATCGAATCAATATCCAACCTTCAATCTATAACACAATCTTTCACACCAACGACATTATGCACTCCATCAGCAGTCTCGTTCTCCTCTTGGCTTCGGCCGTTGCAGCTGTTCCAATCAGCACTGTTCAAGCCCTTACTTCAAGTAAACATACTTGTGCAACACCATTACTACCTACTACTGGAGGTGCGCTTCCACTTTCTCAAGTTCACTATTTCAGAATATACAAGCTAACAATCTTCATTTGCAGCTGCATCTGCTCTCCCATTGCCAACTGGCACCCTCGCCTATGTTGCTCTCGGTCGTGGTATCCAAAATTATACCTGCTCCGCCGTTGGTGCTACTCCAGTGGCTCTTGGTGCAGTCGCTAACCTTTACGATGCAACCGAATACGCCAAGTGTGCCAGTACCGCATTCAATAATCTCCCAGGTATCGCTGTCTATACCAATCTTCCAGCTATTAGTAGCGCTAGCTTCATGAGTCTCAAGCCTCTGGGCAAGCACTTCTTCGATGCTAGTGGAACTCCAACATTTGACCTCTCATCTGTCAGCAAGATCTTGTACGCTGCCAAGACTGGTGACATATCTCCTCCCATCAATTCCATCCCAGGACCTGCCAATACCGGCGCCGTTGATTGGTTATCCTTAACTGCCAAATCCACATACGTATCCATTGGTCTCACAACAGTCTACCGCGTCGAAACTGCCGGTGGTAATTCCATCAACCCTTGCACAACAGCAGGTGTGCAGAGTGTCCAGTATGCCGCTCAATACTGGTTTTACAGTTGACTCCCTGACAATACCACCGACCCTTCAGACGATGATGACGTATGTGATAATTCTGATGAGTAATGGGTCGAATCCTCAGAAAAGAATATCATTTTCTTTATGGTTTTCAATGATGCATGGCTGGATGGATGGACGGATGGATAAAGGCAAACCTTACAGAACAAATGCATATATAGAATATGCTTTTGAAATGGTAAACGGTTAACAGCTGAAGGGCACACAAAATGCAATACCTTGGTAGGACATGCATTAATATGTACATACACTTCTTTTCTCCACAGAGCACAAGAGTACTTTCTTGCTTGCAGAACTCTCGTTTTATAATTCAAATAAGCTAGCTATATTACCTTAAATTATCTTTGTGAAACCTCTTCCTTCTCCCTCGGCAAATTGAATGATAACACTGATTTAATTACTTCGCCTGTTTGACCAAATCATCAAGCTTGTATATCCCTCTTCTTCAATTCCTTTGGAAGCTTTGAGGAATCACTAGATTCAAACATTCACTTTTTGTGTGTAATCGGATGTGAGGATGCCTCTCTATTCCCAAAGGCCAAGCGTTTCGCGGGGATCTCTCGTTTGATGATGACGGAATGATCTACATTCTGGACGTTCATTTTGTACAAAGAATACTTTCCTTCACTTCTTTTCAGATTGAAAAACTACACCTTCCTGTTTAGTGGCAGAGAGACAAAAAGAAAGAAAGAAGTGGAGGTTTCATACGGTGAGATATGCGCGACCTCCTCAATTTCATATGTACAGCGTATCTGTCTCCCTAGCCCCATACACACAAAAGGTGCGTTGACAAGGAAATCCTAACTTCACATGTAGTTGAAATGGAATCCTATTGCATCGACAATTGCATCAGCGAAAACATACGTTGAAAATGTGAAACGATAGCAAAATCCTTTCTTTCCGATTCACCTGACCTTCGAAGGTGATCAAGAATGTCGCTGCTGATCCTCTAATAATCCTTTTGATAAGGAAGGTCGACCAATTATATTTGTTGGACTATTACACTTCATCAATTCTATCTGCTTAGATAATGCCACATGGTGTGCCGCGGCCATGACTGTGCAGTCTTCAAATACGTTTCGAATGATGGGTTGCATCAATGCATCAATTTACTGATCCATACTCCACACCGTGTGTTCGTTGCAATAACAGAAAAACACAAAAGGATTAGTTGGAACTTACTTGCTAGTAGCCTCATCCATGATTAGGATTCTCGTCAGTCTTATAATCGCTCGCGCGTAATGCAGAAAAGTTGGCGTTCGTGTTTCAATATGTCGGTGTCTATTTTGCTATCAAGACTTCCATGGGTCGGCATGATGGATTCTAGAAATACCATTCTTAAGTCATGCATCAAAACTGTATCATTAGATATCTTGTACAGATCGAGGTTCTCTCGAAATTCATATCTCCCTTGTAGGAAAAACAAATTTTGAGGGATGGCGTTCAGACACGAGCGTAGGGTCTCGCGGGTAAAGGGAGGAATATTGGTGTCGTGGGCGGAGCTGCTGCCACGGAATAGATCAAGTTTGCAGAATAGTGTGAGGGGTAGAGAGCTTTCACCGCTATTCATCGTTATGTGAGTTATAGAGGGAAATGGTACGATGAGGTTCGAATAAAACGGAGATGTAGATTCTTACCCGGTTTCTTGGCCATGGTATTCAGTTCATGCTGTGTGAGAAACGTAGCCGCAGTACACCGATGAATACACTCTGTCTTTAGTGTTTGCTTTAGGCCACCAGCTACGCCAAGCGAGAGGGAATTCGTCGAAGAATCAAAAGGAAGCTGCTAGGTATCATGGTCAATGGTCGACAGCTCAGATGATACCAGATGACTGTGGATGTCCATGGCCTAGTGGGCATACTATTTCTAAAAAAAATGGGGAGATTGCCCAAGGTCAAAACAATGAAATGATATGAGGACATAATGCATAGAATAACTCAAGAATACAAGTTGTAAGCTTTCGGTGTCCTTTCGCAATGCGAACAATTATTCTCGTCAATTTATAGATTTGAGTGACTGTATCTACTATCTTCTTGGCTATGTTCGTAGGAAATATATCTGCGACGATATTCAAATGAAGAGAACAGAAGGCAGTATGGAAAGGAAACAACTTTGTTCAAGCAATAGGGTAAAATCAAAGTTTTAACGGCAACCATGGATAATTGGGCCGAAACTATTATCACAAACAGTTGAGTGATTCATGATCTTTCCTTCTAATCACGCCGAAGACTATTGATAACCTGTCAACTGAGGACAGGCTCAATGCCAAGTCTGCTAGAAATGAAAAGGGGTTATATAAAATATTTGCAGAATTCAATGATGGACATCTATTTTTCTAGAAAAATTATGACAACATATGATGGCATTGAGAACTGTAAATAATCATTTAAAGAATTATCAATGAAGCAATGGATGATCTATTGATTTGTTGTCAGATTTCTACTCGAGTACGGAGTATTGAAGGTACTCCGTACTATCTTGGAGTTCGGCTTCTTATCCGGAGCTCAACCATTCCTCTTCAGAATACGGAATATGACTCTTATCATCATCTCCAATATTTCTGCCCTGATTAGAGTTGTCATTGGACGATCGCGTAAGATGACAGGTGAGACGAATTTCAAGTAGCCGAATTAGGTAGGTGCGCGACCAAACCTGGAGTTTACTGATAGGTACAAGGAATAGAACCTCATCAATGTTCCCGAGAAACCAATCAAAGCTGGTTGATCAACGATAAGCGCGACAACACTCTAACCATTCGTATGAACAAATAAACGCTATGGGGCATCACGTTCTTTTAATCCGATATACCTGTGCATCAAATTGTTGCAATATTCCGTGGTCGTCAAAGTTGGTTGGCCACGCTTGAGGTTGAAAATTCCATCTGCTCTCTTTCATTCTTTCTTTCTCCTCGAATTCTTCACCTAGTGTTAAGAGAAACAGCAAACTACATCACTCTCAAGTGAACTCACGATGTCAGTTCAAGATTCACTTCCCAGTGAGGAGACACCTCTGCTGTCCCCACCGCCACAGCGATCCGTCTTCTCTTCGTTTTCGAGACTGTTTCGAGCGATCTTCTCCCAGGCACGATCACCATCCTCAATAACGGCGATCGTACTTGCGACTTTATTATGGTTTGAGTTTGGGGGATACTTGATGGCTGTACCCGTGTTGAGAGTCTATGAAGATATAATTTGTCACCATTACTATGATCGCTTACAGGGAGAGGGTCATATCATTCTGGGAGGGGATATCGATGAGAGCATGTGTAAGAAAGACGATATTCAGAATGAGTTGAGTATAATAGTCGCCGGAACATACTTTCTTGGGGCTGTTCCAGGTAAGCAAGCGATATAGAAACATAATGACTGAAAGGAAGCTGATCGACATAGGTCTTTTTCTAACAATACCGTATGGTATGCTTATGGATAGGTATATATTAATTTTATCTTTCTCAGCAAAAGCCCAAAGATGAGGAATCCCCGGGATGATCACTCGAGGCAATCTCTCCTAAACAAATACCATACTGACAGACTACAGAATCGGAAGGAAGCCAATCTTTATTTTAGCAATAACAGGCACTATTCTCAGCTATCTGTGGAACATCGTGGTAATGTGGTTCTGGCATGCACTGCCCCTTCGCCTCACTTGGCTTGGTCCCATCTTCACAGTAATAGGGGGAGGACCGAGTGTAGGAAGTATGGCATTTTTTGCTATCGTTAGTGATATCACTTCAGAAGCCAAAAGGTATTTTTATATTCGTCTCCCAAATAGAATTATCTTAGCTTCTACTAACAAATCAAGGACTAATATCTTTTTCCTGGCGGCTGCTACGGATCTTGTCGCACAATTGATTGCTCCGTCTCTAGCTGCTGTATTGATGGCTAAGTCTCCATGGATCCCAATTTTACTAGGGATATCTTTCTTAACTCTCGGGAGTCTTCTCATATTGTTCATTCCGGAAACTCTACACATGCAAGATCGGAGGACTAACACATCGCATGTGGCTCTTGCTACCTCAACCAACGACTTCCCTCATAATAGCAAATCACAAAACTCTCTCTTCGCCGCGGTGGGGTACAATTTCTCACATACGCTCCGAACATTCCGATCATCTCTCTCGATTCTCAACTCTGCGCCTCTAGTCCTTCTCCTTATCACTTTCATCATTAAGCCTCTTAGCAGTCAGTCTGAAGATATATCGCTTCGCTACATAAGCAACCGCTTCCACCTTCCCCTTCGTTTAAGCTCCTTCCTCTGGTCCCTCCGCGCTGCTGTGCAAATCATCTTGTTTCTCCTCATTCTCCCCTTTCTATCAAAAATCATGGTCACCTGTTTCAAAATACCCTCCTCAAAGAAAGACCTTCACCTAGCTCGCGCCTCCATTCTTATTCTCACACTTGGTTCACTCTTGACTGCCCTAGCCCCAACTCTTCCATTGGCTATCCTGGGGATGGCAGTCTTTACCTTGGGGGCAGGGTTCATCTCCATGATGCGCTCTCTGATAACGACGCTAGTTGATAGACAACACAAGGGACAGCTGTATGCGGCAGTGGCAGTGGTCGAGACAACTGGAAGACTAATCGCGGGACCGGGCTTTGCGCAACTTTACATTGAAGGATTGAGATTGAAAGGCATTTGGGTGGGGCTACCATTCTTTGGACTGAGTTTCATATGTGGTTTAGCAGTGGTGGCTGTCTGGAGTGCTGGATGGATTATGAGTAGGAGAAATTGGGAGTGGGAAAATGACGGAGGCGAGGTCGTGGGAGAGTCAGATGATACTGAAGAGGATGGCATTACAGGGACGGGCGAGGGAAGATTAGAGGAAAGAAGGTGAATCATGAAAACAGGTTATCAGGATAGATATAGAAAGGCTTAACTCCTTGTGCCACCCACGCATAGGGTGTTACTTTGTACCTATAACATGATTATGAGTTGCTACGCAACCATGATATTGACCAGTAAAGCTCAAAAAATTATTGAGAAGTTTAATATTGCAAACATGGATGCATGATACAGAACCAAGTACTTCATTGTTCCTCTATCAAAATCTACTACCCCTTTTGTGCTCTAATCGAGTATATATAGTGTCAAAGATGTGCTCTCTGTGTGACAATGACACTTGACTTAGTCTTTACATTGCAAAAATGCGTTTCCTTGAAATCATCCCAACATATTTTGTATCTCCACCAAATTGTTTCTAACTATTCGTAACCCATTATATATCTTTCACATGAACTATTCATACAAGATTTAATAACTATCACCCCATCCAGTACTTTCATATGACCAAAGCTCTATGCCTAACCATCGTCGAATTTCGATATTTAACCGACTGTTGAAGAAATAGAAGTTGGAGCCGAAGTGTACGATACTGACTGAATACACTGGTATCTGTGTGCGATTAGTATTATTTTATGATATCCCTATTCATTCATCGAAGAATACGTCATTACGTTCAACAGTTTATTATACGGCAAATTACTCTTTAATAACTCCTTAAAAGTCATATCTGTTTTATTCTTTTATTGTTTAGATTCTATAATAGGATTGATCTCAACATTATAGATTAAGATTCTAAATATTTCAAAGATTTCAAACCATTTCAAACCATTCAAAGTATCGATAGAACTGATTATCGAAACATCAACGCAGTAGGAATTTATGTTTAACTGGAGTGGTGCTAAAGCACTGTTTGATACTATTATATGCGACTTTTCACCACTGTCCGCTAAAATCTATCCCATCGCAACATCTCCATCCGCGTCAACATCTTCACCAGATTCATCAGCGCTAACACCACCGCTGATCCCACCAAGACCAGTTCGCTCACGGCTTTCGCCAAACAAACGAGCTTGCTCGGCCTCATTGGCAGCCTGTCTCTCGGCAGAGATATGGTCTGCGGCAGGCTGGTTCGGGACGACAGCTAAAGTCGAACCATTTGCAGTAACAAAATCATCCTAAGTAATGCCGTAGTCATCTACACATTTCGAAATAGTCATATCGGCATCAATGCACTGAAGAACCTATCGTTAGCTACGAGTTCATGAGAAGGGAACATAGGTATGTCCTACACTTTCTGCGACACTATCATCGCCAGCAATTCTCGCCCGTTCACGGCAAAAGATTTCTGCACGACGACTTTTGCACTAAAAGTGTTAGAATCAATATGCAGAAGAACGAATACTCAGAGCTGGTTACTTGTTCAAACGCAAGCATCAAGAGCGCTTTCCTCTTATCTAATGATTCTGGCGCCTTATCTCATGTCTTCAATCTTTCTTCCACCAACCAAAACCAACGCCTCTCGACTGGAGCGCGTTTTACAATGAACCTTGCTTGGTTGTTTGCACAGGTGTCGCTGGCAAATTGACGGTATTTATAGAACGTGGTAATCCAATGAAAATTGTGTCGAAGGATAGGGAAGTGGTATTCGGGATTTAAATCTTCGATCAAGGAATCGTCGATATCATCAGCCTCCGTGAGTTCTGGGGAATCGCTCATTGTCCTAGATAGAAAGATTAGTATTAAAACACAGCTATATGTAGGAGAGTAATGTGAAGGCTGTCTCCTAACTTACGTGTACTTGGAAATTTGTTGGAATAATAAGCAGTGTTATGATTTTTCGGGTGTCGATATTATTTGGGATCAGAAATTTTGGCATGAAAGATGGAAGTTGGAGGCTTTTTATAGAAACCAGACAAATTTTGAAGAAGTGAATCTTAGAGAGTGGATCTGCTCATCCAGTCCTTGGATTTAAACCCTTTTAAAAGAGAAAGGGGACGCTTGAGTGAATAACACACGGGTTATTCCTACCTACCTATCTTATATGAATTTCTATCGGACATAATTCCTCTTTATTGATCATCTCTCTACCCAGGATAAACGGCCCCGTCCCCCCTAGGATCACTACCTCCGCTGAAAACCAAAACTCCATCCTCCTCTCCATGTACCCTTATCAACTGCCCTCTACCAAAGACACCCCTTTGGTACCCTTCCACCATTTTTACCTGATGACCCATGCCCTTCAATTTTTCAAATGCATCTTGGCTGATTCCTTCTTCCAAAAACACTCTTCTCTCTTTATTTGATTCTCCCGGAACTCCATCTGCACTGATGCAAAACCTCGGCGCATCAAGTGCTGCTTGAGGATTTAGTTTGAACGCTAACATATTAAGTAGTACTTGAACATGTCCTTGTGGTTGCATAAAACCACCCATGACGCCGTACACACTATGTAGCGAATCATCGTGGACATTGGTGACCATAGCTGGAATGATGGTATGATAAGGTCTCTTTCCAGGCGCAATGGCATTGGCATGGCCCTTCACAAGTGAGAAATTGCCACCTCTGTTTTGAAGAACAAACCCACAGCCTTTGGGAATGATACCGCTGCCGAAACCCTCGAAGTTAGAGTTTATGAAAGAAATTCCATTGCCCCATTTGTCGGTTACGGCGAAGTATACAGTGTCACTATGATTATGAGCTGGTGAACCATGATCATATATCTCGGGATTGGAACGCTGAGGATCAAATAGTTTAGCGCGTTCGGCGAGATAAGGTTGTGAGATCAGTTCTTCTACAGGGACTTTGGTGAAAGCTGGGTCGGCGATAAACCAACTGGCATCTGCGAAAGCGATACGCAAAGATTCAATAACAGCATGAAGGTATTCGGCAGAATTATGATCTTTCTCCTGGAAATGCGGGATTTTGCCCGTGTTTTCGAGTTCTTCGAGGATACCAAGGGTCATGAGTGCTACGAGTCCTTGGCCGTTGGGTGGGTGTTCCCAGATTTTGACGCCGTGATTGTCCTCGTTGATGCCTTGGCCGGATATTCCGTCGACGTAATGATGGGTTTTGTCGTATCCTTGCCCTTTGAAAACTTTGGAGATGGGTGTGGATTTCTCACTACCAATGTCCATATGATTTTTCAAATCGTCTAGTTCAAGGAACCCCCCTAAATTCCGAGTGACTCTGATGATTTCTTCGGCAATCCTTCCGGTATAAAAGCCTTTCTTGCCTTCAGTTGCGAGTGCTCTGAAAGTCTTAGCAAGATTTGGGTTTTTGAATATCTCTCCTGGTCTTGGTGCCCGCCAACCATTTGGAGCACTTGAGTCCTCTTTTAGCATTTCGGAAAAGTTAGGGGATGCCCTTTGAAGTAGACCTTCACTATTTCTCCACTATTGATTGCATTAGACTTGGCAATATTGGGGAGATTTAGGGCGCAATACCATAGTTGAAGCTAATTCGGAGACGGGGAACCCCTTTTCACCCATCTCAATAGCCGGAGCCAAGATTTGCTCCAAAGTAAGATTTCCACTACCAAATCTCTCCACGGTATCAACCCAACCTGCAGCTGCACCTGATACAGTAACAGCATGTGGACTTTTGAGTGGAATTCTTGCAGGGTCATCATCCTTTAACCCGAGATCCTGTCGGATTTTTTCAAGAGAGCATTTGTTGCCTGCACGACCTGAGCCATTTAAAGAACTAACCTCCTTTGTCTTGGCATCATAAAAAAGACAGAACATATCACCACCGATACCGGTGGAGGTTGGCTCTGTCAGGTTGAGACCGGCAGCTGGAGTTTTGTTAGATTAGATGATACTATATTGAAGCGGTTTAACATACCAACTGCAACCGCTGCATCCTAAGACGAGTTAGCTTGCATATTGTTAGAAAAAGGACAACTTACAGCTGCATTTCCACCTGCCTCTAAAACCCGGAGACCACATCTAGCAGCTAAAGGCTGGGTACAAGCGATCAAACCATCAGTGCTATGAACAACACTTCTTCTGCTAGGAAATGTAACAAACTCCGGGTCGGAGGCCGGAAAGACTGAGTTTAGATTGACAGGCATTTTCGAGACAGATCTCTAGAGTGGGCAGCTGAAGAAGATGCTTTCTAAATCCTCGGCTACTACTGTTGATAAGGAAATGTATGTTCAAGTAAGTATCACTACCACCGCGAAAGTCTTATATATTAGACAGATGTACAGAAGAGAAAAGTTATAGAAACAATCTCCCAAAAGATTTCATTCACACTTCACTTATCCAGGATCTGAATGGCGAAAGAGAAAGATTAGTCCCGCTTTCGGCAATTCAATTACGGTATAAAATGTGAACGTGGGGTCAAAGGAACCAGCGGAGTCTACCTACTACCTAGGCTCCTGGGTATGTAGGCGAGATAGATATCCGGATATGAGTACGAGGCACTTTCAGATAGTTTTTATAGTCCAATTTTCTTTCCCGTCCCAGTTCTATATGAGACCTACGTTGCTATTTATTTATTTGAAGTGAATGGAAGCAGAATTTCTGTTTTGTATATTTCAAATTCATAGTATCATCTGTACGATAGTTGATCTGGAATTCATATCAATGGATAAAGTCGAGATCCAGATAGCGGGGAAGTTGCTCGCTCACGTCACTATGGAAGCGGCCGCTTGAAGCTAGTTTTCCCGAGTATAGTCCGTGCTCCAAAAATGTTGATGGATGAGATTAATAAGTTACATGAAATCGAAATTAATAAATTATCAAGAAACCCATTCCAACGAGAATGTTTAGAGCTCCTTGGATATGTCGACGATGTATAGATTTATCATTGAAGCCTGGTAAAAGGCGATCTTTGCCATTCACACGATTCTCAAGCACCGTCCGTTAGTCTTCAAATCTACCCTTCCATTCACATCCTCTTACACGAAGAACAGCAAACAATGGCGATACCTTTTCCCCGGCATTACTTGCACGAGCTCGTAATTTGGCTGCGGAACATGATCGATTGAGTAACGAAACTTCCGAGACCTTCGATGCGAAAATTGCGAAACGAATTGGAGAACTACAAAATGTAGCGATAGCGCTGAGAAAATGGGAAGAAACGAAAGAATCGCTATCAGAGCTAAATGATCTACTGAAAGATTCGTCTACCGATGAAGAATTGAGAGAACTGGCGGCGGAAGACATTACTACGACGACTGCCCATCTCGAAGAATTATCTCGCAATCTCACAACCAGTCTGACTCCCAAACATCCTTTCGCCGAACTACCATGTCTCCTTGAAATTAGACCTGGAGCCGGAGGAGGTGAAGCCGCGATCTTCGCTGCGGATCTCTTACGCATGTACCGGGCATATTGCGCGCGCAAACGATTCCGCTCTACAATCATCAAATACGAGACCACTGACGGCGAAGGCGCTGGGTCCGATGCGCCCATCTCCGAAGTTGTGCTCGAGATTGAAACGTCCGGATCGTACGATTCCTTGCGCGGCGAAGCGGGCGTTCATCGAGTTCAGCGAGTTCCTGCAACGGAAAAACAGGGTAGAACACATACTAGTGCAGTGAGCGTGATGGTGTTGCCTAGTTTTCCCACGACGGGACAGGAAGGACAGGAATATTGGGAAGCAGATCTGAATGATCCGAATAGTGATTATTATGTCAATCCAGCGGATGTACGGACAGATGTTATGAGAGCGAGAGGAGCGGGCGGTCAACATGTCAACACAACTGATTCGGCTGTGCGGTTGACGCATGTACCGACTAATACAGTGGTCAGTATGCAAGAAGGACGGAGTCAGCTGCAAAATCGACAGAAAGCATGGCAAGTACTACGGTCCAGATTAGCGGCCGCAAAAAGAGAAGCCAGAGAAGAACAATTGATGAGTCTGAGGAGAAGTGTGATTGGGGTTGCGAAGATGGGAAGAGGCGATAAAATTAGGACGTATAATTGGGGACAGCAGAGGGTTACGGATCACAGGAGTGGGTTGAGTGTGCATAACTTAGATGATGTTATGGAGGGTGGTGATGAACTTGAGAAGGTTATTGATAGCGTCAAAGCATGGTTTTCCGAGCAGGAAATCCTAGGATTGCTTGCTGATGAGGATGCTGCAAGCAAGGCGAAGTAGATGGCAGAATGAAGTACTCTTCATGAGTTAAAATGCTCTCTTCAATTATTCTCCAGATGTTTGCTTCTGTTGTTCAATCATTTATTTGCTCAGTTGCTCAGGTATCCATTCAAACCAGGAGGCAGATTTTACATCTAATTCGATCTAGCAATCCCACTCGAGGTAACGTACTTGTGACACCTTGCCGAAACTCAGAGGATTCGATATCATGACGTATTGAATTCACCAAATCACGTTCATAATGCATATTGCATGAACAAATTAAGAGGTAAGAATAATGAATTCTGACCAGAAGTTATAGTAAAGCCCAAAGAAACAATATATCCAACGACAAGATGTGCCCCTGCCGCCTATGATCCAAGCATTCCCAACCAAACCATAGCCCGACAATTCCTCCCAATAAGCAAAAGTTCCAAAACCATACTCCATGCCTGAAAGATTACTTAAGCTGGTGGAGCGCTGGTGTTCTGTGTAGCTTCGGTTCTTTGAACGGCTCCAAATCGGGTGTTACCTTGGTCAAAGATCTAAAGAAAATGTCAGTGCTTGGTACAATCAGAAGTGAGCGGGGGATGGAGCTTACAGCATAGATTCCCTTGAGGAAAGTATCGCCAAGAATGTCAAACGTCATGGAACCTCTGGATTGGATTCCACCATAAACCATACCATTACCCGCATCCGCAAATCCCAAATCTTCCTTTTGAACTGCGAATTGCTTGCCGCCAACTGCAAAAGTAACGACGGGGAGATCATCAGCGCTGGTGTTGCTTGGGAATGTGTATCCTTGCTGTTCCGAATCATAAGTAGATCCTGGGATTGCATCGTAGATGGCTTGGCAAGTCTCATCAGAGACCAATGCAAGAGTAGTTCCGGTATCAGCAATAGCTTGGTTACCAGTCTGCGCGACAGTCTTACCGTTGACAGTAGCAGATGTGGAGTCAAACATCCAGAATCCTTGAGAGTTGTCCACGGGGGTATAGTAGATTTCTTTGCTTCCAACGACATCTTGGTCGATGTAGCCAAATGTGTAGAAACTGGCACCTTTGTCGGCTTCGTCGGCATCGCGCCAGCTACCGAGATTCACAGTGAAAAGTTCAGCGTCTGATGGGATATCTTCTTGGCTGATCATGTTATCAACGGGTGTAGCAACTGGTCTGGGTGTGACGGTGTTGATGCTACCCCATGCGAGACCAAGCAATCCATCGCCGGCACCCTGTTCAAACTGAGCAGACAATTTGGTTGCAAGCTCAACTGCCTGGTTTTTGATGGCCAGACCGCCAAGAGAAACAGTATCTGTTCCAACGGTACCTGAAGCAGAAGAGGAATCACCATATGAGATTTGCCACTTGGAACTCTTGGCAGCTTTGAAGGTGGAAGACTTTGTTGGGTCGAAGATTGTGTGTCCGGTTGCCTTGGAAGTTGTAGCTTTGGGAAGTTCTGTGGACCAGACCTATTCCGCCATGTCAGCTTTTGCTACGAGAATCAAACTTTCGTGTACTTACCCATAAATCAGACGATCCAGTATCAAAGTCGAGCATTAGAGTTTGTGCTGGTGTACCAATCTGTACAGGGCAGAGATACTCAGAATCATTTTGTTGGTCTTCGGCTGGGACTTCGCCGTTCTCTCCGGTAGGTGTCTTCTTTGCCAACACACGTTGAGTTTGTGCTTTATGGCCAAACTTATGGAAGCTAGCTGAAGTTGCGGTGGCCTTGTTCATCTGAAAGTATGGACCAGGCTTTGTGGGCTCAAAGCCCCATTTATTGAGTAGAGAGACATAGGATTTGGTACCGGATCTTTTGTAGTTCTTGTTAGGAACCAGTCTAATCTTTGACAAGCCTTGGAGAGTAGCCATGTTGAGTATTTGATCAAGGTGGATAGAGGGTTTAGTTAATAATAATTCTGTAGTAGGTAGATGTGATTTAAAGATGAATGGTATGAGGAGAGAGTAAGTTGATGAAGGGAAAAGCTGCCTTTAAATGCTGTTAAGCATCGTAACTTTCTCACCTGTAGAGTTCCCTTCCCCCGCTAAGATACCTAGCTTTCAGATGATCTAGCCAAGGCGTCATAAATTTAAGTTCCGTAGTTTCAGGGCAACTTCCATGCTATGCACGACCGGGGAAGGCGCATAGTGGGTATTGATAAGGAATCATTTGGTGAGGCATACCCCTTCAAGCACGCAGCTGTTGGGAATTGCCAAGATCATATGATTTGAGAATCAAAAAGTCAATTTTTTTTCCCTCGATGCTATGCATGTACACTTGAACATGATTGAAGGTCTAAGTTCGGCCGAATCTTCAACATACTGTATCTCGTGAACGAGTTGAGACGAAATCCCCTAAACACCGAATTCGCCCCTCAGTCAAGATAGTGACACACTGCGAGAGGGGGCAGTGAGAATGATGTTATCCAGGATACACAAGGTTTATCTTTCGGTACTTCCTTCAAAGTGGATCGACTCGAGACAACAACCCCTCGTCGTACATGATCTGAAGAAGTAACAATTGAGAGAAAGAGAGGCTGTGCCAATAAACATGAGATACTACGCGTAAGCTAACCACTCCACAAAAAACAAGAAATAAGCACCCACTAGGTCGAATTAGATGGAGTAGGAACCACCCGTGCCGCTGTGTAGTGCCGTTCGTCGTTGTCAAGCTCATGCTATCCAAACATTGGCTCACGACAACATCATCTGGAACATTAAAACGGACAGTATCAAGCTGAAAATTTATTGATTTGCGTTGACAGTTTCTTCAAGGGTATCAACCAAAGAAGTAAGGAAGATATTTGACGTCATTGACACCAATAATAGCTGGCTATAGTGCTTCATGAAGTAGCGTTGATTGATTACCAACTACTGTAAATAAGCTGCGTCGCACCTGAAATACCAACGAGATATCACACATTGGGAAACATTCAATCCACGATGTGGTGATTGCGCCGATAGAACTTGGACACACAACATACAGGACACAGGAAATAACACACAGCACACCAATACCAAGTAAGCTGACCAAGGTAGCATTTCCCATCATAAAACCGACAGTATAAAATCGATAGGTTGTTCGCATGAATTCGAGATACGGACATGGCGAAGCCTATCTATCGTGCGAATTTAGTGGAGTTGCACATGGGATAAAGCTTCATGACCTTTCGAGCTTCCTTATCAGGAGAAGCCAAACCAAAAGCTTGAATCCACTTGGCACCACTCTTGGTGGTGGGTATCGGGAATCCCCCACCATAGAATTATCCTTGATCCGTCATACCATTCATTCGTCTGTTTCAATGTCTTTTTCCAAATGCTTGTTTCTTCTTCCTCCATAAAGCCAAAAGTTCGCATCAATTCGTATCAATTCGTTGTCGTGCTGCTGATCCCATCTTAAGATCAAGAATTGGAATTTATTTTAACTCCTGGCTCATTGTTCTCTATTTTGAGACATCGCTCCTAGAAATGACGTTCCTTCATTTGGCTTTCATGTTGATTTGTTGATATGATCACCTCCACGGGATATGCAAGACATGTATCGTTTGCAAAATATCTAGCGGTCCTGTGCTGTTGCGCGGCTGACAGCTATGAGCATGGCGATTCAGGACATGGCACCCAGAAGCTTGCCCAAACAAACTTCCTGCTGTTATCTCGTGCCTCTTGCAATCTAAGGATAAGAAGTGTGCTTAAACCTTTGTGGTGTGGATTTAGCAGGGTATGAGAGGTCCTCTGATGCACGTGAGGTGCGCGAGTAGCGGATTTGGGTAGACATAGAATTCTTTCACCATGTGCTTTAGCAATTGGTCTTCTAGTACTCCGATATGCTGCTTCTTTAAATTAATCTGCACTCTACCTTTTGATGGTAGAAACGGCTTCCATCCATAACTTTGATCGCTGAGTGAATGATAATCTGCGAGAACGACGGATACGTACCAAACGATACACCTTGCTGCAACTGTACGGACAAGACCGAGCTTTGAGAAAAAAGATGGTGTCGTCGTGACGCCTTTAGTATCATTGAGATTGATAATGTGCATATATTACGACGTTGTTGGCGCTTATTATGCTGTGCTGACGGCTTACATCTTTATGCTACACAAAATTGAAAACAAGCTTCTCGCGAATGCACAAAAGTGTGGGGGTCAGTGAGACATCTGAAAATGAAAATAGCATTTGATCATCGTCCTTGGCATGGATTTAGAATGAAGACCAATTTGCCAACGGGCATGATAGAAAATGAGTACTCGTCGCGTATAGTATCGACATTTTGCATCTCTCAAAGAAGACATTGAAATTCCATCGTTATATCGGCAATTCAGAGTTGGATAACATGCATATATTGTATATTAATCCTTTCATTAGCGGAATGCAACGGGCATTTACCAGATCATCACAATCACCAATACTTGAATGCTTGAACGATGTATGGGGATTTGAAGTCCTTTGATCCAACTTGGCTTAGAAGACACCAAGAATATCGGCCCCCTCGTCTCATTCAGTATCTTCACTCCCCCGTTTCATTCTCCCGGCTTGATTCTCATTTCTTTGGACGACATTCTCCCATGTCCATATTAGTATCCAGCCGCACTTCAAATCCTCTCCTTGACAATCCTCTCCGCCTTCTTCTCCGCTCCATCAACCTTGATGTTTTTTTTCTACTCCCACCTCAAACAATCCACTATCACCTTCCTCATTATCTCTCTTCTGTCGTTTCCAAGCATTTATTATCGTCTGTACAAAAACGCAACTCCAAAATGCTATCAAAGCAAACCAAAGTACCAGAATACACAGATATTCCATCCATCCCAGAAATCCAATCACAAAAAAGACCCAGACCCATGGAATCAAAGGTTGTATGGTTCGGAAGAAATTTGTGGGTGAGTTGGCGGGAAGACAGTTGAATTGGATGTAAGAATAGCCGCAAGCCCAGAAGACGAAAGGTGTGAGGAGGGGCACTGAGATGGAGAGAATCAGGCTGTTCGACATAATGAGGTTTTAGCTGGAGTTGCCAGTGACACAGCCAGATTCTATGTTGCTTTTGGCTAAATTGCCAAATGTGTACTTGCTGCAACGTTTTGAATCGTAAACTATATTCGTTCAAGAAAAGCAAAGACTCAGAAGGGAATGGAAGCATATATTCCTGGGATTTGAAACATCCTTAGGCACATTGCAGTTTCCAGTTTCCACAAACAAAGGTTGACTGGGAAGTTTGTTTCGTGAGCTGTACAACGGCAAAGTGCTACCAAACTATTCACCGGTTGTTTGCTATTCTGTCCAATTTGTGGGATATCAATCGTGGACAACCTATCTCCTATCATCTAGCAATGGAAGAAGAGATGGATTACTTAAGGTATTGGGCGCGTTCGTTTCTTGCTCGCTGCTAAGATGTGACACTTCCCTACTTCAAAGCCTCTTTCATCACTAACCCTTTCTGAGAGAGATAATCTTTCGATTCTAACTAACTCACATAATCTTCCTGTAACATTTAGCATACCGAGCGCCCTCGACAGTGTTGCGTGTGACGAAGTGAATCCGCTTCAAAAAAGGTATATTCGAGCATAACATCAATCAGTACCCTCCCTCTCGATTGTTATTGTGGATAGTAAGCCAGCTCGATATTGCTCTACTCATCAGAGAAGCACAGAATAGAAAACATTATAGCTACGTAGTTCAAATAAGATAGGAAAAGATATGATCTAACACAATCAACTAGTTGTGAACCTTCACATGCAGTAGGCCATCCATCACATGACCGTTTACCATTTTCCCGCCCTTTACGTGGTGGTATTGTGACAACTGTATAGTAGAATTTTGTGGGAACCTTGATGTTAAAGAGCCCGTCACTTATTGTTCAGATGAATATCTTGAAATAAAAAAGATCTCAAGCAACGTAGATGTCAAAATATGGCCAAGAAACTCCTCGATATGATTGAATTGAAAGCTTGAATCTACGTACCTCTGGATAACATGCATGAGTTAAAATCAGGAGACAACATCTCACCAGTATCATATGATTATATGTATTTCAGAAACATTTTCCGAGAGAAAGGAAGGGTCTCCCTTTGGTACGAAGTACTGCAAGTAGACGTGAAGGGGTTTTGGGGCACGGTCCACAACAATTCGATTTTCAATCTAGCTAAATCCCAAAATCATGTGACATAACTCTCAAACTTAAGCACTCTAACAAATAGCAATTGGAACAATTTTGATTGGCTAGATTTCTGGCCAAAAAATCGAGATATATGTATTTGCGAAGGCCCGGGGGGGGGGGGGGGAAGGAGAGTGTGTAGTATGCTTTCTCACGTTCAGATATTATTGCTATCTCATCTCGTTTCAGGCTTTATACCAAGCTGTCGGAGCACGGCTAAATACCGGCCCCATACTTGCACGTGATATCAGCACATCGAACCTCACTTGCCTCGACAAGAAATTCTGCTTCGGTTCTCTTAGGCTCTGGCACCCTTCACTTCAAATAACCCTCGAGATTTAGAGCGATTATATTGATGGGGAATTTTCTTAGCTTCGGTGGCAGAGAATGTTAGTAAATGGTACAATTGGAAGATGTAAAGTATTCGACCAGTTCCCTTCAGATATACGAGTAGATGGCTTCTTCGCTAATCCAAACCTTACCTCACATCTGGACATCTGTACATCCATGGATCTGGGGCGAGACTGATCTTCGAGTAGAAGCTCCATCAATGAATGACTCAACGCTAGGTGATGCGAGATGGATGATGCTCTTCTCTTGACTGTTACTTCGTAGTTGATCGCAGCTCTCATCGAACAGACGTATCACATGCATACGGCCGAAACACGCAAAAAGAATACTGAAGCTGTAGTCAAAAAGATAAACTTCTTCAATACGTTATGCAAATTGGTAAATCATATCTTGACCTGTTGACATTACGTCTCATTCCAAGCAGTGACAAGTGTCTCGGTGGAGCTTGCTGGGAAATGGAAAACAAGGACCAATATAGCACCTTGTTCCGGGAGGCAAGGTTCTTCATCTTTTCCAGCGAAGCCGAACTCATACCATTAGGTACGGTAATATTGATGAACTATTGATAGATTGAGCGTTTTCTCGAAACCCGTCAAATGACTTACTTCAACTCATTTCTTTAATTGGATCAAATATAGGTGCACCTCTTTTCACAAGAGAATCTCGTCAATTTATAGCTCTAAGTACATTGGGGACTCGTATCGAAGTTTGTGTCCTTAGGTTCACTAAATAAGTCTTCAGTTTTTTGAAAGTCTAAATCCGAGCAAGCGCCGGTGCCTCGTTGTTTCATGGAGAAGATAGTCGTCCTGGAATGTCTCTAGCATTTTAGAGATTATTTATCAAGATTATCGGTATTTGTAGATTGGCCAAGGAAGCCTTAAAGTAATATCCCATCTGCATCTCCAGGACTGTCGGTTATTTGCCCTCTAGCGAGGACCATACTACCCCAGTGTTGCAGCTCACGTCGATATTCATATACGACCCTTTTCCTCTTGGGACGATGTGGAACCCAATATTTGAGTCTTGTTCTATGCTGGCTAATTTCTGCTCCTTTTCGACGCTCAAAAGCTTGTAGTGTTTCAATTGAACTGCAATATATCAACCTAATGAGATCGTTAATTATGGACGAAAATGGTGTAGCCATCAGCTGGCCTACAGTATCAATTGTATTCTATTCTTTTCCTAAGAGGCAGCAGCTCTGTATACCGATTTTTTTTTTTGGCAAAATCTAATAATAGATCACCAAATCGTCGTCCGATGACCAGGTGGCTCAACTTCCAGTCTGTTAGAATGACGGGTCTTTTAATCTTCAATCTAGGAAGCGTGATACTATAGCACTGTGCGACACGAACTAGTCTTTTTTTATTATCTGATGCGCGATAGTCATTTTCTTGTCAACTGAAAGGGAAAAAAAAAACAGGAGAGAAATCTTCGTACCCCGATCTACTTGCGCCACGTGGTTGCGAGTAGTAACTGTTAAGTAATGTCGACGATACATTTGAGATACCTAGCTACCTAGGTCTCAATATTTGTTTGTTTTGAAGAAGGAAGAGTGCAAGCGGTACATAACATGCCGGGTGTAAGCAAACAGTATGGCGGGTCAATGCTGGTCGGTCTCTACATACCCCGTTCAATTCACCATTTCACGCGAAGAGGATGTATATGATCTGTTTCCATGTCACTTTTTCTCAACCAAGCATGCCAACATGTTTGTGCACTTTGATGGCGCAGTGGATAAAGCGCCGTCTCCTTGACGGAAACTTGGCGCGGCTCGATTCGCAGTTCAGGTTCTTGAAAGTCCTTCGGGATAATTCGTTATATGTGGGGACTATTGCTGGCTTCTTTAAATATTCTATATTGTAGATTTGACTTCTACCCGCTATCATGGCGGTATCTCAGTCCTTGACTGCTGATTACTGAGAACAGAATTTTTTGCCCTTTTTTGCCCTTCCAGATTCGAGCTGATATGTGAATTTATTTTTTGTGGGTCTCTCATAGGAATTGTTCAATAGCCACCAACCATAACAAATAAGAAAAAAACTTCAATTTACATATGAATGCGACTCCATTTATTGTCTCCTTCACAAATTCAACAGCTTGGATTCTGGAAAAGTTTGTATATAATGAGCAATGGCGCAGGTACGGAGAATATATGTTTGTCGCATTCGTTAAACCATAGCTAGCTACAGCGTAACAGCAGTGCGACAACAAACAATAACGAGTAGGTATATTTATTTTGATATTTTTATTCTTTTTTCCAAATCCTCCAGTAGTATACAGTATATAAAATCAAAATGCGCGCAAGTCACGCCACCAGAAGGACATCTTTACCAGCCAATTCAAACCACGCCAAACCCTCCCCACCTCTCATATCTCGTGATTCATCTCACCCGAGCAAGACCCGACGCCATCGCCGACCCCGTCACATTTGATATCGCCTGAGTCTGCGCTCCACTAACTCCCACATTACAATTCATCATTCCACATTGCGCTTCCAGATTTGGAGGCGGGCTCTCTTGCACCTTGCTCGCATTTGTGGCTGCGGCCCAGAGACTCCCGATGTTTGGGAGTACGGTGCAGCATCGATTGAAATTTACAGCCATGGTCGCATCTTGTGTGGTCATGACTCCTGTATACACGTTTTGCAGATTGGAGACGATGGAGGGAAAATTGGCCATGAGAACTTTGGCGGATTTGATACCGTCTGGAGAGAGGTTGGGAGTTTTCATCAGGGTGGCGAGTTGGACGGGCTCATCTTTGGCGAAAGCGATGGCGGTCTTGAGTTTCGTGGAGTTGTTGGGATCGTCGACTGTGCGTGTGGTTAGATTGGGTGACTAGGTTTCTAGAGTGAGAAGGGGAGACCTACGATATTCATTGACAGTATTGACAGATGTTGCCCAGTTGTCAAGTGAGTTTTTTACATCATTTGCGGTAGGTGGAGTTGCAGGTTTGAGGACTTTGGGTGTAGCAATTTTGACAGCTGCTGCTTGCGAAGCGGCCTTTGCTGCTGAAGTGGTGGTGGTGGTTGCTGCGAAAGATGTGCTAGCAAAAAGCAAGACTAAGAGAGTAAGTGGCTGCATCTTGGAAGATGATAGGCCAGGAAGTGATGAAGAGATAAATTTATTAAGTGTATTTCATGTGAAGTAGTATACACGCCCGCAGCAACCAGGCTGAGCAAACCGATTAGAATTATTAATTGAGAAATAGGAGAGATAGGAAAAGGGGCCTTCTTCCAGAGAATGTAGAATCAAAATCGTGGCCAAAGCATGGTGGGTATTACTTTCATAAATCATATTGGTCTTTCTGCATGCGTCTAGTCCCATTCTGAAATAAAAGTCTTGGAATTGTGCAACATGACGCCAAAACAGATGCCAAGTTCATTACTGATCGATGGATCTTCAGAACTAATATCCGTACGACGAAGAACGTCGCACTGTACCAACTGTATGGTCGAGGCCATTAACAATTGGCTGTCGCCAAGAAATATCACGAGGACCATGCACGCGAAAAACTAGTTGACAGTTTCAGGGGAGTTGGGGAACCGTTTCGAAACGGCCTCAAAGCGTAAAAGACAGGGAAACCCCCTAGTTCATTGATTCGTCAACCTATGGTAGTTGATCATGAACTCGCCTGTCAATTCTGTCAATCCGGCTGGGATGTCCCTCCGCGCTTTCTAAGCTCGGTATCGCATGAGCTGTGGAACAGCGCTTACTGTGACACTACTAGTCTATTTATATCCTTCGCATCGCATAGTAATGTTGCTATCCTAGCTTCTCTTTAAATGTAAGTACTTTTTATTATGCTTAATACTAAGCATTAATACCTCCTAGGTCCATCCTAGCTTTTTATCAACAGTTGAGCGGGAACTAAAAGTTTCATTTGCTGATACATCGATACGGCAAGTTCATTCTTCATAATACTTGCACGTGTATTTTAAGATTGATTTGGAAGTGATGATTTTAACCAAATTTAATATTCTCCATGGTTTAAGGAGAGGAATGGAGTACTTCAATCTGTATGATAGGAGATAAACGGAGAGGTATAGTATCGAAAGGAATCAAAGAGTGTGAACATACTGAAAAGGAAAAGAGTCTTTCAATTTATAAGAGACTAAATAAAAGAAGAAACAGAATATTACCCCTACCACAGGTAGTAGGTTTTAGAAGATCAGAGGGGAGGAAAGGAGACAGGAAATTTGAAGTCAACATGATAATCTGACCATGACTTCAGATCATCAAACCTTTCTCCACAAATGAATCATGTATTAAGTTCGTTTCTGCTCCTGTCAAGGACGATGAGGATAAACAGGTCATGTTTCGAAAGTAGCAAGAGGATAGAGAATTTTAATCCATGCAAGAGAAAAGAGGAGCCGGAATTAAAATAGATTATCGTCACCACTTGATAATTTCAAAACAATCAAAAGATGAAACGGGATGTAGAAAGTAGGAAAAGTGATGAGGAGAAACTAGATTTCACATAATAACATCGGATTGACTAAAAATTCTGTGTATACTTCTGTCCCGAAATCAAGGAGGGAATGAATAGGCTATATTATGAAGCAGGAGTGAGGCAAAAAGCATCTGAGAGTAGATATGATCGAGTTCCTATATTCTTCTTGAACCTAGGACAAGATTAGGAGGGGAGTGTGAATCCGTTGTCTGTATTTAATATTGAACACCGAATTTTCTAGTGCCCGTCGTCTTGCTCGAAATTTAATTTCAATGATACATCTAAGCTACCGTCATGGAAGGAACACCTGTCTGAGTATCACTATCGATGAAACATTCCAACACGCACATAAGCAATCCATCATCAAAGAAGACAGTAACGTCAAGTCATGATCTAGTTTATTGCTACAAAATTATGTGTAACATAGCATTTACCTTCCCAGCCACATATTATACAATGACCATGACGCCCTATCATGCAATTCGTGAATATGATATGCACGCCACCGATGCAAAGCCCCAAATGCGAGCCATATGTACCTCTAACTGTACTCAAATATGTGCCCTTGTATCTACGCCGCCACTGGTGATTTTCTGACTCTTCCCGCTTCGGAATCCTTTTCGGGAACTGTCGTACCACCGAAGCCCAATCCAGCACTCTTCTTCCTTCTTCCCTTCCTATCACCATATTTCTCGTCAAACTTGCGAATTGCAGAGAGTGTGCTCATATCCTCGCTGATACTTGCGCTAATTTCCTCCATTGCCTTGTCGAAATGTTGTTTGGTGAGGATTCGTTTCTCGGGGTATGTGTAAGGGGTATCACCTTCGTGCTTTGTGGCGAGTTCATTTTCTTCCCTAATACATGCCAATGCAGCTGCGACCGAAAGATTTTTCAAATCCGATCCAGAGTAAAAGGGTGTGTTTTTGGCAAGTTCGGCGAGAGAGACCGACGAATCGATAATCTCATCTTTAAGGTGGATCTTGAGAATAGACTCGCGATCCTTTTCAACAGGCAAGTCAACCAGAAGTCTTCGAGGCAGTCGGCGTAGTACAGCTTCATCAAGGTCGAATGGTCGATTAGTAGCGACCATAATGAAGGCAGATAAATCGTTCATGCCATCCCATTCTCGTAGAAATTGATTAATCATCTCTCTGTGGGCAGTTGAGCGTTTGGTATCACCACGGGCAGCGAATATAGCATCTGCCTCATCGATAAATACAACACAGGGTGAAAGTTTCTTGGCTAGTGAAAAGATCGCTCGGACATTCTTCTCGCCTTCACCAACATACATATCATTCACTTCAGCACCACTAATTTCAAGAACTGTTGCGCCACTCTCTTTCGCTACTGCTTTAGCCAGTAACGTCTTACCGGTTCCAGGAGGTCCATACAGGAGCAAACCAGGCATTTTATCAGTAGCCAGAACACCATAAGTGAAAGCCTCTGGTCGTATCAATGACAAACTGGTCAATGTTTTTAGTGCCTCTACTGTCTCCTTTGGAGCGTGAACATCTTCGAACTTGGTATGAATATCTGACGGTATGACGACACCCCCGAGCAGCTTTTTCTCATGAGGAGTACACGTTTTTCGAATTCGCTTGAGCTTTTCTTTGATATCTGTCTTTTTCGGGGAATTTTGGATCTCATCAAGCATCTTGTTCACATCATTATCTTCCTCCTTCAATTCTGCTGCGCCCCAAGAAAATTTTGCATTGTCACTTTCGGAGAGCAGCTGTTGAGCTTTCCAAAATGTTGGCCCATCTATGATCTCTGGGTTATTTTCTAATCCTAGGATAGTCGTTGCAAGCCTTTGCACACGGGCGTAATGCCAAACTGCATCGTCTAAACCGGCAGATACTACCCAAGCGACGTCGAGATCTTTTTCTATATCCACAGTCACGGGCGTATCCCCCGAAAGTTTTGTAATCATATCCTCAACATGCCGTATGTTCAAAGTTCGGATACGTAACTTGTCGTCAGATTCGAATATTATATCCTGTTCCGCTCTTCGGTCTGGCGGGACAAAGATAGTTCGTTTCTCGCCCTCAACTACGTCTGATTGAAGATGTTGAATACCTGCTGATGAGAGCTCGGATTCTCCTTGTTCCAATGAACTTGTTCCAACCATGATTATATTTCGTCCAGACTGCCAGCGTTTGGTGACCACCGTCCGCAGTTTATCAATAATATTATAACCATCATATGTTCTAGTCAAATCCTTGTAATCACGAACTTGTATGATTAGATCTTTGGTATTGGTTGCATCCGCACCTGAAGACTCTGATGCACGTTTTGAGTCAGCGGCAGCAACAAATGACTCAAGTAAAGCCGTAGTCTTCAAATCGTTCCACTGTTCAGCGTTAGATTTCACGTTGCCAAAGGACGAATTGCCATTGCTAGATGCCGAAAAGTTGGGGTCGGCGAAAGTAGCAAATGGCATCACAACATCTGATGAACGCCTGTTGTTCTCCGCTGCTGGGGTGAGGGCCCCCTTTAACCGGCTAAAAATTGCCGAGAGCTTTTTCTGTGCCTCGGAAGAATTTGACGCGGTGAAAGCAATTGCGGGACCAGCCTTTTTACTCATGCTCGTAATTTCTTCCTCCTCAACCCCCTCTACATCTTCAGGGACCGTGCTTGAATCTTTCTCATAATCCTCCAGCCTGCCCGCCATTCTAGAAGTTTCGTAACCCAAAAGCGATGCTTTCGACCCCGTCCAGGCTAGGTTCTCGTCGATATATGGCCCTAAAATCTGGGCTATATCGACTGGATCCAAACGTATAAGATCAGCTCCTAGTTTGGTCGAAATGGTCTCCACGACAGAGTCTAGATATAACGTTCCTCCGTCTCTAGGGCATAGCAAATGGAGAATAGGCCTCATGATATTTTTTCCATCCAAGACAGCCTGTGAAGGACGCAACTTCAGTCCCGCTCTGACGGATGCCAATATTTCTTTGTAAACATCAACATGCATGCTATATCTTGCTTTCTCGGTAGGAGGGAGGTCGCATTCAACGATAGATTTGATTACATGACTCATCTTCTCTGTCGCTTCGGGGCCTGGCGAACTTTCAACAAATTCTGGGACGTTACCGCCGTAGTAAACAGCGAGTGAGCCTGTCTGCGGTAGCTCCTCGACCAGTTTGACATTATTCCAAAACCAATCCGGCAGTATTATCGGTGGCAGACCCTCCGGCTGTTTTTGGCGATTTGCTCGTAAGGTTCTCCCCGAGAGTCTCCCCCGAGACCTTTGCTCAGGGTCTACATTTTCGACTGGCTGTATAGAATCTTCTGCCACTGGATTCTCTAATTCTGCTTCCGCAGGGTTTTGCGGGACATCTGCTGAGGTTTCCTGCTCTCCATCTTCAGGTATCCGTGGAATATCCTCTATATCTGCTCTTGTCTCTTTATCATTTTGCGGGGTTGCTGGGTCGTCGGGTGTACTATAGGAAATTGCTGAACGGTGGAAGTTGCGCCGGGGAGGGGGAAACCTGCAGCCTGCGATGATTCGGCATGTCTGTCGCGAGAGAGGGTTTCTATGTGTGCGAAGAGCTCGCAATGCTACGGCGTGCATCCGGTATGTTTTCGCGCTCTTTATCGAGCGAATACTTCAAGGGGGTAAATTGGAAATCGATCGTAGAAATGTTTGAAATATTTCTTTGAATCTCATTGAATTTGATGATAGGTAATCCTTCATAATCAGGCATCCACGAAGATAAATTCAGGCATCAGTTTTTGTTAACTGTGCGACAACATCTAATAATTCAGACAATCCATTTGCAAAGAATCTGGGGACTATGATTTTACAAAAAAAGGTTATAAACCATGAATTTCTGGAGTACCTTCCTGCATTAGTATTGATGATATTGGTATAGATATCTAATATTAAAAGTGTCTATACATCAACAACATCTCAGCATCCATTAAACATCACATCTACAACAACATATTGCCACTGCCCGATGCTAACGAATTTCACATTGCTGTATCTCGGCATGCAGATCAGCTCTAAGTACTCAGTCGCCAGAGATATTCGAGACTGATAGTTCAGCAGAACATCTTAGCTATCCAATCTTGATTTGATAGAGATTGACTTTGGTTTCCTCTCTTGGAGCATTTCATTCTCTGGGCTGGTAATTTCACATGACACCAAACACCAAACACATTAGTTGCATTTCATGGATTTATTGGCTTGATGATTGATTGTTGGTCCACCTGTCTTTGTTGTTAGTTGATTCTGCTACGACGTGAACCACTTGAAAGGTATATAAAAGGTTGTTGAGCCAAACAAACCATCTAGCATTAGCAAATGCGCCTCCAAAATCTTCAGGTTCAGCAACATAACTCTCTCCACTTTGACCTCATAGAAATCTTTTTCTTGTTTCATTTTATTCAGCAAGTCTATCCTTACCCAAGAGCCACTAGCATTCTTCTTGCTTCCGATCTTTTCCAAACTTCTTCTGGTATTTCTGCATTGTTGACCCTATACATGACTCCATTCTTCCTCTCGACCTGCAATACAATTTTGGAAGGTTTAGATTCCGGATCTGGTGGGTTATTGTTGGCAATTAGGATAAAATCGTAAGTACCGCCACCAGCTCCAGGCTCTTCTATACTTGATGTTCCATCTTCCCGCGTATTTTCTTCTTCGAAATCACAATATGCTGTTTGCGCAACCACATTGCCATTCGTATCCCTGATATCACGGTACTTGTAGGTATATCGTGGTTCCCATGGTGTATTTTTTGAACTCTCGATCTTCATCGTCAAGATTTCCGAGACCTCGAACTGAGCGACTTCGGCCCAGAAAAATATGAGTTGGTCATCTGGGATGTCGTCAAGTTTGTCAATTCCCAAGTCTGGATAGTGCTTTGGAATGTCCTTCAATGAAATCGCATTTGGGCTAGATTGTTGTGATTGCAACGGACGAAAACGAGTTTGTCCTCCAGGGACGTCCGAAGAAATTCTTGGTACCCGAATTAATCGGAGTGGTGAATTTCGAAGTACATAGCATATAATCTCGGGATCCATACTGTATCCGTACACAGCGTTATTTACTTTTCATATTAAATTGTTCGCGAAAGAGAAACCACAGAAACTCACCCTAGATCTCGATACCTTTCCTCAACACGTATACTAATTGCATTATGCCAGCCCAACCAAGACCAGGATGGAAATGGTACTCTTCTATTCAAAGATGTAGTTTTCAACACCGTCAAATCCTTCCTTCTCCTGACGCCGAGTGGTGAGCTGGGTTCCCAACAAAGCCCCATCTCAAAATTCATTGCAGGCATTCCCCATAGGAAAGTATCGCCGGTTAATTGCTTGACTTGTTCTAGGATGGCATGAATAGCGTCATGCGCATCCCCAGGTTTAGTAAGCTGCCTTTTAGTGAAATCAAGGACTAGAAGTCTAAATCGATACCAAGTTTGTTCAATAACATCATCAGAAGCGAAGAAGCTGCGAAGGGAGGTATCGAGAAAGTATTCTGTTTCTTGAAGCCTAAACCAGCTTGTGTGTGCTAATGAAGTTTCGCAGTACGTCTCTTCAGTTCTATGGCACTGTTTACAGGCCCATATAAGCTGTTGATCAGTGAAAATAACACAGCGTCTTGAGAGTGCTCTTTCTTGTAGAGTCCATCCTCTCCGGCTCCATTCAGCATCATCAAGCTGGTGTGAGAATGAGAAGCCATTATTATGAGGGTTCAATGTTCTCATTAGCTTCATAGAAAACTGGGTATCAACCCTAGAAATGAGAGTTTGTGTCTGTTTCCCTATTCGAGGAGTTTGGAATCCTGGTAATCCAGCTTCAGAATTTTTCCCAGAAGCAGCGATAATAGTGACTTTTGAATGGGCATATATGCTTCCCATTTTACCAATTTGTGTGGCTTTGTCAGAATCGTCATTTTGAATTATACATAGGGCATCGACCCACAGATATTGGATTTCTAATTGTTGTGAAAATCCCATCGCGTCCTGAACAGTCTTTGAAACGCATCCATCGAGAGAGCCTGATTTTTGGAGCGCTTTCCGGTTATCTTTTAAGAGAACTGTTTTTTGAGGGCCACCCCATATATAGCTCAATGCTGCATACTCAAAATATGCAATATTGACATCACGAAACTCCACAATCTTACTTTCCTGCACGTCAATCAGTCGAAATATTGAAATTTCACTGTTCAAAATATTAGCACAGTGCCTGTGACCAATAATTTACGGACTTTCCTTGTCTGCGCTTGATCTGGGAGCTTTGAATGGGAACACTCCGCATGGTTATCTTGGCATTCTCGAAGCCATTGAGCTGGAAGTTTGGTATCAATGATCTTCGGTCTTAACCTTCCGGAAAAGACAGCCGCCTTCTGGTTGACATTCCCAATCCTGATATCGTTATCACATACTTCTCCGTCGCAGGTTTGAAAAGCATCATTTATGAAGTACCACGGGAATGTTTCAGTATCTGTACGAAGTCCTGGTTTATCAATTTTCTCTCCTTCTCCTATCGGATACCAAATCAAGTCAATCCTATACAAATGCATGGATTCGCACTCAGGCCCCCACGCCATAGCCTTGACGGGTACTACACGAGCACATGCTACGATAGAAGCAACACATTCGAAGGAGTCCAGGTCGCGCATACGATTGTCTTTTTGGGCAGACAAAACATCGCAAATTGCTGAACAAAAAGGACATTCAGATGAGGATTGGCGTACGCGGTATTGAAAGCCAAGACTAAACTTGGGTCTGTCTCTTTTATGAGAAGATGACTTGAAGGGATAAGAATCTGGAATCCCCGATTTGACATTGAGAGATATTAATTCCTCGATAGTTGGACAGCGAAGCATCTCAAATTCGATAGCGCTGCAGTACTCACAGAGGGGCATTTTGACTCGGAGAATTGCTGTATGTTCATCTAATGGGCAGTAGGCTCTGTTGTAATAGATGAAAGTTGGAGGCACCGCTTCTGCTTACTGTACCGCTCTCCCGCTCTCCCACTTTCGTTGCCCCACGCGTCATGCTTGATCTTGTGTCGAGCTGAAATAGTACCTGTTGCAAGCAATGCGGCGGCTTACTTGTCGTTTGGTATTATGCCAGACCGCACTAACACAAACCTAATCATTTTGATGAATATCAAAATTCATGAATGATTATTGCAAAACTACTACAGTGACATTTTTGAATGACTACCGCATAAATTTCAAAGATTGAAAATAATCAGGTCTCGAGTATCATCTCTCGAATTAATGAAACGACGCTCTCCAGGTTTCGTATTTTGAACGAGTTGTTTTATTCTCGTCTTATATGTACATGGTCAAAAGTTTACCATCAACGAACCTGACCCTTCAAACGATTGGTGGTCAAGTAATGAACATGCGATAGTGAGGGCCACGTGTGACATAGTGCCAAGTAGTAAGCACTTTATGTTACAGTAAATACCAGACTAAAATCCAGCAGGATTCGAACCCAAAAGAACACCCTCTGCAATTTCTCTTCTCGAGATCAGCACTAATGGCATGGTAGATATGCAAGACGAACCATGACAGGCTCATGATTTCTTCACCTCAGCAATCGGTTCTTTTGGTTCCGATTCTGATTTACCATTGGATTTTGGCTGAGAACTTGTCCAAAATTTGGCAGACTGCCACCAAGAAGCCTCTGGAGTCTCAGATGGGTTTAACAAAGTTTTCGTAGTAGCAGCGCGACTTGCTTCTACTTCTGCCATCCTAGCCACTTCGCTTTCCTTGGTTTGAATTGGGTGTTCAAAAGCCCTATACCGGTTTAGTCAATCAGAATACAAATATGAAGCAAATCGATCTTTTAAATCTCAACCTTCACTGTACCTACTTCGCCTGCAAGTTGTTTTCTTGTTGCTCTTTTAACGCTGGTCCAAAAACCCAGATGCCTAAAGTTTTCTCAGTAAATCGTTACCAATACAATACAATGCCACATACCATTACCAATGCCAAAGGCTGTGGCTAAGAATAAAGGGAATATTCCCTTAACTTTACTCATGGTTGCCTCCGATAACAGAAGTTTGTACTGATGAGATTCCTGTGTGGACAGTGAAGGCCTTCACATGAGCGAATCATAGGTTACAAAGATGACTAAGAACTGCACTAGTAGTTCCTTCGACTGCCGTAAAAAGTTGGTCGCGTAAAGTGGTTCAGTCGCGTCAACCTCAAAAAGCAATAGGTAACCAACCATCCCTTCAGACTCGCGCTTCGAAAAGGACTTATACTTTTCGACTATAACATGTTATTCGACATAAATGGCAAATTGGAAGGAGAAAGGTGTGGTTCCGGATTCTGAGGATGAAGAAGAATTTGATTCCCAAAATACTATAAATCATGAGATACGAGATAATGCCGCAGACGACGAGTTTCATGATATCGACGATGTTCTCGAAAAAATCAACAATGTCAGAAGAGAGGATGAAGAAGCATGTCTCAATACGAAAGATATGGTTGAGGAGATCGGAATGCCTCAAGCTTCATCCGTTGACATGATCCAATCTTTTGATATAGTCAATGACAAATTAGTTGACAGTCCGATAGAAGTAATTACGAGAGACTCTTCGGGCAGTGTGAAACAGAATCAAGAGCAACCCATCGAAACTGGAGCGACCACATTCTTGCCTGAGCCCACTCCAGAAGCAGAGGCTGATGAGGTTTCCAGAAGCTGGATCAAAACTCTATCCCCAGAATCTAGCATCCTGTCATCGCCTCCAACAAGCCCTATTCGATCGTCTCCAGTGGCACAGCCTCTTTCATCTCCTGTACAACAACCCATACTTTCAAGACCTACAGATCAGATACGTGAGGAGTCTCCAGCACAAGCGCAACCAGGCTTCGGTAACCCAGACTACCTTCCGAGGAGGCAATTTAGAGAAAGGAAGCCTGTGCAAATACATCCATTTCTCTTGGAGCAACAACGGTACGAGCGGAGGATGAAGGCTTCTCACATTAAACCTATTCGAATTCCACAAAGCCAAGATGAACCTGGTCGAAAGAGAAGAGTCATCCATAATCAAGAATCGTGGGATAGGGATTTTCAAGACCCAGAAGAGGCGGAAGCTGGTGACATGGAAGAAAGCCAGCCCATTACGCTCACCGGAGGCTCTTTATCACAGTCGCTATTAGCAGACAGCGTACGCGAAACCATCAAGGAGCCAGCTATTCTTACATTGGGGGAAGATGAAGAGGATAGCGACCATGAATTTCCAGACCTTCCAGATTTGTTCAGACAGAAGTCAAATTTAGTAAAGCCCAAGCAGAAGAGACCGTCGAAGAAGTACTCAACTAAAAATCGACCGAAATTGCCAAATCAAGCCCATAGTGTGAATAAAGAACCTAGATTAGACATCTACGATTTTCCCAGCTCTTCTTCGACTGGTTCTTCCCCCATTCCTTCAAGAGCTGTACGAAGGCCTACGTCTCGTGTAATTTCTGTTACATCCTCACCTGCCTCAGCTCCTGTTTGGTTGGATCAGAGCTCTCCACAATCTCGGCGAATCACAGAAGTATCCACTCCAATTACGAGTGCTATCAAAGCCTCTTCACACACATCCCCTTCCAAAATAATTTTGGGTGCAGAGGATCCGTTTGCCGATCCGATAGAAATTCCTTCTTCGGTATCTGGTTCATCCTCGTCGTCGTCATCTTCGGAAGAAGAGGACGAAATGGTATTCTTGAAGAAAAAGATGAAACACGTACTACCTGCATCCCATCTAAGACTTGATCAAAAAAGAAAAGAGACACGAGAACTAAAACTTCAAGCAAGGAATCATCAAAAGGGTAACGAAAAGCGTGCTGGTGTCGGAGTTGCTCTCCCTGTTGTGCGAGGATCTAATCAAGTAGCTTCCACGCAACCTGCCAACCAACTTGCATTTTTAGAATCTGACGAAAGTGATGAGCCCGATGAGAACACTTTCGAAGGATTTTTCATGGAAGACGATGAACGAACTGGAGCTCCTAGCCTATGTGAAGAATCGACTTCCGGGTTTGCTATTGAAGATGATCGTGTCGATGGTATGCTGCCAACTCCAAGTCGCAAACGTGTAGCCAAGAGTTCATTGAAGCAGCCCAATGCTAAACGTCTAATGAAGTCTTCATCTCATATTTGGAATCCACAATCACAATCATACCAACCGAGGATAACTTCGCACCTCACAGCTATAGCTCCAGCTATGCACAAGGCCAGCAAACCAAAACGAAGACGGCTCAAGAAGACACCACCCAAGCTTAGTATATTAGACGTTGCTGAGAATGCCGGTTATTTCGAGCCACACGCACCGGCATTCCTCAAGGTAGCGGCTCGAAGCGCGAGATCACGAAAGGAACTTGGACGTCAAAGTCCAACACGGAAGTTTATCAGGCTTGCGACTCGCGAAGATACTGCTGATGCCCAATCAGTCTTGCAAGATTGGACGAACCGCAAAATCAGGCCTGGGAATGTTTCATACATACCTCGACCCGAAAATGTCAACGCGTATCCGCTTACTGAAATCTCTGCCAATCATCAAACGAAGCTTCCGCCACCCATTATGAAGCTTCAGGCGAGCCTACGAAAGTCTCGGCCGAATACCGGATACACCAATACAAGGAAAATTCGCGTACCCAGAGCAAGGCAGCTCTCGATGAACGAGTTTGTGGCGAATAGAGATGTGGAACCAGAAATGCCTCCATCGAAAAATGCTTCAACAGTCAATACCAAGACTAAACACAGGCCACGCCCAAATTCTTATTTTGCAGCACCATCCGCACGATCAGCGCAACTTGAAGCAAAGCAGTTCCCTACCAAAACCCTGGAACCGAGGAAGAAGACCCTCGATGCCATTTTTCGTATGAGTCGCCAGCAGCCTTTACAGCGAGGAAATCTCCAACTAAGCCGTTTCTTGGCCGATGACGATGTCATACATCCTTCAATAGAATCCAATGTTCCCAATGGGGACGATGGTGTGATATCAGTCAGTCTCACAAAGAAGGTGGCGAAGCAGCCTCGACCTCGGAAGCGGTTACCCCAACGTTTAGATGCAGGTGCAGCTATCTATCGTCAACCGAGTGAGCCACTCGTATCGTCCTTTCTGGCGCCTGCACTGAGTGAATTAGGCACCGACCAAGGGAAACTTTTTGGTCTAGGAAAATTTGGCACAAGGTATCCTCAACATTTTGATGTTTTTCCACTACAGGCGGGAATATATTTCCATGAGACTACCTTCCTTGGCAGTGGGTGCCTTGCAAACACTCTGAACAATATAGACCTCGACTTATCTGATGATAACAGGCCTGCGACGTCGATTGAAGTGGGAGAAAATGTCTTCATATGGGGAACCTGGAATGCCATTGTCTCCGAGCAAATGGGAGTTTGCATTGACTGGCTAGCAGAAAAACTTACTGATACATCTGAGGTGCTAAACAAGTCTGACTTGATCGCGACTAGCAATCTTCTTTTGGATTATGTACAGTATGGTGTGAATTTCTCAAGTTCTGGGTTGATGTCTGAATTTTTGCTACGAATGTTAGATATACTAGAAGACTTTTCATCTCGCCTCAATACATGTCATGTATCTAGTGTGAACAATCGGCAAGCAATTCAGGTCACTACTAGACTTTTGGTGCTCTCAATTCGATTACTACGCCTTTCACGAAATGGTGCACATGTATCGACTCTCCGAATCGAAGAATTACTGCAGAAATTGGCAAGTTCTTGCATCGGCCTCTTGATATCGGAAGGCCTAGAATCTGTAAGAAAGTTGTACGACGACCTGCAATATCTGTCTGTAAGAGAGGGTGGCATAAGAAACGATCGTTACGTCCCTGAATCTTGGGTCATTATCATTCATGTTTTAAAGGCTGCAAAGATTCCACGAGTTTCATTTTGGGATGTTGCAAACATACAATTGGGCATCAAAAGTATAAGTTCGTTGCAGGATGCCAATTCGATGGAAAACCTGTGGCTCTCCATGTTCTCTCTTCTGCCACTTTTCGGGTTTGATGAATATGGTTACGTTTCGTCGGTTTCGTGGCAGGAAAATGGATTCGACAATTGGTCACTTCCGCAGCAATTGATCAAAAGGGTATTTGCACTTTATGCGTCGAATGTTAGACAATCACCAAGCTTCAACGATTACTGCAGAGCAATTGTGAGTCGATGTCATTATCTGATGTCAAAATGGGGTTGGTGGAAGTGTAGCGGGATGATTGGCACTCTGTTTGATTGCTTTGCCTTACAGAAGCTCGCAAATTTACGAAATGAAGAGGTTTATAAGTCACCTCAATTTCTGGAAGACTTGACCATAGAATATCCACTAGATATCGAACCAGAAGACCGCTGCTTTCATATTTTTCTCAAATTGGTGGCCATTGCAATCAGGCATCAGCGTGCAGTAGGCGACACTAAAGGTATTAGGAATCTGGTTGCGCGGATCTTGCCAAACCATGATCGACAATTTCCAAAAGAGGAGGCGATTTTTCATCGTGATCTTGCCTCGTTGCGCAACCATCATGACCTTCTGTGCACAGTATACTGGGCTGCCCCACCAGGTTACGGGCCGTCCATCACCTTGCTGCAGAAGCTTGTTTCGGCTGCTCACTCACATAACGAAGCCTTTTTAATAAATTTAAGGGCTTGGGAACGGCTTGCTCGGTTCACCTTGTCTAATATTCCCACCAGTTTCACTGTTGAATCATATGGACCATTTGTCACTTGGCAGGACTCCTTCTTTAATAGTCTGCTCGAAGAATATGTGGAACTAACCCAAGTTCGCCAGCAACTACATATTCAATCAGACGGAACTTTCCAAACAGATGTTGACTGTAATCGAGGAAGCACCATGTCTTGTATACAAGCTGTGGCGAGATCGACCATAGAATCATTGAAATGCACAAATTCAACAACCTTGAAGCATGCCATAAACCTAGGTAAGGATCTTTGTTGTGGGACTTGTTATTGGCAGAGTTATGTGCTGATATATCCTTAGACATGCTTGCGAAAATGTTATCTATAGGTTCCTCCAAGGATAAAATTGACCAAGAATTAACCTCATCTGCAATCGAAATTCTCAACTGCCATATGCATCAACTGAATAACGCAGAGCCAGAGAGCAAATCAGAAGCAAATCCAGATGGAGATGAAGAATTCGACAGCCAGGGTTTGGAGTGTGATCCCGACTGGGCGAAAGAAATGCAGTTCATGGACGATTATCTTCACGTACGCTCTACTCTCTTTCGTATCTATTGCTTCGCAAAGCTAACTTTGTCAGCCGCTTGATCGTGCAATCACTTCAAATTTCCGAGATTTAGTTCAAAGAATATTGCATGATGGCCCGGTTCCACTAGAACATACGACCAATTACTTCTTTATAGGGCGCTTGATCAAGTGCTGGGCTCACTTCATCTCCGCCTTTATAAAGTTCGGCATCTACGTATGATCTCTCAAAAACCGCTGCTCTAATATTATGCTAACGGCAATACTAGTCTCCGAAGGCCTTCCTGACTGTCGGTACAAACGCAGTCTTTGAACATCGAGAGAAATCGCATCGCACGCTTTTAGCTTGGCCGCTGTATCTCAGTGAGCTACTTGAGCACACAAAATCATTATATTCTAATGTAAGCAATTCCAGGTGTCTTTCAATGCCTTTAATTTACTGACAGCTTTGCAGGTTCCTGGCTTCGACGTTGGATCAGAATGGATGATAGCTGTCTCCAAGCCACAGCACGAACTTCGTTGGGAGAATGCTTTGACTTATCAACTATTGAAGAAAGGACACTTTCTCCTTGCGAGCGAGACTATAAGCGATGCATCTTCCAAATCTCTAACGGAGGAAGCACCTTCTGTAAAGAGGAATCAACATTTTATCAAAGGTAAGCTTTCGTATATATGATCTGAACTTGTGTTAACCAGTCTAGGCGCTATTATCAGAATCCAGAAGATTTTCTCGGACCAAACGTTACTTGCTTTCACATTTGGCAATGTGACCAGAGAGACTGTCAAGACTAAGTTCTCAGCCTTGCTGAATTCTACCATGCTCTCAATGCAGCAGCACTTGCAAAAGCTCCAGACTACCAACGCCATTGCTCACGAAGAGTATGTGAGCTTTGTACAAGAGGTTGTCTCGCAAATTCGTTCTCATTGCAGCAATATCTGTCCCCCCTTAGAATTCTTTTTCCGCCAGTCTCCTGCGTACTGGCCTCCAGAGACGGATCCTACTCTTTACTTGGCGGGGCTAACATCATATACACTTCAACTGTCTTCGGAACGGGAAAAAACACGGAATGGACTGATATATTATCTTTGGAATGGATTCAGAAATTCACTGTCGGCTACCGATACACTTTATATCTACATCGGCCAGATTTCGAAGGGTGCACGGCATAGGGATATGCTGGAATTCTTACTGGCTGACATTGTGCCTTCTACACTGGAAGTCGCATTCGAAAATGAAGCTGGCTGGCTCGCATGCGAAGTCTACTTGGTAGCAGTATCCAAAGCTTTTGAAAGCCTCGTTCTGAGCGGGCAGCAAGTCGGGCAAGTCATGGTTCACATGAAAATACTGCTACAATATATTTTCAACAGCCTTGGTAGTCACTATGGTAGATTTGGCCATACTGTTGAAGCCGTGCACCCCAGTCACCGAGGTATTATTGCTGTCATCTTTCGATTTTGGCGTGCCTGCCGGCCGCACCTGTACAACCTAAATACTGGTTCTGAAAGTGGTCTGGGCGATATATTTGAATGCTTCGATGGCTTTGCAAAGTCATCAATGCTATATTTTACAAACGACCAAGACATCAGCTTCCAATTCAGGCACTTTGATATTGGGAAGATGGGCAACGATGTTGCTATAAAAGAGATGACGCGCGAAGTTCAAAGCAATTGGAGGGTAAATATGGCAGATGGGGGAGTAGATGTACGGATGAATGATGGTACAATCGTGAATCATTGTTGCCCCAATGGTCCTCGAGATCTTCGTGAGGTTCTTCAAGGAATGCTTCCGGAATCTGATATTAAAATGGCTGTAGCTTCGTTGGATTGCTACTTTTGAATAGCTAGATATAGCAATAGACCTATATATTGATACCATGAATTTGCTTTTGTGCTTTTGAGCCTTTGGCTCAAGAATGGCCAGAGGGAAAAAAATCAATACTACAATGAAGTACTCACCAGCACCGCCTTTCACTTCACTGTGAAGAAGTCGAAACTTTACTTTCAATATCCTGAAAATCTCTCTTAATGGAGAACACACTCGGTCAATCGTAGCGTTTGTGCACAACGAGCAGAGACGAATGAAAATGAGAATAATACTAAATTCTAGTATATCTAGCGATGGTAGCGATGATTCAATGATTTGGAAAAGAAGCCCACAAATCACAACTATTGACTACGATCCATTGCCATAAGATAGAACAATCATTCATGATGGCAATGACCACAGTCGCTGGCACTCAAATACAACAAAACGAATTATTTCAAAAAAAATTCAATTTCTTTCTTGTACAATCACTTCTCCCTAAATCAAAACGATTGATTGCAGTGATAAAAAGTAATACTAATTGAAGTTCTTTATCATGTCGTGTTTGAGTATCAATAATGGTACTTCCCAGGTCTTTCATCGTTATACTCATACCGTGGGTCGTTGTGGGCAGTTTTCAGGGGTGTACTACGGCTGAGCGGGGGAGCATGTCGGCTTTCATGACTGGAGGAAAGCGGATCCCTACTTGGCACATATTTTCCGTATTGATCGGCTTCATCCCTACGTCTGGGACGTGCTATGAGTTCAGGATCTCTAGTCTGATCCCGATCCTTCTTGTCTCTATACATTTTCTCATCTCCCCTTCCGTCGACTTCTGGTTTTGGGACCGATTTGCGAATGTAAAGAGGCGAATATGTGTATGGCCCATAGTCTTTATGTCCAGCACCTCCACCTGTATTCGTCTCTGGCTGAGCTGGTCTTACGCGCGCATGGCCTCTATCGTACCGATCTCTACTCCTGCTTCTATCTCTGGGATTCCTATCCCTTTCCCTTTCGTCCTGGCTAGTGTATATATACGTTTTCCCCGTCTTTTCTTCTCTGACTGCATTGCTGTCACTCGCTCTTTGATTTGTGCGTCCTCCTTCGTCTCTGCCTATTGTTTCCTTTGTAGCTGTTCTTGGTTTAAATTTCCGAGCAGACTCCTCAATTGCAATCTGTTCAGCTACTTTTTCACGCTCCTTTCGGAGCTTGTCCTTCCAAGCGCGCTCTATTGGGTCTTCCTCTTTTCCTCCCTCTCTCCCTTGTTTATCCCTTTTTGCTTGTAAATTTTGTCTTCTTCTTCTCTTCCTTTCTTTCGTGTTCATTCCATGTTTCTCGCCTCTTTTCTTTCTCTCTTTTGCGTCTTTCAAGATCTTCTCTTTCTCTTCTGTCTTGCTCGTCCCGTCTTTTTTGCTCCTCTTCCTTCTCTCTTTTGCGTCTTTCACGATCTTCTCTCTCTTTGCGATCCCGTTTAAGTTTCTCTGCTCTCTCCCTATTTAAATATCTTGAGTTGACATCGTCTGCTGGTACTGAAAATTTACCACGGTCCTTGCGAGAACGCTCAGGAAGAGGCTGCTCATATGTGTACCTTTTACTCTCTGGTCGTCCTTGGGGGTCATTATTCTGTGCCCTAGATGTTTCGCGAGCCCCTCGACCTGTCGGGATTTCCTGCCCATCGCTCCGGAATTTTGCGAGATCTGGAGTCGTTCGCTGGTCTCGGCGGGCGTACATCTTTCTTAGATATTTTCTAGGTGGATATTCTTCCCCGTCGATATTGCTTGAACATTTTCGTGGAAAAGGAGTTCCTCCACGCCTTCCTCTAGAATATTTCTGACTGCTCTGCGTCCCGTTTCTTCTGTTTGAATCTTTCCTCCGCCGCTTTCTCTTCAAGTTTCTGTTTGGCTTTTTCCACTGCCGTTTGCTTGTCAAATTTCCGTTTTGCAGGACTATCAGGAAGTCTCAAATTCAGAGTCTTGCTCACAGACGGCTCAAATACTATAGTAACACGGTGCTAGGTGACTCGATCATTCCAGCAAATTTTTGTTGAGAAGAAAATTAAAAGATCCAAGTGGATATATCTACTTCAAAGGGTTAATCTATCTTCGGATGAATTATAACACACTGAATTAAAAATTGAGCCGCCAGCATTGTTGATTTATAGATGAATGGTTACAACACCAACGTCCCTGGACCTGGTCATTCCTACATCACATTCTAAGAAAATAGCACGAGCACATGCCATTCAACACGTACCAACTTGTGGCGGAGATAGCAAAGATGTATTTTACGGTAACATGTATGTATGCTGGCTGTTCAGGGCCGCGGCCCTTTGCCATGTAATCTTACATTGCTAGCCGAAGAAACCTTTATGTATTCATCTTGACGAAAGACTTGTTTATAAATTGACTGTTCTTTCAATTACCGAAATCTAATTCCAGGATCTGTCGTTGTCATGACTGATATTCCAACTTCCAGAATAATAAACTCTCTTTTACTGTTTCTCGACAGACAGATAGATGCACCAAACGTGACTGAATGCTGAGCTCAGGTAAGTTTATGAGCAGTTGTCATGGTCTCTGGGCAAATGTATTCAAAACAAATCATGGTTGCTTCTTTCTTTTTTATATACTTTCTCATGTTGTAATTTATTTTGCACTTATTTGTGTTTGGTTGTCGTATGGTAAATATTCCAACACAATATACACGAGTCAGCACGAAACTTGAACTTGTCAACATATTTCTGCCAGAATGTCTGATTCTTTTGTTTAAGCTGATTTTGAATGAATTTCTATGAGGATTTACCAAAGCTTTTTGAATCTCAGGCTTGTAATATTAACGCGTAAATCTCATGAATATCTAAGATTCAGCTTGGATTTAGTCGTGGCTCCTTCAGAAAATCGGCCTCCGTGAAGGATCCAAGCCCGCATTACGAATTCAGGAACAGAATATGCATATCAGCTTCGACAGGATCAATTGAGAGACGAACTAAAAACCGAGTTGGCAACTACTCGAATATATATTCTGATAACACCACTCCCCAGAAACTTCATGAATTAGGAACCAAAGAAAAGTATGACACTTCCAAAAATGGCACAGGCAAACAACAATGATCGGGAGAAAATCACCTTGAAATTTCTGAAAGGACTAAAAATACTACCACTAGTTGTTTCGAAGGCTTTTGGATCAGCATCTTGGTAGTACAAAACTTTTACCTTTCCTCTCCTTAATAATAACTCCCCAAATTACTTGAGAATTGCAAGTTTTCTTGAGAGAAATAAAAAGTCAATGTATTTCATAAGTCTAGTCAAGTAAGATTACATAGGTAGTTGCTATCAATCTACGCGAGCAGAAGATCTCCTCGAACTTGTGTCAACTTCTTCTACAATCTTCGCAAGCTACTAAGAAATACCATTCTTCTCAATCTTCACGTCGTTTCCTCCATTGTGCACACTGTTCCCATGTCCATCGAACTGTGTATGAGTCTTTGCAATCCGGACTTTTCATAAACTATTGAGCATCAAATCTCGAATGTCATAAAGAGTAGGCCTTATCGACGAACCTCATTTTCAGAAGTGTGCTAGTGACACACTAGCTAGTTTCTCGGTAATCTATAAAACCACGCTAGCGTATGGTTCGAGAACATTACAATGTGATCACCAATCCAACATATACTGACATAGAATAGCGAGCTTGCCATCAGAACAAAAACTAAAAATCGCGATTTCTGTAACCCAGCCGTCTGCTTCTTAGTATCTCTCAATATTTCCTCCAAGTGATCTGATTACGCCGAAACGAGTTTCCATCCCTCTCAAGATCTGACCTACTTTTCCTTTCTTTCTCCTTCTTCCACAATAAGCTTCGCTAATCCACCACTTTTTTTAATCTTCTTGGTATCTCTGCTCGTCTTCTTCTTTCCCTTTGCTTTCCCATCCTCCCCATTCATCTCTTCTCCCGCGTGATTCCGAGCCGACTGATGAGCTCCCCGTCTCCCTAACATAGAGACCAGACCCCTCCCCTTGCCTCGCTCGTGATCACGCACTCCAGACTCTGCTGTTCTGTTACTGTTACTGCTGCTGCTCGTAGAATCGGGCATGGGAACACGGGGGATTTTGTTTCTAGCGGGGTTAACTTTGCTAGGATCGTGAACCTCTGGAAAGGTTTTGGCTCTTTTGTTCTTAGAGTTGAGATGGGTCAAGTCATCGGGGACTTTGCCATCTGGTCTGGCTCGGGAACTCATGATATATATATATAATTAATTGTAGATTCAAGCTTGTATTGGATTACCTTGAATGGTATAACGAGGAATTGAAGAAGTGAATTTGTGCTGTGATTTGCATGTAGCCGAAATCCTACTTTTATAATCAGATTTCCATAGGCTGGACCACAAAACTCAGGTTGGTTGGAAACTCTTAGGGTTTCTGCCTTGAAGCGATCTTTTCAATGGCCGGAAGTCTTTCCTGTGGAGGAAATAAAGCGGTTATGTTAAGGGTCGCTCTGTCAGTATCCAATCGTTCTACCTCATGAGTAGGCAACAGTTTTCTTGATTTAGCCACTCAATAAGTCTCAGATTATTGAGTGCCACATTATTTATTTGTGTTAACAATTTTAAAACCTGAATAATCGAGAGTTATGTGACTCAAACACACTTACAGCCGACGGAGGTAATTATGCATATACCGTTGTCAATTTTTGCAATGACGCTCGAAAATTAACAAAAAGCAGTCAAAGGTACGGTGATTTGCAACTGAAACAGTTCAATGTCCTGCGATTTCTTTGATAGTCATCTATCTTTGACAATTAGCCCGTGTGTGTTAATGCAGTAACTACGTCCAAAGCAATTCAACAGACGCTATAAAGTGAACATTATGCCCAGCCTAGAACCATAGTTTCTTTTCCCGATATCTCGTCGTTTTCTACTTGAAACTAGAAGGAGTATCTCCAAATTGAGAGCCATTTTTCTTCCCCGTTGAATCGCCTCCCTCCATGCCGGTCTTCTTTTCAGCCTTTTTCGCTGGCTTGTTCAGGTCACCGACACCACCGTTTCAAAAGCTTCTATGAACATGCGCGTCACTTGTTTTTGGAGCTTTATTCTTGTTTGCATTATCTTTGCGATCACTTGCATCTCCAGATCTCTGCTTTTCTCTTGCCCTTTTGATAAATGGAGCTGAACCACCCGTATAGTTAAGCGGAATGGAAAAAGATTCTTGATGTTTCAGATTCGGAGCTTGGATAGTAGCAGGATGATAGCTAACCTTAGCATGTGGTCGTTCTTTCATAATTAGAGATTGTAATAATTAGAGCTTTAAACGCTTGACTTAAGTGGCCAGATCAAAACTTCCAGAGAATCGCCTTATGAACTTAGTGGAGTTCGTGGACTGGGAATTAATTCAATGAGGTTGTGTGGGCTTATGGGAAGTAAATGCGAGAGTCGTCTCTTGGTGAAATTGAGGAAGATGTAAACCACGAAATATCCAGCTTCTGGGAAAACCGGTATCTCACAGGAAACGATTTTTTATCAAAGTCCATCGGCTCATTCAATCGAGATAATCTGACAAGAGGTAGCAACAGAAAATGTACCAAGTATTTGTTTTCAAGCCTTAACATGGCTCATTAATATTGTAGTAAGCCTGGAAACTTCTACAAATTGACCCAAGGGAAGAGAACTAACAGACCACGATCATGGGAATTTAGAAGAAAAGTATACAGGCAAGGAAGCACTCTGCCTCTAGATTTGCATCAGGGAATTGTATGAAAAAGAAAGCAATCAACTTGAGATTCTTAGACGTGCTACATCAAGAATCCGGGTCCACTAGCAATTGTGAAAATTAGAAGATGTATCATTCACACCGATGCACCTCTCGAACTTCCAGAGATACTACTAAGCAAGAAATGCTGGGGTTTGATATGTGCGAAGACTAATATTGGCAAATGCTATAGAGGTCTCGAGTGAGAACAATTCTGAGCTCTTGTTCCTAAAGAGATAGACTGAGCAAGGATATTGACCGCTGTTGAAGATGTTCTTCAAGTGTAACATCGTTCCATACCTATAGTCAACAATCCGTACACCCATCGATCATTGCACATTGAACGAATTGATATCGTCGAGCTGAAGTTGTAAGGGTCATGGCATGCATATGAGAATAAATCAGGTGAGACTTAGGACGATCTGAAGCTCAACTAAACCAACCACGTGGACTTACTTGTGCAGCGGTGGGCTGAGCGGTATAACCGTATAGTAGCATCGAGTGGTAATGATATCCGAATCTTGAAATCGCATTACACTAAATCCCGGATGATCAACACGCAACTCGATGATCGGGGTAAGATATATGTCGCGATATACCATTCGGGATGGCTTGGAAATCTGCAGCGGTGATAGAGAGCACCGGATTCGTATTCATGTTGAGCTGGGAACATTCATTATCTTGTCGATAACAAATGATAGAATATTGTACTTCCTTTTCCATTTCTCTTTCCTTGCCATTTGCTTGCCCTTTCCATTGCCCTTATTGTTGGGTACTCATAACAATTCGTTTCTTTTCTTCTAAATCCATTGAAAGGATGATGCGCTGAATGTTACTGACATTGGTTGTCGATGAGTCTCCACTTAGCGCCTAACAAAGAATCCGGGGTAGCTATATTTTAGTGCTGCAACCTGCGCCACCGATAATCTCAGATCACCAACTCCAACTTCGAGCAAATCCGATTGTTTTTGTAATAACAACAACAAGCTATGAAAGAACGGAAATAGCTATCATGAGTTCCTCGCCATCGGCTTCAGAAGGTTCCAGCGCGTCGCCCGTAAATAGGGACGCTCAACGAGATAGAAGGTTTGGAAAGAATGGCGCAAAGCGAGGGGTATGTTGCTATAGGATTTGCGCAAGAGAATAGACTGAGGACTAATCTTGTGTCACATCGCAATAGAAATTACGGAATGGAACATTCGTATTACCTAGTACAGGAGAACGAGTTCGCAGACAAATTACACTGCGAGGTCCCTCAGGATTTGACGGACCAGTGCGATCACATCCACATGAAGAAGGTTTGGGCTTGGGTCTAAATTTGACGGGAGAAAACACGAACGTATTCCAAAGAGGTTGGAAAAATTGTGTTAAATCCTCAAAGGAATTTGCACAATGGATAAAAACACCTACTGGAAAGGGAATCCTGAAATGCTCATTAGCATACACACTTGGGAGTATGGCGACTTTCTCACCGCACTTGGCCAACTTTTTGGGGCAACAAGATGGGAAACATATGGTTGCTACGATCACGGTATACTTTCACCCAGCGAGATCATCGGGTTCCATGATTGAAGCCGCAATACTGGGTATATCGGCATTCCTATACGCGGTCTTCATATCAGTGTCGAGCATGGCGGTCTCGGTGTACTGCGAAACTCAATTGGGCCTCATAGAACTTGGTTATACCCTTATTCTCATAGTGTTCTGTGGGGGTGGTCTAGGATTCATCGGCTGGTTCAAGCAGGCCTACAATGCTCCATTGGTTAGTGTTGCTTGTAGTCTGGCAAGTTTGGCGATCATTACGGTCCTCACAAAAGAGAATGCGGTGCAAGTGGGTGTTTTTTCGAATGATAAAATTGTACAGGTCATGAAGATGGTAATTATGGGGATGGTTTCAACGTCAATCGTCAGCTTATTGGTTAGTCATTCTCTTCCTTACAACTGCTAAGGACAATTACTGATTTCTGCAAGGCATGGCCGATATCTGCTCGAGCAGAGCTTCGAGAAAGCATGATCAAGACCACAGACTCATTTGGGGATATGCTTACTATGATTACTCGGGGATTCCTCAGTGGTTCGGAAACTGATTTGCGCTCGACCTCCTTTGATCGAGCTCAAAAGCAATACAAATCGGTCTTCACTCAGCTCACAAAGAATTTAAAGGAGGCGAAGCTGGAACATTACATTCTAGGCACTGAAAACGAATATGCAATTGAAGCGAGGCTTGTTGGTTGCATGCAAACACTTGCCCAATCCATTGGAGGATTACGGAGTGCTGCGATGACACAATTTTCGTTGCTTCAAGAGCCTCCATTAGGCAGCGCAACACCAACGGGCTCACATGGCTTCCCGCCTTATCAAACAAATTCCCTCAGTCGACCCATCAGCAGCAAATCAGATCGTTTTGCAGTTCTTGGAGCCATCGAGGAAGCATCGGAAGAAGGCAGTGATCTCGATGCCATTTCAGAGAGACCTAAGTTTCTCACTCGCCAAGGTACCGAAACCACTTTGTCGAGCATAGTTATGCCTACGGTTCGATCTCCATCAGAAATTTTTGGACGATTTATTCTTCATCTTGGCCCGTCAATGAAGTCGCTCGCATATACACTCTCGCAAATCCTAGAAGAGCTACCATTTGCCGAAGGGCCTGAATACCGTATCACTATAAATGAACATTTCCGATCAAGTCTGACAGAAGCATTGTAAGGATATCCAAATTACCTCTACAAGCCCAGAAACTAACAATGTATTTGTAGAAAGCTTTACAGTAACGCAAGAGCTCAAGCACTGAAGGAACTTTATAAATCTAAAGAACTTGATAGAACCCGTCCTGAAAGTATTGAAGCTGATTTTGAAGAAGTGGCTGCAAGCTGCGGTCATTTTAGTTTCAATCTTCAAGATTTTGCAAGCGAGATGCAAAACTATTTGGCAATCCTAGAAGAATTGAAAGAGGAAGTAGAGAGTTCAAAATATCGCTCGTGGAAATGGCTCATGTTTTGGCGAAAGTCTAATCGTCAGTCCAAAGCGGATGCTATCGATGATGAAGAGCAGGAACAGCTTATTGCGAGGGATGTAGGCACTGAATTGCCCAAAGATATTCCTGATCCTTTACGCACCAGGCTTGGATATAGAAAAGTTGAAATCACTTCTAGAGTCAACTCAGAAACTAAGGGAGGTATTATACGACGTAAGGCAATGTGCATGGTACGATTTCTGGACCGTGATGATAGTAAGTGTTGTCCAAAGTAAGCTTTCATACCTCGCTCACCAATTTCTAGTTCGATTTGCCGTGAAAGTTGGCCTCGGAGCTGCTCTTTATGCTCTATTTGCTTTCATACCCGGCACAAGACCAACATATCAGCATTATAGAGGGGAATGGGGACTTTTGTCTTACATGTTAGTGTGTAGTATGACAATTGGAGCATCTAACACTACTGGTTGGGCTCGTTTCATTGGTACTTTCATCGGCGCCGTAATCGCATGTGTGGTTTGGGTTATTTGTGCCGGTAATCCTTACGCATTAGCTTTCTGCGGATGGCTTGTCAGTTTGCCTTGTTTCTATATTATCATTGCAAAAGGTAATGGCCCCTTCGGTCGCTTTATTATGCTTACCTACAACCTTTCTTGCTTGTACGCGTATTCTTTGTCAGTTAAGGATTCCGACCACGATGACGACGAAGGCGGTGTCAGACCAATCATCACCGAAATCGCATTTCATAGAGTTGTTGCGGTTCTTGCAGGTTGTATTTGGGGTTTGATCATCACAAGAGTTGTATGGCCGATTTCAGCAAGACAAAAATTCAAAGAAGGCCTGTCGCTTCTGTGGTTACGAATGGGTCTTGTCTGGAAAAGAGATCCTCTATCAACAATTGTAGAAGGCGAGTCTCAATATGCATACATGAATTTGAGAGAAGAACTCGAATTTCAAAGGTATATATTCGTACTTGACAAACTTCGAAGCTCAGCCACAAGCGAATTCGAACTTCGAGGCCCATTCCCATCTGCTACCTATGGGCGCATAGTCGAAGCTACGACTAAGATGCTAGATGCTTTTCATGCTATGAATGTAGTCATCCAAAAGAATGCTGAAGCTAGTGAGGGTGAAGCTTTATTATTGAAATTCACGGAAGACGAAAGAGCGCAGCTTTGTGCGAGAATTAGCCATTTGTTTCAAGGTTTGTACTTTTCGCCAACTCAAATTCACAAATTTTCAAGACACTAATAATGAATAGTCATGGCCTCCTCGATGAAACTCGAGTACCCTCTCTTAACAGACGGTCTTCCCAGCACGGCTCATTCACGCGATCGCCTCTTAGCAAAGATTTTCCAATATAGAAAAAACATGTCTATTAGTAACCGTCGCAGTAATGAGGACGAACCCACGCAGGTAAACGATGAGGATGATGGATTATCAAACTCTGGTGGATTGGAGTTGCAGGGGGCCGGGGTGCAGAGAAGGTCAAGTCAGGGAATCACAGTGAAAGATGAGGATTATGAAATCTTGTATGCTTTCATATTGGTAACGGGACAATTGGCAGAGGAAATCGGAAAGGTGCAAAGGGAAGTAGAGGTGTTGTTTGGAGTGTTGGATGAGGGGGTATTAGAGTTGAGGTAGAAGTGAAAGTGGTTACTGAGAGACAGTAATCTTCAGACATAAATTCTGGAGTCGGATGAGATGCGAGAAAAGACGAGAAGATGAGCATTCATGCAAATACAATCGAGCAGGGAAAGCTCAGGATTGGGTAGTAGTAGTATTATCATCGTTGTCTTCTGGGCTGCTAAATAGTAATATCAGGTATAGCATGGAGTCTGGCGATTAATTTTCAGGGGACCTCAACGGCTAGGAATGAATGGGATGGGATGGGATGGGATGGATGGATGGATGGAATGAAAATATGAAGGATTGGGAAACAAAAAATAAGTACTCGTATTCATTGATCGTAGGCTCTCTTAATAGGCTCATGAATAGTTACAATATATATAGTATTCAATGAGTATTATACAAACTTTCAACCCTATTCACGATTTTGTTGCTTGAGATTGTGAGATTGTGAGATAGGGAGTGAAGAAATTTGTTATTTGATACATGGATAGCTGTAGTTGAATCTTTCGACTGTTGATAATAAAGTATACATATAGTTAGTATTAGAGAGAATCATGTGCTCTTTTCAATGTTCATTAATTACTAGTGTGTTCCCGCTGAGCTTTATGTCGGAGCTCACCGGAGTGAGAATGCATCAATGTCTATTGGATCTGGCAATCGAAACTGATGTCTGTTTAGTATCTCATTCACGACCTTTACAGTATCCCTTTCTCTTACTTGTTTCTAAAGAATAGGCTTTGAAAGTTCAATCAGGTTCTCAACCTCATTCGTGTAGTGTAATTGAAAACCATGTTTATCATTCATTGTACATACACAGTGGATCGAAATGATCACTGAAAATAATCCATAGTATCCTATGTGATTTCATATAGACGCCTGCCTAGCACCAGTCATTTTATTACAAACTCGTTTTGCTTCCACTGTTGGATCCAATTGTTCCCCTGTCGTTAAAATGTCGCTTTTCTTTTCATCCCAAGGTAAACTCAGTCGAAAAAACAACTAAGCAGTCTTCTCAGCAGTTTCCTCTACACTAGCAACCTTGGCTTTCTTCTCTTTTCCCCCATCACTACTTTCGCCCTCAACTTCTGGCTCTTCTTCTGCCTTTCTCTTCGAACCTGATTGTATTGGTAAATCCTTAGTCTCCTTTTTCTTATGTCTGACTAAACCTGTTAGATCCGTAGCTGTCTTTTTGGCTTCTTCGACACGTGCAGCGGTATCAGATGCAGATTCACCGAGGACACTTCCTAGAATGCCACTCATAGCATTGGATTGGGTTGCGCCAGCTGGAGCGAGGGCTGAAGCCAAAGCCTGGTTGATGTCCACAGGTGGAGCGCGGAGCTCTTTGAGCTGTGGGATAAGGGTGTTAGTATATTGCTCCCGATGTAGAAGTTTGGGAGAAATTGTGAGAAGGGAAGTGGATAACGTACACGAAGTTCCATATCCGCAACGATACTTTTGACATCGGCGATTCTGTGTCTTGTAACATCATTATCTTCTGATACGGCCGACTCTGCCAATTCAACTTCTTGATTGTGTAGCTTGAGTTTGGTGCTCTTGATCGCCAATTCCAATTCTTTGACAGCTTCAGCTCTCATTTCCTCGTCAACATTGTCGGCTCCTGCGTTGGGCTTCTTATCGTCGGTTTCAGTTTGTGTAATTGATGCAAATTCGAGGGCGAGGGATAATTTATAATGCGCTTCGGCAATTTGTTCATCTTCTTCTGGGAAGAGACTCTGTTTCAAGGCGAGGGATTCCTTGAAATCTGCAACTGCAGCTGGAAATCTATGTAAATGTTAGCAATTGATGGAAATTTTGTAGCATAAACCTTATGCACCTTTCATTTTCAAGAGAAATCTCTCCCAAGAGATCACGTGTATCCGCGAGCCTCTCTTTGATATGGGTAGTCATAGGATTATCGCCAGTCTCTTTACCCTTGCCCTCTCCCTCATCCGCCTGTAACCTCTTCTCGAATAATACACGGGTCAAATCCAGGATGTCGAAAGCAATATTGAGGGGATCGTCTTCTTCATCTTCTTCCTCTGCTTCCTCTTCCTCCTCATCTGAATCTTCAAAATTCTCGTCTCCCGTGAACGTAAACAGAGGCTTATTTGGATTTGTGCTAGAACTCTCCTCTTTCTTGGTAGCGCCTCCATTTGCAATTATCGCAACCTCTTCCTCGGCCACCTTATCTGCCTTTTCTTCTGCTTCTGTCTTTCCGGCCTCATCCTTTTTCTCATCTTCCGTCTTAACGGTCTCATCTTCTTCTGCAATGGCATCTGATTTCTTTGCGCCATTCTTCTTCTTAGGCTTTTGTTTCTCACCTCCAGCTCTACCACCCAATACATCACTTTGTTGCTGCGCAACCTTGAAGAGGGCTCTTCCATACAAGAACAGAATCTCTGCATTCTCCGGTGACATTTCTCCGTTGATTTCAGCCTGCAATTCGGCGGCTTGCGCATAATGATCTACGGCATCGTCGTAACGCTTTTGTGCATATTCAGCAGTTCCTTTTGCACAGTATTCAGCGAGCGATACTTTGGCCGAATTGTATGCTTCCAAATCTGCGGATGCTTGCGCGGATAAGGTGATGGGTGGCTCGACTGGTTCTGCCATTATAGCTTTATAGGTGAGCAATTGGGAATTCAAGGTGCGCGAATGAGATAATTGGTAGAGCTTTGGGAAAGGTCAATCTTGTTGTTCAATTGTAACTGTAGAACGTTAACAATTGATGAATGGTGGAGTTAGGAAGTGATTTAGAAATGAATTTAAGATAAGTGAATAAGATGATAACTTGTTTTTGAAGCTCATAGTCATAAGTTACTGAAGGACTAGATTTGCAGGGATTAGCTGAGCTTCACGCGAAACTTGAAAGCACTTTAACTTTTACGCGTCAATAACGCGTCTCACAAGCCTTGAACAAACGTATGAAGCATATATGAATTTACGAAATGCATGATTGAAAACGATTCAAACGACAATTTATATGGAAGCTTGGAAACTTGATTGAAAATATGGCTCGCCTCAATTCCACCACGAAATCAAAAGCCCCTCCGCTCTTCAGACCTCCTGCTACCCCCGCTACAAATTCGAATCCCATCCCCTCATCGTCGCCTGCATTTGCAACACCAGTACATCCTATACGACCCTTTAATCCCATCGCAGCTCCTATACCAAAAGCGAGTATTCTGCCAATTCTCCTTCCTCCTGCGACTTTAAGACCATTGGCTTTTCGCACTTTCACAAAGAAGCATAGTTTAACATTGACGTCGTCGGCATTACAGGTGTTGGCTACTTTTATTGGAAAGCATTGTGGAACAGGATGGAGGGAAGAAGGACTGGCAGAGAGAGTTTTAGAGGAGGTTGCAAAGAGTTGGAAAAATAGGAGTGGTGGTGTTATTGTCGATGGAGAGGGGACGGAATTGAAGGAAATTCTGAAAGCTCTGGAAGGGAATATGAGTGGTGGAAGGATAGTTGTAGGAAGAGAATTAAGCCGGCAGAACAGTTTGGTATTGGGATCATCACAATATGGAGAGGTCAATCATACCAGACTTGGACTACGGCCAGGGAATATACCTAGAGAGGATAGTCAGTCAAGCTTGGGATTGTCAACGTTGGAGGTTAATGATGAGGAAGATGAGGATGGCCTGATGGATGCAAGGAAGTGGTTAAAGGTCATCGATGCTTTTGAGCAACCTCGACTGGTGTATAATGTTGCTAAAAAGCACTTTGATAGGTATGTTTCAATGATAAACTTTCATCTGAATCGACTAATGCAATACAGAGATACCTCCAAACCTTCATTATTCCCACCAGCGTCCCATAAAACACTGCTCTTCCAAAACCGCTATAACGTTATACATCAACGTCTACTTCGCAATGAATCTTTCCAGACGCCCGCTTTTCAAGGTGGCAAAGCTTCCCTTCAACGTAGCACATCCGCCATTACCACCCAACAACAATCATATAAATTAACGCCGATAGCTAATCTTCTCGGCCGCAATCGCAGCACTCACATGCTTCTCGGCCTTCTCAGCATTTCACCCACTGGTACCCTCGCCATTAATGACCTGACGGGCAGCATCGCTCTCGATCTTACACACGCAACAGCCATCCCCGAAGATAGCGCCTGGTTTGCCCCTGGAATGATGGTACTCGTAGATGGCACATACGAGGAAGATGAAACTGGAACATCATCCCGTCTTGGTGGAAATGGGGGCGTAGGAGGTACTATTTCCGGAAAATTCGTCGGCTTCTTCATCGGCCATCCTCCTCCCGAACGCCGTCATGTGACTCTAGGAACTGCCGGTGAGGGAGATACCACAGCCGGTGGTGGTTTCGGCTGGGTAGATTTTCTAGGTGTCGGTAGTTCTCGTGCCCTAGGCAACAAAATGCAACGACTGGAACAGAAGCTTCTCCGGCCACCTCCCCCTGACACAGGTGCGGATGATCCCCCGCCGCCATCCAGAGGCCGTGTAGTTATTCTTGGTGATGTACATCTTGACGTCCCTCAAACTCTTCAAGCCCTTAAAAAGATCCTCTCTCTATACTCGTCTGAACCAGAAGGTTGCACACCTATGACCTTTATCCTACTCGGCTCTTTCGTCTCTCATGCTGTACTCGCTCGGGGCGGGTCGGGAGGCTCTATAGAATATAAAGAATATTTTGATTCCCTCGCCGCCGTTCTCTCCGAATACCCTACCCTCCTAAGTACGGCAACATTCATCTTTATCCCTGGCCCCAACGACGCATGGGTTTCAGCCTTCTCATCCGGGTCTACTGTTCCTCTACCCAGAAAACCTGTACCGGAAATGTTCACTTCCCGCATAAAACGTGCCTTTGCAAACGCAAATACTGAAATGGAAAAAGAAAACGGAAAGAAAGGAGATGGAGAAGCCATTTGGACGAGCAATCCAGCAAGAGTCAGTTTATTTGGCATGAGTTGCGAACTGGTAGTATTTCGCGACGACGTTAGCGGACGATTACGTCGTACGGCCGTTACTCTCAAATCATCTCAAAAGTCAAACCCTGAAAACGACGAAGATGAAGATATCGATATGTCGCCACCTCCCTCCTCAATTCCCTCTTCCACACCTCCTCCAGAAATCGACCCCGATATCCATACCGCGCGTCGTCTTACTAGGACACTCCTCGACCAGGGACATCTCTCTCCCTTTCCTCTAAATATCGCACCCCAGCATTGGGATTTCTCAAATGGTTTGAGTATCTATCCATTGCCTACAGCAATTGTTTTGTGTGATGTAGATAGTCCGGCATTTTGCTTGACGTACGAGGGGTGTCATGTTATGAATCCAGCGGGTGTGGTAGCAAAGGGAAGAAGGGGCGTAGCGAGGTGGATAGAGTATGATGTTTGGGGACGGGCTGGGAAGGTTAGGGAGGTGGGATTTTAGGGCTATGATTAAAGTAAATGATTTTGGTTCAACAGGATTTGAATTTAAAATGCTAATACTGTATTTTCCTTCACGAATTGTTCTTGTATATCTTCTTGAATGGAGCTCTTGTCCGATAGGCGAACTCAGAGTTGGGAAAGCAATTTCTATATTGTCCATAGTTAGGCGTTGGGAGTTAGATACGAAAGAGATGGGTGTCAATGAGCAGCATTATAGAATCATGTACGATATTCAATCGACGTATATATGTCAACAAATGGTATCGAGGACTTGTTGCTATACACAACTCTCGGTAGAATATAATATCGAATCTTTTTAGTATTCAATCAATAATGCAATGATCAACAAAGTTACATATTGTGCAGGGTGAATTCAGAGATACCGAAGATGATCTCTTAATTTTCCGCTGAGGATATCGTCAAGTATGATGACTGTTATCAACCCATGGTTACATTCCTACATCACACTAACGAGACGTAATTAGTTGTCCTACTATATCATCCACAGCATTGTTATCTAATTCACATGATTCAACGCAACATAACACGTGGGAATGGATCAATACACGTTTATCTCAAACTCTGTCTTCTATTAACCTGCCTAGTTTGGGAAGTGCAAATAAATGCAACCCAAGCAGTTTAGACGGCGGACATTAAAATTCAAGAGCTCCCTCCAAAAGGTGAACGACTCGGCCAAATCCGAGTCCTAGTCTTAAATCCCGTGATATCAAAAGCTCAACACGCATGATTATTCCTCTGCCAATCCATACATCTCTGTGGCTCTGTCGTTATATACATTCGACTTATGAGTCTCTCATGTCCCACTCGCCGATAACGCCATAACCTATAACCTGAATCCCAGTCATTCGTCCACAATATTGAATAGTGTGGATATTTGGTATAATGCTTCTACCCAAAGATTATTCAATAAGGGGCACTCGAGGGTGTAGTACTACTGCTGCCACGTAAATGTGACGAGGAGCCCTTGAAAAGGGATTGCCATACGAATGCTTCTCCCAGAAGCATATTGATATCAGTCTCCGTCCAGTTGCGAGTTGGTAGCGCTTGAAGAAACATCATAATCTCTTGGAAGTCCATCTTTAGTAATTTAGAGGACCATTTTACAAGAAATGCGAGGCACACATATAAGTGAAATTCTGAGAAACCTTGCTCCTCGGCCTAATTGTTCGTGTTAGTAGTGGAAAAGAAAGGGGGAATTTGTTACTAACCAAGTAAGTGTCCCACATTCTAATAGTATTCTGAACACTAATCTCCCGCATCAAAAGACAGTTCATCCATCGGAAACTAAATTGTATAAATTCAACGCCTTCTGCTTGGAGATGCTTGGCCAATGGCTCATCGATCCTTGCGGTTAGATCCCGAAGTGACGCCACTTGACGTTGAATCCCTGGCTGCGCAAAAATATAGTTATCCTGAATGCCATCCAAAAGTTTTGTTAAACACCAAAATGAATCTGCTTCAACTGCATCTAACACTGGTTTTGGGAGCTGCCCTGGATCCATGCCACTTTCTACATCTGAATCTGCGATATAGGTTGCGAGGAAAACCTGCCAGAATGGCGTGACAAGGTCATTAATGCCTTGAACATAACCACTTGCAGGATGGCGAATCGCCCAAACATATAGTATCCTTTCTAAAGATCGTTGTGTAGCTTCATAACTGTAAAGCTCCAAGTGAGGATTAGTTCGCGGAACGTCGATGCTGATCTGGTGCCAAATTGCTTCATCAAGTCCTCTGGCTTTGCCAGTGGGAGCAGAATTAGTGCCGCCTTTTTCGAAAGCTTGTCGTACCCCATCAAGATATTCCTTTCGTTTACGTTCCAGTGTGCCTACGCGTCTTTCGCTGCTAGTCGGAAGATAACCAAGTAGGAGTTGCCACGACATCGCACGAACTTCTTCTGGTATTCCATTCCAAGAGGCATCTCTGAGTTCGGTCAAAGGTATCGAGGTAGCTTGTAATATCTTTTTAAATTTGTTTATTCGCGTTATCCGGGCTCCGTGTGCTTCTACTTCTTTCGATGTGGCATTAGGTGGTACTGGAGGGTGATCTATTAGGTGTAGAGAATTTGCCGGATCCCGGAGTATTTCTTTATATTGAGGCCGGAGTATCTTCCCTTCGCTCTTTTTTGCAACTGGATAACTTGGCGCTGGTCTTTCAATCGCAATATCTGCACTGTTTGACATTCTTCGCGACCCTAAGCCCATTGCACTCGCCCCAAAACTAGAGCGCCACGGAGTGGTACTACCTTCTTCAACTGCGGTACCAGCTGACGCACTTTTCAGACGGCTCTGGTTCTTGCGCTTCTTGCTGGAGATACTTGGAAGGCCAAAATCATCTCCATCATCATCCTCATATCCATACTCATCTTCTTCCTCCTCTTCATCATCTGCAGCCCAATCGTTATTGGTATGCGATATGAAATCTGTATAGGTTCTACGAGGTGGCGGGGACAATGTTGCCGGACCTCGTTGCGGTGGAGTATTGCTTCGATGCTTGTGCGAAGGATTGGCAGGAGGCGTTCGGGGGCGTGAGGTGTTAGATAATGATCTAAACTCTAGGTTAGCTGGTATTCTACAACACGATGACATTGTGAAACATGCAGGTTATCAAACTTCAGTATGTCGGCATGAGAGTATCCAGCCCCCACAACAAGCCCGGGTCCCGAATCGCTACTTTGCTTCTTAGGCGATGCATCACGGCGACCACTTGCTGTTCGGGCACGCCAAAAAGGAGATGATGATCTGTTCATGTCAGTCCCTGGGATTCATATCTCAAAACTGCAACTCAAAGCTTCTGCCAAGCGGAGCGCAAAGAGATCTCGATTGGAAACGTACTCAGCACGCTCTATAATGTGAGGTCAGTTATCAGTCAGATATAGAGAACGTATCGCGCATAGTAAAGCATGCAGAACTCTGCGCATTCTTCAAGACAGAGGGTACGGGGGGGGGGGGGGGGGGGTAAACTGACCAACCTGAACCATCTCCTACAATAGTGGCTCGAGTCAGCTGGATAATACAGGCAACTTGGACATTGGCATTGCATACCTGTTGTACTGGTTTTTTGCTACCATTGGAAGAAGAGAACATCTTCACAACCCCTCATAGAATGGATGGCCTAGTTGCAATACTTTGTTTTTCATTCCTTTCGTAGTCTTTCTATATTTCGAAGTTCAATACTGTTCAATACTGTTCCTTTTGTTTGAATGTGGTATGGTATGGGTACATTGCGCAGGCTCAGGCGGGGAAAGCCCCGCTAGCTCAGAATTGGTACGCTAAAATCACACTAAGGCGGAACGGACCAGGGCCCGCCATGCTATCGATTCAAATGTTATTATTGGGTTTAAGACCTTTCCTCCTTAGCAGACCTTCCATTTAGATATTGACTCTCTTGAATTGGAATCTATATCAATCTTTTTCTCTCGATTTACATCACTTACAATCTCCTTTCCATTTCCGCATCAACCTCAATAACTCTCCCAACACACTTCTTGAATCTTCTAAACACTTCTAGTAACTTGCGATCAAGACTGCAGCCCTTTCGCAAAGCTTCTTCATCGAGAAGTACACGAAACGGCAGTCGCGCATCGTTTTACAAATTTACCTTGAATTGAATTGGATCAACTTATCTCACAGAAAACGGACAGACTCATCATGGCTGAAGCCGAGAATTTCGAGGAAGATCTCTTCGCTGACTTGTATGTACTATTCACCTCACACCTACTTTCCAAAATTTCTCTGGTCGCACCTCTCAACACGTCGCAAAACATTCAGCTGATACATTGCATTAAGGTACACCGAAGATGACAACGCCGCAAATCCATCAGAGGCACTGGCTGAACCTACTGCCCAACCATCAGCCCCAACTACAGAAACCAAAGCTGAAATACAAGCCGAACAAGATATTGAACAAAATCCACAAAATGGAGATGGAGATGAAGATCAACAAATGTACAACGGTGAACAAGACGTGGATGAGGACATAGATTTCAATCTGGGAAGCGGAAATGGCAATGGGGGTGGTTATGATGCTCCTTCCAGCAGGGATGAAGCACAAGGCCCAGGAATTAAGGAAGACGGGTAAGATTACAGATTTTTTCCTTTACACTTTATCATTGCTATTCTGCACATTTGCAATATGACTGTAGTCACGGAGCTCCGGGCTCAACTCACACCAAGCATGGTATATGGAGATCATGGATATGATGGGTTGGGATTGATGCAGAGGTCGAGATATGAGCTGGCAGCATATCTGGAAACTGGAGTTGTAATCATGAATGGAATCAAACGAGATGGAGACGGGTAAATTTGGATGGGAGCTTTCGGGGGTTTATGTGACTATGTGAAGGGGTCTTGGAGCGCTTGATCCAATATTATATCCTGCTTTGGCATTGGGTATTTACTTTGGACTTGATTCAAGGCTAAGGGAGCATGGAGAGGGAATGGCGTTGGAATAAGCTCAGAGTCATTTGATTTGAGATAATTGGGTATACACACCACATGCATTCGCCATCCACAACGGCAATAGTCAAACCTGCTACTACTACTACTACTACTATTACATAGCCTATTGTCGATATAATCTTCATAGAGCCACAGACACAGATAGGCCATAGCCCATAGCTTCGACGCCAGTACCTAGCATCACGATAGCAAAAAAACGCGATTTTTTTTTTGGATATCTTATGGTGCCATCTGTTCTATCGTTATTGCATGATTTGCAGGCAATGTTAGACGGTTATTGCTTGGGTGTGTACCTGGCGTTAACATCATGCTGGAAATGTCGAAAGCTCCATCAAATGCCAGATGTGGTCCCTTAAACCTCAACCCACCCTTGCTCCTTCGCCTGCAGCCCAGTTACAAACTATTTTTCCAGTCAACAATCGAGAAAGGATGTCATCTCGTCCCCGAGATGTGAAACAGCCCAGGAGAAAGCACTGTTGCACTGATTGCTTTGAAGATAACTAATATGGAGCGACTTCTTTGCCTGTTCTCATTGTCGCCATATGAATTGATAAGTATAGCCAGAATGCTAACTTTTTCCTGCTTAGTAAAATGTTCATTGGTGGATTGAATTGGGAAACGACAGATGGTGAGAAGGCCAAATATCATAGTCACGCTTAACCCCTGTATGACAACTAACATTAGATTATAGAATCATTGAAGGATTACTTCTCACAATTTGGTGAAGTACTTGAATGTACTGTTATGAGAGATGGTGCCTCTGGTCGATCTCGAGGATTTGGATTCCTGACATTCAAAGATGCCCGGACTGTCAATATTGTCATGGTTAAAGAACATTACCTTGACGGCAAAATAGTAAGACCCGATCTCAAAACTTTTAACAATTCTTTACGCTCTTATCCTTCCAAATTTCTCCCAATGGCTTCAAAAGGCACTCACTCACATTCAAATTTTAAGATTGATCCCAAACGCGCTATTCCCAGAGATGAGCAAGAACGTACAAGCAAGATTTTCGTTGGTGGTGTCAGTCAGGATGCTTCCGAACAAGATTTCAAAGAGTACTTTACACAATTTGGACGAGTTGTAGATGCTACTCTTATGATGGACAAAGACACTGGTAGACCACGAGGATTTGGATTCGTCACATTCGATAGTGAAGCCGCTGTTGAAGCATGCTTGGAGGCTCCACTCGAAATTCATGGAAAGCCAATCGAGGTCAAGAAAGCCCAGCCTCGAGGCAACATACGAGAAGAGGAAGAAACCAGGGGGCCACGAGGCAGTCGATTCAAGAAAGGAGGAAACGCCAATGACGAATTTCAGAGTTCTAATCAACAGCAACAAGGTGGTCAGATGAATGTCCCAGGTGGTATGACTCCTCAATTAATGGCTCAATATTGGCAGCGCATGCAACAGTATTTTGCACTAATGCAACAACAAATGGCCATGGGAGGAGGACGAGGACAAATGCCAGGCGGGATGCCAGGTGGTATGAATCCTGCCATGATGGCCCAAATGGCTCAGATGCAGCAAATGCAACAAATGCAGCAACAAATGCAAGGGGGAGGAGGTGCTGGCGCGCGTAGTCAAAGTCCTCAAAGTCCAACGGCTGGAATGGCGGCAATGGCTAGTATGAATCCAGCTATGATGCAACAGATGCAGCAAATGCAACAAATGCAGATGCAACAGGCCATGGGTGGACAAGGAGGTAACTTTCCAGCAGGAGGTGGTAGTAATCCAGGTGGTCGAATGGGCACACCTGGCTATAATGCCTATGAACAAGGTCTCTTTGAGCAACAAAAATACGAACAACAACAAATGAGACGTGCTCAACGCGAACAATCTCAATATGGAGGTGGCGGTAGTGGGGGTGGATATGGAATGGGCGGAGGTGGTGGACCAACTTCTTGGGAGGGTATGTATGACGATGTTCCTCAACCAGGAAGTGGTGGTGGTGGCGGCTCTCGTGGTGGATTTGGTGGTGGAAGAGGTCGTGGAGGTGGAGGTGGAGGAAGTGATAGGGGATCTGCTCCTCCTGCGGCCGCACCGAATGCTCCTGCTGGTGCTCCGACAGGTCCGAAGAATGCTGGAAAGCCTGGTGCGAACTACAGAGGTGGTGGAAGGGGTGGCAATAGAGGCTTTCATCCTTATGCTAGGGGATGAATGTGGCACTCACTGTCCCTTGAGTTTTCTGGCCGAGGAGCGCCTCTACGAAAAGAGTCGCCTGAATCAATATTCTAGTGGTCGTCTAGCCATACATGAACTTATGCTCTTCGGCGCAGTCACATTATCTCACGTACATTCAAAAATCGCATCTTTGCTTAGCCTTGGTATCATTCTCGACGACTCATTTCTCGTTTACTTCTTTCATTGTCATATTTTGATCTGTCAACCGGGGCCGCGGTGTTAAGGCTGAATAGTTCATGAAGAGCTTCAGAGTCTGATAATTATTCCACTACAAAATCATCGACATGGAAAAGATTGAAATGGGGCCAGTAATTCAATATCAAGCTTCCGTTATTGTATGAAAAACCAGAACATAACAAATGACTGGGAATAGAATTGAAAAACAGTTGCCATATGATTGTTGATTCTTCCTTGCATGTAATACTCTTATTAGATTCTTTTATTTGATCAACAGTGACTCGTCATTATTGTCTTTGACTTTGTTAAACTCTTATTTGCCTGCTCTAGTTAACCTATTTCCCTGTCTTGAAAGGCTACCTAGGTACCTAGGCAGGCTACTTTTGGCATTCCCATGTTTGTGTTCAATTCGTAATTCGATTATAGACATAACTACCTACTTAACAATAATAAAAGTCTATAATCGAATTATCTGTCTCATGCAAAGTTGCAAAAATTCACCGTGGAATAAATACTCAATTATGCTCAAAATGCTGAAGATAATCAACACAGTGTGGTGTAGGTAGGTCAAGTTCCTACATGCTGAGTCAGAATTTAACTTTTCCTGCTGCGCCTACATAAGCCCTTAAATCGCCTTCATCAATAACACAAGTAATTCCATCAACATTCACAACATAATGTCTCTATCTTCGAGAACAGAGATCAAGTCGGCGTCGTTCCCTCAGTTTAACGATTTTCCCCCGGACATCCGCCAAATCGTATGGGAATACTGTATTCCCCTACCTAGGGTGGTTGTTTTAACTCAAGAACCCATCAAGACACCTGCAAATTCTGTGGGCGACATTTGGGCATTCAGGTCACAAACTCCAGTTCCTGACATCTTGTTTGTCAATCGAGAATCTTATCATATCGCAACAAGATTTTATGAGCGCACCTTCAAAAATGGATATCGCGAAGGCACTCACACTCTTCCCGAAACTTGGTTTGACTTCAAAAGGGATATTCTATACCTGCCTCAGCAACATGTAGCCGTCCAGCTTAGTGATTTCCTCTCTTCCCTTCCACGGTCAACTCATGGCAATCAAGATACAGGAGGCTTTAGCAGAGTAGATAACCTTGCATTACCAATAAGGTGGTTGCCCAATTTTGCCCGCACTTCGGACGGCAGCATACATCAATCCTTGACGAGATTACTAGGCACATTCGGTGGTGTAAAAAAAGTCTATTTTATAGCTGGTCAAGATCCCCCTCACCCTTGCACAGAGAACGACGTTGTTTTTCAGGATGGATGGCATCTTCCTTGCAGGTGTATTGAGATGTTTGAGTTGTCAAAAGCGCGGGATACACCCCTTCTAGCTCCAGAACCATTTCCACCTTACTCTGTTGCAAGGTACATAGCTGAAAGCGAAAATTTTGTCGTGGATGAAAAACTACTAGATATTGAGAGGCAGAAATGGAATGATGATGTCGCAAGTAGCTCAAAGAGCTTGGCGACTAACATTACAGATGAACGAGATGGACCTGACAAAAGACATTGGGAAATGCCTAGTTTTGAGACCAAAATATTGGTCAGTCGGTACTACCAGGAAAAGTTTAAGACTCAAAGGCTGGAATATCTCAACATTATTGAGGAAAATGTGAAGAGACACAAGAATCACAAGGAAGACGAGTGCAATTGCGGACCTGTTACCTCCCCAAATAGAGTATTCCAGGGACAGCGATAGGTATTTAGAGGGTTATATGATTGTTGAGTCCCTGTCTTCGAGTGCTTGCCTCAATCTGCTTTCAGGTGATTATAACTCCATCATCGTTATCCGGCATCTGCACCTTCACTCTTGCTAGCTTCTTTCTTTTCACATCGCCCACCATCACATCCTTTATAGGTGCGCCTTCCTATAGTGTTGTACTTCGTGCAACCTGGCGACCGCAACATTTAACAAATGAGGAAAGTGGCATAGACAATACGGCCAATAATCACAAAGCAAAGACCCGAAGATAATGCACTCTATATCTAGGTATTGGACCTGACCAAATTAGGGTTACAAAATAGGGATATGTAGATTACATCCATCAAATTCAAGGAAAGAGCGCGCGATGCACGTAGCGACTATATCAATCTGGATGAAATCCAAATGGGGCGTTTGACTACCATCGGCCGCATCTCCCTTATTACTCCTCATACATGATCATAATTAATGTCGAACCTTGCTTAAATACTCTGAGCGACAATGTCAACACAGTATGACGAGATTGGTGCCAATTATGACCTTTTTTGCGATGCTCCAATTCAGCAGATAAATCATGCAGCTATGATGGAACACCTTGGCCCCATTGTTCAATCCAAGCGAATCCTTGAACTTGCGTGTGGAACAGGTTTCTACACTTCCAAAATGTTACATATGGGGGCTTCTCATGTGACTGCGGTTGATATCTCATCTGCCATGGTCTCTGCTGCTCAAACCAAGATTCCAGCTGAGATGAAAGATCATGTCACTTTCTGCACTGCAGATTGTGCTCAATCATCCATTTGGAATGAGGTCCAGCTTCGTGATCAAGAAGGAACTTTTGATATGGTTGTCGCAGCTTGGTTTTTGAATTATGCAGAAACACGAGAGGAGATGCGGAGAATGTTTGAAAATATCTATTTGGCTCTGAAGCCTGGAGGAATCCTTATCGCATTGACTGTTAACGCGTCGATAATCGACAGTTTTCAACCAAATGACCCACTCAAACACATAGAGGCACATCTTGGTGCAGTCTATGATGTTATTGGGATCGTCGAGGGAGGATACAAGATGCTTTTTTCTAGTGTAGGAATGGGTGAGAACGACATCAAGTTCGAATTTTATTTCTTGCAAGAGAAGATTTATCGTCAGGCAGCAGCTGAAGCAGGCATGAGTCAGCTTGAATGGAAAGTGGTATTCCCAGGCGAAGAGCATCTTCAAATGAAGGTAAGAAAAGCTTCGTCTTTTATCGACCGAGTTCCTTTGGCTAATAAATGGTTTGCAGGGCCCGAATTTTTGGCAACCATATTTGGATCGTCCTATTAGCGCCATTTGCTTTTCGAGAAAGCCAGATGTGGAGCTTCGAGAACAATGTTCCATTGACATAAATTCGGGTTCGGAACTGCTAACAAAGATTGAATAGTCATCAATCTATTTGACGAGCTCTGGCTTTCCCTCCCTTTCCAGTAGTTCTCAGATCCCTAGGCAGTGATAGATAGTACCAATATAAAAAGATGACATTTCAGACAACATTTGCCTGAATATTATCGTTTTTGTTGTACCAAGCTATTGTGAGAACATCCTCTCTTTTATAGAAAATTAGCCATGGCATCTCAAGGCTCGCTTGAAAAAATGATTAAGCGGTTTCATAAAAATTTGGGCTGTTGAAATTATTTAGTATTTAACAGGGTAATTCAAGTCACTAGAAAACCAACTAAATATGAACATATTGGACTCCTAAGTTCGGATTTCTTACATAGGTAACATTAAGGAAATTTCTGACCGCTTAGAGGGAGAATACGATGTAATGGAGAAATATGTGGGTTCCCTTTACAGCGCCCAATGAAATTATCAAGAAGTCCTGAACTTATAAGCCAATGCCACTATCACCCCTAACTGTTGTTCTTTGTCCTTTCCAGCCATATCTTTAGCTGCCTTGTCAAACAGTCTCCATACCTCAATAAACTTATTGTCGCTATCTGGGCTAGTGCCAATGGTTCCAAGGGCGGCTTTCATATTCTCATGGTTTTTGAAATGTCGAAGATCATCAAGGGTCAAAGAGCTTGGTACATCTGGATGGCCCTTTTGCCGAGACATTTGCGTATGTATTGAAGCTAGTTGCACGCAGCAAATTACAAGAGCAGCAAGGCCAGCACCTAGAGCAGTTGCAACGGAGGACCCGGTCTGTGGCTGAAATTCCTGGCTGGAGTCATCATCGAGCGAAGCATTTTCTGCGACTTCGTACCCGGGGATAATAAAGTCCAAGTGTATGATGTTCGGCACCCAGTCCCAAACATTGCCGTTGGGTTTTGCAGCGCCTATCTTAAACATTTTGGTGGGATTAGAGGCGGCGGGATAATCGTTGTCTTGATGTAGTCCTTTGTCGGCTGCAGAACAGAACAGAAGAATCCCTTCTTTGACAGCACGGCGCACTGCCGAGTCAAACTTTTCTTTATCCTCGCTATTGCTATCGGGTTGCTTGATTGTCCATGACATTGAAATTATTTGCACTTTACGATCTACTGCCGCATCAATTGCCTGCATTAAACCATGAATCAGCACGCGTAATTAAGTTTGATTGCAGTCATGGGAACACATAATTGATCTCACCTCTGCAGCGCTTCTTGCCCCAATTCTGGCCTTCTGCTCTTTATGGTCGAAATGCGTTTCAAGCTTGATCACATAGATCTTGGCCATTGGGCATATGCGGACGATGTTCTTGGCCATCATAGTGCCATGACCTCTTTCCGAGATCCAATGGGACCGTATGCGGTTAGCACCCTTGTCTCCGTAATCGAAGCTTTTGCCGTCAGATATTTTGCCGCGAAGCCGAGACTGAAGAACGTCTACGCCGTCATCTATTAGCGCGATTTCTACTGGCTGCATGAGAGCTTCCTGTTGCTGAAGTTTTTGTTTCATCGTCCAGGACCAGACGTTTTGGAACACATCTTTGAATTCATCCATACAATTGAGCCATCTATGAGGTTGTAAAATATGTTCTTGCTTCATCTCGGAGGCTGCCAAATCAATGGTGTGTAACCGTCTATTTTGGCCATCTTCATCGCTATGCTTTACCTGGATGATCCTAGGCTGAATAGAGAGTGGCACTGGCTGCTCAACAGGTAATGAAAAAGTTCTCTGCTGTTCAGCACTCGATGTGCCACTATTAAGTCGATCGCAGAAGCTATCAATCTTCTTTTGCATGCGACTGTGGCTTTCTAGATCCTACACACATGCAGCTTAATAATCTTGTGATTCGAGAAAGTAGGATAAGAGAAGGCTAACCTGTTTGACATGAAGATGAACCTTTGTCAAATCCTCCAACCTTCTCAGTCCTTCTGGCTCGCTCCAGCCTCTAAGCACAGCGTTGTTTCCACTCCATTGGAGATGAACCTCCCTTAATTTCCTACTCGATATAGTTCAATCTGACATCCGTACTAGGCTCTCGTTCTTGCTGGCTTTGATCTTTCAAACGATGAAAGTATTAGAACGTCGACTGTAGCCATGGTAGGTAGCTGAGGTTGTGGCTCTCACCAGATCAAAAAATGCTGATCAATTTTAGATCTCTTTTAGTGCACCCCATCGACATCGATCCTTTGAGGATATGGAAAGATCTATTGCTAAACTGCTCTTGAAAAATGGCGGATTGCATCTACAGAACTTCATGGCCGCTGTCAACGGACTTTCCCGAGCAATTGTTGATATCAACAGCTTGTTTATCTATTCTAAAGTAATCATTCATGTCCGACTGATAACCGTCTTCTCCTCGTCCACGGATCATGTATTGCAAGTAAGTTAGGCTCTACATCAGTTTTGTTATCCAAAAACTCCACTCAAGAACAGTTGGCTAATCATATAGGTATTTGACGAGTTTATGTCAACGATGGATGTTCCCTTTGAACGACGAATAGGGATTGATCGTCCTGAAAAAGAGCTTCCTTGTAGCTCAAAGGATCACAGCCAGATTTCTGAAGGTGTTCTCGATTTTATTTCATATTCTTCGGATTCTGATTCTCCTCTGTCTCGTTGTCTGAAAATTATGCTATCACAAGCTTCTCCTGTATACTCTCCCAGTGTGACTGACGATCTCTCGAACTCTGAGGACCTAACCTGGATTGCTGGAAATACCAACTTCCAAGAATGGTTGAGCGCCAAAAATACAAACATTCTCCATATGCATGGCAATTTTGATGTTTCTCGGTTTACGAAGTTCCTTACACAGCAAATTGAATCCTGGAAAGATGCACCAACCGACACCTCTGTTCTTTATTTTGAATTCAGGAAGCATGACTCACGGTACAACAATTTAAAGTCTATGTTCTACACGTTCTTGGCACAATTAATTAGTCACTATCGCGAGTGCTCTGATGGCCTTAACAAAAATCTTGAAAGATTCCTGAATTTCCATAGCTGGACCAATCAACATCTACTCAATTTCATATATTTTCTGCGCATCGACAATTCGATAGACAATGTGAGGTTCATTATCAACGGAATAGACGAGTGCGAAGAAGATTGTGGGTGGTTTTTGGCCAATCTCGCATTTATTTCCAAAACTTCTGAAACTCCATTCAAGGTTATTGTCACGAGCAAAAACCATCAGCCAATTCTGTCCAAATGTTTAACTATAAATATGGATCAACACAAGCCCAATTCAACTCCTCAGCTGAAAGCACCATCTGCAGTAGCATATGCATTATTACGATTATTTCAGGAGCGCCCACAGTATTGTGATCTCGAAGCTTCGCTAAGAGAGATACTCAGTCAAGCTAATGAAGACTACGTGTGTCATTTGATTTTAGACTGGCTTAGGTTTAAGCCTCATTCAACAACAAAATCATGCTTGAAAGAAATTTTGCGAAATCTGTCGGTTGTCACTCCAGAACATATCCTCACAGTAATCATGCATTCGGTGCCTGCATGGAGACAGCCTTGGGCTCAAAAGATCCTCCAATGGGTAACCTACTCCCACCATCCTCTGACAACTTGGGAGCTTCGGGGAGTTAACGTTAATCTTGATGCGGGAGTTTTAGATCAGGAGGAATGCACGGTGGAAGAACTTATGGAAAAGCTTCATGAGACATTTGGTGGCATATTGGTCGTAGAGAACAACGAAGTTTCATATCGTCACCCATTTATAAGACACTTCTTTACGACTTTGGCTCCTACAAATGCATGGTTTTATAGCGGGAGCCGAGTAAGATCTCATAAGAATATTGCAATCTTCTGCCTTGGGTACTTGTCTTTAATCGAATCTCAAAAACGCGCAGCAGCGTTCTATCGTGTCGATCTCCATGGAGGTCCGCACGTATGTCCAGTATCTGATTTCAGACATGATCTTATCTCATACGCCACGATTCAATGGCCAACTCATTGCAAGTTTGCTATCTCAGAAGGACTAGAATCAAGTGATCTACTTGTTGCGGTTGAGACGTTTCTAGGCCAAACAGAGACCAGGGATATTTGGGCGGAGACCTACCACATTCTATCGCATCCTATTACGAGGCCCAAAGCCCCTCTATCAACAGCTTTCGTGATTCTGAGCTCACTAGGACTCAATACACTTATTGCTCCGATAATCCATAAAAACAAATACTCACAAGATCTACATAATGAATACGATGCGGCCTTGGTCGAAGCAGCGCGTCATGGTCATGAGGATACTCTAGAAATTCTTTTAAACAGCTTCAGTCCGACCAAACCTACACTTGAACTATCAATTCGCTCAGCGGACTACCGCGTCTTATTTACTCTTCTTAAATGTACCTCGAGTTTATCTGACAAATATGATTATTCTACCGAACTTTTGTGCAGAGCGGCTTGGCTCGGACTAGACGATGCCGTAGAATTTCTCATCGGAAAAAGTGTCGCAGTTGATTTCGAGCCGCTTCCTAGAATGTCACCCCTCTGTCTTGCTGTACGAATGACTCACGGACGGGTTGTCAAGTTGCTAATATCCGCAAATGCAGATCTCAATTGGTCATCAAACGGAAACCCTCAATTAAATATAGCGTGTTCCATTGGGAGCCTCGAGTCGATTAAGTTACTTTTAGGAGCTAAAGCAGATATCGACTGTAGAGACGATACTGGCTTGTCGGCGCTCCAAACCGCAGTCTTCTGTGGCCATCATGAAATTGTTCAGGAGTAAGTAGTGAGATTCTTCAGAGGACAAGCAGTTGTGCTAATTCTCATATCAGACTTCTGAGTGCAGGGGCTGACAAAAGCTACCCGGGTGACGAAACTCAGCCTTTAATCAAAGCCTTAGCATACGGCTTTTCCATATGCTGTCGTGCGCTTGTGGAAGCTGGGGCTCCTACAACAGCTTCAGAAAGCTCTCGCCCTCCATTGTGGTTTGGTGTTGACCATTTAAATAAAAAAATGTGTGAGCTCTTGCTCAAACATGGAGCAGATCCGAACTGGAAAGCTGGGTCGGATTATGCACCAATTTTGACTAGAGCTGTTCAGGGTGGTGGGAATGTTGAGTTAGTGAAATTGCTCTTGGACAACGGAGCCGATATCAATGAGGTAGACGAGTCCTCCAAATTTAAGAACTCTGTGATTTCAACGGCTGCAGAGTTTGGTTCGACCGATATAATTAAGCTCCTTGCTGAAAGAAATGCGGACGTCAATGTCTCAGGAGATGAGGGCGTCACCCCAATTTATCTCGCAGCCCGCTCTAACAAACCGGAAACTGTTCAACTACTACTGGATTTGGGAGCAAACGTTGAAATGGATGAGAAGTTGAATGCCGGGTGGGGCCCTTTGCTCATTGCATTCGACTTTGTTGAAGTTGTGCGTATTCTCCTACAAAATGGTGCTGACATTACTCGAACTTCCTCTGGTGGCAACATACTTTCTCTCGCCAGCAAATACAATGAGATTGAGGTCGTAAGAGTTTGTCTGCAATATAAGCCGGACTTGAATATCCGGTACCACCACGCTGCAGCCAGATCCTACGAGGGCGATACAGCTTTGACGGCTGCAATTCGCGGAGGACACACCGAAATTGTAAGGCTCTTGCTTGAGGCTGGCGCAAATCTCAATCAGCGAGGTTACTTGAATAAATACCCTTTGCAATTTGCATTTACCAACGAGGCTTCCTCTGACGGACCTTTGCGAGCTTTACTTGAATATCGTCCTGATTTGGATCTCGTTGACGATGATGGGAATACTGCGCTGCATTTTTTAGGAAGAACGACTCCCTTGACCTGGGTCAAGCTCTTGGTGAACGCCGGAGCCAGTATAGAAATCAGCAACAAAAAATTCATAACCCCTTTAGGCATCGCAATTTTACGTCACAATACCGAAATTGTTGAATATCTTCTCTATAAAAATGCGCAAGTAAATCTTACGGGTGGAACTTTTGGCACACCGCTTATTATTGCTTGTTGGACTGGCGATTTACCCGTCATAAAATGTGTGGTAGAGAAAGGGTCTGGAATTAATGTGGACTTAGCAAGTCCGAATTGGTATGGTACAGCTTTACAGACTGCCTGTTGCAGCCCAAAATGTCCAGATAGTAATGAATTTCCCTTGGTATCATATCTCATCGATGATGCTAAGGCGAACATCAACGCATACGGCGGAAGAATAGGATATGCAATCAATACAGCCTGTCTTTACAACGATTCTTCACTTGTCAAATTTCTATTGGACAGAGGAGCGGATTCAGATGTTGCAGATTGGATGGGCCGAAAACCGATTCACCTCGCAGCTCTCCGCACAGTCGACCATTTCAATCTACTCTCCGATGACAAGTTTATTAAGGCAGAAGACCAACTAAAGAGGATACCCTTGCACTACGCTGTACTTAGTGGCAAAATTGATTTGGTTGCAATGGTACTTGAGCGCTCGATAGCTTCCCTAGGCCCAGACGTCGTCAATTACCCTGACTGTGACAACTGGACACCACTTATGTGGGCTGCTAGAATTTGTGGAAGATGGGATACATCAATAGACGGTCAGCCTGAAATTATCGAGCTCTTATTGTCGAATGGTGGGAGTCTTTTGGTGAAGGGGGAGGGACTTGATCGCGAATGATCCCCTTTAAAGGTCGCTCGATATTACGGAGCTAGTGAAGAAGTTGTAAAACTTCTGACACCGGATACCCTATCCCCAGATGGTGAGAAATGGGTCAGAAAACATCATACTTCAAGGAAAGCTTCCGTGAAACCTTCTAGATGGTGTGACGGATGTCTACTCGTAAGCTTCAGAATTTTACTCAGTTCAACTCACTTGAGACAATAATCTTGCATCTACTAATAAAAACAATCATAGGTAATTGTGGGGACATGGTTTGAATGCCAAACCTGTTGGGACTTTTATCTTTGTTTCAAATGCTACCGATCAAGAGACACTTTACAGCCTGATTGTTCTTTCGAGGAGCGTGGTACTGAATATGACCCTGAGCCTGAAGCCGAGCCTGAGATTAAAGAAAATTCTCTTGATTATGAGAACAACGCAACTTTTGCCGAAACTGAGAGTTCTGACGAAGAAAGCGAGGAAGAAAACTCAAGTAATGGTCTTACGGGAAACAAAGATGATAGCAATGTGGTTGATTTAAAAGAATATGATGACGATTCTGGTGAAATTGACTGAGATTGATGGGTTGGTGGCGTATCTCACGTCAAGTTTCAGGTAGTTTCGATATTCTGCTCATGTACTTGATGTCATTATAGAGCAGTTTCTTTCCTTTGAATTTTAAGGCTTTGATATACATGTAGGAATTGCAATAAGGAAAGCCAGTCTAAGTTAGGGTCGCGAAGAGACCGTCTTTTGAAGTTGTAGTTTTTTCCATGTCACATTGGTATGATATCTAAATATCGATAATCTTCTCGACAACTGGAATCTCGATATTGATCAAATACAAGATTGTCATTCAAAACTACACTTTACTCTTATGTAATCGAACTAATTATGAAATCCTACAGGCTCATCGATCATGTAGATCTTTTCATATGTTTTCGAATGACCGTTACATCAAGTTTCCATCGCTACCTATAGCTAGGTACCTGCTTCAAGTAGGCTCTAGCGAGATATATGTTTTGAACAGACAGCCAGCCAGCATGAACTCGACGTAACGGAACAAAGTCCCACGCGTAATCTTTGTCAATCTTATGATCGAAAAAGATTTCACTACGTTCTCTATGCTCGTTGATCATCAAGTGCCATAGGATATTTCCACCATCTGCAGTGAAACCATGACCTCGCCTGTCTTTAGTATCTGCTCTTCTCGTTACTTTGTTATCGCGAAGCTTGAATAACGGGGCAAGTGTATGATCAGTCTCTGATACTGATTGAGGTCTTTACTATTCTAGCTACTCGAGTATTAGAAAAGATTAGGAGAAGATTGGAAGCGTTGTGATCTCACATCCGTGCGTGACAGGTATTGCGTTGCATAGCGACACAGCCACAATTTAATCTGCTCCAGCAAGGTTCCCGAGGTCCCGTCAGGATTAGTGCCACAGCCACAGATACTCCAAGCTGGAGGACCTCGGAGAATCTTGCACCCGTTCGCCTTTTGCAGAAACATCGATTGAAATTCAACCTGATCAACTACCGAAGAACAGCTCCCCCATACACCATTCATTATTTTGTGTTTATATAGATTCTTTGATTCACATCCCCGCCTCCCCAGAGTCCTCAAGTTGTTTAATTTACAAATAACGATTTTCATCCATGAGCTATCCGGTGCTTCGGATTCTTCTCGTTCCGCTTCCGGCTCCGCAATGCTTTTTATTTCTAACAAGCAACGCTAGCTAAGACCCTTAAATGAACTCAATTCCTGCGAGCCTCGGTAGTACGCTATTCGTAGGCCTCTTGGGTGCAGATCACTACACCTCATGGACAGCTGTCCTCTTTCTTGCATGGTTCTCCTGTCTGAAGTGTGATGGCTTGCCAGGTTGAGATTTAAGCTGCTGGGAGATTGGGCAATTAACGATCATTTCCCACTTTCAACGTGAGTACCGTTGCAACACAAGACCACCGTATCTTCCAGCATCCATAAAGCCAAACGTCAAGCTGGTGGATACCGAAGGGACAAAAACCGAGATCTTTGCACACCTGGATATTTCACATCTATGGGAATGGTGAAAGTACAGGAGATGGCTGCACAAGCTGTGCGCTTGACCAGGGAAAGCACGCGGGCGGCGGTGTCATAGAATTCGGAACACGTCTGAAAGAATAGAGAGGCTGGGACAGGAAAAGGTTAATTTTATTTCGCGCTATGTAGCAAGATGGTTCTTGAAGTGTGGATGCCTTGGTAGTCCCTGGTTCATGCTGTAGGATGAAAGGCACTTTTTGCACTTCACTGTTGGCACGAATTTTAAGGATCGTTCTTGATATACCCCCGAATGTTTGTAGAGTGGTTAGACGTACCCCGAGGGTCAGTCAATTAGAGTTAGTCAAGCTCCTGATCCAAGGTCCTTGTTAGACGCCCCCTTACTTGTATACTGCAATTCTCTTTGGCTTGGAAATTTAAAGCTCGCAAGGCCGCTTCTCACTGAGACAGATAGAGATGCACAAAGTTTTGCAGCTATTCTTTTAGAAGTTTAGGTTCGAGAACGGGAGCAGGTGTGGGTTATGGTCTGGTCTTAATATTCGTTGTCGGGAGTCTTTACGACTCGTTTCTGTGCCAATCGAGAACCGGAAATACGTCAAACCCAAAATTACTACTGGTTCGTACTACTCACTTCTGACAGCTTGCCAAGCTCGAAGAAGTTTAAACACATGATCTTGACCTTTTCCATCAACCCCACTCCCGTAACATCCTAAAGAGTGTGACATATTTCTGAAGCGCAATGTAATCAAGCTTAGATCTTGAGTTTAGCTGAGGTATCACTCACCACAATGCTTGGGGGTAGGACTGGCTTCGATCCCTACCAAAGGTTTACTTCATTCTGCTGCGAAGAACGTAGGCCAAACAAACGAATGACAGTAACTACGAAATCTTCAATTATCGTGCACAAGCATTGTATTCCCCGTAAGTCTGAGATTTAGCTCCAATAACCAGTGGTATTCTGCGTATCTCCGTTGCTCATCTTGTGACGAACGGTGAGGGGATAGCAAGGCTTCCCATTGGCTCAACCCAATCTAAGCGATATAGAAGCAGCTTAGCAGTAAGGCGGGTAACCAGCAGCAAATTTTCGTCATTGGAAGGCTTTGAATGTTCCCTCAACCTAACAATAATATCCAATTCTAACCCTCGTTACAATGTCTTGTTCTATCACTGTTTTGATCCTAATCCTCAGATTACACACTCTGTAGCCAATATAAGCTTCAATGTTAACCCGGGGCTCGATGCACCAGGTCCAATGCGTCAGAAAGATCCTTTGTATTGTGCGGGCTTGCCCTGCCCTCGATCCCTGCACCCATGTAGTGGGCCATTATTGCATTACGCCGACTGCTTCGAAGTCCATGAAAGCCTTCCACAATTCCTTTTAAAAGATCACCGAAGCTGAGTACATGGACAAGCGCTTGCCACCAGGGTAGTGGGAAAGAGGTTTGTTGGCAAGGGAAGTGCATCATGTTGTCGGAACTGGGACTTTCCGACGTCCGAGTCATATTGCCGCCGTATTCTTGCCACGGATATGCCCAAAGATGAAGGACTGCTACACCTGCCATCTCGATGCATAAAAGAGTGTTCGGAATGCCTACAGATACTGAAGGATACGATAGTTTGTCTGTAGGCTGTAATTTGCCGTGTTCGGCGGTAAGCCGTCCGAAGATGAACTAGTGGTGTTAACGTTGGGAACCATATGTAAGAAATCGCACAAGCTTACCGACTGGACATAAAATAGGAAAACAACCAACTTGATGGCCACGAACTTGAGAAGGGGGTTCCGTTCCGCGAGGACTACCTTAGTCTGGCTATAGAATTGAAGCAGACAGAACATGGCGGTGACCAGGGAAATAATCTCAATGATCTGGATCTACTTGCGGTACTCAGTCTGTGAGGCCCTTTCTTCACTTCCAAGACATTTATTCACGTACCCAAATCCTGCCATGTTTAATACTGCTGGATTCTTCGCAGTAGACACCTGCAGCTTCTGTAATACATTTTACAAGAGCTCCGAGGAATTTCACCACACAGAACTGAAATACGGCAGCCCATATTATCTGTCAAAACCCTTCATTAGCAATGCTTTCAAGTTCTTCTGGGCTGAAAGCTGCTGAGGGAATACTCACTCCAAACCACTTTAGCCCATCTTCTGTATAAGTGGTTTTCTTACGCCAGATTTTCATTCTTAGGAATCGGACTGGATATAACCAGGGTTTGGGCTGGACAAGAGCAAAGACTCTGCGAAGCGAATGCATTTCTATATGCAGATATCTGCAGAGCAGTATAAAGAACGAAGCGATGACAATTGATTCATAAAATTCGTATATGGCACCAATGTAAACATTCTCCCTGTAGTATTGGATACTGAATATGCAACATATTGTGTATACAGGGACCATGAAAAGAATCCGTATAATTCTAGCAGTTTTGTCAGAAATTTTCAGAATCTGGTCAAAAGCTGGTCGACTTACAACTTTTGCGTTTTAGGGTGGACGTAATTACTGAGATGGCGCCAGATCAGGTAAAACGATAGACTGCATGCGATTATGCTGCATACAAAAGAGATGATTAACGGAATATCATGGGCCTCTAAGTTCCCCAAGATGTTTTTTTCAACGACTATTGGCAGTTAGTTCTCGACGTAGGTACTGCGATGATACAACTCACTGGGAACATTAAGAGGATGACTGTTGCACTTTGCCATGACTGCAGACTTTGGATTATATTCAATGCACTGCTATCTAGTCACATCGATGCAGAGGAAAGACATGATATTTGAGAAGATTGAGAGGTCTTCGGTCGAGACAGATACACTATGCACAAGGCACGCTCCAACTCCTATCCACAGGCGAGAGCAGGGCTGAAAAGTACCGACTTGGCACGCATGTGATTCTTGGCAAGAAGGCTGTGCGAAGGTTAGAAGAGTGATTATAGCAATACAGATCCTGCAGAAGCAGCCCGATGCGATGAAAACAAGCAGATAGTAATTAGGAAAAGCGGAACCAAAGATGATGTCCACAAAGAAACTTTCTTTCTACCTTCGTAATTCTACTTCCGATCCCCCTTCACTTATCATTACGTTCATTAAGCAATTTTGCAATCCTATAACAACTTCGGATTGTTGTTCATCCGATTATCCGTCTTCAAACTTTATAGTTCTCGGTCACGAGATCTACATTAATAGATTCGCTTATCTTGTTGTCAGATTCATCATTACCTAGGTAACTATATTAAGGTTTCAATCTTCATTTGCGAGATCAAGCTTGAACGACAGCTTGATGCTTGGTTTTGGCGAATGTGAAATTATGCTGATCAAATGCTAGAATAAGGGGTAACTTGCTCCTCACTGCCTAGTATGAGTATGCTTGAAAAAACTTCTGAATAACATGAAAACTTCATTGACCTCACACTATGCACTACATTTATATACTCTGCTCCATTCTACATAGGTATGTTTCAGTTCATGCACAAATATTCCTTTCATCTTCTCCTTCATTTTTCACTCAACCTAAGTGATGTTTCAATAATACTCACAAGAATTACATGAACTGATTATGTCTCATATGTTAAAACGATTTCCCTTCTTTGGAGTTTGAGAGAGTCAAAAGATTTCAGGTATCGAATGTTTCACCCCAAAACAGATATTTTGAAGGAAATAGACATTTCTGGAAGATATTAGAAATAGCTCATGAGCACTCGACCCCTCTGTTCTCTCTTTCTACATGATGTCTTTCAAAACTATGTTTCTTTATAAACTCTGGGTATATCTAGCAGCCATATCTCTGATTCCTGTCAACTTCACAAAGATCATTGAATAATAAAATTTCTAACTCCACCAGTTTGACACCAACCGTTTCATCTCCCTACTAATCCCACTATATCTCTAGTGTCTTCCCACCCAGGGTCAAAGCCGAGAAGACAGAACCAAAGATATATACTCATCACCTAACCGATCCAAGATCACCACATCCATCAAACCCAAATTAGACACTCGCACCTCTCCAGTATCCATTGCACCTGCAGCACTCAGCTAGCAGAAAACCAAACACGCAACACGAAACATAAAACACACAAAGGAAACTTACGAATTGCAAACAAAATTGACAAGCACACGGAGAACTTCTCCATAACAAAACCCCACTATGACTTTCTCCCTCTTTGCAAGATAATTTCCAAACTAGTCATTATACAACCACACATCCTTCAATAATCTCATCTTCAGCAATCCAGTATTCAACAATCCCATTACCACAATGCACCCAATCTCTCAGCGGACGCCCTCGTAGTAAAATTACCCTCTTAGCCGTACTCTTCAAAGCGACATCTGGGTAGTTGTTTTTCAGAAATTCTATCCCGAACACTCAACACAGAATACTGAATACAGCTTGACAGACACATACATACATTCAAGTGAATATACTCAAGAATATATCAGATATCCAAAGTCCACACCGAGAACAACACCTACTCTTTCAACAAAACTCTCCAGGGCTGTCAACAAAACACCTAAATTGCATCTAGCTCGAAACTTTCTCTCACTACCTAGGTACCTACCAATGAATCCCCAGAATACCACTAAAGACAAGAAAGAATCTATCTTTGTACAAAAAATATATCCTTATTTAATTTCATTTTGGGAACATTCACATACACATACACATCCATACCCAATCTACCATACCCACACCTTTCCATTCCATCTCATCTCCCCAATTTATCAAAACCCAAACACAATTTATCAACATCACCAACCCACACACACACACACACATCCCCAAACTCCTCGCTTCCCAGTCCTTACATACCTACCTACCTAGATATCTATCCATCTATCTTCTCTCTCACTCAACCACCCATCTAGCTAATATAGTATATCAAATCCCAAGTTCCCTGTAATATCATAATAACCAGCTAACTTACTCTCATCTCCATCTTGATCCCATCTCAGCTAATATTCACCACCTGGTCTCCAGACATGAAGATCTTATACTATGCTGAAGATCTTGATAACTTCTGTATTTCTGTCTTGCCCAACAAGATGAAATGAAATTTAACAAAACAAAACAAATCAGGGGAAATCATTACCAGCGGCAAAAATCAAGAGTACCAGTATCAGCTACTATGAATCCCCGATTCTTCGAGCGCTTCTTCCTCCCTTCCTTCATATTGCAATGTGAATTTAGATCTTAGGGAGACATGGTTTTGACTTCAAAACTACTTCTCAAGTTCACTTCAATTTGTCCTTTCGGTCCACTTGGTCCTCAATTATGAGCACGATAATAAAGGCAACAAAACACAAATTACAAATAGCACAACTTGATATTTCAAATCATGATATTTATTAAAAGCTAATTAATTACCATTGAATGTAAGATGTAAAAGCAAACCAAAGGCTGATGCAAATTATGCTGGTATCATGTTCGTAAAATCCATCCATCCTTGCTTCCTTGCTTCACTAAAACGCCATTTCATACCATGCTATGCAACTCCAAACTCTCATCATCATCATCATCAAATTTTCTTATCCTTTTATGACATCTGAAGTACCTTAGACGATATGCGCGGCATCTCCGTTAAAGTGACCTGTACCTGCACCGACGGGTTTACGTCCAATACCCGATGTACCAGTTCCATTATGGTACTCCTTGTTTCTGATATCTCCACCCTCACTCATACCATGTCCATGTCCATACCCGCGACCATAAGCACCAAATCCACTATCACTGTAGCCTTCGGTGCCCCATCCAGCTTTTCTCGTGAAGGTCGCATCCTCAAGATCCGCTCCAGTACCAGGGAAAGGAGTTGAGCGGTTCAATGGGATGTGGTTAGTTCTCCAGTCCCAGATCGACGCATACACCATTCTGTAAGATGAGAACGCCATAACTGTTCCGATAATAGCTCCTGCGACACAATCATACCAATTGTGGTATTCGTCAATGGTGAGTGCACCTGCGATGAGCGTGGCGCCGAGAACAGGTGCATATGTAACGATAAGTTTCCACATTGCAGGGTGATAGTTTGACCAAACCTTCAGCTTTGCGTTCAAGTACAAGTACAAGAAAATGAAACCGGCAAAAGCAGCAGTGGAGTGACCAGATGGGAAGGATTCGAGAGAGTCATCGATTTCATCTTCGTCGCCTGTACAGATTTTTCGGTCGTACATGATGAAGTTGAGACCATTTCCTGTTTCTTGTGCCGTGGTGACTGGAATATTGGGTTTGCATACGGTGAGGAAATGAGGACGAAGACCACCAATGAGCCATTTGAGGAAAACTTGGAAGACGGCAGCTGTAATGAGGGAGTAGAGGAGACCAATTACGGCATTGTTCATATCCCAGAAAGATCGGACGCGAATTTGAACGATCAAGAAGGCGGCAATGGGGACGAGAGATGCGAGGAGTGCAGCTTCCCAAATTGGAACGATTTCGTTACGGAGAGGCTAGATGAATGTATGTTAGATATTGATTGAATGTATTTATTAGATGAATGTTGGGATAGATGGAGGGTATACTTACGTATGCGAATTGAGGATAAACAATCTCTCCATCTTGGAAATAGACTGGGAAAGATCGAGAAGGAGCAGGATGAGCTTCATAAACACCCAGTCCAACAGCACCCATAGCAGCCATCGTGAGGATATCAAGCCAAGTGACTTTAAGCCATTGACCGAAACTGGGACGCTTGTTCATGGGAAGAACCAATGGTCCTTTACCATGATGTTTGGTCTCATGAGTAGCTACATTTGCTCCAGGTCCGGCAGTAGCAGGTGTCTGCTGTTTGCGTGAGAACATGCCCATTTTATAGATGGTACGTTTGTAAGTAGGCGAGATGAAGCGGAGTAATGAATAACTCAACAACTTGAAGAGCAACGAACACTCTAATTAAGTCGAGAGAGGATGACAAGAATAGAGATGAAAATGAAGATATCACTAAGGAATCCAAGACTCTTAGTAGAAGGAAAGTTCAAACTTTAATACCCTTTTCTTTTTACCTTACCATACCTACCTAGTATGCACATGTGGTGGAACGTGTTTGAGACTTCGTACCTTGATTTTCCTTATTTTTCTTCTCACATCAATAAAGGAATGACCACACCACGAATCCCACCAATATCAACCAGTGACCAATGTTTACCAGTGTTTACCCAAATTTACGTTACTCCTGTGGTTACGCCAGAATAATTCCCTAGCTCCCGCTAGTGGAAATGACATGGAGAAGCGTGAAGATCTAAATCGTTTGATTGGTTCATTGAGCTGCACGGATGATGACGTCAGCTTTCATTAGCCACACCTTCCGCGAGAACAGTCTTCTAGGCGCCCGGGCCTCCACGTAATCAAAAATCAAGGAAATCCATAGTAACCCGTGGGCCTTGGAACATTTCGACCTGCTCGAGCCACTTTCGCATAAAAATGAAATGCCATATTACATACGCCAAGATCGTCTGAGGAGATTCTAATTTGCGTGTTTCTGATTTTCATCACATTTCTAGATTTCGCCCGGTCGACTGTTTGCCCTGTTCCTCCAATTTGCGTACGACAACAAGTTGATCAGTCTCTTGTTTTAACCCCTGGTCTAATATTCTTAACTTCTTGGCGGCGACGGGAGCTTGTTTGTGTTGGCAAAAGCTTGTTGTGTTTGCTAAAGCTTGTGGTAAAGGTGCGTTTGCTCCGGTCCTATCTAATTCTTATTTGCACGTCTTGTTTGAACTTGACATGTCAGGCGTAATTCCTGTGGCTAGGATCCACGTCACTGATGAAATTGTTCTGATCGAGATCTTTCGAAATTCATTCCACATCTTTCGTTTGAGTGTTGCCTTTTGGACAATTGAATTGTTCACCAACTTTTCTCAATTTCTTAATGAATAAAATCTCTCTATTGATATTTAGCGCTCCAAAAAACTGCTTTCATTTGATATCTTACTACTCTAAAATCTGCAACATCGCGAGAGAACATGCATCAATACGTCGCTACCACGCGCTCAATAAAAATATGCTTCGCTTTATGCTAATCCCGCGACATCCCAAACCTTCAAAGAAGCATCTCCACCCACAGAAGCGACTTTCTTTCCACCATCAACCCAACGAACACCGGTAACACCATCCTTATGCGCATTGGGGGCTTTGACTCTCTTTCCTGGTGAGGCAAGACTCCAAACGAAAACATTAGTATCGAGACTGCCACTCACGGCATGGGTTCCAGCTTGGTTCCAATCTGCGAAGAAGTATTAGTTGTGCAACATGAGAAAATGGGACAGAGCTTTGGGTATAAGATGTAAAACATCCTGTCAAAGAGAAAGAAAGAAAGAAACCTACCAATGCTGGTTATTCTTGCCGTGTGGCCACCCCATCTATCCGTCTTGATCTCCCAATTGGATGTATCATAAACATGAATTTTGCCTGACGAATTTCCTGCCGCAAGAAGATCTCCACTAGGTGAAAATTCTAATGCGGAGATTACAGCTAGAGATTTTGTAAGTTCTGTTTTGGGAGATAAATTGTTTCCATCAACGCTGTATACATGTACAACATTGCGATCATCTCCTACCGCTACAACGTTTCCGTTTGCTGTAATAGATGTTGGTGTGAAGTCCTTGGTTGCCACGGTATTTACGAGGCTACCTCCAGAGAAGATATCGATGCCGTTTGTAGTAGCAACATACAATTTGTCGTTCACAGCTGCTACTCCTTTAGGTTGACCATTCAACTTAGCTGCCTCGCCAACGAAAGTATTTTGAGGAACGTCAATAGTTCGTAAAGTATCATCCCAGGCAACACTATAGGATTTATCTCCAGCGCTGGCCCAACTAGATACTTGATTGGTATGCGAAGAACCTTCGGTAGCAGAGCCAACACCAGTGCCGACATCCCAGGAGACGACTCGACCATCGAAACTACCTGTCCACAATGTTTGACCTTTCTCCGTGTGTGCTGAGCCAATGGCCGTAATAGCTTTGCCATGTCCTTGGACAATCTTTGTTGGTTTATCCGTTCCTTCAGCCAAGTAATTTAGATCTCCAGCCAAGTTCAAACTGATGATCATTCCATCGCTGCGTGAAGGCCATACAACACCAACCTGGTGATCTGGAATGCTTACATTTCCTTCTCCACCAAATCTCCAAGTTTGAACAGCCTTACCAGCTTCGACATCCCATAATTTGACCGTCTGGTCAGCGCTGGCTGTAACCAATCTTTTCGAGTCTTTTGCCCACGAGACACTGAATATACTTCCTGTATGCTCTCCCTCTCCAAAGCTTGCCTTGGTATCACCAGTCTTTCCATCATATAATTGGATTTTGCGATCTGCTCCGACACTTACGAGGTGGTTTCCGTCCGGCGAAAATCCTACTCCGTAAATGTAACCTTTATGAAGCTCTCCCAACTTTGCATTGAATTTGAAAGGAGCTCCATGGAGAAACACCATGCTCATATCATCAGATCCAGTAGCTGCTCTGAGTGGTCTTTGCTGACGAATTGCAACTGAATTGATGACTGAAGTATGACCAACAATTTCTCCCACGGTATTTCCACTATCTGCAGTTATGCAAGCTCCAAATCGTTCTCGGCCATCTCCCACTGCAATGATACGTTGAGAATCTCCATCCCAAGCAATATCATTAATTCTGCCATTTATAATATGATAATCTCCCTTGACGTTGACTCCCTCTATCGAATCCCAGACCTTGACGCTTCCAGAGACATCACCACTGGCAATATAGTAACCGGAGGGAGAGAATCGAGCAACGGTGGTTTGAGTTGTGTGATTTGTGAATTGTTTACTTAATGAAGGATCATCAATATTACGAACGAAAACTGATTTACCAGACTAGAAGAAAGAGTCAGCACAGGCATATGAGTAGTTCGAGATATACACGTACGGCATAAGCAATACGCTCCCCCTTTGGATCACAACTTAGCTGTGTCGGACGGCCACGTTGAGTGTCTGGGGAAGCAGCAAGGATCTTGTCAATAGTGATAGACATCTTTCGTTAGCTCGACGTCAATATCAAAAGGATTGGTAAGTTTCTGGAATTGACAATAGTCTTTGTAAAATCAAGATATTCTACAAGGGAGGTTATGGTTTATTTAATGGTTTCAAGAGCCTTGAGGACCACGATGAAGTAAGGCTGAGGGGCAGACATTAGTGGGGTTGGCCTTGCCGTTTTAGCTACCGTAGATCTCAGCCACAGTTAAATCTAGCAGGCTCCAGCCTTATGCACTCGTCTGGGTTTCACTAATGAATGTCATCAATAACGTCAAATGTTAGGCAACAGAGAAATGGATCTCTATAAAACGATGATACTATTCAGTTCCTCATCCCAAGTGAATATTCATCACTTCTGGCTGAGCTTATCAAGGAATATACATTTCAATCATCTCATGCCAATTCCAATCTCCTGATCTACTTTAATTTAAAAAGAACTTGCCCAACTCAAGATATAAGAACAGCAATTTAGATCTACTCAGAAAGATATCAAACAAGATGTTTGTGACATACGATCCGGACGGAGATCTGGTCCTGCTTCTCACACGAGTGGTAGAGCTGGGAGAAACAAACGAAGGAGAGAACCTGGGAGATTCAGCAAAGACAAAAGCAGAATCACGAGACTACTCGGAGGAGAACGATTCAACCGATGAACCAAGCGCTAACAGCGAAGATGTACATATGTTAGTCTCGTCCAAACACATGTGTCTTGCTTCTCCTGTATTCAAAGCCATGCTTCAACACAGCAACTTCAAAGAAGGCCGAGAACTAGCTTCTGCTGGCAAGATTGAGATTTCCTTGCCTGACGATGACCCTGATGCTTTTGCAGTCTTGATGTGCATTATCCATGGCCGGACAAGGAATGTTCCTCGTGAAATTGATTTGGATCTCTTATCGAGAATTTCTACCCTGGTTGATAAGTATCAATTACATGAGGTAGTTGAAATTATGTCTGATAGATGGATATCATTGCTTGAAGCCGAGTTACCAGAGGAATTCACCGATGATTTACTTCCATGGCTTAGTATCTCTTGGGTATTTGAAAAGCCAAGTATCTTCAAAGAAGTTACTCGAATTGCAGAACGACAAAGTAATGGTAAGATTGGTGAAGACAGAGATGATATTCCAATACCAAATCGGGTTCTTGGTAAGATAGATTTTGCCCTTTCCCCTGAAGTTCTGACCGCATGATATAACTAACACTATTGAAGATACAATTCAAGAACGAAGATTGACTGCAATAGCCGACGCCTATTCCACGGTCGAAACAATACTCACCACCGGTAAACATCATTGCACCGCGCCCCGTAAAGATTCCTTCGAATGTAGTGGCATGGTCCTTGGAACGCTCCTCCAGAGCTCCACAAAACTAGGCATATTTCCCGTGCCAGATCTCACTGACACCGAGCTCACATTTAACTATGTCGTCAACCAAATCCGCAAAGTGGAAGTGGTTGCTCTGTGCGATAAAATATCTCCATTCAAAGGTTTTGAGTATCATCACTGGTCTACTCATGGTGTCAAACAGGCTATCGATACTGCACTGGCGAATCTTGAGAAGAGGTTATCTGGATTAGATATGGAGGATTTTAAGAAGGGGAAGAGAGTGCAGCCAGAGCTTAAGCTATCAGCAAGAGTGAAAGCGAACAATTTAGACATGACACAGTTGTCGCTTACGCCTTCTTGATATCACGAGTCTTATAATGTTTCTGGAGAGAGCTTCTGATGACGAGAAGATTTTGCCTGAAACATAATCTTCACCTTTAATTTACTCATCTTCCCCGCTTGCGCGTTTCAATAATATGCCTTTCAAAATACATCAAGTGAATCTAACGGACTAGACTAACCCTAAATAGTCAGGAGGGGTAGGCTATAAAAGTTATCGTACCTCTCTTGACTTCCAAATCGACCCTCCTTTGACGTCTCTTTTACAACCTCAAAATACTCATGTTAAATCTACGACAAATCAACCCGATTGCTTCGTTTTTCACAGCTCTTTCTTGACTCCATAAAGAAACTGGGGGCATACCCTATTCAGATCACTATCAACCAGGATCACGTATCAAGCACATCAAAATGGCATCAGACACCCCAGAAACTCCAGAGAAGCTCATTTTCGACGCTGCTGGTGAAGTGCTTTTGATTTTTACTCATCTTCCAGTCGACAGAGACGGAGTTGAAGCTGATAACGACTCGTTCAACTCACATAAACGAAAAGCGTATGTTTTTTCCAACACTTTGCCTTGATCAAAGCTGAACAAAACACAGACATTGCGATAAGTCATACACAGTAACTATGCTTGTTTCCTCGAAGCATTTGAAACTTGCATCGCCAGTTTTCGGAGCCATGTTGAACCATGATCGTTTCAAGGAAGGAATTGAATTACAGGCCAATGGAGAAGTCAAGATTTCGCTACCTGATGACGATCCAATTGCTTTTGCAATTATCGCTAATGTCATCCATCACCGGAACAAACTTGTACCCGAACATGTCGCTCCGATGCTATTGGCCACAATAACACTTCTTACGGACAAGTACCAGATGCATGAAGCGATGTCGTTAGTTACAAAGTGCTGGACAACTCTGCTAGGCGAGGAGAGGGATGCACAATATACGAGTATTAATACTGGTGGTCTGGTCTATCTTGCATATTTCCAGTACAAGCCTCTTGAATTCAAAAAGCATACAAGACGCGCAATTGTCTGCAACGATGAAAATTTTGCAGATTGGGTGAACGAACATGGTTGTTGGCCTTACACTATTGTCGGTATGTGAAGTGAATAAAATGCTGATGATGTGCTCCTTACTGATTGGAACTCAGAGAAAATTAAAGAAGCCCGGCTGAAAGCATTTGGAGGCCTATTTTCTATCCTCGGCGATCTAGTTAGATCGCAGATTACAAATGAGACTTACGATGAATATGACTTCTGCGATCAAGTCACCATCGGCTCTCTCATGCAAGTCGCTTTAGAAAATCGCTTATATCCATTCCCCAAAGCACCTTATCAGGGCTTCGACTTGAAAGCAATGTTCAAGAAGATATCGAATGCAAGAATCGATACACGTTGTACTTATGAGGTTACCTTAGGTACATGTGGGAATTCGGAGATGATTTCCAGGATTGCAGCAGATTGAAATGGTGCAGTTCGAATCCAAAATTGAAGGCTTAGATCTCGAATCTTTCCGGTCCTCGCCTGAGTAAAAGGGAAGGGAAGAGAAGTATCATCAAAGAGCTCTCCTTCACCGAGTTTTAATCAGGATAATCAATCTGCTTGATTGAGTGATTTGAATTTGGCATCGAATATCAGTTTACACTATAGGATTTACGGCGCCAGGTTACTGCATCCACATGTTGCATTGCATGGAGAGTGTGAAGGATGAACCCGTAGTCCACGATTGCTCATCAGCTTTACAAATGCGGACTTAAGAATCATCGCTTCTACCTCACGAATTTTCAAATTTCTACCATAAACGACGTTGCTGGGTACTATCATTACAGGTCTCTTTGGGGAAACATTTCAAGCATAACACATTTCTATGAAAGTTTTCTCTATACTCTTCATTCCATACGCCAGGTCAAAAAACGCAGCATATCTCTAAACACAGAAAGAGTAATCTGAAGCACATTCGTCTCATGAGAACTTGTTCCGAAACACTTTCCATATCCTTACATACTTTCTTTCTATGCACCTGACTATTTCGTTCTGGTAGCTTCGCAATGCTTTACTCAATTGTTACTAAGTATGCGATAGTAATACAATATCTGAATTTCAATTTTTTCTCCTCCTGCGTCTTGAGGTCCTGAAGCTTTATAATATCGTCATGCCTGCCCATCTTTCATTGTTTTAACCTATTCATATTAATTTGGCTCCTCATTGGTATTCTGAGATGCATGCACGTGTACCTTCATCAATATTCTAATATCCAGTCCAGTAGTAGACGCCTATAACACGACCTAACTCACACACAGATCTCAGTCACCATGAAGCTAAATTTCAGGCTATTGCATTTTGATTTCCAACTCTTACTCTACAGCCTAGTAAAACCTCCCTCGGGAGGTTGCAACCAATTCCTCTCATCATACACATTCTCCCCCTCAATAACATGAAACGTATAAATAATTCTCCCCTTTTCGCTCGTATTCCTCTCGCTCTTATGCAACAAATTCCCATGAATGAGTACCAAATCCCCCGCTTTAACTTCACCCATTACATAACTGCCTTCCTTTTCCTCCCCCTCTCTCTCCCTCTTCTCTAAACCTCTCGGGAAAATCTCCCCCTCATTCTCCACAAACTCCGTCCCCCCACCATCTTTCCTCCTAACAAATCTCTTCCCCACCCCCTCCCACTTATGACTCCCAGGCCAAAAACTCAAACATCCATTTTCCCTCGTTGCATCTTCGAGCGCGTACCAAAACCCCACTGCGCTGGGTGGATCGGTATATAAAAATGTGGAATCTTGATGGGGGGGGACGGCACCGCCTATTTCGGGGTTCTTGCAGATTATCATTGATTGCAAACATTTGGGTTCTTTGAAACCGAGAGATTGCGCGATGAGAGAGGGAGAGTGAGTGGCATTTGGAGAGAGAAGCGCGGCAAAAGGGGGCGAGAGCGAATGGAGGGCGTGCCCGATTTTGTTTATGGAGAGGTGTTTGGGTTTGAGGAGTTCGCCTTTTGGAGATAGTGCGTCTAGTTTTTAGGTGTTAGTAATTGGTAGTGAAGATTCAATTTAATCCAACAAGGTTGTATGAATCAAAAGAATCATGTGAAGTGAATAATATAATTCATGATCCAAAGCACGAGAAAACATACCTTCCTCAAAGAAAAATCGTATCTTATCACCGCTCTCCAGAAAATAACTATCCCCAACATGTTCAACGTCATCTCCTTCCCCAGTACTAAATTTCGTCATGGGATGATCATCCAGCGAGAAATTGTTCAACATAGAATGGGTTTCGGATAGTAAGGAGGAAACTGTTTCTTGGGAGAGAGCTCGTGGGATGATCAAATACCCATCTTTGTTAAAGGTGTCGAGCTGCTCCTTGGTGAGGCCTCTGAGAGCAGCAGGAGACGGCGATGTACGAGAGGGAGACATTTTTGCTTTGAAAAGAGGGAATTGCTATTATTGAGAGAGTTGAAGGTTTAATAGTAAAGCAAGATGTGGAGTTTAAGGAAATGGATTCTCTTATCGAATGACCCCTCACTCGATAAGCATACCTACCTGGCCTGGTACATGGGCCGAAGTGTGTCGGAATTGCCCGAACGGCTCGTTTGCTAGAGCATACTTTCAAATTGTCAGTTTGATCCAGGAAACAATTGGTGAAAGCAGCAATCTGGTGTGGTGTTTGCTTCATGTGAGATCCACGGCACACGGCACTGGTAGCTGATGATATGACGAGATCTTGTGTAAGGGAAAAGAGAAAAACACGCGGGATGTATCAACAAAGATCCAAAATCTTCATGTTTACAGTAATTGGTCGCAATACATTACGACTCGCTCGCATAGGAAAATTAGGGGAAAATCACAAAATATCATCATGTTCCAACATCATATACCATTTCTTTTGTGACGACAACAAACACGTTGGTAATGCAAATCCGATATCTAGAGTGATGTTGGCTTGGATAGTGAGTGGGTGGTAAAACAAGATCATGAGTAATTTTTCTTCCTCGCCCTCTGAAAGAAGAAAAAAAAAGAAGCTGTGGTGCACAAGATTTCAAAAAGAAACAACTGGTCGCTGAGGGGTTCGAACCCTCGCATCTCTCGATAATGGTGTTTTCAACCTCATAGAAGGTGTCTTAAAACCATCGCCTTAGACCACTCGGCCAAACGACCTCACTGCTGTGATAAGTTTCGATGCAATTAACTAATTAAACTAACGTTAACAGCCATGATAAATATTTCCCCGCTTAATCTCGTTTCAAAAAATAATTTATCTTATTAGTGACAATAGCTATCCCACTGAGATATTTCCCCTCCAAGAATCTGCTTTTCATTCATCTATTCTTTCACAGATTCTCAACTTTTCCGAACGCTCGAGCGAAAATGTTTTGATGCGGGGCAAAAGATGGACTAGTGCTGAAGCACCCCGTTGATATTCCAATTATTATTACCATCCCAATCTTAAGGTCGAGGATTTTAATTTCCTGATCTATCAGATGCAAAGATCTTCGATATCTAAATTGTTCCTGCGAATACTATTTCTTCAAAACTACATCGTGGTAACTCTCAACTAACACTCTTAACTCTAATATGCATTATTCAAACTATCGAAATGAATAAACACATATATTTATAACTATCTAGTATTTCAAGAAGATTTATGTACACATATACTCAAATTACATAGATGATATAGTTATCACTTGAAAATCACATCCGTTCTCTCGGAACCAATTTGATTCCCTCGATTGGCATAGTAGCAATTACCGAACTGGAAAGACATTCTTTCGAAGGCTCGAAGATCCATTAGGACAAGCCTCGGGAAAACTGGCCCTCAGCTAGTTCTCTTACCTGGGGTTGTGAAAGAAGATTGCTTCATTTAAGCTATCATCTAGAGTCTCAAAGCACACTTGCTTGATCTGCTCGTATGTTTCCACGTACACTCTACTTCGAGTCCGGTATGCTTCCTCATGAATGGCATCATTCCCTTTCTCATTGCTGACGTCATTGTCTTCAAATTTTGATTCTCCTTTCGAGAGCCAAAGCTGTTTATGAAGTGGTGCATCATTTTTCGTGCATTCTTTGAAAGATCCGAATTTTGGGTTTGCTTTATTTCTTCGATTATTGGCGGAATTTCGCACTCCGCAGTTGAAGCTAGCATATTCTCGAAGTCGAAGTAGCTCAAGACAAAAAGGAAGTCCTTTGGGTGGAAACTTAGAAAGAGAATGCCTAGAAAATCACTAGTCAGTAATATTTTAAATGTCACCCATGTTGCTGATTGGGTTGATTTCGGATGAGGCTTGATATTGTCGCGATGCTATGTTCGAGATAAAATATTGACTGCTCAGTGAGTCGACTTTAGAGAGAGAAATACTTGGCTGTTAAGTATATATTTTTAAAGTGCCCAAGAAAAGGTCTCTCTCCAATGAAGGTCATTTTGGGATTGGAATATGAATTCCCTCTGGGTGAAAAAATGAGGTAGATATACACTGCGACCACTATTCACTTAAGCTGCGGTGTTGACCGGATCACAGTCAGTGTAGGCAATAGTATTTCCCGTATTTCGTATACGGGTTAGTTTAGTGGTGCGTATCGAATTTTTTCGAAATACGTACGTATGTGGTATAGAATTCAATACCACTGAAAGTATTCAATATCATTTAGTTATTCAATACTATCAGCAATATACTGAAATACTGGAATCCAATATAAATAATACATTCCTATCCAAATTAGGCTAGAAATAAGGGATTCCCATTCAATTTGAAATCAGGAATGGAATTTTATTACCTAATTAGGATAGGAATGTATATTTTATATTGGATTCCAGTATTTCAGTATATTGCTAGTATTCTTTAGGCATATGAATATGTACGAGAGTGGTATAACCTCCTTTCTATACGTACTAGCTGCAATATCAATATGCTAATACGCGCCATAGTTTCACTGTAGTATACTATTGCCTACACTGATCACAGTCTCTGTTGCCCCTTTTACCTCCCACTTGTATTTCTGGGCATATTTTCGTACAACCTTCTCATTTGCTAAGCCCAAGCCCTCCTGGGTTTCAATTTTCTTAGTTCATCGAGTGCATCATATCCACGACTTTTGATCACCATGGCACTAATCAGAATGTTTGCCATATGACATTCGTTGTTTCTATAACTCGTAATAGTGGCGATATACGCGGTTGCGGTTCTATCTGCCGCTAAACCAAAATGACCTTTCGATGTCTGATTTCCTCAAAGAACTTGATTTTGGTGGGAGGTCATACCTATATACATATTGGACTGGTCTTTCTAAAAATGGTTTAATATGATATTCTGTAAATGAATGACTGAGTTGTCTACTTCTCAACTAAAGCTGTCCACAATTTTGATTTGAAAGATGGATGTTACTCCAATCTAGTCCCTCGTCTCAAGTTTACCCCCAGAGATTCTTGCAAAGATCTCAGCTATCGCTGCTCCCCTCGATGTCACCTCAAACTTGGTCAATCCAGCCAGTAGAGGGTGGGTATTTCCCATTGTCAGTTCTATATTGGCTGGCTTAATGATAATATGTTACGCCATTCGACTTCATACAAGATTGGCGATTCAGCGAAAAGTAACATGTGTGATTGTTAGCTGCTCGTTTTCATTCCAAAGATTCATTCAAACTGACTACATATCAGTCACGTCACTCACAGGTTTCGTATGAATCATTCCTTTGATCATTTGGATCTAGTATTGATTTTCCAGCCGCTTAGCGCTTTGGTGGTCTATATCGATGTTCTGATATGTATGTATGCCTATAACTACTACGCATGTATCAAGCACAACCGACCTTCCAAAAGCTGTTACTAGAGATGGTATTGTCGGTATTCATTCGTGGGATATCTCCTTATTGCGTCTATTCAGTCAGCGAAATTTGATTGTATGTATTCTTCTCCCCTTGCTTATAACCCTTGATGCTTTAACTTCAGTTCTCACATTAACTGGGCTCTTTACGTAGGTACTTGGATGGTCTATTGTGCTCTAGGTTTCGCAAAGCTCCCTCCCTCTCTCTTCCTTGCGTACCTTGAAATGTTTGTAGGATGTAAATGGATGAAAATCTGCGTATATATTGGTACCAAGATTTCTTCCTTATTTTGTCTCGCTACTACGGTCGTCCAATTTTATCTAGCAACGCCCTTCAATGGCGAAACATGGAACTCACATATAGTCTCAACCCGCACTCTCAAAGGGATTACTTTCTCCGCCCCAACGGCCGCTGTCGGGTTGGCGATCGATGTTTATCTTTTCATCTTGCCGTTTATTGCTATTATTCGATTGCATCTACCAATGCGGAAGCGAATACCTGCTAGGTTGTAATGACATGTCCACGCAACCGGCTGGCGAAGATACTTTTCCCATCGCTCCTCATGAGCTACGCCACTAAGCTTGAAACTGATGTTCGAATGAGCAAAGAGGAGAGAAAAGTTGAGGCAGGATAGTTGACATTCATGAAAGGGGATGGATAGCTGAATGAATAATAAGCCTGTTTTAAATGAACAAGAAGAAATTATACACAAGAAAATAAGAAAAAAGACTACATATTCATCTACAATATGGTTTCAAGAAATGATTCTGTAAGAGCACATTATGCCTACTAGAATGTGAGGTTTTGGTGTTGGAATGAAAAGCTCTTAGCATCTTCAATCTAGATATTTGGGAGCCTAGAAGTATCGCGATTCATAATATCTGTAGATGATAATAGAAATAGATAAGATGTTTTGTAATAACAAGTAAGTAATCATGTTTACTGCCTATCATGACCGTTGCCCACCCCCACTTTGAAGTGTCTGTTCTTCCCCTGATACCAACACGAATAAAGCTGTTTCCTCAACGAAAAATCCTTCTCAATATCAAAGATTTCTGAGATTTGTTCTCATACAACCAGAATCCCTCGATATGGCACTGACAGGAAATTGAGATGATAAAAATCAAAGGCGTCGGCTTCTCTCTCTACTATTGGATACCCCCAAACCTACTTTCTCTTGACAAAGACATACCATCATTCGACGAGACAGCCAGAAAAAGTTGAACAGACCGGACCGGATGAAGCAAAGAAACCATAGCTGTGAAAGAAAGCAGCGATTTGCAGAAGTACAGAGGTCGAAATGAGCCGTGTTGCGAAATGTGATGTAATGAAAGAGCAGGCAATCCTTTTCGCAAGATACGTAAAGACTAGGGGAGCACGAAGAATTTCATGAGGATGAGATTACTGCAACAAGGATGCTGATGTGATATAAGGACAGAAACACAGTCTAATACTTTAACTTGATGCGGGTGGAACGGTAAATCGTGATGTCGCGCTCTTTTGCAATGACTTGTTGTTGTGCAAGAGACCTCATATGTCTATGGCTCATTCTCAGTGGAGTTGAATAGAGAATCAGCAATAAAATACTTCCTGCTAGAGACTAACTCAGTCACCTGCTCTTCTCTAATAATCGCTATCGTTATCAATGTCATATTCACCGATGCTATAATCAGAACCATCACCATCATGAGGAGGATCAAGCCATTCATACACATCGTTGGCATCGTCATCCGATTGTGGGTTTTCCGTAGTGTTGATAGTCCATCCGTGACTCATCATTTCCCTCCTGATATAATCACCCGGACCCTCCTCATACAAGTTGACAGTAATGTTTTGTAGGGACGGAATGGCTCTGAAGTGAGAATCAACTATAGCCAAAGCCTCCGCAACAATATTGAGATTGTCAAGTTCATCGAGAGTAGTTTGCCAAGCATTGGTGCTTTCTAAATCGGTCTCAAGCGCAATCAAACTGGTACAGTCGTTTTGGATTTTCGATAAGCCCTGAGAGTCGTTGACTTCAAGCTCAATATCAGAGGGTTCAAGATCGGAGAATGCGGGAAAGTTGATAGCAATGCGTCGTATAGAGCTGGCATTGATAGGACCAATCTTATTGAGAAAACCTTGAGCATTCCACAGGTCGAATTCGAAGATATTCTGCGCGTAAAATACTGACGTGGCTTCGCCGTGTATCGTTCTACATGTGAAAAGTAGGCCCTGAGTCAGGTTCCTGGGTAGGAATCGTAGCTGGGAGTCTATCTCGATAGAGGATTCACACACCAAGAGTTCCTCATATATCCTGTTGCGAAGTTCCCTGGGGAGGCTGAGAATGTTGGTCGACATTTCGTTAGCGGTGTGCGTTTGAAGCCTCCTACGCTCACTGCGACACGCAATCAAGATTCGTTTTCTCACAAGCTGTCAATTGCAGACGCGATGTAGGCTCGACTGATACCAGATATTTTGTTGGGAAGTTGATTGCCAGGTCAGAGTTGAGAAGAAAACCACTCCACTACCTTTCCACCGCTTGAGAAAACAAACAAGCAGTCAGCGTTACATCAGCCACAAGCCTCACTTCTTGTACAACCTCATCCTGTACAACCAACCCGATTTCTCTGAATCCATTTGCTTCTCTATTCTAATGACCTTATCCATTCTTGTATCATCACACAACCTTACGGTTACTTATCAAGGCACACATTAGCAAGCACTGAGTAACACTTTCCATGCATTAACCCGTAACCTCGGAATCTCCCATTACCTCCTTTCTCTATCTGCCCCCAGTTATCGTGATCCCAAGCCCGCAAACCAGAAAAAGAAAATTTGTATACCATTCCGTGGCCGTGAAGCTGTCTAACCTACCTACGTGCACATTTCTTAGAGATGATTGGAGAAAGCCGAGGAGCGAATACTTGTGCTGATTTGCAAAAAGGTAAAAGATGCTAATTACTACAAGAGAAGGCCGAGGCTATCAGCCCATCAAGTCAGATGTACCAATGATTGAACTCTAATCTCTTGAAAACCTCTGTATGGTAACATTATATGATGAGCGACGAGAAACTGCATTTGTCAGTGAGCCTCTCAATAAGCTTCGGCGCTATCATGGAATCAATGCATGAGCTAATGCAAGGAACTGAGATATAGTTAAGATGAGAAGCATGCTTTCATTGGCCTAACTCCTAATTTGTAACCATCAATTCACATATTAATCCAACCAAATTCAGTCCATCAGTCGTATACGCATAGATTCATACAGCCGCTCTCAAAATGCTCAAATGCAGAAAATGATCCACCCAAATCAAGAGACCTTGGGAAGTCTTTTTACAGACATTCCATGTTGTTACCAAAAGTATAGATACCGAGAGAATTAAAATTGAAACGTTATAGCCATGTCAATGTATCACGAGTTTGTTGCAGAGTTTCCCGAAGTAGAATTATGCGGAAATTCCTCCGGAGCGCTCACTTGGTATGAGTTCGTAGCCATCTTCAGGGGCGAGGGCAAATGCAGAGATGGCGATACCTGCAGCGGATGCAATCGAGAGACACCAACTAATAGTGCAGAAAATCCATCCTTTGTCCAGCTTCCAGCCTGGGAAGAATTGTTCATCATGATCATATAGATATGCCTACCAATAGTCAGTATCATCTCGCCTCTCGTCCATTAATTTCCAAAACAAGCAAAACATACCACAATACTCATACCAGCTGCCTGAACTATACCCACCAATACCAGCAAGAAAGCTAGTATTTTCCAGCCCGTCTCTCTCTTCTGCTTGCCACCGAATAAGACAACTACATATGCCACCAATGTAACCAACTCTACCACAGCCGCAAAAGACATGAGAAATCCTACGGATCGCCACATTGAACAGAATCCCCTATCTGGCCCTGCACAATCTTCCGATGTAGGGAAATGAGAAGAGTGGCCTGTGAGCGAACTATAGCTGCGATGCAGTCCTATCGATTTCGTTACATGATTACCGTTCGGTGTCGTTACATCCCATGTAATCCAATCAGGTATGAAGATCGATACAAAAGTCAGTGTTGTCGCTATACAATTCAAATGGTCAGCTATTGTACTATAATGATTTGGCAGAAGATGGCGAAATCAACTCAGAGGGTTAGATTCTGGTCAAGATCACTGCCATGCTACTGAATCATGTAAATGACGCAGAGAATAACATACCAGCGATAAACACTGCGAGAGCGACACTGTAAACATAAACCCTCGTCATGGTGCTGTAAATATACCCAAGATTACTTTCGCAAACTTCCTAGATTCCCACCTCTCCTTCGATCCAAATGTTTGTTCCCGTCTCGCCTTCGGGTATTTGATATCGAAGGATCAGTTTTCCTCTTGAAGAGATATAAAGATAAGAGACAATGAAAGTCTCCAGAGAAAAGAAATTGGGAATGAGGGGTTTGAGTCGTTGTAATTGAATCAATATGGGTCTTCGAAGGAAGGTTGCGTAGTAGACCTATATGCATGCAAAGCACAAACCTGTTGGCCTGGCCTGCCTAATCGAGTGATTCGCTGATATCAAATAAAGCTTCCCTCCAAGTTATCTATCGCCCAAACATTCAACAAATGGCGGTGAACGTGTATTTCGGAGAGAGATCCGGTTCCTTCAATTATAATTACCTATATCACGTCTCAAAATTTCAAGTAAATGGATAGATGGTTTCTGTGCATGTGTTTGAAGTGATGGGATTCTTTGACTTTAGGAAAGGTGGGAGGAATTGTCCAAACTTGTCATAATGATTAACTTTGTTAGTTAGACTCTAAAGAGTGGAGTGGAATGTCGAAATGACGTTGGAGATTTAACGAGTTCTGATGGGGGGCTTCGGAAAATTCGACAGATTTTAATCACGAGGACTGATTTAGATATGGCTGCATACAATTGCATACAAGGCACAGTAAGTAGTATCACATTGTTACTAGGTAGGTACTGATAAGAAGCAATGGTGTATGAGAATTGTTATATTATTGGTGATGAAAAAACAATCGGTATTTGATGCCATGTCTTTTATTTGGGTATCTCAATTAACAATATCAAGGTTGATTTGAACATCGGAGAAAATGCAACCACTAAACAGCCACCATGTATTATCTGCTCAGCCATCCCTGATTGGCCATCCGAAAAGAAATCAGGAAACCGACTTGAACGTTTCCATGATCTCCAACTGCGTTATTGAATATGCAATTGATGTTTGTAATTTGTAGGCAAGAAACTTTGAAGCGATTTGTAAGTCTTCAGCCCATATCAGTTCTCAAACCATCCTTCTGCACAACCATCATAATGAGAGGTAACATGTGATCAATACCACTAACTCAATGTTGAATCCCGTCTTCACTCACTGTCCTCACTTTCGCTGCTGCTCGACCCGTCTTCACTGGATGAATCCTCATCATCACTTCCCGAACTAGATGAGCTGCTTGATGAACTGGAAGATGTATTATCTTTGTTGTTACCGTCCACCATTGACTCATCATCGGAGCTGCTATCATCAGAATCACTGCTTGAATCTGAGTCGGAAGAGCTTGAATCATCAGCTGCAAGTGTCCGTTGCTTTCTTTTCCTTCCGATCTTCTGCGGGGTACCGTCATTCAATCGCAACCTCTTTTCTCCGTCCGTTGCTACAGATTCTGTTTCCGTGGCTTGCGTATCCATCGTCTCTTCAGAAGACGAAGAGCCCAATTCAGCAAGAATTTGTTCGGCTCTCATTCTTTTGGCCATTCTGGGAGCCATTGCTGCGTCCGACAGTCCCATAATTACACCCTCTTCATACCCCATTCGCGACGATGCCCCAGCAGCAGTCATTGATGCAACATATTCATTGATGGCAAGATCGTACTCTCGTTGTCTTTTGCTACTGTCCGCCATTGTTGCTGGAAATCCAGAAGCGTCAGACTCTCGATCTTTCACCTTAATAGCTAATGCTTCGTCTCGAAGTCTTTTTCTGACCCCTCCCTGCAAACCTCTGACGTACTCGTAGAGAAGATGGACGTGATCGGAAGGAACGACCTCAACGTTGAAAGCGTGCTTCAATAGGTGATTTTGGTGATTTTTGTTGAACTTCCACGTCTCCTTCGATTCGTGATACTGTCTTAGATACGCTAAGAATGGGCGTGGAGCGGCGGTTGGTTTGGAGACTTTCGACTTCTTCACAGACTTCTGGGGCTTCGAATCCTTCTCAGTGGTACCATTTTCGGGTTTGGCTTCCGATTTTGTCTTCTTGACTCTTTTCACCCTTCGTTCCTTTTCTGGGAGTGTAGTATCAGATTGTTCCTCGACTATAGGTGGTGCGGGTGTTTCAAAAGCTTGACTCGTAGAAGGACCGTAGAAAAAGTCGTCTTGTGCTTTTTGATCGGCCACCCAACCTAAGTATAACTGTTTTATACTATCGCCATCTTGAGATTTTGTTTCCGGGGTGAATGTTACTGATTTTTTTAGCACGGATTTTCGGGGTGTAGTAATAATTGAATCGGGAACGACCGATCGTTGTGGTTCAGAAGCAGGAGGATGAGAGTCGAGATTCTTCAGCTTTTTCGCAGACGTTTCGTGCTCGGACTCGATGTCTTCTCTTGGTCTTTTCTTATTTGCTATCTCGATTTCTTTAAGAGGTTCGGTAATTGAGGCTTGAATATTTGAATCAGAGGAATTTGGGGCCGATTTCAACTTTAAGCCTAATCGTTTCCATGAGGGGATTCGTGGCGCCCCTCCACTCGCGGAAGGTGAAGGTATCATGGCAAAGAACTTAAGAAATCTAAGAATCTACCAGCCTATAGACACATGAACTTAAAACTATGCTTCGTAAGGCAAGCCTTGATATTTGACAAAAAGTACAAAAAATTGACGCTCAGATTGATGTTGATGTGAAGGACCGCGAAGTAACTTTTTTTCTCTTGATAAGAATGCCCGCCGCTTTAATACCCGGCGCTAAACTATTTTGAACGATAGTCCAGGCTTCAAGCTTCCGCGTGTAAAGGTTGGATACCAGTAGCTACTGTACATGACAACTTTGAAGCATCATAATTTCTTCCACGTCTTTATTTCTCACCTAAACAACCACGATACCTTTTGATTCTAATTTACAAGTAATTACTGTCTCGAAATACCCATCCTTCACATTCAGATACCAAGTCAACTTCTTCAAAATGTCGGGTATGTTTGTTCTCGCGCGCCCGCCTCTTGACAAGCTCCTCAAGAAGCTCGAGAAGCTTGAACTAACAATCCACAATAGGTAGCGCAGGTTACGACAGACATATCACGATCTTTTCTGATCAAGGAAGATTATACCAAGTCGGTACGCAGATCCAGACGCAAATAGAACCGTTAAAGCCATGGGATTCGTAGGATCTCAGCTTTATTGATCTATCACGACCCCAATCCAACACAACGGCATGTAATAACATTATACTAACTGCTCTTGCGAGAATAGAGTATGCCTTTAAAGCTATCACCGCTGCGAACATTATGTCTGTAGGCATTCGAGGAAAGGATTGTGCCGTTGTTCTGTCTCAAAAGAAGGTTCCCGTACGACACACTGATCCAGATTCTATTTCAAGTTCAATACTAATACAATGGTGCTCCACATAGGATAAGCTCATTGATCCATCATCCGTCTCCCACATCTTTCAATTGTCACCATCCGTAGGATGCGTCATGACAGGTTCTATCGCAGATGCCAGAGCCTCTGTTCAAAGAGCTATTGGCGAGGCTGCCGAATTCAGATACAAGTTTGGATACGAGATGCCGTGTGATGCCCTGGCAAAGAGGATCGCCAATATTAGCCAAGTCTATACCCAAAGAGTAAGCTTACTTAATGAAACCTTTGTCGAAATTTTGGATGATACTGTATCTCTGTTCATCTTGCTAACTTGATATTGTTTTTTAGGCATACATGAGACCGTATGGTGTTGCAACCACGTTAATATCGTTGGATTCTGAATTTGGTCCTCAACTGTACAAATGTGACCCAGCTGGCTACTACACTGGTTACAAAGGAACAGCTTCGGGTCCAAAACAACAGGAGGCGTTCAACCACCTGGAGAAAAAGCTCAAGAACAAGGATTGTGCAGAAGGTAGCTGGGAAGATGTAGTAGAATTAGGCATCACAACTTTGAGCACAGTTCTCAGCGTCGATTTCAAGAAGGGAGAATTGGAGATTGGTATTGTTGGGGGGCCAAGAAAGGATGGAAAGGAGGGTACAGATCCGGGCTTCAGGGCTTTGACTGAAGAGGAGATCGATGAGAGGTTACAGGCAATTGCAGAAAAAGATTAGTTGCCGATCATGAGTAAAGCGTTGAGGCAAGATATCCAGATGAGGCAACCATGAAATACGTTCGGTAAACCCGGCGAATGACTGATCAAGAAATACTATTGCTATGAAATTCAATTTATGATACCAATCTGCATTTGATACTGAGCAATGGTAGGCGAGAAAGCCACATATCTTTTGTCATCTCGTTAATTTTGGTGTAACATGTGTACCTAGGTACACGGAAGAAAAAAAGAAACGAAACGGAAACATAGCCATATTGTGGCTTGACCACTGCTGGACTGAATAATAGACGACCCATACCTTCGGTGACAGTGTCATGATAGTCTCGGATGATCTGACTAGATCCAGGAGAACATCACTTTACTGCAGCATCAATGATCTAGCATTACGCAGCCCTATCCGGAAATATAGTTTTGGGATTGATCGAATCATCAATCATCTCGCATCGCAAACAAATGCAAGACAGGGAAGAGGAAATATTGAGTATTGAGGATCCCAAAAGAGTAGTGGGGTGGAGTCCCCAAATGGGTCTATTGGAGTTTCCAAGTTACGGATATGGAATATTGAGATGCGGTGATAGGAGTATCTCCCTAGGAAATCACATCTTGGTACTGGGTCAAGATCGTATGGCCCCCAGATGATCTGCTGTAGTCTGTGTTCAGGAGCTGGGAGATTCTCCTGGGTATGCGTATAGAATAGTATGGTGTGGTATGTAATAATACATATGCGTCGATATGGTTGGTACCTGGCGCAGTCACCGCTTGTCCAATGCGAGTGAGATGCTTTCTACAACTTCAGCTATAACGATATTATGATCTGGATCCAAGGACTCCCATTGGCTGAAAGATTCGATGGCAATACACATTTGAGCCTTGAACTAACATGGTTTTTTCTCTGATGGCTTTTTTGTAAGATTATTAGTGGATTAGATGATTTGACGGGTCAAAACCTAGTGAAGGCTGAACATTTATCCTTGTTCCCACGCGAGCGAACAGGTACCGAGGTGTAGCATCAGTCTTTTTAGCTCGTTTTTTACTTTGATTCCTTTACCAAGAAAACCCAAAAGGAATCCCAAATCATTGTCCACATACAACGCATACGGAAGTCACATAGATAGATTTGATTGCACATCACACAGGGGACCCATATCAATTACCCACAATCTACCTCTCATCTAATCCTCCCATCATCCTCCACCACTCGTTCCCACGTTTCAATCCCTACGCTCTTCCTCTAAGAATCTAAGATACACCCATTACACAATACTATTCCAAAACCTATCTCAAACCATCTAATCTGAACCCTTGGACATATCGCAAATCGCTGCCGTCATGCATATCCTGAGAAATACCACAATAGCTTAGTACCCTTGCACCCTTACATCCTTACAGCTCTGTAGGGTTTAAACTAGCTTTGAGCTCGTCACTCCCGTATCATTAGCATCGGACTTAGTTGTGGAGCACAAATGGCTTTCTATACAGTGAGAGTAACTCAATGGTGTCTAATATTTCCAATGGAATCAAAGAATTGGCTTTGCCTGGCTGAGGTATCCTCCCGTTAGCCAGCCACGTTGAGACTCAAAGTGGATGATCAATTTTCAGAGTCAACGTCTTATCTAGTCAAGTATGATTTGAAAAGCTTCATAAACAGCCGAGATGGCTTCATCTTTCCAAGACATCAACGGCACAGTCTTTCATTCAGTTCCTCATTGTCTCCCGTCTCCACTTCATACCAGTTAGCAAGTCATTCTAGTGTCCATTCTCCCGTTATTTGAAGTTGCAGCAGTTTCAAACACTCAAACCTAAATACACAATGGCCGATGGATGTAAGTCATTTATGTTCCTACCACACAAGACCGTTACTTGTGCTCGTCCCTACCGTGCATTCGGGACGGATGAGACTCAATTGACTCCAATAACTTACAAATTCACTAGTGAACGATCAAAGAACTGCTCGGGTAGCAGATCTTCTCTCCGACTTCCGCACTCTTCAATACTACATCGCTGCTGCTCCTACCGACCCGTCAAACATGGATGATTACTACACTGAAGGATATGCCGCTCTTCGCCAATGCTCCTTAGATGGCCAGCATATCCTAAACTGTGCTGCTGAAACTCGAGTCCCACGAGTTCGCGGTGGTGCAGATGAGCAATCTAAAGCGGAATTGCAACAGTATGTCTCTCCCTACCATCAAACGGCACGATTGGGTATTTCATGATTCTCCATACTAACCGCGAGAAGGGTACTCCTGGATGCGTTTTCTCGCCGTCACGAGGCTCAAAAGATCTACCTTCGCCAAGGTGCGGCACAGCGCTGGATCAGTTACAGAGATCAAGTGTTACAGGGCCAGAGACCTCATACCGGGCATACGGATCAATTGAACGCATGCGACGTGCAGCTACGAGCAGTAAGTCAAAGGGGGGTTTTTTTTCTTTCAATTCTCCACTCCGAGCCTCCGAGCCGTTCCCCACTTCCGGTTCTTGTGTGAACGAGCAAGGATGCTGCCAACTTTTGATGATTTGGTATTATTGATTTTTACGCGTGCTGATTTGGGAACTAGGAATTGGTATCAATCACAGATGAGGCCATCTACTCGGATCTAAGGTCGTCCGATTATGGGATGGGGCGCTGGACGCAAGAAGATCCGAGCTTGAGACATGTACAGAGATGGGTTAGGGCTAGACGTTAAGCTGTCAGTGTTCGGAATTGAAACACGTGGACGGGAAGAGGAGATGTGACTGCCGAGGTTGAGTCGGGAGAGGAGGGACGGGGTGAATCGGATGAAAGGAGGGCTGTAATACTATTGTACAGGAAGATGGATTTGGTAATGTTTGATGGCTCTTGTCGAATTGGGATTGTTTGGGTGATTGGATCGGATCGGATTGGCATGGCATGGCTTGGAATTTCCTTACACTTAAAATGGTTGGCGATGGGCATGGAATGGCGCACACATCAGTTTTCCCCCGGCCCTGGCGGTTAGGTCTTCTTTGGCTACTTCCTTACTCATTTTACGGGATTAGACGAGAGGTAGTGCGGGCTTAGAGCATAGAGCTGTGCTAGTGTGTCTAAAGTTAACTTATAAATTTTGAATCAAGAAATTGAGACATGTCGAAAGTTTTATGTGACATTAGTGACATTTGCCTAATCCAACTTGCTAGTATCCAATATAATGGATCCTACTACGCTCTTTACATCAGTTTGTAAGCAAAGAGAATATACCAGCCTCGTACGGCGGCAAAATCAAATATGTATACATCTTCCAGAAACCTCACATGATCGACTCCTTCTTCCATATGACCCTTCCTCGATATCATTTATCGAATATCAGATCCCCCGCTCCCGAGAATGTGATCCAAAAATAACCTCCCAAGGAAGGCTCATCCCGTCTTACTATGGACACAGAGCGCAATGCCACATAACGACAAGATCATACCAATCCAGGTATCTGTCAATACATTAGTTCGCGTACTCGGGGTCCAAGCCACATTTATTGACTCCTTACTCCGATCAACAGTATTGATGGGGAAGGGATGTAAGGGAAAGGGACGAGGGGAATTACCGCGACTGATTACTTTTCTTTCCACCCACCACTCTCCTAATACTGTGAAGAGAAACGCTAGAGAATTTGTGATGGGGACTGTTAGGGAGAGTTCTACATATATCGTTAGCATTATCTACGTCATCACTGTAGGTACTCAGATCACGCTTCTCCCCATCCATCTTCTTTCCTTGAGGATCGACATAAACGGAAAAAAGGAAAGACTAAACTCACCAGCCTGGCCGATTAACAAGAAAAACCAAATACTGCCCGTCAAATTGATCACCAATGGAATCGCATATCTGGGGTTTCGCAAAAGATCCACGACTCCGAAGAAGGCGCCATAGAGCTTAGATTTGACGAAAGATTTGGTAACCGCGGGGGATGAGAGAATGGGGTGAGAGGGCGGTTGGTGGGTTCGCGCGGCGGCTCGGATGAATGGGGTTGTGAAGCCCCAGGCGACACCGATGAGGAGGAAACCGATGATGTAGCGGAAGATTGATGGAGCGGAAGTGTCGGGTGGGGTGGAGGTCACTGGGTCTGATAAAAGTGTGGGGGTGGGAGAGGGTGCGATGGAATACATGATGTGTTGATGTGTGATAGATTGAGGGAAGGGGGGAGGTGGGCGATGGGTAGAGAGTGAAGAGTGGAGAGTGGAGAGTGGAGAGTGGAGAGGTTGGTCAGGGGATGTTTAGGTTGAAAGGGTGATGAAGGAGAGTTGTACAGATCTGTAGTAAGATCTTAGGTTTAATTATAATTTTCTTGATGATGTATGGAGAGAATAAGATAAGAAAGGTAATAGAGTAACAAGCTTGGTTTCAATATGTAGCTACCTACCTAGTACGAAGGAACCTAGATGGGTAACGCCCTGGTCGGGATTCGGGGATTAACCGAAGAAGAATGCAAAGCGGCGGTTAATTAGCAATTACGAGCAACAGCCTTGCCGCAAGTTGCCGGCCGGATGGATAAGATTGTTCATCCATAACCAGCAAACAAACAAACAATATGAACCTTGAAACGATGCAAAGTGTTCGGCCTCATCATTTAATAATTAAGACGAAAGCATTATTGGGTGTTGGAGATCTGAGAATCGAGCTAGAATCTCGGTACCTGCATCACCAGACTCCACCATCTCAAATGATTTTCCGATCGATAACACCATCATTTCGCCATCATCGGACATTTGGGTAGAGTTTGAGTGATAGTCACTCCAGCCACTCTTATTAGCATGAGCCACATGAGATGAGGAGTGGAATGTCGGGTTCCAAGGTTCGTGACGCCGTCAACAAATGAAGGATGGATGAGTTCTATTTTTATTCCTTTTTTTTTTTCTCTCGGCCGAGGGATTGGATACCTGGATCGTAAGGGAATCGTGGAAGCTTTGAAAGCTTACCTAGTAGAACAAGGATCACATTTTATACATCGTACAAAGAAAGGCATCTTCCGTCGAGGGGGTGATTCTCAACAGGGATTGAATTATGTACATACAAACATTATTAAACCTAGGTAGGTAAGGTCCCGATTTTCGTCATCAGTGAAATCTACGATAGATAATACGATATGGATATGGATATGATATCTATATCTGGTTCCTGGGTAGATGGGAGAAGGGTGATGGGAGATGGGAGATGGGAGAAGAGTGAGGATTGAAGAGTATGCTCAGGTGATATCAAAACTACGATAATTAGCTGATCAACCAATGTAAACAAAAACATGTCAAATGTCATTCATCAGCTAGCGAACTACCTACCTAGGTACTCACATATAGATATACATCCAATTGAATAGATTCAAAACGCGTAATTCAATACATCATCGGTATTCCATTCTATTTACTCCATGAATGAATTCAAATTTCTTTCTTTCTTTCTTAAAAAACAATCCCTTGGTACACAAAGTAACGAGGGTATGGATGACAAGGATAACACCAGCCTTCACCATTCTTTCTCCACGATCTCAGCCACTCCCTTTAACTCTTTCTCACGCCTTGCACACAGATGAGAGGTAGCATTTTGAACAACTTTCGACTTAATCCACCGGAGACCCGCTTCATTCCAATCAAAACGGATCCCATTTCTCTCTTCTCAAATCAATTCTTTAATATTTCTGGAGTGTCAGCTTTTTTATGATTTATGCTGCATGGAACGGTCTGAGATGCGAGGGTTCTAACGCGATTTCGTACCTACTCGGCGTTCGACTTTGGAATATCAGTTGAGGAATTCCCAAATACAATGCTCAGCGAGAGCTGGTGAGGGAAGAAAGAAAGAGAGAAAGAACGAAAGAACGAAAGAAAGAAAGAACTTGGAAGTTATCATACACGCTCGAGACCGAGATCAACTTTACAACTAGGAGAACACAACCTCAACCACGACCTCGTCCTCGAGAATTACCATATAATAAATCATCATTGGATTATAATATAGTCTTACTTTCTTTGAAGCATTAATAATACCTCACTCTCTTTCTTCATCATGGCCACGAAACTCAAAATGGCGGGCATGCATACCGCTGGAATCTTCTCGGATATGACGGTTGATGGCCCAGTAATTGGTACTCTGGTTGTTATCGTTGATCGAGCCAAGAATTTACCAAACAGAAAGACAATTGGAAAACAAGATCCGTATTGTGCAGCTCGTCTGGGAAAGGAAGCAAAAAAAACGGAGACAGATAAGAGAGGTGGACAAACCCCTCGATGGTAAGTGCCCAATGAGGAGTTTATGTCTGCTGCATTACTGACGAGGCTATCTAGGGATCAAGAGCTCCGATTTACTGTTCACGATTCACCGGATTACTATCAATTGAAGGTCTCAGTATTTAATGACGACAAGAGAACAGATTTGATAGGAGAGACTTGGGTAAACTTACAAGATGTCATTGTTGCAGGAGGGGGACAAAGTGATATATGGCATAACTTAAACTTCAAGGGGAAATATGCGGGAGAGATTAGGGTCGAGATCACATATTATGATAAAAGACCCAAACCAGAGAAACTAGAGAAGAAGGAACCCAAACAAAACTCATCGACAATTACTCCATCTACATCTGTGCAATCGATAACGGATTTCGGAAGTGTGAGTGGAAGTGGAAGTGGGAGTTTGAGAGAAGGAGTTGGTGGGCCAAGACAATTAGGGGTGAAACCAATTGTTAAGAGGCGGCCTCTACCAACCGATCCAATTACTGGAGCTCCAGCGCAACCTCCTGTGGCAGCACCCGCGCCAGCCCCGATCCCTGCTGCGGTATCACATCCTGCCGAACTTGTTCATACTCCTCCACGAGGATATCAGGCCCCATCTACAGTAGACCATGTGCAAATGACCCCTACTCGTGGATATAGAGACTCTCCTTCTGCGATACCAGATCATGTCCAAACCCCACCTCGAGGCTACCAAAACCCACCGACTGGAATACCAGATCATATTCAGACACTGCCGCAAGGATATAAGATGTCTCCGAATGGTATGCCGGATCATGTCCCACGAGGATATGCAAATCCACCGGTAATTCAGGATCAACCTTCGCCTCGTGGATATTCAAGTTCTGCTGCCATGTCTGATCCAATGCAAGCGCAGCGTGGTTATCATTCTCCTATTGTTGGACAGGAGCACGCGCAAACGCCACCGCGTGGATATCAGAACGGATTCGCTCAGGATCAATCGCCTGTACAAAGAGTGGAATACAACGCACCTTCAGCCCGGTATAACCAACCCCAAGGATATGATATTAGTCCAGGATCGACCCCATACGGAGGACCCCAAGACATGATGGTCGCAGCACCACCAAGTTCCCAACCAATGCGGAACAACGATAGATATGAGATTCACGATCCAATGTTGAGAAATGATTACGAAAACGGTCATGATATGAATCAATACGCGGCCCATGAAGCGGATCCTCGCGACAGATATGGAGGCTCTCGTATGTTAACGTATGAGCCTCAGCAGTCAGGTCCATATGAACTTCCGATGAGCCCTGGTCCTCCGCCACCTCCCCCTGCTCATGCAAGCAGACACGTGAGTTCGGTGCCAACTCTCGCGCAACCCAAGGCTGTCCATGGCCGGCCAGTCAGTCGAGGAAATTCCAATCCATACAACACTTCCATGGATGATATGCACCGCCACTCAATGCCTGCTCATACACAACCCACTTCAGCTTACCAGGCCTACAACCCACCAAAGAACGATGACCAATTCCGAAGGTCCGGAAATGGAAACCCTTACCCACCCCGAAAGAACTCTTATGATTCGAGAGATTTGAGGTATAATCCCAGTTATGATGACATGCAGCCGACTGTCGAGGATGCCCCACCCACACCAGCTCCAGGACCAGGACCAAACAGTTATCAGGCTGCTATACCGCATAGGGGTAGTGCACCAGGTGCCATGCAACACCCAGCTGAAGGGATGTATGACCAAGTACCGGCACCATTAAATTTACGACATCGCCCTAGTCGCAATAGTATTGCAACAACTGCCCCGAGTCATCAACATTCGAATAGCTCAGGTGGCTATCCGACATCCAGTTCTATGTCTTCTGTCAGAGATGGGGCTTCTGTAACCTCTAGAAACTCTTATGGCCAACTCCCATCATCCCGCCAAGACAGAAGCCAGTCCCTAGGTGTGCAGAATACTAATGGAGACTATGGTTTGCCTGAGATGCCACCAACTTTGGTACCGGGAATGGATCCAATCATTGCAAAGGAAATCTCGGATCGGATTTATCACGAAAAACGAGCAAGTTATAGCCAAAATCCTGCATCTTCGCAGCGAGGAAGATATCAAGAGATTCCAAGACATCAGCCACAACAGATTCAACAGCCAATACCCCTTCCCTATCATGATAATTCGGCTGTCGTCCCATACTCACCACAAGCAGCATATGACGATCGCCAAAGTCGATACGCTGCGTCTACGGCTATGGTGCCAGTAAAATCTAGGGGCACGTCGCCTAATCCCGGAATGGATAGACGAGGAAATTCGCCTAACCCTATGGATCGAAGAGGCGTGTCTCCCAATCCAATGGACAGAAGAGGTACCTCTCCTAACCCAGCAGTCATGCGAAAACCGGTCAGTCCTGCCCCGGAGCCTCGAAGATTATCTGGTATTGCATTCGGGCCAGATTCATATGATGTTTTCAATCCAAGTCTGACAGGATCGAAATCTGCAACGTCTCTAAGTGCTGCTTATGATCCTAAAGATGATCCCGATGCCAAAATCATTACTTATGATGGCAGGGAAATTGATCCAAGTGATCACATCCCTGAGTCTAATTATGCACCACTCCTTGAACAAAAGGGACCAAAATACGCTTCGCAAATGCCAGATCGCAATTATCGACCTCCACCAGCAGAATACCCAATGCCATCAAATGGTCGTAAGCAATTACGTCAAGCAGGAAGGCCTCAGTCAATGGCTGTCTCTTCCCCAATTTACTTCAGCGGCGGCATTCCTGACAACCCTCCAGCTACCGCTCATAGGAAACTCCAAAAGAAGTCAAACCGCATGTCGGCACAACCTGCATACCATTCATCCCCAAATGTACCGATTTACAAAGAACCAACTTATGCATCTAGTAGAACGTCAATGCAGAGACCCTCAACGGCTGAGTATTCTCATGACAGTTATCAGTCAAATGGTTATCAGTATGGAAGTAGCCCTGGAGGTGGATATCGAGGGGCGGTTGGGCCAGTCGTACCAGCGAAAATTCCAATGGCATTACCGGCTCCAGCTAGTAGTGGCGCAGGGAGAGGAGGTGGAGGTGGGGATGCGTGGGCGCTGTTAGAAGAAATGAAGAACATTGACTTAGGGGCCCCAAGTTCCAGAAGGAGAAGGCACTGATAAAAAAAATTAAGCTCGAGACGAGTGTAGGCGGCGATAGGGTGGTGCGAGCAGGAAAGGGAGAAAACATAATGTGTTATATTTTTTGTACGATTGAGATAGGATATATCTGGTGGCTGCTTGTTTTCATATACCTTTTGCATTTTCTTGCATTCTTGATTATTGCACTCATCTTCTGCGTTGGATTTAGACTCTGGTATCTCGAGTGTCTTATATCAAGGCTTTTATGGGTATATAGCAGGCACGGCGTTTTTCTTTGAGCAATTGTGCTCTGTTAAGATAGGGAAAGATGATGGGTAGAGAGCAGTGGACGGGATAATGGGGAATTCAAAAGGCATTGGTTGGGGAAGGATGAGGGAATGGGAACAGACAAGCCCTTTTCGGGTTTGGTAGGACAGGATGAACTGAGAAGGAATGGAGACTTGGAGAATATATCAAAATTGGGAGGTTAGGAATCAAATAGGTGGAGGGGTAGAGGAAGGAAGGCAAGGACGAATGAAAATGCAAATGAATATGATATCAAATTTATACACAACACCCACCCGTGAATAATATGTGTGTAATAAGTGAGCCAGTTCAGAAATAAATACATGCAATGGATCAGAGGATAGACATTTTAACGCTAGAAAGCTTTCATTCACTAGGTACATACATACCCGTCTTTTTCCTCCCCTTCAGCCTATCATATTCCCTCCCCCCCAAAATATGGGCATCTCTGAAGTATTCATACTCGTTCCTTTCAGATATTAGAGAATCAAAACACTAATTAGTAATTGAGATAAATTGCCTTTACACTCTTTCTTCCTCGTAACTTTATAATGGATCTATGTTTCCCCCATTCAACTTAGCGTATTCAACGCTACGCTATGCTAATTCATATCATACGTATGCGTCGCGTGCGTGTTTGTTTCTGGGGGGTAGGAGGGGGGTAGGTAGGTAGGTAGGTAGTCGAGTATTGTTTTTATGAGTGGAATGGGTGGAATGGGGAGTTATGTAGATAGGCAGGTATTTATGTATTTATGGTTTGATTTGATGTGGTCGCTAGCAGATGAGGATTACTCAGATAACTTACCATGAGGGGAATCTGGTTGGGCGTTCAATGTGGTGGTTTTGTGGGTATTGTTGGGGGTTTGATTACTGGTTTGAGGGGAGAGGGGAGGAGATGAGATGAGATAAAATGGGAGGGAGGGAATGAGATATTGTGGGATAACCTTGGAAAGACAAGGTGGACAAAATCGGAGCCACTATTAAGGTACCTATGATGAGTGAAGTACACGCATGCACATTGAGAGTAGGAGTGGGAAGAGAGAAGAGAGAAGCAAATATCAGACATGTGTAAAAAAAAAAGAATTGTAAGATATATTCATCATCCTATATCAACAGACCAACGCCACAAGCAGCCAATCGGCATTCCACCCATCCATCATTCATTGGTATCCTTATCGAGCCGTCCTAATATGTCATACCATGCTACGCGAAAAGACAATACGCCCCTCCTGTCCACGCATCTCTACTCATTCTTCCAATACGAGTACTGAGCACAAAACAATTATCTTTCTCTAGCACTCGACTCGCCAGATCTCCCTTCTCTAGCTTTGCCCTTCCCCTTGTCTTTTTCTCGCTCCCTTTCCCGGGCACTCTTCCGCCTAACCCCCGTATATACATCATTAAAATTCATTACCACACCTAAGAACCTCATGTCTGTGTCTGGCTGATATGCCAAATCGCCGAGCAACAGCGAAATCCTCGATTTGAATTGCGTTCCCAACCCACTCAATCTCTCTGCTAGTAAGGGGAATTCTTCTTCTTCGCCTTGAATATTCGAAAGATTGAGATTTAGAAGTGCAGGATTAGGGTTCTCGAATGGAGATCTAGATGGAGGATAATCATCGAAACGAGTTCCGGGTCGAGAGGAGGCAGATGTGCCTGGGCGCGGGATGGATGGGGAACTGGCGTTTTGACGTTTTGAGTATTCGGTTACGCTGAAGGAGTACAGACCGTCAACTGCGTCGCGGTATGAGAGCATCAATCTAAGAATCTCGCCTAATTGAACCATGAACGTATTATCATCAAGATCATTTGAATGCTTTTTCTTGGCGCCTAGCAGACCTTTGTGTGTGATGGCGTTGAGATATTTAGTATGCGCTTTGATAAGATCGTCAAGTGTGCAACCATCTTTGTGGATAGCGGATTGGAGCTCATCCCAGGAAGACTCGATGACTTCAAAGAGGATATAGTATTGCAGTTGCGCGATAAAATGAATCATTTCTGCAAGGACACCGCGAGTCTGTTTCCACGATTGATGGAAAGCGGGATCTGGAGATCCAAGTAAGACGCCACGGGCTCCAGTCATGCATTTACGCCAAGTGGTCGACAAGGCAAATTCAACACGCTTGATGCGCCATAGGAAGTTGAATACTTTGAGGTATTGTCGATTACCCCATTCCGTTACAACGACATCGACAGGAGCATCAATTTTGTATTCAAGGGTGAAACAATCCCAACCTATATCACCGTGTGAAAGTTGTAACATACGGGCATCGAGACGGCGGAGAACCTCGGGCGAATCGTATTGCGCATTAGAGCCACGGATAGCGTGCTCAAGTTGAGCGGTGAGAGTATGACGATATTGAGCGCCTGCAGGACGATCAAGATTTGATGCAAGAGACTCCATGAGTAGAGCGATAAAATCTCCTTGCCCTAGGAGGATATAATTTTTAAGAGCCTTGAGATGTTCGAACAAATGGAACTTCTCTGACATTAAGTGGATTAGTCGGGCCATAGTCGTCTTATAAGCCTCATCGATCCATGTCTCTAAAGTCGCAGTATCACCGTACCGTAGTTCTTTCGAAGCATCCTTTGAGTACTCTTCCACCCATTGAGAATCCCCGCAACCATAACGGATAAAGTTCAAGGATTTACCAATCAGGAAGACCTTTTGAGCAAAGTCCTGGGTGATGATACTCGGTACCATATCTTCATTAAGTTTGTATTTGTCCTCCCATACACTGCTAGCACCTCCTCTATTTCTGCCATCTTGGGCCTCCTGGATCGCATTGGGATCCTGTTCCGAAACAAAAAATTCATGGTATGGATCGGATAATTCTCCATCATATATCCAATGTCGAAGCATATCATAAAACGGCCGAGTAACATGAATCAGCAACCGTTCGGCGAAAGCTCCTACCATTGGATCCCCGTGTGACGATGAAAATCCATGGATCAACGTGATGAGTTGGCCACCCTTTTTACTTTTTGATTCCTCGCTAATCAAGCTCATCAATCTCAAGCCCATCGTCGCTTCTCGGGTCCACACTACGCATCTCTTAAGAGTGACTCCTGCCTTTCCAACACCTCCTCTTGGTTCATTCTCGTCTAGCGATGAAAGTGCTCGTCGGATTTGACCTTCTAGTGTTGCTACTAGTCCAAGATATGACCTAAGCTCGCCTGCAATAGCGGCTCGTAGACTCTGTCCTAGGAGACCACCGTCGCTTGTCTGCACAAAACCAGATAAACTTCTGTATAATAACGATGGCTCAGCTAATGTATGAAGAATTGAAATTATCGGTACAGGTAAAGTATCGGGTAGTCTGAGGCTTGATTGGGCATCAAATGGTAAATTCGAGGATGATAGGCCTTGTAATGTGAATGGCAAGTCCCTAAGTAGTGCGGTTTCTGGGGGATCAATCTCGACATAATTTTCGGCCAGTAGAGCCGTCTTCAGTGCGACACCCTCACGCTGGCTACCTGGTGTCTTCGCAAATACCTGTTCTTCCTCCTTTCTGTCTTTCTGGCCCCCTTCTCGTTCCGGTAACTTCCTCAGTCCAGAAGGCGCAAAAGCATCGTCAAATTCTCTCTCTTCTCGCGAAGTTTGGCTTTGAGAGTCAAAAGTCCCATCTGTTTGAATGTTTCGACGGATATCTCGAAGAGGAGCAGCGCTGGCAGTATCTTGGTCCTCGGCAGGTCTTACAGACTTCTTCTTATTCACTGGACTCATAAAAGGGCTCGTCAGTCCAGAAGGTTTGGGTTGCTCTTGGTCGCCTAGTTGATAGAGAAAGTAAAGCACTGCCCATTTTTGTGTAATGACCGGTATGGAGAGGAGCCGGCTATATAAGTTTGTGAATCGTAAAGCTTCATTAGGACTTGGGTTTGTTTGTATTAATCGTTTCTTTATCAAATCGGAAGCTTGATTTACATCTGCGACAACAGCAGTTGTTCTTGAGCTATATAAATTGCAAAATCAGCATTCCATAATACTGGGCACAGTTTCCAAAGTCAATACCTTCCCAAAATTTCCCGTACGAAGTCGGTAGCATTGCTTTCTCGTTCTTCTGCGTCTGCAGGATCTTCTCCAGGAATATCTACTTGAAATCGGCGCACTAAGCTGTCAATAGCAGTGGAGATACGAGTACTTCGTGAGGACATAATTGCATCGTTGCGATAATTGAATATCTGCGACCTTATCTTAATCCTCAGAGAATCATATATTCGTTAACCTTCATGAGAGTTGATCAAAAGAGTGGACGCGTTGATAAGGATCATACGCGATGATTTATTTACTTCAATTTTGAGGGGTTTGGTTTGATTTAGTGACAGTACAAGGGAGGTAGGTAGGCTGGTAGGTTACCCTAGAACTCCAGATTTCTTAGATAAGGCTACAAGGCCAACCGACTCTCTCAACGTCACCTCTATGTTATGCCCCGAGTCGACCATCATTCAATCATCAACCACGCCATCAAATCAACGGTTCTTATTTTGAATTTGTGTTATCTAATTCTTCCGCTACTGCTCCATTTATGGGCGATAGAAAATTGAAGGTTTTCGCGCCTTGAGAGCGTGGTCGCGCGAGCCTGAATAGCTCCTACAGTCATCATGCCAGACATTGATCCAGCGGCCTTGAGTCGCTCAAGTGTGACGAACAAGAGTCCAACTCCTGTTCTATCTAACAAATCACTTACTGCGACAACACCGGTACAAAAATCTGCAAAATTCAATCATGTTCCGCCGCGCATCGACCTTGAACCGTTGTATACGGCAGTCAAGTCTGCCATTGGCGAGAATTTTGGGATATACAAAGATTCAATTGGCTTGTTTCTTATGGGTATGTGATGAAAGTTATCGTCTCTTGTGAGGGGCGATAATTACGCGTGTTAGCATTATGTTAATCCTTTGTTCCAGGGCACATGAACCAAATTGAACTTTCGTCCCGAATTGATCATTTTCTCATAACAAATACTGGCGAAATTGAACATCTTCACAATCAACTGATATCCGCCATTTATGCGAACACAACTCGTGAAATGCCTGACCAGGGCGTGGCAAGCTGGGTCAGTGCAAATGATAAACCTACGACAGGAGCTGGGAGCAAGCCGGTCAGCGGCGATGCGGCAGAACAAAGACTTAAAACAGAAGTTATGCAACTACCGAGTCGTGATAGAAGGAGGTTGAAGGATCTTTCTCAGAATGATGTAAGATTTATTTTGCTTATATGGAGTAATTATGAATCTGTGCTAAATTGCTGTATAGTTCGACCCGTTCGATGCATTTGCGACGATGCTAACCGAGCATCGCCGACCGAAGCCTGCACGACAGCCCGAGATTGTGCCTGCTAGTGCTGGTGGTCTGAATAAAACTAGTAAGTTATGCATAACCACCGAACCTAGCAAGTTCAATAGTACTTACATGTTATTCAAGATTGGGATCTGGAAATTCGGAAAAGATATGCTTTACCTCTAGCCTCGGAATCAGGAGAGTTTCCTGACATGACAACTATCGAATCGCGAATGCTTCCCATATGCTACGAAACAGGATTAGTCAATGGCCATGTCCAAGATGCCGCTCAATTCATGTCTGTGGCAACAGAAACCTTTATCAAAGAGGTATTATCATCGATATTCAGCAAAACGAGAAGCAATGGACCTGGGTCTACGGGTAGTGCTGGGACAGGCGGGGGTTCCTCCTGGGTGCAAACGCACAAGTATCGCAGGCAGCTAGAAAGGGAGGAAGAATCCTCGTTGCGCAACGAAGTCCTTCGAGACAAAAACGGCTTATTACCCACCGAGGCCCGCGCAGCAAGTGAACGAGGTCCTCTAGGCATGGCTGATGTACGAACCGCACTTGAGATTTCCGATTGTGGTTTAGGGCAAATGCCAGTCGTTGTCCAGCAAATTATGTTCGGATACCAAGAGGGCGAGCTAGAAGATTGGGACGCATTTACACGGCTTGGGCCTCAAGGAAGAATCATTACTGAGGATGAAGATGGCGACATCGAGATGGGTGGTCTCGAGGTCAACGGATTAACTAATGGCGTCAATGGGCACGCGATAGACGAACCAATGAGTGATATCGAAGATTGGGGATGGGAAGGGGCCGAATATCAAGATCGAGCTGCATTGGATATGGTACTAGATTCATGTCTAGCAATTGGAGCTTAACGCGTAATGTTACCTGCGGCTGGGTATGGCGTTTGCATTGAGGGTTTCAAAGGCGTTATTAACCCACTTGGGGGCAGTGGTGTAGCATTGGCGCAACGGATATTGGGTGTTTATGTACCAGAATACTGTATAAAATGATCATAAAAGGGAGGGTAGAGATGAAGGGCGCTTTGGGCACGGTTGGGTATAGGGGAACTCTGTACACGATGATACCCATGAACTGGCCAGGTAGGCCACTTATTCATAGTACTTGAATGAAGAAAGAAGCTAAACGATAGAGTGTAAAATATTATTTATATATTAGCGAACAACCTCAATTTATCGTTATCAGTCATGCTAAGAACAATCTCTTCGTGTCGTTTGTACAAGATGGTTTCAGATTTGGGTAGAAGGAGGAGAGAAAGCGTGACATCCCTATCAATTAATTCACAGTTGTTGGATGTGACTAGATTCAACCTTAAAATTGAGGCAGACCAGTTTAATCCCTACATCGCTCTTATTCTTCAACCACTTCGAATTTCAACCTATTATTAGCTTCAAGCAGATTAATTTATTCTGGATTAGAAAGCTACGACAGCTTCAACTTTACATCCATTGCGCATCCGTTTCAATAATTACATTCGTTGCTAGCCAGATTCTTATTACAGGGGTATTACAACCACCATATATGACCCCCATTCGGTATGTTACTCCGGTGTTAGGTTTAATCGGACTTAGTAGCTTAATCGAACCCAGTATTTCTCAACCCTTGAATAAATTCTAAAGCAATAGCAATAAAGGGTGCTGCTGGACTTGCCAATCTTATTACCGAATTTGAAGGCTCAGTTTATCATCATGTGCCGGGCTATATCGAAAAGTTCTGGTCAAACATAATCCCGATAGAACTGCAAGTGCCTACAACCTCGATGTCAAAGATAGTATCTTCTACTGGCACTTTGCTGGCTGAACTTCATGTCGTTAAGGATCTGGGAGAATGGGTTTCCTCCGTCCAGCCCTATCAACTCGCTAACAGCTAAGTTCAAATCCCTACTACACTCTATCCTATGGCTCAAAACAGCGATGCGAACTATGGGCAGCAAGCAAGCATATTGATTGCGTCAAAGCACGCAATACAATTATCTAAGATTTGTCCCGGAGCGGATGTTCAAGTCCTAGGACTCATTGAGAGCGGACCCAGTCTGGTTGCAGACGACGCGAGAGTTCTTAGGTTTTGTAAGATGGCTTGAGATTTTCTAATCATCTGATTTAAGCGTTGCTTTTTGCATACATTCCATATATACAATTCAATTTTGGAAATATGGACTTTTGATAGAGTATGGGTAGTCAGCAATGAAGTATTCAGTATTACAAAGAAATCCAGTGACTTTGCACATATTGTAGCTAGAAACATATCTTTGGATATCGAAGATACGGATCTGCAGGCAATATTGAAAGAGAATGATCAAGGTGTTTTTGTTGAAATAGCTGATTCCCCGAGACTGTATCTCGAAGAAGATGTGTTCTTCAGACCGGACTGTCTTATAGGACCTGGTACAGTATGCTTCAAGGCTCGTGCAGCACACACTCGAGGCCAAGACTTGGTCGTCAAATTCGTCTGGACCGAGACGGGATCTGCGGGGGAAAAAAACTACTTGCACTTACAAATAGCAAGAAGGCTTTTGGCATTTTCAAGCTCGAAGCGTACTGGGATTTGGGGGATATTGCTAGTTTTCAACATCGGCAAAGACTACAACTCTGCGAATCTTACAAATTTCATTTGAAGAATCAGGAGGATGAAGCGTTTGTAGGAGTACAGGTAACACTCGTCGTTTGCCCGTCAGAGAGAGACACTTTCAACTTGTATATTGAATGCTCAAAATTCTATAACCTACAATTCGAGTGTCTCGTCATTTCACCTTTCGGATGATAGCTCGATGATTTCTCCTTTATGGTGGAGCTCATTACAGTTTTCCGCGATATCATTAAGGTGCTTAATCTCTGTATCTCGAAGCTAATATTCTTTACTGCAACATCAGTCGATAGAACATCATCATTGTTTTTTTATTATTTCTTGATTCTCTTACAGGAATACTCATTGATCTAAATAAAGTGTTTGATCTTACAGAACCTTTATTAGAGATTTAGCTGCTGATCGGCATCTTGGGATTCATGGCCTGCGGCATCCTAGACAACGATGATCATATATATCGCTATAATCTAGAATCTCTATTCTACATCTTCCTATGGCTGGCAATATGCTATGATGGAGTCACTTCTAAGTATATATCGGCATCAAGTTGTTTTTATGCTTGGATGGGCTTATCATGCACGGGCATGAAATGGGGTGATCTCTTCAGAATCAAAAGTGCTGATATGCAGCCGATGGAGTTCTCGAAGCTTGTGGAGATGGAGTTGTATCTGCTGTTGGCGATAAGATGTCATAATTTGCTGTTCCCAATGCAGAATAGGAAGATATTCATAGGTACGAATCCAAGTCGTGCTGCAGCAGAACGACTTTATAAAGAGATGATCGCTATGTTTGAAAGCTATATTTATTTGTAGAAAGGAGAATCGGAGAAACTTTTGCAATATACCATTTAAAGATCAAACTATTTGTGAGTGATTGTATTAGGAATATTAACATATTTAGACAGCTCAAGAAATACAAACTAATCTCATATCCAACCACAGCGCAAGAGTAAGAAAAGAGACGCCTAAAGGGCTTTGGCTAATTACGCCAAAGCTTTCACTAGTCTTTATCAAAATTGAAAGCTCGAGATGCCGAATACTTCGATTGACAGTAATCAGTCTAAATATAATTCTGCTTTTTCGATGGATGACGCTACACATTATATGATTCTCTTTCAGCAATCGAACCCTATATAAATCGCTTCCTAGCATTACGTCAACCACCCAAAACTTTCTGTCCTTCTGAAGTCGCTCGAGCACTTACTCGTCCGGATCTTTAAGCGTTGGGTTATTCTTGCTGGCGCGAAGCCATGCCAGATATTCGATCGATCCTGTTTACGATGCGAGAGAACAATTACGTTGAGGTCTTACAGAAAGGCGTTGTGCTTGAAGGAGATCTTGGAGCCGGATTAGCAAATGTGGTTGGACCTATCAGAGTACAAAAGCCCCTCGCTTGATTTGCATTTATCTTCTAGGGAATTATGCAATTAGCACCCTGGAGTTTGTGATTATATCTAGGCTTCTACATTCAAATCCATAGAAATATTCACTTGATTATTAGAGTGTTGTGTTGTGCTGAGGAGTCGTACTATTCAAGCTCATTAACAACCTTGGCAGCCTACGAATACTTGATTTTGTGTTTTCTGACAAGCCATTTCAAATATTCACCTATTTCTCCCTTTGAGTTAAGGCAAAGCGATTTTGTTCCCTCGTTTCATCTCTCAACTTTGTCATGGGCCGATTTTAACACCGTGAATTGTCCTCGGCTCGTTCTACTCTACCTGTGTCGCAACAGCCATGCTGTAACATTTCAATCTTCCTATTTTGGGCTGCCATCCGGCATTAAATCATTTGATATCGAACTTCCGGCCGCTATGTGGAAATAAACGCAGGATCTTGTTTTCTATGGGGTTAGAATAAGTTTAGGTAGACCTGTTGACGGACAGGAGGAGTCAAGCAAGAAGGTGGTATTCGAGAGACTTGGTGAAAAGTCTGATGATTAGGGTAGCTGGTTGAAATTTCACCAGTGTTAGTACTGCAAAAGAAAAGTTCCAAATTCTATAGATCTCTTTTCATTCTCTAAAATTGGGGTAAATGAACATCCCCGTAACTAACAAATAATGAGGCTTCATCTCAGGATGTTTTCGCCTCTAGATATTCACATTTAGCTCAAATATCAGCCTTCATTCGTCTTCGGACGATCTGTCAACAATGGCCCTTGCATAACTTTTGGCCCGTGTGGCTGCAAATCCTGAATCTTGCAGTTCATGACCCCTAGTGACTCCAACCTTGAGCTGTCCCACATTACATAACCCCACGATCTTAAACAATCTCTTCTATCGCGACAGGAAACATAATTCTCCCCATCTAAGGCGGGATCCCATTGTTGGATAGACCAAAGCCATGCCTGATTTGGCCTCTCATTCCCTGTAGGTTGTGGCTCTAGTACAGTTTTCCGAAACTCGATATCTTGCATGATTCGCATGTCACGCGAGTGAAAGAATCCGTCCAGGGTATCCGAGAGGAAGTCGATGGGGGCGCGAAACACCCTATACTCGGCAGCCTCTTCTAACAGAAGGACTTGATCATATTCCGAGTTTTCGTTCATCACCTCGTGGAGGAATCCGAAGCCAAAACTCAATAACTTTTCGGTCATCTCTCGGTATTGATTGTAAGCTGAGTTTGTTCAATTAGCTTTCGAATTCTCATGGAAAACGAGACTCACTCTTATCTTTGGTCCTTGCTGCAGCCTTCTCCATACTGTCATTTGGATCTAGGTCGCGGTATTCTTGCCAGACAAATAGGTTACGAAGTTCAGCCGAACACTCTCTAAATATCGTATTGTATTGCCTGTAAAAGAAATCACGCATGCACTTAATTTCCTCTACCTCCCAAAGCTCAAACCTAGAGAAGAAGAGGTTGTTGAGTGCTTCAAGGGGAGATGACCAGCTTGGACGATAAGAAGGACGGCATTCTCTTTCAGAGAAAAGTATACTGAATGTTTCCATTCTCAAAATGCTACGCTGAACTCTGCACATCTCAGCTTGAGTAGGTAAGGGCAGATTCATTTTGTCTCCAGTCAGCGGATGATGTGATAGCGTCGATCGAAAAAAAGCCATAGATACATCGCGGAGAGCAGGTAGAAATTTCGATATATATATGAGTTCCGTGGGTGTAATATCCAAGGAAAATGTATTATTTCTTCCCTTATCATACTCTCCCAGTAGCTGCTCCACGTCGATGAGCCATGATGACCCACGCTCAACAAAGGAGGCTCGTACTACACATCGTGCTTCATGGAGAATGGCCGGCGTGAGTTCAGTTGCAATGACAGTCGCGAATATTTCCTCACGCCTCCTGCGATAGGCATTGTAAAATAGTGGAGATGAATGTGCGAGACAGTTGAGGGTGGTAATGTCAGGAGCGGAGCAGAGAATAAGCTCCTTTAGCTCTTGTGGCAAATCATCAAGCTTTGCCATATCGCAGTTTTCTTTTATCCTACAAAGTCTAAGAGATGAAAGTTATGAAGAACTAGAATACAATCGAGGCAATTGAGGTAGAAAGGTAACACCGTTTGCGTGTTCGGTGAGAAATTGTGGCCTAGTTCCGTGTAACACTTGGGTTTGTCTCATGGTAGAAGGTGTCACTAGAAGTGCAAACGGCTTTTGTGGGGTTAGTTTCACATGTAGGACTAGGTATGTAAGCTACAGGAGATAGACCGGCCTAGAAGCACGAACAATGGAAACTTTTTTACACAACAGTTTTGTTCTATGTGTATCGTTAGCACGAAGCCAAAGGTCCGATCAGTAGACTTTACTGCTTGTATAAGACTTGTTTTTGATTCCAAAAAGGGTTTGGTGTTTTGGTTTGGTATATTTGTTAAATATTATGTATTGGGTAGCACGTTTCTATTGTAAAAATTGCGACTGAATGTTTGCGTCGATATGTAGATCAAGTTGTGCTCAGAATAATCTCTATGAAATGTAGTAGTCAATTTCAAACGTGAATGTGATACTGTCATGACCCCAGGTCTTTCGAATAATCGCCAGCTAGTATTTAAACTCAAGCTTTGCCAGCCGGCAGTGTCTTTTTCCTTCTGAAAGATTGAAATCTTCACTCCCATTGGAGGATACGGACGTAATACTACCTACGCCTTCTCAAAGCTGCGTTGAACGCAAGAGAATCAAGTTTTGTCTCAATGGTTACATTGGGGCTACTAGAATCATGCCACATAATAGTGTAAACCTGCGAAATATGCCTCATGCACCATGCCGAAGGACTTACATTTGGATCACGAGAAAGCTGTGGATATCTCCTGATGTCAACGGAGAGCCTCATTTTCCCGTGAGTATACAAGAATAGTCCACCATGCTTAAAGCATTGAAACGTTCTCCAGCAGATACGACGGCTATCTTACTCTGAGTTAATGGCTGAATGGTAAGAAAATATATCTGAGCCTTGATATTTGCAAGTGATTGAGGCCGTTGAGAAAGTTGCACGACATCAGGAAGTTTTTGATCTCCTCTATAAGAGCTAATGCCTGATTCTCATGATAGTTATAATTCAAATTTGGTTTGTAGCCCTTGATATTTGATTTCAGGAATAATTTGACGCTAAATACATCCTTATGCGGGGAAACTCACGTTCAATAGATGCGAGACGGCATGAAGAAACCCCTCACCATCCCCCTTCTCAACACTCTCAAGGTCGGGGACACCAAACTGAAGAGCGACTGTCGCGAAGCGCCCAAGAATCTAGACAGAGAAAAATGCAGCAGAGAGAGGAAGCTAGGAAAGGTAAATCTCTCACTCACACACCATACACCAAAATTCAAAAGTAACCGCTTACCGTTTTCCATAGCCGGATATACCCAATATCCTCAGCCCTGGCCCCCAAAAACAGTATCTGAATGGAACGAATACCACCGCCTGCAGAGCATTCACGAAGCCGAAAGAGACGCATATTATAAAGCGTTTCACGATCAGGTTGCAGCTTGCGCATTGGAAAAAAACAGCAAACATCCATATAGTCAGTGGCCTATTGCCTTAGCTGGACATGCTGCACTCGAACAGCCTGCTCTTAACTGGAAGGAAGGGGCGCAAAAGTACGGTAAATCACTACCAATTTGACATTTTATTGATATTTGGTTTAAACAGTCATGGAAATGCTCGACAGGCATTTGTGGATAGATACCCACACAGTTATCCAAGCCCCCAGGATAATGAAAACCATCGAAAAATTGCTCAAAATCAATTTTTGGATGCTGAACATGCCCAGCAGAGATTGAACATTCACAGGCAATATGGGTTCGTTTCAAGATAGCTGTTTTCGGAGGCCTTTACTGATACCCGTAGATCTGCAAATACACCACCCGTCTTTAATCAAGACGAATTCCCTCCTCTGCACTGAAACTATTCCCACAGCTTCTTTGTAATTTTTGTTCGCACAATGGAGATCCTCAGTGCTATACCTTTTTTTTTGGCAGTAAATGCTTGGACTATCATGTTTTCAGCCAATTGACTTTTCGTGGATGATGTGGGAAGTGGATAGTGATTTTTCTTCAGCTCATTATTTGGTGTTCTTTGTTTCCACTTTCCTTTACAGGTACTAGGATGTCAGATATCAAATTCCACCTGCGTTATCAACATTACTGAATATTTACCCTATGTATTCTGAATACTCTTATGAGATACCATACGAAATGTCTAAGCAAATATATGAAGTAGAGAAAAGATACTGATGCACTGAAGTGAACCTTTTGAGGGCATTTCTTTGGAAGCCAGAAAAATTGTTTTAGAAATTGGTAGAAGTTCAGTGTTTTCCGGATGGAACGGAATGATATAGAACTGAATATTGAGACTTCAAATGGGAGCATGACAACACTAATCTAGGCGTACAATACTGCACATCTCGCCAGAAAAAGCAGACCAGGGGAGATGTGATCGGAATCAGACTTTTAGAGAATTCGTCCATGTGTTGCGGCAACCAACAAACTGCTATTCATTCTTGTATTTCCAGATGGGGGAAGATAGGATAGGAGTAAGGGAAATCTTTAACTTTAGAGATGGGATTGTAGTATCTTATCTGAGGATGAGAGAGGAAAATCCTAGAGTTGTTGCGTGCACGTTGAATACGAGAATGGTTGGTAGTGAAGAAAGGGTATCGAAATTCCTTGTGCTCAAGCCTCAAGCACCTCGCTATCTGGAACACACAAGGAATTGAAAAGCGAATAACAAATAACAATATGAAAAGCAAAAGACTTGAACCTCAGTTTGGGACCGTGGCATTCCTGGCTTTAGGAACTTGGGGCACTGTATCGTTGTCCTCGATATAGTAGTATGTCTCCTTCACTTTGTTGAAGTCCTCGAGTAAATGGTCATTACGTAAGAACTATATTCAACGCGGCGGAAGTACCGGAATGTCCCGATGCCGATAGTTCCCGCCAAGACGATTTTTATGGCGGGTGAAACTTTTGGAGTCCATAATTTTTTGACTTGCTATGATACCCACCCTCCGTGCCCACTACTGACTCTTAGCAATTCTTAACTGCAATTGACTTAAGTACGGGCATCCCCAAGATCTCAATTGAGTGAAATTGAACAAATTTGCGATTTTGTAAGATTTTGTAGTTTTTTTGAACAGTCACAATGCTTCGGACATCCACACTTCGAGCTCCGTTGCCTCGGGCAATAGCTCGTACATTCACCACCTCCACCTGCCCCGCGAATGCCGTCAACATCACGAGCAAATCTGCCACTCGGGTCCTCAATTGTTCTCCTTCATCATATAAGCTGAAGAGCTTGCAATCTTCGTTTTCTCGTCCGCAAAGAAATTTCCACGCAACTGCATACAATATGTCACAAACAAGAACCGAATCCGATGCCTTTGGAAACGTCGAGGTCCCCTCGGACAAATATTGGGGAGCGCAGACTGAGCGTTCGTTGGAGAACTTCAAGATAAACCAGCCTCAAGATCGCATGCCTCCTCCAATTATCAAGGCTTTTGGTATTTTGAAGGGCGCGGCTGCGACTGTCAACATGCAATTTGGTCTAGGTACGCCTACATGAAAGGAGAGACACGTTAGGACATGAGCTGACGAAATTTCGACAGACCCAAAGCTCGGAAAGGCTATTCAAGAAGCTGCCAAGGAAGTGGCAGATCTTAAGTTGCTCGACCATTTCCCTCTTGTCGTCTGGCAAACCGGCTCTGGAACCCAGTCAAACATGAATGCTAATGAGGTTATCTCGAACCGGGCTATTGAAATTTTGGGCGGAACCATGGGAAGCAAGAAACCGGTTCACCCTAACGATCACGTTAACATGTCAGCTTCCTCAAACGATACCTTCCCTACTGTTATGCACATTGCTGCAGTCCTCGAAATCGAGAATGAGCTCCTCCCTGCAACTAAGTCATTACGAGATGCTCTCCAAGCTAAAGTTGATGAATTTGAGGCAAAGAATATTATTAAGATTGGACGAACCCATTTGCAAGATGCAACTCCTCTTACCCTCGCCCAGGAGTTTTCTGGATATGTCGCACAACTTGACTATGGTATCGAGCGTGTCAAATCATCCTTGCCCCACCTTAGACTCTTAGCGCAAGGAGGAACTGCTGTAGGTACTGGTATCAACACTTTCAAGGGATTCGCAGAAGCTATCGCAGAAGAGGTTACTAAGATGACCGGAACACAATTCACCACTGCACCTAACAAATTCGAAGCTCTTGCAGCTCACGATGCAATTGTTCAAGCTTCTGGGTCCCTCACCACCCTCGCCTCATCCCTCTTCAAGATTGCCCAAGATATCCGATATCTTGGATCCGGTCCTCGATGTGGCCTCGGCGAGCTTGCCCTTCCAGAAAACGAGCCTGGAAGCTCGATCATGCCGGGTAAAGTCAACCCAACCCAATGCGAGGCCATTACTATGGTTTGCGCCCAGGTCATTGGAAACGGTACTGCTACAACCATTGGTGGTATGAACGGCCAGTTTGAATTGAACGTTTTCAAGCCATTGGTCATTAGAAATTTGTTGCACAGCATTAGAATCTTGAGCGACGGAATGAGAAGCTTTGAGAAGAACTTAGTGGTTGGACTACAAGCCAATGAGGAGAAGATTCAAAGTATCTTGAAAGAATCGTGCGTATACCGATTTCACTTATCAATCCCATCTTCCTTTTCCTTCGAGCCTGAAAATAACAAGTATTGACAAAACTCTCAATAGTCTCATGTTAGTCACTTGCCTGAACCCAAAGATTGGTTACGATATGGCTAGCAAAGTGGCCAAGAATGCCCACAAGAAAGGATTGACCTTGAAGGAATCAGCCATGGAGTTGAAGGCTTTGAGTGAAGAGGATTTCGATAAGTTGGTTAGACCGGAGTTGATGGTTGGACCCGAGGATTACAAGAAATAAGCAACAAAAGGAGAAAATAATGGCAAGGACAGTGATGAAGAATGCATTGATACCATCCATACATGAACGATATTGATGGTTAGCGTCATTGTTATTTGTATGTAGCGATGTACTCATAAATGGGCTGGAGCGGATTGAGCAATTTGCAGCATTAGCATTGCCGTGCGTATATATATATAAATGTAGATAGATATACACATAGGTTTGCTTGAGGAAGTTGTAAAATAGGAGAAAGACGATGACTAAATTAAATATGATTATATCCCCTTACCGACAACAACCTCCAAAGACATGAATTTGCAGGTCGATTCGTACAAGCTTGTCAACTGGTATAACGCATGTAGACAGCATCATCAATTAACAATAAGTAGTAGGTGGCACTACATTTATTTAGGTAACTTCTCTCCTTTTTCCTTCACTTCCATGATCTATCCCTACAAGTACGGAGTACCAAACACATAATTGCCCCGCCAGATTTTCGGATAAATTCGCCCTGTTTATTAGTTTGTGGAGTTTTGGAAGGAGGTGTGCCTCACTAAGCATGATCCGCTTCACAGCTTCCATCCTTATCCAAATCCAAGCTGTGATAGCTCGGCAGTCTTTCCACAGTCTCCATTCTCGAGCTATTGTTTCAATTCTTTTTTATGTTTCGCACCAAACTGATTGCATTCGAGTTTTGAAATGGAATCCACTTCTTCAGTGAATTCTCTACAAAGTTGCCACCGCATATCTCTATCTAGGTACTCGAGTACAGAGCGGTCAAAGTATGATGTTCATGATGAAGCTACTAATTATGATGGATTGGTGATTGACCAGGAAAATGATAACCAATAACATTCATCTAAATAACAGCAAGCTTACCTGCAAACAGCTGTCGCCATAAGGATGGCAGCTTCCAAGCCATAGATCTTATGATTATTTACAGGTTTACACCTTCTATAATCCTTCCTCATCCGTTTTCGGTCATAAACTCCACCAAAACATCGACTTCACGTGCATATACGCATAGAAAGGGGCTCCCGGTCTAGATGAAGCAATAATAGAAACCGCGCGGTATGAGTGATAATACCTAGGTATGGTTTAGACCCTGATCTTCTCACGGTGGGTCTTCATAGAGAATTAAAAGGGTATTTGCGGTTTTCACAATACTAGGTAGGTGAATCTGCTAGTTCAATCGCAAAATTATGGTCCCAGAGGGATTCCTTTTAATACAAATATTCCTTCATGTCCTTCCATCACAAATAATTTTGGTTAACAACCAATTATCTACAACATCATGGATCTTCAAGCCATGAATCCCAACTTAACTCAACCCGATCGAAGAGTGCTCGAGTTGCTACTAAAAGATGTGCAAAAAAGTAACAAAGCCAATCCCTCGGACACTCCTGCAAGTCAAGAAAGCCAAGCTCAAATCGACGAGCAAATTTCGATTTTAGAAGCACTCAACGATGAGAGCAACGAAAAATTCCAACCTACAGTATTTACGAGTTGGGATCAAGAAGATCTTGAACGCCTCCCCCGTCCTTTATACCAATACATACTTGAGCCATACATACAATGGGCGAAAGGAATCGTACGTCGACCAACAGATGTTGTCTTCCTCACACATATCATCCTTTACCTTGCCACGTCGGTCCCGAGCGCTATAATTTTGTACAACAGATTCTCGTTGATACATGGATTCTGCCATTGGATCATGCAGGCACTTTACTGCGGTCCTTTCACCCTTTTGCTTCACAACCATATTCATAACAACGGAGTTTTGGTAAAGAAATACGCATGGCTCGACCAAACGTTTCCATACCTCCTTGAACCCCTCATGGGCCACACATTACATTCTTATTACTACCACCATGTCAAATGTCATCATGTTGAGGGCAATGGACCAGATGATGTTTCTTCGACTCTGCGGTATCAACGGGATGATATAATTGATTTCCTGAAGTACTGGGGTCGCTTCATGTTCTTTGTCTGGCTTGAGCTCCCGTTATACTTCTTCCGGACTAACAAAATGAGATTAGCATGCGAGGTGCTGTTCTGGGAAGTTGGCTCATATGTGGGCATGTATGTGATGGCTAGATTGAACTTCTGGCCAACCCTCTTTGTATTGTTAATACCATTCATGCAAATGCGAATTGGATTAATGGCAGGGAACTGGGGACAGCATGCATTGGTTGATGAAATTGATCCCGATTCAGATTATAGATCTTCCATTGTTCTGATCGATGTGGCGGTAAGAGACCATTTCTTCATTTCATGGCACTGTTTAGATTGATAACTAATTTCTTGTTTTTTTAGAGCAACCGAAACTGCTTCAACGACGGTTGGCATACGGCCCATCATCTCAATCCACTTCGACATTGGCGCGATCAACCACTCAGTTACCTGAAAGGGAAACAAAAGTACGATTCTGGCAAAGCTCTCGTCTTCCAAAATATCGATTACATTATGATGTTCATCAAACTGATGCAGAAGGATTATGAACATCTTGCTGGATGTCTCGTTCCGACAGGGGAAAATATTGGGAAGAGCAAAGAGGAGCTGGCAGCTATGCTGAGGACAAAGACCCGCAAGTTTACGGAGGAGGACATTCAAAAGAAATTCAGAAGCAAAAAGGCTTCCTAGAGTTCCCCTGGGGAAACAGGTCTACTATCCAAGAACGCTGTAGATCACAGGGTGTTTATCTGTGCCTGTGACCAAGCCGGCAACTCCTGGGAAATTCATTGTTTCTTGAAGTCCACGGCCACGGTCAGTCGCAAGAGGAATGGAATGGAAGAGTCGCAACAGCCGTTCTTGATCCGCTATCTTTTCAGGGCATTCCGGTGCTTTCATATACGTACAGATCAAGCACAAACGATGTATGAAGCTACAACATCATGATGAAACAGGCTTGCATACATTGCCAAAGTTGGCCATTCCGATACAACACCTAGCACTAGCGTGGAGTGTCTCATATATCCTGAGCATACCTCAAGTACATATATCTGGATTATATGGAATATATCCTAACATCGGAGGAGGGTAAATTGTAGATTGGCTAGCATGGTATAATAATATAATGTTGAATTCATTTTAGTTTTTAACACTCCTTTTCTTGGTTAGATGCATTAGCAAATAAACATTGACTCCAGTGCTTCAATACAAAGGTTTGACGGTGCAGTTTGATATCGGACATAAATCAGGAGGTCCGTTTCCGATCGAGAACCTTAAGACGGATGGCTTAAAGGGTTGTCTGCATGAACAATGTACCTAATTCTTCTTATATTACACAAAATCATATTCATCCATCTACCAATCAAATCTCAACTCAAAGTCTCTTCTCGCTACTTTTCACGGGTAAGAATCCATATTATCGAACCCGCCCGTGTTGACAACTAATATCTTAGTCGTCGTATCTCCTTTCAAAGCAGGCGCTTGATCCCACAATCTCGTCAATCCATCCCTTCTACTTCCCGGATTGATATATGTCTCCCAGTAGTCCTGCTCGAGTTCCGCCGTACGTGCATATGCAATGGTTTGGGAAAATGTCGACATCCACACCCCGAGGAAAAGTGCTGCCTCAACCAACACAGCATAGTCAATAATAGCTATGGTATCGAATTCCATTCCTTCTAATAGCAAAGATGGGTCGGAGAGAGATGATGCCAAATTCCACTTATCATAAACCCGATACCCTAGTGCCGAAAGGGGCTCACGAAACGTTGAGATGGCTGCCTCATCCCCACAGCTTATATATATGGTCTTAATACCCTCGGCAGCCCCTTGGGTAGTAGATGCAAGCTCGATTTCCTGTTTGAAAAAATTCATTTGATCTTCTCGTGAACCAAAACTTTGGGGCCAATCGCTTTCACCTCGGAAGTGAACTCCAATATATCCATCACGTAACTCGGGACTATATCGCAGCCTCGATCCGAGATCGAGTAATTTCCGATTGTATTTTAGGGTGCGGAAGAGCTCTTTTTGTAGGGTTTGTTCTGAGTCATATGTGTAATTATATGCATATATCGTATCGCCAAAGCCAACCGCGACTGGATGCTCGGCTGAAATGGATGAGAGAGAAAGAGATTCTAAATGCTCGTTCACTGTAGCTTTGAACGTGCCGATGTGGTGACTGGCTTCTCCGTGTTCTCTCTTCTTTATTTGTATGATTCTATCCTCGTCTATTCCAGAAACATCCCCACATTGTCGTATTTCTAGCTCTGGGCAAGTGGAACCCATTTCCTGGAGAAGATACTCAATATCCCAATATACTTCCGGACATAGAGCATTATCAGTGGCGTCGCCGTGCTCAACGAGGTTCTCGGAGTTGCGATGCGTTTGCACTGTGGGAAGGATGATTCCGGAACCAAGGTCTAGTGCCAAACGAAGACAGGTTTGTACACGATTACGGGCATTGTTTAGACCACCGCAGATGGACGTAGAGTTGGGACCACACCAGGAGTGACACTGGAGGTAGAGCCCAGGTTGAAATGTGGTAGTTTCGCAAAGGGAACGGAGAGCGAGGAGTTTGTGTTCGCCCCCTACTTCTTCCACTTCTTTATTGTTCGTATCCTCATGGTTGATGTCTTCCTCCTCGATCATTTCAACATCCGTATCATCATCTCCATTCCGATTTTTCTCCGCACTTTCGTCTTCTTCGTTCTTTTTTCTTTCTTGCTCCTCTTTTGCTTTCCTCTCCTGCTCTTTCTTTTCCTCTTGGATCCTTTTGTCCTCCGCTTCCTTCTCCTCTCTTAATCTTTGCTTCTCCTTCTCCTCTTTCAACACCTTTTCCTCATGCGGACTGGCATCACCGGGCGCACTCTTCCCCCTCCCCATTCCAATTTCTTCTAGTCTTCCTAATTTACTCTCCTCTGATTCCTTGTTCCCTGCTCCGCCGCTTCCACCGCCCCCGCGCCAACCCACTCTTTTAACACCCCCTTCATCCTCACCACCAATCATTGACATTGGGAACTTCGAACTTCCTCTGTCCTTCCTTTCCCCACCATTGATTCCTTTGCCATCATTCAAATGTACTTTCCCCGATATCGAATTTCCATAATACACCACCCAAACAAACAACGAAAATGCAATAATGAAATTATGATATCTAGTCACCATGATTGCAGGGTCGAAAAATGGCAATATATCATAAGATATCAGAGAATCAGGTTTAGAAGTACTGATGAACAGGAGAGAACCATTACAGCAGATCCTTCTAGATTATAAAACATGTTGGTAGTTTCTACAAATTCGGCACGAAAGCTACACAATACCTGATACAATACCTGTTCTCGGAAACAAAGTCATTGTGACTTGAAATCGACAAATGCGTCGAGTACAAGTATAATTGCTGAGAGAAAACAAAAAGTTGAATGGATGCAAACACAAATTGTATGATGCATTGCGAAAACTTTCAGCTTTTTGCGGGAAGGTGGTAGTTTTAATATGGGAGTACACGCTCTGTTCTCGGAAAACTTCACTTGGTTGCGAAAACGACGGAAACGACGAAAGTTGTGAAAGATCTCAAACACGACGAAAAATAAAGCCAAATACGAAAGAACATATCTATTACCGAACTGATGTTTGGAAAACATACTGCGAAACTTTGAAAAGTCTCGTTTGGTATATGTGGAAAAGAAAGAGAAAATAGTGAAGGAATTCGACATTTGGAAAATGCCGGTCTTTCTTGGTTGAGACGATGTCCATGTGTGATGTTTTTGAAATTTTGATGTGCATCAAAGAAGGAGAAAGAGAGAGTCATCACAATAGTTCCTTATTCTTAACAACAGTAAGGAGTTTAAATCCATGTATATCATTATCATTATCATATTTACTGAAAGCCTCGCATGAAATTGTCTCAGATACACATATTTCCGAATTTGGAGAAAAAGCAAACTCTGAATGCGGCATGGCGTATTTCAAGCACATCATCCCTAGAATAGGGGAAATAAATTTTAATTTATACAGTTACGCATCTCAGTAGCTGCTTGTATCTTTTATCTCCATTACATAATTCGGGACAGCTATGTTGGGTAACTACAACATCAGCACGGCCAAAGAAAACTTCCTCAAGGCCAAACCTCGAAAACTGCTATTTCCAGTCATCTATCTCACGATATTCATTTTGTTTGTACGAACTGCAATCGAGCACTCGAGAATCATGGAAATCCATGGAATGTCAGCTTTGAGATCGATAACTCAACTCATGTAGCTCACAATGATCTCACATCAACACTCTCATCAGAAGATCTCGGAGCAAAGCCGCAGCCCCCTACAGCAAACATAACAACCAGCAACAAAGTAGCCGTTATAATCGAAACCCGACGGTCCGGCAACATCATTCCTCTCATTCTCCATTTCAGCGCCGTGCTAGGACCAACCTGGCCCCTCATCATCTACACATCCGCGGAGAACTTCGGATCCTTCTCCACTTCTGCCGCGCTCCTCCGACACCAGCACTCGGGCCGCATCATCGTGCGCTCTCTTGCGGCCGGAACCTGGTTCTACAACTGGGATTCCGTTTCTGCGTTTCTGACGACGCGCTGGTTGTGGGAGGATCTGGCGCCGGCCGAACACATCTTGCTGTTTCAGTCGGATAGCATGTTGTGTGCGAATGCGGCGAGGAGTGTGGATGATTTTATGGAATATGATTTGATTGGTGCGCCTATTGAATCGAAGTTTGGGCAGGGATATAATGGAGGCTTGAGTATGAGGAGTAGGAAAGACTATCTTGAGGGTGTTGGATGAGTGGAAGTATAGTGATAATCCGCATCCGGCGGAGGATCAGTGGTTTTATGCTAGGTGGGTTTTGGTGGTTTTAGACTTGAGCGAGATGTTGTAGATAGTGCTAATGCATGTGTGATGGTCTTAGGTTCAAAGATTTACAAGATCGAGAGATTGAGGAGGGTGTTGAGGATGGAATTAATCTGCCGAGTATGGAGATTGCAAGAACATTTGCAGTGGAGACAATTGATCATCCTCATCCTCTAGGTGCCGATTCCCCTTTTTCTCTTTCGCTTTTCTCTATTTCTTCTTCTCTTTTAGATATAAGAACAAGTATTGGAACTAATGCTCGAGCCAAACAGGTCTCCATCAACCTACAAGATACATTCAGCAACACATGATGAGCTTGGATGAATGGTGTCCGGAATATAAATTGGCTACTACAGATCGGATATCTTGAATTGACTTGGTGGAAGGGAGCCCATAACTGTGCTATCAAAATGGGACGGAATGAAATGGATGAGATATACTTTTGATTTCTTGGGTGTGCATGAAAATGAAGAATTGTATTGTGTAAGATAGATGGATATAAATTGGAAGTTCTCTTTGAGAGTGGAAAATTTTTGACAAATCCGAATTTTAGTATCCTACAAGATTCAGCTGATAGCGAAGAATGAGATTGATAAATAAAGCTTTTTTCTACAAACAACTATTTTTCTTCTAATATCAGATATGCTCACTAGTCGACCCCGAGGCGACCATACCTGGAGCATAGCGAGTTACAGTTGACAGGTGGAAGAACAAAGTTCATTATGTTCCTTTTACAACCTCTCATGTAAGTTTTTAGATGACCGGCCTACTCATTGCTACGGCACTCAATGTCCACTGGAACATGACTCCGATCTTGGAATCAAGTACTCTCTTCATAACACCGGCATTGGCTGCTACTATACATAAGCTAGATATATGCGACGCGTCTATTTTGCAACCGTCCCTCTTCGAAGCAATGGCAAAAAACCCTGAGTATCTAGAAGGACTCCGAAAACTAGACCATGTCATCGGTGTGGTTCTGCCTTTAGCTCATCCATCATCTCGAACAAGATAGGTTCTGTGGTCCCGATTTACGCAGCCTACGGTGCTACTGAAGCTGGCCCTCTTCCTCTGGTCTTGGAAGATCAGGAATATCATGAATATATGACTTTCAGCCCGCTTTTTGGCGCGCAGTTTCGACACGGTACGGACGATCTGTATGAGCTTGTCTTTGTCAGAGATGACGCTCTGTGTGCCTCTCAGAAGGTGTTTTCATATACCGCATTTGACCCAGTGGCCGACTAAAGATTTGATGTCCAAACATCCTACTAAGGAAGGCATGGTGAGTAAATTGAATCTTCTGTATTCAACTTCTTCACAAAAGCATCAGTAAGAACTCACTAATGATGTACCCTTCTTCTGGTGGAAATACCATGGCCGTACAAACTACATCATCGTATTATTAAACGGTGTAAATATTAATCCCCTATTAATGGAAGGAATCCTCATTTCACATCCCAAAGTCGTTTGCAGCCTTCTCACAGGAACAGAAAAGGTAAAAGCTGCCTGGCTAATAGAGGTTGTTCATCCGCCACAGAATGAAGAAGAGACTACTTCCTTGATAGAAGAACTCTGTCCTACTGTCGAGAAAGCAAATGATGCCACTTATCGTACGGAAGGCAAGGTTTCCAAAGATCACATCATCTTCACTTCGAAAGACAAGCCGATGCTGAGAGCTGGAGAAGGATCCGTCCCGCGGAAATTTAACTTGTGGAATTTTCGGCGGGAGCTGGATGCCCTGTATGAATGAGGGTGTATTGTGTGTAAACAATTAAATAGTCCCGGATCCAGTGCTCTTTGCAATTTTCAGAATGTCTGAATGCATGACCCAGACACATTTACACTCGATTTCGGGAATTTCTCTGTTCTGAGTATTTGAGAATTCGATAAACTGAGAGATTTCTTGTATCAAAGCGCTCTCTGGAGCCGGATAAATAGGCGGGAATCTAATCTCAATTCAGAGGGTTTTAGTGAACCTTTTATAATCCAGATAATTAGTCTAGATAGAGGTGAAATTCTGAGATTTTAGCTTTTATATATATTATATATAATATTTATACTGTTTTTAAAAAACTAGTAGCCCCTATTAAGATATCTATGTATATAATGAAATTGATTCTTTAAAATCAACTCTACTATTAATAAATACCGATTTAGATATCTCTCTATTCTCTCTATTCTCTCTCTCATTCTTTCTTTATAACTCTCATTCTTTTTTATTTCCTTTAATTCCATTAACCTTAGAATCTCATTAATATTCATCTCATCTTTCATCTCTCATCTTTCATCTTTTCCCTCATCATATCTTCCATTCTCAATTACTTTCTCTTCTCAGTATATACATACCCTGAAAGAAACCACTTCTCTATTTCTACATCTCACAATCAGATTATAAATACTGATGTAAGATTACCTAGTAGATAAATAGATAGATAGATAGATAGTATATAATCTCCAATCATTCAATAACCTATAACGTGTTTTATCAGTGAGTGGGTCATATCAGTAAGTGGGTCACTTTTATCTCAATTCATTCTCTTCTCTTTTAATATGCGTTTTATCAATAATCTATAATAAATCCGAATAATCAAGAAGCCTGTATACTCCTTACTATTGAAGCTATTCAAAAAAACAAAAAAATAAGTATTCGAAAAACTGTGAAGATATATAATATTCTGAATACAATATTATAGTATAGAATCAATAATTCTATTTCTCATTTCGAATATCAATCTAAATCTAATAATCTTTTAGAATTAAAGAAGAATATTATTTCTGAATATATAATCGATATGGATATAAGAGGATTTTCATTTAAATTAAGAAATGTAGAAGATATAACAAATCATATTCTCGAATCGAAGAATGCAAATTGTATTGGAAAGCTTTGAGTATATCGATTTGTAAAGTGTCGAATCGAATTAAAAATATATTTTAATTGTATTTATAATTTTCAAAGAGTTTTCTGTAAAGATTTTAAGCTTATTGAAGATTGGTTTTGATTGGTTATGAATATGTAAGCGAAATTCGGCATTTTGGATAGCGATTTCTACAACTTCAACGAAACAGGCTTTATAATGGGTATAATATACCCCGGAATAGTAATAACTAGTGTTAAACGAAATGGCAGAAGCAAGGCAATATAATCAGGTAATAGAGAATGGGCTACAGCGATTATATGTGGTAATGGGGAGGGTGAAACTATACCCCCATTTCTAATAGTTCAAGGACAGATTCATCTTTCCAATTGATATACTGAAACCGATTTTCCTGCGGATTAGGCTATTAAATCTATATCTAATGGATGAATAAATAATGAGATGAGTTTAGAATAATTGAAATACTTTGATAAGTATATTAAGAATCGAAGAAAGAGCAAATATCGAATGTTGATATTAGATAAGCATAAAAGCCACAAATTAAGAACTTTTCAAGTATATTGTGAAGAGAACGATATTATATGTTTATATTTATCATTGTATTCAAATTATCTAACTCAATCACTTGATGTAAGTTGTTTTAGTAATCTGAAATATTTATATGGTAATCAAATTGATAAATTTATTAAAGCATATATCAATTATATTTCGAAGGTTGAATTCTTTATAGCTTTTAAAACTGTATATAAAGAATCAATCATTTCTCAGAATATGAAATCAGAGTTTCGAGGAACAGATTTAATCCTATTTAATTCTAAAGCTATACTCTCGAAATTAGATATTCGAATTCGTATATCTATTTCCCTCTCTTTCAATCTAAATCAATAGATCTTTCAAACCCTTTGTAATCCAATTGAAGCTTTTTTTCAATCAACATTAATTAAATCTCGAATAACTTATTATTATTCAAATTCCTTTATATCTATATTTGAGATTATATTAACTTTAATTAAGAGTATAAAAAGATTAGCTTATAAGAATACACTTTTAAATATAGAGATCTATATACTTCAAGCAATAAATAAAATATTAAGCAAGTATCGATATACAAAAAAAACCCAATTGTATTAAGAAGAAGTATTTATTAAACAAAAGGCTTTTAATATATTATCTCAACAAAAAATTGATATTCAGATTCAATATAATGAATATCAAAAAGGAAGAAATCCTAATAGAGAAATATCTTTTAATCAATACTATAGTAAATATAGAAAGATAGGTTATAATACAAGAACCTATCAAAATGATATAATAGATTCTAGATTATTAGAATCTTTATAGTTTCAATCAATTGATATTGTTATTATTGAATAATATGGTTTTGAATAAGTGAATTGAGGTGAAAGTGACCCACTCACTGATATGACCCACTCACTGATAAAACACGTTATCCAAAATAAACCTTATAGAAGAAAGGATCTCGAATCTACAATCTAGGAACAGGGATAGGGGAGGGATAGGGGAGAGATAGTACCCCCGCTTCCGTTGTAAAATTGTAACATACGTATGATACCTACACATCGAAAGGAAGAAATCTCTACAGCCAGCCAGCCAGCCAGCCCATTTGTCATGGAGTATAACGTCTAAAGAAGAAAAGCTGGAAGAAAGGATTGAATCAACCAACCTAGGTACCTAGGTATTCATCTATTACCGATAAGTATTCAAAGACTTTCAAACAATAAGCTGGCACTATTTCAACCATGCAATCACATGGAGAAACTCGCTATCCGCAATCCAATTCACAGTTTAGTTTAATTTGGTTTGATGTGATGTGATGTGATATAATATGATGATATAATATGATAGATTCTCGGGCCCAAAAAACTAAAATGATCAAAATCTGATATCGCTAGCTAGCTTACTCCACGAAATCGTTCTTCACCCAACCCCCCTTCCCGCTAACATCATGGATCAACCCAAACCGCAACATGGACGCGCAAGCAAAAGTGCAAGACACACCACACCCATCAGCTATCCCCCACATCGTATACTCATCGCCCAACAGGACAAGGAGATATAAAGAAGAGAGAAAGAGGCAATCAGGGAAGAAAAGAGGCTTTTCGCTCTCCATCCCCCAAAATCGAATATAGAAGATAAACATACAAGCAAAACGCATTCAAAGGTATTTACCGAATCGATTCCCACGCCAAAGCTCCACCCAGGTTCCATTTCGCATTTCGCTTCCCAATGCTATCCCATTGGAGCCAGGTACCCATTCATTTCCATCCCACCCAGATCGAGATGTCGTACAGACAAATCGACAAATCCGCAACTCCGAAACAAATCCACTCTGATAAGATACTATATTCCACACCAAGGCCCAGATTCTGGCATTTTTTTGTAGAGGAAAAAAAAAGAAACAGAAAAACATTTGTCAAAATGCTCAAGGTTTCATGAACATGCTCAAAGAGAATCACATAACAACGCCACCAACCTCATCTTCAACTTTCTTAGAGTTCTGTGTTGTCCTATTCGAAAGGAGATGTCCGCCCAGCCATACAGTGTAAGTTATATCCCACATCACCCTCATCCCTAACCATCCCATCCAGCCCCATATCCTCCAGATAGATTCCGAACGCCCATATCCTTCCGTGTCAAGGCGCCGAATGAATACCCATCCGCCGACCAAGGCTTGCACATCGGTTTGCGTTTATAGTGTGTGCTTGCCATCTCGTTGGAATTTGCAATTCAACAAAAGAAAAGAAGAGAAATCGACAAGTCATGAGAATAGATTGTCACGTTCTTATGACAATTCCTTCTTTACCATCTCCGGGCTCTCGTCATTGGTAGAATCACTTAAGATTTCAGATTTATCGACAGGCGATTGAGAGCCTCCATCGGCATTCGCGGCTCCATTTGCAGCCTTTGTTCCGCAGCCTTTGACGAGTATGTGTCCTCTGGGTTGGGGTTAGTCTGTGATTTAAGGATGAACATATTGAAAAAGGGAAGGAATACAAACCTTTAATGCATCTTTTCTCGAGAAACTCTTTTCACAATGACCGCATGGGAATGGCTTCACAGATAAATGAATACGCTTATGACGTTTCAAATCGTGGTTGCGGTTGAAAGATTGCGGACACTGATCGCATTTAAATGGACGGTCATTTTGAGGCATCTGTTGAGGATGATGACTGCCATACATTGGCCCTGGCATTTGTTGAGGATATCCCATATTGCCCATTCCGCCGAGGAGTGCCATTTGACTACCAGGTTGGTGGACATTCGACATAATAGGTGCGGCTAAGGTGGGGAGATTGTAATGTGGATATGAAGGACGAGAAGGATAACCTTGGTGAGGTGCGCCCATGGAAGAATGCGAGTGATGAGTTTGGATGGGAGAAATCCGGTTAGAAGGGGCGGAGGAGGTATTGGGAGATTGTTGTGTAGGTGATTGTTGGGCATAGGCGGGGAAATTTGATTGTTGAGGAGTGGATGAAGGGGGGTAGTACTTTGGAGTTGGAGGTGCTCGTCCGCCATAGTTATCGGGAGCTGGCCCGTTGCCCTGTTGGGGTGCTTGAGAGGAGGATTGATGAAGGTTCATGAGATTGTGGCTGGTCATATGTTGCTGCTGGGGATTTTGTGGTGCAAGAGTGGGGAGATTTTGTTGTTGACCACCTGAACCAGACATTGGGACTCCGGTAGAGAATGGGGGAAGGCTCTCAAAGGTAGGTGGTGGCAGTCCTTCTGATGAAGTGGGAGAATGGGGAATTCGTGACCCTGGATAGCTACTCATGGAGGGCGAATATAGTGGTCTACTCATATAACTTTGTTGTTGTTGTTGTTGCTGAGCATAAGGCGCACTCATCGGTGGCGCAGAACTAAATGTGAAGTTGTTTCCGGACTGAGTGTTTGGCCAGAAAGCCGAAGATTGATAGGGAGGTACACCGGCGGTCGAACTACCCGAGCTACCACTGTTGACGCTGGACGCAAGAGGACTTAAGCCGTCATGCGAAACGCCGGCTGGAGGCGTTAATATATTGTTGGCGATAGCAGGAACAGGCTGGGAAGAACTGTTTGTGGTTCCGTGAATATAGTTGTTGGATTGTTGTTGATATTTGTGATGGTGCATTCCAAGGGGTTCTGGAGGGGGAAGCTGGAAGTTGGGAAGATTGGATGCGGCGGGCCGGCGAGCTGTAAAGCTGGCGGTCTCCATGATAATCGTGGTAGATTATTGGAAAGTCCACGATGAAGGATTTAAAGTGATGACGGCTCCTTACTTTTGCTCTGGATCACCAATTTCACGTTGTCGCGTGTGAAAAGTATTTGGTTCGGACGGGTAGATGCACAACCGAGGCGAGGGAACGAGGGAACGAGTAGTGAAAAATGGGGAGTGGGGATAATTCCTTCTTTGCTAACTTGTTTTTCTTTGCTTGTGATTGTGGATGTGATAAGTGATTGTGATAGATAGAGCAAGAGAAGAAGAATCGAGTAAAAGGAAGAAAGCAAAGATTACTTTGAGTCCAAGTCGTATCTTGATCTTTTTGTATATCTTTGGAAACCCTTTGATTTTTGAATATATAGATAGATATAATATAGACGGATCGGAGCCAAAAAGACGGTGGGATATTGGAGATCAAGACAATCCGACAAATCTCGTAGGTTCGTTAGGGATTTTGGTAGTGTATTTACTGGAATGGAGAATGTGGAGTTGTCGATCACCTGGATGGCGGCCGGGGAGGCGTCTGCTTGATTTATGTAGGTTATTGGGTCTGGGAAATGGTCTGTGCTGATGGAGTAGTGTGGTGTGGTGTGTGGACTTTCGTAGGGTAGTGAAGTGTGGGTTGCAGATGCGTTTGGCTGGATCTTTCTTGGTCAGAGCTGGAGGGGTGAAGCAGTCCTTTTAATGGTAGTATGGTAGTATGGTTGTATGGTTGTCTAATGGTTGTCTAATGCTGGATCGATTTGATTTGATTTGATTTGATTTTCCTGGGCGGCCTCGTGGTAAAGGGAATACCGCTTAGGGACGGGGGGATGGTTTGGATCAAGTGAATAGATAAACAGATAATCAATAAATCAATCAAAGTCGTTGGTAAATCGGAAATAGATGATGGATTGGAGACATGGAGATGTATATAAATAAATAACAAATAAATAAACAAATAAATAAACAATGTAACCAGAAATATAAATAAACTGCGTTGTATGGATTGCGTACAGACCAATATAATATACCAAATAAAGATAATACCATCAACGAGATGTTGAGCTCGCTGGTCGAAGGGTAAAAGTAGAATGGTAAGGGGAAGGGCACTAGTATAAGGCTAGAGTAGCTTCCAGAGTAGCTTCCAGGAGTCCCAGCTATTGCAAAAATAAATCAAAAAAAAGAGAGTTTCGTGGTTTGGGGCGATTAGATTAATTTAGTGTCATATGGCTGGGTACCTCCGAGCTCTTGGGAGCTAAAAACTAGTTAATAAGGCCAAGGGATCATAAGTGTGCTCGAGGAAAGATTACACTAGAGTCAAAAAAGACATGGGGTCCTGCAACTGCGATTGATTGGGACCGAGAGTCGACGGAGCGAGGGATGCGGTAAGGATCGAGGGTCGAAGGTTGAAATGTTAGATGCTTATTATATGCTGAAGGGTTGTGGGTGGTTGAGTACCTAGAGTAGTATGCGGAGTAGCTCTGGAGACTGGGCGAAGCTTCAAGGTTTCAGGTTATTGTTTCTCGATGGAGAGTAGCTCGATGAATATTGGGAGCGATAGGATTCCGTTCTAGTATAGTGTGATATTGATTTGATTTGCAATTCTGCGCTGGATTCGATTGGTGGGCGGCGGAATGATTTGCTTGATATGACAGATTGGTCGGATTGATCGTTGGTATTGGTTTACGTGTAAGTACGGTAGGTCGTCTTTGATGTATTTGCAATGTTAGGTTGCTGCTTGTTGCTGATCCGGTTCCTTTCGATACTGGGTCTCGTAGGGGATATCCGGACCCCATATGCGATGTCCAGCTGTATGTAGGATGTATATGTACTGACGTCCGAATATGTGAAAGAGCAACAGAGTCACAGGTAGATCGGACGAGTAGGCAAGCTGGATCCAAGATGAGATCGAATGAAGGGGTTTGTCACTTGTATCATTTGGAGAAGTGACATAGGGTGGACTTTTGGAGATCTCAGATAATATGATGGAATTACTACATATCTGATGAATATACAGAGTAGGATCGATGGATTAGGGATCAAATTATTCTTTTCGCTTCGTCTCGTCTCGTCTCGTCTCGTCTTTCTATACTTTGTTCAACAGCAGCTCTGGAATTGGAGTTGGACCCGAATTTCGACAGCTGTGCTTTGCTATGTTTCTGACATGTTCAAGGGTTGCTGCTGCTGCTGAATAATTTTAAAGTGCTTACGTTCTTCAGAGTTGTAGAGGTATTCCGACCTGGGATGTTCGCATTCAATATTCTACTTTCTTATTCTTCTTCTTCTAGGTGTCGGCATAGATAGGTAGCTAGATACAGTTCAATTATAAAATTGTATTGTATCACGATCGTACAGTTATCAAGGGAGGGGGAATACCTATTCGTCCTCACATTGATTGGATCTTATTTATTCATTTTATTCTCCTTTAATCATTAAATCTTTCCTAACCCTATGTCTCTTTTTCCTTCTTTCTTTCTTTTATGCGATGAACAAGGATTGCACTTGGTAAGATATGCATCACATTGCTTTTGATCGTTTCTTCTACTTTGTAGCTAATGAAAAGCTTGACTTTTCTATCATATGATGAAAAGACGGGACAGATACTGAGAGTTCTCCGTGGAGAGCATCAGAGACGGTATTGTATAGTATTACCAATTATCGTATGGTATTGCTGAATAGCTTCACATTATCTGTTTACTAGTCGCTCATGTCCCACTACGCATACTCTGATGGTAATCTTCGAGCTCATAGCAATATCCCCATACCAATAATCACCCCGTCGGCTCAAGTCCACGCGATTACTGAAAAAGGTCTCGCCTGGAATAATACAGTTCAACTCATCGTTCCCCATGCTCCATTACCAGGATTTCCCCCCAGCATTTTTTTCGGGCGTATGCGAGTATGTCCCAAAGGCGTTCTGGCTGAGCTATTTAGCTCGGGCGGCTTGAAGCTAAGGCGTGCGAAAAACAGGATGAATAAGAAAAAAATTAACCTTGGGAACTTGGGGGAGGGGGGGGAGGAAATGTCAGTTTGACCTGCACATTTTGATTCTAATGCTCAAATTAAGGATTTCCAGACTTCTGGCTGGTGTGAGATCAAATTGGCTGTAGCTTCTTTCTTTTTTTACGATGCATATGATACGAAAAAAACTCGTTATTGGGGTATTCTCATTCGAAATGATTACCATATATTTTTAGGTACCTAGCGATTAGCCTATCCCAAAATCCTCGAATCTTAGAATAAGAATGAACAGTAAGTAAGCTGGGGTGTACGAAAAGTCAATAGACTAGACCCTTCAAGTCGTAACATTTATTCTCCTACGTCTCATTGTTCACGTTGTACACCAATTTTCCCGTCGTGCTTCTCTCTTGCTTCATCCTGTACAGCATTCGAGAATGGGAAAAGATCTGGGCATGACCATCGGACTCGAGAAAATATGCAGCCTGTAGGTACAAGACCAGACCAGGGCCATGTATGTCAGTATCGATTGCGATGATCTGGGATGTTTTCTGTCATATTTGGGAATGGTCGTATAAGTATGAGTATGAGCATATGTATATGTATATGTATATGTATATGTATATGTATATGTATACTCTAGATTCTGTCATTTCCCAAGCGCTTCTTGAACGAATAAAAAGCATAGGTGGCACCCTCGAATGTTTTTTTCTTGGGATAATACCAAGACAATTTGGGTAGTTGTCAAAGACATGTGTGGTGAGTGACAAAGAAAACATCCGAGATACTTGAAGCTTGTCCTTCATTGGGGTGGTGTCGTGTTCGTGTTCATTTTCGATGTTCATCGATCGTATCATTATAATTATCACCATCGCTATATTTCCTTCTTTTTTCCTCGCCTTCACGGTACTTGTGTTGAGTTGCTATGAGTAGGTAGGTATTTGGTATTTGTTCCTGTCTAGATAACGCTGGGGAAGGACTTACTTAGCTAGGTAAGGAGTTGGGTGTTTTGGTCTAAAACATAGGTTACAATACAAAACAATACATCTTAGTTCAAGACTCAAAATCTAAAATGTAATAAGATAAAAATATTTCCTCCTCGAGACAAAAAAGAAAAGAAAAGAATGGGCCATCCTGGAATTTTGGGATGCACTGACCAGGGGTCTAATTGATTGGCGTCTTTAAGCTTCGGGGACCACCCACATTGATCCTCGTTTCCATGTAAGCTTGTTTTTTATGGCTTACTCACTGCTGGGATTGGCGTAGGGGAGAAGGGTTGGAGGAGGTGGTGGTGGTGTTTGAAAGAGCAAAGTAAAATGGAAACGGGTTTGGATTTGGATATGGATATGGGTTGGATCTCACTAGACGATAGGATTCATGAATAATGAGTAGTCATCAAGCTGATGATGAGTATTTTGGGGGTCAGATATTGTGGTAATCCTCTAAAAGTGTAGATCGTCGCTGCGACATATTTTAGTATCTGACTTGATATATATCTATGGTGACTTGATGACATACATCTATTCTTATCCAATTCTTTGGTCTAACTCAACAACGACAAAAAATCCTTCGCTTCAAACCAATGAACAAAATAACCTTTTCCCTTCTCCATGTCCCCTCAGAGTACTCAGATGACCTCGTTATGATCAGGCAGCATTTAATGGTCCTAAAATACATTTCAGCTGCTGTTCTGTCGAACGTCCATATACCCATCAACCAAATATCCCCAATCTATCGAAAAGACTTGGCATACCGAGTAAACACAAATAGATAACCCTGAGACTGTTATACTATACCACAATCTAATGCGTGACTTTGAACTTCAGCTCAACCCGCTAGACATACCCTTTCAGACGAGGAAATCTGAGTTTAGCGAGAGCACATAAAGCTGCTACATCGCAGACAACTCCCAAAATACAAGATATTTGATATACAGGACAGGATCGGTGTTCAGCGATGTTCGCTCGGTGACCTTTGAAATGTTTCATTGGCTGAATCGTTTATTTTGCCTGATTGGGGTTTGGTGAGTTTGTGATGTGATAGATGGGGGTCTAGACCGTTTGTTTGAATCTGTGTTCAAAATGTTTACAACTCGATTTCGATACTGTCTATCTTATATGAGTCTGAGCTTCGATGTGATGTGAGAATGAGGTATTTTACTTTGTAGATATTCAGATTCTTTCGTGGATTGGAATGGAATGGAAAAGGAGAAGAATGTATGTGATATATGTGATGTGTGTATATAAAAGTACCATGTAAGGACGGAAAAGATCAAAGTGTCCTTATGAAGGTGCAGTAGGGTACAGTGCCAATCAACTGAAAATGGTACCCTGCCCAATGTCAAAGTAAAGTGTACACACCACCTCGCAAGAAAATCCATACAAGGCAGGTACCACAGTAACCCCCTCCAAAATACCAATAAGGTTATTCTCATCAAGAGAAGATAGATTTGTGGAATTCTCCAATGGTTCTTGGGTTCTTCTGTACCACATTTCGAAGCACAGTACCTGAATATCTACAACACTGGTATACGCCCGGTATTCTTCATCATCCGCATGTGCACATATGAGTTGGGTAGCATTTCTCGCTATCCACTTCCACAATCATCATCCGACGGTAGAGGCGACCGACCGAACGATCGATGGTAATAGATAGTATTATGGGGGCTTCAGGTTTAATTTTGGGGTACGGTCGCTACACATCGCGGCTTACGGCTCATCCCTATCATTACCCCTACAGTGGTTCCAACAGGTACGGTGGTCGTTCAATTCCGGGGTGAATGAAGGGGTAAATGGGAAAGCTAAGTAAAATCAAGTATTGATCAGCCTACCTTATTAATCCTAGAGCGAACAAGCATATCTTCGCATTTCACGGGGGATAGGGAAACGGGAAATCTCCAATTTGGATGGGAGTGACCATTTGACCGTTGGATACTCCCCTTTGCGCTTCTTTCGTCTCATTGTTTCGGCATGTACGATCTCACGATGCAAGTCCTGAAGTATCAAAACAGTAAGACGGGCTTTGGCTTTCTCCATTTGAACCGGAATCATACCCTGGAATACTGATGCCTAACGTAAAAGCGCAGGAGGGGGAAAACTTCCCGTTTCCTCGTATCACCAACATTCTCGAGATTGGAGGTAATCAATGTCTGGATTGATCCGATTGATCGACTCTGCTTGCATCATATCCCACTCCCGATTATCAGTTCTTTTTGTTTGGAGGAGGGGAAATGCCAATAAACTCATTTCTTGGGGCAAATGATGATATTGATGAACCGTAATGCATTCCTATTGAATGACTAACTACCAAGAGCAGGATGATACGAGTAGGATGATTAGTTACCATTATGCTTGTTGTGATTATCGTACATCAATACTTACTTGCCCTATCTTACCAGTAAATCCCACTCAAATCGAAAATCCTTTGACCATACCTATCTAGCTACTATGGATCCGCTATAATATACAACATCGATATCCCTAGGAATTTTCAGCTTACATTCGTAACTGCAACACGCTTCTCCTCTACACATTCGGTACCCGGCTGTTGCATTGCAGTTTCTCACTGCATGCTTTACATACCTACTCTATGTATGTATGCATGCATGGTAAATAGAAGGGTTTGATGGAGACATAAGCGATGCCATTCATCATGCGTTCTCTCAGCAGCCCTTCCCAGCAAAGCGGGTGTGGCAGATGTGGTTTTTGAATTTTCCCACATCTGGTGGCTTTCCACCTTTTCCATCGATGGCTTTTCTACAGATACTCTAAATTATACCCATGGACCTTCCAGAAGATTGACAAGGAAAAAATCGTGGGAGTGCCCGTCACGTACCACTGCATTTCGGAATCCTTCTGAATACATTACAATTTAACCTACTACATACAGGATGCTTTGTTGCGAGCGTGCCTTACACCACCCCTCCAAACTTTGAGCTCCGAAGACTTACATGAAAATCGTCTATGATTCCCTGCTAGTGCCGCAGACTTTTTCGACATTGCTTGAGGAGCCGCGTACATTTCCCTATAAAAATAAGCAAGAGCATGTCTTGGCGCTAGACTCTAAATGATTTGCTAACTACAGGTCAGGATTCACACGATGGTAGTACAAGATTTGAGATTTTCTCTGGCACTGTAGAAGCGCTTTGATGGCGAGATGTCATAGACGCATCCTGGAATGCCATGTGTACTGAATGTCTATGGCTTCTAGGCTGCAATCTTGTGGATATGTTCTGGGGCAAATAAGCCCAGATGCAGATGGAGGGGTCTAATTACATACCGCTTTCCTTCGCCCCCAATGATCTCCTTCGATATAAGACTTGTGTCGGTTGATACATTTGAGATACTGAATTTAGTCGTTGGCACAAATTTTTGATTTGCTTGGTTACCTAAGTAGGCGTCGAATACATCGGAGATTATTGAAGAATTTACTGGAAATAGGTACATTTCCTAAGTACATTGGACACAGAATATAGCCGCTGGATTGGTTACAAAGGTACCTGGCTGGTACTTATGATATGACATTTGCGGCTGCGAATAATATTGGACTGGTACTACTGAACTAGTTCTGAACTTGTGAATTAGGTGATTAGTTTACCTTTGTAATTAATATCCCGATGTTACCGTCACACTCTTTCACTGAAGGATACCTTTGTACGCCTTCAACGTGAAAGAAAGAAGGGAGAGCGAAAGCGAGAAGGAAAGCCACCATTCACTGGCATGTCAATGTAGAGAAACCCACGTTCTTGTTACGGATGAAAATCATGAGATGCATTGGATTGACAGCTTAATTGCGGGGGAAAAGCTGAAAGGACGAGACACTGACAGATGCACATGGTCACTGTGGCACTTCAAGGTTCATCGTTGTTGTATTCTATGTTTCCGAGATAATGCTACGCTTCTATTCAACATGTTCAAAATACACTAGCACCGTCTTGTAGAATTATGAAATCTATCCTATGACACTTTGCTAACATGATGTAGCACATTCCAAATGGGTCATGCATTCAAAGGAAAATGCCGGTCTCATATTTCAAATGGAACGCCAAAAGTCAGCCGCACCGTGTATACTTGCAGAGGGCGGTAGAAAGCCTTCCGGAACACCTGACTGTGGTGGAATGGGCTGATAACGGTGAAGACATGATATTGGGTGTCATATGCTACTTGCTTCAAGGAGGAATCGAAAATCGAAATCTTCACCCGACGCGCATCATCCTATTTCAGGGCTCCAGATCATTCACTCCCTAATGTTTATTAGAAGGGGGGATTTGGTTTGCAAGTGCAGGTGCGAAATTCACACGTCTGGGCTTGCTACCTGCCCCCTGAATATAACGGGTGGAATGATCATGCATTCCTTCGATGGAACGCCTTGTGACATAGAAAATGGCCTCACTTTTGTGGCTACACAATTCTTTGAATGTCTACCAGAGAGCATCCGGAATCCTGTCAATGACATTACGCCAGACCAGTTCTGTGAATGAACCAAGAATGGTAGGGCGAGAGATGCGACAAACCATTTCTTTCAACTGATTGACTTGTGGTCTTGCTAGCAGCTACCCGAAGGGGAGAAATTGGAATGCAATCAATGTGCCCAGTGAGCCGCAGGTTCCTTAGTCTCGTGTAATTAAATTTGATGTTGCTCACATAGTAAGTGAGCTCGAAACAACCATTCCAGCACTCGAGACTAACAATTTGCAAGGAAGATGTCAACACTTGTTCTTCTGGTTATGCCGAAAAGACACTCCGTTGAAGAACTTTTCGTTCTTTTTCAAATAGTCAATGATGTCATCGATCACATCACACTACATATCCAATTTCCTCAACTCAGACCGTCTGTCGCTTTCAAAGTGAAGGGTTTTCCTTTCGGGCACGCTACCTCAACATCTAACGAAACCGCCAAACAAGACTGGAATAGACAGTGCGGTAAACTACCGCTTCGACCAGACTGTCGGAACTTGAGAGGAGATTCTTGTCATTGATTGGTCACTGGGAACGACAATCGGAAAATTCCCATCTAGTTGGAATAAGTGTATTTATTGCTTTGTATCCAAGCGCTTCTCGACGTGCCAAACTGTCATGCTAACACGGAAATTTCAGAATCGTATCATCATGCCCAACTAGCAACTCCCATCAAATATCGAAGAATTATCAACAAGGCCGATACTAACTCCCAAAACGATATATCTCCGAACCGTTTTGCTGCAAAGCATGGAACGATTTGGGCTAGATATGTCACATACCATCCACCCATGTAATTTCACTTCGACTCCCCCAGTCAGCTTGCCTCACGTCTTCAACAATCCACCAGTCTGGTACTCATACTATTGACTAGCACAGGAACAAAAAGCCTATTAACCGGTAGATGGCTGTTTTTGGCATTAGAAGGCTTTCGGCGTGGCCGCTAGCTAGGAAGGATGTAGTATCAAGCATGCATCAACTTGTCATTACCCCAATATTTCGCACCCACGTCCACTTTCTTCACTTGGAAATTCTGCTATGTCCCTGCACTGCCCCGTGTTGAGCATCGTGTGCGGTGTCTACACGCACGCTTGTGAGTATTTGCACTTAGTCTCACGATAGTGTTGCCAGCTAAAGTCTAACGAAAACGCCGAACACACCAAAAAAACCCCGAACAAGACACAATCTGGAGAAAGCCCGAGCTTACTGGTGTAAGTCGTCGCTTTCCTTTTGCTCACTCCTTAGCATTTACACTTTCGAAACTAAATTTCATGCATGCACCGTGCGGATAGTCCGGGTCTAGATCTCAGTAGATCCATCGGCAGCTCTGATTCAGCGTCGGGACTTCGCCTCCCCTGGTCACTCGTGCATGGATTTTCCTCACAAATCCATTGTCAACGTGGTGAGATCTAGATTATCGAACCACCAGGTTGGATTTGTACCCATCTTCTTTTTTCTTCTTCTTACGGTCGCCTCCGGAGCTAGCGTCGTTATCAATCAACAATTCAGCGTTTGCACGTAAACAGTCGCGGTTCAAGTCTCAAGCTAGACGTACACCCCTAGGTAATCCCCGTCAGAGCTACATGCCCCAAAGTATTTGAATTGACAAGCGCGCACCGCGTGCGTAAATTTTAGGTTGAGCTACCTATTAGAGTTTTTGTTTCTAACCCATGACGGCCGGTGAGAAGAGTCTGAACGCACGCACACACGCTAACCGTAGCCAGATTGCTGGGAATTGATGTACATATCTAGGTAGTGTGTCACTGGGCAGTCTGAGGCTGTGCAATCAATAGTCACTCGTGAGGGGAATCCCGATACGAGATGATAAGCAACGATTATTAATTGTACGGGAATTGAATTTCTTGTTTTGCCATATGTATATAGGTGTCTTTCTAGTACATAACATTAATATATTTGGAAGAAAAATTAGGGTGCAGATGAGGATGAGCTATGAACACTGTGCGTTCGAACTGCAGTCGTTGTTCTTAGGTACTCGAAGATAAAATCTATGCTCAATTCAATGGATCCGATGGACTCGGAGAAAGTAAAAGTGGTAGAGTGTCGTAGTTCTCCTTCTTTCCCGTCTTACTAAAGGGATTCACAAAGTATTGAACAAATTAATATGAATTTATTTCGCTGCATTACCATATCCATTTCCATCTCCTATTCTACTGACCTACAACTTCCATGATTTGGCATCGATTCCATTTTCTCTCACATCTTCTTCATTCTCGCCTCATTCGCTAAGCTATTCTCACACCCCAAGCACCAAGCATCATGGAACAAGAAAATAAGCGTGAGCATGCAGACGAAGCTAACGACACACCCACATAAATATATCAACACTCCTCGGAATTTGGCACCACCCGATCTTCATCATCTTCAAGCTCTTCAAATTCACAATATCTCCGTGAAGGAATTTGCAGCACTGAATGATTTATATCAATAACAATCATATAGCGCCGAGGTTTCAATATCGATCAGATAAATGCATATTTCACTACTTACTTCAAATCCCATTCTTGACTTCTGTTTGAAAACCATGATTCCTTGTATGCGCGACCGATGTTTTTTCTTTTGTGGCACAATCTGGATTGGAAAAAAAAGGCACATCATAAGCTTTCTTCCCCCATCCCTCTCTCCCGTTCTTCATTTGTCCGATGAATTCAAACTTTCAGTATTTTGGACTTCTCGGCCGGCTTGAAGCGTATACAATGAAGAGCGTTTTTAGCTTAAGTACAGGAATAAGCAAGATCTTGTTCTGTTTATGAAGCCGAGATGACTTTAAACAATGATCTTTGAATCTGGAATGTTTTTGCTAAGCCGGACTTTTGTTCACAATAAAAAGAGGGTTCGGAGCAAGTAAGCATCAAAAAGTTGCATAATATTCGACGAGGAACTGGAATATACCAAAAGCCATATTGGAGATTTGGTGGCCGTGAGATTAAGGGCTCCTTTATATTTCACAAAAAGATTGTCGGGGAAAGTTCCACGAGTCTCTCTTAACAGGATATCTGTTAATCATAGCCCGACTATGTATTTTATGTTAGGTCTTTGCTAGGGGGCTATTAGGCAACTACTCCTTGCAAGAATGTTAAAATGCTCAGAAGAAGGATGAATGCTTTTTGATCTCGATTGCGGAGAAATTCGCTATTTTCGAAAGTTCCGGGATATATTGTCAACATGTAGCACGCCTTACTACCAAATTTCAATCAAAGGTGTATATAGAAATACTCACATTTTGTTTTATCCATCTTGGTTCAACTACCGAACGTCTTTCGAACTCAGATTCCTGTACTCTCTGCGTGGAATAGGTTGTGTCTAGCTTCTGGATGATAGAATTGAAATGATCAAGATTCTACAAGTGTAGCTGGTGGAAGGCAATGAGATATTAAAAGCTTCTTGTTTATTGTTTTTTCTCGGCACTAAACGGAGAGGAGAGGGCGAGAGGGAAATGACTATGAAATTCGGTGTATTTCGTTTGTCGAAGTATGTTTGGGCGAAGGCAGGTTCTATTGTGAATAATCTATATTGAGGTTTCAAGACAGGAATTTTTACAAAATTATTCCTGGGATTTTAGGGAGTTCGAACACGGAGGGAGGAAGGACCATTTTACATGCAATAAATCTTGTGGCTCAAATGGAGGGGGATACTGGTGCTCGAGCGATGTGCGATAGGTTGTGAGAGCTCCAAAAATGTATACTATAGGCTCTGGTAGACCTGCCATTCCCATTTAGTGACATCTAAAATATTCTCATGACGTGACAAACCTGTTGATCCAGACGTATGCAATATCGCAAAGGGTCAATTTGGTTCACTTTTCAAAGTAGCAAGGAATGGATATTCTGGGACTTTCGACTGCCCAATCCAATGTTCAACCCCCTCAAAGGGAATGATTCGCAGATTACCTTTGATTGACAGCATGTTAAAGGAGGTACTGATGGCAGGAAGATCTGTCGCAGCTAGGAGAACCCTACACTCTGTAGTATCGAGTAGTTTGAGCTGTGCTTCGTCTGAGTTTTTAACGGAAATCAAGAGAGCCTTGTATAATGTTAGCCGTCAGACTTGAGATTTGGCCATGATGATAGAGTCGTCTGATTACCTTTTGATTGGTTTTCGCAGCAGGTATGGCTACAATTGTGTACCGAATATCTGGAGGACCCAAGTATCCCAATGTATCTAAACCTAAACTCTTTCCAAGAGTCTCTTCAATCTACCAGGCACATTTGTTGATTGAGTTGGCGTAGTCGCCGTATGACACCATGCTAGTAGTGATCCCAGCCTTCTTGTCTGGATTGATGAGAACACAGAAGAGCCGGTCCGGCTCAAGACGAGCTCTACTATCAATGACAGTGGGTAAAAGCATGTTGGCTTCCTCGTTGGGGGGTTCAAGAAAGGTCGTCATTTTCAGCTCTGATCTGTGCCGAGCCAGCGCATGAACTCAATCTAAACCTAAGAAAATATTGGTGAGAAGGGGATGAGAATCGTTCAGAAAGGTGTCTGTCATATTCATATTACCAGGGCGAGATGTAAAAAAACGTGGGGGAATCTCCTTGACCCCTCAAGCAAACGAAAGCACTTCAGGGTATGTTGCCTAATCTGGCAAGCAATAGTTCTTTGCCACGAACTTGCATTCAAATTATGGCGCGGCGTGCCGCTACGTCTGCTTACTCTAATACGCTTGTTGTCCGACGAAACTACTGAGCTTCGATTGAAGAGAAAAAAAGCATATGTAAAAGGAGATTCCAGAATGATCTTCTCTTACAAACCTGCATCATATTCAATTTAGGATCTTAATTTTGTCTATGGCTCCTATCCCGGAATTCAAATCCGCTTTGGAGGCTTCCTCGTATCAAAGCCTCGATGGTGGACCTGCTTACTCCCTTCTTCGTAAGAAGGCAGTAGATATGGCCATCGCTATGGGTTATGATTCCAGTACTATGGGAGAATGTGGTGTGAATTGGTCCCATGACCACGATCCGTTCAAACATGTCAAAAACCATGCATATCCGCATTATGTTAACCCATGCAACTTTCGGGTATTCCAGTCGTTCGAAGCACAACTGGGCAAAAGATTCCAGGATCTTTTAGATACTCAACACATCGGTGTTATGGTGAAGACATACACGATTGATCTCAAGAGAGTTGTGAAATTTCCAGACTCGGTATGTTACTAGCACAGGATGTTTTTGGCTCCAGACTGATTGTAAGCCAGCTTATTGTTGCATACCATATTACTGAGGTTTTACCCGATCGTTATTTTGGGGTGACATTAATATGGTCACTTTGGAAACAGGCTATTGTGGCTGACTGCAGAGGTTATGTGGTGTTTTTTGATTACGATCGAGGAGTGCCGGCAAATTTGGTCGAGGCCGGTGGCGTGTATAAGGATTTGTACGACGCGTTAGTTGAGCGAAAGGAAAAGGAAATAGCCATTGCAGCGAAATGGGAGGAAGAGCACCCCAAAAAGTCAAGGCAGCTCTTTAAACCTCGCTCTTCATTGTTTTGTTGTAGTCAAAATCAACCCGACAGGACTTTTGAATATTTCCCACTCCAAACACCCGCAGTCTATTGTCTTCTACACACAAGAATTCCAGAACAGCACCTTCAATGGGGAAGTTGCCTTGATAATGTGTAGACCACTCGAAACTTGAATCATAATTGTCTTTCGAAATTCGATTTTGTGTGAGAAGATCACTTCATGTTTAAGCTGCCGAATGATGTTGTCGGTTGCAGGTGCAGGCAGGTGGGCTTGACTTACCTACGCCACACGTGGCGTAACATAGAGACAAATTGGAACTAGGTAGGTAGGTCCACGGGTACCTAGGTATCATTTGATAAAGTCGCGGCGTTCATTCATTCATCCAAATCCTTTCTCCTCCCTCAAGAAAAACCGACCGAATCCCAGAATCTCCAATCACAACATCCACAGGTAGATGAAGAAATACCCGCAAAACAAACACCGCAATAGATAAGATCTCTAGGTAGGTAATCTTACATACAACTACCTAGGTAGCCATCGATTTTGCTAGGCCGCTATTCCTGGGTAGGGACCTACCTATGATAAACTACAATCCCGGGTCCCGACACATTAGTTCTCACTAAGCCTTATTATTATGTATCTATGTATATATGTATGTGCTTGCAAGATGCAACAATACGATACGATACGCTATGATATGATAGATACGATAATTCCACCAAATCTTCCATCCTGGGGTACAGTACGCTACGCTACGATGCGGTATGCTACAGACGGAAACGTGCATGCAGCAATCATCAAGCATCACGCCACAGGGTACGTTTAGTTGACAGGTACCATACCCCCAGAATCTAATCATTAGAACTCTCTCCCCAAAGTCAAATTTTAGTGGAGTGAAGACGATATGATATGAAATGCAGAAAGAATCCCAAGGATTGGAAAATTCACAAATATACTAATTATCCCCCCCTTTTTCCCCGCCTTGTCTCTCTCCCATGTGCATGACCTTTCCTTTCCGGTATATAGTATACTTACTACCTAGGTAGCCATTACCCATATAGGATAGATGGATGGGCTCGGATGGGGAACCGCATTACATGCATTGCATTGCCGTGATAACCGTTTTTGTGGGTTTGTGGCGTTTCTGGGGCGGAGACGAACGAACGGGCGGATGCCGTGGGATGGGGATGGACTGGATTTACAAGGCTTCCATTAACCTGGAGCATGGAAATTCGTGGTGGAGATATGCTTGGGTGGATAGTATGCATGATTGTGGAGTTGGTGGAATGCTTTGTAGATCGTTGTTGTTTATTCGAGTGTGTCTACTTTTGACTCGGCGAGTCTGCATAATAAGATTGAGAGTAATATAAAATCCCATCTATGGTGGGAAAAACATCCTCGATGATCGGGAGCTGGGTAGTATTATCACCTTCAAGAACATTTGCTCAAGTACCTAGACTATCATATTCTCAATCCCATGACGATCAGCATCTCTCTTTCCCAATGAGGGGATTGGCATCACACACCCACCTACGTAGGAGGCAGTAACACAATACACGACACTCGATGCGTAACGAGAACATATAACTCCAATATCAACTCCACAATGCTACCATAGGAACTTCTCCTAATAACAACACAAAGCTATTCACCTTTCAAGTCCCCTCCAGTAAACCAATGTCGAATCCGTTGGATGCGTAGAATGAAAGCTCTCATGTGAAAGATGTCTTGATTATGCATACCTAGGTATATATATACGTACCTATGTATAACTATGTAGGATTTCCAGGGGGAAACATCATCACGGATTTCACCATGTCTATGAAAGAATTTTACCATAATATACCAGCTGTACAAGTCACATCACCAAAAGCATGAACATATACCCATCAACATGAATCAAAAAAATCAGATTTTCTAAGTACACGAGCGAAAAGAACACATTTTCCCCTATTCGAAAGTAAAAAGAAAATTAATCATCTTTAACGCTCTTCCATCTCTCTTTGGTAATAGACTCGGACCGCCTTTTGACCTCCGTCTATCATAATTTCTACCCCTTTTTTTGCGGCTGCGTGAAGAATATTAAGTTACTTTTTACAACTCCTTCATGCAACGCAACTCGAATATCCACCACTCTATGAAAATGCCAAAGAAATTCACTATACTGAACAAAATATATCTACAAAAAAAGCAGGTGCCATCCAAATACTGCAATGTGGTAAACCTGGATTTCAAGTGTGTCCAATCTTGGGCGAGTGTAGAGAGATACATCCCCATACGCAAATGTCCAAATTGGGGGTTATTAACGATATAGAATATCGAAAATTGGCGGACGCCACGAGTTCGGGTTTAAGAAATAACGGTGTCGGTTATCATCGAGTTTACTGTTCTCACCATCATTCTCTTCTTTTCTTCGTCCATGACGAGAACTCCACGAACTTGAAGGACGGAATCTAAAGTCTCTACAACTTTATGAAAGCTGCTTGCCGCACCTCTTTCCTGTGTGATTCGTGCTACAGCGAGATTTATCTTTCTGCCACGGTCCAGATGTTCGAAAACCGTTAATATCTCAGCGGCGAATGAGACCTCTTTCAAGTTCAAAACTATTTGATGTCAGTAAAATGTTGTGGAAAACTCACGAGTAAGACTTACAGTTTTCTGAGCCGACTTTGCCAAAGACTATGTTCCTCTGCTTATCAACCTGAACATCTTTAATGCCATATCGTTTCCAGTCTTTGAGCACCTTGGCAATCTCCAATCTTGCTGTACGTCTCGAAACGGAGAAGCAGATGAATTTCGAAGCGGGCTTTACATGGAACAACTTGGCTAGCCAGTTTTGTTGAGGCTCTATTTGTCGTGCTCGTGTGGTCTGATTAATACGATTTTGGCGACTCTGTTGTCTGGAATCTGCAATAGAATCTTGAATACTCATCTCCTCGTCGAACATATCATGTGCTGTCGACCTGTTAGTCTCATCAACATCAAAATGTTTTAAATTTAACTCACTAGCAACAGTCATGCCGGTTTTTGGTAACTTTTTCTTGAAGAGCCTACCAAGAATGGACCCCTTTTTCTTTGTCGGTGGAATCGGTGGAAAATCTTCTGCTTCTGACTTTCGACCACCACTCTTGCTTGATGACTGGGACAATAAAGTATCATTTCCTACAATCGATGAACTTCTGGATTCGCCTTCATCACTGGCCTTGGAATTGCGTCTAAACCAACCTGATCGCTTTTTCAATATCGTTCCCGCGTTACTATCCTGAGCATATGGATCATCAAGGTTGGAGTCTTCATCAATACGAGATAATTCTGGTCCGACATCTGCCTTGGAGCCGGCATAATATTGGTGATGCAATCCCTGACCAGAAGATTGGTTCTTGAGAGAGTTGTCAAAAGATTCTGGTCCAGATTGTCCCTTTGTCTGGCCGCCTTGTGAGCTTTTCTTCCTAATCGTAAGAGGGGCTGGAGCTTTAACAGGGCTAAAAGATGCCGCGGAAGCATTAACCACCCGGATTGTTTCTCTTTCGTTGAAAAACTTGGAATTCTTCTTCAATGTACGAGGTTCAGGAGCTGATGCGATGCGGTCAGATTCGACTTTTCGAGGGGATGCTTCATCTCCATATGCCTCATTAATCGCAGGCAATGGCCGGGTGTAACTCTTCTGTTTCGTTTCTGCGGGTGCAGAAACTGCGCGGCGATCTTGACGTGTAAGCAATGGGGATGTAGATGGAGGTAGTATAAGACGGTCAATGTGTGATACCATACGATCAATATATCCAGGGGAATCTTCTCCAGAAGCCATGCGTAGTGTAGCCTGCTTGCGTGCTTCTAACAATTCCCTTTTGACAGAATCCGATCTAGCAGGTGGCGGAGGTAATGGCCGTGAGTCGAAAGATCCGTGTCTGAGCGTTTGAATTTTCGCTGGCACATTAAGCATAGGCGAAGGACCGCGAGAAGCCACGCTTGAATTTCCTGAAAATCGCGATGTGTTCTGGGAATTAGTTGAAGAAACGACGGATGTTCTGTTGAACGCTTCATCGCAGTCTTTGGCCAAGCTGTTACTCAATTGACGGACATCATCTTTCCATATTAGGCTACCCCGTACAGATTTTTGTATGATAGTAGTAGTAACCTTTGTGCTACCTGCTTGTGACTTTTTCGATCGGATGTAGCGTGTTGAGGTAGAATTTTCAATGGCAGGTCGTAGAGAGGCTCTCTCATCAGCTCCCGCTGCTTGCTCTCCCACAGAAGTCAATGGGCCATTTGCAGACATAATCTTTTGACTACTTGATGATCGTCTCTTAATATGTGAGAACTCTACACCACGTTTGTGACCAACGGTAGCACGGAAGGGAGCACTTCCTCGACTTCGAGTAGAGCTTGCAAGCGAACTGCGAGAGGCATATACTCTAGATACTGGCTTCTGTAATCTACCCCGATCGCTGGTAGACCTTGATGTTGACAGTCGAGAGGGCTGACGGTATCGGCCATGTTCTTCATTCTGAGGAGCATGAACAGTGACTTTGATCTGATCGTCAGACCTGAGTGAATCAAGGTGCTGTGGCCTTGAAGCATTGAAAGGATCATAAGTGTGTTCGGACCTATTACTGACCACAGTAAACCTGGAAGCTTGTTGGCGATGATGACTGCTTCCTGTCTGTGGTGGGAAGTGACAAGTAGAATACGTCTTTGTCAGTGTCGAGGGTCTGATGTGATGGTAGTCACTGTTTGAATAACTCAGGTCAGGTTCGTAGTCTTCAAGTTGAGAATCCCTGTATCTCAGTAGCAAAGTGTAGAAGCGCTTCTGTTCGTTGGGTCTGTCTTGTTATTAGCATATATTTAGTAAGTAAAAAATTAGCAAAACCACCCACTTTTCGCTCAACAGTGTCTCGATGAGTTGTTCTTCGGAGTATGCATGCCACATAGACCACAGTTGCCTTAATAAATCCTTGTCAATATCACTTCGGCGTGACACTGGCCGCGCACAGTCGATCAGACTAAGGGACGGGATGCTTTGGCCGCTACCAAGATTGTCCAAATAGTCATATTTTCTCACCACGGGGTGCTTCCAGATTTGATTAAGCGTAATCCTTTCTTTTGGATTCACTTGCAGTATTCTGGATATCAAATTTGCTGCTTCTTTGGAAAATTCTGGTGCCACTTCATACTCCCCCTTTTGGATTTTGCTGAGTAGTGGATTGAGACGTGCCCTATCATTGCCGACACCCTCAACATCAAATGGCAGTCGTCCACACAAGCTGGCATAGAGAATCACGCCCATACTCCATATGTCGACCTTGTCTCCCCGATATTTGAATCCACCAATCAGTTCTGGTGCAGCATAATGTGGGCTTCCACAAGAAGTTCTTAATTTGTGATCTGCACCCTGATGCAGCGCAGCCATTCCAAAATCTGCAACTTTGATGTCCCCAGTGCTTGTAATTAGAATGTTTTCCGGTTTCAAATCTCGATGACAAATATTGTATGAGTGGCAGTATCCTAGAGCACTCAAAAGTTGTCGAAAATACTTCATTGCAGTCTCTTCGTCCAGCCTTCCGTTGTTTGCGATTTGAGCAAAAAGCTCGCCATTGTCAACATGTTCAAGAACCAAATAACTATTGACTGTTAGAGGCTAAAATTGCTTTGGATTCATAATATGACTTACATTTCAGTGCGGTTTTCCCAAATATCGTAAATCTTCATGATATTTGGGTGTTGAATAAGCTTCATGATTGCCACCTCTCGCTCGATGCCTACAGGCATTCTTCGCACTCCATCGCTTTCATCATGTAGCGGATCCAAGCGTTCTAGGTTTGCAAGACTTCCCGCCTGGGACATTTGGGCATTTCTCTTTTGAACGATTTTGATAGCCGCCATTTGATGTGTATTCCTGTTCTTCGCAAGGCGTACTCGTGCCGTTGCCCCCTCGCCCAAAGTTTTGCCTAGCTTCCAGGGACCAATAAATTTCTTGAGATTTTTACCATCAGAAGTAGCGGAAGATGCGGTCGAAATCTGTGAGCTTCTCTTTGAATCCGTCGCAGCTTCTTTGGATATAGCAGATAGCCTAGGGTTGACGACATTAGAGACAGGAGATGGTATTCGAGTATTGTCAAGGTATGAATATTGTTCGCCTGGAGAAGCAGAAGCCTGGTTGTAAACTTGTAGTAAACCATCTTGTCGTAGACTATCATGATTTATTGGTGTGGATTTCAATTGCAGTTTGGTGGCACTTGGTTGATTATTGTTGACTCGTCGAGTTGCTTCTCCTAGAGGTCGTCGACTTAGCGGGCGCGTGTTTTGTACACTCATTGTTATGATAATCTTCAGTATCTGATCGCAATCTTCTGAAATCCCTCGTGCCCACTTTGATGTCGATCGACCGTCCTGATATACCACAGGATGTGGGATAGTACTGTTCAAGTAGTATTCAACTACGGCAGTTGAGAGTCCCAGAGTGTAACTTAAAATGGCATAGTGATGTGAAGAAATGAGTGTCGATGGTAACGAAAGTGCCAAAAATGGAGCGGTCGAAGGGCCTAGAAAATTTTGATTAGCCTTCCATTGTGGTCAAATCCAAATGTTTTATCTTGAGTTGCAGTAGTAAAGTTAGTAAACTCACCAAATTACAAGATTTGATCTGCTTGAAAAGATATGTGTGTTCGAAGAGCTTATCGTCTCCAAGGTAAGATTGTTTTGTGTCGATGCACAGAGAAAGAGCGAATTGAAGTGAAAGTTTGAATTAATGTCGTATTAAAAAGATAGTAAAATAAGAACTTGTCGAATGTCCTCAGAGCGAAAAATAGTACTCAAGAAAAATTGGGATTGCAAGATCGCAGTCACTATGGTGAAGTTTTGATTATGTTGATGTTTTGTTTACAACTAAAATTCCCCGCGATTGCATGCCAACCAAAATCGAGAGAGGAATGCCAATCTCAACCTTGAAAGGATGATGATTGGCTCGGCTATGATGATTTCTATATTAGAGCATTTTGGAGATCCCTTGAACCGGATTGTCATCTAATCATTTGAAAGTGTATAGACCCAGATAGATGATGTGATAGTAGTGAAGCATCTAGTACTTCTAATCATCTAGACTATGGGTTTCGTGAGAGTTCATTCTCAACTCATGGCCACATCACAATGTGTACCTAGCACTTTAAGATAAACAAGACACTTGTAGGCTTTGAGACGACTTATTGTGAAATGAACGAATCTTTCAATGAATATGAAACATAAGTAGATATTATGATATTTACTTGCAGGTTAAGCAAGTATACTAGTTTTAGTTCCAGATTATCTATACTATGAATAATAAGGACAACTTCAATAGTCCTTCAATTCAATGTAACCTTGCCTTGCAATGCATAGGTATAGGTAGCTAGATATAATACAGGAGAAAGCTCGTCCGCCTTATCTCCTCTTCGATGCACATCTAGTTCAGTGGGATTGGGGGCCTATGATTGTTAGCAACATCCGTTCCAAAGACGCAAGCAGTTGGCTTTGTGGTGTATAAAGCCCTCTTGTTTCGTTTATAGAGAAGGGGGAAAGGGAGAGAAAGTCCATTCAGCCTACTGCTTTCTCTGCATCTCCCATTTGCCTCACTAAGAATGTACACGTAGGACCATGATTCTTCAACACTATCTATTCCACATGATCAGACAGCTGGCTTTGTGACATAACCTATCATCTGTTCTATTCCGTTCTCATGTCAAATGCAATCATGGTTTTAACAAAGGAGAGAAGCACAATCAGTTGAGAAATGTAAAAGAGGGTGAAGTGTGGTTGAGGTGAAGTTGAAAATGCGAAATCAGCTGATCAACCCATCAATGGTGGGGTAATCTCAATACGCTACCCTTTACAGTACTAGCGCATTGATGCTAAACACGAGTTCCTAAAGTTTAACGCGTCTTACGCAAACTACGGTTCTTTAATTGAATTAGTTAATGCACTCCATTCACCTATCTATACCTTGAAAATGATCTAAGTTCAAGCACCTTAGCATATCTTTTCATTGGTTCGATTGAATTTACAACAATCTTTCAGATCTTGAATCGTTAACATGGCACCGCAAATGCCATCTCGTGGGCGCCGGTCAAGGGAGGGAATCGATGGCGATGAAAGTTCACAAAATATTATACCCACGCGACCTGCGAAACGATCACGTACCATACATTACGAATCTGAAGAAAGAACCCTTGAACCCGATACTTCGCCATCGTTGGGAGAAGAAGTTGACAGACAAAATGTCGGAAGGGTTCCCGGTACTTCCACAATCGCATCCGAACGCGGCAAATTTGCCCCAGGCGCTATAGTTCGAGTTAAGCTCAATAATTTCGTTACCTACGAGAGTGCCGAGTTCTTCCCTGGCTCAAATTTGAATATGGTGATCGGTCCAAATGGTACTGGTAAGAGTTCCGTGGTTTGTGCCCTCTGCTTGGGGTTGGGTTCTTCGCCAAAAAACCTTGGTCGAGCGGATAAAGTGGGAGAATTTGTCAAACATGGTTCACGGGATGCTTTTATTGAAATAGAACTTCAGAAGAGAAGCAACGAGCGCGAAAACCATATCATCAAAACTCGAATTATCAAAGATGGGAATAATTGCGAATTCTGGATAAATGACAAGAAAACAAGCCACAAAAATGTTCTAGCTGTGGTCAAGGGATTCAGCATTCAAATTGACAACCTTTGCCAGTTCTTGCCGCAAGATAAAGTCTCCGAATTTGCAGCCTTAACACCCGTCGAACTTCTGCATCATACACAAAGGGCAGTCGCCGCGCAAGAGATGCTGGACTGGCACGACGAGCTTAAGAATTTGAGGAGAGAAGAGAAATCGAGACAAATGCAGCTTGAACAAGACAAGGAACAGTTGATGAATCTTGAAAAACGACAGGCGGGGCTGCGTCCGGAAATGGAACGACTCGAAGAGCGAATTCAGATTGAGAAAGACTTAGAAAAACTAAAGAACAGCATTCCTTTTGTAGAATACAGAGATGCACGTCTTCGATATCAGGAATGCAAGGAAGAGAAGGTAGAAGCAACCAAGCGATTTCGTACTCTGGAAAGCCAGGTCGAACCGACTCTGCGGTTTGTTAACGAAAAGGATTCCTTGGAGAAGGAACTAGCCAAGATCGTGTCCAACCGCAGGAATAACCTACAACATGCAGAAGCAGAGGCCGACGTTCTCCTGAAAAAGGTCGATGAGTGGGATGACAAAATTGGGGATTGTGATCGGAGAATCAAAGTTGTTCTAGAGGCAGAGGATAAACGAAAGAAAGATCTTGCAAAGGTCAAAAGGACCATAATTGACCTTGAAGCCCGCCTGCGAGAACCTGCAATAGAATTCAATCCCACTGAATACAATCAAAATATCGTGAGTGCCCAATTCATTAACTCTTATATAGATCCTTGCTGACTTTTTACCTAGAGAGCAATCGAGCAGGACATCAGAGCCATCAAAGCAACAGTAACGGAGCTCGAACAAAGCAGAGAAGCGTTGAAAGCCAAAGGACGAGACTTACGAGCTGAACAAGACAGAGCTAAGCAGGCTCTCGCTGACTTTGATAGTCAAGCTGGGAAACAGATTAATAAGATTGCACAGCATTCGAGAGATACTGCTACAGCTTGGAAGTGGGTTCAGGAAAACCAAGACAAGTTTGAGAAGGAGGTCTATGGCCCTCCCTTGATAACATGCTCTGTGAAAGACCCAAGATATACTGATGTTATTGACTCATTGTTTCGTTCGAGCAACATGCTCACTATCACAGCACAAACCCAGGCTGATTACAAGCGATTAAACAATCAGTTCCATTCAGCGGAGATGAAGCTGGCGGAGGTCAGAATACAAACGAGCACACAGACTCTTGCTGAGACTATTGGTCGGTCGTCGGCTACTATAGCTCAACTGAATAGTGTTGGTCTTGATGGGTGGGCTATTGATTTTATTGAAGCCCCGGAGCCAGTCCTTGCTATGCTTTGTAACGATATCAAAGCTCACAAGACGGCAGTTACCCTCCAGGACATCAGTGACGAACAATATGAAAGAATTGTCCGTACCGGAATTACATCTTTTCTGACAAAAACCACTTCGTATAAGATTGCAACGCGAAGAGAATATGGTGCCACGTCAATTCAGACTTCCGGAATCAATCGAGCCAAATTTTTCGTCGATGGTGTTGTAGATACTTCAGGCCGGCGTGTGATTGAAGAAAATCTGGCAGACCTCGACCGAAAATTCGAATCCCTAAAGAGGGAGGCCAAAGACATCACTGAAAAGATTGTACAGTATTCGAGTACTGCAAATCCGAAAAGGGATGAACTGGTAGGTAGTCAACGATTCTCGTGTTAGCATACATTACTAATGAGATTTTGTAACCAGGATGCGCTCATGAAAGAGAAACAACAAAAGCAGAAAGCTTATGGTGAACAAAGAGCTCTTCCAGGATTGCTTGGTGAGTGGCACAGCCATAGATATACTTGAGCATGTACTGACATGGTAGCAGCTCGAGAGAAGGAGTCTTTGGAGAGATTGGAAACATCTAGCTCTGAATCTAGGGCGGAAATCCAAGCAATTGTAAAAGAGCAAGACATTGCTGGTCTCAAAAAGGGAGAGCACGTGATGAAACATATCGAGCAAATCAATCAGATCATTGCTTGTTCAGAAGAACTTGACGAGGCCGAAATCCGACGTATTGAAGCAGGTTCAGATGTGCACGCTCTACGAGAGCGCAATAGTGATATTGTAGCAAACCTTGAAACGGAACGTACACGACTAGGGGAGATCGAAGCACAGTCAAAGCGAGCAACTCTGACTGCACGAGCTGCACTAGAAAGATGCAAAGATATCAGAAGAGAGGCTGAGGAGAGAGATGATCATGACTCTCTAGAGTACTTCTCCAGCATTTCCCCGGATAGGACCGTGGAAACTTTACAGCAAGAGATCAACAGCGAGGAACATAAACTCGATTTTATTCAAGCCAACAATCCAAACGCTATTAGAGAGTATGAGAAACGTCAAGTTGACATCGGTCGATTAAGCACCAGGATCGCTGGTACCGAGGGTGAACTGGGAGACGTCGCTCAGAAGGTTACTGAGATCATGACGAAATGGGAACCGAGACTTGATGCACTTGTTGAGCAGATCAGTCAGGCCTTTTCACATAATTTCGAGCAGATTGGATGTGCTGGTGAAGTTGGTGTGTATAAAGAAGACGATTTTGAAAAATGGGCAATTGAGATCAAGGTCAAATTCAGGTACAGTCATGTTATTAAAATATCTCAGACATGCCAACTTATTAACATCATAACAGAGAAAACGAAACCCTTCAGCTCCTTGATAAGCACCGTCAATCGGGAGGTGAACGCTCCGTTTCAACAATTTTCTACCTCATGTCTTTACAATCACTTGCTCGCTCTCCTTTCCGTGTCGTCGACGAAATCAACCAAGGAATGGATCCTCGTAACGAACGAATGGTCCACGGACGTATGGTCGAGATTGCATGTCAGGAACATGATAGCCAGTACTTTCTTATTACGCCGAAGCTACTACACGATTTGAAATATCATCCTAGAATGAAGGTTTTGGTCATTGTCAGTGGTGAACATATGCCAGATGACCAAAAGAATTTTAGTGTGAAACGCACGCTAGAGATTAGAAGACGTATGAGGGGTATTGCTGCTGCATGAGTCTTAACGTATCGGACTGGAGTTCTGGGTAAGGTCGTTGGTAATGAATCCTAGGGGTGGGTTTATGGTGTCTTGGTGTATAAAAGGGATCTTCTACACATTTTGTTGTGTTTAATAATGTTATGATACCCATGATACGAGGAATCTATGGTTCGGGATGGCTCTGTATGACACGTATTTCAGTTGATGATAATGCCATTCGACTTTACATATAGTTCAATGTAAATATTTCTTTGGTACGGGCTGTTATGGCGTAGTTATTCATGTAATCTAGTCCATATATCAGACCCAAAACGCCAACCAAGCCGGTTCATTGATATTCTTGAACGATTCTCTCCATCCTTCCCTTCTTTTTTCTCTTTTTGATGTTTTCCTGAAACCCGTCCCTTCTCACATAAACACCACCTTACCTACCTTCGTTGTGAAGGCTTTCGAAGCGGACTCTGTTTTTTGAAACAATCATGAAATACTTCTGTTATTTTACGTCATGTTCATACTCCACACACCATTTGTACAATTAAAGGTCAGAAAAGAGATCATAGAACGGCTCATGTGATACTCAGGACACTGGCAATCTTCCATATCTAGAGACTCACAATCTGATACAAGCTGCTCCTGAATCAATATAACAGTACAAAATTTCTCTCGATGATTTAAACCTTCTGGAATTATTCTAGAAACTTCAGTAATGGGGCTGTAAATCCCATGAAGTGCCAATTGAAACAGGAATTCATCGCATCTTGTTAGAGAAATAATACAAGCTTTCCAAGAATCTATAGAGCCAGTTTTCCAAAATTGATTTCATCAATCGTTCCTCCCTGAGTCTCGGACTTTCGCTCTAGAATGTGATGAGAGCACCGCTTCGCCAAGAATTCGATCATAGTGCGCACGAAGCGTGTGTAAATCTTCAATCGAATCGTATACTAGTACAACCGACCTAAGAATATTGTTCAGTCCCTCCTCTTCGTATCGATTGTCCCATGAACCTAGTATATCAGCAATAGGCTGGTTTCTCAGTATTCTTCTCATTCCAGTATCGAATCCCTTGTCAATCCAGGATCGAATGTCCATTATCTCCTCTGCTGAACTGCCCATTTTATACCCTGCCAGATGTGTGTTTAGCTCTCTCAGTAACGGTACCGTATCTATCCACGCTATTTCTGGGCCGCCGGATTCCACATCTGGCGAAGATGGACTAGGGTTTGGTTTATCTGATTGTTCTTCTTGATGCTCGAATTTGCGCTTTTTGGACGAATGTCTGTCCGTCTTTTTCTGCAAGTCGAGGTTTTTGTTCTTCCTAAATGCTTTCTCAAGTTCTTCATCCAATTCTTTCCGAATGGCTTGCCTGAACGAACTATCAAGAATTTCTTTCTCGTCATAGTATTTTTCCCTCTTTTGATCCTTGTCCATTTCATGCTGGTTCGTTTTGTGATCCTCCATTTCATAGTCATCCATTTTTTTTTCTTCCATTTCCTCCAATATTTCACTCTCTTCCTTTTTGCACTCATCAATTTTGTGATCATCCAGTTCCTCCTCCGGTTCGTCCTCTTCCTCCTCATTCTCTTCTTTCTCATTCTCTTCCTTCTCATTCTCATCCCTCTCGTTCTCATCCGTCTCATTCTCATCCCTCTCATTCTCATCCCTCTCAATCTCTTCCCTCCCATTCTCTCCCGATACATCGTTCTCATTCGTTCTATTCTCGTCCATTTCGTCCTCATCCATTTCTTCCTCGCCCAGTTCGTCGTCGACCATCTCGTCAGAGGCCAAATTTGCGTCTATAACTGCTAAATCGGCTCTCGCTTTTCTCAATTCCTCTTCTAATTTTGCTTGTTCAGCTCGCAAATTTTGATTTATCATCCTTTCTATTCGAGAATCTGTTTCTGCCATCCCAACTTGTAACTGGTCGAACCTCAGTCTTAATTTTATCACCTGTGTCTGATCAGAGTCTTTCAGTGATTGTCCTATTTGTCTGAGGATATCATGTTTGAGCTTGAGCCTCGCGTCTTTGAGCCTAGCGTTTGTGGATATGTCCGAGTTACCAACAGAGGTATTAGAAGGAGGCGATACATTATTTGGAACGGGTTCTGCCACAGGACCAGTCCCTGCATAGTGGCAAGAGGGTGATATATAGGTCTAGACTTCGTATTAGGGAAACACATTCTTCAGAGAAAATCTTTTGAAATGACATACCCATTCCGAGTCTGCAGGTGTGAGGATTGGAATTATCGGAATGCTTTGATCAGGCACCTCTGGTAGGTTTCTCTAAATCTTGCGTTGGCATAAAGGGACTAATCTAATACAAGCTTGACATACCCGCGCTTCTTCGAGTCGATTTTCATAGCCACGAGCGGCCATCTTCCGCCTTAGCATATCTATTAATGAATCAAATGTATGTATGACTTGAGATATTATCGAATCGAAGCCTCCAAATAGTTAAATCGCCAAATCCGAATCAATGGTGTGGTTCGGATTCGATGCATGAAACTCATAAAGTTGTCGGCTGGTTCGCTATCCTGTGCGAATTTGGCTGGGGATATGTTATTCTTATGCTCCTTCGTAAGTGATACTCAATGCATCGGTATTCTGAATTGGGGTAAACTGCTTGAAGAATGGATATTTGTGATATAGTTGACGGAAAGCGCGGAGTTGAGGAAAACGTATTGATGCTTTTGATTATCACTTCCTCCGAAACTTGTACAAACCAGTTCTGATTCACAGAACAAGAAAGTGCAAGTCTCGTTTGAAAAGTTTAAAGCAAGATGGTAGTATGGGCCCCAGTGTCCTTTTGGACAGTACACCTGGGTACCGCTCTTTGTAATTTCGATGTATGACTTCGCCCAAAAGAATTATTTGAACCATTCCGGGACTATTTCTATTCACTTGTATGAACATGCGTGCAGATGTAAATTGGAGTTGGCCCCGAAATTAAAGGAGGAACGATGGATTCAAACTTCTACTTTATTTTATAGTGGATATCTCAATCCTTCAATCGCTCCACTGAACAAAGAAGCGTGTTATAGCTCTGTGAGGATTGCGTGCGCCTCCCATTTCTAGGGTATCAGATCGTCTGGTCTAGCGGCGTAAACATAGGCTTTTGATATATGACAACAACCCGATATTCAAGCTGGACTCAGGATATCAAGCAATCTGCATGATCTAAGTGAGTTTGGGAATTGGAAGCTTCGGATCCTCGGCCTGTAGTTTGGACTATCGATAATCAGCTAGGCCCAAATTGAGTCTATCAAAATTCAAGACGCAGCACTGAACATTCGATAAGATACCTATCTTGGCCGAAACATAACACAGTGTGTCTCCCGGAAATGAAAGTTGTGCAGTATTCTTATCCCTAATTGATGTTGCGTTTCCAAAACTGAAGATTTGGGTCGAGCATATGACTTGAGAAGATCAATTTAGCGTGAATACTCCGCGCCGAGGAAAAAATGAGGCTTTAGAGATGAGAGGAATGCTTGTGTTGTGACAGGAGCTTGCAAGTCATCCTAGATGGTGTTTTGAATATTGTGAAGATATGGGAGAGTTGAAAGTGTCCATGAGAAATCCTCAATCCATTCGATTGGAGGTTATGGAGTAAAGATCTTTGTCGACGAAACTAAATAAGCCGTTATATATGCTGATTTGTTCGTACTATAACCCGGACGAAACAGGAGTGGCTAGGCAACACAGGTGGCATCAGAAAAAGAAAGAAAGAAAGAAAAGAAGCCATACGACAGAGCCAGACAAGGTAAAAACAAGTCTAATAAAATCATGACGCTTGCCAAAACGGAAGGAACATCCAATTGGCAGAACCTTCCTCGTAAGAAAATCTCATGCACCTGCTAATATTAGTCCATAGTTTTGAATTGAGATCAAATTCAACTGAAGTCATACGACCCATGAATCAAAGTTTTCAAACACCTATGTTCCAATTTATCCCAATTCCGACATACAATTGTTAGAAGCACTAACAAACAATGAGGGCAGCCAATGGAGCAGAAAATACTTTTCACGGCTTTCCTGACTTGTACCTCGAGCTACGACATCAAATTTGGCGTTATACTCCTGCTCTTTTCCCTCGAATCATCGAAGTCAGACCACGCACAACTCCGACCGAAGCATGGGATCCCCTTACCACCAAACATCATGTTAGAGTGACTGCACCTATTGCCCTCTTACAAATCAACCACGAAGCTCGAGAATTGCTGCTGCCATTCTATACTCTTCTTAGCTCAGACGTGACCCTTACCCAGATCTCCAAATATCACTTAGCTTCTCCAAGTCCTCACGAGAAGCCACCCATGGTCAACTTCGATACGGACACTATATATTTTAGCGTAGCTTGGAGTACTACCGAAGAAATTCCATATCTATCTTTCATACAACGATTGTTCCAAAACTTCGATCAAGATAAACAACGAGTGCGAAGACTGGCGGTGGATAATTTCTCAGAGTTGTCGAGCTTGATAGACTTTCCCTTCGAATTGAGACAGCCTGCAAGCGGCGAACATGGCATCACGAACATCCCAAAATTGCAGAGATTAGAACATTCATATCTTGAACAGATAGAATCTAAAGACGACGAATATGGTGCCGAGAATCCTACAGAGTTCTCTTTAGATTCGAGACACTCTGATGATCGCCAGGCCGCCTCGGAATCTTGTTTATCGTACAAGAATTCAGCTCTCTTGGAGTTCAAAAACTTGGACGAATTGGTCATAGTCGTTAAGCCTACTCACTTGAGGGCTGATGTGGTGTTGGTTTGCTTTGTAGATCTGGGGAACACCAGCATTGGAGAGGAAGAGGAGTGTGTCAATATCCTACGTGCACTGGGTTCCGGAGGGTGGAAAGTACCCAAGATAAGAATTTGTACAACACATGTAGCTCCAGCAAACAATCGAAAAATGGAATCACAGGGAGCCTATTTGGAGAGAGTATATGGAAAGGCTTTCGTTTTGAGGTTCACTGGAAAATAATATTATTAGCAAAACAGAATGTAGAAAATACACAGAATGGAAGATCCTCGCATTCGGCTTAACCGTTCGACCGATGTTACCCGACGTTGAATTATTTGCTTAACTTGAGTTTCTGTAATTGATTTATATTTTGATTTGACCCAACGTTTCATCAACAAACTGCCTTAATGGTAAAATGACCAGTTCGAGTTCACTCGAATATCACTCTCGGTCGTCTAGTTGGTTTATGACGTCAGACTGTAATTGCTCACGTGATCTGGATGTCGCGTGTTCGACTCACGCCTGAGAGAATAACCCTTTTGCTTCTTTTTGAGATACGTCTTATACAATTTTTTGCGTTTGTGTTTTCCTTCTGATGTGAGAGGCGTGGCGGGGTGGAAGATTGCGAGTGGATATGGTTGGTGGAGCCGAGATGGAGACATGTTGTACCTAGGTAGGAATAGCCGAGGATTATTAATGGAGTTTATCTCTTTGTTTTTTTTTATAAAATACTCTATATGAATTTTTCAATTTAAAACAATTTTTGAATTTTATATTTATAATTTAATCTTTTAAATCTTTTAAATCATTCAAACTATTCAAATCATTTAAATCTTTCAAATCTTTCAAATCTTTCAAATCTTATTAGAAGTTAATTAATAATATATAGATATCGTACAGGACAATTGTCACGGCGCCAACTACATGATCCGTAGTTGCCTTCGTGCCTCAGGCACAGCATACTAGCGCGCCCTACTTCCTATAAATAGGGCTTTACTCTTCCATAGCTCTTCTATTCTTATAATACAATATAAGTCTTTATCCATACCTTAACAATTTGTACCATCTTTAAATAAACTATTACAGCTTTATTTCTTATTTTATTTCCAAAACCCCATCGATATCTTATCTCGATTATATTGATTGCATTTATTGTTGATTCATTATACACCCTGCTATTGATATTTTGAGTTTCAAAAAGTATCAAAGATAGATAAACAAGCACCTATACCAGAAGCATCTATATCTAACTTATCTCCACAATTCCTTTTCTTGAATTACATTCTCAATTCCGCCAAAGCCAATATCTCTCCCTTTACAAACCTATTCAATAATCCAAACACTATACACTTTGCTACCACTCAAGCTGTATTTGAATCGATTGAATCGATCACAGACTCATTACAAGCCCAAGCTGTTGCTGCTTAGGCTCAAGCTATCGATGCTTAATCAAAAATTATCGAATTGAAAAACACAATTGAGATATTGAAGATTGCTATTCACAATAATTCATAAGCTTTACCTTATCGCAAGTATTTTGCTATCCCCAAAAAGTTTAATAATGATAAGTAAGATATTGCAAAACGCCAAGATTAGTATATGACTTTTTGTAGTATAATCAATTGCTATTTGATTACAGATTACAAAAACGAATCAGAATTTCAGAAAATCATATTTCTTGTTAATCTACTTTCCGGCCCTACTTATACAAACAATCAAATACATTTTGATATAATTACTAATAACCTATACAATTCTAATCTTTAGCCTTTTGGATAGTATATTATTGTAAGTATCTGGCACGAACTAAACAAGCAATACCAGACTCTAGACCTCTCATGAAAAGCTTCCATAGATTACAACAAATACAAAATGAAAAAGGCTTTATTTGATAACTTTATTATCGAGTTCAAGTAACTTGTAATCAAATACAAGAAAACTATTAAACAACAAATTGCTAACCTTAAACTCAAAGTATCACAAGAACTTATCGATACTTCTATTCATTGTTCTAATAAATTATCTATTGTTGATATTGATGTGTAGGTAGTATAGTGACAAGGCATCTATAATAATCTAAAGGAAAAGATTTATCTTGATAATTAATACAAAAACCAAGGTATCAACTTTAATGATCAGATTAAACTTAATACAAAGAAGCCTGCTATCGTTACTATAATACTTATACCTGATTATTCTGAAGATCCCATATAACTAGATATTGTCTGCCAAGACTAGCAACCCTTAGCATATCACACTAGAGAATAATATCTCAAGCTTAGCCTTTGCTTTTATTGTAAAAAGCCAGGTTATATCAAACTCAATTATAAGGAAAAGCAATGTAACGATACAAAATATAATACTAGCCCAAGAACTATATTATATTCCGATCACTCTCCTATTACAAATCAATATGCTTCAAATGTTCATTGTTTTCTTATTATCAATTATGATTATAATCTTAGATCTTATCATAACGCTTACTACCCTACTTACCAGAATACATTCCTGATTATTATAATACTAATTCGATATACTACCCCAGTCTCTATTGTTAGCTCAGATCTGGGCGGGTTTGTGGAAGGCTCCGTACATTCTAATAATAGCGGAAATTCAATTTCCCAGTCAGGTATATTAAAAGATTAATCTTGATTTATAATTGCAAATCAAGATCCTTTATAGAAAGCTTGTCTTTATGAATTAAGAGATCAATTATATCTAAGAATCCTTTGTATCTTAAAACAATAAATAGTAAATCTCTTAAAATCTCAACAGAAATTTCCCTTATACCTAATATAATCATCCTGCTTATTAGCTTAATAAATAATAAAGCCACAGGATATAGGTTTATAGATAGAGCCCTTATATCCAAGTTTGGCATCTCTATATGCCCTCTCCCTATTACCTACAATCTATTACTAGTAGACAGAAGGACTTCTGATATCCTATCTCAATATATATTATTAGACCTATAGATTAACGATTATAAAGAAATCGGCTTATTCTATATTACCAATCTTTCTAAAATAGATTCTATAATTCTTGACCTTCTGTGGCTCTAATATTATAACCCTACTATTGATTGAATAACAATAACTCTCAAGTTTATATTTATATACTGCTCTAGGTATTACTATCTAGTTAATTTTGTTGTAACTGTTATCCCTGATCATAACAATATACTGATTCCAGTAGATATAGTGTTTAATCCGATATTATATATATCTATTAGAAAGTTTATTTTAAAGCCCAATTTGAAAAAATCTATTTTAACCTTATATCAAACTTTTATTAAGGAAATTATTAATAAAAGTCTCCAGATCCTCTCCTTTTCACTTCTAAAACAATCAACACTTTTGGAATACACTTCTCCGATTCTAATTATAAAAAAGGTTACTAATAGAAACCTTGATAATATAGATCCTGTTGATTCAAGGCTAACTAACTCAAATTACTATTATACTTATCAAATCAATAAGAAAGCAAAAACCTGTATCAAAATGATATCGAACCGGCCGATCTTGAAACCAGCCCTAACACGGATTATTACAGACTTCAGGATATATAAAAAATCATCACAAAATCTAAATGTTTTATTTCTATTAAACTTTTTATCGCTATTAAACCCCCCAAAGGAATTGTTTGATGCTTTATGAAATATCCAATAGAGTATAAACAATATAAAGTTCCTTATAGCTAATAGCTTTATTCAATTCTATAAAGATTAAGAAGCTTATATTATAAAGGTAATATAGAATGAATTAAATAAAACTTACAAGTTATATCAGATTATAATAGATAATCCTATTCAATTATACTGCAGTATCACAGAGAATGATATCGAGAAGTTTATGAAAAAGACCAACTGACTTATACTATCCATAGCCGAGATCCAAAGTAAACTCCCGCCTTGATTCCGTAATCTGTTCACTGGTTTCTTACCCTCCCTTGCTAACGAGCTTTTACCATGATACTCCTGGGATTACAAGATCGAGATTATACTAAATAAAGAGCCTTTATATAATAAAGGCCATCCAATATCCCCAGCCGAGCTCCAAGTTGTTTATAAATAGCTCAATAATAACCTAAATAAAGAATTTATCTGTAAATCCCATTCCCAATCGGCCATCCCACTCCTTCTAGCTGTAAAGCCTAGGGAAAGTATTTGGATCTATTAGGACTATCGAGGATTGAATAATATTACTATTAAAAACCATTATCCACTATTACTAATCAAAGAAACCCTTAATGCTTTATATTATACTAAAGTTTATACCAAATTAAATATTATTATCGCATTCAATAAACTACAAATCACAAAAGATCACAAATAGAAAACTGCTTTTATAACCCACTTTGACCTATTTAAATCTTTGGTAATACCTTTTGACCTTTACAATATTCCTATCTTATTTCAGAATTATATTAATTATATTCTTTTTGATCTTTTGATTATTATTATTATTATTATTAGTAATTTTCAACCGGGCCGTATAGGCGAACCTCCCAGGGGGCATTACGGTTGGGCTAACTGCGGGATAATCTCTAATTTACATGATCCCCCTCTCCTAAAAATGAGGTCTCAATACCCTCAGTAGCCTCCCAAGCGATAGCTAGCGCGCTTGCGCTTTTGTCTCCGATCCTCTGAGCGCCTCCGTGCGCGCTTTCCGATCTTTTATATAATGTTTTGATTGAAAGCTGCTTTATCCTGTAAGGGTAGCTTTTGTATGCATTCTAGTGCAACGCAGTGTATTGCATATATCGATTTTGTTCTTTATAGCCTTGCTATATCGGTTGCCTCCTATTCTGTATTTGTGTTCACCCGGATCGATCGATCCATTTCCATTTCCTCTTCCTATTCTTCTGGTAGCGTTCTAGGGCATATGCTCCTATAGAAGTCTGTTATAGCAATAAATTCAGCGAACTTGGCTGGTGTGTGCATTAGCTGTTTCAGTAGTCGTTCTTGAGCCGCCTGGTTGCGGGGTGGGTATTTGGGCCTGATATCTGGGGGCCAGGTTTCGTAGGTCGCAAGGACTTTGCGGCAGTGCACGATGTGCTCGGGGGATTTGTATGCGCCACATGAGCAATGGATCGTTGCTTCCTCGTGTTTAAATCGTCGGTGATAGCTTTCGAAATCGCCGTGTGCTGAGCGGATCGCTAGCATGCGGTGGAGAGTAGCTCGTGAGAGTTCTAGTTCATTAGGGCATTTGTTTGTGCTCCTTGGATTCCATTTCTGGTACTGTTTGGAGAGCATTGGTTTCTGTTTGATCCACCACGCCTGTGCTGCCGATTCCATAGCAGTTTTTGCTATAGAGCGGATACCGCTTGCTGTAGGTCGATTCGCATGCCCTGAGGCTGATTTTCTTGTCCCTTTATCAGCGAGTGCATCCGCTTTTGATCTTTTGAATAAGAATTATATAATGTATCTAAATAATATCTTGATTTATTCCAAAAATACTATAGATTATCGAAAACAGATTCGCAAAGTTATTCGGAGATTTATCGATATTGGATTATAAATCGATATCAACAAATACAAATTCGAAACAAGAAAAACGAAGTACCTCGGCCTGATCATTACTTCTGATAATATCAAAATAAACCCTGATAAGATTAAGACTATCCTCGAATAGAAGTTGTTAATTAAATTAAAAGATCTTCAATGTTTTCTAGAGTTTACTAATTTCTATTAATACTTTATTCGCAATTTTTCTAAAATCACGGAACCTTTGAATCGTTTATTAAAGAAAAAGAATATGTGAAATTGGACTACTGATCAAGAGAATGCCTTTGAAAACTTGAAAAATACTTTTATCTTTGCTCCAGTTCTTGTAATATTTGATTATTACTATTATACAGTTATCAAAACAAATATTTCCAACTAAACTACAAGCAGAGTACTCTCTCAATATAACAATAAGGGCCGACTACACCCGATTATATACTTCTTTTCAAAATACAATACTACTAAATACAACTATAAGATTTATAATAAGGAACTACTAATTATTATCAAGTCCTTAAAAGAATAAAGATCCAAATTATATAGAACTCAAAAACTATTCAAGATTATTATTGATTATAAGAATCTAGAGTACTTCATATCAACAAAGATATTAAATCAAAGACAAACTAGATGGATTGAATTTCTAGCTGATTTCAACTTTTGTATTATATACAGACTGGGTCTTAAAGCAGTTCGCCCTAATATATTAAATAGAAAAGCAGAAGATCGCTTTGTATACATTAATCCTAATAATAATCAAATCAAGAATCGCTTATAAATAATTCTTCCGAAAAGAGTATTCGATATTATTATATTCAAGGACCTTATCCGATAAACAAATAACAATATCAACCTTACCACAGCGCCTATAAATATAATCATCCCCGATATTGAGAAGCCGATTAATAATCTTATTGATAAAGTATACAAATCATCCGAATTGATTACTATTATATATAAAACACTTCAAAACCTAATTACTTGTTATTAACCACTATCAATCCGAAAAGATCTCCGAATTACTCTTTAAGACTATAGATTAATCAATAATAAAATTTTCTATCACAACTACCTTTTTGTTTTTTTTTCCACTAAGCTTTATATCCAAATCATATACCAAATATACTCTACTAATCCGATAGGATATCTCGGTTGAGTTAAAACTATTAATCTCGTCTCCTATATATATTGATGGTCTAATATGTTAAGGAAAATCGAAACTTATATATAAGCCTATTAACTTTACTTCCAAATCAAAATCTCCCATTTTATTATACCCGGATTCCTAGAATCCCTACCAGTACCATTCCGCCCCTGGTCCGATATCTCCATTAACTATATTACACCACTACCAATCAGCAAATGCTATAGCAAAAAGCATTAATATATCATTATAGTTATCTACTGTTTAACGAAAATACATTATTTCATTCTGATTATAGGATTATCCGTAGAGGAGCTTGCCGATCGATTCATCGAAAAAGTCTATTGTCTATATAATATACCTGACAATATAGTATCCAATAGAGATTCACAATTTATATTAGAATTCTGGAAGCACTTATCCAAACGTCTATCGATTACTTTGAAACGATCCTCCTCGTTCCACTTCGAGTCCAATGGACAAATAGAAAGGATTAATGTTATGGTAGAATAATATTTTCGGGCTTTTATAAACTTTCATTAAAATAATTAATACGATTAACTCCCACTCGCAGAGTTTGTGTTTAATAATACTACCTTAGAGACTACCGGCATATCCCTATTCTTCACTAACTACAGTTTTTACCCATGCCTTGATGTTAAGCCCTCTTTACTTGTTCCCTCAAACCTATTATATCAATACAAACACAAGTTCCTAAAGGCCAATGAGATTGTGGATCGATTTGATATCATCCTAACAAAATTGAAAGCCCTAGCTACTTAATCCATTCAGAAATATAAAGATTACACTAACAAGACTTATATTAATGCCTTTTTATATAAAAAAAATAACAAAATATAGATTAATACTAAAAATATAAAAACCAATTATTCAATAAAAAAAAGTGATGATAAATGGAATAGTTTCTATAAGATTCTAAAAGTTTATAAACGAGCCTGTCTATTTCAGCTCCCTATTAGTTTTAAGATCTTTCCAGTATTCCACAATTCACTATTCCAACCACTTTATTGCTCATCTAGACTAGTCAGTCAAGAAGCGATCAACAAAGCCAAATCCCATCGAAATCAAGGTTATATCCTAAAAAGAAATAACGAAACAAACAAGGAAACTAAGTAATAGAAATTCGATAAACTATTTGATTATCATAACAAGAACGGATTTCACTATCAAATCAAATGAAAACATTACCCAACATTTTAACAATCTATTAAAAACCTTTGCGATTAGAAAGATATAATTATCGCTTTTTATTTAATAAATCTAAATAAGCTAGAACTACCTGCTTAAATAGGCTTCAAAAGATTTATTACTTCTAATTCCCTATTAGTATTTATATCAAGCACACCCCCAAATCAAGGTCAAGGCAAACCTAAAAAACTCTGGCAATTGATTATTACTCTTAAAAAAGTTCATTTTAATCCAATAATAAAAATTAGAGTATTTTAATATTATTTTGTTTTCTAAAAGGTTAATTGGTATTACAATTATGGATCGATTGCTTTAAACAAAGAGTATTGTTATAGCACCAACTACATAATCCGTAATTGCCTTTATGCCTTAGATACAGTATACTAGCACGCCCTACTTCCTATAAATAGGGCTTCACTTTTCCATAGCTCTTCTATTCTTATGGTACAATATAAGTCTTTACCCGTACCTTGACAACAATAGCATATCACGATGGAGGGGAATGATTGGACAATAATGGTATAAGTACAAGAATGTGTATATCGTCATCTATATTCCTAGAACTGATCTCTTCTCGTAGAGAAGAGATAGGATTATATACTGGGTGATCTTCGGGTACCGATCACGGGAGCGGTGATCGGTCCTGCGGCCGATCCGGTTATCGTTGTTCCGCTCCGGAGTATTCTATATAATGAATCCCTGACCATCACATGATCTGATCCACGTGGTCTACAACACCGTTTCCGTCACAATAGAAGAATTCTATAAAGAACTAGAAAGGAATCCAAAGGATTTCTAAGATAATATAGGTTCTTGATATGTCACGTGACCCAACGGGCCTCGCTCCTTCGTACAAAAAACATTTTGGGCTGAAAAATCCGTATAAAGTGCTATACTTTTGATTTATTGACTATTATCTTCAAGTATTCGAAGTCATATTCAGTCAGATCTCGTCAGGCTTTTCGAAATAATCTATCGGGTATTTCAATGTTGCAGCCATATCGCCATCTATGTTTTGATGGAGGCTCGGAATAGAGTCAGCACTGTCAAGTATTACCTACAAATTTTAGGGACATGTCATATTGATGGTCTCGCCCTTATAGGTTGTTTATTTCTGTGCCTGCATTGATTTGTTGATATGAGATATAAGATAGGCTTTCGCATCGAGAATTCGCTTGCTTATATTATAGACCTCCAAGGTTGCTTGGGAGCGTTGGTAGAAGATGATACTGGTATGCTTTTCATGATCGTGAGGAGCCAGGCACAATATTATGGTACACCTGAAGAACAATTTTAGATACTTGCATGAGCTTTTTTATCTTAATTCTTTTCGAACGTGTATTTGCGACTGAAACTCCATCAATTGTATCCCGAGGTCACTGGTTGGAATCGTGGATATCCATCACCACTAAGGGTGTCGGCCCGGGGGTATAAGATGTGTGGCTCATGTGTGTGGCTCATTAGCTTTCACTACACACCACCTGGGCAAGTACGATATTGATTGATTGACTGTTCGATCTATTCGTTTGTACTTATGCGGAAACCAATGAATGAATAAAGCACAATCGTCCCTTCTCAAGCTTTGTTGAACCTTACTCGAGTACATGAAGAATATCAAATTCGAGACCTCCAATACTGCCTAGTACGCAAAACACGAGTATATTACCTCATCTCCCAGATCCTAACGAACCAACACGTCCACACCACCACTATAGTCCTCTTAAGATCTATCAACGTTATGCATCTCCTTGCTGAATTTGCAGCCTTTTCCAATTCTTGCACACGCCTTGTCAGGACATTGATGCCCCGATAAACAATTTTCATCTTCGCAATTCAACTTGGAGGGACATGGTTTGAAGCGTGAGATGAATCGTCGAGCGTCGATTGCTTTTTCGTCAAGCCTTATCCCGTGCAAGAAATTACACTTCTTATACGGACATTCTCCAAAAATATGAAACATGTTGCAATGTTTTGTGTTTCTCATCAAAGTAACGAGTGATGAAGGCGGGGAAACGATGGCATCGAGACGCTGTCCTTTGCGATTCCGAAGTACTGCATACTTAGTTCGTACCGGAACAGCCACTGAAGAATCGCTGCTTTCCTCCATACTCACAGCATCCGAAACGACATTACTCAGCACTCTTGTAGCATAGCTGGGCGTGTCTGGGGTGGAACTCCTAGGAGGTGTGGTTGGTAATGATACTCGCCGAACTGATAACTTTGTGTTTCTGAACACACCCGGGAAGCGAGCAACGAGGAAATTTTCCTTCATTATTGCTAATTCTTTAGCAAATGGAGGCCCTTCAAGCAAGACAACTCGATTACTCTTTGCAATATTTCCTACATATGGCTGGAGAATCCGCGCGTAGCCATTATCTGCTGAACCACCAAAGATAACCGCTCGGCATTGGACATCAGCCATATCGTGCGTGAAACATTCTACGAAGAGGGTCAGTAACGAATTTTCTTTTCCAACAGATTTCACATTTCATGAATTCAGGAAAAGTACCTTTCAGCTTCGAATCCGCACACTCCTTCCCATCACCTGCATCCACAAAATCGCACATGGGGTGTCCCATATTGAAACCGCGAACAAACATATCAAAATCATCTGCATTACCTATGGTTTTATTGTGACTGTAGGCCGATGCCAAGCCTTTCTTATTTGCATACACTCGAATGCGGATTGAAATCTGGCTTGGTAACTCAAGCTCCGTTGAAAGATAATCGCCCACTTTTGTTCTTAGGCGATGGACTGTCTCTAGCCCTCCTTGCTGAGAGGATTTGATGAGATCATCGCAAAACTTTCAACATTTAGTGACTGGCAAAGTACGAATTTGATGGCTAGGAAAAGTTGCATCTGTACATACCGTCATGCAATCACCATCAATGAGAACCGACACATAACTATTGGAATCCTTCGAATGTTGTCAATAACGATGTTTTTAAGAGTAATCATTGGTCAGCCATACAATTCTTTCCTCGATTCTTGCAAGATTCACCTGAACATCAGAGAGTTTCGACTGGTACAATTTCGCAGTATCCTGTTCTCTCTCAAGATGTAACTTCGTCTCCGTCAGACCACTTTCCAACTCGTTGATGCGGGCAAACAATTTCTACCAATAAAATCGTCCGTTAGTAATGTGCGGGGCAGAAAGACAAACGACTAACCCCAATGAGTTGATCCTTTCCCTCCTCAACCTCTTTCAACTTATGGAACTGCTCCTGAAATACTTCAAGAGAAACCATGGCTCACTTTAACAGCCCAACAAATTAAACAGGCAACTTTCACACCTTCATTAATACCTACTTGTAAAAACGCAAAGCAAGTATTTAAACAGAATCGTAGAGGCACTGACTGGGCACCTTCGCTTTACATGTCATGTGAAAAATATGCAATACTACCCTAGAGTTGGTTCGATGTTGTTACCAAAGAAGCCCTGCACAAAGCCTTACTTCGCACCGATTCGGACATTCGTGCATATGCTTCGCCAATAGATTATATCTTCGTGTGAGTGCACACTACGATGGCAGATTCTGTGTGGACAATGAGGGCCCTTGCCTTCATCTACGAAAATTTGAACCAATCGCAGCTCGTGATTTATATGTGGTTTGTTTCAACAACCTATGGCCAGGACCTTTCGCTTCATTCGCATGATTCGCATCTACTATTATGAGTTCGACACAGCCTTGCGCGCGCTTACAACCCTGTAAGTAAGTACATTTCTCAGCTCCAAAGTTCAAGGTTTCAGCAATCTCTTTAATTCTAACATATTCTTGACTCAACTTTCATCGCGACGGTAGAGTCAGGACTTCCTGAGTACTTGTAAGTTAGCACATCTACGCCACTGCTTTTAGGTCGGTTATGTATACTTTTATTATCCTTTCCTTGGATTATCCGCAGTCAACTTCGGGAGTGTGATTGGGTGTTGAGAACATAATTAGTAAGCGAAGAGATCTAGATACCTAGGTATTCTCTACTCTGTGTCTGCGCAAGGCTGTAGCTATGCTGTGTCAGATAATCTGTATTTCCCCTCCTTTTATACGAAAATACGAGGCAATGCAGTCATAGTCATGACTGGATTCCTCGAGGGATTTGAATGATCTAATTTTTGTGTTTGTTCTTTACATTCATATGGCCACTCTTCAATTCACTTCGTTTACATCATCCTCCTTCACGTATCGGGTCCCAGACAGTCAAGCTATATCGGATCTTGTTGAACAAATTCCTCAATTTTATTATATCAATCTATATTATGCGCATGTGAGATCTGCCATCCGCTATATGGAGTATCGTATTCACACGAAAAATCACGAAACAAATTTAACTGCGCGAGTGTGAGATCTACCATCCGCTATATGGAGTATCATATTCACACGAAAAGAATTGCAAAAACAAAAACAAATCCCAGCAAACATATTAAACAAATTTCCCAACTCCAGAGCCTTGTATCTCTTACTTCAAATTATTCTTGCTTTTCTCCATCCTTGGGTCCAAATTGTTTCCAAGCAAGTGCTTCTTTCTCCTCCTCCTTGGCTTTCTTCTTCTCAGCTTCCGTCTTAATACCGCCAAATTGGTGAAATTCTTTGGCGTATTTCTCATCGGCAATTTTCTTCTCCTCAGCTTTCTTCTTCTCGTCTTCCTTGTTGACACCGCCAAATTGATGAAATTCTTTGGCATGTTTCTCATCGGCAGCTTTCTTTTCCTCGGCTTCCTTCTTGAGATCTCCATGTCCGCCGTATTGATGAAATTCTTTGGAATATTTGATTTCTGCTGCGGTGTCCTTCTCTTTCTGCTCCTCTGGAGTAAGGTGCACTGGTGGTTTGGGTCCGAAGAATTGCCATTTGAAAATTTGGATCCACAATCTCTTTTCAACAGGTTTCTTCTCTACCATGGTCACCATTTCCTCTGAAGTAGAATTCTGGATATCCTGGGTCGTCATCGTTCTCTTTTCGGCTGCTACAGTGCTCAAACCATACCCGTTTCCAGCTACACAAACAGTTCCTGGAGCCATGTTTGAGCAACACTCCAGGTACCGCTGGCGCATTGTTGGAACGATGTTCCAGAAATACAGCTGAAAATGCCTTCAGTAGTGCAAGTGCCCTTCTGTTCAGCCTTGAAGTCAATGATATCGTCAGCTTCAAATTGGATAGTGTAATTATTGTCTTTGTAATCATCTGACTTGATTTCAGGATATTCTTGACCTGCAGATTGGGAAGCGGTAATTTCAGGTTGGGTGGTGGTTGATTCGGATTGAGGAGTAACAACTTCAGGCTGGGTAGTGTTTGATTCAGATGGAGAAATAGTAACTCTAGGTTGGAGAATGTTGGAGTAGGACTCGGGATAGTCAGTCCCACAGTGTAGATTGCAGAGGCCAGCAACGTACTCTCCCATCATTCCCTTTGGAGTCATGCCATGTCCAACACCACCAGCTTCGAAAAATTCCTTTGGTGGACATTTTTCACAAAAGTCTGCCCATGGCATTATTCGCATATACTTGACAGGCAATTTTTGAGAATCACGTTCTTCAATCTTAGATTCTTTGTCGGAAACACCGCCGCATGTGTCACAGCGTTTTTGCTACGATTTATTAGCTAAAGTTCACTCGGTTGATTCAAGAGTTCAATGGTCTGAACCATAGAACTAGTAAAACAATAAGAAGCTTTCAATGGCCAAAACAAACTTGGTGCCTCAAGTGACTTGAGTGTCCCAATCAAGTTCGGGTATTGAATGCCTTTGATTGCTCGTCTGCATTGAGAGTATCTAAGAGGAGATGGAAGTATAACTTACAGTTGGTAAACCTTGTACTGAGTTGAAGGCCAAGATGGCAGTGATGGCAGCTTTGAGAAATGCATCCTGATATCTTATTGTCGTTGATGGTAAAGTGTTGTTGTATGTTGTATGTTGTATGTTGTATGTTGTATGTTGTATGTTGTATGTTGTATGTTGTATGTGTATGTTGTATGTTGTATGTTGTATGTTGTATGTTTGTATGTTGTTGTATGTTGTTGTATGTTGTTGTATGTTGTTTGTATGTTGTTGTATGTTGAAGTGGTGTCTAGTCAAGTGTGGTAATGGTGTATGTATTGTCTTGATCGATGTTTGATATTTCGAGATTCAAAAAGAAATCAGAGAAGTAGGGAATTTCCAATCGCTTTATAGTAATTGAGAATTCTGGCTATCGGTTCTTTAGAGCTACTAGATAGCAGAGTTTCAATAGTTTGGAGAAAATGTTCGCTCTTCTTGGAACTATTAGATGTGATCTACTCAAGTTTAGTAGAGAATATCGACATTACGCACAAAGTTTGGTCTAAAAATAAAATTTTGATGACGATCTTGCACTTTTTCATAGTTTACTAGGTGATGACTCAATTATTGCGTGCTTGAAGGTTGTAAATTGGCTAATTTGGAAGCAAGTGTCTTCTTATTTGGTGTAAGTAGTAGTAAACCAAAGTCCTCCGGTCTTTTTTTGATGCGGGGTGATAGACCTCCTCCATCGAAGCTAAGTTCAAGCTTCCATCATCATTTTTTCGGAGTCTCAGATGAGTAATAGTTGCATTTAGTCCTTTATCAGCTTTTAAAGTTCAAGTATTTTGATTTTAGTAGTTAGTTCCACACATCATTTTTGTACTGGTGCTTTCTCTGTGTTTCGATGTTCGAGAAACTCGAGCACTATGCCAACTGAGGACATTATCCACTTCCGACAGGATCCTCTTCTTCAATACTAGTCTATGAATAAAGACTTGGATCACAGAGACAGCATATCTGTCTTTCTAAAATAAAAACTTAGATTCAAAATTGCTCATATCATACCTATCTTCTGACCAGACTGAGAAAAATCTAGCCAAGCTTCATTTCTAGTCACTGGTACATCTTACTCAAATCCCACAGATTATACTTTGCGAAAATTGACGGAGCAACAGAGATTTCATATACCTAACAGTTATTGAAAATAGTCGAATATTCATCCCAAAACAAGCTATTATCATAGAGATGAATCTCAACCTCTTCCTTGCCCATCAAACCCCTCGTCTTACCTTAACCCTCCCCCCCCCATTCATTTTCATCCAACCTTCCCCAAGATTTTTTCAGACTTGACTAACAAAAGTGGTCATTAGAAATTTCCATCCCCCTCACGCTAGATTGCAGAGCCTCATCTACATAGATCTCCACAGTAACCACTAGTACGTTGATAGCTCGATGCTCCCCACAAATCATGAAGATCTATGACCTAACTCACTTCGTCCAAACTTAAAGTATTGAACACCGTTTCCACAATGTCGTTCGTCATTTCCTATGGACTTTTGGAATGATAAATTCTCTTGGTCTATCACCTCATATCTCGCGATGTAGCTCTAGCTCCAGCTCTAGCTCTAGAAATCTGATGCAAAAAAATAATCGGTTTTGCGTGTCTCCAAATCGTCTCCTCGAGAATTTCCTACTTTAGTGAACTAGTGCTCAGATATTCCCTGGAAGAAACATATGTTTGGTGATTCACATTCACCGACGGAGTGTGATCATCTGTTTTGATTGTACCAATGATTCATCAGTGATTAGCATGTATGATGCAGTTCATCCATTCAGTAAATCGAAATGATCTAATCGGTTCTATGAAAATTCTGATTCAAAGTAAAGATTAGGCTGAGTTGGTATGAGATTAATAAGGAAGGCCTCCTTTTCGTGTGTTGTCTATCTCGTTCACGGCACATCAAGAGAATGCTCGCCCATTCCTGCCACAATCATTTTTAGGTTAAGACTAGAAAAGTTCTAGTCAGTATTTGTAGTTGTCATATCTATAATCTAGTCACATATTTGGTAGCAAATCACCCTTTTCGGAAGATTGCAGAAAGATGATTGAGATTCTCCAGTACAATACCCCATAGTATGACAACAACTCTGATGAAGTTTCGATGTTTGTTGTATATCTGTATTTTCTCTCCATGTATGTTGTATTTCATTGGACTAAAACATATCCTTTTTGTACTTTTGAGACTCGACCTGTAATTGATAAACATTCCTTACCTTTTGTCATCATACGTCATGATTTACAATCGAAAATCCGGTAGAAATACGTAAATGATTGTATCACACCCGTCATTTACATGGGATAGTGAAAGTAAGAATGATGCACCTCTTGCCTAATCAACCCCAAAGTGACGATTCCAATTCTATTTTTTCTTCCGCCATACCCGATAGGCTGGTACCAAAAGATCCGGTAAAAACCTGTTCGATTTGAATTCCCATCTCCAATCTCCTCGTCAAATAATTCCTCTTTTGAAGAAATGACTCGATGGGTCCAGTAGGCGAGACTAATACTCCATAGAATGATTCGGAAACTTCTACATCACATCATATCCCGTAATTCTACAATCAAGAATGTCTTTTGATGCACATCTATAATTCACCCCCTTCTTGACTTCCTATTTTGGCACGCTAGTTGGAGGAATCACTACCCACGGCATGAGTGTGAATTTTGAGATTTTGTCTATACACATGTATGTGACTTGGTCGACTGACTGTGCTGATGAATATACCTTCAATTGACAGATAATTGATATTAAATATAGCTCTTCTCTAGAAAGATTCCGAGAATATACTTCAAAGAATGTTATTTCTCCTGAACTTTTATTCGTGCTATTGACTATTCATCTATGTATCACCAACCACAATGTCAAGATAAACATCCTGAGTTGAACATTCGATACGTATACCTTCCCCCAATAATCATTTCGTAACCCCAATGTCCCAAGCAAAAACTTCAATCCTTTTCATTACCCCTCAATTTCCCCCTCAATCTTCAATGTTACTATACATCTACAAATTCACCCCCAATCAGATACTCAGATACTTTTTGTATAGTAGAAACATAACTCAAGGAAGCATCGAGCCTTTCTCTCTCTCTATACCCCGTGATTTCCATCATTTGTTGCACATCTACAAATCACCCCCTTCTGGATTTCCTATTTGGGAATACTAGCTTGAAGAAGTACTACCCGGGGAAATTCAGCTGTTGTACTCTATGATTTTCATTTTGAATTTGAATTTGTATTATTCATTTATTTATAATGTTTTATTACAAGTCTAGAGAGTTTCTATATCAGATATATCTTTAAAATTTACTCAAACATGAGATTTCTATTCTCTCCGAGTCTCTATTAGAACTTACTTCTGAATCTACTTGCGGACTGTCAAAGTGCCCTTTTGTAATACTTGATTACTTCGTATGACGAGATTCTAGATGTTATTCTACCTTTCTACGCTATTTACATACTTATACAATAAGATCCATCGCAAATCCATATCTCATATCATACACTAGAATCATAGAGAGATGAAATAGAAACTCATCAAACGCCAACTAACGAACTTACTCACGTATAGAGGTAGTTTACCTACTACAACTATACAGCAGTAGAATATACAGATAAAAGCACCATTAGTACTTTTATCTATTATCTATCACTTTCCTTTCCTCTTATATATATAAACCTCTCCATCTCCATCCAAATATTAATTAATCTTTCAACCCCTCATTCACAACATATATAACCAAATAAAATATCCAAACATCAAAAAAACCCAAAAACCAACATAAAAATCACAAAATCACAAACCCACAAACCCACTCACCAAACCTCTCTTCTCTTCTCTTCCCTCTACCCTCTAACCAACCTAACCCTCCCGATCTACCTGCCTATTCTTTGAACTACTACCTACCTTGATATCTTCAACTCTTCTCTCTCCTCTCTCCTCTAGGAAATAGCACTAGAAATAGAGATTGCTTTGTTTCGTACATTTACTTATATCTAATTCGCATATTATATATCATATATCTAATACATATCTTATATCTCAATTTCTAACTTCCAACTTTCAACTTTCAAATCCCCATCCACCTATCTCTTTTAAAACCTATCCATCTCTTCCTTTTCTTTTTTTTTCTTTTCTTTTAATCTCACTTTCACTTTTACTTACTCTCGCAATCTGAGAATCTCGTAGTCTCGTAATCTATGAATAAAAGAAATAAAAGAAATAAAAGAAATAAAAGAAAAAAAATAAATATCCGCATTCCTATCCACGCTAATTCTAAAATCTAAATCTGAATATACTCTATATCTACCTAGGTAAATCTAATATATATCAGAATATAAATCTTAATTTATAATTAATTACCTAGATATCTCATCTCTTATCTTATTTAGTAATTTATTTATTAACTTGTATACTTACCTATATATCAACTTATCTACTCACCTACTTATTACTCATCAAATCTCTCAAATCTCTCAAATCTCTCAAATCTCTCAAATCTCTCAAATCTCTCAAATCTCTCAAATCTCTCAAATCTCTCAAATCTCTCAAATCTCTCAAATCTCTCAAATCAAATAAAATCGCCCAAATCACCACTCACCACTCCTTACCTCCGACTCACTCCGCACCACGTCACTCACTCACTCACAGACTCACTCACTCATCACTCACTCACACTCACTCACTCAATCACTCACTCACTCACTCACTCATCCAATCCCATCCCCATTTCACCTCATTCCCAATCCCATCCCCCATCTCACCTCAATCCCCCACCCCATCTCCCATCCCACCTCACACCTCACCTCACTCAACTCCTCTTCACTCACTCCACTCAACTCACTCACCCACCCACTCACCTCCCAAATACCTCACAAGACCTCATCTCTCAAATATTTTCGTGCATCCAAACAATACCAATCCAATCCACCTCATACTTACACTTCCATACACGTTCCACTTCCATACACTTACACTTACCTCCTCGCTCCCTTCCCCCGCTTCCCTATCTACACTAATCTCTTAGATACCACAAATCACAAATCATCAAATTCCTTCCATACCATCCCCATACCATCCCCATCCCAATCCCCTTCCTTCACCCACACTAACTCCCATCTATACCCTCCCTTCTTCATTCCTTCTCTTTCCATCCTAGATCAAATCTCAAATCTCAAATCTCCATCTAAACAATTAATCCCATCCACCCTAAACTTCTCAACATTCTCGCTCTCTATACAAAAACCAGAAACAACAGAATGAAATGAAATAAAATACAACGAATGAATCGGGGAAGACTCACCTTAGATATATCATCGATCGTCAACATCAATCGTCAATCATCAATCAACATCACAACATCAATACATCAAAGCCTCAACATCAACATCAACCACACACATACACACACGAGAGAGAAGTAGTAGTAGGTAGGGTAGATAGATAGTATTGAAAAATACGTTTTTATGATCTAACGTCTGTTAGACATACATATTCCATGTTTCATGAAAATCTTGCCTATGACCTGACAAATTTTCATCACCACAACCACCACCATTTCATTCTCATCACCACCATCACCATCACCACTAAACACACCAACACACACCATTCATTTCTGCTTAAATCCATCCATATCACATCTGTCCTGACTTGAAAAGAAAGTAATGTTTTTTTTTAATAAAAAAGGTAAGAACTCCACCGGTTGATTCCAACTCCACGCCATCCCACTTCCAACATGTTTTACCAATGATGATATAATATTTTCATCGCACGCAACATAGCATTGATTCCACCCTTGACCAACCCACTCCCATTTAAAAACAAAGCCAAGCCAGCATTCGCCAACCATCGTACAAGCATCCCCCAACCTGTCGATATATGCCCCCAATGTTCCTTCCCCTTATCCCCATCTCCATGAAAATTAGCCGGGTACCATTGACCTCAATTCCAGTGTTCCAATAAAATGATCAACGGCATATGCAGTCACGCCATCTAAAATCCGATTCCCATGGTATGTGATGATGCGTGAAGGCTAGATGTGGCCATTGCACTGTCTCTTTTGCCAACCAACTAAAAAAAGACAAACGAAAAAGAAAATCTGTTATGACAAGTGTGTTGTAGTGTATGTATAAGTCGGTAAGGTGTATTAGTTTAGTATTCCCTCCCACATTCCCGGGCGAAAAGCTGGGTGGATATTTGTTTGAGAAAGTCCTCGAGCAGCTTCGGTCGCACAACATAGTCTCTTTCTTCCAGACGATGCCGCTGGCAAAATTTGCACATCGCTGGCATGTCCACCTGGCTTCGCCAAAACGTGTGCCATACCCCCAGTCATCAACAAGTCTCGTACGTTATCATGAAGAGAAGCTTCAAGTGAATGAGTCCTACTTCGTTTAGCACCAGCTCTGTTAGATGTATGCGCGGGTTTGTCATCAACTCTGTTAGATGAGTCCACAGATACGGATTGGCGGTGCAATTCGTATAAAGTTCGTGCGGCTTCATCTAATGCATCGGCCCCAACTTCGTCGTAGCTTTCACACAATTCGGCCACTGTCACAATAACATTTCTATTCTTCTTCTCACTACACAACTTCGCATATCGACAACGCGCCTGGACATCCAGCTTTGCTGAGACCGGCGCGCTCGTCACTGACGATGCAGATGAGATTGAAGATGAACGAGATGTTCTTGATGAAGTATCCGAAACCATTGACTCTGGCGAAGACATAGACGAGACCGAGTTGGCCAAGGATGATCGACGATTGCAGGAATAACCTTGTGGGGATGAGGTCAATTGACCTGCCCACTTTTCAGTCGCTTGCGGGCCGCAGAAGTTTGTCTGTGCCATGGCGAGACTCATGGATGATTTACCGAGCATGTAAGATGCAGCACTCACAGCAGGAGTGTTGTATCCAGTACTCTGGGGAGTCAATCGTGGAGTTGGGAGAAGGCCAAGAGCCGGTACAGGTCTAACAGTTGGATACGTGGCTGATGGTGATGGCTCCATGACATGAGGTGAATAATGCTTTGGAGACGAGGTGGGCTCATTGGAACCTGAAAAATGATACGCAGACAATGGCGTGAAAGGTCTCAATGGAAGACCACAAACTTCTTTGTGAGATGGACTCGTGATTTCGTTCATGTTATCCAATTCCGGGTTGAGCTGGAGAACAATTCGTTTCCACTCAACCGATTGCTCTGCGATACTCAGAGTAGAGGCTCCTGGGGATGGAGGCTGCGATGATGGTGTATAGTTCAAAACAATGTCGGTCCAACGTTGAAAAACTTTCTCGGTAATGTGCAACTCCCACTTCACAGCAAGGAGGAATGCTATTTCGTTTTGATTGATTTCCAAAGTGGGTAGTCCAGAAATCTTACTCCAAGCGCGAGACGAGTAATTTCTATCTTGCAGATATTTCGATGCGAGAATAAGCGCAGAGAGGAACATTCGTCGACCACATTGTAAAGCCCGGAATGATTGAGTGTCATCCGCTTGCTCCATAGTAAAATCGGTCTTTGGTACAAATGGTTTGATCAAGATCAGGTAGTACAAGGCGACTTGAAGAGTCGAGTAGCTGGTCCTTGATCTTCTCAAGGTTTCTTGGATGAAGATGCGCAGAGGGAGGACACCTTTACCCATTTCGCTTCTACAAGCGACGGTTGAAAGGGGCCATATGGCTTCGACAATCAAAGCCGAAGAATCTGGGGAATGGTTGAGCGCATGGACTTGGGAATCATCAGGAATACATAGTAAGCTTACCGACGAGGCTGTCAACAAAGTTGACCTTGCGATCAGCTTGACGTATCAGGGTAGGAGGACGACCTGTGCGGGTACTAGATCCGACACTAGTCCTTCTGGGGTTCTGCCTTTCTTCTGGGGCAATTTCCACGGGTAACCTTTGTTGTGGCCAAAATTTTGTAATGTTATTTTTTTCGCAGACATCGATTGCTATAGTCGGAAGGGGAGGTTGATTTGCGCAGAAGTATGAAGGTTCGGAATCGGAGGAGGCGCTGGTGATGGAAGAGTTGTCGGATGCTTGTGAAGCTGCATCGGACCAAACTGAAGACGTAGAGGAGGAAGCCGACGAGGCTATCGAGGAACTGTAAGGACCATTACAAAATGAGGTGTAAGGCGACAAATCATCTTCGCCGCAATGCATCTTCAAAGTGTTTTGTGTGTATTTGGAGTATTTTGTAAGTAAATCGGAAATGAAAAAGTTCTATGCGAAATAAAACTCCAGTCGCCGTCTGTACAAAGCCGAAATCTAGATTATAACGTTGTAGACTATTCCCAAGAAACCTTCTGACTAGATACAGGCTCGTGCAACAACGCGGTAGTTATTGCAGAAGCTAGATGATCGAGGTAGGAGGAGGGCAAGACTAGTATGCAGAAGAGATCGCAATGATTTCTTCAGGAACGATATAACCGGTAGATTTGGACGATGTAAGACTGGCGACTGGGTAAGAAATTGAAAGACCTAAGAGCATGTTGACCTTTCCGTTTTGTGAAATGGTAAGTGTTGTGATAAATGGTGGGCTAGTTTATTGGGTAAACCAGCGTCCCATCAAAGGTCGCGACTTTGGACGAGAGGGTGAGGGTAAGGGTGTGTGTGTGTGTGTATGTCAAGGGTAGTTTTGTGAAACGTATGCCTTTTTATGAAAGAGTAAAATCAAGCATTCGAAATATGGTTGTACTGTACTGTGTGTGTGGTGTGTAGGTGTGCGAAGGTATTCGCGATGGGTAGTAAAGGAAAGTCGAGGGTTATAAACCGATGGTTGTCATTGAACAAAGGATTGAGTGGAGTGAGTAATGCGTTTTTGTGAATAGGATGAAGAGGCGAAGATTGCGAAGGCGACTGAGACTAACAAAGTTTAGGCTCGCAGTATGAGTCTTTCTCTTTCCTTTCCTTTTTTCCTTTTCCCTTTCAATAATCCTTTTTAAGACTCAGAAGTCACGATGGATTATTTGAAGTGAAGAAGTGAAGAAGTGAAGAAGAGAAGAGAAGAGAAGAGAAGAGAGAGGATTGATGATCTTTTTGATTTTTAAGACGAAGTTAACATTTGACTCTTTTATGAGAGAGAATATATCGAAAAAGTGTTTGAGGTGAGGCTGTGAGTCTTGGGTAGGTGTGGAGGGTATGGATGGTATGGATGGTATGGATGGATGGTCTGGGGGGAAAGAGTGATATGGGTGGGTGGTACCTTTTTAGGTGTTCAGTTGTTGATGGGGTATGACTGATTTTAGTGGCAACTTGGAAGACTTGATGATCCACAAATAAAGTTAAAGCCGGTACCGTAGTGAGTAGTGAGTAGTGAGTAGTGAGTAATAAAGTATACGGGAGTCTTGGTAGGTGTTTAGGTGTTTAATACCAAGTACTCAAGTAGATAGATAATTCGTACAGAGTGAATCAATCTTATGTGTAACCAGCCAAGGTCCAGTTTCGCCTTCAGGTGAAGAGTACAAATCCTTTTCTTTTGGGAGCTTGGGTTGAATGATTGATGACTGATGGCTGATGACTGATGATTGACTGGAGGGAGGAGGTATTTTATGAATCGTGTAATGATTTTAATAAAGGATGAATAAAATACGATAAAAAATAAATAGATAAAAAAATCAATCAATCAATCAACAAAGAAATCTCGTGATCCCTTTGCTCTTTGGATCAAGTGAATAATAAATAACAAAGTAATAAGAATAATTAGGTGGCAAACCTTGAAAGGATCAAGTAAATTGAGTTTAGGTAGAAATGATGAAAATAGTATAACAAAAAGATGAGATCGTGAGTCGTGGGGAAAATGGAGATGGGAGATGGAGATTGACGCCTGTTTGGGATGGATGGCTAGATGGATTAGGATTTGGATGGGTTGAGGTGACACGAGACGAGACAAGACAAGACGAGATTACGGTTGCTAGGTATGAGTCGAATATGGATGAAGACCTATGTCGACGGATGAACTGGTCAAACGGTGAGGCGGCGAGCAGGCGAAAATAAAGGTCAGTCAGTCAACCAGGCAGGCGGCTAAGGTGATTTATGAGGTGAGGTGAGGTAAGGTGAGGTGAGGTGTAGGAAACCGAAATCGTGTGATTGATATGTACGAACTTCGAAGTAGATAGGTAGGTAGGTAGGTAGGTAGGTACGAATTGAGCCGTGGAACTGTGAACCCGTGAAAGAATAAGAGGTCGATCGAGGTGATAATTGACGGGAGAATTAAGAGGCCAGATGAAGGAACTCTTCCAAGGGAGAATAGAGGTAAAGAATAATCGTATAATGAATCCTATAAAGACAAGCAAACAAACAAACAAACGACGTTGCTCTTTTTTTCCCTTTTTTTTGATGATGCTTTTAATTCCCTTTTTTTAAGATCTTTATTTTTTCTAACAAGAATATAGAATATGTATATATGAAAGAGTCGAGAGGTGATTGTGATGCAATCAAATGGTTTTAATTTTCAACAACAATGTGTGCAGACTTCAAGCAGCCGCCGACTTAAAAGTTTCGGGAATCATACATGTTGACGATGAAGAGGGAAGAAATCTGTGAATGCGGACGGGCATGGCTGCTGTTTTGTTACAATTCCTGCCGCGGCGAACATGGTTCTGAATTCTGTTTCGCGAATGAGAGTGGTGCGAGGGTGCTTCCATTCGATCCCATCTGAATGGTCCATTGGCTTTTCATGGCAGCACCGACGGTGATTACGGAGAGGGAGAGGAACCACATGCTTTTCTTGCAAAGCATCCTCCCACGAGCCAACCAGCTCTGCGGAAATGATATGACTGATGAAGGGATGTGAGTGAGAGACCAGGATCATTCACCCCCCCGACGAAAAAAATCGAAATGTGTGTGGGCACTGGCACGTACTGGGGAGAGAAATACAGAGCAGATGTAAGTTGCAAGCAATGTGCATCGATGAGTCTTAGCATTTGTTACTTTTCCATTTTCTACAAATCACATTGTTGGATGCGTCGCCAGTTGCAAAGCCATTTCAGCCAACCGAGAATCATACAGTAGAACGGGAAGGAGAAGCCCCCGAATCGAGAAAAGCAAGCAAGTACGAAAGAAAAAAGAAGGAAACATGGTGGTCATTCAAACAATCAATCAGTTGACGATTGATCAAGAAAGAAAACAACGTTGAAATGCTTAGATCTGATATGGTAATAGTACCAAGTACTTATGGCGAGAATACCTACTCATTTCAATGTACGACTGAGTCGAGTCTAGCTATATCTTTCATCCTCTACCATTCACAAAAATGATGCGACGAGAATATATTATTCCAAGAACAAAACCAGTAATGTAATTGCGAACCATCAAATGCTACCTATGCTTCATACTTCTCGCCTCATTAATAACTATCTAGTAAGTTGTACCTCACTCTATGAAATAAAACGCCCACAGTACTTCTCATAACTAGGGATGTCGTGCAGAATATGCAGTGTTCCGCTACTTCATAGGATATGGTATGATATGATAATCAAGAAGTGTAATTAAGAATTTCATCTGCCTCCGTACATGTCTCTGCTTGTTAAGCATCTGCCCTTTCCAATTTCCCTTTCCTCTTGATGATTGATCGATTACAGAGCACGCCCACCAAACATCCCCCCATTCATCCGGCTGGATGCTGGCCGTATTGAGCCTTGCTTGCACAGACAGGACAGGACAGGAGATATTCATCGCTCAGCCCGTCGCGACCGTCGCAATCAACCGATGATGCATATCGTACACAGCCTTGCCATCACTGCTGAAAGTCTCCATGTCTATCACTCAACCCATCAATCAAATGCCTTCCAAGAGACTCGCGCCGCTCAGAAGAAAGAGCATCATCTAATCATCTACCTCCAGTCCCTAGGTGTACGGAGTCTCGGCATTTGCGATCTCGGTGTGGGGTGAATATCTCGTGAAACGCATGGGCATACGAATCCTCTCTCTCGCTGTTCTATTTTCAAATTTCCCCCTCCTCATAACAGAAGGCAATTTCAAATTACAGTCCGACTATCCCATGCATAGATCATCTCTGGTGCTGTGCGGCATGGCTATGATACTGAGAATCGACACACCTAGGCACGAGTGATTTCCTCAGCCTCTTCGCCATTGCGCATTCCACTCGGTACTTCCGTTTGCCCCTGCGGAACCAAGAAGTCTAGAGGTTCGAATCATTTCTCAACATGCATGGTCATTATCGCCGATGAAATGTGAAATGATGCATTGCAAATTTAGATTCAGCTTAATTGCCACTGACATTACGAAGTACATACGACGATTATTACCTACGATCATCATTCGTATCACGGATTACCTAAGGTCGTCGGGAAAATGGCGGTAATGGCGAAATCCAGATACTATTCGGAAAACAAAGAATTAATTCCAGTATTACAAAGTACTCACACCAGCTTTTTGCCTTCTCACCACCACCCACCCCTCATTCGTAGTCTCACCCGCCTTGGGATTCACATCATGCAGGAAAGCAAAATAGATGCAACACAAAGACAAGGCAAAATGAAATCAGAAGCGAGAGAAAAGTAATTGGATGCGACTGTAGTCTGTAACTCTTCCCTAGCCGTCTCGCTTCCGGTATCATCACCAGTTTCATGACCTTATTGTAACACACCCGGATATCACTCAGCGATATTCATCAGCCCCCTCTAAATATGGAGGAAAGGAAAGACGGAAAGAAGAACTACAGGAAACTCAAACTTTTGTTCAGCCTTTCACATCATTCGCATCTTTCATATCAAAATCCTGGAGATTCATAAGCGTAAGTAAGCAGTAATTCTCGATGAGATCGAATCTGGTATGTCACCAGCCGAGTCATCTCAGAAGCAAAGGCTTTTTAAACAGAGGCGTCGATAGCAAATAGGAGAATACCATAAACATTAACTGTTAATAATACCCTTGAAGCACACGACCAATGACCGTGTCAAATATATCCCCCACCTTATCCGAAGCTGACATTGTGATTGGTTTGGCGACGACAAGTATAATAAGCGTGCAGCAGCAGCTTTTCTTGGGTGGCTTTTTTTTCATGCTCGTTTCCGGCGTTGTGATTACGGGCTGCAGTATTCCTTCACAGGCAGGACCTCAGTGAAGGAAAGTGGGTATCCGCTTTTACCCTCGTGGAATCGAGAGAAGTGGAAAATTCGAGATATTTCGTTTTGTTTGTTTGTTTTCCATCCGCTCCGATTTGTGTAGCATGTTACGGTTACCTACCGTTTGTACCCAAGATACGATACTTGCTTTTGAGAAATTTCCATCTCACCAATGGCATCCAATCTGGAATCTGGCGTGTCGGGATAAGAAAATCCCACTTCTCAATATCATTTTCATTCTCACCCTCACCCTCACCCTCACCCTCACTCATTAACCCCGACGGCCCAAAAAGAGAATCCTCTATCGATTTTGGGCATCGGTATCCGGAAATCCATCGATGAGTCAATTCCATCCATCCATCCATCCACTCCAGGCTGCAAAATAAAGGCGTCCGACAGAAAAGTCCGAGCTTCTCAATTATGTGCTAAGTAAAAGTAAATCTTTCTCCTTTGGTCTCGTTCGCCATGTGCTTGTTCTCGTCATGGTCATACTGTACCATACGAGGGGGGTAGGTACTCTATACTAGCCCGGACGCAGTCTCTACATCACGAGAGCTTCATGTCCAAACCAGTTGGGATGAGACAACGAAGCGCGAGAATCCTGTTCGGGAATCTCCTTGGGCTTGACCGTAACAACGAGTGTAACAACGAATATCAATCGATGTCAGTCAGTCATCAGGTGACCACCACCCAAGTAAACACATCATCAAAAATGTAAAACACGGACGTGAAAGGGTGACAGATGCAGATGGTGGGAGTGGTCGGTGGAATCGGGATGGATGTTCCCAGGACATGGGTGGTAATGATGAAGGAAGGATATTTTCCACTTCACTCACTTCACTTACATCCCCGCGTTCGTTGTTGGCATTACCATTTACGATACCATAGGAACGGGATCCATTTATTGGAGGGGTGTGAAATTCCTCTCCGAAATGTAGGTCAGTCAGTCAGTCAGTTAGTCAGTTAGTCACCGGTCACGCTTTCACTGCCCTGGTCGGTTGGTGGTAGCTGAACGACACAATGAGAAACCACGCTTTCAAGACGGTCAGGGAAATCTTATTCTTTCCGATAAATACAAACCAATCGAGTCTCGAATCCAATGTGAAGTCTGAATAAACTGACTAGGTGTTCCTTGCTCAATCATCGAGTCAAGTTGGAGGAGGGAGCTGGATTGATAATTTGATACATGAGTTTGTACTTCGTACCTAGGTATGGAGTAACAATTCAGAAACTCGTTGAATATACTTCATACAGTCTCTACTATTATAGATTCATAGTACTAATACTAATACTAATAATAATAATAAATACATAAAACCCTTCAGAATCCAGTTTCCTTTCCTTATATCCTATAGTAGACAGACAATAAAGTAAAATAAAATACCTACCCTAGATACCTAGATATGAAAATATAATAATTCATAACCATATACCGAAAAACTCCGTACATTTCGATTGACTCATCTTTTATCAGTAGACCTTCCGAGATTTTTTCGCGGAGGAGATGGAGTGAGTGATTCGCTATAGTGCGGTGAGGTGGTGAGTAAGATTTGAAATAGTTTTACTATCTAATTAGATATTTATCTATCTTTTAATATACTATATATAAAGTATAGTATATATATATTATATAGATACTGGGTAATAAGTAAGAAGAAATTTTACTTGGAGTTTAGTTTATCTATCTATTTATTTCTTTATTAACTTATTCTTCTCTATTTAATACTACGATCTATAATCTAGATAAGTTAATTTAATCTACGATAATAAAATATAGTATATCAAGATTATATATAAGATAATAGATAATTTCTTATAAAAAAAGATATCTATCTATCTATCTATCTATTTAGTAGTTATCTAGTTCAGTTAGTAAGTAAGTAAGTAAGTAAGTAAGTATAGTATAAATTTCAAACCCTCGAAATTTTAATAAGAATACTAGGTAGATATCTAGATAGATAAAAGTATAAAGTTATTTCGTGAAATGTATGATTAAGGTGGGATAGGATAGGATAGATTGGGTTTGAATGACTAGAGACTAGATAGAGAGGAGGAGAGATACTGGATACTAATATTGTAGATGAAAAGATGGATGGAAAGGGAAATCTTCTAGAAAAAATCTAGTAGAAATGCCAAGGTTTGATCATCTGTAAATGGGAGGTGGGTATTGGATAGATGGATGGTGGAATGGACGCGTGCATGCATGGATGTATGGATAAGGTGATGATGTGATGGTGTGGAAACAGAATAGAACAGGAGAGGAGAGGAGAGAGGGTGAGGATCCAGCCACATGGTGAGTTGAGTGTGGTTTGAACTTTAGAGTCGAATTTCCCTAGGTGGGTTTTAGTAGGTAGACTCGTAGGATATCTAGGTAGACGTACCGTAGAGAATTGTAGGGTGGGCTGTTAAGATTAGGAATGCGGTTTCTTTTTTTTTCGGGATCTCGGAGTTGAATTGCTAGGGACGGGGGAAGAGGGAATGGAAAATGGAAAGGAAAATGGAATACTTTCGATTTGCGAGATGATGTGGTGGTTAATTATTAATTATTGATCAGGTAGATGTCGAGATGTTATGTATACAAATACATAGATATACGAAGTAGTATATTTATATGAGTATTAGTATGAATATTAGTATTAGTATTATTATATGTATAATCATCTATCAATCTATCAATCTATATATCTATCTTTCTATCAATCAAAATGATCAAGTACACACCCTCCCTCAAATAACAACCCAGGATCCAATCCTTCTCGAAGCTTGGAACAAATCAATTTCTCGTTTCCGGTGCAACTCGGTTACTGGGACGGTTGCCTGCTGCCTACCTGTTCTACCGAAAGCGGCCCCTGTTTGAATCAGATACCTAGTCAGTCTCGACTCTCTTTATCCAAATTACTTAACGCATGCCGTGTCATGTGTCGAGGGTCGAGTGTCCATGCTGCTGGGTTGGAAATTGGGAATTGGGAATGGGGATTGGGGAGTGGGATTTGCTAATGATCAGTCGATTAGTGGAAGCGAGATAGGTTTTGTGTTGAATTTTATTGTATTGGGTCGGGAGGTGAGTAGGCAACAAAACACGCAGGAGAAACATGTGCTGAACATACTACTTGCTTGAAGCGCGTGGGTAAAAGGAGGTGTGTGTGGATGGACAAAGGGATGAAATAGAGGCTTGGGCTTGATTTTGTATCAGGCTGAAGATGAAATGGGTGAAGTTGTTTATTTACTTTTCTTCGGGTTGGTAGTTACTCACTAGGTAGGTACAGCCTTGAAGTAGGAAGGAAGAAGTAAGAAGGAAGCCTTAGATTTGGTCGGTGAGGTAGGTAAGGCAGGCAAGGTAAGGCGGGACAACGCATGACAAGGCCAGGCAAGGCAGGCAAGCAAAGCAAAGCAAAGCAAGGCTATGATCTGCCTACATTCATTTATACAATACAAGCACATCATATTCACCTCCATCCATCTCCAATCCATTCCTTCTCTCCACCGCCTTTTTGCTAGCTACCTATCATCCAGAAAAGTATCCAGATACACACATACACAGTACCTACCCTACAACATCCCCAGCTCAGATAAATCTCATCAGGCGCTGCTTATCTGTCTGCCTATCTCCATCTCATTGGCCCCCCCACCCGCCAATTTCATCATCTCATTCATTTCATTTCATCTCTATAATGTCTCATGCTGGAGTTGATCATACATCACCCACAACTTACAACTTACATCACATGTTTTCGCGCCCGGAGGATCGTCAAACAGGTGATAGCGTGTTATTTCGTTTCGTTTCGTATCCTATCGTATCCTATCATCTTGTTGAGTCATAGTTAGTGAGCCGCACTTAGCTTCGCTGAGTGAGAGTTGGATGACATGAATGATGGTGGATCTTGATTATTAGTGGTTGTGATGACATGCTGAGATTACGCCGCTTTCATCTTTCGTGCCTAGAACATTTGTGGGAGTTGGGAAATTCAAATTCTATAGGCTGGGGTGAGGGGAGGAGGATGCGAGGGGTAGGTGTGTGGAAGCATGGAATCGGCGGTAGGACTTGTCTTGGTGGGGTTAATACATAAGTAATAAGTATACTATGATTAGGTAGCTGGGCAGGTAGTAAAAATTACAACCCGAGGTGGCGGGTGAGGGGAGAGGAAGGCCTTGATGACACTCAGCTGGATAATGAGAATTAAGACCGATTGGTAGGGAAAAGTCAATCAATCTTTCTCGCCCATCTCGCGGTGTGTAAGATGGATGATGGGATCAAGTGATTAGAATTTCTCACTAGTTTTTGTGTATCGAGTGATCCTCCATTCTCTATGAACTTGATTTGATTTTGCCATCGAGAGATTTGTGTATATCGCGGGGGCAAATTCATGCAGAAAATTTGAAATTTGTGATGATGGTACTCCGGACTCCTTTTGGAGGAGAAATCGAGGATGTGGCGTTGATTTTTGATTTTTGATATTTCAAGCATGTGATTTGATGATGAATCGGATATTAACTCTATGGAGTCTTTGGAGTAGTGTGTATGTATTTGTTTGTCTTGATGAGTTGAGATGAGAGTAGGCATTTGTTTGTAAGATGCTTGGAGTGATTTCTTAGGCGAGGAGATGTTTGGGTTCCAAGGTTGTGGGGGGTTGATGGGGATGGGTTGTTTTGGATTCGGGACTGGATTTTGTCTATGATTATGAATATGACAATGATGATGAGTCTTGAGTTGGTGATGAATTGGGCTTTGGAGAGGAGGGCAAGGAATAGAGAATACAATATCTATCAAATCAAAACGTTTGGAATTCAGAACTTGTGAGATGAGATGAGATGAGATGGAATGGATTAGTTCTTTCGTACTCGATATCATTTGATGTAAACACATCGTCGCCCCCTAGAAAACTGCAAGATATTGTAGAATCACAATTATATACTAAAAAATCTCAGCGCGATTTGCAGGATGAATGAAATATATCCAAAAGATCACGTAAACCTCTTTCGTGGAAATCCTTCGAAAATCTGGGTTGATATAATGTGTATGTTTTATATACAAAATTCGAGACTCTAGGTTAAATCCCCATATCATAATACGAAGAGTTTGAATACCTATGAATGCTGAAAGGAAAATGAAGAAAATCGCGGTGTGGATGGATGGATAATTAGGGTTCTTCAGTGTGTTGGGTTGTGCTTGGGTTTCTTGAGGGTTTGGGGTTGTTTTGGGGTTCTGGTGGATGGGTGAGGAATGATGGATGATAGATTGTGGTTGATGATTGTGTGGTTGTTGGTTAATGATCAGTATTCAAATCAAAGGAGACTTGATCGTTGCGAGAGAATAGAGAGATAGAGAGATATAATGTAGTGGAGTATTTAAATGGCTATTCAGTTATTGGTAGTGCATTATGGTTGAGATACTTGAGGGAGTAAGTGAGGGGGCTTAGCGAGAAGTTGGAGAGTGGTGAGATATGAGATATGAAGCATGTAGGTAGGATGATTGATATGTGTGCTTGGGCTTTTTTGTATAGATTGAAGATTTTTTAGGGAGTAGTGATAGGAGAGAGTGGCGTGAAAGAAGGTAGGGAATACTATGATGATAGGGAGGGAGAGAGGTCTGGGGTTAGGGGATATGGATGTGCATATGCGTATGCGTATGCGTATGCGTATGAATAGGGGCTGTGAAAATGGAATGAGCAAATGAATTCTAGTTTGGAAATTAGATGGCAATGAAAGAAGAACTTGTCGATTGAATATTCAGCGTAAGTAAGTACTAGTAGACATGTAAACCTACAAAAAAGGAGTCAAGTGATAACGAACATTAATCTAATAACCATCATCTTAGAACAAAACCCTTTCATCAGCATCAGATTGTCTCTCATTTGCTTGCCCAAGATACAATATTTAGCACTCTATCTGAAGATATCTTGTAGTTCTAGACCAGCAGATCTATCAGTGTTTATCATTCTGAAAGCGTAGGGGTCTTGATGTTTGAACTCAGCCAAGAGTCGTAGTGAGGAGAATGGAAGGGGTTCAATAGTCGGGAACATGTGTACTCAGCACCCGGCTCGAGGAGATCGAACTCGTAGTGGCATGTCCTTGCTTGTAAGTTGGCATGAACCTTCTTCCAAATCGATTCGCTTGGTTGCTGGAGTTCATCAAAAGCTCTTAATTGGCTGATATTGCTAGTGATGTACGCTCCCTAAGATATTGGGAACTTGCTACGTGAAAATTCCACATTTAAATTCTTGTATAGACTAAATAGAAAAATCTCGGCAATAATAGAAGTTATTCCAGGAGCTGGTGGTACTCGCAGTGGAAGACCTTGAAATGAAATATTGAGGTTCGTGTGGATCTATTCATGACGCACCTGAGTGTGAATGACGTGTTCATGACTATCTCAGCCTATTGCACCTCAACTAATCGAGACATTATGACCTAACAGTCCAAAAGCTTCTCTGATGTATGTTACAAGCTTTAAGACTTCTCATAAGGCAAAAAGCTCAGACAACGACAGCGCACCAAGTTTTATACTTAGCTATTAGCTATTAGTAAGTCATCATAGCATCCAGTTTCATTGCGTTCTTAAAAAGTCTCGAGCGATGCAATAGTGCATACAACAAATTTATAGTAATCGATCCATATCTGGGGTGATATCTGGTCTGTATGAATGAATAGTTGTCTTTAGATGTCAGATAAAGGCTTTCGGGATGCTCATTGTAGTACTTCATATAGATTTTTCAATCCGAAATAATTTTTGAATCTTATATTCAAAATGTAATCTTTCAAATCTTTCAAGGATTTTGAAATATCATATAATCCAATAAGTCTTACTCTTTTATATAAAAAACATTTTGAATTGAAAAATCCATATGAAGTACTATAGTTCACTTCTAATAGGTTAAATTTTCACAAGGAAATCTGGCGTAGATAGAGATGATGGCGCAGTCTCCCAAGAGGCAGATTACTGAGACCTTCAAGTAAAGTGCAGTTGACATGCTCAAGCCTCATTCATTTATGGGTCGAATTCCAAAGATTAGATAGTTCACACAACAATCCATTCTGGATGATAGATGATATTGATGAGCTAATCCTCGCCCCAGCTAACTATCCAAACACAAATTATTGTAGAAGAAATAGGACCAGAATCGTAAACAATGGTAAAAAGCAGACGCCTGGCCTTGAAAAGTACGATACTTTCGCGCTATCCGTACCATGGAACAAGTGAATACTGATGACGAAGATGTAGAACAACTTTTCCATGGCTCTATCAATCCAGTATAATCTAAATGGAGCAATAGAGAAATAAGAAGAAAATCGTGTTCAGAAAGAAGCAGCAAGGCCATGAGTAGATAATTAGCCCGGACCTAGAATCGATTGTAACTGAACTGCACGTCCGGCCAACGCTTGAAGCGAGAGGACTCAATTCTTTTCCTCGGTTGAACCAAAACGCAGCTTGCTTGACCATCCAATCCTCCAAGGTATCTTAATTTCGAGTCCGTGGGCTCTCAAGTATACAGACAAGAAAGTGGTTGCTGTACGTTGTGAGTGTATTGACGCCGCTACATGATCATGTGCAAGGGGCCTTCAGTACAAATACAAGTACTGTATATAATCTCTTTCGTGAACTACGATGCTATTTCAAGCAATAACAACGCCAGCAAGACCTATCCCAGGCACATTCTGAGTCGCCAAATAACGCTGACTGTCCATCTACAATCATAGAGCAACGTAGCCAAGACATTTCATATGTAAGTTCAACTTGGGATACTTCGTACCACAAATGCGACCACTAATTGCGTACGAAACTTCATTGCCGACAAAAATTGAACGTCCTGGTACTTGACTTAGCGATTGAGGATGTGGAGCTGTATGATACGGCTCTGGATACCTTCCACGGAAAAATACTCAGAAGACATAAACGATCAGACAGAGAAATGCCAGGAAGCTACGATTGATAGGTGGTAACTTTTATTGATTTTCTCGGGTTCATTTGCTCAATTTCCTTCATGTTGTATGAACGTTATTCCATCTGATTTGCAAAATCTCACCCAGACACTGATTATCCTCTTCTTTTGCCCATTTCTCTTCGTAACATGTCATTCAGACCTCCGTGTCTTGAAGTGTCCACTTTTCTTGTTGTGAACGAGCCTTTTTGCCATATACATTTCCTTGAATGCGGATGTGTGACTGTAAATTGAACATGAATTTTCTCATATATATTCCGACACGTCAGTAGCGAGAAAGGCATCCGGTGGAACACTGTTCCTAATCTATCAACAATCTTAGGAATTTTCCTCTCTCGGTTCTGATGATTGCCTTTGAGTGATCATCTGGAGAGTCTTTTGAAGATGTCAAATTGCATTTCGGGGGGTATCATTCAACTCGTAAATCGTACATATGTTCTCTCCGCACTTGACAATGCAACTCAAGCATATTCTTCGTCCTCCACTTCCTCCATCTCTACAGTCATTTGACCACCTTCTTCAGTTTCTTTCCTTTGCCCACCACTGCCAGCAATATAACCTTCTTTTTCTAATTTTTCCATCTCTTCCGGTTCCATCAAGCCACCTTCTCCCTTTCCCTTTTGCATTTTCATCCTCACAGCCGCGGGAACAAAAGCCACAGCTTCCTTCCGTAAATCTCGTATTTGTGGCTTCGCTTCATATACTGTCTTGACTTCCTGCTGTACTTTCACACCAGTTCCAGCATCCCGATTACCAAATTCCCCGCGATCCTTTCCTCCCAATGGCATAGAATTCGCGCTTGTGCCTCCACTCTTCTCGCCGTTTTGATTTTGATTCTGTGCCTGATACCGCGCCCGTCGCGCCGCGTACCATTTATCCAGTACTTCTTTGGGGAACGGAGGTGGTGTATCCCTCGGCATGGGTATTCTCTTAACCTCTTCGTCAACATCCGACCCACTACTCTCTTCATCCATGTCCCCATCTCTTCTTCGTTTGCCCAAAACACCGCTCCCGCCTCGTCCCCCAAACCCTCCTCTTCCTCCCCTGTCTCCACCAAACCCACCCCTCGACTGCGAAAACTGAGGTGCTGCATCGCCTAAAGATTCGCGCGCTTTGTTTACAGCCTTGATCTCCTTCTCTAATCCTTCTACCAGTGATCGTTCATGACTTGTGAGTTTCCCACCAGAACTTTCTATCTTCTTGAGGTCGTCGAGTTGGGATTGTAGACGTTGTGGATTTTTCTTGGCCAGTCGTTCATTCTTCTGAGCTTGTAAAGATGCCTTGCCTGAGGATAAGTCAGTATTATGCTCGAGTTAAATAACATTGTCGGAGAATTGGATGATTGATTGCGTACTTTTTTTGATAGCTTTTGCCTTTTCAGCTTTGCGCTGGGCTTGTGCGGGATTGACAGACTTTTCTTTGGGCATTGCGGTTATGGTGAAATACAGAAAACTGAAGAAACCGAAATAAACTATAAGAAATGGTTGAAATGGGGTTGAGAATTGCGCGGAGAATTTGTGGTCTTAAAGATCTGGGGAGTCGTTGATATTGCGAACCAACATTCTGCCAAAAGGCGGTGAAGTTGCACAATTTCAACTTCCAGTTACATGTCAGAGACAACCACATCTCATAGCGCAAAAGGGAGCAAAGCTTTCAGAACTGAATTGATAATCAAGCTTGTCACTGTTAGTTGAGTTTCATTTCCAGCGTGTTGTTAAGTTCACCAGATTCATGTAATTTATTGGAGTGGCTAGCATGCTGTTAACATCATTGGTTCAGATGGACAATCGTCTTGAAAATAATTAGTTTCCCTGGGTAGGTAGTTACAGAAGTTGAAACTAAAAGATGGCATAAGTCAATAATTGCACTTCGTTTAGCCATTCGCATTATTCCTGTGATTGAGAGCTTCTCATGTAGATATATATTTTGGTCTCAAAGTATTTATAAGTTATCGTTTGTGCTCAAATTCATGAAGTCCTGCAGTCAGATATCACCTCCGCCAGGTCCTTGCTATCCATATCTGAGTTGCTAGTTATCAAGACCTGGGTTGATAAAACATGTTGACAAAACACAACTTTTGAGACTCAAGGTCAAAATCCGTCATGCGCAAGCATGATACACCTCCGACTGATTTCTGGACAGCATCCTTCACCTCTTTCAATCTGAGAGATCTAGAAATATTTATGTAAGCCTCCATCAACTTGCCAGTCCAGACCATCTTCCGTATTTCTCTTGGCCCGGTCCAATTATTCCACTGCCGAAACCAAAAGTGCCTTGGACAATCGCGATCGCCATTCAGCTTCCAGACAACTAAGCCTCGGTAGCAAGTGATCGTTTTCGACAGGAGAGTATTCCATATCATCCATGAACCATTTGCTTAATCTAGACAAGAAGTCTTTTTCTCTAGATTTCACCACACCTCCATAGCATCCCGAAATAGAGACTTCTTCGAGGCCTCGGAAGTAAATAAATCTCCCATCCTATTTTTGACTAAGAAATCAAAGAGTCTCGTCCGACGTACGGAGTCGTTTGATTCGACAACGATCTTCGTGGTAAAGCATATGACGGCACGGGTAGGAATCTCGGAAGGATATCCAATCTAGGTCAACAGTGTCAAGTTCGTAGTTGAAGTAAATCTTCTATTGGACTTTGTTACGAGTGCCAAAACCTATTTCATAGCTTTGAAAAGCTTCGGCTTGAGTTTCGTGCGAAACGAGGAGTAATGAGAGGATGCCCTTTGAGACACAGGATTCTTTGGCATAGTTGTATCGGACTCCTACAACTCGGGGAGATATTGCAAGACTCCAGACAACTAAGCGAAGCTCGATAGGAAGATCCGAGAAGGGAGTGCGCGATTTGGAGGGTTACGACATAGAAACGGTAAATTTTGAGTGTCCTAAAGGTTTAATTTTTCATTGCGTATTTGTAAAATTAGATATATGTATTGTAGATATCTTTCGATCCGAAAACGGCAGCCTAAAATATGGGTTGAACGAAACGGCGTTGTAGGGTCTCTCGCCTGTACCTTAATCAGCCTCACACTAAATTATCTTCTCAAGGTAAATAAGTACTAGAAGATAATATCAGCACGAATAGAATAATAGAGCAGCAGCCGGATGCCAGCATCGGGCGCGCGTTGACATTTGGCTTGATGCTGCATCGATATTCAGCCAATCACAACGCGTATACTCTGTGGTTGAGCTAGCTCACTGCATATAGTATTATAGACTGCGGGAGCGACTGAAATGGCGACACGCTAAAGAGACTAAACTAAATCAAGTATTATTCGATTGCCCTTTACAAAAAAACTAGGCTGCAAGATATGAGCATTTGAATGCTTGTTCTCGAAAAGAAGCTCCTCATTTTAGCCACAGGTCTTGCTACCATTAACTATATCTGCAAGCCGTACGAGTTTGTAGGCACCTCATTTGGTGATAAAACAAAGGCTTATCGTTTCTCCCGCTCTCTCGCTCATGCCGTCAAAACTCCGACGATAATACGCCGAAACGAAGCAAGGTTATTCTGATTTATGGCTGGCTACTCGTTGAAAAAGCGAAATCTCGTTAGGGAATGGATCGAGTAGGATTCCGAGTAGTCGTAGCTTGTGATTGTTTGATACTCATATTCAACCACAGCTATGAATTATATTGTAAGCAATGTTGTGATACTTGGGGATTTCGAATCTTCAAGCAGAATACTACAATACCATCCACGAGGCTGCAATGATAATAAACTTGAAATGTGATTGATGTAAGCAAAAAAGAGGCAAGCAAGACGCATGTTGATCCACTGAACTTGTAGAACCAAAGCCGCAGAGTGGATTTGAAATCAGAAGGAGGTATCTAGAATGAAACTTTCATATGATTACCACAAAAATATAGACAGACTTTGGGGGTCGTTGGTCTAGATGAAGTAAAGAATGCAACGGGACGAAATGATGCAAGGTCGTTTTAGCCACTATTGAGGTGCACATTGATCAGCCGCTAGACTCCAATCACATGACTTCGCTAGTAATTTTGGTATTGCATTACTAGACCCACACATATTTTTGAGAACGATGACATGACAAGAATCTGATCGAATCACGAAGCGAGCTGTACAGACTGGCATCACAGCAAGTCGAGTAACCGCTGATCAATCACTTCACCAATAGAATACGAATATAAAATATCAATGAACCTGTTCATTGGAGTGATAAGGTGCATAAATATGCAGTGCCATCTTCATAAGTGTGCGTAAGGCACAGCCACACGTGGCAAGGCAAACGGAGCCATCAAATCTCTATCATAACGTTAAGGTTCAAGGAGAAAAGCAAACACTCAGGAGTGATACTGGGTCGACGAACTGAGATTTATGAGATCAACGTTTACTTCGAGTGGCTAACGTTTCTGAGTTTGCTGGGAATTTTTCACAGGCGATCAGCATCTCTTATCTTCAACATGAACCCCTCCAAGAGCCTGCATGTGGACGAGCTTATCGCCAAACTTCAGAAGTATGGCCTTGAACGCGAAGAATCACTACCACATCTCATTATATCCGGTGATCTCTCTGATATTGGAGGTTCCGGACCAAAAGATTGGAAACTCCGTACCCCATTCTCAACAGAAATCGTTCTCCGACAAAGTGAAATCAGCTCTCTCACAGTAAGATTGATCCCTGACTTTTCGCGGCCTGCTTCACAAAAATCCGACATCAAGTCTTTCCAAAAGTCTCTCGCCCATATTGGTGAGCTTCGAAATGCCGTGCAATTGGCTAGTGCGAAAGTCTATATGTTTCTCGATGCCAAAGATCTACCAGACAAAACACCATGGAAAGATGTTTTGCGGATTGAAATCGAAGGGCCATTACAACCAAATCTTACTTTACTCGATATCCCCAGTCTCCTTGTGAATATCTCCAAGGTAGAAACCGGCTATGAAGAAGATAACGCCGCTTCTATTGCCGAAACAACATCTTTCACGGCTGGCTCCAATACGCCCACCCACACAATCATGACCGAAGATTTCCTCTCTCGTCCTCGCTCGCTCTCCCGCGACACAGTTCCTCACGCTGGAAAGACATTCATGATTCGAGATCGCAATCATGGTGGGGTAATTACACTCAAAGAGGGAACTCTCCAAATATCTCCCAATGTCCCTCGAGCCGGAGGGTGTCATTGGACATGCATAGAGCGCGATGGATGGTTTGGCTTCCGCAACTGCGTTTCCGGACAATTCTTTGGTCATGATAACAAGGGGAAATTTTATTGCAAGGTTGCTCACCATCGGAACCATGAATGGTTCTGTACGAGAGCTCATCCATCCGGTGGACATCTCTTGTTAATGTTGCATGGGGATAAGTTTCGCCAGATGAAAATTGGGAATGATGAGACGGAGTTGGTGGAGACGGATGGGGAGGGGACTGCGTGGGATTTCATTGAAGTTTAGATACTTTCATGGTGTCGGTTGTTGGTTATGGATATCCTCTTGGGCAATCAATTTCCAAATTCGATGTTCGGCCTTTGGTTGTGATGATCTAGAACATTTTGGGAGATTTATGTTGAGTGTGATTTGGACAACCGGATCCCGATGCATATCTACATTTGCCGGATACATCGGCTGCCGCTTAAGCGGACTTTAATATGGCTCAGGTGAATTAGCCCAAGAAGATTGATGAGCTCTTTAATTGAGTGAAAAGTGTTATTGCGGGGATGGATAGGAGCGTTAAGAACCACGATATAAATCTATTCCATACGCTTTTGCACAGTGCAATAACACGAATATCTTTCTACGGCTTTTTACTTGCTCGCTTGCTGATGTGATGTTTTGGATATTTTATGCTTTGTATCTGTCTATCTAATATGAACCACAACGAACCGAAGAAAGCGAAGTGAAGATGATGTGTAGACAATTGAGTTTATGAATGCTATACTGAGGTTAACGCCTCATAGATATGTTTGTCATTGAAATCTTGCTCTAACAACGGAATCGACTCGAAATCTATTGCTTACGATTCGTACAGGGAGTAAAAGTAGGTATATCATATACTCTCATCATCCAGAACAAAACACTCATCATCATAATACTACGATCCTACACTCAAGCATCAAGCGCTCTCCCACCTCGCCAATCTCCCCACCGTCTCCCCCGCATTCCTCACCACACACAAACACCCCTCCCGCAATCCCCTACTCCTCGTCTCCTTAACCATCTCCCTCGCAAACACAGTTCCAAACGCGACGCCTTTACCCTCCGCCAAATTATATTCGCCAGTAGTAACGAACCCAACGAGATCTTCCTCCCCAGGAACCATAGGATGATTCTCTGAATCATTTTTCTCTCTTGGATACTGTAATGGTGGGTTTTGCAGCAGAGATTTTGCAAGAAGTTGCACACGTTGGGGGAGTGGTGTGTTGAATGGTATTTTGCCGATGTTTTTAAGATCTTTGGCTTTGGGGTTAGGTGGTGGTTTCTTATGCAGAAGCGCGGGAACGAGGGAAAGCCATTCTTGACGGAGAGTGGGGGGTGTCGTAGAAGTAGAGTTTATAGAGTTTTCGCTAAGAATTGATTCGGCTGGGAGACGGTATATACGAGCGCTGGGAGTAGCGACCCCACGAGTTAAGAGTGTTAGACGGATAGTGGTGAGTTCTGTTGATGCTGGAAGGTCTGCCGTGGGAGATGAAATCAGAGAAGAGAATGTCCTACTAGAGAGTTGGTTGAAAGGATTCTCGATGGCTTTGTCTTTAGGCTCAGCGGTAGTTTCTGGCCCATCACCACTACTCGCATTACTCTGTTCATTGCCAGGTAGTGAAGACAGCCCGGCCACTTTCTCAAAATCACATGCCCAGCCCAATCCAAGCTCCCCTTTCCTTCCACCACCAAGATCAAGAGATTTCCACTCCACTCTCTTGCCTTTGGGTCTCTTGTCCCATTCTCGTTTTCTCTTCAACCTCTGTTCGACCTCCCAAGCGTACCCAGCATTTGTTCCAGGATAATCAGCTGGAAACCATGGAACTCCATGCTCAAAGTGTGATTGTCTCAACTCCTGTAGACCTCCGAAACGAGGATTGGCACCAGATGACAAGGGGAAATGCATCAAGCCGTACCAAATTGGTAGTATACACTTCCATGGAGCGAGAAGAGTCCAGCTACCTTGTGCTGCTGAGGATTTTAACATTCTTGATGCGAAAAGCATGATTGGTATAGGAGGATCACGTTCTGAGATGGAAGGAAAAGTGCCTGGTGGTGCTAGAGTTTTGCGGCGACCTAAGGCTTTTTGTGAGGGAAGACGAGTAGCTTTGTATCGTGTGTCTCGATCAAAGAGGTGTGATGAAGCGGGCGACTGATCTGCCGGCCAAGAAGATAATAATTCCGCCAATTCAAAATTCGCTTCCTCGTCAGCAGGATCTGGAAGTTCAACCTTGCGAGGTGGATATCGAAGTCTAGGATCCATAATTGAGAATGACAATACAGAATTTGCGGGTAAAGATGCAGGATTGGTAACACCAGCTAGCGAAGTAAAGGTTTGTGCATGTGGCTCTTGATCATCTTCGGACTGGAAGTATGGATGAAGTATACCAATTAAAGCTTCTGTTGAGCCAGGACCTGTCATTTCGATACTTCCTATTTCAAAACGAAGGTCTTCAAGCTGGACGGTTGGGTGTTGCAGTTTCGACAGGCGTAGGAGCTCAGTCCATGCTTCAAGGAATGCAGAAGGATGAATTCTGATCAAAACTTGTCTCATTGACTTTTTCGATACATTGGTAGCATTGCTATCTGAGTCTTCATGAATATCCCAAAACGCGACGGCAGGGCCAATCTGCAGTTTTTGTTCTTTCACTTCTCTGCTAAGCCACCCATTCCAGCTCCTTTTCCCTGCTCTCCATTTTGCACCCTTTGCTGATTTTACATCCATCTCTGGTATGCCTATGGCCAAAAGAACACTTCCAATAGACTCAACTGAACCTTTGAGACCAATAGTACTCATGTAACTCATATCCCAAGCTACAGCCCCTCTACTTCCTCCTGCTCTATGTGTCGGTCTGTATGATTTTTCTGTTGAATTGAGTGGTATAGCCATCCTCCAAAGTGGCTCTTTGGGTTCTGTCATTTTCGCCCTCTTCGCATGCCATAGATGGGTAGGTAACCAAGTTTTGTGAATTTGTCGCTTTCGAAACTTCGACGGCGGTTTCTGAGGCTCGTTCAAAGCATTCTGCCGTATCTTCGGCCTTGCAGCTCTAGTCATAATTCCTGCCACATTAGTTGCGCCCTTAGAGGCTCTTTTCTTGTCTGCCAAAATCCCCAACTTCTTGGCCGTCTCTGCACGAATGCGACCTCTGGAACTTCCCGGTTTTCTCTTGTTTGCGTTGACAGTCGGTGTATTGTCCTCTTTCATTTCTCTTGCCCCTCTCTTTCGTAAACGTTTTGGTACTCTCTTCACATTATGACTAGCTGTTCTTCTTCTCATGTCCCGAGGCACTTGTTGGAATGCTCTGGTAGACAAGGCCCCCTTTGACCTTTTCATGCCATCTTCCAATGCCTTTATCTCATATTCTCGCGCATTCAGAAATGATTGCAAATCTAGATCTCCATTCTTGAGAGCAGCGTCGGCTGTTTGGGTCATTATCGATCGCGCATCCATTATCTTATTGCGCTTCATGGCTGGACCCCTCCCAGCATCATTCCTACCGTTGGACGATGAATATGGGGGTTCCTTGCGTTTATTCGTAGCAGCAGGCCTCAAAGGCATTTTGGGCGCCATTTTGACTTGAATTCCTCCACGCGACGAAGTGAAATATTTGATCGAGGTCGAGAAATCAGAAAAAGTAATTTAATTCTGCCGTGTATTTTGACATACCGCCTTCCCAATCCGAATAATGACGAAGATTCCTCACACGAAACACGACACCACGCGACACCAATATCATTGACTAGATGATCAAAATAAAAGAGCTTGTTGCAACTTCCATTCCTATTCCGATAAACATGTATAACAAACTCTGTTGAAAGAGTATAGCAAATATCAAAATGTTGTTCTGAAAGAATAACTTTATCAACTTCTTTACTTCTTCGCCTTCTTCACCTTCTTCACCTTCTTCACCATTCATGAAGCTGGAGTAGGTTTGAATTCGCCAAAAGAAGATCAGTAGCAAGTTTTTTTTCTTCTTTGCTTTCATGTCACACTTCACTTCACTCCTTCTCATTCTTTCAAAACTTGCACCTTCATTTTCCCATACCTACCTTTATTTATTTTCTTTCCATACATACGTTGATTAAAATTCACAAATTACAATCCATTTAAACAGAAATCTTTTCTCTACATTTCAAAATCTCTTTCCTTCCTTCCTTCCTTCTCTCCGCCAACTTACAATTTCAAACATTGTTCACAAATTACTACGATACTTCGATTGTCCAATACGAGAAACTTGATCCAAAAGTTCTCTTTTACTAGATTCAAATCGCTACGTATATTACGCTCTTACCATGAGCATTCCACTGTCCGACCACGTCACAGCTTCAAGTCTCGGATCTCTCAAGTTTCCGCCGTCACCTCCTCACAATAGACATGAACATGAACTTTTTTCTTTGACAAAATCCTACGATTCTTGTCATCACCAACAACATCATCATCTTAGTTCTAAAGGACTCGGAGGAATACGAATTTCTCAAGTCGAGATTACTTCTTTCTATTCCCCTGCAAATTCTTTATACGAGCCAGATGGAACATCAACAATTGCTTCAACTCCTCCAATGTCCGGAATACAGCATATCAATGGCTCATCGACTTCTCTTCAACCTCCATCAGTATCCTGTGTTTTGCCTCGATCCCAGTCTACGATAGCTCCTCTTTGTCTTCAGTGCAAAGGTCACAAGTATGGCTTCACATCATACTTTCACAACACCGCAATTTTTCCGGAACCGCCACACGATCTACTGATGTTGGTAGAGCAATCTTATCTTTTGAGAAATCGGCTCAAGAGCTTGATGATCAACTATGTTACAAGGAGAGTTGACAATAGTCGTTTGGAAGCGATCGCTAATGAGATTTTGGACTGGAAGGGTCGCGTGGAATGCCTAGCAAGGGAAGTCTTGGTATCTTCAATGGGATTTGAATTGAATATGGAAGGTCTCGAAGCAGTCAATGATTGGACAGCGGATTTGGTTCAACGATTGGGCAATCACGTGAATGGGTTTCAGAGGATGGAGCTCTCGAAAGAAGATCAGAAGAGATTACTGATTGAGTTCAAGAAACTATGGGAAGTGGTCTGGACGAGTTTCATGGCCGACCGGAACAAGCGGAACACGCCGAGAAGGTCATTACGGTCAAGAGATGCGGTTGATCTCGATTCACCGGACTCGGAACTTTAAGCAAACAGTGTTTGAGGTTTCGCTTTTTGTCAAAGTGGCTGGACTTGATTGTTTTAGGTAGCCCGCATGATTGTGAGCAGCAGTTTAGTTTTTGATAACTTTAAACATACAATGACACATTTTACCTCTGTACTCCCTTTACATCTTATGTGTTGCTTCACTTACTCGACGAGGAGGAAGAAAAGTGAATGCTATAGAAGATTAAGACGAAAATCAAAGGAGTTGATCTCTCCTCTCTTCGCTTTCTTCCGTTTGTCAAAAAGTCTCTCTTCAGTCCAGCTTGCTTTCAATCACAAAATCAAGATGATAGATATTTTTCTCGCTTCACCACCTTCATCCGTTTGCTTTCGTTTGTCATTCAATCTGTTAATTTCGTGGATGTTTACTTTACTTTACATACATACCTGCCTCCTTTGTCTACTCACCTTTCACAAGCCACTTCTGCATATAACTTCCTGCAATTACAATAAACTCAACATCTAAACTACACCTGTAGACCTCATGCAGTCCCCAGGCTCATATGCCTAATCTCTTTCAAATCCTAATATCCTCTACGATCATGATGTAAATAGCAAATAGCAAATAGCAAATAGCGAAATAGCTTGATCCAGTCCTGGGCTCTCTTCACTTTGCTTTATCTCACGATTTACTTCTTTTTGGTGTTTACAGTATTTGTTTACAGTACTGAATATATCTCCCACCCTTTATCATTCCGCATCATCACCGTCGCTTACCTAAAATAGAAACTATGAGTAGAGACTTTTCAAAATTACTTCATTGCACATCCTTAAACTCAAGATAACTCATCACAAACAACACGTACAAGAACACACACATTCCACTACCATCACATTCTCCTCCCACAGGTAACGCTCGCCATTCCATCCTACTAGGTATTCAAAAGAACTTGCTCAATCTGCGTAGATAGATATACACTACAAAACCAAACCTCAATCTTCCACACAACAAATTTCGAAGGAAACTTTTTCTTCGAAATACGACCGTTTCGCGATCGCTATAGATCATAGTTACTAAACCAAATCCATTGCAATTCCTCTCAATTGATTCGAACCAGTAGTTATTGTGATATTGTTGTCGATGTCCCAAAACGCAAAATACACACGAAAATTTTCACACACAACAAATTTCGAAGGAAACTTTTTCTTCGAAATACAACCTTCTCACAATCGCTCTAGATTATAGTTATCAATACAATTCCATTACAATTATCTCCAAGTGATTCTGACCAGTAGTTGTTGTGATATTGCTATTGATACTTCGAAATACGAAACGTATATAAAAAAACATATGAAAAACTTTGTTTTAAGATTTCAGAATAGATAATCCAATCTCAATATCAATATGGAATACTTTGATTATATAGTTATAGAGGTTCCAAATATTAATCTGAATACTTTTTCAGATATAAATATAAGAGAAACTACTTCAAATCAATCTATAATACCAAATACCTATCTAGCAATCATTTTTAGTCTTTCTATAATCCCAAATTTGCCTATTTATTTCAGAAGAATTCTAATCGAATTATTAAGTCTTACTTTATCAATCAATTAAATAATCAGTTCTGAAATCAGAATACAAGATTTCAGTATACCTAGCGATTCTTTTATTATTCAAAAGTCAAACAACATTATTCAAATCTTCAACCAAAACAAAAAGCGAAACTCTATTATATTACTCACCAATCCAAACAAGCAATTCAAAATCCAAAACGATCCAATCACTTTTAAAGAAGCTATTCTAAAAGCTAGAGATCTTATAGTTCTAGTTTCCACTTTCTCTCAATCATGTAACGAACAATCTAAGCTATTAGATCTTTTAGAAATCTTTAGAGAATATACTGAAAAAGGAAACCTCACTACAGCTTCCAAAATCATCACATTCCAAATCAATCATTTGGAAATAGTTATACGGAAAATCGAATCTCAAACCAAAGCTTTAACCAAATCGGCTCCCACCAGTACTACAATATTAACATCAAAACCTTTTTATACTAATATTACAAAAGAAGGGGAATGGAATCTAGTTATTAAAGGAAAAAGTAACAAATCTATTTTAATAGAGAAAAAGATTAGTATTATCCAAAAACGATTACTTTTAATCAAACCAGAAATCCCTAACTCCAAAACCTTCTTGCCTTTAACAATTCGAAATAAGATTAATGAAGCCTTCCAGGAAATTGAAATCAAAGGATCAGTAGTTGCTGTAGCAATACTCTTTTTCAATAATAATATCATTATTACTATTAATGATCCCTCACACAACAAATTTCGAAGGAAACTTTTTCTTTGAAATACGACCTTCTCACGATCGCTCTAGATCATAGTTATCAATACAATTTCATTGCAATTATCTCCAAGTGATTCTAACCAGTAATTGTTATAATACTGTTATCAATGCTTCGAAACACAAAACGCATGCGAAAAAAACGCATGAAAAATTCTATTCCAAGATTTCAGAACAGATAACCCAATCTCAACATCAATATAGAATATTCTAATTGTATAATTGTAAAGATTCCAAATACTAATCTGAATACTCTTTCAGATATAGATATGAGAGAAGCCATCCCAAATCAATCTATAATACCAAATACCTATCCAGCAATCACTTTCAGCCTTCCTACAACCCCAAATTTGCCTATTTATTCTAGAAGAACCCTAATCGAATTATCAAGCCTTATTTTATCAATCAATCAAATAACCAATCCTGAAATCAGAATACAAGATTTCAGTATACCTAGCAATCCTTTTATTACTCAAAAGCCAAACAATATCACTCAAATCTTTAATCAAAACAAAAAGCGAAACTCTATTACACCACTCACCAATCCAAACAAGCAATTCAAAATCCAAAACGATCCAATCATTTCTAAAGAAGCTATTCTAAAAGCTAGAGATCTTATAGTTCTAGCTTCCACTCTCTCTCAATTACATGACGAACAATCTAAGCTATTAGATCTTTTAGAAATCTTTAGAGAATATACTGAAAAAGGAAACCTCACTATAGCTTCCAAAATCATTATATCCCAAATCAATCACTTGGAAACAGCTACACGGAAAATCGAATCTCAAACCAAAGCTTTAACCAAATCGGCTCCTATCAGTACCACAATATCAACATCAAAATACAATCGAATGATCAAGTTTCATATCAAGAACAAGTGAATATTGGAAGCAATCAACTGGTTTATAATGGAGAGCTATACGGAGTCACTCGAGCTATTGAATATGCTAGCTCAATTGCTAGTAGTGGAAAGAAATTCAAGGTTTATTCAGACAATCAAGCAGGCCTACTACGACTAAAAACACCCTCGGATCACCCTGGTCAAGCCTATCAAATTCGAGCAATCAAAGCAGCCAAAGCTATTATAGCTAAAGGAGCGGAAATATCCTTGAATTGGGTACCAGGACATACTTCAGTAAAGGGAAACGAGCTAGCAGATAAGCTAGCAAAGGAAGCAACTACAATACGATCTACTTTGAATGAAACTAGTTTCGGATTATTAGGAATAATAATCAAAGAATTCTCCTTTGATCAATGGAGCTCGACTTTCAATCAATATAAACTTAGATCAAACCAAACAGTATTAACCTATTCGAAACTATTTCCATGGAAAATTGGATTGAAAATCAAGCTATCAATTAAAACAAGGCGAAATACAGCTAGTGCTTTTTTTCAATTGAAATTAGGTTATGATTACATTAAATTATACTTATATTATTTTAATCATTCTAATAATAAATGTATATATAGTAATATTGAGATACCTCAACACCTTTTGATCAATTGCTCAATATACAAAGCAGAAAGAAAAGAGATATTCCAGAATATACCATTTTCTAAAATCACTCTACAATTCCTACTTTATACGAAAATAGAAATCGAATTAATTATCAAATTCATCAATACAATTAAAATTGCTACAAGAGCTTGGCATTTATCAAGAGCTCAAATGGAAGAAGAAAGAGAAAAAGAGAGAGAGATTGAAGAAAGAGGAAAAGAGGAAGAATACTTTATAGAGTAGATTTCCTTATTGTTTTACTATATGTTATATATATAGTAAGTGGGCTTAGGTCCCCAATATTCGTTTGCACTTCCCCAAATTGTTTATTCCTATTATTGTAAAATAAAAAGTTATCTACTAGGCCCTTAAGGCCTAGTCGTCCTATATAGTCTTAGACTGAAGGTGGACGTAAATTCAATCAATCAATCAATCAATCAATATCAACATCAAAACCTTCTTACGCTAATATTACAAAAGAAGGGGAATGGAATCTAGTTATTAAAGGAAAAAGTAATAAATCTATTCCAATAGAGAAAAAGACTAGTATTATCCAAAAACGATTACTTTTAATCAAACCAGAAATCCCTAACTCCAAAACCTTCTTGTTTTTAACGATTCGAAACAAGATTAATGAAGCCTTCCAGGAAATTGGAATCAAAGGACTAGTAGTTGCTGTAGCAATATTCTCTTTTAATAACAATATCATTATTACTACTAATGATCCCTTTACAATACAATTTCTAATTGAAAAGAAAGCCATCTGGAAAAATGTTATCAAATTCGAAAGGATTCAAAAAGACCAAGAATGGCATAGGGTTATTATTCACAATATCCCTATAAAAAAGTTCTCTAGGTCTAAAGGAATAGATTTGATTATAACTGAAATCAAAACCTTCAATATAGATTTCAAGTCAATAGGAACTCCCTTTTGGCTCACTCCAATAGTCAAAAGAGCCCACCAAAAAGATAGCGCTATTGTTATAGCTTTTGTCTCAAAATCAGAAGCCAAATTAGCTATTCGAAAGCGGTTGTATATTGTAGGCACTAATATCAGAATAGAATAATTCTACAAATCCAAATCTATTATACAATATCAAAAATGCCAGGGCTTTGGGTATTAAAGCTTGTATTGCAAAAAAGACCCTTTTTGTGGATTATATGGAGGCAAATATATTATAATAATATATTTTTGTATAGTCTGCAACTTAAGAGGAAAACTCTGCTTTTATATTATCACCAAATACTCTAATTGTTAAGGAAATCATACAGCTAGTTCTAAAAGCTGTGAAATCTTTAAAGTTATTCAACAAAAAAGCTAATAGTACTAATCAATGTATTATAATAATATCAGATTTCTTTAAATAAATCTTAACAAAAGCTTTCAAATTATAGAGAATATTCTATAGCTTGCTTTTGAGCTCAATATTGATCTGATTTTAATTCAGGAACCTTGGATTCAAAAAAATGGAATCAATTTCTCTAATTGCAGATCGATTGATTGATTGATTGATTTAATTAACGTCCACCTTCAGTCTATGACTATATAGGACGGCTAGGCCAAATGGTCTAGCGGATAACTTTTAAAGTACAAAATTAGGAATTTTAATAATAGAGTAAATGAAAACTAATACTAGGGACTTATTCCTGCTTACTATACAAAGTACATATAATAAGATATAGAGTAGAAAGAGTTAAACCCTTTTTTTTCTATCTTTTCTTTCATTCTCCTCCTTCTCTTTCCATTTTCGAAATGGCTCTCTTTTCTTTTCTTATTATCTCTTCTTCTTTTACAATTTCGTTTTGTATTTCGGCTCTTGATAGATACCAAGTTCGAATAACGATTTTGATAATATTGATGAATTTGATTGCTAGTTCGATATCTATTTTTGTATATAGCAGAAATTGTAGGTTGATTTTCGAGATTGATATTTCTTTAAAGATTTCCTTTTTTTCTTTTCTATATATTGGGCAACCAATAAGAAGGTGTGTAGCTGTTTCGATATTGTTATAGATACACTTATTGTTTGAAAGTTTGAATCGATATAAATAAGACTTAATATAACTATAGCCGATTTTGAGTTGAAAGAAGGCGCTAGCAGTATTTCGCTTAGTACCTTCTGGTAGCTTGATTTTGGAGCTGATTTTTTATAAGAAGAGTTTCGAATAGGTTGTATCTGATTGATTTGATCTGAATTCGTATTGATTGAGAGTCTCTAGCCATTAATCGGAGTCGTATTTCTTTACTATCATATCAAATAGCCCTATACTGGTTTCGCTTGAAGTAGCCTGTATTGAAGTTGCTTTTTTCGCTAATTTATTAGCTATTTCATTTCCTTATATCGAAATGTGATCTGAAACCCAATTTAAAGAGACTTCAGCTCCTTTTGCTCTAATATCCTCTGCTGCCTTGATTACTCATATTTGATAAGCTTGTCCAGAATGATCGGAAAGGGTTTTTAAACAATAAAGTCCAGCTTGATTGTTCAAATAGATCTTGAATTTCTATCCTTCATATGCTACAATGTTAGTATATTCGATAGCTTTTGTAATTCCCAATAATTCTCTATTATATACTAATTGATTGATACCAATATTCGAACGTTTTCGATAAGAGATTGATTCATTTGATTGTATTGCAACTATCCCTACTCCTATTCCAATTCCTTTTTTAGTAGAAGATGCATCAGTATATATATAAACTGTATTTTGATCTCTGTGTTTAAATATAATATTGTGAAGAGTAGCTGTATCTTCTTTCGAGGCTTTACTAATATTGACTTTGTAAGGTGTATCTTTGCAGATCGATTATACATTCCAATTTTATACAAATTCTCCTCAATTTCAACCTTGATCTTAAACTCCAAATCCTTCTATATATTTCTAAAGACTTCTGAGCTATAGTTAATCTAGTTTCTTATTCGCTAATAGACCTGGATATACAGATAATAAACTGCCAAAATGGAAGCGAAACCTTTCAAATTATTAATATATATAACGAAGCAGATTAAGTATAAGAAAAAGGATATACAATTGATTGATCCCTTTACAATCTATTGATTAATTAACAAATAATAGTATTAGGCGACTTTAACTTTTATCATTCATTATGGAATCCTCTTTCAAACAAAAGCGCTAATACTAATCAACTAGTAGAATGGATTGAAAATCAAAATCTAAGTCTATTGAATAAGCCTGGAGCTACTACTTTCTTTTAAACTAATTTAACAAATCCAAATATACTCAATCTCATATTAGCTTCTTAAAGTATCTCTTCAAGAATATAAGATTGACAAACACTTTTTAATACTGAATCCAATTATTCAGGGATTCTATTTGAATTAAAAGAAAAAGAGAATCCAAATACTCCTTTTCAAGAGTCAATAATCAGATATTATATAAAGCTAGTCAATTAGGAGCTATTCGAATCTATTCTATAATTCAAAGCCAAATACTTACCTACTCTAATCAAACTAAGTATATTTACAATAATCATATAAGATTCGATTGATTTCCTTCAAGAAAAACAATATATATCGTTTCAAATTAGATCAAGCTACTAGCAAACTTATAAGGATTATCTAAAAGGTAATGGAAAGTTGTACTTCAAAGGTTATAACAAACAAAAGAGCTAAGCTATAATGGTCTCCTGAATTGAAAGCCTTTCGAAAAGAACTAGGAAAAGCAAAATAACAAGTTGAATTCAATTTCAAAAATATTAATTCAAAAAAAGTTTATCGAATTATCAGAAACAAATACTTTCAAGCTATTAAAATAGCAAAAAAGAATCATTGGAACGATTTCCTAGAAAAGAGAACATTTAAACTATTTTCAAAGCAATAGCCTATACAAAGGATTATCAAAATCAAAGGATCCCTGATATTACTTCAGAAACCTCTTTTGAAGGAAAATGCTCTGCTTTTCGAACTACTCTGTTCCCTCAACCTCCTATCACAGCCGAACCTGAATGGGAAGGATATCAACAATCCAACGAATGGGAATGGCCTGATCTCTCTAAAAATGAACTAAAGAACGCCTGTTCGGCTAAAATTCAAGGGAAAACTCCTGGTCCAGATGGTATTACTCAAGAAATCATTACAAGAGCGTATAAAGCTATTCCACAAACCTTCTTTATTTTATATAGCAAGCTTCTCAATATTGGATACTACCCACAATGCTGGAAACAAGTCACTGGAGCAATCCTAAAAAAAAGCTTCGAAACCAGATTATTCGATACCAAAAGCGTATAGGGTTATTGCACTTCTCAATTGCTTAGGAAAAGTAAGCGAAAGGATTCTAGCTCAACGATTAGGATATCTAGCGGAAACTACCCATCTCTTACATTATAGCCAAATGGGAGGACGACAAAAGAAATCGGCAATCGATACAGCTCTCCTTTTGAATACAGAGATTGAAAGCAACAAGCGAGCTAATAGTAAGACTTCGGTTTTATTTATGAATATAAAAGGAGCATTCGATTATGTTTCAAAAAATCGATTATTGGATATCTGCAAGAAGCTGAGACTACCAACCAATCTTATCTCCTGGATAGCTTCATTTCTTCAACAAAGACAACTAAAACTATCTTTTAATAATCAAATCGAATCTTTCAAGCCAATTTCGACCGGAATACCACAAGGCAGCCCTATCTCGCCAATCCTCTTCTTGATTTATATTAGAGATCTTTTCCAAAACAATTCAATCAAATTCCTTTTATATATTGACGATATCGCTCTTATTACTAAGTCATCTACTTGGAGAAAGAATGTTAATTCGTTAGAAAGAGCTACAAAACAATTATACAAACTCAGCTCAAAGAATGCAATCCAATTCGATTTAGCTAAAACAGAGCTAATGTATTTTTCCTCTTCCAAATTAATAGCTCAATATCCTATTACTTTACTCAATTCGGAAACAATAATACCCTAATTTCTAATTAGATGGCTTGGTATCTGGTTCGATCCGAATCTCAAATTCGATCAATATGTCAATATCAGAGCAGCACAAGTAAAAAGAGTCTTTCAACAAATAGCTTGTTTAGCTAATACAGAAAAAGGCTTTAATCCTAAGGCTATGAAATAGCTATATATAGTTTATATAACTAGTATTACTGATTACAAATCGGAAGTTTAATAGAAAGGCCAGATCAAATTCAAGGACATGTTTCAATCACTTCAAAATCTAGCTCTTCGAAAGATACTTGGAGTTTTCAAAATCGCCCCAATCCTTTCAATGGAAATCGAAGTAGGACTAAAGCCAGCAAAATCTGTTTAGACTTAAATATAAAACGATATGCTTTTCGATTAGTGAAACTATCACTAAATCACCCAATCAATATTGAAAAAGAAGTGCTATCTCAATACAAATCGGATCTAGAAGTAATAGCTACCCTCGAAGGAAATGTTATAAGCCACTTCAATTAAATAAAATAAAAGAATCTATAAAACAAGATTTCAATCTATCTACTCTCGAAAAGATTATCCATTTCAATTTCTCTTTCTGGAAAAGAGATATACTTTACAAAGTCAATATTAGTAAAGCCTTGAAAGAAGATACAGCTATTTTTCATAATATTATATTTAAATATAGAGATCAAAATATAGTTTATATATATACTGATGTATCTTCTACCAAAAAAGGAATTGGAATAAAAGTAGGGATAGTTGTAATACAATCAAATGGATCAATCTCTTATCGAAAATGTTCGAATATTAGTATTAATCAATTAGTATATAATAGAGAATTATTAGGAGTTACAAAGCTATCGAATATACTAGTACTGTAGTATATAAAAGATAGAAATTCAAGATCTATTCGAACAATCAAGCTGGACTTTATTGTCTAAAAACCCTCTCCGATTATTCTGGGTAAGTTTACCAAATACAAGTAATCAAAGCAGCAGAGAATATTAGAGTAAAAGAAGCTAAAGTCTCTTTAAATTAGGTTCCAGGTTATATTTCGATATAAGGAAATGAAATGGCTGATAAATTAGCAAAAGAAGTAATTTCAATACGGGCCACTTCAAGTAAAACCAGTATAGGGCTATTTGATATGATAATAAAGAAATACAACTCCAATCAATAGCTAGAGATTTTCAATCAATACGAATCCAGATCAAATCAATCAGATACAATTTATTCGAAACTCTTCCCATAAAAAATCAGCTCCAAAATCAAGCTACCAGAAGGTATTAAGCGAAATATTGCTAGCGCCTTCTTTCAACTCAAAATCAGCTACGGTTATATTAAGTCTTATTTATATCGATTCAAACTTTCAACAATAAATGTATTTGTAACAATATTGAAACAGTTGTATACCTTTTTATTGGTTACCCAATATATAGAAAAAAAAGAAAGGAAATCTTTAAAGAAATACCAATCTCGAAAATCAACCTACAATTTCTGTTATATATAAAAATAGGTATCGAATTAATAATCAAATTCATTAATACTACCAAAATCGCTATTCGAACTTGGCATTTATTAAAAGCCGAGATATAAAACGAAATTGTGGAAGAAGAAGAGATAATAAGAGAAGGAGAAAAAACCATTTTGGAAATGGAAAGAGAAGGAGGAGGATGAGAGAAAAGATAGAAAAGAAAGAGTTTAACCCTCTCTACTCTATATCTTATTATACACACTTCGTATAGTAAGCGGGAACGAGTCCCCAATATTAGTTTTCACTTATCCTATTATTAAAATTCCTAATTTTGTACTTTAAAAGTTATCCGCTAGACCATTTGGCCTAGCCGTCCTATATAGTCATAGACTGAAGGTGAACGTTAATTAAATCAATCAATCAATCAACACACGAAAATTCGTGTAGAAAACTCTTTATTCTGATCTCCAGAACAGAAACACAATCCCCAAAATAAGTTCCTCAAATATATTGAAGGATACTAATATGATAGAAGCTTCTCCCGAAGTCTCTATTATACCTAATACCTATTCTACAATCATATTAGGTACTCCTGCATCAAGTCCCCATCTACCTTCTGAAACCTCTATATTCGAAATCTCCAGCCCAATTCTACCAATCAACTTCAAAAGAAAAAATGAAGAAATCAATCTACTTAGTGATCTCTTTCTCACTCAAAATACAAATAATACTATCTATATCTTCAATCAAAATAAGAAACGTAGCCCTATAATACCTTTCGACAATCAAAACAAATAATCCAGAGTTTAAGACAATCTTTCTTCTTCAAAAGAAGTTATCCTGAAAGTAAGAGATCTCATAATACTAGCTTCAATATTTATTCAATTACACAACAAACAATCCAAGCTTTTAGATCTTTTAGAATCTTTAGAGAGTATACTGAAAAGGGAAACCTTACTATAGCCTTCAAAATCATTACCTTTCAAATCACCCATCTCGAATCAGCTACTCGAAAAATCGAATTCTAAGCTAAAGCTCTAAATACAACTCCTATATCCACTACTATCCCAATATCAAAACTAATATATGCAAAAGTTTCAGAAGAAGAATGAAACCTAGTCTTCAAAAAAAGTATCAAATCAATTTCTATAAAGGAAAAGATGGATTCAATTCAAAAACGACTTATTCTAATCAAATCAGAAATCTCAAACCCCACTTCCTTCTTCTCTTTAATTATTCGAAACAAAATAAATGAAGCTTTTCAAAAGATTAGAATTAAAGGATTAGTTATTACAGCAGCTACTTTATTCTTTAATAATAATATTATTATTACAATAAACAATCCTTTTACATCACAATTCTTAATAAAAAAGAAAACTATTTGGAGTAATATTATCAAATTCAAAAGGATTTAAAAGGATCAAGAATAGTATAAAGTTATTATTTATAAAGTCCCTATTAAAGAATTCTTAAAAGCAAAAGGAATGAATCTTATCTTAAACGAAATCAAGATCTTTAATCCTGACTTCAAGTCTATAGAAATCCTTTTCTGGCTCACTTCTACTTTGAAAAGAGCTTATTAACAAAAGGGAGCTATAGTTATTGCTTTTACTACCAAATTAGAAATAGAATTAACTATCCGAAAACGGTTATATATTACTAGAAGTAATATGAGAATAAAAAAATTCTACAAATCAAAACTAATTATATAATACCAGAAGTATCAAGGATTTGAATATCAGAATACTTACTATAGAAGAAACCCTTCTTATAGTTTATGTAAAGGTAAGTATATTATATCAATATATATTAGAAGATTGGGTGGAAGAGACCTCTAGATTGACTATTTAGTTGCGCGTGTAAGCATATTGATCTCCACATAGTATTATATGAGGGGATCAATATGCCTGTCTATAGTTCGTCTAATCTAGCCCGTTTAGATAGCTGTATTACTAATCACTACACGTGCTTAGCACCGGTAACTTCTATTCCTTTTAACACTCCCCCATAGGAATTACCACCTTGATCTCCCTGATCTTCCACACCTCTACTATCTCAATCCCAGTATGTTTTTGAACCTTTCGAATGCTACTCTCGCTAAGGGTTTAGTCATCCCATTTGCTACCATATTTGATGTATTAATATAACTAGTTATCACCTTTTCTTTTTCAGTAAAATCCCTAATGAAGTAATAGCATATATCGATATACTTTGATCGTTCATATAAATGCAGGTTTTTGGTTAAAGCAATTGCTCCTTGATTATCACCTAACAATTGAATAGTATCTTTATATACAATACATATTCAGCCTTTCTAAAATCTTTAAACACTTGAGCTAACTATTTCCCTTGCTTAATGAATATCATTATTGATATATATTCGAATTCAGCATTTGATGTCGCTACTGAATTCTGCTTTTTACTAGCTTACAATATTAATCCGCTATAGAATATAGCAACTCCTCTAGAAATACTTTTCTGATTATACTGATCATTTGTCCAGTCTGTATTAGTGAAGACTTTTATAGTATCTATTAATAGATTGTATTCCTTTGCAATTTGGTATTGTATTCCCTCGGGCCCGTATTTGAGTTTCTGAGTGATTATAGCTTTTAGATATTGTATTAGGTTCTTTATTCCTATTCTATAGCATTTCGCTAGTTTTGCTATATACTATGACAATCGGCCTAACACGAAGGAGATGTCTAGTCTTGTATACACCATTAAATAAATGAGATTATCTATAACTTATTAATATTCAATAATATCAATCAGTTTGTTATCTTCTATAGCAGGTTATAAATATAAGTAATCAATAGCAAATATCTTTTTAGTATAATATTGAATGTATGAGATTCCGAATTTTGTAAGCATAGCTTCTAGATATTCTTTTTGATTCAATATAAGAGATCTGTTTGCTCGATCTCTTACAACCTTAATGTTTAGAATCTTACTAATCTTCTTCAGATTCTTGGCATTGAAGTGTAATAAGAATATTATAGAAAACCAATTGAATTGATTTTTTGAGGTCGAGGAAGCAATTATGTCATCGATATATACTAACAGATTGAATTGGCAAGCAGTATACATATAGAGATACGGATCAACGAGACTTTGGGTAAAGCTTTAATTGATCAATTGAGACTTTAGAAATTGATTCTAATCTCGTCCAACTTGTTTAAGGCTATACAAGCTTCTCAATGCACATAAAACATATCCATTTGATACCTTGAATCCCTAAAATAGTGCGAGGTATATCTTTTCCTTAAAATGGGATTTTGTAAAAGCATTCTTTATATCGAAATACCAGCATTCCGAGTTTTTTTTCACAATGATTACTAAAAGCAAGCAGAGTATATCGAGTTGTATTATAGAAACAAAGATTTCGTTATAATCTTTTCCGAGAATTTGACTAAACCTTTTGCTACTAATTGTACCTTGAAACCTTTCGATCTCATTGTTCTTCGTCTTTATTATGAATACTTATTTTGTTGAAACAAGATTCCTTTTTTTCGATAGAATATACTCTTTCCAGATACTATTTGCAATCAATGAATTAATCTCTTCTTCAATAACTTGCTTCCATTTTTTTTTATATTTGGGGTCCGAGATTGCTTGATAATATATAATAGGAATGGGAATTTCTAGAATCTGTTCTGCAGGAAAGACTATATCTTTGTCTATAGAGTTTCCTAAGATTACTTATAGATTTTCGGATAGTTTTGTTTTAATATTTGTATCGATCCTTGGTATAAGCGGTATAGAGATTATAGTATGTTCGATAGTATTTCTATCTAGATCTGCTATAAGTATTGCTATCATTGCTCTAATCAATTTCTGGATATGCTTGTCTGATCCATTATCATCTTGCTTGCATTTTCGAAAAAAATATTTTTCAAAGTATCTATATCTATAAATGTAATTGGGGTTTTGATTGAAGATTGAGTTGTAGATACAGCATCTGATATCTCTGCCTTTATTATTCCTGAAGGTAATATTGGGTTCTCAAATGAATTAATCTCGATGATATTTCCTTTACTATTTTTATTGAATTCCTGAATATTGTTTATTTTAGATATATTAGAGATTATTATTTTTAGGGTTTCAGAGATAGCAATATCTTGTAATAAATCAGATAGACATTCTGGTTTCTTTTATACTTTGTAGATCTACCTCTAGATCTCTTATCAGGAACAACATTCTCTGTATCTTGAGGATCTGATACTGAGTTTCTTATTTTCAAGTTTAGATTTCCTTTCTTTTTGGATTTGTCTATGATTATTCGGCTTGCTTGTATAGTGTAGCCTAGTTCCGATGAGTACACTCTAACATATTTATTGGTCGTAACTGAGTATCTCACAAAGATGCCTTTTCGAACTGTATCTCATAACTTGTTGTGTCGTTGATCCTTTGGGATTATCTTTGGATTGATATATGTATAGCACTTGTTTTCCTATATTCTATAATAACTGATGTCCGGGGTTGATCCTGTGAATGCTTCGATCGGGCTAACTATACTGTCGTCGATGATCGATCCAGTATTCGTTCTGTTCCTGCAGTATACATCATATTCAACAGCTTCGTCCCAGAATTCCAGTAGTAATCCGGACTTCTTTAGTATAGCTTTTATATCGGCTTCGGCAATACCAATATTTCTCTCGGCAGCTCTGTTCTGATAAGATGATGCTATAATTGTTAATTCTGATCGGGTCCCAGAGTTCCATTCTTTAACAGCTTGAATTAGCTCTGGTGCATTATTAGTCCGAGCAGCTACTATCTTGTCACCAATACCGAGTTCCAATTCGGTTTTCTATTTCTTCAATCTTGATATAACTTTATCTTTTGTTTTTAGGGTCAAAATCCAATTCACTCTTATCCAGCTATCTATAATCAATAGGAAATAGCGGTTTCCTTATAATGATCTTGGAAATGGGCTAGTGATATCAAAGTGAATAAGCTTTAGTCTTTTTGTTTTGTAGGGATTGAATTGTTTTGGAATTAGATTCTTTATCTTAATAAGTATACAAACTTTGTATACAGAGATCTTGAATAGGACTTTGATTAGCTTTTCTAATATAATAACTTTATAAAGATTCTGTATTTTCTTTGAATCAAGATGGTTAAATTGTTTATATTATAATAGATAAGTTTCTAAATCCTTTTTAATCTTATCTAAAGAGATATCTAAAGTGATTTTATTTAGCTCAATATTATTAATAATCTCTATACTCGATAGAGCGATATCTTTGTATCCTTTTGCAATATCCGAGATCATATAAATTCCTCTATCCATTTTTGCTTTAATAATATTTATTCCATTTTTTCGAAAATACATACAATCTGAATTGAATCTACTCTTAAGTTCAGCTTTACAGATCTTCTTGTCAGAAAGGAGATTAACTTTTAATTTCAATACATACAATATTTTTGAGAATAAAATCATACCCCCATTTTCTAGTTCCATTACAGCAATACCTATCCAATCACAATATATAACTTCCCCATCGACTTTTATCATCTTTCTCTTTATTTTCTTAATATTTCTAAAAAGAGAAAATTGGTTAGATATATATAAGAAAGCACTAGTATCTGTATACCAATAAAAGGGGGTGATCTTACAAACAAGCTCTTTGGATACACAACACTCTTCGTTATCAGATTCTTCTTTGCTTTCTGATGAATCGAGATCAACTAGAAGGCTCTCGCTGTCTATAAGGTGAGCTTGATTGTTCTTTTTAAAGAATAACACTTTGATTGTTTTTTTAAGTGTTACTTTTTATTACTGGGCTTTATAGTGTTTGTGGATTAGAGCTTGTGTGAATAAGAGATCTTTGTAATTGTATAAAAAGTGTTCTTTTTGCTTATATAGATGATAAGCAGAAGATTTTATATTATCATTTTGTTTTTGCTTTCCAAATGGGCTTGATCCTCTACGTTCTTTTTGTCGATCCGGGATTATATACTTTCTACTAGCAATGTGAGTTTGTTCTGTTTTTTTGATACTGAGTTCTTTAACTGTAAAATACTTGATTTTGTTTTCGATTGCTAGTGTGCTTTAAACGCTTATAGTATTAATTGTTATTTGATAATCAATTGATAGGCTTTTTATAAGAACTAAAAAAAGAGCTTGATCTTTGTATAAATCTTTGAATACAGGATTGGTTATACCAAGCTTACATCGATATTCCTTGAGTTTGTCCCAGACTTTAATGATAGTTATTTCCGGTTAATTTGAGGGTTTGAAGGTAAATGTCTGGATCATTGTCAGGTACGAATTTGCTGTAATATTATTTGTTCTCGAGTATTTGGATTTCAGATAATTTTATAATATATATGCTATATTGTATTCATTAACTAGCACTTTATCATTATCACTAAGCAATCTGCATATATATGAAAGTGCATTAGTTTTATTCTTTAAATATATAGTTTTCTTTTCAATATTGAATTTGATATATATTGTTGTAGTATCTTCAGTAATCGAGCAGACCTCAGTGTTATCGATCTTTATCCCAAGTTTTCCAATCCTTGTATAATTCTGAAGTGTGAATTTAATTGTATAAAACTAATCCTTTTCTCTTAATTGTATTTTTATTTACCGAAATCATCTTTCGTGAATCTTTTGGGTAAGAATTGGGATGTATTTGATTGATTGATTGATTGATTTAATTAACGTCCACCTTCAGTCTATGACTATATAGGACGGCTAGGCCAAATGGTCTAGTGGATAACTTTTAAAATACAAAATTAGGAATTTTAATAATAAAGTAAGTGAAAACTAATACTGGGAACTTGTTCCCGCTTATTATACAAAATGTATATAGTAAGATATAGAATAGAAAGGGTTAAACCCTTTCTTTTCTATCTTTTCTTTCATTTTCCTTCTTCTCTTTCCATTTCCAAAATGACTTTTTCTCCTTCTCTTATTATCTCTTCTTCTTCTACAATTTTGTTTTATATCTCGGCTTTTGATAAATGCCAAGTTCGAATAGCGATTTTGATAGTATTGATGAATTTGATTGCTAATTCGATACCTATTTTCGTATGTAATAGAAATTGTAGATTGATTTTCGAGATTGGTATTTCTTTAAAGATTTCCTTTCTTTTTTTTCTATATATTGGGTAACCAATAAGGAGGTGTGCAGTTGTTTCGATATTGTTGCAGATACACTTATTGTTTGAAAGTTTGAATCGATGTAAATAAGATTTAATATAACTGTGGCCGATTTTGAGTTGAAAGAAAACGCTAGTAATATTTCGCTTAGTATTTTCTGGTAGCTTGATTTTGGAGCTGATTTTATATAGGAAGAGTTTCGAATAGATTATATCTGATTGATTTGATTTAGATTCGTATTGATTGAGAATCTATAGTCATTAATTGAAGTTATGTTTCTTTATTATCATATCAAATAGCTCTATATGGTTTCGCTTAAAGTAGCTTGTATTGAAGTTGTTTTTTTTGCTAATTTATTAATCATTTCATTTTTTTATATTGAAGTGTGATCTGGAACTTAATTTAAAAAAACTTTAGCTTCTTTTGTTCTAATATTGTCTGCTGTCTTGATTACTGTATTTGGTAGATTTGCCTGGGGTGATCGGAGAGGGTTTTTAGACAATAAAATCCAACTTGGTTGTTCGAATAGATCTTGAATTTCTGTTCTTATATATTATAGTGCTAATATATTCGATAGCTTTTATAACTCCCAATAATTCTCTAGTATATACTAATTGATTGATACCAATATTCAAACGTTTTCAATAAGAGATTGATCCATTTGATTGTATTGCAATTATCCCTATTTTTATTCCAATTTCTTTTTTGGTAGAAGATGTATCAGTATATATATAAACTGTATTTGATCTCTGTGTTTAAATATAATATTGTAAAGAGTAACTGTATCTTCTTCGAGGTTTTACTAATATTGACTTTGTAAGGTATATCTCTTTTTCAGGGAGGGAAGTTGAAATGGGTAATCTTTTCGAGAGTAGATGGATTGAAATCTTGTTTTATGGATTCTTTTATTTTATCTAATTGAAGTGGCTTGTAATGTTTCCTTCGAGGGGTAGTTATGCTTTTAGGTCCGATTTGTGTTGAGATAGTATTTCTTTTTCGATATTGATTGGGTGATTTGGTGATAGTTTCACTAATCGAAAGGCATATCGTTTTATGTTGAGTCTAAACGGATTTTTGCTGGCTTTAGTCCTGCTTCGATTTCTATTGAAAGGATTGGGGCGGTTTTGAAACAACTCCAAATATCTTTCGAAGAGCTAGATTTTGAAGTGATTGAAGTGTATCCTTGAATTTGATCTGGTCTTTTTATTAAACTTCTGATTTGTAGTTAGTAATACTAATTATACAACTATATATAGTTGTCTCATAGCCTTAGAACTAAGGCCTTTTTCTGTATTAGTTAAGCGAGCTATTTGTTGAAAAACTCTTTTCACTTGTACTGCTCTGATATTAACATGTGATCGAATTTGAGATTCGGATCGAACCAGATACCAGCCATCTAATTAGAGATTGGGGTATTACTGTTTCCGAATTGGGTAAAGTAATAGGATATTGAGCTGTTAATTTGGAAGAGGAAAAATGCATTAGCTCTGTTTTAGCTAAATCGATTGGATTGTATTCTTTGAGCTGAGTTTGTATAATTGTTTTGTAGCTCTTTCTAACGAATTAATATTCTTTCTCCAAGTAGATGACTTAGTGATAAGAGCGATATCGTTAATATATGAAAGGAATTTGATTGAATTGTTTTGGAAAAGATCTCTAATATAAATCAAGAAGAGGATTGGCGAGATAGGGCTGTCTTGTGGTATTCCGGTCGAAATTGGTTTGAAAGATTCGATTTGATTATTAAAAGATAGTTTTAGTTGTTTTTGTTGAAGAAATGAAGCTATCCAGGAGATAAGATTGGTTGGTAGTTTTAGTTTCTTGTAGATATCTAATAATTGATTTTTTGAAACATGATTGAATGCTTCTTTTATATTTATAAATAAAATCGAAGTTTTATTATTAGCTAGCTCTATTGCTTTCAATCTCTATATTCAAAAGGAGAGCTATATCGATTGCCGATTTCTTTGTTGTTCTTCTATTTGGCTATAATATAAGAGATGGGTAGTTTCCGCTAGATATCCTAATCATTAAACTAAAATCCTTTCGTTTATTTTTTTTTAAACAATTGAGAAGTGCAATAACTCTATATGCTTTTGGTATCGAATAATCTGGTTTCGAAGCTTTTTTTAGGATTGCTTTAGTGGCTTGTTTCCAGTATTGTAGGTGGTATTCAATATTAAGAAGCTTGCTATATAAAATAAAGAAGGTTTGTGGAATAGCTTTATATGTTTTTGTAATGATTTCTTAAATAATACTATCTAAACCAGGAGGTTTTCCCTTGAATTTTAGTCGAACAGGTGTTCTTTAGTTCATTTTTAGAGAGATTAGGCTATTTCTATTTGTTGGATTGTTGATATCCTTCCATTCAGATTCGGCTGTGATAGAAGGTTGAGGAAACAGAGTAGTTCGAAAAAGCAGAGCATTTTCCTTCAAAAGAGGTTTCTAAAGTAATATTAGGGATTCTTTGATTTTGATAATTCTTTATATAGGCTATTGCTTTGAAAATAGTTTGAGTGTTTCTCTTTTTCTAGGAAATTGTTCCAATGATTCTTTTTTTTGCTGTTTTAACTAGTTTGAAAGTATTTGTTTCTGATAATTCGATAAGCTTCTTTGAACTAATATTTTCGAGATTGGATTCAACTTGTTGTTTTGCTTTTTCTAGTTCTTTTCGAAGGGCTTTCAATTTAGGAGACCATTATGGCTTAGCTCTTTTGTTTGTTATAATCTTCGGAGTACAGCTTTTCATTGCCTTTTGGATAATCCTTGTAAGTTCGCTAGCAGCTTGATTCAATTTGGAATGATATATATTGTTTTCTTGAAGGAAATCAATTGAATCTTGTGTAATTGTTGTAAATATACTTAGTTTGGCTAGAGTGGGCGAGTGTTTGGCTTTGAATTGTAGAATAGATTCGAATAGCTCTCAATTGGCTAGCTTTGTATGATATCTGATTATTGGCTCTTGAAGAGGGGTATTTGAAATCTCTTTTCCTTTTAATTCAAATAGAATCCCTAAATGATCGGATCCAATATTAGAAAGTGTTTGTCAATCTTGTATCCTTGAAGAAAATACTTTAAAAAACTAATATGAGATCGAATATACTTGGATTTATCAGATTAGTTCGAAAAAAAGTAAGTAGCTTCAGGCTCATTCAATAGACTTAGATTTTGATCTTCAATTTATTCTACTAATTGATCGACATTAGCGCTTTTATTGAAAAGGGATTCTATAATGGATAATGAGAGTTGAAGTCGTCTAATATTATTGTTGTTGATTAATCGATAGATTGTAAAGGGATCGATCAATTATATATCCTTTTTCCTGTGCTTGATCTGCTTTGTTATATATATTGATAATTTGGAAGGTTTCGCTTTCATTTTGGCAGTTATTATCTGTATATCCGGGTCTATTGGCGAATGAGGGCTAGATTAACTGTAGCTCGGAGGGTCTTTGGAAATATATAGGAGGGTTCGGGGTTTGAGATCGGGGTTGAAGTTGGGGAGAATTTGTATAAAATTGGAGTGTATAGTCGATCTGTAATTAGAGAAATTGGTTTCATTTTTTTGAATTTAAGGTTTCTGAATTAAAATCAGATCAATATTGAGCTCAAGAGCAAGCTATAGAATGTTTCTATAGCTTGGAAGCTTTTGTTGAGGTTTATTTGAAGAAATCTGATATTATTGTAACACATTGATTAATGCTATTGGCTTTTTTGTTGAATAGCTTTGAAGATTTCATAGCTTTTAGAGCTAGCTGTATGATTTCCTTGATAATTAGAGCATTGGTGATAATATAAGAGTAGAGTTTTCCTCTTAAGTTGTAGACTATACAGAGGTGTATTGCTGTAATGTATTTGCCTCCACACAATCCGTAAAAAGGGTCTTTTTTGCAATACGAGCTTTGATACCCAAAGCCCTGGCATTTTTGACATTATATAGTAAGTTTGGATTTGTAGAATTGTTCTACTCTGATATTAATGCCTGCAATATACAACCACTTTCGAATAGCTAATTCAGCTTCTGATTTTGAAACAAAGCTATAACAATAGCACCGTCTTTTTGGTGGGCTCTTTAGCTATTGGAGTGAGCCAAAAGGGAGTTTCTTATTGGCTTTGAAATCTATATTGAAGGTTTTGATTTCAGTTGTAATCAAATCTATTCCTTTAAGCCCAGAGAACTCTTTATAGGGATATTGTGAATAATAACCCTATGCCATTCTTGGTCTTTTTAATCCTTTCGAATTTGATAACATTTTTCCAGATGGCTTCTTTTCAATTAAGAATTGTATTGTAAAGGGATCATTAGTAGAATAATAATATTGTTATTGAAAGAGAGTATTGCTGCAGCAACTATTAGTCCTTTAATTCTAATTTCCTGAAAGGCTTTATTAATCTTGTTTCGAATTGGTAAGAGCAAGAAGGTTTGGAGTTAGGGATTCTAATTTGATTAAGAGTAATCGTTTTTGGATAATACTAGTCTTTTTCTTTATTGAAATAGATTTGTTACTTTTTCCTTTAGTAACTAGATTCCATTCCCCTTCTTTTATAATATTAGTGTAAGAAGGTTTTGATGTTGATATTGTGGTACTGGTGGGAGCCGATTTGGTTAAAGCTTTGGTTTGAGATTCGATTTTCTGTGTAGTTGTTTCCAAATGATTGATTTGGGATGTGATGATTTTGGAAGCTGTAGTGAGATTTCCTTTTTCAGTGTATTCTCTAAAGATTTCTAAAAGATCTAATAACTTAGATTATTCGTTACATAATTAAAAGAAAATGGAAGCTAGAATTATAAGATCTTTAGCTTTTAGAATAGTTTTTTTAGGAGTGATTGGATCGTTTTGGATTTTGAATTGCTTATTTGGATTGGTGAGTAGTGTAGTAGAGTTTCGCTTTTTGTTTTGATTGAAAATTTGAGTGATATTATTTGGCTTTTGAGTAATAAAAGGATCGCTAGGTATACTGAAATCTTGTATTCTGATTTCAGGACTAGTTATTTGATTAATTGATAAAGTAAGGCTTGATAATTCGATTAGGGTTCTTCTAGAATAAGTAGGCAAATTTGAGGTTGTAGGAGGGCTGGAAGTGATTACTAGATAGATATTTGGTATTATAGATTGATCTGGGGTGGCTTCTCTTATATCTATATCTAAAAGAGTATTCAGATTAATATTTGAAACCTCTACAACTATACAATCGGAATGTTCTATATTGATATTGAGATTGGGTTGTTTGTTCTGAAGTCTTAAAACAAAGTTTTTTATGCGTTTTTTCGCGTGCGTTTCGTGTTTCGAAGCGTTGGTGGCAATATCACAACAACTACTAGCCAGAATCATTTAGAAATAATTGTAATGGAATTGTATTAATAACTATAATCTAAAGCGATCATAAAAAGGTTGTATTTCAAAGAAAAAGTTTCCTTCGAAATTTGTTGTGTGGGATGTATTTGATTTACTCCTTGATATCATTCATTTTAGTGTTTGTATAGAGAATTTGCAGAGTTTTTCTTTTCCTTTCCTTTTTCTATATAAACAATACCATACAGATTTGTGATTGTAAATATATAAATATAAATAGCATTGTGTACTTTTCAACTCCGCGAGTTAATAGTGATAATCGATTGTAGTATTGTATACTAATCATAAGATAATGCCATACACTCTTCAACTCCACAAGCTGAATATAAGGTAGTGTCGCGTACTTCTTCAATTCTATAAGCTGAATATAATATTGATTATGTCAATTCTATCCAGAGGCCATACTAACCGGGTTTCATAATCTATTAGAAGATTAAGTGGAAGAAGCCTCTAGATTGACTATTTAGTTGTGTGTGTAAGCATATTGATCTCCATATAGTATTATATGAGGGGATCAATATGCCTGTCTATGGTTTGTCTAATCTAGCCCGTTTAGGTAGCCGTATTACTAATCACTATACGTGCTTAGCACTGGTAACTTCTATTCTTTTTAACAATATACTTATATATAATATACAATATTAAAAGAAAATTCTATCAATATTTAGTAGCGAAATACTCGAATTATTAAGAGAATTACGCAGCAAATTCGAAAATATATGAAATCTATTAGATTATTTAACAAAAATCGAATAATACTTTTTAATGAATTATATTAATATTTGAATTCTTCAAATAAATCTTAATTGAAGTTTACAAGCTATAGAAAACATTTTATAGATTACAATAGAACTCAATATCAATCTTATTACTATTCAAGAGCCTTGGATTATCAAAAACAGAAATGATTATTCAAATATTAGATCGATTATACACCCTAATTTTATACAAATATTTTTGAGATTCGATTTCAAATATTGATTACGAATATTATTATATATCTTAAAAACTCTTTAATTTATAATCAACCTTTCTCCTGATTCTCCAAAAGATTCTAATATTCAGATCTTCGATTGTCAAAATGGAAATAAAGCCTTTCAAATTGTTAACATTTATAATAAAGCTAATCAAACTAAAGAAAAGGACTTTACATTTAAAAGATATTTATATAATTTATCAATTACATAAGAAACTATTTTTGTAGGCAATTTCAACTCCCATCACTTATAATAGGATTCTTTTTCAAAGAAAAGCAGAAATGCTAATCAATTAGCCGAATAACTGGAAGATTAGAATCTTACTTTTCTAAATGAACCTGGTCTTAGTACCTTCTATCGCAATAATCTCCTTAATCCAAGTGTTATCGATTTCATATTAGCTTTAGAAGGAATTACTTCTCAAATCCAAAACTGGTAAATACTATCAAATACAGGATCTGATTATATAGGAATATTATTCAAACTCAAAGGAAAAGAAAAATCAAGTCCCCGTAATATAATATCGCTAGCTAGATATAATACCAAGCTAGCCAATTGGAATAAATTCAAATCGATACTGAAATCAGAAATCTTATTCTCTCCTACTCTCTTTACTTTGATATTGACAATTTCATTTGAAGAGGATTTGCTTAATAATTTGAAAAAAAGAAATGATCATTTTAATCTGGATTAAGCAGTAAGCGAACTTACAAGAATTATTCAGAAAGCTATTGAAAAATCTATATTTAAAGTCAGTTCGGAAAAAAGGGGAAAACTATAGTGGACACCCAAACTGAAAGAGCTTTGAAAAGTATTAGGAAAAGCAAAACAACTAATCGAATTCGATTTGGAGAATTCAAATTTCAAAGAGGAATATCGAATTGCTAGAAACAAATACTTTTAGGCTATTAAAACAGTAAAGAAGAATTATTGGAATGAATTTCTAGAAAAGGAGGATATACAGATAATATTCAAAACAATGATTTATACAAAAGATTATTAAGATCAAAGGATACTGGATATTTTAATCGAAAGCTCTTTTGAAGGAAAATGCTCTGTTTTCAGATCGACTCTATTTCCACCCCCCCCAGTCACTTCAAAACCACAATGGGAAGGATACAAGCAATTCAAGAAATGGGAATAGTCTAACCTTTCACAAATCGAATTAAGTAATACTTGTTCAACCAAAATCCAAAGAAAAACCCCTAGCCTAGATAGAATCATTCAAAAGATTATTACAAAAATATATAAAGCAATTCTATAGATCTTCTTCAATTTATTCAGCAATCTAATCAACCTTGAATACCATCCATAATGCTGGAAACAAGCCACTGGAGCGATTTTAAAGAAAGCCTCAAAACCTGACTATTCCGTTTCAAAAGCATATAGAGTTATTGTATTTCTAAACTGTCTTGAAAAGATTAGCGAAAGGATATTAGCTCAAAGATTAGGCTATTTAGCAGAAACTATTAGTCTATTATATAAAAGTCAAATTGGAAGCCGACAAAAAAAATCAGCAATTGATGTAGCTCTTTTTCTAACTACGGAAATCGAAAGAAATAAGCAAATTCACAAAAAGACTTTAGTTCTATTTATAGATATAAAGAGAGCCTTTGATTATATTTCAAGAAATCGATTATTAGAAATTTGTAAGAAACTAAAACTACTAATAAACCTGATTGTTTGGATAGCTTTATTCCTTCAATAAAAACAATTCAAATTGTTCTTTAATAATCAAATCGAATCTTTCAAATCTATTTCGATTAGAATACTACAAGGCAATTCTATTTCTCCAATCCTATTCCTAATATACATTAGAGATTTATTCCTTTCAAAATCAATCAAATTCCTCTCCTATATTAATAATATTGCTTTGATCACAAACTTATCTTTTTAAAAAAAGAATATTATATCTCTTGAAAAAGCTATAAAGCAAATTTACAAATTTAGCTTGAAAAACGCTATTCAATTCGATTTAACAAAAATGGAGTTAATGCACTTTTCAGCTTTCAAGCTAACTAAAAATCACTTAATCAAACTATCTAATTCCGATATCATTACATCCCAATCCCTAATTAAATAGCTAGATATATAGTTTGATCCAAATCTCAAATTCAATCAACACATCAATATTCAAATCACACAAGCAAAAGAAACCTTTTATCGAATGACTCGACTAACCAATACAGAAAAAGATCTAAGCCCGAAAGCCCTTCGATAGCTATATATAGTCTGTATAATTAGTATAACAGATTACAGATTAGTGATTTGATAAAAAGAACAAACCCACTTCAGGGATAAAATACAAGCTCTTCAAAATCTAGCTCTTCGAAAAATACTAGGAATCTTCAAAACCACTCCAATTCTCCTAATGGAAATTGAAGTGGGATTAAAACCAGTAAATATTTGATTAGATTCAAATATCAAGCAGTATGCTTTTCGATTAACAAAACTTTCATCTGATCATTCAATCAATATCGAAAAAGCTATTTTAGCAAACCAATATACCAATCGAGAACCAATCAATACTCCTCAAAGAAAGCTATATAAACCAATCCAACTTGATAGAATAAGAGAATCAATTAATAAAAAATTCGATTCGTTCTTTCTCGAAAAGATTACTCATTTCTACTTTCCACTATGGAAAAAGGAAATCCCTTTCAAAATCAATATTAGTAAGGCTTCAAAAGAAAATGCAGTAATACTTCATAATATTATTTTCAAATATAGAGATCAAGATACTATCTATATCTATATAGATGCCTTTTCTATAGAAAAAGGAATAGGCATTGGTGTAGGGATAGTAACAATATAATCAAATAATCAAGTTTCATATCAAGAACAAATGAATATTGAAAGCAATCAATTGATTTATAATAAAGAGTTATACGGAGTTATTCGAGCTATTGAATATACTAGCTTAATTGCTAGTAATAGAAAGAAATTCAAGGTTTATTCAAATAATCAAGTAGGCCTATTACAACTAAAAACACCCTCAGATCACCCTGGTCAAGCCACTGCCTTTTCATCACACAACAAATTTCGAAGGAAACTTTTTCTTCGAAATACAACCTTCTCACGATCGCTCTAGATTATAGTTATCAATACAATTCCATTGCAATTATCTCCAAGTGATTCTGGCTAGTAGTTGTTGTGATACTACTGTCGACGCTTCGAAACACGAAACGCACGCGAAAAAACGCGTGAAAAACTTTATTCCAAGATTTCAGAATAGATAACCCAATCTCAATATCAATATGGAATATTCCGATTATATAGTTATAAAGGTTTCAAATACTAATCTGAATATTCTTTCAGATATAAATATGAGAGAAGTCACCCCAGATCAATCTATAATACCAAATATCTATTTAGCAATCACTTCCAGCCCTTCTACAACCCCAAATTTGCCTACTTATTTTAGAAGAACCCCAATCGAATTATCAAGCCTTATTTTATTAATCAATCAAATAATTAGTTCTGAAATCAGAATACAAGATTTCAGTATACCTAGCAATCCTTTTATTACTTAAAAGCCAAATAATATTACTCAAATTTTCAATCAAAACAAAAAGCGAAACTTTATTATATTATTCATTAATCCAAACAAGCAATTCAAAATCTAAAACGATCTAATCACTTCTAAAGAAGCTATTCTAAAAGCTAGAGATCTCATAATTCTAGCTTCCACTCTCTCTCAATCATGTAACGAATAATCTAAGCTATTAGATCTTTTAGAAATCTTTAGAGAATACACTGAAAAAGGAAATCTCACTATAGCTTCCAAAATCATTATATCCCAAATCAATCATTTGGAAACAGCTACACAGAAAATCGAATCTCAAACTAAAGTTTTAATCAAATCGGCTTCTATCAGTATTATAATATCAATATCAAAACCTTTTTACGCTAATATTACAAAAGAAGGGGAATGGAATCTAGTTACTAAAGGAAAAAGTAATAAATCTATTTTAATAGAGAAAAAGACTAGTATTATCCAAAAACGATTACTCTTAATCAAATCAGAAATCCCTAACTCCAAAACCTTCTTGTCCTTAACAATTCAAAACAAGATTAATGAAGTCTTCCAGGAAATTGGAATCAAAGGACTAGTAGTTGCTACAGTAATACTCTCTTTCAATAACAATATCATTATTATTATTAATGATCTCTTTACAATACAATTCCTAATTGAAAAAAAAGTCATCTGGAAAAATGTTATTAAATTCGAAAGGATTCAAAAAGATTAAGAATGATATAGGGTTATTATTCACAATATCCCTATAAAAGAGTTCTCTGGGCCCAAAGGAATGGATTTGATTATAATTGAAATCAAAACCTTCAATACAGATTTCAAGTCAATAGGAACTCCCTTCTGGCTCACTCCAATAGCCAAAAGAGTTTATCAAAAAGACGGCGTTATCGTTATAGCTTTTACCTCAAAATCAGAAGTTGAACTAGTTATTCGAAAGCGGTTGTATATTGTAAGCACTAATGTCAGAGTAAAACAATTCTACGAATCCAAACCTACTATACAATACTAAAAATGCTAGGGCTTTGGGCATCAAAGCTTGTATTGCAAAAAAGACTCTTTTTGCGGATTGTGTGGAGGCAAATATATTATAGCAATACATCTTTGTATAGTCTGCAACTTAAAAGGAAAACTCTATTTTCATATTATCACCAAATGCTCTAATTGTCAAGGAAATCATACAGCTAGCTCTAAAAACTATGAAATCTTCAAAGCTATTCAACAAAAAAGCCAACAGCACTAATCAATGTATTACAATAATATTAGATTTCTTCAAATAAACCTTAACAAAAGCTCCCAAGCCACAGAGAACGTTTTATAGCTTGTTCTTAAGCTCAATATTGATTTGATTTTAATTTAGGAACCTTAGATTCAAAAAAATGGAATTAATTTCTCTAATTGCAGATCGACTATACACTCCAATTTTATACAAATTCTCCCCAACTTCAACCCCGATCTCAAACCCCGAACCCTTCTATATATTTCCAAAGACCTCCGAGCTACAGTTAATCTAGCCCCTCATTCGCCAATAGACCCGGATATACAGATAATAAACTGCCAAAATGAAAGCGAAACCTTCCAAATTATCAATATATATAACGAAGCAGATCAAGCACAGGAAAAAGGATATACAATTGATCGGTCCCTTTACAATCTATTGATTAATCAACAAACAATAATATTAGGCGACTTCAACTCCCATCATCCATTATGGAATCCCTTTTCAAACAAAAGCGCTAATGCCGATCAACTAGCAGAGTGGATTGAAGATCAAAATCTAAGTCTATTGAATGAGCCTGGAGCTACTACTTTCTTTCGAACTAATCTGACAAATCCAAGTATACTCGACCTCACACTAGCTTCTCAAAGCATCTCTTCAAGGATACAAGATTGGCAAACACTTTCTAATATTGGATCCGATCATTCAGGGATTCTATTTGAATTAAAAGGAAAAGAGATTTCAAATACCCCTCTTCAAGAGCCAATAATCAGATATCATACAAAGCTAGCCAATTGGGAGCTATTCGAATCTATTCTACAATTCAAAGCCAAACATTTGCTCACTTTAGCCGAACTAAGTATATTTACAATAACTATACAAGATTCGATTGATTTCCTTTAAGAAAACGATATATATCATTCCAAATTGGATCAAGCTGTTAGCGAACTTACAAGGATTATTTAAAAGGCAATGGAAAGCTGTACTCCGAAGGTTATAACAAATAAAAGAGCTAAGCTATGGTGGTCTTCTGAATTGAAAGCCCTTTGAAAAGAATTAGGAAAAGCAAAACAACAAGTTGAATCCAATCTCGAAAATATTAGTTCAAAAGAAGCTTATCGAATTATCAGAAACAAATACTTTCAAGCTATTAAAACAGCAAAGAAGAATCATTGGAACGATTTCCTAGAAAAAGAGAACACTCAAACTATTTTCAAAGCAATGGCCTATACAAAGGATTATCAAAATCAAAGGATCCCTGATATTACTTCAGAAACCTCTTTTGAAGGAAAATGCTCTGCTTTTCGAACTACTCTGTTCCCTCAACCTCCTATTACAGCCGAACCTGAATGGGAAGGATATCAACAATCCAACGAATGGGAATGGCCTGATCTCTCTAAAAATGAACTAAAGAACGCCTGTTCGGCTAAAATTCAAGGGAAAACTCCTGGTCCAGATGGTATTACTCAAGAAATCATTACAAGAGCGTATAAAGCTATTCCACAAACCTTCTTTATTTTATATAGCAAGCTTCTCAATATTGGATACCACCCACAATGCTGGAAACAAGCCACTGGAGCAATCCTAAAAAAAGCTTCGAAACCAGATTATTCGATACCAAAAGCGTATAGGATTATTGCACTTCTCAATTGCTTAGGAAAAGTAAGCGAAAGGATTCTAGCTCAACGATTAGGATATCTAGCGGAAACTACCCATCTCTTACATTATAGCTAAATGGAAGGACGATAAAAGAAATCGGTAATCGATACAGCTCTCCTTTTGAATACAGAGATTGAAAGCAACAAGCGAGCTAATAGTAAGACTTCGGTTTTATTTATGGATATAAAAGGAGCATTCGATTATGTTTCAAAAAATCGATTATTGGATATTTGCAAGAAGCTGAGATTACCAACCAATCTTATCTTTTGGATAGCTTCATTTCTTCAATAAAGACAACTAAAACTATCTTTTAATAATCAAATCGAATCTTTTAAGCCAATTTCGACTGGAATATCACAAGGCAGCCCTATCTCGCCAATCCTCTTCTTGATTTATATTAGAGATCTTTTCCAAAACAATTCAATCAAATTCCTTTCATATATTGACGATATCGCTTTTATCACTAAGTCATCTACTTGGAGAAAGAATGTTAATTCGTTAGAAAGAGCTACAAAACAATTATACGAACTCAGTTTAAAGAATGTAATCCAATTCGATTTAGCTAAAACAGAGCTAATGTATTTTTCCTTTTCCAAATTAATAGCTCAATATTCTATTACTTTATTTAATTCGGAAACAGTAATACCCTAATCTCTAATTAGATGGCTTGGTATCTGGTTTGATCCGAATCTCAAATTCGATCAATACGTCAATATCAGAGCAGCACAAGCGAAAAGAGCCTTTCAACGAATGGCTCGCTTAGCTAATACAGAAAAAGGCCTTAGTCCTAAGGCTATGAGATAACTATATATAGCTTATATAACTAGTATTACTGACTACAGATCGGAAGTTTAGTGGAAAGGCTAGATCAAATTCAAGGACACGCTTTAATCACTTCAAAATCTAGCTCTTCGAAAGATACTTGGAATCTTCAAAACCGTTTCAATCCTTCTAATGGAAATCGAAGCAAAACTAAAGCCAGCAAAAATCTGTTTAGATTCAAATATAAAACGATATGCCTTTCGATTAGTGAAACTATTATCAAATCATCTAATCAATATCGAAAAAGAAGTGCTATCTCAATACAAATCGGATCTAGAAGCAATGGCTACCCCTCGAAGGAAACGTTACAAGCCACTTCAATTAGATAAAATAAGAGAATTTATAGAACAAGATTTCAATCCATTTACTTTCGAAAAGATTACCCATTTCAACTTCCTTTCCTGGAAAAGAGATACACTTTATAAAGTCAATATTAGTAAAGCCTCGAAAGAAGATACAGCTACTCTTCACAATATTATATTTAAACACAGAGATCAAAATACAATTTATATATATACTGATGCATTTTCTATTAAAAAAGGAATTGGAATAGGAATAGGGATAGTTGTAATACAATCAAATGGATCAATCTCTTATCGAAAACGTTCGAATATTAGTATCAATCAATTAGTATACAATAGAGAATTATTGGGAATTACAAAAGCTATCGAATATACTAGCACTGTAGCATATGAAGGACAGAAATTCAAGATCTATTCGAACAACCAAGCTGGACTCTATCGTCTAAAAACCCCCTCCGATCACCCCAGGCAAGCCTACCAAATACAAGCAATCAAGACAGCAAAGGATATTAGAGCAAAAGGAGCTGAAGTTTCTTTAAATTGGATTCCAAGTCACACTTCGATACAAGGAAATAAAATGGCTGATAAATTAGCGAAAGAAGCAACTTCAATACGGGCCACTTCAAGCGAAACCAGTATAGGACTATTTGGTATAATAGTAAAAAAACACAACTCCAATCAATGGCTAAAGACTCTCAATCAATACAAATCCAGATCAAATCAATCAAATACAACCTATTCGAAACTCTTCCCATAGAAAATCAGCTCCAAAATCAAGCTACCAGAAGGTACTAAGCGAAATACTGCTAGCACCTTCTTTCAACTCAAAATCGGCCACAGTTATATTAAGTCTTATTTACATCGATTCAAACTTTCAAACAATAAGTATATCTGCAACAATATCGAAACAACTGCACACCTCCTTATTGGTTGCCCAATATATAAAAAAGAAAGAAAGGAAATCTTCAAAGAAATACCAATCTCGAAAATCAATCTACAATTTCTGCTACATACAAAAATAGATATCGAACTAGCAATCAAATTCATCAATACTACCAAAATCGCTACTCGAACTTGGCACCTATCAAAAGCCAAGATACAAAACGAAATTGTGGAAGAAGAAAAAACAATAAGAGAAGGAGAAAGAGCCATTTTGGAAATGAAAAAAGAAAAAGGAGAATAAAAGAAAAGATAGAAAAGAAAGAATTTAACCCTCTCTACTCTATATCTTACTATACACACTTCGTATAATAAGCGGGAACGAGTCCCCAATATTAGTTTTCACTTACCCTATTATTAAAATTCCTAATTTTGTACTTTAAAAGTTATCCGCTAGACCATTTGGCCTAGCCGTCCTATATAGTCATAGACTGAAGGTGGACGTTAATTAAATCAATCAATCAATCAATCCCTAACTTCAACCCCGATCTCAAACCCCGAACCTTCCTATATATTTCCAAAGACCTCCGAGCTACAGTTAATCTAGCTCCTTATTTGCTAATAGACCCGGATATACAGATAATAAACTGCTAAAATGAAAGCGAAACCTTTCAAATTATCAATATATATAACGAAGCAGATTAAGCACAGGAAAAAGGATATATAATTAATTGGTTTCTTTATAATCTATTGATTAATCAACAAACAATAATATTAGGCGACTTCAACTCCCATCATCTATTATAGAATCCCTTTTCAAATAAAAGCGCTAATACCGATTAACTAGCAGAGTGGATTGAAGATCAAAATTTAAGTCTATTGAATGAGCCTGGAGCTATTACTTTCTTTTGAATTAATCTGACAAATCCAAGTATACTCGATCTCATACTAGCTTTTCAAAGCATCTCTTCAAGGATACAAGATTGGCAAACACTTTCTAATATTGGATTCGATCATTCAGGGATTCTATTTGAATTAAAAGGAAAAGAGATTTCAAATATCCCTTTTCAAGAGCCAATAATCAGATATCATATAAAGCTAGCCAATTGGGAGCTATTCGAATCTATTCTACAATTCAAAGCCAAACACTTGTTCACTTTAGTCGAACTAAGTATGTTTACAATAACTATACAAGATTCGATTGATTTTCTTTAAGAAAACGATATATATTGTTTCAAATTGGATTAAGCTGCTAGCGAACTTATTAAGGATTATTCAAAAGGTAATGGAAAGTTATACTCCGAAGATTATAACAAACAAAAGAGCTAAGCTATAGTAATCTCCTGAATTGAAAGCCTTTCGAAAAGAATTAGGAAAAGCAAAACAACAAGTTGAATCCAATCTCGAAAATATTAGTTCAAAAGAAACTTATTGAATTATTAGAAACAAATACTTTCAAATTATTAAAATAGTAAAGAAGAATTATTGAAACGATTTTTTAGAAAAGAAAATACTCAAATTATTTTTAAAGTAATAGTCTATATAAAGAATTATCAAAATCAAAGGATTCCTGATATTGCTTCAGAAACCTTTTTTGAAGGAAAATGCTTTGCTTTTCGAATTATTCTATTCCCTCAACCTCCTATTACAGCCGAACCTGAATGGAAAGGATATCAATAATCCAACGAATGGGAATGGTCTGATCTCTTTAAAAATGAACTAAAGAATGCTTGTTCGGCTAAAATTCAAGGGAAAACTCCTAGTCCAGATAGTATTATTCAAGAAATCATTATAAGAGTGTATAAAGCTATTCCACAAACCTTCTTTATTTTATATAGCAAGCTTCTCAATATTGGATATCACTTACAATGCTGGAAACAAGTCACTGGAGCAATCCTAAAAAAAGCTTCGAAATTAGATTATTCGATACCAAAAGCGTATAGGGTTATTGTACTTCTCAATTGTTTAGGAAAAGTAAGCGAAAGGATTCTAGTTCAACAATTAGGATATCTAGCGGAAAACTATTTATTTCTTATATTATAGTTAAATGGGAGGACGATAAAAGAAATCAGCAATCGATACAGCTTTCCTTTTGAATATAGAGATTGAAAGCAATAAGCAAGCTAATAGTAAAACTTCGGTTTTATTTATAGATATAAAAGGAGTATTCGATTATGTTTCAAAAAATCGATTATTGGATATCTGTAAGAAGCTGAGATTATTAATTAATCTTATCTCCTGGATAGCTTTATTTCTTTAACAAAAACAATTAAAACTATCTTTTAATAATCAAATCGAATCTTTCAAGTCAATTTCGACTGGAATATCACAAGGCAGCCCTATCTCGCCAATCCTTTTCTTGATTTATATTAGAGATCTTTTCCAAAACAATTCAATCAAATTCCTTTATATATTGACGATATCGCTTTTATCACTAATCATCTACTTGGAAAAAGAATGTTAATTCGTTAGAAAGAGTTACAAAACAATTATATAAACTCAGCTTAAAGAATGCAATCCAATTCGATTTAGCTAAAACAAAACTAATACATTTTTCCTCTTCCAAATTAATAGTTCAATATCCTATTACTTTTACCCAATTCGGAAATAATAATACCCCAATCTCTAATTAGATGGCTTGGTATCTGTTTCGATCCGAATCTCAAATTCGATTAATACGTCAATATTAGAGCAGCACAAGCGAAAAAAGCCTTTTAACGAATGGCTTGCTTAGCTAATACAGAAAAAGGCCTTAGTTCTAAAGCTATAAGACAACTATACATAGCTTGTATAACTAGTATGCTGACTACGGATCAGAAGTTTGATAAAAAGGCCAGATCAAATTCAAGGATACACTTCAATCATTTCAAAATCTAGCTTTTCGAAAAATACTTGGAGTTTTCAAAACCGCTTTAATCCTTCTAATAGAAATCGAAGTAGAACTAAAGCCAGCAAAAATCTGTTTAGACTCAAACATAAAACAATATACCTTTTGATTAATAAAACTATCACCAAATCATTTAATCAATATCGAAAAAGAAGTACTATCTCAACACAAATCGGATCTAGAAACAATAACTACCCCTCGAAGGAAATGTTACAAGCTATTTCAATTAGATAAAATAAGAGAATCTATAGAACAAGATTTCAATCCATTTACTCTCGAAAAGATTACCCATTTCAACTTTCCTTTTTGGAAAAGAGATACACCTTACAAAGTCAATATTAGTAAAGCTCGAAAGAAGATACAGCTACTCTTTACAATATTATATTTAAACACAAAGATCAAAATACAGTTTATATATATACTGATACATCTTCTACCAAAAAAGGAATTGGAATAGGAATAGGGATAGTTGCAATACAATCAAATGGATCAATTTCTTATCGAAAACGTTCGAATATTGGTATTAATCAATTAGTATATAATGGAGAATTATTGGGAGTTACAAAAGCTATCGAATATGCTATCACTATAGCATATAAAGGATAGAAATTCAAGATTTATTCGGATAATCAAGCTAGACTTTATTGTCTAAAAACCCCCTCCGATCACCCCGGGCAAGTCTATTAAATACGAGCAATCAAGGCAGTAGAGGATATTAGAATAAAAGAAGCTAAAGTCTTTTTAAATTGGATTCCAGGTTACACTTCGATATAAGGAAATGAAATGGCTGATAAATTAGTGAAAGAAGCAACTTCAATACGGGTTATTTTAAGCGAAACCAGTATAGGGCTACTTAGTATGATAGTAAAGAAACACGACTCCGATTAATAGCTAGAGATTCTCAATCAATACGAATCCAGATCAAATCAATCAGATACAACCTATTCGAAACTCTTCTTATGGAAAATCAGCTCCAAAATCAAGTTACCAAAAGGTATTAAGCGAAATATTGCTAGCACCTTTTTTCAATTCAAATCGGTTATGGTTATATTAAGTTTTATTTATATCGATTCAAACTTTCAAACAATAAGTGTATTTGTAACAATATCGAAATAGTTGTACATCTTCTTATTGGTTACCCAATATATAAAAAAGAAAAAAAGGAAATCTTCAAAGAAATATCAATCTCGAAAATCAATCTACAATTTCTACTATATACAAAAATAGATATCGAATTAGCAATCAAATTCATCAATACTATCAAAATCACTATTCGAATTTGGTATTTATTAAGAGTCGAGATATAAAACGAAATTGTAAAAGAAAAAGAGATAATAAGAAAAGGAGAAAGAGTTATTTCGGAAATGGAAAGAGAAAGAGAAGGATAAAAGAAAAGATAGAAAAGAAAGGGTTTAATCTTCTTTATTTTATATCTTATTATATGCACTTTGTATAATAAACGGGAACAAATCCCTAGTATTAGTTTTCACTTATCTTATTATTAAAATTCCTAATTTTGTACTTTAAAAGTTATCCGCTAGATCATTTGGCCTAGCCGTCCTATATAGTCATAGACTGAAGGTGGACGTTAATTAAATCAATCAATCAATCAACCCTGGTTAAGCCTATCAAATTCAAGCAATCAAAGCAGCCAAAGCTATTATAACTAAAGGAGCGGAAATATCCTTGAATTAAATATCAGGACATACTTTAGTAAAAGGAAATGAACTAGCAGATAAGCTAGTAAAGGAAGCAACTACAATACAATCTACTTCGAATAAAAACTAGTTTCGGATTATTAGGAATAATAATCAAAGAATCCTCCTTTAATCAATAAAGCTCGACTTTCAATCAATATAAACTTAGATCAAATTAAACAGTATTAATCTATTCGAAACTATTTCCATGAAAAATTGGATCGAAAATCAAGCTATCAATTGAAACAAGGCGAAATACAGCTAGCACTTTCTTTTAATTGAAACTAGGTTATGATTATATTAAATCATACTTATATTGTTTAATTATTTCAATAATAGATGTATATATAGTAATATTGAGGTACCTCAATACCTTTTGATTAGTTGCTCAGTATACAAAGCGGAAAGAAAAGAGATATTCCAGAATATACCACTTTCTAAAATCACTCTACAATTCCTACTTTATATGAAAATAGGAATCGAATTAACTATCAAATTCATTAATATAACTAAAATTGCTATAAGAGCCTGGCATTTATTAAGGGCTCAAATGGAAGAAGAAAGAGAAAAAGAGAAAGAGATTGAAGAAAGAGGAAGAGAGGAAGAATACTCTATAGAATAGATTTCCTTATTGTCTTACTATATGTTATACGTATAGTAAGTGGGCTTAGGTCCCTAATGTTCGTTTGCACTTCCCCAAATTGTTTATTCCTATTATTGTAAATAAAAAGTTATCTACTAGGCCCTTAAGGCCTAGTCGTCCTATATAGTCTTAGACTGAAGGTGGACGTAAATTCAATCAATCAATCAATCAATCAATCAACACTACAAAACCCCCAAATAAATAGATCATCATATTTCACATCCACGACATGAACTACAGTCTCAAATTCAATTCTTCCTTTCTTCATTCTTCGCAACTCACAATATATCCATCTAACACAACAAATATAACATCATCATTCCTTCCAATATCCTACTATATCGGATATCCATCACCTTCTCGCCTATTAATAAAAAACATATCATTGAATAAGCTACCCGGAGTGGTAAAAATACTATTAGGGTGTGCATTACTAAGAAAGAAATATAACGTATAAACCGCTCAAACATCTATGAAAGCATATCCCATCCATCCATCTCCTTCCAAATCCAATCCAAATCCAAATTCAAAATCCCAATATCAAGAAATGAACTCAATACGCGGGAATTTTATCTTTTTGTTTTATCCTCGCACTGGCTGGCTGGCTACCTTCTCTTCTCACATTCATCATCTTCTCTCACAATTACCCTATTCATGATACTACCTAGTACTCACCCACTCACCCCCTCCATCCAACAAGCGAAAAGAACCCCTCGCGAAAAGGAATATAGAAATTATATCTCTACCCATTCTATCCCGATCTCATAATCTCACCATCTCCTGCTGCACTTCCATCCCCTCATCCTCATCTCCCTCCTCCTCTTTACCGTGATCTTCAACTTTCCGTTTCAACCTTCCGTTTCAACCTTCCGTTTCAACCTTCCGCTTCATCTAAACTCATCTGACATCTGATATCTTACTAACCCCCCCTCCCCTTCCTCCCCTCCCTCGTCTCCCCTCCCCCTCCCCTCCCAAACCAATCACATCTTCCCACAAACCCATTTCCTGTAAATAAATTGTTCGCCTAAATATATCAATTAACATATTTATACCAACACCTATCTCTATAAAAAACGTTTTCAGAAATTCCTCACACACACACACACACACAATCACACAAATACTCTCTCTCTCTCTCTCTCTCTACGTGTACAAATCCATTTCAATAGTTTACATCCATCATCTATTAAAAATCAATATCAACACCACTAACACATTATTTATTCAAAGTCTCTCCTCTCCCTCTCCCTCTCCCGCCCCTAAATCACACTTCCCACTTCCCTCCAGCCCTCTACTCCCCCAATCCAACAAATTCAACTGACCAATCTCACAATCTCCCAATCTCTCAATCTCCCAATCTGATACATACATACATACATACATACATACATACATACCCATCCATCTACCCATCCATCGACCCATCCACCACCAACTCCTCATTAATCAACCAATCCTTCTTCCACCACCAACTCCAACTCCCCACTAACTCCTCACTAATCAACCAATCAACCATTCCAATCCATTTACCACTACCACTACCACCACCACTACCACTACCACCACCGCCACCAACAAATAGCCAATCAACTCAAAAACAATCATACCCTATCGCGAAAATCGCCAGTGTAAAACAGGCAAGAAATAAAGCCCACCATTTACTCTTACTAACAGGTCAGGAAACACACACGATCTTTGATCTGAATATGAAACAGATTATTATGCTGAACAGTATTTACTTATCTAGGCTAGGTACCTACTATATACCTTGCACCTGCATTCGTATTCGCAATTACGAAAGCGAAAGCGAAAGCGATAATTTCATACATCTCACATCTCACACACCACACATCACACATCACACAAAGCCAAATGCCTAACAAAATTTCCAAATTATCTCTCGTATTTACTTCCCAGAAATGATTGACTGCCTACACACTGACTCTGCTCTGCCAAATCACTCACGCCCATCTTTCATCTTCCACCACCCCTCCTTATATAGACTGTAACCTTCATTCCCTCCCAATAGCGCGCCTCTTATACTCTCAGGCCATCAATTCACCATGATGAAAACCCGCCCAAGCCTAACTATCCGCCCATTCATCCATTTGTCTATACAACACCGTCAAATCCATCCTATTCCATCCCAGCCCATCCGTCTAGCAACCAACCAACAAAATAGATATCCCATAGCCATCACCTCTACTTCCCATTCTCCTTTCCATTTAACCTTGGATGAGGTTAGAACTTTTCCTACTTCCTCATCAATTTCACCATTTTAGAATTTGTCTGACACATGGCGCCAAGCAGAGTTCCTCCCACCATAACTAGCCGGTAAGTGAAGTAGTGAAACAAGAAAGGAAAATCCTTTGTCTGTCATATACCAAAGATCCCTATCCGTTGCTCCCACCAATAAATAGTCCACTTATGAAGAAGGATAGACGAGATAAAATACTGTTCAGTCACTCACTCGCATGAGCTGTCCCAGAGCAACTGTGGAAAAATGGAGTATAGAAATTATATGCAGACATCAAGACGCCACCCCAAATGCAATATTACCAGAAAAGAAAAACAAAACTTGTGCGCGATGCATCTCGCCATGCACATGTGTATGTACCCGTTCCTCCTCAAGTGGAGGACGTAAAAAACGACAATGCTTCCTCATTCAAGCCCCACCAAAATCTAATTGTGTATTTCATCATTATTTCCCCCACGAGAGAGGCGTTCCCGAATTTTCAAGACGTACGGAAGTGGTCGAAGCCATTAAAGCGAAGTTCGAAGAAAAGTATAAGGTGTATATGCAGATGAAGGAGGCAAAGGCCATCGATCAGAAAAAATTCGTCGCCGAAAAAGTAAATCGAAATGCGTACCATTATCATCAAGAGACGAATGTGACAAATATCGAGAAACGTTTAGCTGTATCTTTGAACCTACCTCACCCCCATGGGGGGACGCGGCCCGAGACTACTTTGACTGCTGTTTGCAGATGGCTCTGAGTCGAGGTTGGCGCTTGCGCCGCTGTCACCACTACCTGCGCTAGCGCTAGCACTGCCGGTCAGACTTCGCACGTTCATAGGACCTTTTGGTGGATGGAGGGCGCTCACCCCAGCATATTGCTCAACCTGTTGCGGTGCAACCATATTCTCCTGTCCCGGCGGGTGCCGAGGTGCAGGCTGTCCCATACCCCCTGGAGGCGACGGTCTGCCATTCATAGACCCTGCCATATACCCATTCGGTGGCGAAGGTCTTCCATTTGCTCTCTGTGCTTGTGGACTATACGGATTTCCTGGCGATTGACTTGCTCTCCTTGCAGTTGGATATGGACCACCTTGCCCATGAAGTGGTGGACCGGATGACCCATACTGTAACTCGTCCAGCCGAGCGGCTGTCAAAGAACTCGTCCTCGATTCCATACCCATTGCTCGTCTATCCACAGTACCATATCGATCGGATGAATAACCCATCAAGGGATCATCCATCAAATTGTCGTGTAAGCCGGGAACTTGACTTATTAATCTGGCGCTGGATCGATTTCGGGGAATGTTGCCACGCATAAATCCACCGCCTCGACGAGGAGGAGGGGGGCCGTTATCGAATTCTGGATTAGCACGCATTTGTTGTTTGGTTGGCCCCGGCTTTGCACGGTTTCGACGTGATGTCACGCTCATCATATCAAAGTTGTCGGGGTCGATCAGAGGAACAGGTGGTGCATCTGCAGGATCAACATAGAAGTCATCGTCGTCATCGTCATCGTCAAAGCCGCCCCCGTTTCGCACTGAAGGTGTAGATGGACCTCGACGAGATCTAGGAGGGGGACCTGCACCTTGACGCATGCGCATCTCCTGCTCCCGAAGAGCAATTTCACGTTGCCTGAGCATTAATTCTCGCTCTCTTAGGGCAATCTCACCACCACTACCACCCCCACCACCGCCAGCTGCAGCAGGATAGGGTGCTTCTCCACCTTCAGGAATATCATCATACAAAACCAAGTGACTGAACTCTTCGAGATCATTACCTTCCAAAGAACCCCGCCTCGACTGATTTCGCGATTGGGGAGCTCCGTTTGATGGAGGTCGGCCAAAACCGTTCGGTGGCCCACCTGGTCCGCGCCGCATACCCGGTGGAGGACCCATAGGCGGTCCACGCCCTCTACCTCTCCCAGGTGGTCCTCCATTCATCATAGGTCTAGTAGGGGGTGCAGATGACATTCTCATGGGGGGAGCCATAGGAGACGGTATTGGTGCGAGGTTGGTCTCTTTTCTTTGCTGGTTGACAATGTTGAGATTATGGAGGATTGGGTAGAGAGTCTCTATCCGAGGCACCTTAACGCCAACAAGCTGAGCAAGCTTTATAGGGGATCCAAGATAAGTCTCAACCTCCATCGGTCGCTTGGCGGCATAGTCTTGATACATAATGCTATTGACGTCGGAAGGCTTTGTCATATCCTCCATGATCTTTTCTTTGAAGTTTGCGGGAAATTCACAATGTTGTGCTTGGGCAAGGTTGACTAATTCGTCAAATAATTCAGATATCATTGACTTTACGCCAACTTTCTCCAGTAACGCAGCGTGCGACGGTGTTTCGAAGATTACACTCAGTGGATGAAATGCTATGGGTCTGGAAATAAGGATTAGCAAGCAACTCAACCTGGAAGACACTTTAATGATAGTTTACCCAATCATCCTCTCAAACTGCTGTTGCATTATGTTTGGGGAAACATGACACTCAACTTGCCCACCACTCAAAGTCATCGCCAATGCCTCAGCCATATCTCCTTGTATAGTGCTAGGCATCGAAGGGTTCTTTGTCGCCGGTCCAACCCATATCTCGGTGGAACCTTTGTGCTCAAATTCGCTTGCTCCCAATTGCACTATCTCAGCACCCGAGACGAGTGATAACACGACATTGCTTGGAAACCTCGATTCCAGGTGGGCCTCGACGCCGAGTGTATTTGTAGTGTTGACTAATATGCATGTGTGTTGTGGTGTGACGACCGACTCGATTACTGCCGCGAGATCGTATACATCTGGTAGGGCTTTTACGCAAAGCAGGACGTAATCGAAGGGGCCCTCTTTGTTACTTGCAGCTTCTTCTGGTGTGCGGACGACTAGAGATCATACATCAGTATTCGCTTGTTTTTCTCAGCTGGAATTCGACCATGAAAATCATACCATGTCGTGGTTTGAATCGTTCGTTGCCAAAAGATGTAGATCTGTGGAAGGGTCAGTCGATTGCTGCAGGTATATTTGCCGTCTGCACATACTTGAATGATATCCCGTATTGGTGTACAGCGTCAAACCCAGATTTCCACACCAATGTCACATCGCAAGCGTTGGTGGCTTGAAGCCTCCATGACAGGAAAGCAGAGACAGCATTTCCACCAACTGTACACACACTGATTAGTTCATTGCCTCCCATTTTGACGACGACGACGATATGAACAAATCTACGAAATCGCACACGGTGAACCACAACAACATAAGAAAAATGAAGATATTGGCGGGAGATGGGTGTTCAGCTAGCGTGGTATAAAAGTGGAGTGGGAAATAAAGGACATTTGCATTAGACAAACCTGATAGAATTCTTAATCGGGGAGGAGTGGGTGCCATCTTGAGTCTTGACCAATGCTGGTCTAGTATTTGACCAAGTTTGAGATTAAGCAGCTCACTCTGCCGTCCCTCGTTCGATTTGAGGTACCGAGTCAAACTGGGTAGGCAAAACTAGTCGTAAAATTGGATTTGCTTTTTGCAGCTGTATTATTGTATTTCCCCTGTCTTGGTGCCAAAACCGAGGCGGCCTGGGTGGGGATGCGAGGAACTTCTAGTTCTGATCGTCCTAATTTTGTTTGGTAAAACGAGCGTGAAGGCCTGAAGAGACCCTTTGTCTTTCTTTAGGTTACGGGACGAGTCTTTTTTTATTGTTCGATGGACCTGGATTGGGTGGTGGAATGAATTCAGGACCGTGAATAATTGGACCTGTCTGCTCCAACCGCAGAGGGAAAAAAGAGTGTGGATTTTATTGATTGATTATGGTGGATGCAGATGTGGATTGTTCAGGAATCCGAAATCCAGATGGGGTTTGAACTTTCTTCGGAGGTTGCGAATTTGCGAGGAATTAAACAAAAAACAGGGCGTAGCAGAAAAGGCGTTGGCGTTGTTTGTGATTTATCTGCGGAGAGTAATCAATATGAATTAGAGGTCTAACTTTAATAATAAACTTCATGTGCTAGGTATATAACAGACGTGTCGGATTGGTCAACAGCTTACGGAACGTACGCAGTAGGTATTTGGGGTGGATGCGTTCAATGGCTTCCTTGACTTCCTTGACTTCCTTGACCGAATAATCCTTGGAATACGTACGTGGATCATGGAGCATTAAGAAAAAGAGACGCACGCACAATGGATATATGTACTGCGAGAGTCTGTCTGTCTCTGATAGAGAACGTACCGGCAGAACCGTAGGAGAGCGAGGTAGTGAGAGACAGCGAGAGAGACAGAGAGGCAGAAAATCAGAGAGAGAGAGAGAGAGAGAGAGAGAGAGAGAGAGAGAGAGACAGAGAGACACGGAGAGAGAGGCTGTTGACAAGAATGAAGGAAAATCCAAGGATTAAAAATTCAATAAATGAAATGGAAAGTTTCCGACGCTGGTTTTGATTGCGCTGACAGAGGAGAATGACTTGAACGAATGCGGTTGAAAATTGTTTGGTTTGTGTATTTATTTTTTTCCCTTTCCCTTCCCTTGCTGAAACCTTGAAGAAGGACTTTCGTTCCTGCTGGATTGTTGTTCCCTTTTTCTATCCTTCTGGCCTGTTTCTCTCCCTTGATAAAAAAAAGATGAATGTGCTGATGCCAAGATGTGTGGTGGATGAACTTGTGTGAGAGGTAGATGGAAGGCTGTTTATTTTCGCAACGCCATGGAGATATGGTTCTCCGTGTTATCCAGGTGGCTGATGAACTTATATCACGGCAATTTATTGATCACTGCAGTCAACTACGAGGGAGGCAGGGAGGGGGAGAGAGAGAGGTATTTACACGGTAAGAAAAGCTAGAGAAGCAAAAGCAAGTTTTAAGTTCTAAATTCTAATCAGTTGTAATTATACCTTTTATTGCAATATTTGAGAGTTATCTAGGTAGTATCTATCGAGCTGCCTCCTAGGTACGTTTATTGGTACAGTGCACGATGCAGACAGGTACCCGGACAATATCAAGTAGATCAACCATATATATACACTTTTCCCAAGGCAAATGTCAAAGATTGCTTTGACAATATAATACAAAATGAAAAATCATAATAAAAAGGAGGTGTTATGCTTCAACAGGTACAGAGTAGGCAAATTATCTCGTATCCTGTACCGAGTTATCTCAGAGTTTAATATCAAAGTTGTGAATGTTTCAGTGAAGAAAGTCGATGAGACGGTGATGATGGCGGCAATGGTCAAGACTTGGGTAGTAGATGGTGGGTGACCTGTCCACTGCATGTATATATATATATTATATATATACACATATACACATATACACATATACACATATTTACACTTTGAGAAGTTCTCGAGATACTTACAGGTACCTACCCACCAGTACCAGATATGTTACAATGAATACCACCTGAGAAGTTGATACAACAGGATCCTTCCCGCCGCTACTCTTTTGCTAGGAAGTAACAATTTTGGCGGATGCGGAGAGAAAGACCCTGAGAAGGTCGGTCGGTACCTACCTAAGTATCAACCACCTAGTACTGATGATAGTTGTGATTGTACTATTGTGCTCTTGTGCTATTGAAAAAGGAAAGAACGACTGCATGCGAACCAAAGGATCAATCGATCTATTTGCGATTTGCATTGATAATCATTGATATCTACCAAAGTAATTCAAGATTTCCTTTTCGATATCAACTAAGTACGGGAGCCGGCGTGAAAGAAACCACCAGAATTGGCTCTACCTGACTCTACTTTACTACTTTACTCTATTGGGTATCCCTCGAACCGTCCCTCCTACCATCTTGTCCAGGTCAGAGCTACCCGCAAACTATGAATATAGCCGGCACTTCAAGCCGACTTTATGATAATTATCTATCTAGGGATCCAGTAGTAGTACACGTTAGTTTATCTCCTCCAGCCGCGAAAATGAGTAACATAGCTGATGGTCGGCTCTTCCAATGGCCGACTAGTTGAAGAGCCGGCCATTATTAGACGAATGGAATCAAATGCGTTGGAAGTATGAGCCCTTCTAGAACTGGAACCGGAACCTTATATCACACAAACCTCAGGTACCGACCGACCTAGTACTAGATGTATCTCAAAGTTGTCTCTCCAAAACTCAAAGTACCTACGTACAGCAAGGTTGGTAGAATCTAGATAGATTATCGTGTAAGCGCCCATAACAAATGCAGTAGAGCCCCTAACTCGAAACATAGGCGGTGCTTGGGTTCTGAAGAGGCGCAATATCAGGAAGAAATACTTTATAGGCTGAGAGTAAAGCATACATCTTCTGGAGGCTGGATGAGATGACAATTGTCAGACTTATTACCTAGGTAGGGGAAGACGCTCCACGTCCGAAAGGCTGTGCAAATAGATACCAAATTGCGATTGCAGGGGGGGCACTCAACTACGACGTCGAATAGCAACAGCCCAAATCCTCCCAAAGAGTTGGTCTCTCATGATCAATCTCATCCATTCACACAAAGTCCAAAAGGGAAATCGCATACGGAATACGGAATACGGAATACGCACCCTATAGGACGAGAGGACCGAGGTATTCACTCTCCCAAGATTTAACAACACCCCACGATAATCAAAAATTGATGTCACAAAAACAATCTTCAATACCCGCAATATATGGCCCGCCCGCCTGCTCGCACACGTTCACGTTCCTTGTCAAATCCTTCCTTCGTAAGGCCGCCAGACCAAATCGTCTATCATGCGTTGGCTCCCCTCACCACTCACGTACTATATCTCAACAAGAGACTGACCACGATATTTCGCGTGGACATCCGAATATATAATGACCAGTTGTACCGAAGATCAGAAATCCTTCAAAGTTCACTCTCAATCTCTCGATATTGCTTTCTACCTTGCAACCAACAATGACAGCATTTGTCTCAGGCCCTACAAGGCTCACAGCAATTTATCAAAAGTTGGAATCTCTGGGTCAATAATTTATATATTGATGGTAGGGGGGCATTGATGATGATTGATGATGAGATGATTGTCTGTGCGATGAAAAGAGCTACGAGGATACTAATAGAGAGCACAGTGGGAAAAAAAAATCTATCGCAATCCTGGTCAACCTGAACATGCAGGTATAATGAATGCAGCACGACAAGGTTCCATGGAAAGCCGGTATTCTCGTTGATAACAAGTCCGCATTGGTTTGACACGCGTATTTTCTATCGACTATCATAGAGGAGCGAAAACTTCGGATGTCCTGGATAGTTGGTCAAATTTCTGCACCATGCACAATTCAGTGTTGTATCTTGATACCTACCCAATCGTACTATAACGATACCACAGATATGTATACAGAGTCGGCTGTAAAACTAATGTCTCGTCTTAGCAGAAGCAATCGAATGGTCCCCACAGGCTCCACGACAACAATCTTCCAAAAAAAGAATCATATCTCAGTACGAGACTGTGTTTAATGCAGCCAGCTCGAAATGATCGGTTCATAGAAAAAAAGGAGGCTCCATAATACCCATAGTTCAGGAGAAGGGACTTTGAGGGAGAAGAAGATCAGAACTTAGAAGCATGTGTATCTCTACTCTAGAACCTTTATTCTCCATATATTTGACGCGTTCCGAAGCTATCACCAAGTCAAAGTTCGACTCAAGCCACTATAAACAAGCTTTCGAGATAAAAAGTGGAATGATTCCTTCGGCAACCCAGGAAGACTGCCCATCCACGCTCCCACCATGTATCGTTCTCCTTTTTATTTCTACGGATACGCATGGATTATTGTGGATAGATGTGTCGATCTGACTGACAGTCAGTCACTGATTGCTCGTCTAGGGCTGCCACAATTTTGATGTCAACAGTTATGGGATTTTTATTCCTAAGCTAACCCAATCTTGCTGTCGCTTTACATGCACCTCTGAGGCTCGAAGTCAATATAAGATATCGAAACCATGGTTGACAAAATAGGCAACAAGAAACAAATCAGCACAGGTCTTGCCTATTGGTCTCATACTAGGCATTTTCGTCTCAATTGGGTTCCAATTCATGTGCCAGTCTTTAATTTTGCAGATGTATATCCCATCACCTAATTCTAGGGTCAGAAAATCTTGAATGCCTCGAGTCTTTTAAATACACCCGGCCAATAAAACCCTTCAATATACGATCAATCTGACATGAACAGCCATCAGTTTCAAGGTCCATACGAGATGGAATTTTAAATAAAGTCACTGATATTCCATCAAAGTAACTTTCTTGTGCGGAATGTTCTTTACAAATCAACTCGAAAGAAACGAAATGAGGCACATGTTCTAGCTTCCCAGGTACAACGGAAGGTTATCATGGAATAAAATAATATCCTATTTATCTGGCCAAGGCAATGTTGCCAAGATTATTCCAAAGCGGAGGCAATTTCATGTCGAAGTTTTCCATTGGAGATCAAGAACAAACCCTCCGAAATTACCGTTACCTCGGACTCAGACTCGGATTTGGACTTATAATGTGTTTTGGGTAGGTCTGCATAGTGAGAAATAAGGTACCATCATGTTTTCGTTGGCTTATATTGAAAATTGCTATGCTGCTCGCAATCTTATACTTATCTTATCTTGACGCTGATATCACTCACTGAAATGTCATTCATACTGTAGTACAGTATTTACTAGGAATTATGGAAGCAAGGTTCCTCACTCTGACGGAGGATTTTCAATCTCAATGTGAGATTCGGATCCCGTTCGTTCTCATAATGCTTGCAAGGCAGGAATACTACATCGCGGAAATCTTTCTTACCCGGAAGAATGACAGAGCATTGATACAATGGTGCATTTCACGTGCGTGCGTGCATGCAAATTCACCGTATATATGTAGTATCTTGTCGTTTTAGCGTTTTAGCGTTTCGAAATACCCGCCCTGTCTCAGCTGTCTCAGCCAGTCGATTCAATGGTAGTATCCCGCCAGTCCACGAAAACAAAATGCTTTGTCAGGTACAAATTACAAGATCCTTTGAAAAAAAACAGGAAATTTCGATCTATCTGTTTTCCCTGCCCACGAGCGAATTAAATCTCCGAGCGGATAATCTATCGTGCTGTAAGATAACTACCCATTGCCACAGCAGTCAGAACGTTAGACGATGAAGGATGCGGAACGTATGGCTGTCGGTGGTTTTGACGGGTTGCTTCAATGTAACGCTGAGTAGTGTAGGCGGGGGCGCTTGAAAGGTAGGCAAGCCACCTCCTCTTTGTTTATGCTGTGGCGCGCTTGAGGAAATGATTTTATTGGTTGTGCGACGACATGGTATATTTTTTTTACATTTCTGGGTTGGGGTTTTCGGTCGTTACTGTAACGATTTCATTTCTCGAAGCGAGACTTGGATGGAAGTCTATGGGATATTGTGTGGAAAATAAGCATTCAAGATCAAAGAGTAAGATTGGATTGTCTAATACTTTCTCCTTCACAATCAATACGTACCTTGGACTCAGCTTTTCCGATAGCTCGGACTGTAGCCCGACACTTAGAAGCTTTCACTTTCTCGATCGGATTAGAATATTCAATCGATTTGAGGTACCAATTTCAACTATCAATTCGCATATAGATCTGTTCTTCGGATAGTGAAAGCTCACATCTACTCTAACTCTCTGGACTCACCGGCATCCTGCTTTGAATTCTTGAACTCAAGGTCTTCAATGTTAGGTGGAGAGAGATGCAGTCTTGTTTTATTGAAAAATTAATTGTTTCGGCCTACAGATATTGACCTGCATCATTTCCCCTTTCTCTTCAATCTTTGAGCGTCTGCTTCCAGGTGACATGTACCAGTAGTTACTTTGTTCGCTTGAGGGATAGATAAAGAAGTGAACGTCGATGTAGAGGAGAGAAGAAGAAAAAGAAGGAGAAGGAGACGCAATAAAGGGATGAGAGGGAAAGTGTGTAAATTCATCAAGTATAGGGTAAAGATGAAGTAAAGAGAGAAGACATAACGACGTAAACACAACGTGTACGAACAGACGAGAGAAATTAAATATGAGGGAAAAATCAACAGAAGAAGGGATTGGAAAGAATAGAATATAAACGAGAAAGCTTTCGAATATCTACAGTCACAGAGGTGAAAAGAATACATGTAGATTTCAGATGAGAATATTGAGGGAGAGGTTATCATTCATATAGGTACTCTCCGGTGTTAAGAATCATATAGTTTTGGAGCTAGGTTACTCCTTATATATATCACCAGTACTGTCTTTTAACTTTAAAATCTATCCTTTAAGTACCCTTACATACATATATATCACCCTCACACTCCCCTCAACCCAACCCAACCCATCCCCCATCCTACCACCAAGCACCTATCCAAACAACACGAGTAATTCAAATCCACACATGTAACTTACCTCCCAAACCTCTCCTCAGATATCAAGTATCAAATCACACGTCGTATAATCGATAGATAGTAATATCATATAATATAATATAACATTAACATTAACATTAACACGCCTCTCTCTCTCTCCTGCTCTGCGAAATTACGAAATTACTCTACTCTACTCTACTCTGCTTGTTTTTATTGAATCTAAATTATCTAATATGGTGGTTTGGAGGAAGAGTGGGTGGGGTGGGGTGGAGTGGGATGGTATGATTACTTGAGTGCAGCTTGGACTTGGAAAATTACCTATCTACAGAGTCAGTCGATGTATATCGGATCATGCGATGGGTTGGGTTGGGTATTGAGTAGCCTGTTTGTTTGTGAGGTTTGTGGAGGGTTGTGAAGGGTTGGTAGGTTTGATGATGTATGTAGTTTGTTGTTTGTGTGTGTGTGTGTGTGTGTGTTTGTTGCAGGGAATTTGAAGTTGAAGTTGAAGTTGAAGTTGAAGTTGAATTTGAATTTGAATTTGAATTTGAATTTGAATTTGAATTTGAATTTGAATTTGTACTTCTTCTTCTTCTTCTTTCGGTTTAGGTGGTGTGTGTATGGATGTATGTGTGTATCAGTATCGGCTTGGAGATAGGAGTTTTTTCTGAATAGATAGCTAGCTGGTAGTTTTATATTTGTATGAGATTCATACATATATGTATGTAGTTTCCTGTGATGAAATGGGGTTGTGTAGGCGAATGATAAGAGATGTATCTTGGTTGAGGAGGGAGATTATGGGGGTTTAGTGGTCGTTTCTTGTTTTGGTTGTTGTTTTAGAAGGTGGATGGTTGATGGGGATAGTGCTGGGATATCAATTTGGTACCAAGGCATATATAGTCGGGATGCGCTGATGAAGCGGTTTGTAAAGGATAGGAGGGATGGGAGGGATGTTGAAGCTGGTGATGGTAGTGGTGATGGTACCTATATAGAGTAGGTAAGTTGAGGAGCGTCAGGACAATGCTATTCTTTCCACTCTCCATGAACCGGTTACTGCGACTGATTCTTCAGATTTTACAAAATGGAATATTGGTGATTACGCGTCTAATATTGAGCTCTGAGCTATGTGGAGAGGAAATGTTCTGGAATTTGATTTCGGCATGACTCCTTTTTTATCATTTCCACTAGGTATATTCTTCATAAATGACCACAGTTGAGCCACGGCTCATAGTAAAATCTCAAGTAGTCTACTCTGTAATAGAATACTTCAGATCAGCTTGTAGATAGATACACCACAGATCAAAGCCACACCCAATCCGCCTCGCAACGAGGGGTTAAAGACAAGCAGAGTGATACTAACTAGCTCACTAACGTTCGCAGTAGCAAATGTGTTCAGGATAACCACGAACTAGCGCTAAAATATATACATGTATGTATGTGATAAAACGAATTTTGGGATTGGTGCAGTATCTCATATGTCTACGAAGTAATGGATCTTGATAATCCTGGGCGAATGCGCTCGACGCGAGCAGCTGGCTTGGTAATTGTGGGAAATAGAAGCGTTTTGGCGTCCGGGTCTGGGACTTGGTGTTTTTGGGATGTGCTGTGTGGGTGATGAATAGCTCTGGAAGATCTAGGGAACCCCAGAGAGAATTAGATAGAGATGACCGTGTAATATAATCAGAGATGAGATCCACGTATTGAATGACGGTGATGGTTGTACTGATGAGTGCCCTGAAGACGCAACGTGGTTGTTTGATGCGAAGAGTGTTGTATCCTGGCTAAATTTCTTAAGCAGTGTAAACCCGAGAGAAAAGTTAGTGTGCTCGAGAAGATAGCATTGAGAAATACCTTGTGGATTATATTGGCAATCTTGGGGATAATGATAATCTGCCATAGCAAACCAGAAGGGGAAAGTGGAAAAAGTGTACAAAGATGCCGATGAGCAGGGGAATAGGTAACAGTTTATTCATCGGGCTTATTGGTATTCAGATCAGATCCCGGAGCTCATTCCAGCTGCATAGGACTTGCAAGGTGATGGTAGATAATGCGCCTACGACTGCGCCTAAGAGATATGCTGGACCTTTTCTGGAAGCTAGTCTGTAGAGACTTTTATCAATGGCTAATATTGTGTCGATTTCTCTTCGACAACGTCACTCTCATTATCAAGTTGAGGTTCAGAACTGCTTCTTCAAAACTTCTTGGTCCTTGTCTCGGTTTGATGAATTCAGCACTGCTGTTCGGATAACGGCCGAGAGAAAACGAGTATAGTCGTCGATTGATCGAGAGTGGTTAAAATACCGTCGGAGATTAGAATCGGTGTTCGGGAATAGATGGCGCGAGTCAAGGCATGGATTCTGAGAGTTCATTAGCATTGGAATTAAGTTTCGTTGTAAGATTTCAGTTACTCACAACTCTCTGCTTCTGGTCGCCACTCAGTAAGCCCCCGTTATCATTGCCCGGCTTCGCCCAATCGGTTATCTTGCCAATGTCTATATTGAAAGCAGACGCTTTAAGAACCTCTTTATGTCATTCGTGACTATACTCGTTGGTGCCAATAACCGCTTGTCGAATGGTGTAGTTGGGAATTCAAGCATTCTGGTGATAGAAAGCCATATTGTATATTTTTATATAGATGGTTCCACTAGAGAAAATAGTTTCGCCTAACAGTATAAAGCAAAGTAGACTTGTCGCAACCGACCGGGCTGATGATGATGTTGAGTGACGCAGTAGTGATGTTACAGCTGACATTATCTAAGACGCTTACTTGGTTTTTGATTGCTAGTGCTAATACTGATAGATATTGACCCATATTTGAACGCTCTCAGTTGTCGACAGCTTCTTCTCCAATAGTTCTGAAGAACTCCTAGCGGTTTCTCTTTCTTCTATATCAAGGGAAATTGTACCAATGCGATTGAAAAGTTGAAGAGGTTCCTTGCGCTCGCTGTGCAGGAGAAATTCTTGAATATGAAGGAATTTGAAGAACCCAACGCTCAATATTGGTGAGTTGAGAATGAGAGCCATTAGCCGCCTTCGAAACAAAACAGCTAGCAATAAATACGTATAAAGTGATGAAGCGTCGAGGCCGCTTTTTCAAGTGGTCCAGAAGACCCCTCCAACAGAATTTACTCTCATTGTCCACATCGTTTCGATGCTGTGATTTGGTTGAGAGATCATTCGAATTCATCCAATTTGAGGGGAAAATCGACTGAATTCCAAGGTTGTTACGACCAGGACCGAGTTTGCGGCCAGAGTGAACATAATTTTGTGGAATTTTGCATAAAATGTGTAGGCAGCGGGTTCTTCCAGCTAATTAGAAGTGTGCAGCTGAGGCTCGTGAGGAGGAACATCAAAGACAACAAGAGCGAAAGAACTGTAGACTGCGGTTGATTAAGATTAAGACAATTAGGTGTTGGTACTAGAAACCCGGGAATATCAGCCAGCATTAGTCGAGTTGGAAGAGGGGCAAATGCGGCTGATTGGGAGGCACGTTGATTGGTCTTGATGCTGCAATCGAAAGTTTGTAGCAAAAGACTCTGGTTAGTTGGAACGAGGTTATAAGACACCGACATCGTAAGACTATGTACTGACTAGGTGCCTCGTAGTGTCTTCTTCTAGTACCGATGAGCGTAATAAACATATCTTAAGCATAATAATCTATAACGTCTATTACGAACATACGTGTGTATTGTAGCAGGAAATCTTTCAGATCACTAAAGATTTGAGATAGCTAGCTGGGAGAAAAACAAACACGTCTAAGCAATATGAGTGAATATAGAGATGATCATGGTGATGCTAGCTCTACAGAGCATATTGAAGACCGTTCAAGTGATGGGATTTTCTCAAAGTTTGATTGAGATGATGTGAGTGCTCTGATCCTTCTGAGCTATTTGAAGGCCGTTATTTGCATGTCCATTGCTCAATTTTTGAAATTGAGGAAGTGTAACTATTGGATTGCGCGCGTCGAACAGAGCATTAGGCTCTTTCATAGTATCATAGTGAATTAGACTGCAGCCTACGATACCCAAGTCATCGGGCCCACACCTAGTTTCCTTTCTTGTAGCCATTTTATCATATTGATTTGAAATCCTGTTCGTAGAATGAAAACGACTCAATGATACTGAGCAATTGTGATTATAGAGCTTGGAAATTGGAGCTACTAGATGATGGATTTAATCTATTTTATTTACGGGATACTTCAAGAGATTTACAGGATTTTGGGACAGTGTGGAAGGGCGAGGATGGAAAGAGAGTCAGAAAGTTTAGAGTGAATTATTTGAGAGTGATGAAAACTGAGATGGAAGCTAAATGTTAGAGGCTTTCGAGGATGATAGAGCGGGGAAGTAGACGATGTAGAGAAATAGAGATTCAGAATCGAGAGCCGAGAGTCATAACAGAAGTATTTTGATGTTGTGACTGGGGTTTGTACTGGTAAATGTGAGCTTTAGTAAAGATTTGGGGGTTGATAATTGGAAGATGGAAATTGAGATATTAGGATGGCTAGTCTGAGAAGCAAGGAAGGATTTAAAAGATAATATTTTGGGTAGAGAATCCAAGGGTTCAAATTAAGGCGTATCTAAAAAGCAAATTATTTCAATGAAAATCCAGATGTTGTGTAAATATACCTAATATGCGAATTTCAGATACAAAACCTATTCTTGGAAAGTGTAGGCAACTAGTGTGATTTAGGTAATTTTACACTTTACCAAGTAATTTTACATGATCATCATAGTAAGAATAGTTTTCCTATGAACAAGTTTTGAGAAAAAATCTTTATACTATTTCTCTTTCTAAGTTTTTTGTGCACTTGTCATCACCAGGAATTCGAATTGATTGGATATTTCAACAATCAAATTCTCAACTTGCTCTCCTGAAAATTACGCGAAGACACTAAAACAAATCGCAAATCGACACAGCAACCAACTTGCAACCAAATTTTTCTCCCAGAATCTTGAATCCCAGAATAAACAATACAACAGATACAGTTTGTGTGTTATCAGTTACAACAACATTTATAACAATGGATGCCAAGCTTAACATCACAAGCATTTCACAAACACCATCAGCTATTGTTGAAGCCAGCACAATGGAGAACAATAACATGACAAGCACACCACAAGAATCATCAGCCATTACAACTGTAGCAATGGAGAACGAAGATCAAACTGCGACTACATCTTGCAACTACCACACTCCCCCCACAAGCACAACGATGAGCAACATCACTCTTACAACTTCTACCACTGCAAACATCGCACCACCAACTCCCTCCGCAATTACAATGATGAGCAACATCACTCCTGTAGTTGCCGTCGCTGCAACTTTCCCATCACCAGGTCTCATGGCCACATTCCCACTTGAGCTTCGGATTTCAATTTACAAGATATGCCTCTGCATGACCGTTGCCGGCCTCCTTCCGCCCATTCTTCTCGCGTTTCACGGTACTTCTGATTATCCCCTCCTCCAATACCTATACAAAACCATCAACTTTGTCCTCTCCGATGCCACATTGCCTCTTTTCTCAACCATTAAGAAGCTTGGAAACAAATTGAAGAAGCTTTTCTATTTACACATACGCTCTGACAACTTCGCGTTCGTATAATTATTTCCTACACTTCTCAAATTCACAGCCAGTACATTACTGATATTATGATAAAAACAGATTCTACAGACTCGACTCTACTACCCGCAATCTTCTCGTCCACCACAACTGTAAACTTGAAAACTGGTTCCGTAAGATAACTTTTACTGCCATCCAGCCGACTCGCACCCCACAAACCACCGACTCAGAATTGTCCGAAGCCAACGGTAACATTGATTCTATTATATATCAACTTTGCTACATTGTGGGCGCAAGCGTTGAAGCGCCTGAATTTCGTGTCAAGTTTCTGGGTTATAATAATGGAAATTTGACCGACCAGAGGAAATTGGATGGATATGTTGATTTCGTAAGTCATCAACTGACATTTTCAGGTCGACGTTGGACTCCGACAAGACAGCTGGTCGGGGACGATGGTTTGGTTCATAATGGAATTGTTTGGATTTGGAAGCTCGTCTAGGGAATAGAGAGGGAGGGGCTACGGATGAATTTCTTGATAACTAACAAGGTCGATGCAGAGGAATATCATAGATTTGGGTGGGCACTTATGCCAGCTCAGGCATTCACAGAGGTTCAGATATCCAGAGAGACTCAGAAGATTGGATAGGCTCAAGCATTCAACCTAGCCTAGAGACGGATATGATTCCAAGTGCTAATACTTCAGATCTATGTGACAGTCGGGGCGGTTGGAAAAAGAAGCTTCTCAAGGATATCATCAAGACTACCTCTTTCAATAATACTAGTTTTATGTCACTTAAGGGAACATAGCCACAGATCACAAATACATATCAAAGAAAAAAACTTTTCGGTTGCACCTAATATCTTTGCTAACTTGCTTTCCTTCCCACAGTGTGAGATTTAACCACAACCATCATTCCATTGCTACCCTCTAGCCACAAACATCCAGGCACAATTTATCTCATAATCCCAATGATCAGGGGACAACCCCCCAAATAAACAAATGGCGAAGGAAAATTTTTCCATGAAAACAATCATAATTTTCTTGCATCGCGATGATTTCTCAAAATGACACAACTTAGATGAACAATCGGTGCCGTGATCGCCGAAATGTGAAAAAGAGAGATTTCGTTTGATCAGCATAAAAGGTATCGAGCATTTAGTCAGTCTTGGTGTAGGCGGCGGAATCGACACCTCCCTCGGGGTACTCTCTGTTATAGATTGTTAGTATTGGAAACGAAACGCGAAGTGAGATTTGGGGGCTGCTACGGAAGTGCAACTTCGAATCTCTTTTCAACAGCCTTCAAAACCTCTTGATCTGCCTCATTGCTAACGAATGAGATAGCAAGACCCTTGGTTCCGAAACGACCAGCACGTCCAACACGATGAAGGTATGAGTCTGCATCAGGTGGGAGATCGTAGTTGATGGCCAAGTTAATCTTGTTGACATCAATACCACGACCGAATACGTCCGTAGCAACACAGATACGCTTGTTAAAATCCTTGAAGTCGTTGAAACGTTTGATACTATTCACGTGTCAGTAATGCAGAAAAACCGGTGAAGCTATAAGACGTACCGTTCCTCTTGGCTGACACCAGAGTGGATTGCAACTGATGGGAAGTTACACTCGCGCAAGAGCTTGTCAAGTTCAGTGGCTCTGACTGTGCTCTTGACGAAAATGATGACTTGATTGAATGAAAGCTCATCTAGCAATTCATTGAGACGTCTATTCTTTTCTCTCTCCTCTAATTTGATGTAATATTGTTGAAGACCATAGAGGGTGAGCTTTGTCTCATTATCAATATAAATTTCAAGAGGGTTCTGCATGAACTTCTTGCAGATAGGTCGAACCTCTTGAGAAAGAGTAGCACTGAACATCATGACTTGCTTTTGTGGTGGTGTGGCTCTGAAAATTTCCTGAACATCGCGACGCATATCTAAAACAATATCAACAGTGTGCACCTAGAAGGACTGCAATTAAACTTACCAATTTGATCCAACATCTTGTCACACTCGTCAAGAACAAAAACCTTAACGCTGTTGAGGCGCAAGTATTTGTCTCTAACAAGGGCGTTCAATCGACCTGGGGTACCGACGATGATGTGTGGGTGGGTCTCAGGATTCTTCAATACCTCACATCCTTGCTATAGGAACTCCACCGTAGAAAACACCAATTTTGACATCTGGCATGAAGTGACAGAAGCGTTGATACTCATTTCGAATTTGGTAAGCCAGTTCACGAGTGTGGCACATCACAAGTACGGATGTTTCACCGGCGACTACCTCGACTTGTTGTAGAGTTGTGAGGACGAAAACGGCGGTTTTACCGAGACCAGATTTGGCCTGGCATAGGACATCTGTACCAAGGATCGCTTGGGGAATACAGACTTGCTGAACTGTAGTGATCGGACCGAAGTTAGATTAAGTGTCCAAATTTATAATCAGGTGCAAGAGATCGCAAGTCCGCCCATCTACGCAAAATACATCCACAACACAACACCCAGAATGCACAGATCGAAGTAGAGGCCCGATATTTGCCTTGGAAGGCGCAAATCGTCAACTTTACACAAACGCAACAAAGGCGTCGGTTGGAGTCGATCCTGGAAGTCTCTAGGCATGCACTTTAAACGTATCTCCTACAATTTTGCCAGCAATTATATCGCCGCTTTCTTTCGAGATTCTCGCCTAACGCATATGTTTGCCATCCCTCCGAATCTTGTATCGGACCGGTAGAGACATTCCAGGATCGCTCGTAACTTGCTGAAGTTTTGACCAGAGAGTATTCATTTTTTGCTTGCGAGATGGACGGACGCGCTGCGAGAAGGACAATGATGGAGTTTAGGGATGAAAGTTATGACTAACCCTCCGAAGGATGTTCGAATCCGCACCAGGAAATGGCTCGTAGAAGCTCCGGCTTCAATAAAAATTCGCGGAAACCAGTCGAATGGATACCAACATAACTGCCCTTCTTGGCCGCAGCTGCATTTCCAGACACGGTCAAATTTCCTGAATCACCCTTGACTCCTCCGTTTGCGCCAGCAGCTGGTGCTGGTGCCTCTGTTGTTGCGAGCTCCTCATCAGAGTAATCGATCAAATCTTCTTCGGCGGCAGACATTTTGATGATATTTGTTTAGTTAAAAGGTTAGGTTCGTTGTTGTTGAAAGGTAAAGTCGATCGCAAAGGTCAATCTTAGTAGTCGTTATTCTTGCTGAAAATTGTTAGGAGTAAATGAGGAATGACAAGAAGAAACGAATCAATTAAGAGATAGATCGTGATGATCGAAGTCGGGGAAGAAGTACTGAGATGGATGGAGGTAGAGGTGGTGAAAGAAAGATGGGTGAGCGCGACTAAGGGATGCTTTGTCGGCGCGGCTTCAATTCGCCGCTAAGCATTGTATCACGTGTAATCTTGGCTCAGCTTACGGAGTACATAGTAGGGTTTGTTCTGCGCCAATTATGTTGAAGGAGAAAAAGCTTTGACTGATTATTACTTGGCATCATTTACATTAGTCAGCATCTAAAAGTTGCAATCATCATAGTTGAAACGTAAATTCAACTACCACTCCTCATCTCATACGTATTATTGAATTTCAAAACTCTGATATATGATTCCACAAACTTTTTTACTTTACTGCATACCTAGTTACATCAAGGTCAACAACCTCTTAAGCTCCAGAAAACTTGCCAAAGCAGCTTTGAGCTTTTCAGCATTCCTCTTGGCAACGTATCCGATATCAAATCTGGATTCCTAAGCACAATGGCAAAGTCACAGGCTACTAAAGGAGTATCCAAAGTACCGAACAAAGTCTTGTACAGTAGAATGTCATATCTATATCAAGCAGCAACCTATCTGGCTGTACAAGACAAGCAAAGTCAAGAACAGTCGGGCAAGGGAATCGCCCTAGACTCATCAATGGAGGACGTCATGAAGGATGAGCCAAAGGCTGTAGCAAATGCCATAGAGGGATCATATCAAGCGCTCTCCCGTAGATTAATCACGGACCTACGCTCAGTCTCATTGAAAGGAATGATGCGAATGTCTCCTGAGATGAAGCATTCTATCTGTAAGAATTGTCAAACCTTGTTGCTGGAAGGGACCACATGTACTGCTAAAGTTGAAAACCAAAGCAAGGGGGGAAAGAAACCCTGGGCTGATGTCTTGGTTCGAAAGTGTGATACTTGTGGGCTGGAAAAAAGGTTCCCGCTGGCAACAGACAGGCAACCAAGGAGACCAAGAAGATCCACCAAAGAATCTAAAACCAGCGCAGCTTAAACATGAACGCACGGATTTAGTGGCGATCGAGAACCCATCACCCAAAAAAATTCTTGCGTTCGAAAGCTTCATTGTTTGTAAAATTTTGGATGCTATGTTGAACGATAACTTCACCATCATTCAGCCCCTATGACTCGGCGCCTTACAAGCTTGCCTTATACCACAGAGTCATAAAAATCATCCATTTCGACGCGATGATTATAGCAATTGCGGTGAAGAGTTTGTTTAAGACTTCGGCACTGGAGTATATATCGGTATTCGACAAGCGAGACTATTGTAAGCAGATGATATACTCCTCATTCGCATCATTCAACTCTAACATGGTAATATGTAGCCATTCTAGAATTAGCTGGTGACATAACGGAGCTGAAACTCCGTGTAAAAAGCTTATGATGTTCGGGTTCTTCTCTTTGAGGGGTGAAATACCTTTGCCCACACACCAAAATGAAAGATACTCTACCTTCTTCAGATCTTCTTCTATCTAAGCTCGAGTATACGACGCGAGATCCTTATTCACAAATGGTATTTCAAATCTTCGCCGTGCGTTATTACGGAATCCAGCAATTACTATTCAAGAGGGCACTCTTCCAATTGCACCGCAATCTGGAAACTCGGAATGTCACTTCTTTCTTTCCAGCATTCTTCATCAAATCCGGTGCTGTTCAATCACTCTGTGAACTCTATCAGGCTAGGTTTGAATACTAGTGTTAAGTGAATCGGAGGAAAAGTTTCTCAATGCTACTTTACATCAAACATCGACTTTCGTGAACTAAGAGCAAATCCCTATCGTTGGCTCTGTTCTTCCGCGTTCATTGTTGATATGAGTAAATATACCTAGGTAGCGGAGGAATAGACCTTTGGCTGGCTACTTCAACTTCGATGCATGAATATCTGGACCAGAATTGCGTGGCAATCAACACGGCCGTACGTTTCGAAGAGGTGATTGTTTGAGATTGAAGTAGTCAACAAGGTACGATTTTTGGAATTGAGTTGGCCAATGAAGTACGATTGCTTGAGGTTGGGTCGAAGAATGGAGGATGGCGGTTTGGCATTAGGTTGAGCAATAGGGGCCGAACTGAGAAAGCGGAGAGATGGTATCACTTTAAAGGCCCACGTAAGCTTGGGAAGCTTGGGAAGCTTGGGAACTCGGTGGATCAAGTAGTGAGAATTCAATCGAGAGCATGAAATTCCATCTAGATACAATACTCTATGGTTACCAATTCGTTCCATTGTCTGGTGACCTGCGTAAACATTTCAACTAGAGCCTACACACAAATCTCGCAGGAGACCTACCCTTTAGTTTATCTGTCCAATCGAATCTGAGTCCACATTTCAGCTGACAAGTACATGGTAGTATTGCTACCCGTGGACCTTAACAGTTTAAGATAATCCAGCATTTCGGCCAACAATGCCTCCCAGCTGCCCAGCCACTACCACTTAACTTTCATATTGATAACACCATAATGACACCAAAGAAACTTCCAGTGAATATCACAACACGACTCCTAATCCAAAATACAACATTGGAAACTCTACATTTCGAAATCACCAGTCTCAGAAATATATCAGCATATTTTCTGGAGATCGAGATCGAACGGTCATTCGCATCAAAAATATACTCTTTATGTCCGCATTTTCATGAAAGTCTACTGATGAATTTATAGGGACCATAGAAAACACTTCAAAGTTCTATCAATTTGTTCTTATATCTTGACTCCTGGACACTCACTTTGAATTAATCGCTCCAATCCTCCACATTCCCGCTTTACACTCTTAGCGCACATTTTACACGCGAAATATGATCTTTCATATAAACCATCATGTAAATTCTATGGTACACAAACTTCAACTCTCTACAAGACCAAAACACATGCGTACTCGCGTGCCACGAGTCCCCACCGGCTCGATAACCATAGCTCGACATCTAGAACAAAATCATATAAGCTATCTTCTTCGTCTTAGTTTCTAGACGTCATATTTCTGCAGTCCGTAGTACTCACGTGCAATTTGTTGAAGGATCTTCGAGCTTGGTAGAATCTCGAGTTGTAGAATATCATTGGGATAACTAAGCGATTGGAAGCTACCTGTCTTGTTACATGCCTCATCTTCATTATCTTTGATTTGCTAGGATTTCTGTGAAAATTCACACAGATTTTAGTCTTTTACATGTTATCTGCAGGTGGAGTGATTGAAATAACATTTGATAGACATCCTGGAAGAGAGTGATTTTCGAAATTCCGTTTGGCTTTTAAGAAATTCGAAAGGGGGGAAATGGTGGAAGGAAGTTTCAAAGGACTGAATTAAATTTATGAATTCATATGTAATCATTAACAGCTTGCATCTCAACCATCAATACCCTCTATATGATAGGAACATTTTTAGCTCTGTAATCATACCACAACGGACTCGTTCTCTTTTGTTGAAAGCCCACTAAACTTTGCTGTAGATCCTCAATCGCACTCGCATACTTAACCAAACTTGCCTCGCTCCAAGCTGTCCCCATTAATGCCAACCCAAATGGCATTCCGTCCACTGGGCTCACGCCTGCTGGTAAAGTAACCATTGGATACCCTGCTTGGGCCGCAATTTGATAAGTTTGACCCACATCGGGCGGTACCAATAATGCGGTGAGTTGAGTACCATTGTTGTGAAGGGCTGCGTCTATTCCATCTTCACGGGTAGTACGATGACAGAAATTGAGGGCTTCCCAATACGTTTCGTTCATGATACCGCCAGTAGCGAGAGAAGCTAGGAACCCATCTTGTCCTGATTTAAAGGCAGGATGAACGCCTGGAAGACCACCTTCGGATCCAACATTGTCGATATTGTACTGGACAATATTTTCAACGGTGCGAATATCTGTATTATTGAGATCTGCGAGATATTTTACAATGTCGTTGTAAAAGTCAACTGCTACATATGTGTACTCGGATTCGTTGGGATATCCACGAGTAGTACCATAGTCCCAGTCCCAGCCATCTTGAGAAATAATGGTCTGCCAGTAAGGTAATTCAGTGCCATTAATGATCGTAGCACCGGCGGCTTCTATCTCGGAAACAAGATTGAGAAGTTGGGACTGTTGATCCGAATCAGCAAATTTCCAAAAGCTGAGCCAGGGCAGCCCAAAAACAGCGCCCTGGAGAGCGGTCTTGTTGCTGAGATATTGAGAGTAGCCACCGGCTGGCGCATCTTGCACAAGCGTGTAGTTGTCACGGACGTCGGGGCCGTAAATTCCGTCAAGGCAGTAGGTAGCATCTCGGACAGATTTAGCAAAGCATCCGACGGTGTCTTGATTATGAGATTCAGGAATGACACTAAGAAAGCTGTCAGTATGATACATGGCTATGAAAATAGTGTACTAAGAGTCTTTGATAGTCGGAACTGCAGTCTGGCTCAAGGACGATCTTGTCATTTGCACATGTTGGATGTTCAAAACATGCTTTCAGATCAAGAAACTCTCATTGTCGGACTGCAGAACTATCAAACAACGCTGACAGCAAAGAAAACTTACCCGTCACGTGAAGTAAGGCCAACAGTTGGTTTGAAACCGACGACACCATTTCGCTCGGCGGGATTGATTACGCTTCCATCGGTCTCAGTACCAAGTGCAAATGTAATAAGATTTGCGCCAACAGCCGAAGCACTGCCCGACGAGCTTCCTCCAGGAGTAGTAGTTAGATTGTATGGTGATCGACACTGACCACCCCGGGCCGAATAACCTTCGGAATATGAGTTCGAGCGCATGTCGGCCCATTCACTGAGAGTGCTATGTCCCATTAGAATGGCCCCAGATTCGCGAAGCCGTTTCACGACATGAGCATCACGAGGAACGATGGAACCAAGCAACATCCAAGAACCAGCAGTAGTTTCTAATTTGTCCTTGGTAGCAATATTCTGGCACCCGTCAGTAGGGGCTATGAAAGGATCCACTGCTTGCAACTCACATCTTTCACTAGAAATGGTATGCCATGTAATGGTCCGCGAATTTTACCCAATTTACGTTCATGGTCGAGCGCAGAAGCTATCTGGATGAATTCAGGATTGATTTGCATTACAGTTCTATCTACAATGTCAACCATTGGTGCATGGAGCATGACGCTGGAAATTGATGCATATGTTACTCACCTGATATATTCGTCTGTTTGATAAATCCTCTCCAAATAACACATGACGATTTGCACTGACGTCAATGTCCCATTTGACAAGGCCGATTGCAATTGGTCAATAGAAGCTTCCTCTAACTTAAATCCATTGCATAACGGCATAGGAAATTGACCACTTTCCGCTAGACTGCCGTTTTGGAGAATAGGAAAGTCATATGGTGAAGGGTCCTCCAATAGCTGGGTTTCAACAAAGTCGGTGATATTAGAGACAGGCTTCGGGTACTTCGAACTTGGACTGCCAATTGTCGAGGCAATCAATGTAGTCGCTGTGACCAATGCTTTGATGAGCGCCATGGTGCAGACAAAATTTAGAGAGCTTGAAGAAATGCAAGAAAAGAGAAAGTAAGACTTAGAGAATGAAAAACATTATGTACTGACGACTATCAGCTATACCGATAAGGGATGCGTATGCTCTCCCATTAAGAGGGGAAATATCACCCACCTTTGGAGTTGCAGATACACCTGCATATCTCCATCTCAGCACTCATGCAAGCCAAGACATGGGTAGCAGATCATTTCTGCTGGGTATAACCATCAAATATTCATCATATACCAGTATCATCCACTCCATTACCGGTGAAGTGGTCGGACGTTGCCGATTCACTTTAGATAAAGAACGTCGGTGTAAGTTCGTTGTTTATACTTTGAAAGCAAGAGTGGGAAGAAGATAAGAAAATGCGAAAGAGATTCGTCTGTAGAGAGCTTATTATGCGATTGACAAATGGAAACTTGCAACTGGTCTGGTCTGGCCTGGCCACCGGGAGACGAAAGTCACGTGTCACGGAGAAACCTTTTAAGGTTACCGATCCCGTGTCTATTCGTAGGAGAAAAAAGAGGCGGAATTTGATTATTTCTATAATATTTTTATAAGTCGATTATTTTTCTTTAATATTATATAAAATAATTTTTTTAGATATCGTTTGAATAATAATAAGTTAATATCTCTTTTACTTTAATTGAATCTATATAAAACATTTGTGATTGATTTTTAATTCAATTAATTCAGAAAATTTCAATGAGGATTTGAATAATCAAATCCCACCTGTTTTTTCTTCTATGAATAGCGTGTGTCGAGTCCCATAATGTGTCTACATCGTGTTGAACGAGTATGGATTCAACAAATTTGTTGTTCTTGTATGAAGAATGAACGTGGACAAGAAAGGGAAAAGGGTTCGTATATCAAAATAGGACAATTGCAAATCTATCTACAATTGAATCTTATATCGATGCTGTTCTTACTGATTAGTAAATCGTGTTGTCTGGAAATGTGTCAGCCAACTTGATACTGATATCGGAGGTTCTTTATCATACGAGCCATGATGACATTGTTGATTGGCTCCCCACGAACAGCCACAATATCAACATCGGACTCATTGTTCTTCACAATTTTGACATTCGACATTTCAAAGCAGCATCTTCCTGCCTACCACTCACTCAAGTTCTTCCAATAGTCTTCAACAGGAATTGATATATAGTTTGAGTCACTATGAAGGCGGCAATCGCTATTCCGGTCACTCTGGCTATGGTATATAGAGCTGGATCGCACAAAAGTTTAACTCCAGCAGGTATTGTTGCAGCTGTCCTCACAGCTGCCGCACACGCTTTACATCCATGGAATTTACCTTTTGCGCTTTTGATCATATTCTATCTCATTGGCACAAGAGTTACCAAGGTTCGTTACTTCTTTGTAACCTCATCCATCTGCCGTTCTGATGAATATAGGTCAAACACGATGTCAAGGCTAAGCTAACGGTGCAATCTACCGGGTCTGCCGGTGGTGAAGGAGCTCGTACTCATATGCAAGGTACGAAATTGCCTCTTCCATTTCAATGTAAAACTAACACGTATAGTTATTTCGAATTCTGCCGTGGCCTCCGTTCTCACTCTTATGCACGCATATCAACTACACAAACGAGGAATCGAGCCAGAATCGTCTAACGACGCATGTTACACATGGGGTGGTGATCTTCTTGTTGTGGGAATAATAGCAAATTACGCAGTTGTTGCGGCGGATACCTTTAGCTCGGAACTTGGAATCCTATCTTCAGCCCATCCACGACTTATTACATCCCCGACTCTGCGGAAAGTACCACCAGGAACAAACGGAGGCGTTACAGTTTGGGGTCTCGTGGCAGGCCTGCTAGGTTCTCTCATTATAGTTACTGTTTCGATGGCTCTGGTTCCATTCTGTAGCCCTCAGGAATTTGCGGAAAATGGATGGTCCTTCTTACAGCGACAACGATTTACCTATGCGTTAACCATATGGGGAGCTCTTGGCAGTGTTGTGGATAGCTTCTTAGGCGGTTGGTTCCAAATGAGTGTTGTGGACACAAGGACTGGACGTATCGTCGAGGGACAAGGTGGAAAACGCGTACTAGTCGTTGCGAGTGATCCTATCGGTCTGCACCAGGAAAAGACCACCCAGTCCGATGCTTCCAATACTCCACTTAAGTCCAGTCTCAAGCCTGGCCATCCAAGTCGAATCATCGAGAACGGATATTTAAACATTCTTGATAACAATGAGGTCAATTTTCTTATGGCATTGACTATGAGCTTGGGAGCTATGGGTATTGCAAGTTGGGTATGGAATGTCCCATTTTCAAGCATTTATACTTTTTAAAGGGCGGTGTGCCCACGGTTTATGATCATACCCAGCTGTTGTAATAATGTACGCATAGATTCTAGATAAATGATATTTATACATAATTTTTTCAATGCTTCATAGCAAGTTGTGGCAATAGAGGTATCCACAAGTGTGGTTAAAGTATGAGCGTGCTCTAAGTTAACTATATAACAATTAAATGTACAGAACAATTACGATCCACCGTTTCCATTGAGGTATACCTACTCCTTGGAAAGAAAAGAAAACTAGAGATATATCAACCCCCCCCCCCCCCCCCCCCCCCCGGTACGATCCTGTACCGACACTATTGAGCATCACCTTTCAACGTTAAATTTTCAGCAATTACCTGCTCGCAAAAGAGTTTTAGGTCTTCGATCTGTTTATCTCTCCTTTCCACTCGACCTGTCAAACTTGCTACAATAGCGCCTGCAGGTTCGAGTTCTCTGACACGTCTTCCACTTTCAGCCAGTTGAGCAACAAGGTACTGGATATGCAGAGCTGCATCTGTAGTAGGCCGACTCATGCGACTGGGTGGCCCTTCTGGAACACCTTGGGCGGCTGGAACAGAGGCGGCAGAGGAAGCGCCGCTTGAAGCTGGCCTTTGAGGTTTTCCTGGTGGCCTTTGAGAACCAGGAGGTGGACCAGGAGGTGGAGGAGGTGCTTCTGCACCAGAATCAGAACCACCAGGTGGTAATGGTGGGAGTCCGAAGTGTGGACGAGGAGTTGGCAGGGGTGAAAGCTCACTGGAAGGTCCGGCTGCTCGATCAACTACTGGTCGGCGAGCTGGGAGGAATGAAGCCTCACTAGAAGGTCCGGCTGCTCGGTGGACTACTGGTCGTCGAGGGCTTTCAGGCTCAGAGTCTATTGGGAAAAATGAAAATAATTTTTGCTGCTCGGTATTTAGATGATTGTAATCGAAATCACTAAAATCAATAGTATCCCAAATTTGTTGTTGTCTCGGCGATAAGATACCGACGTATAAATCGGGCCTGTGTATACCACGACGTTTAGGCACTGAAGCTCTTCTTGGTTTCGTCCCTGTCTTGGATTTTTTCGCTGCCCTCTTCTCTGCCTTCTTCGCTTTCTTTGCTTCCTTCTTTGCTTTCTTAGCTTCCTTCTTGGCTTTCTTGGCTTCTTCGTCTTTGGGAAGTTTCGGAGGAACCCGAAGAGATAGTGGCACAGGTCCGAGTCCTAGAGCTTCTCTATACCCGCTCCTTCCCTCTGGGCAATCAGTCCCCTTCTCACATTGCGCAATCCATTGTTTCACGAGATCTTTCTTCGAATCATACCAATCCTTGGAATCCTTGATGGCATTGAAACTTGCGAGAGCTTTAGGTGTATCACCGTCATAGTATACAGCAATAGCGGCCAAGTACGATACTTCTACAATCAACTTCTCATCACCAACTGCTTCCGCCTGAAGTCTAGCTTGATCCACTGCTGCCAACACTCTTTCCATATCACCATTGACCTTACCGTTCAAGGCTCGTTGAAGAATCATGAAACCCATCAACATATGAATTGTTTGAACACTGGCATGTGCTTGTTGTTGGTTGAGTTGATGCTTTTCCTTTTCTGCATCCGTGTGGGTTCCAGCAAGGCTCTTTCGTATCTTCTCAATTTCTTTCTTGAGATCAACAACTTGTTTGGAGAGTGCGCTGTTTTGGTCCGTAAGTTCTTTGATTTTCTCAGCATGAATCCGCTCACGTTCAGCAGCATCGGCAGGTGCTTCACCCCCACCCGCAGTATCAATTGGCTTCGTGGTTGCGGCTGCCAGTTCGGCCTTAATTTTATCCAAGGCTACCTGAAGATCCTCTTGCTCCACTGTCATATCATCGATTATAGCATCACTCTGTTCCGTCATTTCTGTCAACTCCTTAACTTTAGCCTCGAGTTCTTCTTTTTCAAGGTGCCATTGGTGTTCCTGCTCTTGGTAATGAATAACCTTCATTCTATTAAATTCCAATGCTTTCTGGTCTGGGTGAACTTGTACTTGTGGTCTCAGGCTCCTCAAACGACCGATTTCGAACTGGTGTGCTTCATTTTCCTCATTTAGATGACGAATCATTTCGGTATCTTCCTTTTTCTCATCTTTTAAGCGACTGATCTCGCTCGTGGCTTTTTTCAACTCTTCCTTAATAGTTTGAATCGATTTGGTACCAGCCGTGTTATCTGTCTGCAGTCGAGTGATTTCATCTTCGGCCTTCCTTTTATCTTGCGTCAACTCTTGAATATCTTCCTTAGCCTTCTTTAACTCTTGCTTTAGACGTTCAATCTCGCTCGCATTTGCTCCGTCACCGAGTTTTGTCTTTCGGACCTCTTCGAGCTCCTGCAATAACTTCTCTACTCGTTCTTGAACAACAGCGTATTCTTTTTGACTAGCTTCTAACTGTCTTTGACTAGCTTCCAATTGCTTCTTGAGTTCTTCTGTGTCCTCTGCACCTAGATTCTTTTGCATGTCTTCCAGCTGTTTCTTGAGCTCCGTATTCTCCTTAAATATGGCCTGATTCTGCATGGCCAATTCTCCATGGCTTGCACCCGGCGTCCCAATCCTAATTTTCAATGCCTGCTCTCCAATTGTCTTTTTCTGGGCTCCAATTTCTGACTCTTGTTGAGAAATTTTGACGTCTCGTTCTTTCAATTGGCTTTTTAGTATCTCAACTTGCTCTTCAGCGCCTGCAATATCCCGGCGCAGTGTTTCAGCCGAGCCATCTATTACTTTGTGTAAGGCCTCTATTTTAACCTGATCCGCAGTGATTTTCTCCTTAGATTGATTGAGTTCCTCATTCAATTGATTAATTTTGGTTTTTTGCTGAACAGCTTGAGCACCAAGAGTTTGTATGTCGAGATTCAAAAGGGACTCTCTTTCGATTTGTGATTTTTCTTCTTTCTCATATTGCTCGACCCGTTTTTTTAACGCGACAACATCAATACTCAGATTGTCCCTCTCTTTTACTGCCCGCTCTTCACCTTCTATAGCGTCATCTAGGAGTTTCAAATTTGAGACCTCCAATCTCCGATATTTTTCTTGCAAGTCATTGATCACATCTCCCAATTTCGCTGCTTCCTCCTTGAGTTGGTTTTTCTCGTGCTCTAGACGCTTGATTGTGGCTTTAAGTTCATCATCCCCGTGATATCCGGCCTCTTCCAAGTCATTTTTATGTTTCTCCTCTTCCAAGTCTTTCTCCAACTTCTTGATTTTCTCGTCCTTCTCGAGAGCCTGTTTTTTGCAGAAGTTCGGCCCTCTTATCTTGTCTTTGTCTTTGGCGGCAGCCTTTTCTCTTTCTTTTTTCTCGGCCTCTGCACGTTTAGACAAGGCGTCGAGGTTTTGTTCGAATACCCGAATCTTGTCGTCTTTTTCACGCAAGGCCTTTGCATGTTTTTCGGCTTCTGCTTTCCTCTTCTCGTCCTCCTTTCTTTTGTCTTCCTGATCCTGTTTGGCGCGCTTTTCTCGTGCGGCCTCTATGCCTTGAGACAAAGCATCGACTTGCAATTTAAGTGCCCGATATCTGTCATCTTTCTCACGCAAGGCCTTTTCATGCTTTACAGCTTCTGCTTTCCTCTTCTCATCCTCTTTTCCTTTTTCCTCCTGATCCTTTTTGTCGCGCTTTTCTTGTGCGGCTTTATCAACTTTAGCCATAGCCTCTTTCCTTTCTTTCTCGAGTTTTGCATTGCGGGTTTCCATCTCCAGATTTGCGACCTCCGACCGCCTTAATTGGTCTTGGAGCGCCATCAATTGAGCCACGTACTTGTCGCCTTCTGCTCCCTTGTTCTTTAGTTCAGCCTCGAGTTTTGCGGCCTTCTCTTCCCATTGCGCTATGGTCATTTCTCCGGGTGCTTTTTTATATGGTAATTTCATTTTTATAGCCTATTGATATAATCAGTACTGGTCTTCCATTCATATTCTACCGGGGCGCTCAGAAATTGCATGAAATAGAAATAGCACTTGAACTTACACCGGCCTCCATCAATTTTCTAATTTCATCAACTTGTTCAGCTGTGAATTTCCCCCTTTCCAAATCAGCTCTCATCATCCTCTCCGCCTCGGCCCAGCTCGCAAAGTATTCGGCCGTGGTTTCTTGTTCAGGTCTCTCAGCCAAGTTTGGCCCAGGTTGATTGACAGTGGCCGTACCTCGTATGGTCTCTGCTTTCTTCGAGGGCACTGTTTTATCGTCATCTTTGGATTCGGTCGTTTTTTTATCTTCTCCTTCTGCGGACTGGATAGGTAACTCAAACCCCGGAGCCCACCGATCATCCTAAATCAATCAATTAGATGGGTCTTTGGAAGTTGTGGATATGGGTATGGGTAATACTTACGTCGCCTGGTGGTGGCACCGCTGCCATTGTGACTGAGTTCAATAGTAGCTACTTTCTTGAATGGGTACAGTAAGGTCAGCTAGGGTTTTCACAGACCAGTATATCTAAACTTGTGGTTGATGTCGAGTATAGAAACACATCATGAATCTAAATCATGGATCAATACATAAAATGCTCTTTATGGAAAACTCGGTTCATTGTTTTTTGACGCATCCGGCAAAATAACTATTTTTTGTAGTCCCAATCACAAAGAGATGTCGCTAGTCTGTCAATTCAATTGGTGTCTTATTGAAAGAAAACATGCTGTAGCTTCTGAAGAAACAGAACAATAGGCGTAGAGTTCTTAACACACTTCCGCTTCGAGCCTCGCTTGAGGTCTTGCACTATTACATTCTCAGATCTCAATGTCAAATGAATCTCAGCAATGCCCAGTAAGCTGTGCACAATGAATCTAGATCATAGGAGAAAGATTTACTATGTAACAGTGGTATCATGATTCCGCCCTAGCCACAAACTCACAAGCTCGCAACAAAAATCACCCCTGTCCATTCTCAAGCACCCACCTTCTCCCCTACTTCCTCTTCCTCTCCTCATCAATCCTCATCTGAGCCTCCCTCATCAACCCCTCCACCTTTCCACCCCATCCCCTAACATTAACCCACCTCACCAACGCAACCCTCGCCTCCTTCCACCTTTGCATCCCCATAAAACACAATCCTCGATACAAATAACATTTACTAATCTCATAGAAAAATTCTGTTCCTCTGCAAGAAATGAAGCATTTTCCACGTGACCTAAAGCTCGTTCGTACTCGGAGGTTGTGAGGAGTGCACAACATCGGATGAGTTCGGTATTGATGTATCCTTTGAAGATTCGGTTGTTTATTTTGAGTGATTCTCTGGCACGTTGAGCTGCTGCGGATTCTTGTTGGTGGCGAGAAGGTATGGAGCCGTGAGTTGTTCCTGGAGGTTGGGGATAGGGTATTCTTTGCTGGGAAGCTTTGATTCTGCGTTTAGTGGCTCCATTTGATTTCTGGAAGAGTTAGAGAGAAAAGTGAATAGCAAGAATGACTGTGGGATTCATGTAGGCTTTGATCAACCTGCATGAGGCTCATATCAACCATTTTGATGATACAAACCACTCAGCGCATGGAAGTATAACGTACCTAAACCGTCGATCTATCCACGAAAGCCTCGCACACCAATTATCTTCCACTCCTACTCAAAATCCTTCTTGCGCCCTCAAGCTCTAACAACGGAGCCGGCGAAGAGTACAAAGGCCCCGCAATTTCGAACTAGCCAGCTAAAATCTCCGTCTTTGACTTTTCCCAATCAATCGTCGCGCGCATGATCTTCTAGCACAGTTTCCTGTCCCAAAACAGTTTTGAAAAAACTTTAGTTTGATAATGAAAAGTGTTGTCTTGTCGTATTTTGCTGGGAATCTATCACATGTGTAGTCAAAGAAGAGATAATCCTGGCTGAGACAAGTAATCGCGAACAAAGAAAAGCGAAATGAAGTGCTACCGCCAGAAATGCATTGGTGTAACTGGGATAAAGAGCTGAAGGCGAGTTGCTTCGATCTTGTCTGAGATGAAAGAAGTTCATAGAAGGATTTTGGAATATTGTAGATAGCTGATTTGGAAAGGTGAACTTCTCTTGGTGGTAGGTACACTGATTCAGTTTAAGCATTGGAACCGAATCGATGTACCAACTTCTTTGTCATCAAATTTAATTGATACACTGAATTTTTATACCATTTGCCTATTCATATTCGAGATGCCCTAAAACGAATGAGACTCATTGGACCAAGAAATGATAATAAAGTCCTTGTTCAGTTGTATCAATGGGCTACCTGGGTAATGTACCTAGTTGGTCTCTATGCATTCAATAAGTTCCATTTTGCAACGACTCACTTCAACATTGCTACAGATATTAAGATGGAGTCACCAGTGATATATTGCTGACACCCAGCGAGAATTTTGCGAAGAGTTTTGTTCCGTGAGTAATGATCTGTCATAGATATCAATTTGAGACACAGAGCCCACAAGACCTCTTTGCCTACGAGACATAGGCAGTCATAATATGTAAGTCCTTAGTCACGAGCATAAATTGACAAGAAAATTTCCATTTCGATTACCATATACACTTAACCTTCCTCAGGGTCGACTGCTCCAGCCTGAATAAGCATTTCCAGCATCTTCTGGTTTCCCTTCTTTACAGCCTCCCGAACTGCAATTTCCGGATTACGATTACCCCGAGAATAAATTGTCGATGAATCCACAGCCGAAGCATTGACATCAACACCGAGGTCGATCAACTGTTTGACCATATACTCATTACCATTTCTTACAGCTTCCTGTAAAGGCGTGCCACAATTTTTGCTAGCTGGGACTTTGACATTAGCTCCAGCTAGTAGCAATATATCCACAATCGTTTGATTTCGTCTTTTCACAGCTTCTTGAATTGCAACACCAGGATTAGGGAGCCAATCTGGTCCTGGGGTTCCTGGAGCGTTGACATCAGCACCAAGTTGGATCAACTGTGTGATAATCCATTCATTCCCTCTCTTAACAGCCTCTTGAAGTGCTGTACCAGAACGATCATTAGCGGGAGCGTTAATCTCAGCTCCCTTTTCGATCAACAAGTGAACTATTGCTTCATCTCCTTTCTTAACAGCCTCTTGAAGTGCTGTCCCAGAATAATAACTACCAGGAGTATTGATCTTCGCTCCATTTTCGATCAACAATTCAATTATTTCCTTATCTCCCTTCTTAACAGCCTCTTGAAGTGCTGTACCAGAACGATCATTGGCGGAAGCGTTGACTTCCGCTCCCTTTTCGATCAACAATTCAATTATTTCTTTATCTCCTTTCTTAGCAGCCTCTTGAAGAGCTGTGCCAGAATAACTATTAGCAGAGGCATTGATCTCCGCTCCCTTTTCGATCAACAATTCAATTATTTCCTTATCTCCTTTCTTAGCAGCCTCTTGAAGTACTGTACATCGATACTTGACGGAAACATTGACGTTAGCTCCAGCTTCAACCAATAAAGCGACAACTTCTTTATTTCCTCGGCTGCTTATGGCCATGGAAAGCGCTGTACCCTTGGAACTCAGGAGATCCACGTGAGCCCCCGCTTCAAGTAGCGCAGTAACGATTGTCAATTTGCCACGGCTAGAAGCTGTGCATAGAGGTGTCATTCGGTATCTACTAGATTGGTAATTTATATTCGCCCCTTTTCCAATGAGAAATCGAACTAGATCATCATTGTCACTAGTAGCTACCCGCAGAAGCAGGTAATTGAGTACTCCCATGTCAGCTCCGAATGCCTCCTCAACCAATGTGTCCATGATGGGGATATCTCTGTGTGTAGCAGCAAGCTTAAGTGCGCGGAAACAGACCCCCAGAGGCAATCGATCTTTTTGCTGGAGGATTGAGAAAACAAGCTGACAGTCACCCATAATTGTAGCTTTCTGAAGAGCATATGCCAGATATTCCTGGTTGCTGTCTGAATGTTGGAACAGAATAACCTCGGTTATAGCACGGTGTCCATTTTCAATCGCCAGTTTAAGGCATTTTCGCAGACCGACGGATTTAACCCAATTAAGGTACTTGTGGGATGTTGATTGTGTGACTGACGGAGTAGAAGTCAATGGCGAGTCATATCTTGACCTGAGCTGCGTTTGCATTTCGAGTATTTCTTGCACGAGATATCGATGCCCGTTGCGGCACGCTTCACACAGTGGATCTTCATCATTGTTGTTTCTATCAAATAGATTCAATCCCGCATCAATGAGCTCTCGGAAGATTTGAGAGTGTCCGCCTCTAGCAGCATCATGAAGTGCAGATCTTCCAGTCGAGTCCTTCGCGCTGTGCTCAATATTCGTGTTGAGAAGGAGTTTGACAATTTTCAAATGGCCATTAAAGGCAGCTACGTGCAGTGCGGTTTTTCCTGTGTCAGTGGTCTCCATAACATTTCCTCCTTCGCGCAGCAGCAACTCGAGCGAAGTAATATTACCACCTTGCACGAGCTTCAGGATAGTGAGGCTTTTCTCAGAATCCTTCTGATTTTGAACGGCGTCATCGTAAGCATCCCGTAAGATAGTGGCATTGCAAGTGTCTTTTTCGCTAGTGGTAACTACTTCTGAGTGCACATTTCTCATATGCCTCAGCAAATTGTCTTTCCGCGCGGATCCTCTGAAGTCACATTTAGGCCACTTGCACATGTATTGTGGATCCACACTTCCATGCTTGCCTTCGTGGCGTCGTAAATCGCTGCGCAAAGCAAAACCACTTTGGCATATATCACACTTGTATGGTCGTATGTGAGTGTTCCGATGACGACTAGAACCAATAATTAGCTACATTAAGCTCTTACTATAGAGAAGATAGAGAGCATGGCCTCACTTCAAAGACCCTTTAGTAGGCAGGGCTTTTGGACAGAATTCGCACCTAAACATGCCTGGAGCCCGAAAACTGGCGGTGCTAGATGCCATCGTAACGTCGCTGAACATGCAAAAGAGGAAGGACCTGATTTCTAGTTCGACAATCACAGATCATAGAAAGAATAATGAAAGAGGCGCAAAGGCTAAGAGCATGTACTCGGGGTGAATGTATCAAATTTGAGATTTGAAAATTACCGGGATTGTATGCACGAACTCGGTGGGTGGAAGTTGAATCTGTAGTGTGGGTAAGATCTTACTTTCCTACCGACGAAATACTTATAGAGCGTTGTTCCCCTCTCTGAATTTTTGAATTTCGTCAAGAATCCGACCAATCAAGTCTCAGAATTCTAGTGCAGCGTGTTTTGCTCGCCTCATCATACCGCCCTACATCGCCCTATCATTCTATTGGCCGCCCGAAGCCTACCTGCAGTACTACGCAAATATGTCGACCAAGCCCAACATGAAGCGGTAAGTTTTTTTTTTCAAACTAACGCAAGTATGCCTCCTCCAGTGTCGTGTCAGGGATGGATGGAAAGTTCGGATCGCAATTCGAACCCAGCCCCAGCGATGTCTCCATTGGTGATTTTGGCACTTCTTTGGATTATTCCGCTGCAAGTCATCTTCCCTTCGCACATCCTACCGAAAATGTACCTTACGACAATGTCGAAACTCCCGACATTTTTAATTGGAACAACAATGTGAGAGCCGATCAGACAACGTTACTTCCTACTGAGTTCAACCACGCAAATGATCCGAATTGGAATTACAACCCAACAGGCAATATAGCAACCGCTTCCTTGGATCCGTTCATGAACTTTCAGAATTTTACGTCATTTGAGCCAAACACGATTTCAAGTGATGATAGGTATCTTCAGGGTCTCTGGGATGGAATCCATGCGGCCATCAATTTACACGGCCAGGAAACGGATTTCTTCGTGTCAGCACCGAACACAACTACGGAACAAGGATTGATTTCCGGAGAGGTTGATACCAACACTGCTCTTATTGGGCAACAAGCTACGCCTCCAGCTCCCCTCATTGGATCCTTCGCGAATCATGTCGCCCCCGCCCCTCGTTTTGCTTGCAACTCCATTGGTTGTGGTAAGACTTTTGGACGCCAAAGTGACTGCAATCGTCACATGAAGAAGCATGAAGCTCCAGAGTATTCTTGCCCCGAACCCGGATGTGGCAGGGAATTTTATCGTCGTGACAAAGTGAAGGATCATGCTCAACGAATTCATCGATTGCAGTTGTGACTCAGCAGGAATCTTTTCCATGGAGTCAAAGCCACAGATATGATCCGCGTAGCGGGATACTGGAGGGTTTCAATCTATTGCTTGTTCATTTCGATTGATTTGGTATTGTGTTCAGTCTGGATTAATGTTGTCGAAAAGGTTGAATTTTCTGGAGAGAGCGACTGACGGGGGTCGCAACGTTCGTTTACTTTATTTTGTTCCTTTTATACTTTTTTGATTCAAGGAGGATATTTCGCATAGTCAGTCGTTATCGCAACTGTTTTTAATTTCCTTGATCTCCCCTTAGGCAGTTAGACATATCAAAATTCGTGGACTTGGAAACAATCTTTGCTAATCACGTGACATATTTCTGTCTTTTTATGGCGTTTGCCTAGTGTTGTAGCTACCTGGTAAGGTTGAAATTGAAGCTGAGCATATCGCAAACTTGATAGTAGACATGTTCTAATGAGGTTCTTGAATTTTCCACGTTAGCACGTGATTCTCGGACCTGAAGATTATTTCCAACCGAGCTTCTGCACGACCACCAAGAATCCGAGCAAGCTACCGAAGTTTCGTGTAATATGAGCCCAAATTTTTGATCTTTCCACCAACGTCGAGTGACCAATCACAGATTGACGATACATTCTGTGGCTGAGAGGGTTTCCAGCATGGCATGATATACATAAGTGAGTGTGTTGGTAGTGAGCAGGGCAGGTAGGGCAAGGAGGGCAAGTACCTAGGGCGAGTTAGGGCGTCAAATCACGAGCAGTATGTGAACCAATATTATTGATGGCTTGTGCAGGCATCACAGTTATCACAAACATCGCTGGCAATTCAATTGCCTCTCCGGAACCAGAGAAGATAAATGGTTCCTTTTGCTAAAAATAACTCAAAGGTTCGTCTCATAGGTACATTTCATCTCTTCTTCATGTTGGTAGGGCGGTAGGTATTCGAGATCAAGAGCGTCAAAAGCATCCCAAACATTCGTCCAATCAGCACGACACACCAAAGGCGCGTACCATTCTTAGGATGAATTTCCACTTCCACACCCTGCACTTCCTGTTGAATAGTCGCGGACAGTAGAAATTCTCCACTATCCCAGAAATCAGGGGCAACAGGGTGGCTTCATATCAAGCAAGTAATTCCGAGATCATTTCTACTAATCGATATTCAATGTTTTTCGATAAAGACACTGGGGCAAGGTCTTCAAAGCTCCACATTTCTAATATATTCACACAATTTTCATCTCCACGTAACCAATTCATCCAGAACACCCGGCGTTATGTCCAGATCTGCTCAGAAAGAGGGACTCTACCCTTGATCCGTCCTTAGAATCTTAGATAAAGTGATCTCGAATCTTCAACCCCAGTCATTTTGGCTTGTTTCATCATTATCATATCGGGTTTAGGGACTATTGACCTCCACTTTAGAACAGGCCCTCATATAAGGAAAATGGCTTCAACGTCTCGAAATGTCTTTTTGAGCCCCTCAGTTATCAAAGTTGGTACTGGATAGGTTGTGACTTTGCGAAAAAGGAACTCGTAGTACCTTGTTCAAAAGGTTGTTGTCGCCCACAACAATACATTCTTTTCTCATTTATTGCTTAAGACATACTCTCATCATTCTTTCTGAGAGAAAGTCATTCATCTTCTTTTCAATTCCTCGACGTTATTACGTCCAGTCACTCATTATTTTTCTTCTTCATTTAATTTCTTAATTATGATTCAGCGAATCGTTTCCACTGCCACTTTGGCGCTTGCTTTCATTGGTGAAGTTTCCGCGACGAACAAGTATACGTTGGTCGATGATTATGCAGGAACCAATTTTTTTGATATGTTCGATTTTTATACGGTACGTACAGTATCCTGTCGATAATTAGATGGAAGTAAAGAGACGGGGCGACAATTGGAACGGCTTGTCATCGGACGAATTATACATGTTGAACGGAAGTATTGGGAAACGAATTTGTCTGATATATTGATCATAGGGAGCCGACCCAACAACCGGATTCGTTTCATATACCTCTAAAGAAGTAGCCGGAAATGCCAACAGCGAGCTTGGTGTAGCCTTGACAAAGGTCGAGAATGGACAAGCTTATATGGGTGTCGACTACGTTAATGTGGTCACCACTGGCCGGCCCAGTGTTAGGATACAAAGTAAAGAGACCTATACTCATGGCTTGATTATTGCCGACCTTGCGCATATGCCGGCTAGTGTTTGTGGTACCTGGCCAGCATTCTGGACAGTCAATACTACTAATTACCCACAATACGGAGAGATAGGTATTCTTGAAAATTTCAACGAGAGGACTGTCAGCTTGCAAACACTTCATACCGAAGAAGGATGCTATATTTCCGGTAACCAATATTCAACTCAATTAAAAGATAACGTCACAACATACAACTGTGATGATTCTGCTACGTCAAGCATATTTGGGGCCCAAGATGCTTGCTCTGCATGCTCTGGTACCAACTCCGACCCGAATTCATACGGAACGACATTCAACAACAACGGGGGTGGTGTATATGCTATGCAATGGACTAGTGATGTCATCAGAATGTGGAACTTTGGACCTGATGCGATTCCAGCCGATATAACTGCTGGTACACCAGATCCATCCACCTGGGATCTTCCTGCCTTTACTACTGAAGGAGGCGTTTGCAACATTGATGGATTGTTCGCTAACCACAAGATTATTTTCGATACAACATTTTGTGGAGTATATGCTGGAAAAACTGGATTCTGGCAAGAGACAACTTGTTATGACGCAGAAAAATATCCTACTTGTGATAGCTATGTTGGAGCAAACCCAGAAGCATACAAGGAAGCTTATTGGCTCATCAACAGTGTTAAAGTTTACCAAAATGATACCTTGGCCGCTACTAGCGCTGCTGCGTAAGTATTCAGAGACCTGGAGAAGTATTGGTATACTAATCATGAATAGTTGCTTCATCTACATCAGCCGCTATCGTTGCTTCTTCAACCAAAATCTCAACTACTGCTAGCCCAGTAATTAGCTCGACTGCTCGAGCCGAATCTCTTTTGGGTGTCGCCACATCCGAAGCCGCATCGATCGTCTCCGTTGTCGCCTCTAGTTCATTATCCTCTGCAGCATGTGTCTCCACGGGTGCCCTCCTTTCTGGCCAAACCGCTTGCCCGGAATCTCCTGTAAAGGCATCTTCTACCGCAAGCATCATTGCTTCAGTATCATCTGTTGCTACAATCATTCCACAACAGCTCCAGTAGAGGCATCTTCCACATCAATAGTATTGCCTCGGTATCTCCTGTTCAGAGTTCCTCCGCTGCTACCATTTTAACCTTCAGCATCTTCTATTGAGCAAATCCTCAGTCGACGGCGTTCTTACCACTACTTCAGTTCCATACCCCAACAACCACCTCTACATTTACGGAACAAATACACGCACTGACGAGCTTGGATCTGTTGTAACCGAAACTGTTATTCTTTCGACTACTATTTGCCCAATCACTGCTGCCGAAGGAGAAGCCACCCCTTCACCATCCAACGCAAATGTCGATTCGACCACAACCATTCAAAGTACTATCACAAGTGTTAAATCCGCCGCTACAATCTACAGCACTGTTACACTTCCAGGTGAAGTTTCCTCTGCTATTATTGTAGCCTCTAGCGAAATTGCACAAATAACTGTCCCAGCTGCTCAACCTTCATCTACCGAGATCGCTGTGGCCAGCAGTCCTATTATTAGTTCGACTTCCGTTTCGGGAGTTGCCTTTAGCAGTCCGATTGTAGAAAACACCAGCAGTGCTGTTGTTGTTCTCCAAACAGCTACCGTCATCCCAGAAGCTTACACAACTCAAGTATCTGAGGCCGCATATGCTTGGAGCACTGTCACTACCGAGGGAACCAGCACTGTCGTTCCTGTTGGTTCAAGCCCAAGTATTCCAGCATCTGCTGAGAGTGATAGTTCTGTACCAACTGCTTCAGCTGGAGCTAGCTCGGGTGAGACCACCAGCGTATCCTCCCCAGCATGCGTACCCGCTGGTGGTGCTCTTTTATCTGGTCAAACAGCTTGCCCAGAGACACCCGCCGCCTCCACTAGTGCTCTCTCAGGTGAGATCACCAGCATTGTTTCTTCGGTCGCTATCCCTACCCCAGCCATATCTTCTGCAGCATGTGTCGCTTCCGGAGCTCTTCTTTCCGGTGAAACAGCTTGCCCAGAAACTCCAGTCAAGGCTGTAAGCTCGAGCGTGGCCACTTCAACTCAACCATCCACTACATCAGTAAACAACACTCCAATTCCAAGTGACGCCTCGGTAGTCCTCTCCACCGCAACCGTGGTCCCCATGCAATCTGCCCCTGCTCCAGCCGCCACATCTGCCGAAGGCATCGCCGTCCCTCAATCATCCAGCGTAGTCGCCCAAGCTGGAACCACCAGCCCAATAATCTTTACCCCAACCTACGCAACCACCTCCTTCATCACAAAACCTACATCTGCATCCGCCAACGCTAACTCTACCCAAACCATTACCTCAAGTAGCGTATCGATAACCGGTACTGGTATCCTTATCGACACCTCTACACTTGGAAGTACCGAAACTTTCATATTCGCCATGCCAAGCGCCTATAGCGCGACTGGAACAAGCGATGCTAGTGCTGTCACTGCTTATCCTTATTTGGACTCTGGAGTCTCAAAGGTCAGTGTTCGAGGAAGTATTATGGCTGCTATGGGGGTCATGGCTTTGTTATTGGTGGTTTAGATTTTGGAGTCTGAGATTCTTTGATACCTATGGGGATGATGTGGTTTGGTGTAATTTTGGCGGGCATTTTGTATATAATTTGAGATCAATATTTAGATACAGAGATAGAGTGTATATTTATATAGGACAATGAGAAGAAATCTCTTGCTATTTTGTTATTTTTTGACTTGACTTGATTTGATTCTCTGGCTTTAACAATCATGACTTTGGGACATATTGGCATAATTCTAGGTAAGTACCTAATCGAAGTTGCTTCGAAATTTCAATCATTGTCCTTTCCCAATTCGAACAATAAGCTCTCACTATCCCTACTCCGATCTAGACAATAAGCATTCAAAGTTCCAATTCCAAGCAAACAAACCGCCCTGCATTATCCCCCCTCCACATAAACAATAAACCATCAATATCCCAATCCCAAATATACAATCACTCACGAATCTCCCATCTCAACCCGAACACCAAGAATTGAAATAAAAACAAGAACTACCTCATTCTCCATTCCCCATCCAACCAACCATCTCCTATCCATCGATTCATCTAGCACAACATCGATATCAATCAATAAAGTCTCACTCCCAAACGACCCGTTTCACAAAAAGTAAAAAAGGTATTAATCATTTATTACGAGGTCATGTTTTTATTGAATGCCGGGCCCGTGCACAAAGCACCTTTTCACACCCAAAATTCATTTACTTTGAAATTCAATATCAAATCAATCAATATTATTATATATTTGAAATTCTACAAATGGTATATTTTTATTTAAAATCTAATAATCTAATTTTTTTTACTTAAAAAAAAACCAATCAATCAAATCAAATATATATCGAACTTTGATGAGGAAATTCGCTTAAATTTCAGTCTGGCATTCTTCAAAAACACGCCCTCGTAGAGTTTGAAATTTTACGATGATCGGCGCTAGCTAGGATGCTGAGCTATAGCTGAGCCACAATTTTTGATGTGGTTTTTGGATGTGCCCAGGTGCAGGTGGTTCCCGAGGTCCTTGCGGATAAAAGTACGCGTGGGTTGGGTTGGGCACGGATGTTTGGGGTTTATTGGTGGGGTGGAGCTGAGGGTTTTTATGCTTTGGGATTTCTGGGTTGGGGGTTTGGTTTGGTTTGGTTATTGCAGGTGTGAATTGATGGGTTTGGGGATATGGAGGGGATTGTGGAGGAGGAGGATGGGGTGCTGGGGGTGTTTTTTGATGTTGTTTTTGTGTTTGCTAAATGGTGTGCTGGAGTGAGTTCTTGTGCTAGCTTTCGAGTGAACGGCTTGGCAGTCAGTTATAAGTATAAATGGACTGAGAAATTTTGACATGTGCCTAGTGGTATCAAGATATGTCATCTAAAATAAAATGCATGCGAATTCTACGTAAATCAACACTCTGGTAGTCTCCATGTTGAGGCGTAGGATTTGAAATTTGCGGTAGAACATTGTGTGCGGTTGTTGAACATAAGGGGGATTGTTCGTTGTGTATGGATGAATGAATATTTCACAGATGGGAAAGCACTGGTTCTGCTGATTCAAATGCTTTATATGCTGTAAGTACGCCTCATTTTTTGAAAGTCGTTTCCTACCTAGTATGGTGATTTCAGGAGACGAAACTTACCGTTTTAGTGATCCAAACTATCGCGCGCATTACGTTTCCTTTTCTGTGTGATGAATAAGGAGCCCGCGTTGTTTGAATTCAAGAGGAAAATTATGCTTTGATGTGCTGCTTTGATTAATGCAGTAAGCTCGCATTTTCAAAAATTCAGTTAGCTGTTCTATTTCTATTTTATTGGCTTGAGAACTCGTTTGAAAATTTGTGGTATCTTATGGGATTCTATGATTTATTAGGTACCTACCAAATATCATTTCCACCACCCATTTTTTCGCTTATTCGGACGGCATGCCCTACAAAAGTCCACTAATACTTTTTTCCATAGGACAACTTTCGATCTAAGATAGCTTTGCGTCTCCTGAATCTCTTTGCACCATTTAGCTCCTTCCGTTGTCCCTCTAGTCGGCTACCTTTTCAAGTAAGTTCTGACGTGATTGTTCTCGTGAATAGCCGGCGTCTTCATCGATTTCCTGTCAAAATAAAGATCACTCACAACCTGCAAAACTCCTCCTACCAACAATAGAGAGGCATATTCACCTTTCCTCTGTATTATCTCACTTGTACGGGTTAATTTCATATCATCGAGAGCAGTTGAATCAACAACATTGAAATGAAATGGGGTTGACAATGAATGACCTCATTGGCCGCCTGATCCAAACTCCTCTGCCGTTCAGACCATCTGGGTATCTTGCTTATTGTTCCAGCCACATGTGAACACTGTTCAGTCTGTCACTTACATAGAAACAGCCGGTCAGCTTTGACGCTTGAAATTTCCAGCTTTTTATCCTTGTCATGTTCTCGTTCATGGTCTCTTAACAACATCATAGCCCGGTACTAATGCTCTCGCACTCGCGAGTCTACGTCGTTCCCACAGTCCTTGAAAGCCACTTCGCTTCACAGGAACAGCACTTCCCGCAGCACTTCCCGCAGCACTCCCCGCAGCGCTTCCCGTAGCAGCGCCCCCAGAGACAGTGCCTCCAGCAATAGTGCCTCCAGCGACAGCGTCGCCGGTGTTTGTTGATTCCTGAGGATTGGGTTCGACTCCGGATCCATCTTCCCAGGGACCGTCAGAATCCCAGCCTTGGATTTCTCTACTGACTTGTTAGCATCTCGATACCTCGCAGATCTCGAGCAGGGTTAGTCATTTACTCGGAACAGACTGGGCAGCTGTCGGTATTGTTCCACTTGAGGTGACATTCGCGGAACGTGCGCTTCTTACAGTTCAGCTTCTCTCGGTCTATCTTTTCTGAAAGTTTCATTTGTTCAGATACTTCAGGACAAGGCTCAAAGTATTCGGCTGTCTTATGTGGTCCTTCGTCCGCTTGGCACTTCCGATATGTGGTCTTGATGTAATAACACATGATTGACACCTTGTGGGTTGTGATGGGGGAAAGCCCTGATATGGATGGAATGATCCCCTAGTAGGAGTACATGATGATGTCCTTCCATAATTGGGATGATATACTAATTATTCACAAAGAATGTGCTCCTGTCAGTAGTCAAAAGATAGATGAAAGATAAATGTATACATATTTGAAGAAAGCTTATCATGCATTTCAAGCAAGAAGGCCATCATAAAGAATCATGATACCTCATTGTAAGCGTGAAACATTCAAGAATGTAAACTCTTTTTTTGGATAAGGATTTTGCCTTCAAACAAAGGGCAAGGTTTCATCTGAAAAGTTTGCAATGAAAATTAGTCACACGCTTAGTTATGCTATAGCATGACGTCTGGGCTCCTTTTGGAAACCTTCGGAGCAGTCTTTCTCTATTATGAAATTAGTATTGAGAGGATGCCATTTGAGAAATGGTTGTTGAAAGTATTCGTTCTTTTCTGTAAGGGCTATGGAGACAATGAAACATGGCGGGAAGATCATAAACGTCACTTGGCTAAATTAGTCCCTCGAAAGAATCAGTGCCAAAATATGTTGTGAAATTCCCCTTATCAGCATCGCTTCTTTCCTTATGATGCAAGATAAAGCTTAGGAAACTCCTGGCGTCTCCATTGTATATTCGATGCTCGAATTCATATACAGCTTTGCTATTAGTTGTAGACTGTGCAAGAAACATTGGAAGAACTTTGGCATCCAAACTGTCACTGTTGAATCTAACTCATAGTGGAATTTGCTCACGATAAAGAAAGCAGGCCAATGGAATGGATGGAACTTTGAATAAACTACATGTTCCACCATTCTACTCGACAAATTTTGTGATCAACTCATACAATTCACGAGTTGTCTTTCTGCTCAAAGCTGTGGAGTTTAAAAGCGCTTTATTCTAAATATCATAATAACTTGTAACTTTCAGAGAATATTTACTTTCAAGGTATGAGAACAAGCAATGTTCATGTCAAATTTATTGTTGTTTGCTCTGCTTCAAGAAAGGCTTTTGTATCTTCTCGTACATCAAAGATCCCTACTCGACGGAAACGGTTCGTATCCAGGCTACTGCGTTCAATCAGTAAAGTACTGAACCACGTTGAAGTATTGCCATCTAGGTCCTCTAACATCGTTCCTACAAAGAGGCAGTATATTGGGATACTCTCAGTGACATGTGGCTCAACAGTACTTGGAAGTGTATCCAGAGTGAGAAAGTTTCCAGAATAGTAAATCCCAGGATCCCGGGCGAAGCTGAGTCTTGGAGCATTTGTTTTTCCTTCTTGGTCAGCGTCAAGATATGAAATCTTTGCCAAAACTAACAACCCCTGAAGCTCGAGGAATGCAGACTCCATGTTCTTTGAAGAATCGGTGGCTAGCCATGGGACGTTAGTACTGACTAATGAGAAACACTGGTGTGGAGCGAAAGTACCATCGTTCATCGCGGGAAAATTTATCGTATCGCCATCTACCAGAATTGGCGATGCCCATGACCAGGTAGGTGCACAGTGGCCATCAACTCTCGGATTTCGTACACTATCTTTGTAAATTTTTTCCCGATTGACCTTTTTCTCTCAAATACCCCACAAAAGACTCCTGGCTAAATCTGCTTCCCAAATACCAGCTAGATAGGCGGTTTTCAAGCGATCTTGAAAGATTATCGCTATCCCAGATAGAGCGACTAACCTGTCTGTTGAATAACTGAGTGACAAAGCTGTGTATTCTTTGACAACCCTAAACCATTGGTCCAAAACTTCCCAGTCCTCAGATCTGTATAGACCTAAAAGTTCTTTATTGGTATTGGCACGTAACTTATCAAGTCCTGTGCATTCACATCGCAGAGCACTTTTGCATTCCATAATCATTTCCGCAGGGTGGAAATGGAGAGTACGAGATGCTAGCTGCCTTTCTTGAAAGACCCATGCACGCGAAAGTAGGGGAGTCCTGATTGAGTCACCAATTTTGGATTGCTCATTTGGCAAATGATATCTTTGGTGTATTTTTTCGAATGAAACTCGAACAAACACAACGCCAGACCCCGCGTGGTTGGTTTTTTTGCTAGCCATGTAAGACTTCAGCGGTAGAGTTGTGGACCCATAATGCATCTTACGGGAATAGAAGCACCCTCCTCTACTATCGCGAGATCCGGTAGCTGCTATGTTCAGATAGCTGTTCGAGTAGACGCTAGCCATACGAATTGCTTCTTTATCCCAGTCATCACTATTGCCTTGAATGATACACAAACTATCAATCCAAATGTACCGAATTTCAAGCGCTCGAGCTATCATAATGGCATCCTGGAATGTCTTTGGTAGATTTCCCAATGGTATTTCCTCCTTGTGGGCAGCGAAGTTGTCTCGTGTAGTAGTCAGTGGCTGAGTTTTACCCCAACAATGGCTGAGAGTAATATATGGGAGATTTTTCTCGGATTCCAGTTTCATTTCGTCACTTTCTACTAAGAAAACTGATCCTCTGTTCAAGGCTTTCCCCACAACGTCAAGTACTCGAGTTGGAACTCGCGATGCTTTCCTACTTCCAGCGCAGGCTCCGTGCTCATTGTCGCAATGCGATATCCACTTGCGTATCATGAGCATGCTTCTTTCGATTGGACTTTCGCTTGGTATCTCTTCGGCAGTTCCAATAATCATGCGGGGACCGAAATCACTGCATGGCATAAGATCTTCAGTATCTACCGATCGTTAAAAACGGATATATATGTATATATATGAAGCGCTTGGAGAGCTCAGACTTGGAAGTTTGTAAAATTCTAGGCCAATCAGGTCGTCCATCGTTGAACCTCTGATTTCAACCTGTAGCGCACAACCTGTGCGGGATATGATATGACCTCGGTATGGCTTTGCGCTATCAAAAACATCCATTTCCTTGCTTATGATATTCAACCCATCAATTAGTAACAAGCAGTTGGCACAACCGGAACTAGCCGCCCGTTGGAGCTGGCGGGATGTGAAAAATAGTCGGTATTCGTCAGACAGATCTCCGGGGTTAATACGCATTTTCCATTTTCCAGCCTGAGGGCTGAAACTATCTCTTGGACGCATGTCTAAATGACAACAGAGTTCTCAGCCTTGAGAATCCATGATGGGCTGGAGTAGTTCTGGTAGTTGATATAGCTCCGGAATATGATTTCAACTTAAACGTCTAGCAGCACCATTCGCAGATCAATTGTTTCGGGTATGATCACTATCGCATGACATTAGATCTTAAAGAGAGTCTAAATATTTCAAGAGAGGTGCAAATGAGAGATATGAGCTGGTTTTATTTCAAGTGATACTGCATAAGAGCGAATCGTGAGTAATTGTCGAGGAAGGCTGTGTGCTAAATACACAAGCACATGCATGTGCTACCTCTCTGTACTTTTGTATTAACACAACTTAAAGTCATGGTAGCTCACTCAATCATGGTGGAACAGGGAAATGAAACATGCGATGCAAGGCTGGTAGTAAAGTATCTGAGATTTCAAGAACTAACAAATTGAAATTACACACTCTAGGCCGAACAAGCTCCTTTCTGTGGGAAGTCCATATCGGTATATTGTTCTTGGAGTATCCTATTTCAATTCAATCTGGTCTACATTGCGGAATTTCGCTAAGAGCAATTCTAGTTGGTAATCAAAAGGGGGGCTGTCGAAGTGCAAGAAAGCTTAAGCTGCCGCCAGCTGCAAATGATACTAGAATGCAACTTTCGTTTATCCAATTCATATGTAGCCCGGAATTCATATTCCGGAATATACGCTGGAGATTATCTCAGGAATAAATTACCCGTCATTTAATACTGCATACTTCTTTTGAGCAAAACTCGTATTTGTTATAATGCAGAACTTCGCTTTCTAATTGAACTCTCAAGGTTTGTGGAATAAGCTTTTTCTATGATAATATTTTTACCCTGATCTTTGAATTATCCAAACCACTAATCCTTTCTAAAATTTGAAAGGTTTCTAAGCAACACAACACTGCAAGTCAAGGTTTTCAAGACAGTAATTTCTGACCTTTGATGCTTCACAGAAAGTTCTGGAAGCAGTGGCACATCTTCGATTGACATGCATTATTCAAAGTTCACTTTCTTTACTCTGGGGATGACCTTTGTCCGGTAATATGATATAAGTTCACAGCATCTCAATATTTCATGAAGTCTATTCACCATACTTCTAGCACCAATCCGAGAACACAATGTGCTATTATTTAGGAAACATTTGGGCATCCTGCCCTGATGGCTATCGTGAGTGTCGCTGCGTGTCTCCTTGCACTTACGGCACTATAATGCATCCTTGCGGAGTCTCTTCCCGCCAGTTCGTCTACACACAAACGATGGCCGAGTGTCCTTGTCCAAACTGCAGGTTTCGGAGGTAAGACATAAGCGATGAGGTTTTCAACGACGGCTAGATTAATTGGTAAGTAGTTACCAGAGGACCCGTTCTGCCAGTAGCCCAGGTGATCTGAACGAAGATTCTGGATCAAGTGAAACTGAGGCTGGAAGTGAAAGATGCGATTGTGCAGATGGACGGGGTGGAGGCTGTGCATGTAGAAGTGGGGTTTTGGGGGTGCAGAACGCAGAGGCGCTGGTCGTAGGGGAGGAACTGAAAGGCGTGGAGTTGGAAGAGGTGGAATTGGAAGGGGTAGAGGCCGTGCAGGCAGACTCTCGTCCAATCAAACCAGACAGAATCGCGAAAATTCTGACTGACACAACGATGACAATGGGGGACAGACCAGTGGATCCCACGCAGCTCACATGGTCCAGTGTCCAAGCAGGCAAACCAACGGAACTCAAAGCAGATGGAGTACTAGGGGCTTATTCAATTTGTAATCATAGCCAAGTCACTGGTCAGATACACAGGGCAAAGACACTGGGATACATAATTGAGGGAGGTAGTTGATTGGATGATCGATCCTACACAGCTGGCCCGGGCCTTACAGGTCCTGCAAGAAAAACATGCTTGAGTAAGTGAATTTACAACATGTGAACTTTGTTCAGCAGTGGTCAGAAACAGTTAATCATAACTGACAGGTTAGTATGAAGTTTTGCGTTTTAGAAAATCGAGAACGGGATTTTGAATTGATGCTGTATGAACTTCTAGTGATCCCACCATGAATTGTATACAACGACCCACGTAGATATTAAAGTCAAAGTTACATAGCTGCACAACGTGAAATATGTAGCTAAAAAAACATGTTTTGGCTAGGATGTGAAATTCGGACACTTTTCCTCTAATCATAAGACGGCACTGGAAGATGCTGGTTCTTCAGACGGCACGGTATTCAAAGCAGTGTCCCAAAACTTGCTGGTAAATTCTCGTGCTTGGTACTTTTGTATAATCAAACACTCATCCTCAATTTGTGGATCTAGATTGTAGAGGAACTAGCCATGTAGCCTCTTTCATAACACCGTCTTTCATCACGAATCGAATGATATAGGACGGGTTACCACAATATCATATTTGTGAGAATCACCAGACAGAAATCTCTATTCCATGAAATGTGTTGGGGATTCAAGGACGTATTCACTGGTTGCCCTGCCGAATGCTCGATATGGAAGACCACTGAGAAGCATCCTGCCTATGGAGAAATTTGCTCTTACTTCGCAGTTACGAGACAGCATTGCAAAAAACTAACTCAGGTCATCCTTGCAGAAAAAGCAGAAAAGTGTCCGGGTCATCGGCCTTTCGGCTGTTACTGGAATCCGCAACATAAAAATTCTAGTTCGCAGGTACAAGCTTCAGGCATGAATCCGGATCCTGGGGGGCCTACAGAAACCCCGAACTCGAACAGTAACCAGCTTCAGATTAGATCACACAAGAACCCTCATTCTGCTCACCAACCCGCAATGCAGACGGGTTTTCGAGGTGGATTGCCGTCTAATCTGTCGCTTCGACAGCAACGGGGTATCTGGCACAATCAAGCTTCGAATTTGATATATCCAGATAATAATGGAGTCGCACCCTTGGGGACATATGATCGTTCCTTCCTGTCACTTGAACCGCCGGACCTGGTAGTAGTCTCGTCCTCAACAGGCCAGCAGACGAATCATCCACCGCAAATTCCAGGGCATGCGGAGGGTACGTTTACAAGCCACTGGTCAACATCTAATCATCCAAATCAAGGACGTTCAAGTCAGGAAAATGTGAGTAAATTTCAACATAATCCCTTCTACTTCGAGTAGATATCTGACAGACAAGTAGCGTCGAAATTCAGAGCCGTGGAAGGATGTTTCAAAGAATTGAGGCAGAAAATCTTGATTCTATGATTGGTTGGGGAGTTGCGCATGATGTTTACCAATGAAGATGGTGAATACTTTCACACTGTCCAAGGATAACCTCAAATGATATTTTCTGAAAATCTACAAGAGAATAAAATGTGCACTGATGTTCACGTGAGTAGAGACGGCGAATGACCAATGTGTTTTTATTCGAAGATAGTCTTGAATTGCGAATTTCAATTCAATATCCAGTGCTCTTGACCAAGGAATGATAATTGCCCCTTCATTGCTCTCGTTTCCTCTGAATTGGGTCCGTGCACGACTACCAAAAGTAGCAACGATTCCGCAAATGAATCCAGATATCTTAACCCACCAAGCCCATCTTTCTTCAAGCACTCAAGCCTCCGAACCCCGAGTATCATCCAGATATGGAAATTCGGACGTTTGCCAAAAGAACTGACAAGCAATGTGGCGTTCAAACCATTTACAAGTCTATCTCGTAGCACACGCTTCGAACAGGTTACTTCCAACTCCACGTTTAGTTTCGACCAACAAGGAGTCTACCCACTTTGGAAGGTATCGCGTGGGTCGGAAGTATCAAAGAGCGGAGGTGGGGCGGATAGGAGCGACGGCAAAGGTTTCGTCCGTAGTTATGCCTCAAGCCCAACCAATCAGAATTCAGCCCTGGGTCAGGAATCCGGGGTAGCCTACCTCGGTGATCGACGAATACCTAGGTAGCTTTACCGACGAAAAGCATTATATTGTAACTTGTTGGGGGATTCTGTTTGACATTCTTCCGCCTTTCCAAGTTTTATCCTTTTTTATTGACACTTCACAGATTGTTGTTGCTTTTTGCAGTTCTTGATATTCCCAAATACCAATTTTTTGTATAGTAACAGCGTTTGATTCCAATCATTATGGCGCTCGGTAAGCACATCCTATCACTAAACCCCGCATTCTACTCCGTCAAGCCACGGTTAGACACAGCCCATTTCCGGCTCCATTACATGAATTGGAAAACAAATGTCACTCTCAACAACCGGCGACTTTAGACAGCTTCATTTTTGATCTCCAAACAGCATACTGATCAAAATGAATAGCAACAGCAGTTGTAGCAGGCACATCTGCTGCTGCAATGTACCTCGATGGCAAATATTCGATATTGAAAGATTTGAATGAGAAATTGAAAATGAGGCGAACCACGAAATGGTACGCCGAAGCTGGTAAGACGCCTTCCCAAACCATATTGCTCTTACTGAAACAACCCATCTTAGAGAAAAACAAAAAATTATGTCTTTATTATCTGTTCGAGGAAAGCGTGCATCGTCATCCAAACACAGAATGTATCTGGTCACGAGAGGGCTGTTACACTTGGAAACAATCATATGATCTCGTGAATCAATACGGTCAATGGTATCTCTCCCAGGGCGTGAAGCCTGGCGATTTAGTAGCATTTTACCTTCAAAATTCTCCGGACTTTTTGTTTGCTTGGCTGGGATTATGGTCGATAGGAGCTGCTCCGGCAATGATCAACTATAATCTGGCTGGGAAAGCATTAATCCACTGCGTTAAGGTTCCAAAAGCCAAACTCATTTTGGTGGATGATAATGCGGAGTTGAGAGAGAGGATTGAGGCTGAGAAAGAGGAGTTGGAGGGGAATTTGGGGATAAGAATTGTATTCATGGATAGCTCTACGCTATCGGAAATACGTAGTGGAAACGCTGAAAGACCAGAAGATATTTATAGGGAGGGAGTCAAAGGAAACTCGCCTTTGGGTTTGTTGTATACCAGGTTAGTGCTCTTTCCGGGCTATAAAAATCCGATGGCTAATCGATCATCAAGCGGAACTACAGGGTTGCCGAAAGGATGTACTTTTGAGGTTGCTAGAGGCTTCGCGGTGGGAGTTGGGGTAAGGCCTAGATCAAGATATGATTACCGCGAAGATTGCTGATAATTTCCGTAGAGAGCAGCTGGCAAGTCCCCTGTAAAGGACGATGATCGATGGTACAACTGCATGCCCTTGTATCATGGAACCGGTGGTATTACCGCTATATCAAACCTGATGAGCGGAATCACCAATTGCGTCGGTAAGAAATTCAGCACTTCGAAATTCTGGGGAGATATACGAGACTCGAAAGCAACATGGTTCACATATGTTGGAGAGACAGCTCGCTACCTGCTCGCTGCGCCTCCTTCTCCTCAGGATAAAGATCATTGCGTTCGAGTCATGTATGGAAATGGTATGCGTCCAGATGTGTGGAACAAATTCAAAGATCGATTCGGGGTCCCCGAAGTTGTTGAGTTTTTTAACAGTACAGAAGGGGTGTTTGCACTCACCAATCATGCACGTGGAGATTGGCTGGCTACTTGCGTGGGACATCATGGACTTATCGCCAGATGGCAATTTAACGATCTTTATGTTCCTGTCAAGATAGACGATGTTTCTGGGGCCATTGCACGAGACCCTAAAACTGGATTTGCAACTCGGGAACCATTTGAGAAAGGTGGAGAGATCATCGTTGCGATTCCGAATACAGCTGCATTCGCGGGTTACTTCGACAATCCAGAGGCGACGAGTAAGAAGTTTGAGAGCAATGTTTTCAAGAAAGGAGATCTGTATTACAGAACTGGCGATGCTCTACGTCGAGATAATGACGGGCGATGGTTTTTCCTTGATCGATTAGGCGATACTTTCCGTTGGAAAGGAGAAAACGTCAGCACAGCAGAAGTTGCAGAGGTACTAGGGAAATACGACGGAGTTGTGGAGGCTATCGTTTATGGTGTTCAATTACCCTCCCATGATGGTAGAGCTGGATGTGCTGCTGTGTTCATCGATCCAAGCATTAACAACTTCGACTTTGCTGGGCTATTGAAGTAAGTTGTCTCGAGGGGTTCCTCTTGATTCGATGTACTCAAAACTAACAAATCACAGACACACACGCAAACATCTCCCTAAATACGCAGTCCCGGTATTCCTCCGGATCGTCAAGGAAATGGTACCAATCCATAACAATAAACAGAACAAAACACCACTTCGTGAACAGGGCGTTGATCACGATAAAGTCAAAGCGGATGATAAATTGTTGTGGATAGAGGACAAGGGTAAAGGCAATACATATGTAGAGTTCCACCGAGATCATTGGGCAGATTTAGAGCTTGGAAAAGCAAGATTGTAGAAATTTGGTACTTAGATAATTAAGATGGCGGTTGTATCTGAGGTATATTTACGGATAGTTCAGTGTACTCGAGAAACGAGTAGAATTACAGACATAAAGTTGTATTCAGTACTTATGACATGAGTCCTCGAAATACTGGTGCCATATTTTCTAGCCTCTAGTGCCACTCTCTATACTCACATTCTACGTACCACACCACCTGGAAGCGCTACCCTTTTCAAGAATCATCAAGATATGTTATGTACCAATAGCTTATAATTGAGTTGTGACTCTTGAAAATCAATGTGGCGGTTCGCTCAATTAGTTTTTACGAAGCATTACTCGTCTTTCAAATGGTTGCCTATCATCGAGTACTTCAGAATTATTTTTGACGACATACATGCCTTTGACAAGAGCAAATGAATTACTTAGCGCAACCGATTTCACCGTTTGCTTTAGTTACAAAGATGTTAATGCTAGCCGATGTTCGTGAGAAAGATCGCAAGGTCAAATATGTAGTCCCCATGGTGTCTGGTATACCTTCTAAGATGATGTCAAGATCATGGAACACTATGCAGTCAAACGAATTAGCCATCACGATAACATTATTATCAATTACATCATTTTCACTAGCCTTACAAGGCATCGCCATGAGCTGATCATATTGTATAACGTGCTACGCCAGAGAATTTAACCAAGGATTGTCAAATCATGCTGTTCACTAGTTTTGTATCGTCGTCGTGCAGCATCTTTGGCTGAGGGGTTTCGAAATCGGAAGCGAGAACAATAGGAGCCTCTAATGCTATAATAGCTTCACAGTATTCACCCGGCATGGTTTCAAGTTAGGCTGGATGAAATTTCACCATAATCTATTCGTATAGATCAAACTGGACATGGTAAAGGTTCCTCGTCTGTTGATGACATGAAATATCGAGCAATCTAATCTAATGAAGACTCTGATAGAGCTGTGAGGTAAATCAACAGTGCTTGTAATTTAGTTCAGGATGTTGAAAATCGGCATCAAATATCCGGAAACTTTTAGCTACTGTTCACCTCAAACTTCGGTGTTGAGTCTTAATTCATGAATTAATAATGTTCATGAGGATTCACAGGGATGATAATGATCATGAGGATCTATGAGAATAATAATGATCACAAGAATGACATTTATCGTAAGAATAATCATAATCATAATCATAACTATAACAATAATCATGAGGATACCATTAATGACATCAGAACGGAAAGAGAAGATGAAGTCGAGAGATGGGTGCTGGACACAGATGCCGGTACAACACACGCGGTGAATCGAAAGCTTGTAGCATTAGGAGACCGTGAAAATCACTTTGGAGATGAGTCTCAGAATATCTCGGAATGCAAAGAATACAGCGGAATGAAGCCCATCTCAGGAGATTCAAGAAACGAAAGAACGGAACAAACGTAGCAAACTGCACAGACGAATATCAGCTTGTAATGAGGCCATCTTAGCTCTATAAAGGTGCTATTTTGGGATATTCTAATTGCTTTTTTGTATTGAGTGTTCTGCGGGGTACGAGTGAACATGAATCACCGTTTCACTTAGATTAACTTTATGAGATGAAGCTGATTCACTGTCTTGTACGCCCTTTACGGTTGGAAGTCAGCCCTTTTTGAGGCAACGCATCCAAGAAAGAGCTCATTATCAAATCCGTTGATGGAATTAAGAATGTTCATCAGTAGTGCACACTTGTGGAAATAGAAGCAGACAGCTCTTCAACAAGAGATGCATAGTTTTCCTAGCACTGGTTTGGATCTCTACAACATGCAGCTCTTCTTAATGCTAACTATGAAATCTTTGCGGGAAAAAAAGCCTAAACTCATCAATGAGCTCTTTGAACTTACAAAAGTGGTCGATTCTGAAACAACAATGCAGAGACGAAGTAGTATTTCTGCGCAAACGTTTCTACTTCGATCGAGACTTGGAGGAGGCAGCAGCTGTCAATAGACCTCAAGAACTTCGAGGACTTCGGGAGTGTCATGAAAGATAATGGAATACGTTTGTGGATACTATCAGCAAGAGCAAATCTATCATGAATGCACCCAAAGTAGGGATGGGGACTTGATATAATGGTCAAGTCAATTGCTTGATATCAAAATGTTCTTTAATACTATACCATCTTAAATACAATAACTGATACTACGAAATGTAGTTGATTGAAATGAACTAGTAATGCAATATGATCTGATGGTTATTTCACAACCCTAATCCAAAGTCGTAACCCAACTCGACAAACACCACTCTTTCTTTCACTCACAGTACTTGGCACAGAATAGAAACAAAAGCTCGGCTTCTACACCAACCTAAGTAACCATCAAAAGGTCAGCGTAAAGAATGGCACTGAGAAATATTGTTTGTTTCTTGGTGGCACCGAATATCGCAATTTGCCATGGGTGATTTTCGTTTGTTTAGTACCTATATAATCATACTCTCACAAGAGATTGCCAATGTTTGGGTGCATGTGATGCTCGTTATGATAGCGGACTTTTTGAGAATAGTACAAAGGAGACGTTGAGATTGGTATGAAGTCAGATTGCGGTCCACGAATTTGTCATTATCTTGTCATCATGATTGATCAGATTGACATGTTATATGGAGAGGATTCTTCGTTTGGCGGAGCTGATGCGGAGTTGATGATAGATGTGAGGAGCAGATGTGAGTTGGAATATCTTCAGATTGTAACTTATGAAATGAAATGCTAGGACTGCCTGATGACAAATTATCGATATGGATCACAGGTACACAGTGTGATGATTCTGCCATATAAGGACACACCGAGCTACGAGAAGGAGACAGAACGTCAACAGGTCGACGCTGTTGTCGCGAACGAGATGAATTGTGCACGTAAACAATAGATCGTATCCAGTAGGGTATAGCAGAGAAAGATGTACATTAGTCAGTCATGTGAAGTGAAGGTGTAAAGTAGTAAATATAATTTGATTATCTCCAAGGTACCAATCTATCTAATGATGCCTCCATCGACATCCCAAGCATCTGCATAGCCATGACTGATTGTGACTTCTGTCAAGATCCCAACCGCCTGGGAGAGTCCGGCGATGCCTCGAAAGGTATTTGGCACAATCCATTGATATCCTTCATGTGTGTTGTAAAGTTCGTCCTGGGCTTTGAGATGATTAGCAAGAGATTCTAGAAGTCAAGCAACTAGTAGTAAGAACGGAAGTTTGTTGTGCTCATAGATCTTGGTTAAGTTGAATTTTCATGACTCCGAAGAGTTCAGTATTTTCAGTGCATTTTTCTTAATCATAGTAGGATAGGGAGGGTGCTGTGCGAAGAAGAATTGGAGCATACCATGTGAGGTGAACGTCGAGATCAACGTTGTGATCTATGTTAGTTGGCGGGGTGAAATGTGTAGCAAGTTGGTCATGGTAAAATGATCAATGAAGGCACTTCCTAAAACTTCGAACTGTTAGCAAAGGTTCGACCAAAATGATAACAAGATATGAATGATCATAATGTAAAGGAAATCAGAATATGTAAGAATGAATTTCATCCACTCGCATGATATAGCGACCCCGGCGAGGGTGCCATCGAAGTGAGGTCAATCGCAAATTATCTCATCATTTAGGTAGAGAAAGAAGAGGTTGAAGAAATGTTGATGTACGAACCTTATACCTGTAGGTGTGCAGGAAATCGCTCAAGAAGAGACATATTGCAGCAAGAATAAATCAATTCAAGCCATAAAGTACTCCAGTACTTGTTGTGTTTTTGTTGTGGTTGTTGGTTATGAGATGGAAGAAAGATGAAGAAATTGATTGGGAGAATTTTTTTATAAGTTTTTGAAGTTCCATCATTGGAAAAGCTTTGAACCCATCGAAAAGAACGCTAAGTCGATCTGGTTCTAGCCTTATCCCACAAGTCCAAAAATGCGGCCGACTAATCACATGATTTGTAAATCTCTAGGGCCATTTCGCTTAGATCTCATGCCGCACTTTTTCGATTTTCGGATTTTTTGAAAGTAATCGACAACTAAACATCGACAAATCCTCGCCAACGACGCCCCGTACGTTTTCCTTAATTATCTACTCGATTCATTGAACTTCTAGAAATCAATCAACTAATACACTCTTTTCAGAAGATTTCACAATGGGTGACGCAGATATCAAAGCATCTTCCTGGAGACTGGTTGAGGTCGGCCGTGTCGTCCTCGTAACTGGTGGACCACACGATGGCAAGCTTGCCGCGATCGTTGAGATCATCGACCACAAGCGCGTACGTACAATTGGTGAAGGTTGGAGGGAAAGAGGAAGAAAACTGACATGCAAAAAATAGGCTCTTATCGATGGCCCAGCAACCGACAAACTCGCAGCTGTCCCAAGACAAGCCATTTCCCTCGCCAATGTCGTCCTCACACCTCTCGTCCTCAAGGGTCTCCCAAGAGCCTCGCGCACTGGTGTTGTTCAAAAGGAGTGGGAGAAGGCCGGTATCGAGAAGTTGTGGCAACAAAGCCCATGGGCCCAGAAGCGTGAGAAGCAAGCCAAGAGAGCTGCTTTGACAGATTTCGAGCGATTTAAGGTTATGAGATTGAGGAAGAGAGCTGGATTCCAAGTCAAGGTTGCCAGGGCTAAGATCGCCGCGGCATAGATTTGGTAATGGAATATTTGGGAGCGCAAGCAAAACTACATAAGGGTTGATGGGTTCCTTTGCTCTTAACTGAGCTTTGTATCCTGCGTCAATTTGACCGGCGTAATGAGCATATGGACTTCAAAAATACCTCCAAACCAATTTTCTCCAAGATCTGAATACTGGGCGTTATTTTGATTGTGATTTTGGTTCTGGAACTTTGAAATATTCTCGACATGAGAGATGCGGAACCTATACCTGCACAATGAATTAGGAGCCATTTTACTGCTTTATCGGACAATTCCAGATATTGATACTAATAATTCCACAACCATAAATGATATTGAATGCACCTTGACCCAGTCTGACGTCGTTACAACAATTTGTACCCCCAGAATTGCCCCAGCCCAATCTCAGCCAGATGGAGTAGATACATTGATTACCTAATACTTAGCGAACTCTCACAACCCTAATTAATTGCAATGGTGACAACCTCAATATTTGATCCTCTAAGCCAATATCTAATATCATCGTCTTCTTGTAAAGTCAGGTTAGTGAATACCATTATGTTCACAATGTTCATCAGCCTTGTTGTGGTGGAGTTTTCCGCCGTACAAGGAAACTGCCCCCCAATTTCTTTAGCGCACGCACAAAATTTCGGAAAACCAAAACAACGACAATATCATCAAAATTTCTAACAACCCTTTGTACAGCCATAACCACCACCCAACATGTCGAACCCACGTATCGAAGAACTCCCAGATAACGAGGAGCCAACCAAGCAACAAGTTACCGCAGAGGATGAGGGATCCGACAGCTCTGACTCCGAGGCAGAGGGAGAGGAGGTAGCTGGTATCCCAGCAGGTTCCCAAGTCGCTTTCTCCCGCAACGAGAAGAAGGCACGCAAGTCAATTGCTAAGCTCGGTCTTACAAGAGTACCTGGTATTACCAGAGTCACTTTGAGACGACCAAAGAACGTAAGCAACTTTTAGTTGGTTTGTCAGTTCACGATTTATGAAGGAAGCTCTCGCGACCAAGGGCTGGTGTTTTGCAGCTGCTTCAAAGACGCGGGGTAGCTTTGACAATATTTGAGGATAACCTTAAGACTTCTTACTGATCAAATCTCGGGTTATAGATCCTCTTTGTTATCAACCAGCCAGAGGTTTACAAGTCCCCAACCAGCAACACCTACATGTAAGGAACTTCTACCCCGCACTCCAAAAATACATTTTGGATTAATAATTTCTCCAGTGTTTTCGGTGAGGCCAAGATTGAGGACCTTAACTCCCAAGCTCAAGCTTCTGCTGCCGCACAATTGGCTGCTCAAGAATCCCACGATCACGCCGGCCACGATCACTCTAGCCACGACCACTCCCACGATCACGGAAAGGGCAAGGCTGTTGACACCGAGGAGAAGAAGGAAGAGGAAGAGGATGACACAGAGGAGGTCGACGCCACTGGACTCGAGGACAAGGATATTGAATTAGTCATGACTCAAGCCAGTGTTTCGCGCAACAAGGCTGTAAAGGCATTGAAGGAGAATGACAACGATATAGTCAATTCCATCATGGCTCTAAGCATATAGGTCTAAGCTTGCTTAGCTGGATCTTTGTGTACTGCTATTCTGGGTCGACTTCTATGAATGCGTGGCAACGGTATTACGTGGGCATACAGTCACACATCCCGATGAATTTGGGAGTGCTAAATAGTAAAACTCCAATTTAAACCATGTCACCTTTATATACATAGACATCTACTTATACTCACCGATTTGAAATGTGACTTCGCGACAATGTGAAATCTCTTCAAAATTGTTACCATCTAAACAAACGTCTGATACATATACGAGTTCAGGAAAATAACAATAACAATTATAATGGAAAACAAAATCGAGATTCTGTTTAATACTGGTAAATTAGGAGATCTTTCACCAGGCTGAAAGTTGTGGTAGCATCACGTGATATTGTATTTTCTAGCTCGAACCGAGACTTGCAGCTTTTTGACGACGAATTCAACACATCTTAGTTCTCCACTCCCTAATCATATCAACACCTTCACAATGGCAGCCGGAGTAAGTCAATTTCCTTAATTGAAGTCATATAGCCGCCAGCAGAACTTTATCCCCCAGACCTCGCTGTCGTGCAGACTTTGCACCCCTCCGAAGAATTCCGAAGACTTCTGCCCTGACTTCCACCCCCTCGCCCTTAATGAGTCCGGATAATCACTAACCATTCTACCTTCACAGCGCAGCGCAGCCCTCAAACTCGACTGGGCCAAAGTTTCCCAATCCCTCGGACTCAAGGGAGCCACCGCGACCTCCCTCCAAGCCTTCAAGAAGCGCAACGAAGATGCCCGTCGCCGCGTTCAAGCTCTCTCTGAGCAACCTACCAAAGTAGATTTCGCACACTACAAGTCGATCCTCAAGAACACCGCCATTGTCGACGAAATTGAGAAGCACTTCTCTACATTCAAGCCAGCCACATATGATGTAGCCAGACAAATCAAGGCAATCGAGACTTTCGAAGCCCAAGCTATCAAGAATGCAGAGGAGACCAAGGGCAGAGTTGACTTGGAGTTGAAGGATTTGGAGAAGACATTGAAGAACATCGAGGAGGCTAGACCATTTGAGGATTTGACTGTGGTATGTATCAGCTCTAGGAAAGAATGCGGAAAGTCAAAGGAAAGAAATGGGGTTGGCTAATGTGTGATGTGTGCCTATAGGATGAAGTTGCTGCTGCTCGCCCAGACATCGATGAGAAGACTGCTCAACTCGTTTCCAAGGGTCGCTGGGGTGTTCCAGGTTACAAGGTACGTTTGAAATTACACAGTTCTGATTTTTTTTTTTTTAGAATGATACGGCTGCTAATATGTCTATAGGAGAAATTCGGCGATCTTTCTATGCTTTAGATGGAATAAATTCGACTTTCCCTTTTCTTTGTTACCCGCACTATTGTAGATAGGGACCGGTGATTGAAGAAGCAAGATCATGGTGGTTAATCGTTTAAGTGCCAAGTTGGCCAATCATGAAACTGTTTCCTCAATCTCTTGAAGATCTGATGAATTTCATTGTTTTGATTGAATGTTGTTACAAAAAGTCGTCAAAGTAAACCTGTAAGGTGTTGGAACTGCATGTATATCATGTTCATCACTCCTGGAGTCATGAGAAATGAAAATTGGAAAAGCAAAGTATCAGTGTCATTCAATGTACGAGCGTTTCATAACCGAGTTAAATTATCCACGAATATTGAGATACCCTATTCAAACCTTCTCCTCACAGATTGGCCTCCTCACTCCATTCCACCCAAAATTTCTGTCCCTGGACTTCTTTGGGCTCAGCTCCCCCCGGTCTATCCAGAACCCACTTCGCCCCTTTAATCAGTTCCTTTTCGGTCTTCTGAGCTTCTTCTAATACCATCCCCTTCAACCAAAACGTATGGGGCCACCCAAATTCTACTCGGATCTTCACACTATGTCCTCTCCCCTTCAACCCAAGCGCAAGACATACCCCGTCAGAATAATATATATCGTTAGTACAAAGCTGTATGAACCATTTTGTATTGACGTCTTCTTGGCCGCTTCCAACAGGCTCGGGTGTCTTGGTAAGCTTCGGCATCTCCGCCAACAACTCCAAAGGCATCTTGTACCCCTTGACTCTATTTTCTCTTGTCACAGCCGGCTTGTTTAATATCCCTGTATAAAACTCCTCATTCATACTCGTGTGTATACTTTTCCATTCCTCTGGAATACTTGTCCCGTTATCAGTAGCATCGCATGCTACTGGACATCTCAAGATAACTCCTAGTATCCGCTTTCCTTCTTCTTTCTCAATCCCATCTCCCTTTTGAATGAAAGTCAAAGCGACGGTAGCAGCCAGTTGTCCCCCACTCGAACTTCCCACAAGGACGAATTTTCGGGAAGGGAATTGAGTGCAGAGATGGGTGAAAGTGGACAGTGCATCGGAGACAGCATCGTCGGCAGTGAAAGCGGGGAGTAGGCGGTAGGATATTGAGAGGAGTGGGAGGGAAAGGGAAAGGGACAATTGACGACATGTTAGATCTTCGGAATCAAGATCGCCAACGTAAAGACCGCCGCCGTGGAAATAGATGATCAGCGGTTGAGAATCTGAATTGGGAACAGAGGCGGAGTTGGTGGTGGAAGTGGGAGTGTAGAGGCGAGTAGGGATCTCGTGGCCGGATGGTGAAGGGATGGAAGCAGAGGTTATGAGGAGGTTCTGAGTAAGGTGAACAAGAGAAGTGCGGAGAAGACTGGTGTTTTGATTGATGCAATTTTGACTGTATACAGATCTGCGGACATCAGGGGAGGTGGAGGTACTAGGCGCTGGGAGATGAGGGATATGTGATTCCCAGGCTGGATTGAGTGGGGGAGGATGGGTTAGGATGAGGGGGTGAGAGCTGGGATCAGGATTGGAAGACATTGGGGACTCTTTCTTTGACCTGATGGTTCGATTGTTTGTTTGCTGCTTGGTGGTATCGTCTAAAGTAACGATTTTAAGTTAAGGGAATCTTCGACCCAACAAATGGGGTGCGGATTGGTGGTTATTTAAGCTTAGTTTAGTATTCGGAATTGATCATTGAAAGAATGGTTGCGGAAGAACTGTCAACCTCGCTTGAAGATTAATGATCAAGTTAATACAAAGATGATTCTACAAACTACAATATTTTGAAAGCCAGATATTTTTCCGGTGGATGAGTGGTAGGGTGCACAAGGCGTGCGAGGTGTGATAGCGTTCTGCACGATGTAGACTATCGGGCACTTATGTATGCAGGGACTTTAGCGTAACTTTCCCGACCTCGGGCGGGGTATTTTGTGCTCGTACTAAGAACTTAAACATACTAGGTAGTTTTAGCAACGTGCTTTTCCAGTGTGGAAATTGCTACTGGAGATGATACTTGAGCTTCGCTTTCCATATTCTATCGTATCTTGTTCTAGTTGTCTAATGACCGAGCAACAGTTCTTCCAATATCGACATCATGATTGTTCTAGGCTAGTCCGGAGACAATGAATGTCCTTGAAGTCGTCCCAGTTCCGGGACGATGGTATAAGGAGTAGTTAGATCTATGATGACGATGGATAGTTCGTCCCCTTTAACCTTCTGTCGCCAAAATCACTATTGACATGCCATTTATACCGTCCTTCAGAAGATGTTCATCACTCTCATCTCAAGCCATTATATTTGACTCTCACCGCTATCGACAAACCGGCATAATGAAAGCGGTGAGCTGCAAAATAAAAAATGATTGGTCTCGTCTTTCATTCACTACCTACCTAGTATGTAGATTGCGATTGCATTACTTTATGCTTTTATGATTTAGTGAATCTTGTTGTGTGTATTTCCTGCTGGACTATAGATATGTGCCGATGATACACCATTGCAACTAACTCGGGATTTTCTATCCTTTATGTTGGACTATATGGAGTATCAGTGCATATCATCAAATCATGGCTGGAACACCGATCAAGGTTCCGGGAAAGAATACTCGTGACTCCAGCAAATCTGCTGTTCTGGCCAGAAAGATCATGGTATGGACTTTCATAATAAAATCAAATAAACTGAACCAGCTTAACTAACTTTGGATTCTAGAAACGACCACCTGGGAGGCCTCTCAAGAAAAAATCCTCAAAGGTCGCATCACAAACGTCAAAGTCTTTCACTTCTATTCTTCGGGAGTCAAAAGTCCGCACTTTGAAGAACATCAAATCGAGACGTAAGATGTCGGAACTTGAGAAATTGCCAACGGAGATTCTCGAGCAGATTTTCTTCGGCTGTTGGAACTTGAGTTTGCCAGCATGTAGTCCAGTCATAGGAGGAAAACTAAGTAGTGTCGCTGTCTACAACAAGATTATTATTGCTGCTTTTGGTCCAGTTTGGGATAAATGGTATGGGCAACTGTTAGATCCAAGCTTGGACTTGGACTATAGTGGCAATAGCAACCTACAGGTAAGCCTAGATATCAAAGTTGGACCAGGACTTTACTGACGATATGGACTTAGTCTACTATCTTGAAATTTCGCTGGGCAAAATTGCAGATGCTTCTCCAAGGGCAAGACTTATGGGTTCAGAAATACGCACTAGAACGTCCATTTCCGCTTGCTCTTGGGATGATTGCGTTTCACCATGGGGACGATTTAGAAGGTATTGACCCTAAGAATGCCTCGGCGGCTGAATTACTTGACAATGATTTTGCCAAGTATTGCAATGCCTTTCAGAGAATGGATGTCTCTCATACAACGGGTGCCTCTGAAACAATGGGTTTAACATTGTCAAGTTTGGTTGAGAAAAGAGAACAAATTTTTGACCTAGGTATACGCAATTATGCAAATGTTGCTAGAGGTACTGAGATACCTCATACACTATTAATGGGCCCATGGGATGAGGAAGCCGTCAAATTCTTATTTTGGTTAGTTATGGGAGGAGCACGTATTGATTGGCTCGCGTCAACGAGCGGAGAGGTATTACTCCCCTGAAAACGATCTGTGTCAAGGTAATGGCTAATAGGAATCTAGGCAGCTATCATCGGTTATAAGAATGCCGTTCGAGAGTGTAGAATCGAGGTCATACATCTCTTACTGTATGCTGGCGTCAATCATAAACTCGATGAAGACATTTTCCAATATACTCTCGAGAACGCAGACCCAAACAGGCATTTTATGACCATACTTCTGATGATCTACCTTCCTTATCAAGACCCTTACCCTTGGATCATCGGAGAGATTTTCCGCTTCAGAAGTGGTCATGAGCATGAGAATGATAACAGGAAGGTTAGGTTGGTAGAGGATTTCCTTACGGTATTCAATGTTTGATTGCTTTAGACGTTAAGTTGAGATTCGATAGTCAAATGTTTTCCAATACCCAGATTTATATGCGACTCTCAAAAGCTTTATGATGCAGACGCAAATTCGAAAATCAAGAAGTAGCACAGAAAAATAACAATGCACGTGACAATGGTAATACTTAGATCTGGATATTTGAATAGTCCAAGCTTTTTTTTTGATAGAAATATATTTACGCCATCAACAGTTCAAAACAAGGCACATGAAGCAGCAAGTGACTCGTAAACGGTCGGATTAGCTCTTTTCAGCTGCTATGCGGTCAAATATACACAACCATGTACCATCAGCATCTTTATTGAGATTTCTGCGTGCACAATCTGAGGGCGTTTGTTTTTTCAGTTCCAACCCAAGACAAGGTTATTCTTTGGATCATGCCCCTCATGTTCCAGCTTCTAGCCTAGGATATAATTATCCTTCGAGGTCATGCCGGAGACCACTTTCAACTTCACTACAGCGTAGAGCGACCGTTGGAGCTGGGTTCCAAAATCCGAAATTCTTAGGATCGCGATTGGCCACCTCGAATTCTTCTTCAAACGATTCTCAACCCAAACGAGCAACTCTATCGAGCAAGACACCTGCGACTCAGAATCGCTCACAGTCAAGTCGCGGACTCTTCACGAGTGCAAGAAAATGGCCATTCAAGCTTTGGTCTTCGAAAAGGGACGGAAAACCATTACAACCGGACGATTTACCACATCTCAGTGAGGATGGAAGAGAACTAGACGTGTTCAGTCTGGGACGATCTGTATCTGTAAAGGCTGCCAGTGAGCCTCGGCTACGATGTACAGAGTTAGATGAGAATGGAAATGTGGTTCTTGTGAATGGGGAGTTCAAGAAGAGCGAGCTTATTGCTAAGGTGGGACAGGACATCTTCCCTCGCAGACATTCTGAGTGTGTCAATACTGATTTGCATATAGTATGGACTGCTTCCTCGAGATCTTCGAAAAATCGACTCGAGTACACTTCCGCATATCCTCGTTCGTCCTTCAGCTATCCTCATCAACCTCCTCCATCTTCGAGTCCTCATAAAGTCAAATAGAGTCTTGATTTTCGACGCTTATGGCTCTACTGATACCTACACACAATCGCTTTTCATGTATGATTTAGAAGGAAAGCTCAGCCAAAAGCAAACTTCTGCATCTGCCGGTGCCCTTCCATACGAATTTCGCGCCCTCGAAGCTGTCCTCATATCGGTTACATCTGGCTTGGAAAAGGAATTTGAAACGGTTCGAGAACCAGTTGTCAGGGTTTTGAAGGAGTTAGAAGAGGATATCGACCGAGACAAGCTCCGCTACCTCCTTATTTATTCCAAGAAACTCGGTACATTCGAACAGAAGGCGAAATTGGTCAGGGACTCGATAGATGAGTTATTGGAGGCAGATGACGACCTAGCTGCTATGTATCTTACCGAGAAAGACCATGATCTGAAGAGAGGGGAGGATGATCATACAGAAGTCGAAATGTTGTTGGAATCTTACCACAAACTTTGCGACGAAATTGTTCAAGAGTCTGGAAATTTAGTTTCTAACATCAGGAACACTGAAGAAATGTATGATTATAGAACGCCCATTCCCCTCCCACCACACAAGTACTAATCCACATATCTACAGTGTCAAAGCCATCCTCGATGCAAATCGCAACTCCCTCATGCTTCTCGAGCTCAAAATATCCATTGGAACGCTTGGTATGGGTTCCGGCGCATTCATTGCTGCTCTATACGGCATGAATTTAAAGAACCATATCGAAGAATCCGACCTTGGTTTCTTGGGCGTATCAGGCTGGTGTGGAATATTCGCCGCCATCGTGTGGTTCTACGGAATCTCCAAACTCAAGAAAGTTCAACGCGTCAGTATGTGGGGAGAAAGTGGAATGCGCGGTCGCAACTGGAGAGTTGCAGAAGATGAGACGAAGGCTTTGGAAATGGACAAGGGAAGGAGAGATAGGGGAAGAAGATTGAAAGAGGAGAGGGGAAGTGCTATGGAAGAGGTTAGGGCGAAGGTGATGGAACAGAGGAAATCTATTCATGAGAGTGCACAGGCTGCTGGGAATGCGGAAAAGAGGGCAAGGGAGATGGCGGCTAGAAGTGTCGGACACGGGCATGGTCATGGACATGGACATGCGAAAAGGGGATTAGACACCGCTACTGATACTTAGATATAGGATTCCTCCAGAGGATAGGTGGGAGAGCGAGAGTATATTTTGGTATGGCGTCATGGATATGTGTGTACGAATATGAATGAGTATATGTATGAAAAAAAGGAGTCGGGCGTTTCTCACTAGCAAAAGTCTTACAAGAGTGTGGCGAGGAGCTTTTGGTAATGGTCTAGCTGTACTTTACTGAGATAGATGGGTGAGATTTGAGATTTGGATGAGGACTCCTCTCTCGGAAAGATTTGATTGGGATGTTTATTAATGAGATACCTCACTTCTCTTTCTTTATCTACTTTAAGTTCTTTCTTACTTTCGTTTAGTTGGTTGATTGATTAGATGGTGATTTGTGTGAGGTGTGAAACTAGTCAATGTAGACTTGGATGGAATGGGAGATAGATAATATGAAGGCATGTGTATGTGCGATGTGAAAAGGTTATCAAGGATAGGGAAAATGGTTTATCAACAATCATGAATCAACCTCGCAGCAGACTCACTACCTCATTCAAGCACATTATTCGCCTGGCATTCATGAATTCAGCGGCTGATATTGACTTGATGAGTTTAATTATTAGAATACAGTAGGATGAATCTTGTTTATGAATTCGATTCTTCCTCAGGTTAACTAACTTTCTTCCTGAGATCGCTCTGAGGAAAAGCTCTCTCCATCCACGCTGTCTCATGTGTTAATGTATTTAATTCTTTCCGGAGGTAGGCCTCCAATTCTTCCTGTTGGTATCAACTTAGCTAATGAGTGTAAAGTACTTTAGTCTATCATGATTTAATTCGTTCTTGATCATTATAACCTATGGGAAGCTAACACTTTATGTAAGGGCGTGCTAGCGCCTCGCTAGCTAATACAGTGCCCTCTATGATCACATGGTCGATGTCCCGACACTTCCTTTTTGCCATCCAATTAAAATGCTTATTTTTCGAGGTGGTCTCTCCTGCCGAGGATCTCGGCTCTCGCTATTCATCCCGCTTACGATTTTGCTGTTCGCCTATTTGATATAACTTGGTTTTGGTATTATAGTATTGAATTTACGCACCTCGTTAGAGGAGCCCATCTTTGCTGGTTGATAACCCCAGTTCAAGTTTTCCCGATATGATTGGTAAGGTGTTGAAGATCCTTGGTTATGGACTTGTCGATTCGACGATAAGTTTTGTACTTGATGATATAAATTTGCGTTTAGCTGTGGCCAAGTGGCCTAGTATGTTCTGAGGCTGGAATCTGGGATCTGGGGACCTCATTTGTGATGGAGGAGATACATGCGGCCTCGCCTCAATGATGTTAGTCTATTGATTTGCTGGGTGAGTTCTAGAAGTTGTCGAGTAAACTCCTGCCTACTCTGTAATTTATGCAATTAGAATCTTTAAAAGTAATCTTTTGAATATATAAATCTACGCTGATGTGGATAGCTGTTTCTGGTGAACAGGGCATCTTCCCTGTATAAGTTGTTCTGGGCCTTTGCTTGTAATCCGGGCATATTGGAAAAGATGCGTTTGATCGATATCCATTACTAAAGCATTATGTCCTGTACTCGACACATCTCGGATGACAATCGGGGAATCTGTGTACAGATATATGGCACATTTTGTTTTCCGAGTAACAATGCTGTGTTGGAACAGCTTAGAGCATGTTTTCCTCTCGGCTAACATTTCTTCCCCGCTCAACTCTACTATACGAAATTTTTCAATTGCCTAGTTGTCAAGAAATTATACGACTTCTAAGCTCAACTTGCCCGAAGGAATACAGCGTCCTAGACACAACCTATATTTTAGCTGTCTCTATAGAAGCTCTGTGACTTCAGAGGGGTATAGTTGATTGCTTGGAGTGACTTTAGAGTTAGTAGACTAGCCCCAGAACACCGACAAACAAGACTTGGCTTGAAAATTATATAAGAGATTGAGATTTAGACGGATAGTCTAAGCGATTAGAGACGATAAAGACGTGCGACAAGGGAGGTGTCACGGTGTGGATACACGTAACCGATAAGCGATAAGCTAGGCCCTGTTAGACTAGCTTATAAGTGAAAATTCTATATATCTTCATATTGGAAGATTCTGTATTGTAACTCTTCAAGCTATATCTTAATCTACACCCTATACTTATTATTCTTAGTATCATCAAATATAGATTCCTGATCCCATCTACCTGCCCTATAACACTATATAGCTCCTATTAATATCATTACAATAGCAATATCAGCTCCGCATTTGCCCAGTCACTTGGAGAATACCTTCGAGCTTAGTATAGCTATGGCAAAGAATCCTCAAGCTTGGTATCAATACCTTCAGTTGGTAGTCATGTATATTATCGGATTGGAAAAAGCCAACCTGTCCTTCAAATATAAAGTTCGAAAAGCGTTTATTAAAAAACATATTGAGGCTTCCCTATACAAACAGATTGTTGTGCAGAATATCCGTTTGTTCAATTGCCTTGCCAAATCTGTACCTATTCCCATTATGCCTTTTGAAATAATATCTACTAAATCTGCCTTTGAATTATTTAATATTATTATATTCGTTCTATCCACTATTGTTTATCTGAATAAATGTATTCTCGATCTTAAAGAATTTGATGGTTTCCAATTCGATCTATAAAGATTCGTTCAATAGATATATATAAAGATGAGTTCGAACTCCAATTATTTCTTTACTATTTCTGTTCGCCTAACTTATATCGCTGGAAGACTTATTGAAAAAGCTTATAAACTGATCTTTTTTAAAATTATTCGCGGTATCTTGTAATTTACCAATTATAGTTTGCTTTTGGAATATTTAAAAAACACTTTTGAGAATCCTGATTGCAAATAAAATACCCAAAACCAATTGTATCTGCTCAAACAAAAACATTTCGATTTCAATATCTATTTTGCCAAATTCCAGAAACTAGCTCTGGAAGGTGAGATACCTGATAATACCTTGACCCTGTTGCTATTCCAAGAAATCTTTCGAGAACTACAAGATATACTGTTTTACAACTTGCCTCCGTTTTATGATTTCCAGAAATACTTTGCTCATCTGTAATAACTCGATAATTGATTCTATCAGCACTAATAACAAATCTCTCGGAACCGTTTTATTACTTCTATCTCCATTAAAAGAAAGATTCCCACTCTATTATCCGAATCTATTTGTAACCCTATAATCCAATCTTTCTATATAAGTAAGACTGCTTTTCCACTTGTTTAGAAAAGAGATTCTATGAATCTCAGCTCCCAATGTTGTATTACTAATAATAGTTTATTCTAAAAGGAATAAGAAGAATGTTACTATTATAGCTTTGTCAATTACTTAATTCGAGACTACCCGTATTCTGATATCTGTTCTGTTTAGTTCAGAATTGGGATTTTCAGTTTATTCAGATACAATTCCGTTTTGAAAAGCCTATTAAGAAGCAGAATATTCATTCAATCCCTGCTTTGCTTTTTGTTATAATTATTGCCTCGCTTTTCGGCCAGTTTGTTCGGATTGGGAAATGGGACTCGCCTAATTTAAATTGCTACCAGAACGACCCTCCGTATAAACTCCATCTATCTGCTGTTACCACCCAAGGATTGTTCTTGGAAGATGAATTGAATAATTGTATAGATCTAATAATCCTACCTGTTATCTTACTCCTAAGAAAAGAGATTTTTCCAATCTACACCATAGTGGATAATGATTATAAAGGAATTGTCTTTACTAATCGAAATTGGATACTGTTTTAAAAGATTCTTGAATACAAACTATCTGCTGTCTTTGAAGTTATTGAATTCGATGGCAAAATTCTATCTGGAAATCGGATTATATTCTATATCCGTATTAGATTTAGGATTAATGACTATATTGAGAAGAGAGTTACTCTATATGTGACTAAACTAGTCTATTACTCTGTGGTATTGGGTGTAATTTGGCTTAAGAAGCATAACCCCTGTATCGACTTTGCAACAAACTCCTTCCAATTCGATAGCCTGTATTACTATGAATTCTGCAATACTCCATTCCGCCCATCCCGAATAAAAACTCTTTTCAATATTTCCCTAAAAGCTTAATCTGTACATTTATTCGATTACCCTAAAGGCCTTAAGGATCGAGATATAACCGCAATCTCCCTAAGAGCCTATTTTGTATATACCCGCTAGAAGTATGAAATGTTTCAGATTTCCATTAAATAGATTAATAATATTTTGAAAAAGAAAAAAAAATTCGATTCGAATAATCTCCTACCCAAGTTTCGAAATTAGAAAAATATATTTTCCCTATAGAATATTAACAAACTGTTATTGTACTGATTATATAATCATAAAATCCGATTTTAAGAAGGATCTATATTGTTCTTTGAAGCTTTATATACTATATCCCAAATCAAACTCGAAATTCTAAAAGAATAATTAAAGAAAAACCTAAAGAAAGGATTTATTTATCCCAACTCCTCTTCTACCACATCCCCTATATTATTTGTTAAGAAAACTAATAGAGGTTTCCATTTCTGTATCAACTACAAAGCTTTAAATAACCTGTTTGTGAAGAATCAATATCTATTACCACTGATTAAAGAATCTCTGAATAATTTGAAAAGAATAAAATATTTTAGTAAGATCGATATTATTTTTGCCTTTAATAATATTAGAATTAAGGAAGGATAAGAATATCTGATTACATTCCGTACCCGATTCAGCCTATTCGAATTTTTAGTTATGCTATTTGGACTGACAAAAACACCTACCACATTCCAGAGATTCATTAACAACTTTCTACATGGATATTTGGATATATTCTATACTATATATCTGAATAATATATTAATATATAATCGTATTCGAAAGGAATATATTCATTATATTCAAAAAGTCCTACAAGTATTGAAAGAAGCCAGTCTGTTTGCAAAATTCGAAAAATACAAATTTCTGAAATCTGAAATTACTTTTCTTGGTTTAATTGTGGGGAAGAATAATATTCGAATGGATTCAGAGAAAATATAGATTATTATAAACTGAAAACTATCTGAAACCGTAATCGATATACAAGTATTCATTAGGTTTGTGAACTTTTATTGTCAATTTATTAAAAACTTTTTGAAGATAATCAGTTTGATGGTGAAATTGATTAAAAAGAATATCCCGTTTCTATAGAATAATATCTATTAAAACACTTTTGATTAATTAAAGAAAATGTTTATTGAAGTTTTTATTCTAATTTTCTTTGATTAGGAAAAGAAGATAATCCTGGAAATCGATATATTGAATTATATTTCTGTGGGAGTCCTCTCTCAATATAATAAAGAGGGGATTCTAAGATCTATTATATTTTTTTCAAAAAAACACTCCGCTATTAAGTATAATTATAAGATCTACAATAAAGAACTCCTGATTATTATTTGTTATTTTGAAGAATAATATTCTAAACTTGAAGGTACATTATCTTTGATTCAGATAATCATAGATTACAAGAATCTGGAATACTTTATAACAATAAAACTGCTAAACCACTATTAAGTTCGCTAATTCGAATTTCTATTCCGATTTAACTTCCGAATCACCTATTGCTTCAGAAAGCTAGATGTTAAACCTAATACTTTAACCAGGAGATTAGAGGATCTCTCTAAAGAAGGGAATGAACACTTTCTATACCAAAGCTGAGTTGTTTTGAAAAAAGAAAACTTAGACCCTGATCTGTTCCCCAATATCGATATACCGAAAAAAGCCAAGATCGCTAAGAAAATACGATTTGCTATTATTACACGAAGCCAGAGAAACTCTGATGCTATTAATCCTCCTAATTCTGTTGCATTCAAACCTGAACTTCTACCCGCTATACCAGAACCCAACCCTATAATACCTCTAAAAAACCGAGAAACACCTCTAGACCTATCTGTTAATCTGTTATCCCTGTTCTAAGAAGACTACCAAGTCAACCCTATTCCCGAATCCATTCTGAAATCCTTACAAAAGGGATCCCCGAAACACCCAAGAATCACTTTTGCCGAATACTTCGAAAACAATAGCTTGCTATACTACCGAGGGAAACTGTATATTCCCGATTATAATCCCCTGAAATCTCATCTGCTCTGTTTGTATTACGAATCCCCTGTCACTGATCATCTGCACCGTATTCGAACTTTCGAACTATTGTTTTGAGATTACTATTGGTCTGGCTATTATAATTATATCACACAGTAGATTTGCAATTGTTATAATTACTATTATACTGCCCTCAATTGTAAAGGCCAGAAAGAAGTTCTCCACTCGCTCCCGATCCCACAAAGAGCCTGGCAAGATATCTCTATAGATTTCATTATACACCTGCCCGAAAATACTAACTTTGATGTCATTATAATAATAGTTAATCGCCTAATCAAGATAAAGCACTTCCTGCCCTGCTATAATACCTGTAACTCTGAAGAAATCGCCCACCTATTCTAAAAGAATATCTGAAAGCTTTACAGCTTACCTCTAACAATTATTTCTGATTGTAAAGCTTAATTCGTATTCGAATTCTAGAAATATATCTATAAACATTTAGAAATATCCGCTAGACTCTTTATTGCTTATTATCCTGAAACTAATAGACAAATTGAAAAAGCCAATATAATACTAGAATAATATTTTAGATCATATATAGTTTACCTATAAAATGATTGGATAGAGTGGCTTTTACTTGCCAAGTTCTTTATCAATAATACCTGATCCGAGAATATTCGAATAACCCCATTCTTCTCTAATTACAGTTTTCATTCCTATTTGAGCTTTGAGTTCGCTTTATCTAAAAGCAACTGTCCTGCTATAAGAGATACCAAGGAATTCGTTTCCAAGATAGAAACAATCTTCTCGTATCTAAAAACAGAATTGATTACTAGCCAAACCCAATATTTGAAGAATATTGATTCTTGTTGTTTTTCTGCTCGTTAATATGCTCCCGATGACCTGGTTTAACTAAATACTAGAAACATTAAAACCCTATGCTCTCAAAAGAAGCTTGATTAGAAGAACCTTAGCTCATTTAAGATCCTAAGCCTGATAAACCCCTATGCCTATAAACTAGAACTTTTTGTTTTTATAAGAATTTATTTTATTTTTTATATTAATCTGCTATACTCTATATATAATAATCCCATCCCTAGATAATATAACCCACCACCACCACCCGTAGAAATCAATGGCTTGGAGTATTTCGAAACCGCCAAAATCCTGAATTCCCACTAAAAAAGAAGAGGTTGTGGAGGATTTCGCTTGAAGTATACTGTTCACTGGGTTGGCTATAATAAACCAATTGAAAAACCCACTAGCTACTTGAAAGATATATAAAAACTGATTTGCAACTTTCATTATAGATATCCTAATAAGCCTGAACCTGCCTGATCTGAATTGCCCGCCTATAAGATTGTAAATCAATGTGCTGCTTTGTTAAAACTTGGTTTGAAGAAGGGGGGTAATATTACAATATGGATATATATAATCGATAAGCAATAAGCTAAGCCCTGTTAGGCTAATTTATAAGTAAAAATTCTGTATATCTTTATATTGAAAGATCCTATATCATAGCTCTTCGAGCTACGTCTTAATCTACACCTTGTATCTACTGTTCTTAGCACCGTCGAATATAGATTCCTGATCCCGCCTGCCTGCCCCGTGACAGGAGGTTGGTTTTAATCGGCTGATCATCGCTATAACGCGTTATACGGACATTTTTGCTCAGATCGATTTCTTTCGTTTGATATCCTATTATCTAATTTCAACATTAATCTGATATATATATTATTCAATCTTATTTTCATCTAAAAAAATATCATAATACTATTTAATATTTTCTAGTCGGATATTTTCTAATGTAAGTTTTCTAATCAAATTTCACTTACTTTTCTTTTCATATTTTGTAATCAATTTTTGTATTCAATCTCATATATTATTTTTATTATTAAAATCTTTTCAACTTAACTTCTTTCTAATTTACTTCTTAATAATTTGAATTTAAAATTTAAATTTATTTTAGAATAATGTAATTAGATCATTTTATTATAAATCATGAGCTGTCCTTTGAAATTCACTAGAAGCTTTATTAAGTGAATCATAGTAATATAGTCATAGCGAAATCAAGATATAATATCTAGAAGTTAAATTTTTGTATTGAATTTTAGCTGTATGAGGCTATAAACATTAGAGTCTATAGTATTCTTAGAAGCATGTTGATTTTCAGTCTCGAAAATCGGATTTTTTTTAACTATTTACTTCTAATTTTATTAGAAAATAAAAATCAGAATATCCAAAGATTAATATATTAGTGTCACGGCGCCAACTACATGATCTGTAGTTGCCTTCATATCTCAGGCACAGCATACTAGCACGCCCTATTTCCTATAAATAGGGCTTCACTTTTCTATAGCTCTTCTATCCTTATAGTACAATATAAGTCTTTACCTATACCTTAACAGTTTATACTATCTTCAAATAAACTATTATAGCTTTATTTCTTATTTTATTTCCAAAGCCTCATTGATGCCTTGTTCCGATTGTGCTGATCGCATTTATTGTTGATTTATTGTATACCCTGCCGCTGATATTTTGAGCTTCAAAAAGTGCTAAAGATAGGTGAATAAGCATCTGTATTAGAAGTGCCTGCATCTGGCTTACCTTTATAGTTCCTTTTTTTAAACTATATTCTCAACTCTATTGAAGCCGATATCTCTTCCTTTATAAACCTATTCAATAATTCAAACACTGTACATTTCACTATTGTTCAAGCTGTATTTGAATCAATCGAATCGATTACAGGTTTATTATAAATCTAAGCTGCTATTGCTCAGGCTTAAGTCACTGATGTTCAATTAAAGATTATTGAATTGAAAAACATAATTGAGATATTGAAGATTGCTATTTACAATAATTCACAAGCTTCACCTCGTTACAAATATCTCGCTGCTCTTAAAAAGTTTAATGGTAATGAGTAAGATATTATAAAGTGCTAAGATTAGTATACGACTTTTCGTAATGCAGTCAATCACTACTTAATTGCAAATTACAAAAATAAATCAAAGTTTCAGAAAATCACATTTCTTGTTAGCCTACTTTCTAACCCTGTTTATACAAATAATCAGATATACTTTGATATAATCATAAACAATATATATAATTCCAACCTTTAGCCTTTTAAATAGTACATTGTAATAAGCATCTAATATGAATTAAACAAACAATACCAGACTCTAGATCTCTTATATAAAGCTTTTATAAATTATAATAAATGTAAAATGAAGAAAACCCCATTTAATAACTTTATTATCAAATTCAAATAGTTTGTTATTAAATGCAAAAAGACTGTCAAACAACAAATTGCTAATCTTAAATTCAAAATCTTATAAGAACTAATCAATACTTCAGTTAATTGCCCCAATAAACCTTCTATTACTGATATCGATGTATAGATAGTCTGATAATAAGATATCTATAATGATTTAGAGGAAAAGATTTATCTTGATAATTAATATAAGAATTAAGGCATCAATTTTAGTAATCAGAAAAAACCTAATAAAAAAAAGCCTACTATTGTTGTTGTAATATTTATGCCTGATCTCTCTGGAGATTCTATGTAACTAAATACTGCTCGCTAAGACTAGCGACCCTTATTATATTATAATAAAAAATAATATCTAGATCTTGGCCTTTATCTTTATTGCAAAAAGCCTGGTTATATCAAATTCAATTGTAAAGAAAAGCAATGTAATGATACAAAATATAATACCAATTCAGAAATTATACAATATTGTTAGAAAAGGTGCTTATACCGCATATCACGCTATGCTGTATCGGCATTAGCCTGCATGTGATTCCGTCGAGTCCACACATATATATCGTATCTCTATGTAGAACTTAATAATATTAAGGCTTTTCCACCAACTCATATATGATCTTCTAACAGGTTATGAGCCCGGGTTCGCGTGGCGCTAGGATTAGTCTTCTGGAGTCACTTGATTAAAGTTACGACAGATAGTAGCTACTCTGTCAAATCCGGAGACTGTTGTCTTCGTAAATATGGTTCAATCCTAAAAACATCCAGGTGGCATTTGGCCCAATACGATTGAGCAATTGGAGGAGCGCGGCTCCGCTCGGTGAATGAATTTGGCTTCAATACTATCATAAGATTCTGGTATTCTGTGTAATATTGTAAAGTGCGCGGTGTTATTACAATAGAGACTGTAATGAATACTCAGGTGCACAACATTAAAGCAATCCAGCCTGCAAGATTGAAGACAGTGGAGATCGTAATAAATACTCAGATGTGCGGTACTACAGCAATCCAATCTACAGGGTTGAAGACAGTGGAAACCATACGAAATACTCAGGTGCGCAGCATTACAATAATCCAACCTACAGGGTTAAAGATGGTGAAGACTATACAAAATACTCAGATATATAGTACTATAGTGATCCAATCTACAGAATTAAAAAGGATAATAAAGCTCTAGCAAATAATTGTTATTCACTCTTATCTTCTTTTGATAATTCGAGAATTTCAATTACAATATAATTCCCTCAATTCATTTTTGATTCTTTTCTTTTCGATTCTCATAAGCTTTATATTAATAATAATAATACAATATAAGCAATTGGCAGTATTTTATAAATCAATCAAACTTTATACAATTAAGAGTTATTTATAGAAAACCTTGAAATTGAGAATACTTTGAATATAGTTTATAAAAAAGCTACAAAATCTATCTGATTTAATAAAGTTTTTTCTTTATCTCAGAAATTTTCTTACTATTCTCTTTTTATTTCTTTAATAGTTTTCTGATTATCTATATCTATAATTTAATAAATATAATAATCATTAGATTATTGTTTTTATTTAACACTAGTTTTTATAGAATTTAATTTGTTTCGCTTACTAATTCTACCATTTTACAATATCTCAGTTTTAATCTTATTTCCTTTCAATTTCGATATTCTTTCATTTATCTATAATTCATATAATATATTCTGTTCTGATAGATTAATATATATTACTAAATACAAATTGATTATCTTTCTTTTCAATCACTATCTTTATATAATTTCGACCTCGATCTTCTTTATCAATAATAGTTATACTAATAATCAAAAGAGAGGAAAAGTATATAGGGAGCCAGAGGGTTTATAGGGACCCAAAAATATTAAGTATAGAAAACCGGAGATTCTAAAGGAAACTAAAGATAATCTAAAACTATATATAAAAAAAAAGCGGATAACTATAATAATAGAAGAACATATATTATTATACTTAGGGGAACACTCTAGTATTCCATTATATAGGAGATAATGGAATTATCTCCTATACTCCTTATAATAGAGATTAGTAAGATTAAGATAATTAAAAATATTATTATCAGTCTTGTATTCCCTCTTAAATATATTCAAAAAGGAGAGAAAGAGTTATAGAATACATTTTATAAGGAAGCGCCCTGGTATTCCACTATATAGAAAAAGTGTACAACATCTCCTATACCCTTATAAAGAAGAGTAAGGATCAAGGGATCCTATATGATCAAGATAATTATATAGGAGACTGTATCCCAACTTCTCTATTAAAAGAAAAGAGCTGTAGAGATATAGGCTCTATAGATTAGTGGGTATTGTACTACTAATATAATCCCTACGCTCTTAGAAAAGCATCTACACTAGATATTAGATAGTCCTAGAGAAAACGATTTTCTTTAAAAATTAGTGAAAACATTGATATTTGGAAAAGATATTATCAATAATCAACACCTTCATTATCAATCACTTACTGATCCCAGAATGCTTCCTGACAGCTTCTGAGATCTGACTTATTGATCTTAGAGTGTTTTTTAAAGATTATTGAGATTAATATTATAATCTCAAAGCGCTTTCCAATATACTCTGAAATCAACTCGCTAGCTTTAGAGTATTTATTAGTGTTTTTCGAAACTTACCGAATGAAAGCGATCAAATACTATATATATATCTTTACAATATAAATCATATTATTTAGTTTGATTGAAATCAATTATAGCACCAATTTACAATATAGCTTTTATAACCTTTCTATAGCTTTTGATAGGCTATATAGCTTCAGATATATAATACCAGTATAGGAGAGTATTAGAAAAGATGTTTATACTATATATCACACTATACTATATCGGCATTAGCCTGCATATAACTCCGTTGAGTCCACACATATATATCGTATCTCTATATAGAACTTAATAATATTAAGGCTTTTCCACCAACTCATATATGATCTTCTAACAAATATCCCAATTATCCCCCTGCCACAAATCAATACACTTCGAATATCCACCGTTTTCCTATTACCAATCACCATTACAACCCTGGACCCTATCACAATGCTTATAACTCTATTTATCAGAATACATTTCTGCCTACTAATTGTTTCTCAATTGTTGTAGTACTATTTCGATATACTTCTTTAGTCTCCACTAGTAGTAAAAATCTGAACGGATTTGTTAAAGGTTTTATATATTCGAATGATAGCAGAAATTCAATTCTTTAATTAAATATATTAAAAAATTAATTTCGATTTATAATCACGAATTGAGATTCTTTATAGAAAATTTGTTTTTGTAGATTAAGAGATTGATTATATCTAAGGATTCTTTATATCTTAAAACAATAAATAGCAAATCTTTTAAAATCTTAATAGAAATTTTCCTTATACCTAATATGATTATTCTATTTATTGGTTTAGTAGATAGTGGAGCCGCGGAATATGGGTTTATAGATAGAACTCTTATATTCAAGCTTGATATCTTTATATATCCCTTTCCTACTATTCGCAATCTATTACTTGCAAATGAAAGGATTTCTGATATTCTATCTTAGTATACACTATTAGATCTATGGATTAATAATTATAAAGAAATTGGCTTATTCTATATTACCAATCTTTCTGATACAGATCCTATAATCCTCAGTCTTCTATGGCTTCAGCGCCATAATCCTATTATTAATTGAGCAACAATAATTCTTAAATTCACATCTATATACTACTCCAGATATTACTGCCCAGTTAACTCTACTATAACTATCATTCCTGATTATAACAATATACCAATCTCAGTAAATATAGTATTCAATTTAATATTATATATATCTATTAGGAAATCTATTTTGAAATTTACTTCAAAGAAATCTACCTCAACCCTATATCATACTTTTGCCAAAAAAGTTATTGATGAAAATCTCCAGACTTTCTTTTCTTATTCCAAAACTAATCAATACTTTTGGAATATAATCCTTTGACTTTAATTGTAAAAAGGAATACTAATAAAAACCTTTATAATATAAATCCTATTAATCTAATACCACCCAATTCAAATCGCTACTATACTTACCGAATCAACAAAAAAACAAAAACCTATACCAAGATGATATCAAACCGGTCGATCCTGAAACCAGCCCCAATACAAATTATTACAAACTCTAGGATATACAAAAAATCATTATGAAATTAAAACGTTTTATCTCTATTAAATCCCTTATTGCTATAGAAGCCCTTTAAGAAACTAATTGATACCTTACAAAATATTTAATAGAAAATGAATAATATAAAGTTTCTTACAGCTAATAGCTTTATTCAATTCTATAAAAATCAAAAAGCTTATATTACAAAAATAATTTGGGATGAATTAAATAAAGCTTGTGAGTTATACCATATAATAACAAACGATTCTATTCAATTATATTACAGTATTATAGAAAGCAATATCAAAAAGTTTATGGAAAAGATTGATTGACTTATACTATTTACAATAGAGATTTAGAGTAAACTACTACCCTGATTTCACAATTTATTTACTGGATTTTTATTCTTTTTTATTAATAAACTTCTATTACAATATTTTTGGGATTACAAAATCAAAATTATGCCAGGCAAAAAATTCCCGTATAATAAAGATTGCCCAATATCTCCAATCAAGCTCCAAGTTGTTTGTAAATAGCTTGATAATAATCTAAATAAAGGATTTATTCGCAAATCCTGTTTTCAATTGGCTGCCCCATTCCTTTTAGTTGTAAAGCCCGGGGGGAGCATTCGAATTTGCTAGGATTATTGTGAATTGAATAATATTATTATTAAGAATCGTTATTTATTGCTACTAATTAAAGAAACCCTTGATACCTTATACTATACTAAAGTTTATACTAAATTGAATATTATTGCTGTCACGGAATTCACCGTATAGTGTAACCCTACGGTGTTAATCCTAGTACTCCTCCGGAGTACTCATTCCCATGATTACTAAAACTATTTCACTCAGTTCATTTGTGTACCCTATATACCTAATTAGGCGACTCCATCGCCTGATCAGGGTATATAAAGCAGGTATGATCCTTATGATCACACCTCAAGTCAATCTAGTTTATTATCACTCTATATACCTATCTCCTGATCAAAGTGACCATTAGACATAGCTATTACCTCCGTGATAGTTATGAGCCCGGTTGGCACTCATACTGCGCCCTCATTATTCATATACGTCTTTTGATCACTCTGATTCATATATACTCTCTCCTATTCATCTTTACAAACTCGTCATGTCTAAATCCAATTCCTCAGAAGTCACCAGACTCGTTACCCGTGGACACTGATCAAGATGGTTCCTGAATCTACAACACCTCTGTATATCGAAAGGTATCTGGAAGGACGTCAAACCATCTGATTCCAAGACCATTCCGATCACTCCGATCAGTTCCGGAGAATCCTCGGAAGATGGAAAAACTCTTCACCAGTTGATCCCCACCGACGAAGAAGACTGGCTCACCAAGGACCCACCTGAGCTCATTACGATCATCGATCTCATGAGAAAATACGATTTGAACAATAATGCAAAGTACCTCGCTGATCTCGATGCTTATGAACAATCTCAACAGAAGGACTCAGAAGGAGACACTAAGATGACTCCATCACAATCCTCTAAAGAGCCAATGCTTAAGCCTGTGAGGCCTAAAGCAAGTACCTTTCAAGATATCTCAGCAGAACACTCCGCACTTCAAGGAGAGTACCGCTACCAGAGGGACAAGTACAATATCATGCATAAATCGTATCAGGATGTCTACGAATGGATTACGGAAACAGTGGACTCATCCCACCTTATGGAACTTACTCTTGACAACAGTGATGGAAAAGCTTTACCACTCAAAACGATCATTCAGAAGCTACAGGATAAGCTCGCACCTACCATCACAACAGCAAAATCTGCTATTGCTCAAGAATATCGAAACGTTCTTCAGCAAGCAACCGTAGGTCGAACTGATCCGATCAAGTGGCATAACGAATGGACTAAAGCTTATACTACCGCAAAATCATATCATGTCGAAGTAGAGGATGACTTAGCAATCATCAACTTCCTACAGGCTGTGGGAGCACGTATGCTCCCCACTTGGGCAAGCACCATGCTCATTCAGATCGAGACCAACAATCAACTTGGAATTCCCAATTACTCTTTGAAGCAATTCGGAGATATCTTTGGTGGCTTAGTCTATCAGGACTCTCTAGCACCCAAGGGCAAGGGTATATTCTCGACAATCAACTCTGAACCTAAGCATAACCCTGGTAATCCGCAAGGAAAGCAAGGCAATGCTCGGAGAGGAGGCCCCAAAAAGGCAACTGGTCGATATGAATGCCCTTGTAAGTCGGAATCTGATTGGAAGAATGGAAAGGCAGGTGGTAGTCACTATCCCAAGACATGCTGGTTAGTTGAGTTCGCACTCACCGGAAAATGCGACTCCCGGAATTCAATCTCATTGACAGAGAAGGAATGCAATGACATACGAGGAAGGATCAAGGAAGATCGATGGTCGAATATACGCAAAGCCTGGGAGCAGAAGGGATGGATCAACTCAAGAGGTAGTACCTCTCAATCATATGATTCAAGAGACCCTGGATCAAGAACAGTTGCCTGTCTTATCCAAGGCTCTACGAGTCATGGGATTTATACTACTACTTCTGATCCACTCCATCAACTCTCTGACAGTACTATACTTGACAGCGGTGGCGCCATGCACCTCGTTAACAATATCGATCTTCTTGACGGACATGAATATACACCTTCACCAGCATCAGATTACGTTGAGGCAGGAACAACAAAAATTCAGGTCGTCGGACGAGGCACTCGCACGATCAAGAATATCCTCCAAAGACCTCAAGGTTCAAAAGGTGATCTGGTTCTCTCAAATGTCGCATATATTCCTGGATTTCACGTCAATATCGTCTCGGAAACAAAGCTCTTAGGTGCAGGAATATGGTTTTTAGGGATGGACTCTACATTACGGAAGGGCAATCTTGAGAACAGTCATATTGTCGCTCATTGTACTCGTAAAGATAACCTCTTGTTCCTAGAATACAAACCACTTTCCTCCTGCTTGATCAACCTAAGCACGATACCTGTGAATCCAAACCTTCTGATGTGTCCCACGATCAATACCAACGTCAAACGACCATTTCGCCGATCGAGGGACCCACCTAAACCTCGAGAGGATTCCGCAGAACTCTGGCATGAACGATCAGGACATTTGGGTAAAGAAGCACTCGAACATCTCGTCTTCTCAGCAAGGAACGTGAGGATAAAAGGACTCACTAGGATTGAGTGTATTGATTGCTCACGCACACATGCTAAGCAAATAATATCACGAGCTCCTAGTGAATCCCGATCACCACGTCCTTTCTACAAAATTCAATGGGATTTATTCGACTTTCCACGCGCATATACCGGAGCATCCTGGCTCCTGGTAATCAAGGACATGTTTAGTGGAAAGATCTTTAGCTTTCCATTATACCAAAAGACTCATTTCGAAGTATTTGACACAATCCAGAACTTCCTCGCTTGGGTGCTCAGAAAGTACAGTCTATCAGTAGTCTGTATCAAGCAGGATAACGACACTTCAGTCATTGGTATTATGGGAAACACCGTATTCGAAAATTGGATCAAAACCGAAGGTATTGAACTTGAGTTATCTCCACCAAATACGCACGAATCAAATGGAGGATCGGAACGAGCAGGACAAGAGATAATCACCAAACAGATCAAGATGCGGATCTCCGCAGGCATACCTGATCTTTTATGGGTTGAAGCAGTGCAAGCTGCTACCTACCTATATAACATTAGTCCTCTTAAAGCTCGATCGTTCAAATCCCCAAATGAGGTGCTGGATACTTGGTTTCATGAATACCTACGATCATCTGCCCCAGCGGTCGCGGATCACTTAACTGTCGATCTCCGCCCAAACTGGAGTAGAATATATCGATACGGGTGTAGGGCATACCCTCTGGATAAGGAAAGAGAACTAGGTATAAACAAGAGAATTTACAAAACTAACCCTAGAGCAAATATTGGATATCTCGTCGGATACGTACCAGGTTCTCCAATCTACCGTATCTGGATACCCAAGCTCAAGCGGGTCATCGTCACTCGAAACGTTACTTTCTTTGAGGAAAGAACATACAAAATGGATCAAACAGATAAAACCATCGATATACACACGGATCAAGAGCTACAGCAATTTGCACTAGCTCTCGATATTCAGCAAATAATCGATATCGATGGTACTATTGTTGATCAAGGTGACGATGTGATGGCTTCGACACACACTACTACTGGTTCTGTTGACACCACCATGCGCACTTCAGATACACCTCAAGACGAGCAGGACTCGGGGGTGTCTCTGGGGGGTGGGAGCTCACACATGAATACCGAAAGTAGTAGTACGCACAAGGTTCTGCACTCTGAAGAGGCCCTAGAGGCAGAAGACCGAATTCAAGAACGAACCACCACTGATCAGGCACAGGAGTCTACAAGTTCTACTCCGACATCACCGAGCAACCATAGTAATCAACCAGAAAGTATGGATTATGAGCACACTGGTAGTGCTACCCAAGTCATACGCGGGGAGTACGAGAGCGATCCAGACACTCATCCTACTGATACTATGGACGCCTACGTCGTAGAGGAAGTAACATCACCGGAAAGATTACCTCCTCCGACACGCACAATCGATCAATTCAAGGAAGATCAACTTTCATTTCTTCCTGATCGAGAACCCAAAAGACAAAGGATCATGAGGATCGAAATTCCTCGCCCAACTCTCAATCCATCTGAGTATCAATCCTTTGATTTTGATGATACAACTCCTGATATCAACACATCTACGGATCACCACCATCAAACTCGACAACAAAAGAGACTGCAAAACAATCCGTCAACAAGCGACCACACGCTTATAGGCACTCTTATTGCGAACTTGTCGCTCGAAGGTGATTCCCGTATCGAAGATTTCCATTCAACATTTTGGCCTAGCCACCCAAATATGAATATACAGGGGGAAGAACACTCATTTGTTACCGTACACAGCGTGATCGCCTCCGCCGTACGAACAAAACCTAGCCCTCCTAAAGCACCTGAAAATGGAGCCTTAGAGGAGCTACCCAACTTGCATCTATCAGGATTGCCCAAACCACCTCAGCGTTACCACCAACTCAAGGATCACTTCTTGGGGAAATGGTTTAAACGCGAGTGTGAGATTGAGATCAACAATCTGAAGGATCGCAAAACATGGCATGAAATCAATGCACAAGACGCACCAATTGCCCCTATACCATTGCAATGGGTATTCACATACAAATGCAATGAACAGGGATTCTTAACGCGATGTCGAGCTAGGCTGGTTGTTCGTGGTGATCTTCAAGCTAAAGACACGATCGAATCAACCTACGCCGCGACACTCGCCGGAAGATCATTTAGGATCGTAATGGCGCTGATAGCAAAATACGATCTGGAAACAAAGCAATTTGATGTCGTCAATGCATTTGTCAATGCTCATAGGGATCCATCAGGTGTACCTGTAGTTTGCTACTTACCGGATGGATTCAAGGAACCAAATAAGTGCGTAGTTCTTGATCGCGCACTATATGGTCTCCGAGATTCCCCTGCATTATGGTTCAAGGACTTTAGCAAGACACTAAAGAATCTAGGTCTAAACCAATGCAAGGAGGAACCCTGTCTTTTCACAAACCCAGATCAGACTGTTTTGGTACTATTCTTTGTGGACGATATACAGATCGTGTATCATCGCAAGCATGTATCAACAGCTGATAGTATCATCTCTGGTATCAAGGCGGCCTATGAATTGAGAGATCTAGGCGATACAGAGTGGTTTTTGGGTATCCGGATCATTCGCGATCGGAAAATGGGAAAACTTTGGTTAGCACATGATACCTACATTGAGAAGATTGCACAGAAGTTTAATCTCAATAATGGCAACGCATGCACACCGTTACCAATCATGGAATTCGTGAAATATGATGGAACTGCTACTATCACATTCATACGAATCTATCAAGAAAAGGTAGGATCAGTGCTATATACCGCAATCACAGTTAGAGCAGATGTCGCATTCGCAGCATCGCAACTCAGTCACTTTCTAACTAACCCATCTCCGGATCACATGAAAGCAGTTGATCACTGTATTCGGTATCTCTGGAACACGAGATACTACTCAATTGGATACTGTCGAGAACAGATCCCACAGCTTTTGTCATTTTCAGACGCCTCATTCGCCGACGACAAGGAATCACGAAGATCATCTCAAGGTTTCGTGATCTCATTGTTCGGTGGACCAGTAGTATGGAAAGCTTCAAGACAAGATACCATCACTACTTCCACCACCGAAGCCGAATTACTTGGTGTCGAGCGCACATCAAAAGAGACACTAGCTACCCTTCGATTTCTCAAAGAGATCAATCTTGTAGTCAAGCAACCAGTCACGATCTTCTGCGACAACCAGCAAACGATCAGATTAGTAGTAGGTGAGAACGAAAGGATCACTACTAAGCTGAGACACGTCGATATACAGAACATGTGGCTACGTCAGGAATATTCAAAAGGGAGTTTCCATCTCACATATTTGCCCACAGCAGAGATGACAGCAGATGGATTAACTAAGAACTTATCACGACAAAAGTTCAATCACTTTATATCCCTCCTAAACCTACAAGACGTGAGCACCAGGATCAACAAGATCAAACGACATATTTTCCTTCAAGAGCACGCTTCTTTGTAGCGAATTCAATCTCGAGCTGCATCAATTCAAGCTTCCGCTTCTTCTCAGCAAGCTCGTCACCAGAGTCAACCACGTCCCCTTCACCAACAGCATTATACTCGTCATCAAGATCACTATCATCATACATATCAAACTCAACCTTCTTCTCTTTACCCTTCGAAGCAGCACGAGCAGGCTGTGACCGAGTCTTAGGACTTGCCGCAGGAGCCCTCGTATTAACCTTCGAACGCTTTACCGCAGGAGATTGAGGAGCAGGAGAGGATCTCCGTTTCCTAGTCGGAGAGGGAGGTAATGATCTCGTGGCGGGGGAAGGACGAACGGATGATCGCGACGATCGAGCAGGGGGAGGAGACATAACCTGTGTTGGTGATGAGAGAGAGTCAAGATCGATGAACTCGCTATCCTCTTTAGTCATCGCCAACATAACCGTCATCGCAATACGGGCCGATTTCTGGTTCGGGACAGTCCTCTAAAGAGTATGTCAGCAGATCACAACGAGATAAAAAAGATCAGAACATACCTTTCCAGGAAGTACCACGAACTCAGGATCGCAAAGCTCCAACAGTCGAACACCCAAAGGTCTCAAATACACCGGGAGAGGTGTACAAGTGTGCGTGGTGCACTTCCAGCACCGAAGAGAAGACGCATTTCTCCGCTTGAAACACTTGCCATGTTCCTCATGACGACCAGAGAGAAGAGAACGAACACACTCCGTACAGGGAACAGCGTTTTGCGCACCCTTATTCCTAAGATCACGCTTTGGGCCCTTCCGCTTGCGCTCATCACGAGCTTTGCGAGTAGGTGTCCGGCTCTTACTTGACCTAGGAGCGGGGGTGGGATTGGTGGAAGAAGAGAAAGGTGACTCCAATGAGGAACTCTCGCCGTCGGGAGGAAGGTCAGGAAGATGATATTCTTCCTCGCTATCGACAAAAGGATTACCACGATCCGCGGGAGTTATCACTGTACGACCTTTGTTTGCATCAGCCCGGCGATCTCGAACAGCTTCAACCTTCTTCAGAAAGCTATCATCGAGATCTTGGTGATGTTCACCAAAGGATGGTCTTGTCCGTGAAAACTGTTTGTTGGAGGGCGATCGAACCTCAGCTGCAGGCAATAACTGACCAGGAGAACGCTGAGCATTAGATCCACCAGATTGAATGTCACCCTTCGGTGAGGTATGCGGGGAGGCGGTTGTATATCGATCAACAAGATCAATAAAGGCCGGGGACTCTCTGACAGGAGAAGGCATGATGAAAGAACGTATTGGAATTATCGAATATGAATCTAAGGAAGGGGAACTGTCTCCCTCTTATAATCATATCGATCCACTAAGTTCTCTCAAAATCCATCGAATTCCACTCAATTCCATCTCCGCCACAGAGCGTCGTATGCGCGGATCGATCGAATCAATTGATACAAACACTCAACCGCATAACAATCAAAATGACTCAAGCCTCCTGATATGCAACAATCCGAAGGATTAATTCCCTCACTCGAATATCGTCACTTTCTCACAGGCTTTCCTGATCAACGATACAACTCACTCTTTTCTTTTCTTGAAAAATCATACGCTTTATACGCCTCACGCTCCTTTATCTGATGAATAAGCCTGCCCGGCAGGTAAAATCACAGCAACTACCCGAACAAGGCGCTCACCAACGCTTACGCCGCTCACGGCCAGAAAAAATTTTCCTTTGTTTGCTATGCAGATCCCTCAGTGTAACCATCAAAGCACCGAGCGATCTGGGGGGTGTGTCACGGAATTCACCGTATAGTGTAACCCTACGGTGTTAATCCTAGTACTCCTCCGGAGTACTCATTCCCATGATTACTAAAACTATTTCACTCAGTTCATTTGTGTACCCTATATACCTAATTAGGCGACTCCATCGCCTGATCAGGGTATATAAAGCAGGTATGATCCTTATGATCACACCTCAAGTCAATCTAGTTTATTATCACTCTATATACCTATCTCCTGATCAAAGTGACCATTAGACATAGCTATTACCTCCGTGATAATTATAGTAAACGAATATATTGCTATATCAAATAAAGAAAAGGCCGAGCTACTATACTTAGAGATTTTGTAATACTTCAAAGCCATTAACGATCTTCCAGACTTTGAATACAATCAAAGTGAGGAAAAACTATTTTGGGGGGAGCCTATCTTTATAAAGAAAGTGGAATGTAACACTATAAGGATCTCGAATATATCCCTAAGGACAGATCGGATTATAATGAGATTACTAAAGGCTATCTAAACGAAAATAGGCTTAATTCTATATACCATTTTCAATAAATATCTATAGCTCAATCACTTCCCTACAATATAAAAACAAGCAGAAGTAGTTATACTATTAAAAGTAGGAAAGACAAATTGAACATCCCTATGATTATAACGGCCTATTGCCCTCCTTTCTTGTATTGAGAAGGGTCTTGAAAGGATTATAGTAAGATGTTTAGTGTGGATAATCTTAATATAAGAAATATTCAGCTTACAATATTGCGGTACTCTTTTGAAATAATTGGTTATAGACTTAATAGTATTGTTTATTTACAATACAGAAATAGTGCTTAATAAAGATTATGAGATTATAATGATTACACTGGATATACAAGAAGTATTCGATACTTTATTTAAAAACAGACTTCTGAAACAAATAAGGGGATAAGGGTTCCTATAAAATCTAATCGCTCTGATTGATTCCTTTTTAATCTAAAGGTAATTCAGAATTAGACTTAACAAAGCAATAACTAACTATAGTATAATGGAATACGATATTCTATAAAATTTACCCCTCTCGCCAATCCTGTATATACTTTATCTCGCAGAACTACTTTAGCAAGACCCTAAACTCCGATTCGGGTATGCAGATAATATCTATCTATACCAATCATTAGTAAATGTTTAATAAAACATTGTAATATTAGCAAAAGATATAAAAAGCATATTCCATTGGGAAGCTAGAAACAAAATAATCTTTACACCCGAAAAAATGGAGATGATCCATATAATATAATATATTTATTTATTTTATTTATTTATATTAATTAACATCTGTTTTGAACCTCCCTAAGAATATTTAGACATACTAAAATAAGGAACTATTTGAGTGGCATGATCGTTACAATCGAATTTAGCAATTTAACTTCAATACCAAAAGCTATTCGTTTTTCTGTAGATACAATCCGCTTCTATTTCCAAAAGGGAATATCTGATCCAGATTATTATTAAAGTAAAGCTTGATTTTCAAGTAGATAGGCTTATTATAAGCTTCAATTCTTATAATAAAAAAAAAAGCGAAAATGAATTACTATTTGTTTAGCCGAATAGCAGGACTCTTATATTATATATTGGATTTACAGTTTTTAGAGATATAATATATTCGAGTGATCAGTTGAGTAATGAGTTTATAAGGGATGGGCAGTAAGCTTTATTAAAAAGATTATCACTTTCTAAGAATCTTTTAGTAGTTAGAACAAATTTGAATATAGAATTCTGAGTCGGTAATCAGTTGAGTGAGCTTGTTAGGTATATATAAGAGTTTCTTGATATATATGATTACCTGTTTATTAAATTACATTTCTACAAAAACAAGGGGCTAGTCTGAATACTTTAGATTGTTTATAATATATTTAAAAAAATAATATAATTCCTTAATACTATTATATAAATAATCCAACTTATTGTTTTAATAATCAAATCGCTAATAATAAGTGGCATAATCACTATGACCTGTTTTTATAACTATTAATTAATATAAAACTATTCTTAATAAAGTTAATTCCTTTAATTCCTTTATATTATATCTAAAAAACCATTCCTTATAGTCAACAGAAAAAGAGGAGTTCATTTCTTCCCACCAAATAGATTCTGCATATAAGCACTTCTAACAAACGATTATTCGGACCCCACTAATTGTTAATAACTTATCAATTGCCTGATCTATAAGCCCAATTGCACCTACATTTGTTAAGTAATCTACTTCCTTATTACCTTTAATCTCTATATATCTAAATAATCACTTTATCCTGATATTGAATTGTTTTATTACTTTATAATACTTGTGGAAGACCCATTACATTATAAGCAATACATTTCCACATATACCCCAGATAACCAATATATTATCAATATACATTCAGATCCGGCTATTTAAGGAATCTTTAAACATAATAATTAAATACTTCAATCCACACCATACTCCTATCACTTCTATATCGAATATATATAAGTCACTTCAGATCTACTTAAATCCAGAGACTATTTGAATACCATTATAATATATTATATATCCATAACCAACACAATATTTGCAATCAATAATTTATTCTGATCCATCAAAGAAAATCATATAATCTTCAGATAAGAATTGTCACCACTACTCTTTGAAGACTTAAACTACTTCTTCTTTAGTTAATCCTTCTATTGGATCCATTCTACAACCAATCAAAAAGTACAAACAAAATAACTTCAAGCATTACATCTCTAGGATAAAACAGCTAAGCCACTGGATTCTTATAAGAAACCCTCTTACTATACCTACTCCTCATCCACATTTTCGTATTACTGATTTCAAACGATTTACTAGCAAATATTAATTATCGATTGTTTTTAACCAGAATACAAATCATAATTTAATATATTCTAACACAACTATCCCCGATAGCAGGCCTGCTTCTTTAATAAGAGCTATGATCAGTATTATCTTGTATATTGGAATCGCTTCTTTTACAACAATATTGATCACTCTATTAATACAATAAAGATAACCTTTTATACCTATACTTATACTTAAATCACTTTGGCTTAGACCAGATTTATATTTACCAGTATATCATACTTTTGTGCCGAATAGTACTACTGGGAGAATACAGATAATCACTACTTTTCTTAAAAAGGAAGCTAGTGGCCCATGTATAATGCAGGTAATCGATTTGATATATAAAACTACTTTTATAGCTTTCGCTATATATATTTTGATATATTATAAGAATGAGAGCCAGCGATCGAAGAAGACACCTAGTCACCTCAAAGTAGGCTGAACGCTTCTATTTATTATAATCAATACTAGAATAATTATTAGATTTAGATTTACTATCAAAGATAAATTAATAATATTATATTATCTAATAATATAAAGTAATTCGAATTTCTCAAAGGCAAATAGGATTTTATTCTCCTTGTTCTATCTAATAATCTGCTATATTTATTGTTACAGGATTCTAATATTTATAAAGAAATACTTAGAAGAATAATAGATTATAATATTATTTGTATAACTAAAACGGAATTTTGTATCTCGATTGAGAAACTTAGCAAGATAGAGTATATAAAGTATAGATAATAGTGGGGATCCCTGAGGGATACCGTATATTACTAGATACTCTTTAATTGTAATGTTTTCAAATCTCACTCTGACTTTTCTGTTTGTAAGGAATAAGTTTATCAATTTGAGCAGTAAAGTTAACCATCTTTGTTTGATTATTCGGCTTAAGAGTCAATGTTTTAAGAAAGTATTAAAAGCTTTTTATATATTTATAATAACAATCAAAATCATATTGCTAATTGTTAATATAAGCTCTGCATTGTGAGTAAAAGCAGCTGCTAGATCTATCCCTGATCTTCTGGGGAGCGCTCCGCAGTATTGTAAGCTGATTACTTTATGTCTCAAAGCTATCCAAAATATTTAACTAGCTATATACCGTTCAAGACCCTTTCCGATGTAGGAGATTAGAGCTATTGATCGCCACAACCGTAATAACGTTTTGTCTTTCTTACCTATCTTGGGAATCATTACTACCTCCGCTAGCTTTCATCCTTCTGGGTAGTAGTTTAGAGCTAGGCATGATGCAAATATCTCCCGGATCAGTGACTTGACGCTCGGCCAGCATGCCTTAAGGCAGAAATGAATTATATTATAACTACTTTCTAGAATATCTTATAATATAAAGTAGGTTCGCTATACCTACAAACGTTTTCCCGGTTCACTTGTGATAAAACTATTAGTATTAGGTCTCTATAGAATCTTCTGATTATATTAAACTATTTATTATATAATTATCTTTAGAAGTTCTAGTTAGGATCAAAACCATTCCTTTACGTCTTCATTCCTATTTGTTTTTTAAGTTTATCTGATATTTCTATTATACTTTTTGCCTTATAATATTCGATTATAGATTAATATATATATCTATCCTCTTAAGTTATATAAATAGTATTGCTATCACTATCATTATATATTATATCTTATGGCTAGTAGCCGTTTCGCATTATTTTACCGGATTTCTTTTATATAACAAGGCCGACTATATCTTATAGATTTGTTATTTCAGACTTCTAGTTAGATAGTCTTTCTATAGTATTTCCAATTCACTAACCAAAGCTCTATTTATAAAATCTATTCCCCTAATATATAATTTGTAATTGAAAATAGAGTACTAAAAGTATATTACATATATATATTGTAGAATTGATCTCTGCCTGAGATTCTTTATTATTATAATACTAATTGAGTATTATCGAGTATAACTTGCTAAAAGTATCCTTCCTATATCGGAATTCCTTTGCTGTTATACTGCTTTCGCATACTTGAAAATAAGATACTAAAAATATTCCTTTTCCTATTTTATATATACTTCTGCCAGCTCTAATAGATATTATTCTAGTCTTTATATACTTCCTATTATTTCTTTTATTATTTATAAATATCTGATTTAATATATCCACAGATTATATATATTATTGAATTATGAAAACTCTATACACTAACACTCTAGAGGTATTCTGTCGATTTTCGTTTATCAAGTTGAGAATATTAGTTTTATTCTTAATATAGGCTTTAGTCAGATTTAGCTATATTATAGAAACTTCATTATCTATTATTTCAAGGGCTAGTTTCGCTTCACAAATACTCTGCTGCAATATACTCTGGCTCTGCTTCTTATACAGATTTGTAAAGATATAGTTCCGCATCAATCCCGCTTTTATCTCTCTTTTATTATTGAATGGTTTTCATTTTTGTTATACTAATAGTTCTCTGTTCCAAATATCTTTATAATCATTTTCTAGTAATCAATTATACATATCTTTACTTCTAATACAGCCTTTGATTAATATACAATCATCACTTGGCTTCAGCTGATTCTATTTAGCTCTCCGATCGCATGATCAAAGGTTTGTAGGATACACCATGTACAGATGAGAGTCATCGTATCCCTATAATATAATATAAGCACTCCATCAATCCGGTATACGAAATAAATCGCGATTATATTATTTTTCCGATCACACCAGAATCGGCTTTACAATAATTAGGCATATAGTTTGATTACAAACTTATATTCAAACAGTATATCGAAATATAAGTAGCCAAAAACCGGAAATTGGCTTATTACATCTAAGGGCTAGTTCAGATTACAAACAGACCTCTAGTAGTAGCCTTATGGAAAGTAGTGATTACTTACTTATACCCAGTTTTATTTTATGGGGTAAAGATATAATACATAAAACAGATAAAAACCATTGAACAATATCGAGATGGGATATTAATAGTAATAAGCACCCAATTAGAAGAAGCGATTTTAGTTATTAATAAGATCCTTCGAATAGCAATTAGAGAAGTCCTTTTAGTCTGGCGAACGACCCCGAATACAGTAATAATGAGGAACAGCGCTCTCCTACCAGTAGAAGTAGTATTAGAACAAATAAAATGGAGAGCAGCCCTCTGTACTTAAACTATTGATTCAAAACATTTTTTTTATTACCGAGAGATAAGAGCCATCTACTCTTCTGGTAGCAGGGAAGGCTAATTGTAGCCAGCCAGAATAAAGGTCCAGGTGATTAGTTAGTGTCTTTCCCGAATCAAGGAGACGACTTTAGTAGAGTCTTATTATATATTAGGGTGTTAAACGGATTTTATTAAAAATCTTACAAAAGAGATAGTAGCAGAGTAGTTTTAGGAATAGTGGAATAAGTGTATATACAATTAGATTATCATATTCTCTGATGGATTGGAATAGACTGATAAGGATAATAGGCGAATAGGATATGGATATGTTATATATAGAGGACAGATGGTAGTATGCAAAGGAAACGGTGGATTGCATTATAACTCTTATATATTCGATGCGGAAGCGATTGGGGCATACCGAGGTCTTCAAGTAGTAATCAGAAATATCACTAGTATAAAACAAATGGAAATCTGTATGTGTATTGATAGCATATTGGTGATATAGGGAATGAGAGGTATAGTCTTTATTATATTATAATGGGCTTTTTTTAAATGTTATAAATTGATATAAACACACTTAATTCAGATCAAATGGTTGTCAGGTTATATAGGGATTGAAGGGAATGAGTATATGGATACATTTGCTAATAAAGGGATAAGAAAATCAGCCTTAGGGTATATAAATCAATCTACAGCAAGTAGTATCTGCTTTATAGCAAAAACTGTTATGGAATTGGCAGTACAGGCGTAGTGGATCAAATAGAAACCAATGCTTTCCAAATAGTATTAGAAATGGAATTCAAGGAGCACAAATAAATGCTTTAATGAACTAGAACTCTTATAAGCTACTCTCTATTGTATGTTAGCGATCTGCTCAGTATATAGTGATTTCGAAAGCTATTATTAATGATTTAAATACAAGAAAGCAATAATTCATTATTTATATAATATATACAAATCCCTTAAGCACATTATATATTACTATAAAGTCCTTATAATCTATAAAACCTGACCCCCAGATATCAGGCCTAAATATCCACCCTGTAACCAAGCAGTTCAAAAACGACTACTAAAACAGCTAATGTACACACCAGCTAAGTTCATTGAATTTATTATTATAACAGACTTTTATAGAAGTATATACCCTAAAACACTATCAGAAGAATAGAAAAAGGAAATGGAAATAGATTAACCAATCTGAATGAATACAATATAGAATAGAAGGCGATCAATATAGTAAGATTATAAAGAATAAAATCGATATATACAATACACTATACTACACTAAAATATATATAAAAGCTATCCTTATAGGATAAAGCAGCTTTTAATCAAAACATTATATAAAAGATTGGAAAGCGTATATGAAGGTGTTTAGAGGATCGGAGACAAAAGCGTAAGTGCACTAGCTATTGCTTGGAAGGCTATTAAAGGTATTGAGACCCTGTGACGATCCTGTCATATTAGTGGATCGGCTAGGTCCTCACGTGATCCACAATCCTGTATATTACCACTTCCTTTCGAAGAGCTCTTCTAGCTCTTCACCTTAGTATTCTAAATGATACAATTGTCACATTATACTAAGGTCATATAAATTTTTTAAGCTTTTGATTACTCCTGCAAAGCTTCCTATTGCTAGCCCGCTCGCTGAATACCTATTGCCTTCCACGCCCGTTCCTTTAATATAACTATTTGTACAACCTCCGATCAAGATCTCTCCCTAGTTCCGCTCCTGCGGATCTTACTTACCGACAAGCTGATACCTCATTATCATATCATTTAGAGTCTCCTTGCTTTATCAACAATAGATCCGAAAATCCTAAACCTAGTACGCAAACTGCAGGAACTGATCAATTCAAAGTATCAATATGCTTGTATGATCAATACCACAACAAAGCAGCTTATTCAATTGATCTGCTAAACCAATTTGCATTCCACCAACACTTCCGTTACTTTATCGGCATTATCGACAAGAGATGCATTTCAAATGGATCTCCTTTCTTTCGCTTATTTTATCTTTCAACAACTCTCGAAACCTCCTCCTATTGATTTCGAAGCCTCTCTCGCAAAAGCGATAAAACCGCAAAACGCATACTTCCGCAAAGCGATCGACAACGCTACGAATTATATTATAGGCAACATTGGAACTAGTATTGGAACTATAGACCAGATATTAGTGGTAGTAGAGAATATAGATCATAATATAGTTGGATTGGAGAACCGTATTTAGAATACTATTAGTACGCTCGAGGGCGAGCTTTTCAGAAGGGGGGGGTAGTGTAACGATCCTATCATATTAGTGGATCGGCTAGGTCCTCACGTGATCCACAATCCTGTATATTACCACTTCCTTCCGAAGAGCTCTTCTAGCTCTTCACCTTAGTATTCTAAATGATGCAATCGTCACAGACCCTACTTTTAGGAGAGGGGGATCATGTAAATTAGAGATTATCCCGCAGTTAGCCCAACCGTAATGCCCCCTGGGAGGTTCGCCTATACGGCCCGGTTGAAAATTACTAATAATAATAATAATAATAATAATCCTTCTAGTATACTATACATCGATCTCAAAATTTACATTAAGATCCTCATCCCTCTCGATCTCGATGATATCGTCAACTCCAGAGAGTACAAACTTATAATATCAATCTCTCTCTCTCTCCCAAAATCAAGAATTCAAGTTCCCCTCCTCTTATTCTTTATTACTCATTCTGAAGATCTTTAGAATAGATATACATATATACCTAGAAACCAGATAGATACATTTATATCACGGTGCAAGGGATAGGTACTAGATTGGATATATGATATTCTACAAAGAGGTTGAAAGTGGTACAATGTAACTTTGCCATATAATGGCAAAGATGACTAAGCATCCACTACGCTAATATACTACACTAGTGAACTTGTAACAGTACCCCCCCCTTTAAGACTTGCTTATCCCAAGCAAGCTGAGAGAAAGTATACTATACAAACCGCACTTTCTTTTGTCGTAATGAATACCTTCGCTCCCCAAGTTCTTTTATAGCTTCTTATTCAGAAATCAAAATTGCCTTAGTCTTCGGGTTTTCCAGTATCCATTTCGATGGATCTGGTTTCTTTGGGTGTAAATGATAATAATGAACTATAATCTTTTCATTATTCTTAAGATTTAAGACTGGTTATTAAATTAGAATATAATGTTTTTATTTAACTAAATAGTGATATCCATTCTCATTATAATTATCTAAAATGTCTTCGAATATCCATTTCTGGATTGGCTTCTTTTTACTATCTTCCCTTTCAAGGACTCTATTCTGTATAATAATAGTTTCTGCTTCATTGATCTGGGATTGTATTAGAAATCGTTTATTGTTATATACTGATAGGAATAAAGAGTAATGAAAGATAGGGAAGATTTGTATATTCTTTAATAATTGAATAAAACAAGATTATAAGTAAACTTTAATGATTTTGTAAGATTCGATTTATTTATTATTTAGTTTCTTTACCTTTCGAAAGGTTTTTATATTCTTTATATTAACGAATATCTTTTGTCCTATATAATATTAAAGCGAATCGGTTCGATATCGATTTGTATACTCCTTATATGTATCTATAGCTTACCTAGCGAATACTTGAAGTTGATCCAGAATCCTCTTCATTCTATTCGCTGTTTTATTGCCCTTAAAGAATTCATGTTTTTGAGCTAGTATCATTTCTGGTAGGCAGGGTTTGCTTGGCTTTATATCAATGCTTGGATTAAAACTGTAATTAGTAAAGAATAGAGAATATCCTATAGTTTCCGAAACTATATTGTTAGAGACAAACTCTGCCAATAATAGTTATTCTATTCAATCATCTTGATGGAAGTTGACAAAAGCGTGTAGGTATTACTCGAGAATTGAGTTGATATGCTCTGTCTGCCTATCTGTCTGCAGGTGAAAGACTGAAGAGTATTTTAAAGTCACTACTAGTCTTTCTAACAACTACACCCAGAATCCTGATACAAACTATATACTTCGATTTGAGATAATATTATCTAATGTGTTATGTAGAGTATATATCCAACTAATAAATATACTAACCAGTTCTTTTATAATCAAGATTCTTACACTAATGAAATGATATATTTTTGTTAATCTATATACTACTATCAGAATGTGCTTATATATCGAGTTGTAGTGTTTACTTTTTAGAAGAGATATAATATAGTCGATTGATATATCAGATCATACTCGAAATGGGATTGGGAGAGGTTTTAAGAACCCCGGTAAAACTGACTTTGATAATTTAGTATAAGTATATAATGTATATGCTTGTATATATATATCGATCTTCTGGTGTATATTTGGTTACCAATAAGTTCGGGAGATAATGTTGATAGTCTTGATATATTCAGGATGATTAATCAGACCGGAAAAGTGTATCCTATAGATAATTTGTACTTTCAGCTTATTATCAGGTGGTATTCAAAGCTTGTCATGATAATATATCCTATTATTAAATATTTCATAATCCTGCATAGCGATTCTTATAGTCTTTTGGAATTCTACTAGCCATTTTCGTACATACGGATCTCTAATTGCTGCTAACAATTGTTGTGCTATATCGAATTTTGTATAGATATTATTAATCAATTTATTGATAGACTTGTCTCCCATAGGTATTATCAAATCCATAAGTGCCAGCATTATTTCCCCTGTTAATTCTTTATATAGATTAATATCGAACCTTTATACTAGTAAGACTATTCTTTTTCTATTCTTTAGCTACTTGTTATTAGGATTCGAAAGATCTAATCTGTCTTCCTATTTACAGTTCAAGGTATTCGAACAAATAGTTTTAGTATTTAGTCTATATACAATACAGAAATTGTATTAGAATAAAAATTCGAATCATCTAACTTGTTATTGATTAGGGCTTTTGTTATAATAAAATATTCTAAGTTCTTGTAATTTGTAAGAATCTTGAACTTTTGTTATGAGCCCTGAAGTTCAGGTTGTTATTCTTTTATTGATTTGATTATTACTAGAAGCTCTTTATTGTAAATTTCGTAATTACATTCTATTATTAAATACTTTAATAAGAAATAGACTATTAGTTACAAAACATTCTCATTATTGTATTGAGAAAGCACTTCCTTAAAGACTCAATCCAAAGTATTAGTTTCTAAAACCATACATTTGTTATAATCAAAATACACAAGGACAAATATGGTTATGAAAGTCTGTTTTAGTGTTTCGAAAGCATCCTTATGTGTTTGATCCTATACCCAGGAGATATCCTTGTATAACAAATCATTCAAAGAACAATAAATCTTCGAGAAGTCTTTTATGAATTGTTGGTAGAAATTAGCAAATCCCTAGAAAACGCTGTAGGTTCTTTATTAAGAGGGATTGCTTTTAAGATATAATCGCTTTGACTTTATTGGTATCCATTTTGATATTGTTTGTGATGATAATCAAATCTAGATATTATGTAGATGTTGTTTCGAATTTGTATTTACTAATATCAATCTGTAGATTTGTATTAATAAGTTTTTGGATAATTGTTTATATATGCTCTCTGTATTCTGTTTTATTATTAAAATAAATAAGAATATCATCAAGATATACTATACAGTATTTGTCGAGTTCATTGAAAAGCGTATGGTTGATATAATGCTGGAAAGATGCTGGCACATTGTATAACCTAAAGGGCATAATAAGGGATTTAAATAACCCAAAACGTATAATAAAAGCTGTTTTCCATTCATCCCCTTTTGTGATATGCAGTTTGTTAAAGACAGCGATAATATCCAGTTTAGTGTCACGGTCAATCCGCGTAAGGGCTGGCGAGGACACGTGAGTAGCCCTGCGGGCCTACCCCGGGCCGACGCCAACCCGTGCACAATTATAAATTGTAGAATTTTCATAGTTAGAGAAATTAATGAAAAGTCTTTATGCTACATTACGCCTAGTTGATTTATTGCTATTATTTATTTTAATAATTCTTTTTATTCTATATATAAAGCAATCCGTCGGGAATATAGTTTCCAAATGACATTCAAATAAGCACCGGCAGATATACATATATAAATATTCAACGGATACTAGCTATATTATAACAAATTATATTGAAGGAATCTTACAATACCATGATATCATCAATGTGTGGTCGTAAGCAACCTGTTATATTGCTAAGCGTGTTAGATCGCAACTTAATCACTTTAATAACGATAATAACAACTATATTAACAACTGAAGTGAATGGAGATAGTGATATACGGTCTATCTACAAAGCAATAATTAATCAATTCTATAAGAAAAATAGAAAGCAATAAGTAACCCTAAAGATTATGAGTATAATCGATATGTGTATTAAAACCCTAAGCAAGATAAAATTGAGCTATATTGATGTACTAAGATCTGTATGTATCAATAGTATAATCAAGATTATAAGATAAGCCGGATCTATATAGAGAACCCCTATACTAATCACAAAAATAACTTTAAAAGAAATTGCTAAATTCTATATTGATATATTTAAGACTGAGGGGGCACCTTAAGTATCGAAGAGCGCCAAGACGAGTATGCCCAAAAACGATGAAGATAATATAAGAATGTGAATGATAGAAGCGAAACAGTCATACAATCCTTATAAAGATGGGAAGTGGGTAAACAAATGATTATCAATAATCTCTTTGAATTGCAACTGAAGATTATAAAAACAATTCCTAGATTAAGACTCAAACTGATCCCCTTGTTTATTACAATAGAATAGGGTGGACTCTAAGATACAAAACACCAAAGGAATACAAAAAACCTTTTGTAAAACGAAAATCGCATACAATTGATTATTACACTTAATGTAAATAATACTCAAACCGCGGAGATCTAGTATAACTATATTATGCCTCAAATCCTTTACAATATACTAGCATGTTTACAACATTTCTAGATATAATTATTCAAGAAGAGATTAAAATACAAGTAGGAGAGAAATCAATACAATATAGAGTCTTTAAGTACAAAATGAATCTTTTCATAAAGAGGGCTAATTAAATTATTAGTTTCAAAAAGATAGTAAAACCATTCCGGTTATTTAATATTAATAAATATTTGAAGCCCCTTGATAAATCGCGATATTCTTAACCACAATAGTACTCCAATAAATACTAGTTATACTGTAACCTGTATATATATTATCGCCTAGCTTATTGCTCTAGATGTAGCAAACTAACTGTTAAATATATTAATAGAAAGATTTATAAGCAATACCAAAACAAATACTCAATATACGGGATACCTAGAATTCTTTCGATCTATGTACAATAACTATTCAGTAGTATTATAATTAATTAATAAAAAACTAATCAGGCTTATCTACTGACAAATGAGAGAAGTCAGGATTGCTAACTGAAGAAAGATTCAGAAAACATATAAGGGAAAGGTACTTATTCTAATACCAGCCAAATAATTTTAAGTAGTTATTTCTAGACCCCCTGTACTAAAGGCCTGTATCACTACTACAAAAACGAATGGCAACTAGTGAATCGATCACCCAAACAGGTTTGATCAGGGAAGGGCTTCTTCATAGTTCGATTTATATTCTGGGCTGTAATCTTTTGTATTATATTAATAAGGAGTAAACTATAATATAGCAGCTATAACTGAAAAAGCCTTCTCACCTCCCAATCTGAAATGAGTAAAGGGAATAAGTCAAACATTAACGAAACTGTTATTATTTCTGTATAAGTTATATAATCAGTATAAATTTAATAGAAAAAAGGAGGTTCACAATTATATAAGCGAATATAGGGTATAAACACTTCAATCATATTATTTTTTTATAAATCGCTAGAAAGACTAATATAAATATTATCTATATCCAAGAATCCCAACTATACAATAACTCGGTAATCCAAAATCATATCGCATATAATCAATATCAACTAATCGATATTTAAGAAGCAATTGATAGTCTTGAGTATAAACTATAAGTGATTATCTATATACAAAAAGGAGGCAATTTGAAAGTCAGATAATGAAACAGATCGGAAACAGGATCTATTTGGGATCAATATTAACAAATACTCGATTCTCAATGCCTATTGCATTTTACTTGATTTGCTGATAATAGAATATATATTTGAATTAGAGATTGCCCTAGAAAATAATATAGTTATTAGAGATTAACTTTAATATTAAGTATAATCTGTAAGAACCCGGAGTAACAATTATCAACCAAGATGATATACTTATAATAAGCTGCTAAACAGAGAATAAGTATATCGGGACTCCTGATGCCCCTATGTATATAAGGGGATACATTCTGAATCTAATCTTTTCCAATCTAATTATTACTATAATAATGATCAATAATAATCTGTATAGCAATTTCGATTATGCTATTCAAATTACTACTATCTCGAACAAAGGAATCTCTAAATACAAGCAAATATATATCCGGATATACAATTCAGATTTACTTTATCTGGTAGGTATAATAACCAATTACTTAGCAAACCTTCAGAATCTGGATTTTCAATCTACTTATAATATTGATAGACTGATTACTAGACTTATAAGTGTATTGAGTGTTTTTATAGTAATTATAGAGCAGAAAGGCTGTAAATCCTATTGATTATTTCTGTAATGGATTGATAAGTGTAAGGAGGTATACCGAATATATATACAAGCTAGGAGAACTGGAACTGCTGATAGAATAGTAATTGCTCAGTAGAATCTATAGAGGGTTTGCGAGTATCGAAACAAGTCTATTGGATTAAGCGCTTGGATAATATACAGGACAATCAGAAACTATACAAAGTTATGAATTGGCATAAGCTGATCCTAAAAGCAAGCCTCAAGGCCCTTCCTCTGGTAAATCGAAGGCTAGAAGATCACTGATATTAGGGAAAAAGCCGAAGCACTCTTTACAACAGTACTCGATCACTTCAAAGTATTGGATGATTTATAATATAACCCTTTATAGGAATAGGATTGCTAAATGACTTTATTATGGAAAAGAACAATTACTATAAAGAAAGTGGAAAAATATATAATAGAAGTCAGAAACACATTACCCAGAGTCGATCAAACAACCGTTTGTCTCCTCAAGGTATATTGACCTAATACAAAGAGTATAATACATAAGATTTTCGCGGTTTGCCTCAGGCTCAACTACTATCCTAATAAATGGAAACTCGCTGAAATAATTATATTGTTTAAGGTTGATAAGAAGAATAGAACATCCCCAAGATTGTGAAGGCTGATTGTATTGATATTGTATATTGGAAAAGAACTAGAAAGGTACATTGTCAGTCAAATTGCATGGATGGCTATGAGATATAATATTATCAGCTCTCAGTATTACAAAGTATTGTTGAAAAGAGCCGATATTGATCTCATAGCTGCCTTCACCCATAATGCCGAGCTTGCTTTAGCAACTGGCAAAGTGGTTATATTAGTAATAATGGATGTATAAGATATCTATAATGTATTCCTTAAAAGATAGCTTTCTACAATATATAAAGAAGCAGGATTGGCCTATAATACTCTTGTAATTCGTTGATTTATTCCTGACTGAAAGATATGTGCGTGTAAGGCTTAAAGGAATCACAATACAAGATTTCCTGGTTGCATGCGGTACCCTTTAGGAATCACTACTCTCCTCTATCCTGTATACCCTCTATCTTGCTGAGCTTTTCAATCAAGATAGAGCACAGCACTTTGGATATACTGACAATATAGCTATATATTATATATCTAAGAATCTATCTACGAATACATGTATGCCTCTATCGAACCGTTCGATATATCCTATAATAGGGAGATCAGAATAAAATCTTTTTCACTCGGAAAAAGTTTGAGCTATTTATATATAAGGAAATATGAAATTATAAATCCGGTTATAAGAATAAGTCAGAATCTAATTATTATACTGATCTCTCTAAAGCTTATCAATGAAATATAACTGATCTTATACTGACTTAATATCTTTTTTGATTAATACTTAATATTTCTATAATATATTAAAATGTATATTGCGAAAACTATATGTGTTGTATTCTATATCCGATTAATAGTTTATACAGCTTATAGACCATCTGCAGTCTATCTGCGAAAAGCAATCATTATTTATATACTCCCTGTTTGCCCTTTTTGGCTTCAAAGTATAATTCAATAGGCTATACAAACAATACCCAAATGCAGGCCATATTCCGATCGACACCGGGATCAAGAAATATATCGACCTAGTCAGTAAGACGATTTATAATGCAATACGGGGAGCTTTACTTGTTTACAAGATAACCCCAATGATTACATTCCTTATAGAAGCTGATCTCCTAGCTGGAATTGTTGCACTAAAGTAAGCCAGACTGAGGTTTGTGTTCGGCTTTAGATAGTAGATGTACAATATCTACTTGTAAACCGATTGAAGTTGTATATCAAAAAGAAAGAATAAAATACAGATACTCTGAAAAGTCCCAATACAAAACTATAAAGAATGGAACGAGTAATCCCTGCCACCGAACACCCCAGACTCTTACAGCCTCACTTCTCTCTTGAGTATTACACCAATCCAACAAATAGTATAGACAAAAAGGATACCACAAAAATATTTAAGGAATAATAGGATTTAATTTCTCAAAAAGACTATTTTGTATTTTCAGACAGGTTTGAATAATATAACAAACACAGTCACTATGTGGGATATAGCTTTGAATAATATAACAAACACAGTCACTATGTGGGATATAGCTTTGCAATCTATTGTAGCAAGCAACAGATCGATAGCGGCTATAGTTGTATATACGAACAATCGCATATTTTTGACACTAAGGCGATCGGCGTGTAGCAGGGATTAGAACATCTTCTGAGCATTATTGATTGTTCCTACCAGGGATGAATATGGTTATATATTGATAGCATATTAGTAATCTGGGGAATATAAGGAAGCGCCGCTGCCTTTTTTCAATGGGCATATCACAAATGCCATCAAGCAATACAATATTACAATATTGTAATCAAGTGGTCCCCTAAGCATACTGAGATTGAGGACAACAAAGCAGTCGATCGCCTTACTAATTAGGGTACAGCTGGACTGCTTAACCCTGGCCTATTCTGTCTCTCTACAGTCAGTAGCTTCCGCTCTATCCTATATGCCAAATATCAGCACTCCGAGAATAGATAGTGGAAGGAAAAAAGAGGTCTAATCTCCGAAATATACAATACATGGAAATCGATATATAATATTTTAAAGCCGGAAAGCCTCAAGCTCCTTTGCAGGGTACTACACAGACTTATAGCGATACGGATCGGACACAGTGACTTTGCAGCTTATTACATCAGATTCAATCATGAAAATAGCACAAAGACCTGTATATATAGGATTGAGAAAAGCCTATTACACTTCTTTTAATGTTCAATCAATAATCAGATATACAGCGATTAGCCACTTGTATCAAATCGATTTTGATCCGAATGGGACACAATAGTATATATCAACCACATCCTGCAAACACAACATAGCTTTATTGATCTTTTCACTAGATCCAGATTCTATACTAGGATATGCTCAAACTACACGAAGCTATGCAAATTCCAATCTGCTCCAATACCCCGAGAATAAGCTCTCCACCCTAATCAACCTAAGACCTGCACCGACTAGCCATAAGCGCTCTGAGCGTTCTCCCAATCGATAACAATCGATCTGATCATTCGCCAACACCCGGATAGCATACAAAACAAGGCCCTCTAAAACAGGACTACAAATCCTTAGACAGAACAGCCGCAGGATCGCCATGAGCAGTACTGAGCGGGGGAATACCAGAGGCAACAAGCCCCTGATTAGCTAACATTACACTACTATGAGCGGCTGGAACACTAGCGGCCTGTAGGCCCGCTCCTTAATACATCTAGAATACCCCTTGGGAGGTCAGATATTAGATGTTAATCACTATAAATAAAATAAATAAATAAAGCAATCCGTTAACTATTTCTTAATCGAGTAACTATCGGTATCATTATAGTTTCAACAAGAAGAACACCTGTCCTAAGAGGAGAGCGGGATATTTGTAATGCGATTCAAAACTAATCCAGTGAAATTGTTAATCAATTTCTGCAGGGTATCGATAACGACATCTATTCGATTCTATTATGCCCTTTTAATAACAGCGAGGATACATTATTGACTCAACAACTTCGAGAAATAAAAGAAGAAATGACAGCTATAAGAGAAGCTTACAGAGTGGCTATAAACTGCATCTTATATACAACCATTCTAATCGAGTATAACCGACCCGTAGTTATACCGAATGCAACCCATCAGATTGCTAACCTCAATTCGGGAAAACCATTAAAGTTATAGAGATTAAAATAATATAAAGAAAAGAATATCGAGAAAACTAAGAACTTCTTTTTTCAGATAGAAATTATATTTCAAAGTGATAATGAATATTATTTCCCTATCGATATAAAGAAGATAGAATATATTATCTAATACTTTGAAAGATAGCCTCTAGCGATTTAGTGTTGATATATAAGCGAGTCGAGTTACAAAAAGATAAACTGGGAAAACTTTAGGGAGTATATGTATAACGCTATTATGAATAAAGGGATTAGATAGTAATAAGTAATTCAAAAGATTATATATATGAGATAAAGAAAAGGAGAAATTATAAATGTATTTGTAATCTACTTAGAAGGCTTTAAAGAAAATATTGAGCAGAAAGCAAAGAGTATTTGGGTCGAGAGGCTTTTAGCAGGTCTATTATTCAATATAGCCAGAAAAATCTCGGAATCTTTATAACAATCTGAATCGTGTAATGAGTTTATAAAATAAGTTTGTAGATTGGAAAATGTAGAGAAATTATTCTGAGAAAAAGATATAGAGGAGCTATAGTAACCCCGCAAATACAATTAATCATCTTTTCGATATCAAAACCCTTTTAAACACTCTTATCTAGAAAACAATCCAACCCTAACTGCTAAATCAAAGGCCTAAAAATCCAATTAACCCTTTCGAGGGGAACCCCTTAAGGCTCTGAAATATTTCGTTGAGATATTATATACAAATTGTATTCGGAATGTTATATATTATAGATACTAATAAAAGAGGCATTACGCTATAACCTGTTGGAATAATATTGTATATAAATATTATAAAGGGAGATATAGAGAATCTGATTGTCAAAGTAATTTATCTAAGATTATTTATATGAAAAACATCTAGACTTAGCAATTATAATAAGTATTCTATTAATACTAGATCTATACAAGGAAAGGCGGACAATCTTCACAATCATAGCAATCTTTAATAATAACAGCAAATCGATAGCATTTTGGTGTTTTATCAATTTAGAAGCACAAGCCAATATTATATAGCAAAGCAAGTGTATTGAATGGAACTGGATTCCTATTAAGAAAAGCATTTTCCTTGTATTAGCAAATGGTACTGCAATTGTATTATATAGGGATCACGAATTCCTTGTCGAAATAAAAGATGAAAAAAGGGAAAGGAGAATCTATACCTATAGTTTCATATCAGTGGTACTGAACCTATTACGGATAAATATTATTCTAGATCTTCCATAATTATAAATAATCAATCCCGATATCGATTGAAAGTCAATATTACTTTGATACTACTACACCTTGAGCAAACTTGAAATCATTTCTGTAAAAGAATTTTATCGGGAAATAAAAAAAGCAAAGTGGTCTTTACAATCTTCTTGGATAAGATAGTATTATGTCTAAAGATAAAAGGGGGCTGCCTGGTACTTGTATTAACCTTATATGAGATATTAGAGGAATTCCAAGAATACAAGAAAGCTTTCTTTGAAGAAGAAAGTAGCCTTTTGCCTGAATATTATTCTATGGAGTATTGCATTGATCTCAAACCTGATTTAATTTCTTTATGGGGTTTAATCTATTTCTTATCAAAAGAAGAGTTAGCAATACTACGAGACTATTTAGATGAGTATCAAAAGAAAGGGTGGATAAAAAGATCTATCAGTTTGGCAGGAGCTTCTATTATATTTATTTCAAAGAAAGGGGGAGGCTATCAATTATATATCAATTATCGAGAGCTTAATCAGATTACAAAAAAGGATCGAACTCCCTTATCTCTTATTAGTGAATCCCTAGACCGACTCCGACAAGGTGCTATATTCACTAAATTAGATCTGAGAGATACGTATTATCGTATCTGTATAAGAATAGGCAACAAGTGGAAGACGGCGTTTCGCATGTGATACAGCCAATATGAGTATAAGGTAATGCCTTTCAGTCTTACTAATACCCCTGCAACATTTCAGATATATATCAATCAAGCGCTAGCAGGGTTAGCGGATAATATATGTATAGTGTACCTCGACGATATTCTAATTTATTCCAAAGATAGAACTATACATATAGCGAATATCCAATAGGTGCTCGTATGTCTTATTGAATATAAGCTCTTTGCGAAATTAAAGAAATATGTCTTTTATATCAACGAAGTCGAATTCCTAGAATTCGTTATCTCAGCTGAGGGGGTTACAATAGAATCCGGGTATATTCAAACTATTACAAAATAGCTAACACCTAGTAGTCTGAGGGATGTACAAGTGTTTTTTGGCTTCGCAAACTTTTATCAATAGTTTATTAGAGCCTATTCGGTGGTGGCTTATGATATAACCACATTGATAAAAGGAATGCAGAAAGAAAAAACGGTAGTCGAGTTCAAGTAGACTAACAAAGTATAAAAGGTATTCGAAATATTGAAGAGAGCTTTCATATCAGCATCTATTCTCTGGCATTTCGATCTCTTATTTTGTATAATAATCGAAATCGATGCTTCGATCTTTGTATTGGATTGTGTATTGTCACAGCTTTTCTCGGAAGGGACTAAAGATGCATCAGTCCAACAGTAATATTCTATCGTATTCTATTCGAGGAAGCTAAACCTAGCGGAGTAGTGATATTTCACTCATAATCAAGAATTATTAGCGATATATACTACTTTTGTACAATAATGCTACTATGCGATAAAGAATCAATATACTGTTGTAATTAAATCGAATCACAACAGCCTCCAGTACTTCATAACAAAGAAAAGCCTGAATAATCGATAAACAAGATGAGCGAAGGTTTTGGCCGTATACGATTTCGAGATAGTATACAAAGTAGGAAAATTGAATTCCGCAAATAAGCCGTTGCACTGCCCCGATTACACTATCGATATAAAGAGTATTAATAATATATTTCTAACTCTTTAGAATAAATTGAAAAATAGATCAATAATTATGAAATTGTTTTAAAGTTTTTCTGTTAAAAAACAAAGCCTTTATATAATATTATAAACCTTTTACAAAGAAAAAGATATGGTTTACTATTCTATAAACAATCGAGTTCACTAATTAAAGCTAATTGTAAATAGTCAATACTATATTGAATAGCTTATGTTTTAGTAAAAGACAAAACAGCATTTAAGCTAATATCGGAAATAATGAGAAATGCTTTATTACAATTCCAAGCAGATAATGATTTTATAAAGAATAAAGAGTATCTGAATTAAAGACTACACTTCACTAGAATCGCCTTACCTTGATAAATAAACGCCGATGGGCTTCTTAGATATAATGGGAATGCCTACATACCATCAGATTCTGTTTTGAGAGTAGAGATCCTGGAAGCTTATCACAATAATCCTACAAAGGGATATTGGGGTATTTCTAAAACTTTAGAAATCTTGAGATCTAAATATTTCTAGTTTTCAATAAGGAAAGATATGAAAACACATATTAAAATATATATAATATATTAGCGGACTGCTATTAAAAGATATAAACCCTATAACGAGTTGCAAACCCTCCTTATACCCTATAGACCTTGGAAAGAGATAACTATAGATTTTATTATAGATCTATCCCCATCGAAATTAGATAAGAACATTTACAATACAGTTCTAATAATTATTAATAGATTTACGAAAATTACCTGATATATACCCGTTAATAAAGCGATCACTTTACCGGAACTTGCACAAATACTAATATAAAATGTATTCAAAGACTTCGAAGTACTAGAAAGTATTGTTTTGGATAGGGGATTACAATTCACAAGCAAGTTCTGAAATAGCTTCCTATTTTACTTCAGAATACAACGCAAGCTCTCTACTACATTCTACCCTCAGACCAACGGGCAAACAGAACGGCAAAACCAGAATCTGATTCACTATATCAGTTGTTATTTTAATTACCAGCAGAACGATTGGGCTTTATTATTACTATTCGCAGAGTTCATTTATAATGCTATATAGCATAATACAATAAATACAAGTTTATTCCAAACGATATACAGATTCCTATCAACATTCCACTACATCGGCAAGAACACCGATACTATAGAAAGGATACTAGCTGCATATGAGCAAATCGCCTCCCTCAATGAAGAAAGGGATAAATTAAAAGAATTGTAGCAAACAGTTATAGATCGAAAATCGAAGAATACAAAGAGTATAGTATCCTAGCAATACAACATTGGGGATAAAGTAATATTAAGCATTCGAAATATCAAGCAACTTCGATTTAAGAAGAAGTTTTCGGATAGATTTATAGATCCCTTTCGAATAATAGGTATAAAAATCAATGATTAAGTATATGAACTCAAGTTACCATTTACCTATAAGATTCACAATATTTTCTACGTTTCCTTACTGAAACCATAACATAAACGACAGGGTACTGCTGATCCATTATCACTAGAGGAAATAGATAATCACTTGGAATACAAAGTAGAGAAAATCATAATATATAGAAAGAAGGGTAGAGATGTTTAGTATCTAGTTCAATAGAAAGGCTATCAGCCAGCAGAAGATATATAAGAAGCCTCCCGCAATCTGGATAATGGGAAAGAAATATTAAAGGAATATAATAAAAAGGGGGAACTACCAATACAGAATTCGAAATAAAAAAGGAAAAAAGCTACAAAACAATAGGGTTACACTGTATACCTATAAGCGAATCACCAGCAAATCAAAGCTGTTTATAATGTTCCTTTCTTTATTGTTTCTTATTCTGATAAAAACGAGGATGTAACCCTTTACTCGCCAGTATATCGCATGCTATTGTTAAGTGTACCAACTCATTCTGATATCTCTTGAATACTTTATACTTCAATTTATGAGTATTGTAACACTTTGCCTTAGAAGAACTGCAAGAGTAGGGTACAATTTATCCTTAGAATCTACAACTACAAAATCGAAAGCAAAGTGCTCGTAAAGTACTCCTATATACTAGCTATATACATGTAATCGTATACATACACAAGCACACACATAAGCAATTACAGCTGCGATTGGATGCGATCCGTAACACTACCCCCCCTTCGAAAAAGCTTGCCCTCAAGCTTCACAATTATCTAATTCATAAACACATCAACAATCTCAATGAGGCATTGTTATTTACATTATAGCATGGCGTAGTAAACAGGCGTGTGCACAAATTTTGCTTTTTTCGCAACGAAAAGGCGCATAGGAAATGAAGGAAACCGTCCTGTAGCCTAGCAACAGCACGAAGCCTTCGAAGTATATAAATCGTTCGAATTTCCCTTTCTCTTCCAAATCTTTTTCGATTATTTACCTTCTTTGTATCCCTCGATTAATAATCAACATACCTTCCACACCATCAAGAAAACACAGCAGCAAAAACAAGTTGTTGTTAGCATAACTGAAGCAGTGGGAGGACATACGTATAGCAGTGAGTTGTTTATTTTTCTTTTGCATTTGCTTTACTGATATACTTCTTTACAACTTACAGCGAAAAGAGTGTCTGCCTTTTCTGTTGCGCAAGACAAACATCCTGTTAAGAAAGAGGAGGAGTCGAACTGCAACGGGAATAATAATAATCCTATCGGCGAGAAGGAGGATGATGAGGAAGATAGATTGGACAACGAAGATACATATAAGTAAGGCTTTCTTTTGATATCTCCGGCTTACGATCGGCTTGTCTAACAAATACAATTACAAATGCCGAAGGCAATGTGCCTGAAGGTAGGATCGATCTTCGATATACTCATTGAATGTATTCGTTCCATCATCTTCCGAAACAAAATTCAGAGGAAGAATACGATCCCTTGATCGATCGTGTTAATGATTACAAAAAGAAGTTCGCTGACAAGTTGACTGTAGCGGTATGTTATTTTCGTGATCTCGAAAATAATGGCAAGATAGTTGAGAAAGATATCCTAAAGGCTTTGTATCAAAATCAACCTGGTCGCAAATTCGATATACCTCGTTGCAAAAGCGTTGGTTTTGTTGATATCGATAAATAAAGATCTTTAAGCAAAAGGTTATCAAAAAAAATAATACCATAACAAAAACAATACATTCAAAAGAAACAACTGGGTTTATGCTAACTATATATACAATTGTATTTCCGATAAAGGAAATAGCATCTGCTATCGACTTTCTGAACAATCGTTTGGTCAATCTTGCTATCTACTTTGTCTGGCTAGCAAGCATAAATATAAGCGCTTGCCTAACAGGAATACACACAAAATATTTCTCCAATACCGATCGGCTATTACTGAATACAACAACATAACAGAGATAAATTACAACTTTGCCAATTTTTAGCAAAATTAACTCTTGAAATAACTTGATATACAGAAAAAGTTAAAGAATCGCGTTTCGAAAGAAATACTTCCTTTTATCTTTACTCGAGAAGCCGCAAAACGTCGTATAGCGGAGGTTACAGCGCGAAAAACGAATTGAAACAGCAATACCAGTTTATTATAACTCAAATGAAAGTAGAGCTTTTAACAACTCACAAACGATTGGGTGCGATTGAGCATCAGCTTGGTCTTGTTATCGTATATATTGCAACTAAGGGTTGTTTTGTTTTCGACTTATAATTGTCTTATATATACTTGTCATTACTATTGACTAAAACTCAACTAATATTTCGGTTTAAACCATTCAATCTTTGCTATTGTACCTCGCCCGATCGTAACCATTAATAATTGTAGAGGCTTTCTTTCTAACTTGATTTAAACCTACCAAACAGGGGAAAAGACTTTCTTTATTGACATTTCATTTTTGTCCAATCGCTTTCAGCCTCTCGTATGATTAGGATTTTCTTTGTTACAATAATAAATTAAAAAGTTCTTTCTATCTTTTTCATTTATACATTAATTATTATCTATGAAATCATAATCATCCTTTTCATTCTTGTAAAGACAAATCCACTCCGATAGGTATACAGGGGGTCCTGGCAGAATGGGATTTCGTAGGTAGAAATCACAGAGATGGTGCAGAGCAGTTTTTAAGTTAAAGCAGGGTACCAGGTGAGATCGTCATCAGCATTCAATTACAATACTCTATATTTAAACTATCAGCATACTTTCTTTATAACTAGAATACACTTTACTTCCTATTCAATATTACCAGTAATATTTATTGAAAGCAATAGTTCGAGGATTTGTTCGGGAAGTAGGTCGTCTATCGCTTTGCAGAGTTTGCTAAGTGGAAATACAGGATGGACTTTATAATAGGCAATAAGTTCAATTGGAAGGAATCTCCGGTCCGATCAATAATCTTGAATCTCCCTTGAGTAGAGTAATCCAGTTTTTTGGATAATTATTGTATTGGAAAGTCCCTCATATTGAGCTATATATAGTTTCCTATATCGAAATCAATTAAGCAGTAATACGAGTTAGCCAATCGAGATATCTTTTCTTGTATATGCAAGATATTTTTTTTTGCTCGATCGAATACTAGTTTATTGTATTTAGTATATTCTCTAATATCAATTATATTCAATCGTCGACAAGCATAATGAAGTTGGATTTCCAATCCCAGGATTGCAGGGTAGATAGTTATACAAAGTCTCGTATAGGGTTTGACTGCCTAGTAATTTATAAGGAAACATGAATTAAGCATAATCCATTATTGATAGGAATTCAGATTAATTATCTTGATAATAGCTTATAAAGGATTACAAATATTATTAGAGATATTGATTATAAATCTCAGTTTAACTGTTAGTTTGCAGGTGGTAAGCGGTAGATAACTTGATTTGCATTTCTAAGATATTATTGAATTCTTATTAGAATTTGGATATGAATTGAGGATTACGATTAGAGATTATAATCTCCGGGGCATTGTAGTATTTATATATATGGTATAGGTTACAAACAGGCCTGATCTCTCGAATCGATTGATTTATGATAGGGTATCGAAATAGCTTATTTGGTCAATTGATCAATAATAATGAATACATTATCATAACTATATTTATCCTTATTGAAATTACAATAATCTATGGTAACATATTGCCATGCTCGTGTAGAGATCGGAAACAGATAGAGGAAACCAGGAATGCAATCTCTTGATACAGAACTGTACTTATATTTATAACAATTCCGTATATATTGATCGATTATATCATTTATATTCTTCCAATAGTATTGATTAACCAAAAAAGTATAGGTCTTTTTAATATTAAAGTGTGTAATGAAAAATTGAATTGTGAACTTCACAAATCAAATAGATTTACAGATTTTCGGTGTCTGGTATGTAAAGTCGATTGTTGTAAAGCAAGAGTTCTTTCTTGAATATAAAATGTTTATATGATTTGGTAATCTGAATATGCAAAGCTTTTAAACTTGAATAAAATCTATTTACTTCAATGATATGATTTATAATATCGAAAAGCAATATGATTGCATATATATCAATATTACGATTATATCCAGGTCTTGTTGTAAAGATTTGTATATAATCTTTATGTTCATCTAATCATCTTTTATAAACTACTGAAAACAATTCTTCTTCTTAATACTATTCTGTTAATCCAATTTGTTAGTGTAGCGTATAAGCATATTTACAAATAGATTGTTCTTTCCAGTATGGTATATAATGATAAAGTTATAATCAGCAAGTAATTCTGTTTAATATACTTATCAAATGTTCAGCTATTTAATTGATATAAAATACTCGAGCGTTTTATAATCGGTATACACTTTGATTTGATATAGGGATCCGGCAAGTTCGGCTTTCTAATGGCCTAGGGATTTGATAATTGCAAACATTTCTTTATCATGAACTTTGTAGTTTAGCTTGATGGCAACCATCGTTTTCAAAAAGTAAGCAACTAGTAACCATTCATTGCTATACTTCTGAAATAATATGCTAGCGACTACACTATCGGATATATCGGTTTCCAGTATATAGAGTAGTATATAATTGTAATGCTGTAGGAAAGGAATGGAAATAAATCTATCTTTAAGTATATCAAATGCAATTTGACAGATTTCGTTGAAATGGAATTTGATATTTGCTTTTATGAATTCATAAAGAGGTTTTACTATTATATTGTAATCCTTGATAAATCAACAATAAAAGTTACAAAAACCTAAGAACGATTGGATACCCTTTATGGTAATAGAATAAGTCCAAGTAGCGATTACTTCAATCTTTTCTGGATTAACTTGTATACTATCTGTAAAGATAATAAAACCTAAATACTTTGTATATTTGACATTGAATTTGCATTTCTTGAGGTCTACCTGGAGACTAGCGGACTTAAATCGTTCGAGGATATACTTGATGTGTTTTTTGTATTCATTTTCGTTTTCAGAATATATAAGAATATTATTGAGATAAGCAATATAAAAGTTATCTAAATAGTCAAATAGAATATTGTTTATATATCATTGATAAGTTGTAGGGCTATTTGTTAATCCAAAAGGTAAAACTTTGTATTTGTAGAAACCATATCGAGTACAAAAGATAATATATTCTTTGGAAACTGGATTTATACAGATACAATGGAATGCTTATCGAATATCTAATTTGGTATATACCTTTGTACCAGTAAGTCATACAAGTATTTTGTCAATGAGAGATAAAAGATATCTATCTTTATATATTAAAGAATTGAGTAATCAGAAGTCTATATAGAACCTTAAGCTTCTATTCAGCTTTCTCACAAAGAAAATCGATACTGCAAATAATACTTGGCTGGGTTCTATAAATCCTTTGGTAAGATTCTCTATAATGTATTCTTTAATAATCTCAAACTATTCGAGCAATATCTTATACAGAGAATTGTAATTTGAAAGCTTTTCATCTTTTCCTTCAAATATGATTTTATAATTATACAATCGAGAGAGAAATAAAATATCGGACTTGCATTTTGGAGAACGCTCGATAATATTGCTAGTAAGCTTCGGAAATCGGAGACTCCGTTTCGATATTTGCGATAACACAATTGAAAGTAGTGATAGTTTCTGGTTTAGAACTGTTTAAGATAGTAATTACAGTGAAATTCGATAGTTATTGTCTTGACTAGAATTGTGAATCGAAATGATATTGTCAATCTCTATACATATAACTATAAAAATCTCATAATCTTTGTTCTTTTATAGGTAAATTGAAATTGAGTCGGCTTGAATATATAGATATCGAATATATCGGAGATATAAAGTAGAAGGGATTCGTAAACAAACTGAATAGAGATTTGACTAAGAATAGGTTTCTTTTTCAGATTGACTGGACCTGAGCTTCGATTGCATTTGAGATTATTATATTAGTCTTTTGAGGAGGGATAATAAATATCTCAGATATAATCGGTGCTATAATTGGTTATCCATTATCAAATCGATGGTATATCTCTTCCAATCGGCGTTTCGATTATCAGCATCTTTTTATTTCAAGTAACTGATTTCTGGGTTGTTGAAGACTATCTCTGATTAAAAGTATATTTTTTGATAAAGGAAACAATAGAAGGATACTCGAAAGGCTATTCGAAGCATTGGTTAAAACAATCGACTTAACTCGGGTTTCTGCCAACCATTTGCAATCTAGGATTACACTATATGAACTCAAATCGGTGATGAGAAATAGCAAAATAAGATTGTTGTCAAGCATCAATCGTGAAATTAAGAAAATATAAAAATAAATAATAACTTTATCTTATATACTATTATAGCTTTTGATTTCAATTAATAATTCGAATAATATAAAGCAGGATTTGAATATAGAGAATAATAATAAAAGAAGTATTTTATTAATAAAAATAAAGCTATTTGCTTCAGAATCTATAAGAGATTGAGTATTATATAACTATCCATTCTTCGAAAATATATATGGTAGGTTTTATAGAATCATTTCCTATTAGTTTTGTCAAATCAAGGAATCTTATATCCCGGATCATATTTAGAAGGAAACTTCTATCTAAATGTATTGATTTAAATATTAGTCTTGGTAATGCAAACAAACTTGACAACTTCCACTGCACTTCTTGGTTTACATCCTCCTTGGTATTCTTTTCTATATCATAGAACTCTTCGTTTTCTCCAATCTTTTGAATCTCGATTAGTAGTACTTACATTATCTATATTATAATGTAAAACTGCAATTCACTCCCAATATAAAAGCAAGTAGTATATTACAATTGAAATTGTTTTTCTAGAGATAAAGTGTTATTTGACTTAAAGGTTTTTATATAGTCAATAGAAGTGCGAGAAGGATATTGGGTGTGAAAACTGAGTAAATGGATTCGAATTACCTAATAAACAAAGAATGCTTTTAGAAATAATCACAAATCAGTATTACTAGATAGCTTTCTAAAAAATATCTTTTTAATTATTCTATAACAATTGCATTCTCGAAGCATAACTTCGAGTTTATCGATCTCAATAAGCTTGATAACTAGATTCTCAATAATATAGCATTTATTGATATAAAGACTAATAGCTTATCAAAGGAAATCGGATATTTTTTTTTCCAGATCATAAAGGAGAGTTATCGGATTGGTGATTTCCGCCTGTATAGCTAATAATCTAAACCTGCAATATTATATTAGGAAGTTTCCTTGTTAAGTATTATTAGACATAATTCAGTATTCGTATCAATTTGTATATAATCAGCTTCGACTGGGTTCTTATAAATGGCTGTGAGCTGATTGATCAATTGCTGTCTTGTCAAATAGGGAACTTGAGTATACAACGAGAACACATATCTTATACCTCTCCTTCCATCTGATCTACTATATAAGATTGCCGTTATGCTTCCAAGATAAATAAATTTTCGTAAAGTTCGAATCACTTAGTGATTAATAGCTGCCAGAAACTTGCTTTCGGCTTTATACTATCTTTGAGTTTGAATAAAAGATTGATAGACTTCGGAATATACAGACACTTTACTACAATAATAGATAAAACGAGAATAGAATGTTCAATAAATTTGTAAATCGCTCGGCAGGGCGATCGGGTTTGAGAGGGGTTTGTTATCGATACTCAAAAGGGATCATCACGAAGACTGACTTTGCGAGCAAGAGTTTTTCTTATTCTTCCTTTTTCCGATAATAGGAAATGCCTTTTCAATAGAATCAACTGAAACATTAGGAATTCGGATTCCACGATTCGTAAAGAAATCTGTATGATATTGTTATTGATATCTTGAAGATTAAGATAAATAAGTAATATTAAGATTACACTGTAGCAATTTGTCTTTGAGTTTGCAATTTCGTTCTATATAAATCCTCAAAGTTTTAAAGGTCGACACTTATTCTTCTGTGATGGGAGAGTGTATGTCGGTATGCTATCCTCGAGAGTTAATGCCTCAATTGAGGAATCGTTTCCAGACTGTTTACTTTTTCTATGTCTATAGTATTTACATTAGAAATGTAAGGACTATAACCATTGCTCCGTTGAGATTGATTGTTGTCGGCTGGGAGCACTCAGCCAGCGAAAGGGAAAGAGTGATGGAGTCCTTTTGAGATAAATAGATCGGATATAATAGTAGTACTTGTAACTCTGTATGTTAAGGGTTTTATTATCTTTGTTAAATAGATTATTCAGAATCAACCCTCTTCTTATAAATAATATCGAACGTCCTCGATATACCCAAGAAAGTATTATGATTATAAAATATTATTTGATCGGCCACTAGATGGCTGTACGATTGTATAGTGAGTTGTAGATAATGTAATACTTTGCTTTAGAAGAACTGCAAGAACAGAGTACAATTTATCCTTAGAATCTATAACTACAGAATCGGGAGCAAAGCGCTTGTAGAGTACTCCTATATACTAGCTATGTACATGTGATCGTGCACGTGCGCAAGCGCGCCACGTGAGCGATCGCAGCTGCGATTGGGTGCGATCCGTGACAAGTATCAGAATTAATATTAACTGAATCCTTATCGATACTCGACATATGGGATTATCGCTATTCCTTTTATAAAGCCTTATTTCTTATAAAGGTATGCTTTTTGACTAATATAGGAATGCTGTTATAAAGGCATTATCATATTAATATATTGAGAGGGTTTTATAGCAAGAATTAATTCTCTCACTTTATATATCGAAAAAATCTGGTATAGAAAAAAGAGTATCAAAAATAGTATTATTTATATCATTATTGTTATACTTATCCTCCTCTATTAAAGATATATCAACTTCATCCTTGTTCTCACTTTCCTTTTCCTCTACTTCTACAAAAAGCTTTACTAAGTAATCGACCCTTTATCAACTGATTATCGGCAACCCTGCTGGTGCTTATAGGATCGAATACTTTTAGGAGAATCTGTATAGGTATCAGACTCTCTAATATAAATGTTACAATTATAAAAAGAACCTTAGACTTTTATGAAATACTATAATCCCAATATCGAGAATTAGATAGAGAATCGGTATAGCAGCTGATATTGTCTTTTACTTTAAAACTATTTAAAAGCTTTATAAAAGAGAGAATAGCTTAAGGGATCGATTTTCCGATTGCAGATCGATGGGTGGAAGCTGTCGAACCCTCAGAAACACACTTCTTTATCTAAAGGGTAATAACATCGATATTGCCTTAGGAGATATAGGGAATATTGGAGTATTGAGGGATATTGGTAATCTAATGAAGAAAAGCAGTGTTATTACTATTATCGATATCATTCTCATTATTCTTATTAGAATCGAAAAAGGAATCCTTGGGGTATCTAATTCGATCTTTTTTGTGTATCAAGAAACGAATATGGGAATGGAATAAAACAATGATTTAGTATCAGTATAAAGGGGTTGACAGCCTTTTGAATCAATTATATATTTACGATACCCAAAGCCTTATCCCCTGTGGAGTAGTAGAGGACAGGGTAGGAGTGATAAGAGTGCAAAGGTGAACACTCAGGCAAGGAACTTGCCCTTATCATTCGAATTCACTGCAAACACTAGTTTCAGAATGGAATCCGGAATAGCAATATCCAATACAAACAAATTATTCTAGAATCCAGGATATCAGTAAAAAACAATTCTATAAAGGAATAAGGGGTAATCGATAATAGCTTAATAGAAATCCACAAAACACTCTATGAGATTACCTATTCGATCTAGTTTTTTTATAATAAGTAGAGATAATACCTTCACTGATTTTAGCTTTTTAATACCACTCTATTTATTTTCCCTTTTACAAAAAGATCTTTATACTCTTAATTATAGCATTCATTCCAGCGTTTCAGTACATTTTCAGTATTCTGTTCCTCTTAACTACTAACAGGAATAATTAGCCAAAAAGCTTGAGTCTGATATATGAGATTGATATCGGGAATATATTGCGGAAATACTGGTGGCAGACTTTCTTCTGAAATGGTAATAACTATAAAGAGAATTAGAATCCTTGTTGTAGTAACAGAAATCTTTAGAAACAAAGGTTGCAATATGCTTAGAGTAATAAAGATATATGGGAATAATTAGACTAACAGGACCTGCTGCAGATCGAGCTGCAATCGCTTGGGGACTGATAGGTTAAAGAGTGGCTATGATGAACAAGGATTGGAAAGATAACAGGTAAAGAATGATCTATTGAAAGGGAAAATGCACTTGGGAAAGTAAAGGGAACTTATAGGGCCTTTAATGATCTACTAACAAAAGCAATAAACATATTGGAATATTATTTATTGATTATTTATAACTTTATGGTATTCTTATTTTCTTTTGAAATATATTCCGGATATAATCACACAATACCCTCATTTTCTTGTATTACACAAAACCGATTTCGGAAGGTAAACATATACATCTCGAAATGCAATATGCAAAATGGGAGGCTCTATCATAATCAATCCGTGTAAGGGCTGGTGAGGACATGTGAGTAGCCCTGCGGGCCTACCCCGGGCCAACGTCAACCCGCGCACAATTATAAATTGTAGAATTTTCATAGTTTAGAGAAATTAATGAAAAGTCTTTGTGCTACATTACGCCTAGTTGATTCATTGCTATTATCTACTCTAACATTTAGAGTAAACCTTAGTGTTGTATAATATATCAAGAGTTTCTTATATAATAGATAGAGGGTAGTGATTCTTTATTATAATATTATTTAATTCTCGATAATCTTAATAGATACAAACTCTGCCTTTTAGCTTTATTGTTAAAAAGAATGGTATTATATTATAAGATCTTGATTCCCAAATAAATCCTTAAGAGAGATTGTTATTAATCTATTTCTGAACTACCTCGAATTCTAATAGTAATAGTGGTCGGTTTTTGAAATAAGGTGATTCTTTACCTAGTATTAATTCGATTTTATAGTTCCAAGCTTATTATAATAATAGTACCTCAGTATTTCAAAAAAGGAAAGCTAATAATTTGTCTCGAAGTCAACTAGAGAGTGTATTTTATATCTCTTTATCACTAAGATCTAATTTTCCTATTAAGAACTTTAATACATCAACCTCAAAGATTCTTCATAGATAAACCGGTTTATAGCAATCTTAAACAAAGTCATATAAGTATAATGGCATTATAAAAAATGCTTTTATCAAACTATCATATCCCTAAAGTATATCTTTATAACTTTGCTTATTTTTAGCAAAATTGTTTATAGAAATATAATCGAGCTTATATTTAAATATTATAGCCTAATCTAACTCATCCCAGGTAACTTACATTACATAAACATTATCTTATTAATAGAAAGAAACAAAGCTTGAGGCATATAATCATTGAATATCCTTTATATTTGAGCTTGTTTCGTATTCTCAAACTATTGATAATAATACCGAAAGAGATAATAATAATTCCCTCGCTGGGTTTGGTTTTCTTTATCTTTGTTTTACGATCTTGTTTATTGCTATTAGATGTATCTTCAGCTAGTTTTGTATTATTTGTATTTATATATTCATATTCCTATTATAAGTCCTTATACAATAGTGGTTTGTATTAAAGATAAATATTGCTTTAATAAGTATATCTTATTTCGTATTAGGATCTTCAGATTCATAATCACTATTAAATTCATTATTGTCCTCTACATATAATAATTAATAATCTTTTGTTTTATAAGCTTTTTAAAAAACAATTTTCAATAATAATAATATATTTAAAACCCTTTTGATCTTTGAATCAATGTTTTGAAGAGTTGAGGTATTATCAGATTGTTACTAGATTGATTTGATTATAGATACTTGAGGGCACAAGCTCTCTTTGTAATAATATTGTGTTGCATAATATTGAAAAGTAAAAGAAAGTGTTATATTCGCTTAATCTATATATATGTTAAAAGGAATAGAAGTTACCGGTGCTAAGCACGTGTAGTGATTAGTAATACGGCTACCTAAACGGGCTAGATTAGACGAACCATAGACAGGCATATTGATCCCCTCATATAATACTATGTGGAGATCAATATGCTTACACGCGTAACTATATAGACAATCTAGAGGCCTCTTCCACCCAATCTTCTAATAATATAGATTATAGTATTGTAATTATAATAAATTAAAAATAACTAATATATCAGGGGAGAGTTGTCACGGGGTGACACTAAGCCCTTTCTGTCCTGTCCTGTCCTGCTATATATGTGAGAGTAAGGTAGAACTTCCAGTTCTACCTCCTAGTCTTTTGGGCGTTTAGCTCAGCGGTAAAGCTTCTGAATACTCCCAGAGGTGATCCCGTGACATTAGGTAGAACTACCCTTGGTTATATGTGGAGCTGTGCGGGGGGCCCACTTATAGCTTACAGGCCATTGGTCTGGGGGCTAGCATATATAGATCCTGTCTGCCTGTCTGAATGCCTGAGGCATTAGAATCCAGAATCCTGAATCCTGAATCCTCCTAGTAGGTGATGGTATGGAGACCATACCTTAAGGAGGGGGGTGGTGTCACGGGGTGACACTAAGCCCTTTCTGTCCTGTCCTGTCCTGCTATATATGTGAGAGTAAGGTAGAACTTCCAGTTCTACCTCCTAGTCTTTTGGGCGTTTAGCTCAGCGGTAAAGCTTCTGAATACTCCCAGAGGTGATCCCGTGACAAGAGTTTTGTAATAAAGAATATCCAGATTTCTAAATATAATCCTATTGCTATAAATATAGTAAAGTATTTTATGATGATATCTGCTATATTGCTATCGGCTAAGCAAAGCTATTGATAATGGGGTAAGAGTTAGATATGAATTTTATATTGGTTGATAAATGATTGGTTAGTGAATGCTTTATTAAAACATTCGCTATCAATTAGACTAATTACATTAAAGAAGAAAGTGTGCATTGGAAATATAATAGTTTAGACAAATAGAGATTTGCTATTTATAGAGCTGAATTGTAATGGCTCAGTACTATCTACAGTGTGTTTTATTCATTTCTTGTTTCTTGATAACCTTTACAGCCAACTTATTGTAAAGATAATATATTTCCCGGAAACTCATATATACTGTTGAACAGTAATAGTAATATTGTACTGTTATGTGAAGAGATATTAAAAGCACTTTCCGAAGATACTAAAGAACTATTCTTGATATAGCTATAAATTATATTAAGCTATTGTTACATATAGAGCTATTATTAATAGCCATATTCCCGAAAGTCATTCTGATTGTAATTACTATTGCTTTGGTATTGTCCATCTCGACTAAATTGTTGGTTTCCTTTTCTGGTATTGCTGCGATTGTATCCTGACACTCTTTTTGGAGGTCCTGTATTGTATCCTCTAGCCACTTGTTGTGTATCGGCTTGTTTTTTTGTATTATAATCCTAAACAAAATGATCTGGTTTCTTATAGTAATAATAAAGGCCGAGACAGTGCTCCTTTTTGTATTATTATATCTTATTTTGGAATTTGATTATATCAAGCTTTATAGGGTTACTATATAGAGCAATAGCAAGTATAAAGAGGGTTGTATTGAATCAAGATTGATTATAGTTATTTTTTGATCAACCTATATTATAATAATTATTCTTCTAGCAATTCTGACTTTAAATTGTAAATTTCTTTCTCTATTTTTCAATATTATTTAATACGCAGGGGCTTGAGTTCATATAAATTATGAGTTTTAGTTTTTCAAAGACTTTTTGCTTTAAAGTAAGAATCATCTTTCGATTAGACTTATAACATTAATTGCCTAAATATTCTAATTATATATAGAATATTGTAAAGATCTGTTTCTCCAGCATCTTGAGTTTATCGAATTGAATCGCTACTTCCCGCTTAGAATCGATTATAATATAAAGGCTATCAGCTTTTTGAAAAACAAATCGACGATTGTATAAACCAAGTTATTTTATAAAATATCATTAATATCTTTTAATCATTCTTAATATGCATATCCTCTCAATAAGAAAAGCTAGATAACAAAAGTTATCTTTTTCTCAATATCAAATACAATAGCATCCAGATATCCAGTAGATTTATAATCCTTATTTCCAAGCTAAATACTTATTCTATCATATTATTACACTAGTCTTCTCTTCTTTAAAGATTTCGGGATTTTTAAAGGTTGTTGCTAAGCGTTAGCAATGAGTTGAAAATCTAAATGATATGTTGTGTAGTAATTAGAAAAGCTGGTTTTGTAATTCACATTCAATTATATTTGGATTTGTAAGTAGATTTGTACATCAGCCAGGACTATTATATTCATTGCTCAGATCTATATCTATTCTAATCTATATTATAAAGTAACTCCCAATGAATTATTAACAATACTATATAAATAATATAAATATAATTATTCGTCCTCAAAAAAACTAAGTGCTAGATTTCGAAGATCGGGGTCGGAAATACTTGAAAGTTTATTCACAAGTTATTATTATTCAGCAAAAACAATTCGAATATTTATTCTAAGATTATCAAGTATTTGAACTTCGTTTTCTGTAAACAATAAATCAAATATATCCATTATTTTAAAGGCAAAAATAAAGATAAAAACAAAAACAAAAACAAGAATAAAGATAAAGACAAAAACAAAAATAAAAACGAAAACGAAATCTCTATCAGAATATTATTATCAAGATCGGATTGCTATTGATATATAGCAATAGGATTTTTAAAAAGATAGAATATATTATTACGATGTAAGGGATAGGTATTAGATTGAATATATGATATTCTACAAAGAGGTTGAAAGTAGTACAATGTAACTTTGCCATATAATGGCAAAGATGACTAAGCATCCACTACGCTAATATACTACGCTAGTGAACCCGTGACAATTTATATATTTAACTGAGTAGATGTTTATTAATATGAGAGTATTCCCTATTCTCTTCTCCCCTAGAGAAAATAGAATAGAACAGAACAAAACAAAACAAGTCAAATATATATAGAAAGACTACCTTCTTACCTACTCACCTAGAACTCCTAATACTAGCTCAGATCCCAGATCCCTAATTCCCAATCCCTAATCTCTAATCAATGCTTACTCAATACTCACTCAACAAACCCTCTCCGAATTTCAGAACCTCGAAATCCCAAAATCCCAAAACACTGGTTCCGTCATCTCTCACTCAGTCTCGGTCTTAGAATTCTTTAGTTCTATATCCCATTACATTTATATCCCATTGTTTTCTCATACATATATATATATATACATGTATACTCCGTTTTTCCAATCCAATCCAATCCAATCCAATTCATTACACTCCTAAGATTGAAAGTAAAATTGAGATATATATAGTAATAACAATATTAATCGAATATGAGTAATAATTGAATGCCTATATAAATCGATAAATAGAATATATATCTTAATTAATGAACTTATTAGGTATTAATCAATTTATTTACTAACTCACTTGAATAGATTGATAGATTGATTGAGTATATAAATAGATTGTATGAATTATACGAAATGAATCGCAATCGTAATCAATCACTCAATCAACTAATAATGATAGCGATAATAGATTCCCATTCATCCATCCATTCATCAGATCAGATTCATCAATCGATCAGATCCATCAACCACATCCGAAAGACCAAACCCCCCCATCCCTCTCTACTAATAGATATTACCTAGGTACCTAGATAATTAACCATCCCATCCACTAAATCCAATAACTAACCTTCACTAAATCCAATAACTAACCTTCGCTAACCTTCGCACAGTATATAAGTTATAACTCAACCCAACCCAACCCAACACACTAAATTAAATCCTACGATACTTCAGAGGAATAAATAGAAATGCGGGAGGGAGGGAGGGAGGGAGAGGGGACGGACGGCTAGGAAAAAGTTTAGGAAGTTTGTATAGCTACTAGGTAGATAGTATTTTAATAAGTTTAAATGAAGGAATGAATAGAGAGATGGATTTAGATGGAGATTTATATCTATGGATATATTTAATCACTATACCTACGAGTACCTACCTATCCATCTAATAACAACCTCCTTCGTATATAGAAATTTCCGAATAAGATGAAGTTTATGCATTTAAATCGTATATAGTACACAGTATAAGTATAGTAATCATCATACACATACATACATATATTTCCCAATTTTATCGCAATTACCTAGTACTCAGATACCTATCTATCGGTACCTCCAGCTACTCGACTATCCATCCATATCTATAAACATAAACATAATTTTCCCAACCTCTCGAATCGAAATCTAAATCGAAATCTAAATCGAAATCTACTCCCTATATATCCTATTCCCCAAACCATCTAGAAATTCTAATTCCCACACTCCCTCCTATCCTCCTTCCCACGAAAAAAAATAAAAAATAAAAAATAGAAAGAATCCTATACGGAGTACCTAATTCGTGGTTCAAGATTCCCATTCATCCATTCATCCATTCATTTCGAGTATCGAGTATTGAGTAACCAACCTACTACCTATCGTAGGTATTGTGGAGATATCTTTTCCATATCCTAGATATCCTATTCTATCTCATCTCATCTCATCCTTATCGCCACTCCATCTCATCGAATCGTCAGATTGACGGTGCGGGAACAGGCACGTACTACTTTTACTCCGTAGAGGCGGGTCCTCCTTTCCTAGGGATTTTTTGGGGATCATCATTCATCGATTTGATTTGGGTTCTTGAGGAGGAGGAGGAGGATTATGTATGGGGAATAAATAGGGTTAGTAGATATTTACTAGTAGGTAGGTATCGTAGGTAGGTTTTATTTATTTTATTTTATCCTATCCTGTGCTGTGTTGTGGGTGATTGGAGGGAGTGGGAAATACGCGTCGTGATTGTGATAGGCTAGGAGATTAATAGTATAGTGTGATTTTTCCATCGCGTTTTGAATCCGAATTGGATTCGAGGGTTGGATGTTTTGTCTGGGTACCGGTACCTAGGTCCGTATCGCTTGTTTATATACCTAGGTATACGGTGTACAGTGGAAGGAGATTTGTTTTGTTTTGTTTGTTTTGATGTGGATTGATGTTGATATTATGATGATGTTATGTTGATGTAAATAACAAACACGTCGACTGAATTGGGAAGTGAAGTAAACAAACATTCGAAGTCATTCATGCGCAAATTTCTCATCTGTGGATGAATGGAACTAATGAGTTTCAAACGATCTCTTTCTTTCCGTGCAGATTTTAATATTTATGGAAAGTAGACTTATTGTTAGCAGAGTAGAGTAGAGCATGAAAAAGACCCTCTCTGTGAAAAGTACAATAATAATCGTGATGCGTGTCGGGAGTCTAAAATATACGTGGCACGAGAAGAAGCGCGGGAGAGGGATTGGAAATTCTTTCTACAGCGTGTATGCATGGAGGGGAATAAGAGTTGAAGTATTGATAGCCTCTTGGATGGATGTCATGTTTGCTTAAGTTGGGATGGATCGGATGATGGTTTATTCTTAGAATTTTGGAGGGGGATTTCACAACAGAGTTCGAAAGGTTCGAAGGTTCGAAGGTTCGAAGGTTCGACTGGGTCGGGGTTTGTGGGAAAGTGTATTGTTGTTCAATGGTCCAGTCAAGTGTGCATTTTGATCGAGGACTGACTGCTTTGGGCTGCAGTAGTCAAATTGGTCCAAGCGACTGGGTAGTAGCGGAGTAGAGTTTGTGAATGTGAATGTGAATGTGAGTGCCCTGTGAATGCCCGGGTGGATGGATGGTGGATGGAACAAGGAAGTTCTAGTCAAGACTAGAAGCAGAAGAAGGAATTTGATTGGTGCTGATTCAACCCATCTCACGTACTGCTGCTTTAATCATTTGAATGACTGGAAGACGTGAAGATGTACCGAGATGTGATCTGTGCTTGACGCGTTTTATTGGGTAAAGTTTGTTGATAAGCAAAATAAATAAACAACACAGCAATCGGCATCGGTAAGGTGTGGTATGGATGGTATGGTATGGATGGTATGGATATCATCTGTGCAGATTGCATGCTGTACCATACCATACTAGAGAGGACGAACATGAACTTCATTTTGAAACTGGGTACCTATGTATGCTGTACAGTCAACTTGAAACGACATGAAAAGTTGGAAGACTAGGAAGAATGTTATGCTGGCGGCTCAAACCCAATAGACATGGAGAGGATGGGTGAGGTGTGTCTCCTTGCTTCTTTGGGGATGGAATTTGTAACGGTTTATACGTTGTACACCGTCGAACTGAGGTATCACTGGAACACTGACTTCCATCGTCGATAGATGGGACGAAAATGGGAAGAGCTGGCGGAGTTGAAGTGGTCCATGTTTGATGTTCTTCAACACCAGCAAGCTTGGTATCAAGTACCTAGTAGTATAAGAAAAGTGTTACCTAGATGGGTAAATATCAAGTGACCCTCGGTACTAGATAGAGGATAGCAGAAAATGGTACAGTACCTATCAACTTTTGTCTTAATACGGTCCAGGATAAGCGAAAAAACGGGTAAAAGAAGAAAAATGAAAAAAGACGCGTTCGTTGAGTAAACAACTGTTTTTTCTGCCTGGAAGACTTTCCCTTTCCTCCCCAATAGAACTCCGCCCCCATTTTGTTTCCCCCATCGTTCAATATCAAGCATCCATTCATTCATCGATCCATCGTATACACTACTACTACTACACTACTACTACACTACTACTACACTACTACTACACTACTACTACACTACTACTACACTACTACTACTATAACATCTACTATATCTTACATACCATACATACCATACCACACATACCATACCATACAATCTCACTGCTTGATATACTAATAAATCCATGATTATAATACACACATACATTTAATTCTTTCACTAATTCCCCTTCACATTCAATTAATTCCTTTCATCCCGTGAGAAATCTCGAAATTAAAATTAAACGACATTTAAAAGTCTTTCCCATTTCGAGTAATATCAACCAACGTCTTCATCTCCCTCGACATCCTCCCACATACAACACGTCAATAAGAAAGACTGGTTTTCTATTGGAAAGAGAGAAAGACAGAAAGACAGAAAGACAGAAAGACAGAAAGACAGAAAGACAGAAAGACAGAAAGACAGAAAGACAGAAGACAGAAAAAACAGAAAAACAGAAAAAACAGAAAAACAGAAAAACAGAAAACCAGAGAAACAGAAACCAGAGCAAGAAAGTAAGAAAGATACCTACCTAGGCGAAACCTTCAAATTCGACATCTACATTATTACCTAGTACCCAAAAACTAGTACTAGTAATACCTATTAGGGTAGGTACTTTTGCGACAAGTCATTACCCGCCCACCCACTCATTGATTGATCTTTAAAGTCAACCAACGCCAAATTCCGAAAACCAACAGAAACATCAAAACTCGATTGATTGCAAGTCAAGTCAAGTCAAGTCAAGTCAAGTCAAATCAAGTCAAGTCAAGTCAAGTACAGTACTTCCAGTCTACTTACGGTCTCCTTACGGTCTCCCTACCGTCTACGGTCTACGGTCCACGGTCCACAATCTACAGTCGTTTCCACTGTACATTCCATTTCGCGATATCTTCTTCAAAGGGGGAAAGAAAGAAGGACATTCAAATTATGACGTGAAGACTTCCTTCTCTTTTTCTATTTCAACAAACAACTGAATATATTTCAACGTCGCAACTACCTTCTATAATATACATCCTCCTCCTCCTCCTTCTCAACTTCACCCTTCCAACTTACGATTTCGGTTTCATAAGATCTCTCCTCTCTCTCTCCTCACGCCACCACTATCCTCTTCCTACAACATTCCTCGAATTGTTTCTATTACCTGTACAGTCTACATTCCGATCGATTTCCAATAAACTACCCCATTTTGGACAACACCTGTTGATTAGATTATTTCTTTTCTCAACTTGTAGTCTATTCTGTCGAGCATTCGAAACCACCGGCAACATAAAAGAACTCTGTATTAACTGGTCCATCTCATTCAAACCCTTTTCCTTCTAGAATCGAAAGTTTGCGACAAGACGACGCGACGCCATTTCACATTAGAACGAAAAGCAAAGACATATTCACTTTCTGTAACGAATGTCGCAAGACAGATAATTTCCGAATCCAGCGCCAAAAAAAGAAGATCACTCATCTTAAATTATCAAGCCGCGACATTCCAACAGACATCATGTCGTACTCCAACAGCGGCGGAGGCACTCTCACTTTGCCATCACCCACACATGCGCACCATGTTGATGTTACCTCCGCAGTCAGATCGCTAAGACGTTCTTTATCGCGCTCGCCTTCCAAGTTCCGACTGGCCACTAAATCCCCAAGTCCATCCCCAGGATCTCCACTGTCGCCATCTCCAGTGTCACCATCCAAGCGCGCATCTTCGTACCCTGCGGTGTTCGCAGGTACAACTACACCTCACACTCCATCACCGCTCGCGGTTCCATTTCCTCCAAGCGCAAGATTGGCACTTCGATCCTCGTCCCGAGCCAAGACTGCCCCTCCTCGACAGGCTACCCGCCTACGAACCTCCCCTAGAAGTCCTATGAAGCGGGCATTGAGCCAAACAATTGATACGGGCAACGCGACTCCGACACCACTGGGTTACATGGGTGGACAAGAAAATTTTGGAGGCAGCAGTCCGGCGGAGAGAAAGGCCCTCGAGAAGCTCCCAAGAATGCATCTGAACTTGGACCCAAATGCGCCGGCCAATCAGGCATCATTGAGATTAGGCAGTGACGGAGCAAGTGATTGCGCATCCACTTCAAGTCCACTGAAGCGCAGCGATCCCGTCATGAATCTGAACAAAGCGACGCTCGGAAGTCCAGTCGCAAAGCGCAGAAGTCTTCACGGTTCTGCCAACTTTGGTCATGATTCAAATCTCTTTGAACAGGCACCAGCACCAACTTCTCCTACAAAATTCGATATCCACAGCGATTTAAACCACGAATATGAGTTATCAGCCACAGTTCTTACTTCGGAAAATACCGCATCTCCTTTCACGTCTACTCCTCGACGTTCCTCTTCTTTGCGCAAATCGACACTACTTCAAAGAAATGGCGAGAAGACTTCTTGGGGCAGAAGACATGCCGCTCAGCTTTTGGCTGCACAACAATCCGCGCAGCAACAACCTTTTGCAATTGCGAATCAGGATATTGTTAGCCCCAGTAAGCAGAAGAATCGTCCAAGATTGTCATTGGATCAATTTGTTGCACCCCTGAACCGTGATAGTTCGTTCAGCCACCAAGATAACCTTCCAAATGCTTCGATGCATATGCTTAATCAATCGCAACAACCTACTCAACACCCTTCGCATCAACCTCACCCACTCTCGCGAACCATGACAACTTCTTCCTCCAACTCGAGCATCGCCGAGGACTCACCCGTTCAGCATGTTCCCGTTAACTTTGGAGGTAGCCAAAAACCCAAGATTGATTTCTCAAAATCTTTACCTGCTGGAGCTCTAAGACCATTCAATTTGGATGCCCCTGATGACTTCTCGACTCCAAAGAATTTCAAGTCCGTCAAACCATTACCTGCTGCTTTCATGTCTACAGGTCTTATTTCAAAGGTCAACAGAAGACCCGAAGAAGTCCAGATGCTTCGTGGAAATACCAAGTCGAATGTTCCAGATACCCCATGTAAAAAGCCGAACAACATTTTCGGCACTTACCCAGCTGCCGTACCCACTAGTGCCATCGCAAAGGCTAGACAAATCCGCCATTCGTTTGGTACCACCCCCCATCTACTCCTTTCAACCCCATGGAGTACCAGCTATCGGTACCTTCGGAAAAGGCAGCGGCGTATTCGGAAGTGGTTTTGGCCAGCCAAGAGGTTTAACCAGACGAGGTAGCTTTCTGAGTATCGACGGAGATGATGGTGGATCCCCAGACTTCAAGACCGACAGCCAAACCAGCGACTTTGATTTACCACCAACTCCCACCAAACAAGCTTCAAGCTTCTCTCATTTCCAAAATGGTAGTCCCACGAGTCATCGATCGATTCCGGCCTCAACATCTGCCGTGGGTGGTTTTAGCTTAGGAAAGATACCAAGATCAAGCAGTAAGTTGAACCTCTCTACGAGTCCAGGCGAGCAGGAAGAGGGAGACAGTGACACATCCATGGATATGAACGAATCTCCAACACCTGTCACTGCCGGACTTTCTCTCAGTACTTCCATTTCTGTGCCATCCTTTTCCAGGTCCCGAGCATTGCGGGGCCTACAATCTCCTTCGCCGTTGATGGCTAAATCTCTTACTACTTCCTTTTTGAGTCCTTCAAGAAAGCCCGGTTTTGCTAAAATTAGTCACGTGGCTCCAGCCAGTCCATTGGAGCGTGTAGATTTTCTCGAGAAATTGTCGCCTTGTACTCCTCAAGACAACATGTTGTTCCCCGATCCCAGTAGCCTTTCCATCTCCAACCATAGAGATGGTCATGCTCACCTAGGTGCCAACAGCGCTCCCGTTGCTCCACCTCCCGCTACACCAACCACTGGCCGAGATTATTTTGGTAAAACCAGCACCACCCCAGTTGGTAGTTTTCCACCTCGAGATGTGGATGAGTCCCTCGTATCGCGCTTCAACAAAATCGAGTTGATCGGAACAGGAGAATTTTCTCAAGTATACAAAGTCACCCAGAGTGCGCACAAGGCTTCAACATTCATGTTTGGTGATTCGGTCGATTCCCCAATGACTGGTAGAACACCACCAACACCTACACCAGACCGTGTCTTTGCTGTCAAGAAGTCAAAGCAACCATATCAAGGTTTCAAGGATCGATCAAGAAAGCTCAAGGAAGTTGAGGTTATCAAGGCACTCGGTCAGGCTGACAATGTCATCCATTATGTCGATTTCTGGGAAGAGAAGAATCACTTGTACATTCAAACGGAGTATTGTGAAGAAGGTAGTCTTGATATATTCCTTTCTCAAAACGGTCGAAAGGGTAGAGTAGATGATTTCAGAATCTGGAAGATTTTACTTGAGATCGGACAGGCAAGTTAAATACCCATCGAACTTTGTCAATTTCAACTAACATTTAATAGGGCCTTAAACATATTCATGATTCTGGCTTCATTCATCTCGATATCAAACCCGCCAATATCATGATTACCTTTGAGGGCGTCTTGAAGATTGGTGATTTTGGCATGGCAACTTCATGGCCTGCTTCCGATGCAATTGAAGGTGAAGGAGACCGTGAATACATTGGACCTGAGATTCTCCTTGGGCAATATGACAAGCCAGCAGATGTTTTCGCTCTTGGTATGGTTATTTTCGAGATCGCCACCAACGTATACTTGCCCGACAACGGAGTTTCTTGGCAACGTCTAAGATCCGGAGACATGAGTGAAGCTCCAAGTCTTACTTGGAGTGAAGCAAGTAGCATGCCCCGTGATGCCAATGGTATCCCTATCGTCCCTAGCGATGATTCTATGACCAGCGATGACGACCTTGAAGTCGATTTCGGTTCACCAATCGCTGCCAGCCGGAAACGATTCACTTCATCCTCCAAATCATTCGCCCATGACCCAAGCAACTTGTTCGGTTCTTCTAGACGAGGTGAACTTGAAGAGGCCCCAGAATTTATGAGAGATCCTAATCATGAGTGTACACTCGATAAGCTTGTTCGATGGATGATCTCACCACGTCCTCAAGACCGACCTTTGATTCATGAAGTGCTCGAATCACCAGGCCTTCAATGGGTTAGTAATAGGCGTCGTGCTGGCGCCACTGTTTTTGAAGGAAACTGGGGACCAGCAGATGAAGTCTTAGATGATGCTGAGATGATGGACGTTTAGAATCTTTCAAGATTTTGCTGGGAGCATTCGCTGTTAACATTATCGCCAAGTACTCGCTCAATCCTGGATAGGACTTGACGGGATTTGGATTCACATCAATTTGAATTTGATTATGTGTTTACGGCGTTGGCAGGATATCAACGGCGTACCAAACGATATCTACCTCTACTTTACGACCACTACCTCTACGATTCACGATTTGCCTCCTTAGCCTTACGACCTTTACAATTCTTGTATATATTATACTTTGACACATGAGTTACCTGCTCATTTTACACATTCACGAGACCCACAGCATCTAAAACATACAACATCAAAATCAAAAAAGAAAGATAATATTTGGTGGGATCACTGATCAAGTTATTGAACGATTATCATGTCAAGATTATTATGAAAGAAAAAAGAAGGCGATTCTTATTTACTTTTTACTTGTGTCTTTTTTAACGAGCTGATAGGCAGGCATATGGATTTGTTTACAAAGATAAATAGTATCTATTCTTGCTTGCTATAAGCTTAATCAGATTTTGGTTGCTTTGTATTAACTATGTCCCTTTTAAAAGGGTTTTACCTTGTTTTTTCTCTTTTGTTTTCTACATGCCTAGGTGCTCAAATATTGGGGTGCATGAGGTTAGAAATGTTTTTTGTCTTTTAATAGGGAGTTGGAGGTATTCTACGAATTCCTAATCATATGGGAGGATGGAATGGATTGATTGATTGATTGATTGATTGATTGATTGATTGATTGATTGATTGATTGATTGATTTGATGGATGGGGAATATCTGGGGTGTTTTTGTGCTAGTCTTCAAAGATGGGATCTGAACTGGCTTGGGATGGATGGATTGGGAGGAGTTTTTCATTTGTTGATTTTTTCCTTTGTTTATTGGGGTTGGAGGTGAGGGTGGAGGCGGGAGTGGAATGAAGTGGAAGTGGAAGTGAAAGGAACAGAGATGGTGGCTTTTTAGTGTATTGGGTGAATAGATACACGTTGTATGGTAGTGGAGAATTGTAGATATAGAGAACCCTGATCCTCTGAACACAGTCTTGTGTAGATGAGGGGATGGATGAGCAACTTACTTGCTGAATGAATTGCTGGTTCAAATGAGTCTTATTTTTTGGAGCGTGTGTGTGTGTGTGTGAGAGAGAGAGAGAAATTCGGAGATCTGTTGTGATTGAGTGATTGGGTGATTGTTGCTTGTTGCTTGTAGTTAGCTGGGGTTGATGTATTGAGGTCTAGAATTAATTGAACTGAACTGGATTAGACTAGATTGAACTAGATTGAATTGACTGGATTGAATTAGATTAAACTGAACTGATAGAAAGGGAGAAAGGAAATGAGGAGAGGGGAAGGAGAATAGATGTATAAATAGAAAGTAGAGAGTAGAGAGTATTTTAGTGTTATATATTTTTTTAAAAAAAATTGGGGAGGGGGGGGGAAGAAATTGAGGGGATTGAGCTTGAGATTGAGATTGTGGAATGGGGAGTTGGAGTGGGATGAGAGAGTGAAGGTTTGGGTGAGTGAGGTGAGTGAGGTGAGTGAGGTGAGTGAGGTGAGTGAGGTGAGTGAGGTGAGTGAGGTGAGTGAGGTGAGTGAGGTGAGTGAGGTGAGTGAGGGTGAGTGAGGTGAGTGAGGTGAGTAGGTGAGTGAGGTGAGTGAGTGATGAGGTGAGTGAGGTGAGTGAGGTGAGTGAGGTGAGTGAGGTGAGTGAGGTGAGTGAGGTGAGTGAGGTGAGTGAGGTGAGTGAGGTGAGTGAGGTGAGTGAGGTGAGTGAGGTGAGTGAGGTGAGTGAGGTGAGTGAGATGGGAGATGAACTCTGAAGTGGTTTGATGATTGTAGGATATGGGAGAGGAGGGGTGGGAGAGGAGGGGTGGGAGAGGAGGAAAAGAGTAGATAAGAGGGGAATGAGGAGGTAAGAATGCGAGGATTAGGGGTGTGGGATTTATGGTTTTGGAGGTTTGGGTTTTTGGTTTTTGGTGTGAGTCTGTGAGAGGGGAAGTTGGCCTGGAAGGTGAGGGCAAGTTGAGGGCGAGTGTGAGAGGAAAATTGATGGAGATGGTGAGTGGATGGAAGAATGAATAGATTTGAGAGATTGAAAAATTGAGGGTTTGAAGGTTTGAAGGGATATAGGAGGTGGTGGAAGTGTAGAGGCATGGAACTGGAGATGGTTCGTTGATTAGATTGAGTTTAGAAGGGAATATTGAAATATGATGTAAAATAATGTCATAGTTGGATTTTAGTTTCATCTATTGCGTATGGGGTACTAGGAGTTTGGTCACTGAGGATTGAGGAAAATAAAGTATAGGGGTTTGTGGATATCAGGTAAAAAATTCGGTAGATTCAATAGAGTACTCCGTAGATAGATAGTAGATATAGTATATTATATTCAAAACAAGATATGGGATTGATTCGAAGAGGAGAAGAGAAGAGAAGAGAAGGAAAGAATAAAGAAGGTAACAGATAAGTATTGATCTTGAGATGAGAATTTAGATTTTCAAAAACGGGATTAGATTGTAAGTAGTGTAATGTGATTTGCGTTTTGTAAGAATTAGGTTAGGAATAGAGATGTGGAAAGATTGTAGTTTTAGATCTTGTGGTTGTGTTATGATTTGATATTCGAATATCGTTTAGCTGTTTAATAAACGATCGTTTTCCTATCTGGAATGATATTTTGCTAATAGGTATTATAGTGCTAGGTCCCTTTTGTAAAGTAGTTGATAGTTTGAAATGGTGTGTTTGATATAATTCGAGTGCTAGAGGAGAGGATTTGATGTGATGGTCAAATTTCAACTCATGAACAGAATCATGGATTTATTTGACCTAATATAGTTAATAATTTGATATTAAATACAATATTAGATGATTTCACTATTGCATGATCAAAATTCCTTATTTGAAACTTGATCTCCAAGTGGAACTAACGATGTAATCTAAAAAGAGGTGTTATATGATCTTTGAAATGACGGTTGATGTAGGGCAAAGTGGTTAATCGTTGTGAGCTAATATTCAATATACGATATCAGATCTTATCATCCTCTGGATCTATATATCTTTTTTGTCAATCCTATCTTCTATCCCTTGTTGAGAGTGATATAAAGCGAACTTAATTATGTGACACTGCGGCTCAGCTAGATGTATGTAGTTAATGGATTTTAGTACTATAAACTATGTGCGTATTTTCTTGTTCGATTTTTCTAAATGGTATCAATATCTTGCTACGAAGTGAGTTGTGGATATTAGGAATGATGTTTGTGTCTTTGAATACTTTTTTGGTATTTCTCTTTAGGCGAATATTAATGAGAAGAGTCGAGTTTTAATATAATATCGTTTTCTGAATAGGTACTACCTGGTAGAGTATTGAGTTGGATTTGAAGAATTAAGGGATGGATAAATATAAGGTGTAATATTCACCTGTGTAAATATTATTAATCTTGAATTCAAGGATAGAATTGAATGATTGGTATTGCAAGTGAGTACTCTTATATCCGAATCATAGAATGATGGTAATTGTGTATGACAGAAAGATGTTTTTTGGCTCATTATTTTGTATGGACGAAATACCACTGTATCCATGGATATTCCAGGTATGTGTTATTCAACCTCAAAGTTCCCAATATCAATTTAGCATTTACATTCGCTATTAGCGATCAAAAAATCAGACATTACTTCATTATCCTCTAGTCACTATCTCCCTCTCTCACATAATCCGATATAACAGATCTCCGCCAAATTTCTTTGGTCCATGCATCCCAATCTCATCGACGTCACTGCCAAAAATACCCAGCGCATCTAATCTCCAAGCATCCCACATTACATACCCCCAGCTTCTCAAACACCTTCCTGTTTGGTTCCACTTCCCATGGTCTCTTTCCCATTGTCTACGCACCCAACACCATGCTGCATTACTTCCTGACTCTTCCCATACAGATTGTTCTTTCAAACACTCTTGTATAGTTTGAATGGAGATGTCTCTTCTCGTTGCATCCTTGGTCCTTAAGAATTCCCATTCATCCAATGTCATGGACAAGAAATTGTTCACCTCGATGAAGTAGATCGCATCACTGTCTATGGCACTATATATCAAGTTCACTTTCTCCTTTCCAGTTTCCTTGCGTTTTACTCCGGCCAACAACTCAAACCCCTTGCTCATAGCCAATTCGCTCACATTTTCCCAATCAATCCAACTCTTTTCCCTGAGCCATTCACTATTTGCGGCTTCCTCGAGGGAGCGGTTCCGGTCTCCATCTATCCATTCTTGATAAATCCACACGTCTTTCCATTCCTTCGAATATTGCTTGTACAGAGCATCATATTCCCTGAGATACCAATCTCGCACGCAAATCATTTCTTCAATTTCCCATTCCTCACATCGATTCAAAAATAGGACTTGCTGCTCCTCGCATAGCTCACACAGACGTCCGCGTCGTTTCCAGTCGTGCCAGTAAATACGATTCAATCCTTGCTCTGAGAAAGGACCACTTGGATCTTGAGCGGATTTGTACGCTGAGGAATCGTGGTCTCCAAGTGAAAATAAATAGGTAAAAGCCTCTATTCGAAGAAATGCGCGTTGAATACGACAGAGCTCGCTCTTGGAAGGAGATTTTGCTGAAGGGGCTGACAAGGGGATCCGTTCTCCAGTAATTGGATGATTTCCTATCGTACTTTCAAAGAATGTCATCGTCAATTCTTGGAGTGCGGGCAACTTCCTTGAAAACCAAATCATATCATCCAGTGTGATGCCCAGCTCAGTTTTATCTAGATTTCTTCTACTCTTTAATAATTCTGATATTGTTTCTTGCGATGTGTCGTCCATTTGGTCACCCCAAACATTACCGGCTCGCAGCTGTACGTGCCGAGCTGCTCTAATCACGAACCACGCTTCTTCTAGAACTTTGCTTCCGAGTTCGTTCTCTAGTACTTGTTGGAGAATACGTTCATATTCCTCGCTGTGATAAGCGTTGTAGAGTCGTGGTGATGAGTGGGTCAGGGCATTTAGAGAGGTGACACTTGGGAGAGATCGAAGGACTTGTACTTTGAGTTCTGTGGGGAGTGCTTCGAGCTGTGATTTTGATTGTGAAGTCGACATTTTGAGAGGTGTAATTTATTATATGATGGAAACTATCTTGTGGTGTGTGTGGTGTGTTTTGTGGTTTGCGGATGGAATTGTGGAAGGTATGAGAGTAAGTGACGAGAATATTGTTTCGTGGGTAGGGATTTTCGTGACCCGATGATATGAGTAGCAATATTCCAATCCAGTGGGAAATTCTCTGACAAGTATTATCATTATATTTTTAAACATTCATTGCAAGAAACGATACTCAAACATTCCAAAGTATGAATGATCAACTTGAGGTTGACATTGATCACGTGCGCGGCAGCCTAATTTTCTTGTCCTGCTGGATCTTATCTTATATCTACACTCAGCGTAGACAATCGACTTTGACGGTTGTAAGATTAGTACATAAGACTGCGAGGAAGTGAAGCTGCGAGGTATTTCATTCACTAGTGTGTTATCATGCCTCCTGTTGCGTTCAAGACTTTTTACATCATTTATCATATATCATTCCACGATACGACGATATCAATAAAACTGGTGAACAGGATGAATTTCGAAGAACCACGGTAAGGTTACTCACCAGAATCCTTTTCCATTCCGATCAATGAACACCGCCATACTCTTCGATTTATCCTTCTATCTGTTTAGAGAACACGGCATGAGGTTCGTTCGTTCAAAAATGTCCAAATACAACGCAATCTATTATCAATCCGCTGTTTGCGGTCATGCCTGCTTAAACTTACTGCACAAATTCGTTTCACTTCACGAAATGAACATGATGACCAGTACGCCTACTCACCGAAACTTTTTGCCGCTGATTCGGATGGCAGATTCTCACGAGTGGATTAGCAGATATTTTAGCTCTACTGCTTTGAATATTTCCATACATTTGAAATCCAATCTCACCCTAAATTAAAATGGAATCCTAGTAATACAATAGCCTCCAATTTCATGGCTTTGGGCGTTGAAATACTTCCAGCATCGGGCTGAGAGTACACGAAACCACCGAAGACGACTTCATCCGAACCTCAGTACCGTTCAATGACTTATTTTGCATGATCTGAACAGACAAATCCACGCCATCTTAGAATCACTCTCGTTTCGTCGTTCCAGCTCAATGCCATCTTGAATGTCATCTCCACTACACACCTCCTGCTGCATTCGGAACCAGCCTTGACTCAATGCGACTAGTGTTGCTGTTCCGGCCATAGCGATTGATAGAGCGATTGCCATTCGGATACCCCTTATATAAGCATCTATAATTCCAGGTAATTCGTTAGGCGGAAAACTAGTCTGAACTTGAGATGCCCCTATGCTGAATATGCTGGAGGGGCTAATTGATGGATATGTATGAGGAATAATGTTGAGAAGCTCGTTTTGGAAAAGTGATTGAGCTGCCGAGACAATCAGAGCACCTCCCATTGACTGAAAGACTGTGTTATATCAAGGATATCAGCTTATAATATTCTTTGTATCTTGTTTTGTTCTTCTTATCCTTCGTTGAAGACTGTTTAGTATTCAGCTTCAATCTAATAGCTTAATAAATCCCCTCAAGATTCTGGATGAGTCTTTGAGTCTCAGGGTGTCAAAGGAGACACATTACAGACATTTCTCACCCAAAGGAATCAAGAAAGGGGGCATCGTCAAGCATTGACTAGAAAGAAGAGAGAACACTTACACAAAAGCATTGACGTAGCAGTTGCTATCTCATCTGCCTTCACAATGTTTTGTACTACAATGATGTACACGTTGAAGCAAAATCCAAGCCCAATACCTGCCAAAGCTTGGTAACCAATCCATTTGCTTGAGGAAGAATCTGGTTGTAAAGTCATCAATAATCCGCAAGAGATGGTAGTTAGTGTTCCGCCGACGATCAAGAATGGGTTAATAACGCCTATCTTGCCGACACTAATACCTGTTATAATCTGTACCAGAGCTAGGTGAAATGTTTCATTAGTAGGTCTGCTTAATATAGAGAAGGAACACATACTGAGACCCAAGATCAAAGGAAGAGTTCGAATTCTGGATCCAGTGGCATCAGCTCCCCGAATCGCTTGGAAGTAGATCGGAAGATAGTAGAGAAGGATATAGAAGCTGCCGGCGATTCTGGGAAGTCTGGTAAGCAAAAGCTGTCAATCGAATTCAAAAAATATTGAAAATTACTGACAGAAAGCAGAAAGCACAACCATTTGAAATGGTTGGGTTCCTGAAGATACTCCGTAGGAGAAGAGCTCTCTCGCCTTGATACCATTCAATGAGCCCGAAAAGTACGAGAAACAACGCAAAGCCAACAAGTGTACCAATCACATCCGAGTTACTCCATCTTTTAATGGCACCTCCCCACTGCAGAGCTAGAAGGTAGCAGACGATGGACGCAGTGATGAAAAGAAATCCTGGTATATCCATCTGCAGAAGTTTTTCCTTCAAGGTTGCCTCAGCTGGTTTGACTGCATCTGGCACTTTAAAGAGGAAGATTATAGAAGCGGCAGCGAGTGCACCGCAAGGAAGGTTAATTGTTAGAATTTCAAAGTACTATCCTTTCTTTGATTCTGCCGAAGATATTTACAGAGATTTTTAATTATTTCATCTAGCAACGTTTGCGTCAAACTGGATTACTGCTTGACTTAGCTTTCACCCACCATCGAGCCTCCATTGCTTGATCTCAAGTTCTCGTTAAATGCCCAGTCTACTACTTCTCTTTAAACAAAACAAAAATTAACATTCTTACCAAATCTAATGAAGCCAAAAACATACTCAAAACTATCGCAATACCTACAGCAGCATATCGCCAGCCGGTCAAGTAAACTATGGCAGCAGTGCCAGCAGTGCCATTGTTAATTCCTAATTGAGGTTATTTCTTTCCAAAGTCATGTTTTTAAGAATAATTATGATTGGAAGTCCAAGTAATCAAACGCTTCAGAATAGTGATATGGTCAAATGCATACTTATTTATCGTCTCACTAACAGCATGTAAGACGTTGGTTGAGCTGTCAACTTTAATTAGGGAACCAACTAAACTGAGAATTTCCATCAACATGATCCAGCACATGAAGTCGGAACGATGGATCCGTGAGATTAATCGCATTTAACGAACCAAACTAATCTCTGGAAATCTGTTGTTTCCACCGCACTCGGCGGGGTGTCAGCATGCACGAATGCCTGTCACCAACAGTTTGATGTCACTGGCATGAATTTAAGGAATTCATTTGAGAAATCAATGCTAATTATTCTATACCAATTGCAAAATGAACTCAGAACGAAAATTTGATGTTATTATCATTGGGGCAGGTAATAGCACATCCCAAATCCAAATACAAGTTTCATGTACTGACCCATTTTACGATAGGAATCTCTGGTATATACGCAGCCAAATTCTATCTAGATATACATCCACAAAGTCGTCTCGTGATTTTCGATCGAGACAAGTGTGTTGGTGGCGTTTGGAATCCTAGTAAGTCTCATGTTTGTTCCCGAGGAAAATTTCAATTCTCACTTCTGTAAGGAAGAGGATACGAATCATTCTGGACACAATGGACAGTCGGTACTGCGGAATTTTCAGACCTACCTATGACCAGACCACCCGAAGAAGATATTTACTTTGAATTCTTCAAAACGAAATATACCACCAAGTATCTTGAAGATTATGTCGACACACGTTGTTACGGCGACACAACATTCCGTGATAGAATCAAGCTCTCAACGGAAGTTCGATCAATCCTGAGAAAGGACGGTAAATGGATGATTGAAACCGTGGATGTGGTTTCTGGAGCTTCAGATACTTGGCAAACTACTAAATTGATTGTTGCTAGTGGACTCAACTCTATACCCAACATGCCCTCACTTCCAGGCAAAGAGTTATTTCAAGGCCCTATCATTCACCAAAATGATTTTGGGTCGTCCAGAGTTTTGACCTCACCAGATATCCAGAAAATAACTGTGCTAGGAGCTGGAAAGTCATCTGCCTATATGGTATACTCAGCTGTTAAAGCAGGCAAGACTGTATCATGGATCATCAAGGCTTCTGATACAAATGGTCCTGGATTTCTTCTTTCTCCGAAAGGGAAGGGTCCTTACAAGAATGCTTTCGAAGTTGGATTGACACGCATTACTGCTAAATTCGTGCCTTCCTTTCTGAATGGTGATTCATGGTGGACGTGGTTTTTGCATTCGACAAAGTATGGAGTCAAAATGATGAATGCCTTTTGGGTTGCTGTTGATAATGAAACGAGGAAAGATGCAGATTTCAATGGAAGAAAAAATCTTCAAGGCTTTGAGAAATTGAATCCTCAATCTCCGTAGGAAATTATGCACTGGGATGCGTGTTGGCAGTCTGCTAATTCAAAAATAGGATCTTTTGGCAGAATTGTACTGGTGGTTTACTGAACCAGGTCGATTTCTTCGATATCATTGCTGAAAAGGTTCGAATCTATTGTGCAGACATTACAAGTATCGAAGAACACAAGATCATTTTAAAAGACGGTGATGTAGTTCTGGCAGATGTCATACTTTGTGGTACTGGCTGGGTACCATCCCTTCAATTTTTTACCGAGGATCAAAGAATATCACTTGGTCTTCCTCACCTCCCATCTTCCGAGCGTGAAGAATATCAAGATAATTGGAAGCAGCTTACCTCTGAAGCAAATCAGAAAGTCGTCTCCAGATTTCCGCAACTTGCAAATCCACCCCCGCATTACCGTCGTCCTATCACCCATACCCCATATCGTCTTTACAAACACATCGCGCCCCTCCTTACATCAGATTCAGAAATTGACAGGAATTCCATCGTATTCATCGGTCAAGTAAGCGTAGGAGACTATTTCCCGGTCGTACAATGCCAGTCTATGTGGGCGACGGCATATCTGGATGGCAAACTAGCTCTCACGCCAAGCCAAGAACAGCAAAAAGAAGTTGCACTATTCACAGCATGGAATAGCAGAAGATACTTAAGCAGTGGAGACGAGGGAAACAATATGACGTTTGAGTTGGTAGGGTATTTTGACAGCCTTCTACAAGACTTGGGATCGAAAAGTCATCGAAGAGGTTGGTTTGAGGATTTATTTACTCCGTTTGTGGCAAGTAACTTTGCGGGATTGAAGGATGAATATTTGAAGAAGTGTGGTTGTGATGAGAGGAAAGGAGTTTGAATGTTTTTTCTTTTGAGCAATTCGAGATTTCATAAGAAACCAACCATCAGCCGCAAAGTTTGTACAGATAAATAGTTCATTTCTCTTGTTTGGGTAAGGACAACACTTTCCTTTAAAGCAGCCAAATACCATAGATTCGTTTTTTAAGAAAGATGCAACAGCAGTTTACTTATTTTATCCGTAGATTAAGATGAGATAGCTGCGTTACCTGACATGACTTCGGATACTAATTTACGATGTATCATCTAGCACGGGACTCATAACCTACTCCAAAATGCTTGTACAATAGGCAGCTCCACTTCCCATATTGCAGATGTGTGAGTGATGTTTGACAATTGTGCTAGGAGGAAGTAGGATCTCGCAGGAGTCTTCAACAACTAGAATGAGGTTGGGGAATATAAGGAAGGTGCATTGAAGCTATTAATGTTGATCCTGGAGGACACCATCTAGGATATCTTGGATCAATTGTAGGTCCTTTTCCACATCGACTTTCCACGTGCTGATTGCAAATCTGCAGGCTGGTCTCTCCCCCCATTTTGTCCCTGACACATACATTTTTCTTGTTGCATTGATTCTTTTAACCAATTCATTGTTAGTGCTGTCATCTTTTGCTCGGAATATAACGATGATATGAGTATTCTCAATCGCATTTTCATTTTCCGACTTGCCTCTCGCAAGCAGTTCGTATCCCACATGTGCATCCAAAAACTTTGAGATTCCCCTTGCTAATCTGACTTGACGAGCAAACATCTGACTCAAGCCTTCACGACCATACGCCAAAAGTACGGCGTAGACTGGCAGGGCTCTGAAACGACGTGAGTTCTCAAGACCAATATTCAGAGGCGATGGAATGCTCGATGGTCCAGATGAGAGATATGCTGCATTCGGGTTTTGAAATACAGATGACAGTGTTGATACCGACCTTGTGAAGAAAAAGCCACAATCATAAGGCTAAACAAATATTAGTCAGGAAGTCTTTAAAGGATTAGCTTAATGAATGGAGTTTGTATAGCATACCACATTAAGCATTTTATGAGCATCTCCTGTTATCGAATCTGCTAACTGAAAACCAGCGGATACGCTTCTTATAGAGGTAAATTCCGAAGTATCTGGAAGACTCTGAGCAAAAATTCCAAAGGCTAAAAAATTGTTAGCTGTAGATACAAGAAACGACCATAGTTTTTTTTAACGTACCTCCATCGACATGTAGCCAGGTGTCATAGCGATCGCAAAGTTCACGGACTTTTTGCATCTCGCGGCTTCCATCAGTTGCAAATCTTCCGGTATTGACCTCTCCAGCACTCAACGAAACTATACTAGCCACTCCATCTTTCTCTTTGGCCAACTCTTGTTCTAAAAGAAGTATGTCGATTTTCCATGGCTCGGATGGACTGGTACCAATATCCTTTACACAAGCTCTTCCAAGCCCAACAATACTTGCAGATTTGTATATAGAGCTATGAGCCATGGAAGTCAAGACCTGGATTTCTGTAATCCCAGCTTTATTACAGGCCATAAGTAATCCCAATTCTCCAACGCCTCTGCTCTCTCCCGTCTTTTCGAGCCGTCGAGAAATTATAGCTTCCCGTCCACATGCCAGTCCAAGAGTGTTTGCCCCGGTAGCACCGGTAGTGAAAGTTCTCCCATTCCAGTCATCTTCAAGATCCAACAGATCTGCAAGCATTCCCAAGGCCTTGTCCTCGACAGCAGTGCTGACGCTTTGATCTGGTAAATGCACTTGAACATTCTGATCAAAGGCGGTGACAATATTGTCAGCGACTTCTGCAATCGGGAAGACACCACCAGTGACAAACCCATAGTAGTTAGATGAAGTCTTCGGGCCATTGAAGCCGGGAGTTATATCTGATAGAAGATGTGCCGCAGTGGCTTCTTCCCCAAGCCCAACCGCGGGGAGACTTGTGACGAGGGACCGAGTAGCTACAGCAATGGCATTGGGTGCGGGTAAAGCATCATTTGAGGTATCATCAAGGAGTGTTCGAAGCTTATTATATGATGATGCAACCGAGAACGCCATAGTTAATTGAAAGATAATGGGAGGTAATAAGATGCGTTAGTGGGATTGCGCGTTGGAAATCGTGTCACATTACACGACTAAAATGCTGAAGCGAAATCATGAAGTTTATATAGTCACTGTCAACAGCAACCTATCTGATGACTTTATCAGTTGTTGATCGCAAACTCCTGCCTCAAAGTGTGCAGATTTCCATTTTAGGTCAGATTCCCAGTCGCCCCTCTTTCAGGTGGAGCAATGTAATGCCACACCTCGTGCAGCCACATTGTTGCGCCACAAAGTTAGGTTATGGAACGTCTCAACCGGTAGGTACGGCGCACATCACCCATCGTTGACATTCGTGCTTTGAGCTTGATTCTATTGCAACATCAAAACTTGGACCGGTTGACAATTGGAATAGAATTGTGTCTTACAAATTTATTGAACGGTGTTGGGCATTCACGACATTGGAATCAATTGAGGATTGTTTGAAATATTCCATTATGTGTCCTGCAACGAAACTCTGGCGCGTGCCATTCTCTTGTGTCAATGATCAAATTCCCTCAGTAACAATGAGTGACAAGAGAAAGCTACCGATATGTATCGGTAGATGAAAAGAGTCCGAGGAGTCGGAGGTAACCCTCCTCACTTTGCACAAAGGATACTTCCTCCCGCAACTAAAGTCTTGTCGGGACCTGGACTGGGTCGGAATCAAACACGAGTGGTTATACAACTCTTTATGTATGACTAGCAAGACAGAAAGCATTTAGGTCTCGGTTCCCATTGCCATGTCGTCGAGTGATGGATCTTCCTTCTCTGGCTACTCGTCCAGATATGGAGCCCAGTTGAACCCAGGCGGGTATTCGCATGATCATCAAACGAAATTGAATGCTTGTTGTTGGAAACCACTTCCTCATTTGATATCATGCATATCATTTTATTACTATTGCAAATAATCGGGAGGCTACAAGGTGCGGATAACCTTGAATACTAGTGTCGTGGTCCATTACATAAATGTTGCAGCTCCAACAATTTGTTGGTCCAGGCTGAATGCATTTATCCGTAGCTGGCACGAGTTCCGTACGCCAAGCTGCATGCAACTACAAATGAAATACCAACCAGTAGGCTGGGCTCCCATGCATCTGGCTAACGCATCCCAACACATGGATTCCGAAGGTTGAATTGACTCCCGGCATTGAGTCAGACCACTATGGCGGAATTTAGATTCGCGAATGAGATATATGAAATAGGGCTACAAAACTACCAACATGTATAACACGATTCTTGAGAACCAGCGGGCAAATCGCCATGCTGTCTTGTGTTGGCTTTGCTTTGGCCTATCATTGTAGAGAATTGAGCATGGAGAATTCAAACCAGCAGAAGCAATGCGAACTCTCAATCGGCTGCGGTGGTCATGCCTACTTGCAGGAGAAGCAAGCACGCAGCAGCCATACGAAAATTCCACAAAACTTCTCTCCGTAGAATTAAACGTACCAAATACACTTCACAAACCCGAGGATTTGGGTCCGCTCCTTTTGCATCTCTCACGATAGACCTTTTCGCCACGCACAAACATGTCGAAGTGTCAAGAACCTGGACAATGCGCTCTTTGCCCAACAGCGACTCAACCACAACATGCAGAAGATGTCGAGGCACCGCTAGGATGTAAATCTCCAGGTGCAAATATGAATGCAGACTCTCGCCGTGAGCGCCAAACACAATCACCCGAAACTCCTGAGTCCCAACGATGGGTTAGTGCGAGCCGCCTTGCTGGAATAACTCCGAGAACGCTAACTTCGTATCCAGGTCATCATCCAAATCTTTGACAAGCAGTGTTGTGGATTTTCCAGAAGAAAATGGCAGAACATATCATGGCTATCGTCCAGGAAGTACTGATGTCCAATTTGGCTTTCTTTGTCAATAGCTAACCAGCCTGCTAGCATACCACTTCCCAAATGACGTCAATGAACAAGACAGACTTGAGGCACAATTCGATATGCTAAAATGTGCTTTTTCAGGTCGCAACTTCTTCGCTCCTCTGTCTGACCCTCGGTATATTCTCGACATTGGTACCGGTACAGGTCAATGGGCAATTCAAATGGGCGATACCTTTCCAGAGGCAGAAGTCCAAGCCACTGATCTCTCTCCAATCCAGCCAGTATCTGTCCCAGAAAACGTTCATTTCTATATCGACGATGCTAGCGATGACGATTGGGTACTTCCGTCCAACCACTTTGATTATATTCATACCCGTGTGTTGCTAGGATGCTTCACGGATTTTGAAACCATCATAAAAAGAGGGTTTCACTACACGAAGCCAGGAGGCTATATGGAGAGTCAAGAAATTTTCTTCACTCCATATTGTGACGATGAATCGATGACTGAAACCTGGCCATTTCTAGAATGGATTGGGTTTGTCGAAAAAGCGGCAATCAAAGCTGGCAGATCGATGAATATTGCCAAAAACCTCAAGAGCTGGTACGAAGCAGCTGGATTTGTGGACGTGCAGGAAAAAGTGTTTAAATTGCCAGTCAACCCTTGGTCCAAAGACAAGCACTTATATAACCTTGGGAAGATGTCCGAAGAGAACTGGCTTGCATGCCTATCAAGCTTTAGCATGGCTTTGTTTTCTCGCATCTTAAATTGGAAGCAAGAACAAATCGAGGTTAGTTTCCCCGCTCAATGCCTTCCCACATGTTATTGGTTGTCTAATAGGGATGACCGACAGGTATATCTGGTGAATGTTCGAAAATCTATCCCGAATCGAAATGTTCACGCCTATAATAAGATATATGTTGTGTGGGGGAGGAAACCAGAAGAGAGCGAGAAATTTTGGAGCAGTACCTCGCAAGAGATGTCTTCCAAGGTTGATGTGGCCCAAGGTGAATCTGCAAAAAGTGTCGCTTGACGGACTTCACGATGTTTTGATCGGGATTCACAATTTTCTTAGGAGTTTGTTAGATACAAGCTACTTAACTAGTGTTTTCTGAGTTTGCGGCGGCAGTCGTGTTGATCATTGAGTGGATCTTGTGATAGTACAATTTTATTCCCGATCATCTCTCGTCTTGCTGTGGAAATCACTCTCGTGTTTATACGTCTAGCTAACTGAGATCTAAAATCTGGAGATTATCCTCCATAGAATTAGGTCACTCTCTTCATGAACATGTCCCCTACATGTCCACAAAGCAGCAAGTTCTCATCAAGAATGTGATTGTTGTAACTGTATCTCATTCATTAAATCATATCATCTCACTTATATATCATTACTATGCAATCCAATCCAGTCCAATCCATTACATCTCCAATCACAAACCCATCCACTCTATCTAACCCCCAACAACAACAAACTCACCTACCGTCGCGCCCTTCCCATCATTTTCCCAACACCCCTCTACCACCAATCTAACATACTTCCCACTCCACGCGCCACCCTCCACCACCAATCTCGTTTCATTTCCCACGACCGGAACCACACTTTCCGTATTGGAAGTCTGCGTCGTATTCCCCGGCGAATACGGGAGACTTGGAGAAATATCCTCGATATTAATTGACCATTCATTTCCATATATCTGACCCTCATCTGTAGTTTCGTTGCCAAAAAAGACAGAGGCGCGGAGGGGAGGTCGAAGACCCCAGTTAAAATAGATGCTCCAGATGGGGGATGCAGGAATGGAAGTGCTGTTTATTAGAAGGGAAGAGGATTCATTTGTGGATGGTTGCCAGGAAGTTGATGATGCGCCGTCGATCGCTGCGACCGGGAATTGTCCGGCTGAATATGGGTCGTTGGAAGTTACGGGCAAGCATTGGAGGAGATTGTTAGGGTTTGTCAATTTTTGGAAGTAGAGACGGTTGGGGATGGTGAGCGTTTGGTTTATCGCAATGCTGTAGGATGTTGTATTTGAAGCGGCAGAACCGGGTGTTCCGACGACAAAGGGAAGTGTGGTATTTTGATAAAGATCGCTGAGCTTAGTGGAAGGAAAACGAGTAATGTTTGTGTGGGTAGTGTTCATGGTAGCCGAGAGAGTTGCTCCTGCGTAGTGGAAAGTACGGACTTTGATGTGGGAGATCTGAGGAGGAAGTGAAGGGTTGAAAAAGAGAGTTGGTTGATCTGTTCGTATACCTAGATAACCAAAGGGTACAACCTGATCGGCTCCTCCGTGCCCAGTTAAGAATGGAAATGCTGGATTGGTTCCTCCATTCAATGTGACATCGTCAACAGCTTGCTCCGAAAATTGAAACCAGGGTGCTCGGAGATATGGAAGAAAACCATTCAATGTGTAAGTGTATGCAGAACATCCAGATTGAGACAAAGCGTTGGCATCAATAGCAAAAATAGAATAAGTCATAGCCGGTCCGTCAGGCGATTGCTTATTTGCATACTTTGGTCCATGTAAGTAAGATCACAATCAAGAAAAGGGTAAGAATACGTACATAATCTAAATCTAATAGTTTGTCTGCTTCGGTATAATTTTGATTGAAATCCAAGGGGTAAGTCAATAAAACCACGTCAGCCTGTTTGACAGCAACGCTATTGTTCATCGTTTGATATTCCAACGTGATGTTGGAGGCTGCAGATGGGAATTCGATATTTTGTTGTTGCTGTTGCCAAGTTGAATTAGCTTCCAAGCCCTGAGAAACTCTCAAATCGTTTGCCAATTCCAAAAGAGTCGCAGCAGAAGCTATCGTGAATGCTCCGTTATCCTTGTTGTTAGCATATTCATCCGGGTCAGTCATATTGTATATCCAATATGATTGTGTGGTTTCATTATACATCAGCAAATGCCCTGTCATAATGGCAGTACTCTCAATTATTTGCCTAGGTCCATTATCGAACCAAGTCTTATTATTTGTGATGTTGTATTCCTGCATTAAATTGAATGCGATGTCATAGTTGAGATGATATTCGTAGTCGACACAGGGACCTGTGCCCGTACAGTTTCCATATCTTCCAGTAGTCCAAGAATAAAGCGAGCTTCCGTTGGGGTAATTATTGAAAGCTGCGTTTTCCAAAGATTGGTTATGCTGCTTGATTCGGAAATTGCTGATTTGTTTGCTCCATTCTGGAAATGCTAGATTGAGTCCGGGTGCCATCCAATAATCAGCATCCCAGAATACTAGACCGGCATATGAGTCGGAATATAATCCTCCTACTGAGATGCTGTTATCATTCAACCCACTACCATCAGGTTGTAAATTTTGGAGAAGATAGTAGGTATTTGCAACTGAAGCAATGTGGAGTGCCTGAACATTGGGATCTTCTGGCAATTCTCCTGTGACTGGATCTGTAAAATCGTCGACAGAGTCTGCTGTCAAGATTTTGGCCCAAGCTGCAATGTGTTCCGCCAGAAGGGTGTTCCATCCAGACTCCTGTGCTGACCTCTGAGCTTCTCGAGCCACAGTTTCAGCATCGCTAAATTTGTCTGTCGAAGCAATTCCAACATACTTGTAGAAAACAGCAGTTTCTCCAGCTTTCAGGCTAATGTTGAAAGACTGTCCAATCGTTGTATCATTTGCAGAGCTTACGTATGCCCCACTGGCATTGGTTCTCGAGGAAGTGTCGGTGTAACTATTCGTAAAGTTGACACCAGAGACAACGAATCCCGTAATATTCGGAAGATTGTTAGGATTTACTGCTGAATAAATGGTGGTCTCATTATCATCTAATCCTTTGGAGGATAGAGTGGATCGAAGGGCACTTTGACCATCTAGCAAGTCTGTGACCTGCCCTTCGGCATCTGCGGAGGAGACAATAGTAGATTTGACGGCCACAACATTCGGTCTTTCCCTACTGAAAAATGCAGCATATGTCACATTGAAAGTAGAATTTTGGTTTGGTGACCATAAATAGTTCCATTCCGCCACACCAGTTTTGAAGGAAATTTTGGAAGTAAAATTTGATATTGAGGTGTTGCTAGCCGTTGCATCCAGGAAACTAGATCCAAAAGAGAAGATAATCCCCGTTGGATGTGGAATCCCACTAATGAATGACTCCCAGCCATACTGATTCAACCAAGGATAATTAGTTCCTTGAGGAGGGACCTGCGCTGGCTCTACATCATAGAATCCGGAAATGGTAGAGAAGGAAATTCTATCGTCGAATAATGGCCACCCATTGGAGGGTGGTATACCATTTGCATCCGTTTGGTTGACATCTTTCTCAAAGAATGGACCTACAGGATGGTTATAAATCAGAACTGATAGACGTTATTCTCAATGAGTCGCCATACCTGCTGCTGCAAGAGAAGCACCAATATATCCATTGGCAAGAGACAATCTGGATTGATATTGTCCCGGAATATATGTAGTAGTAGTCAGGGACCAATCTCTTTGATTCCAAGTTGACAATCCCGCATTTACAGAGAAGTCTGTAGTACCGAATACACTCAAAGAGAGCATCCAGATGTTTCCGAGGAAACAAAGAAGTATTGACGTTACCATTTTGAAACTCATGATGAGATATCTGGATTGTCAATTGAGGATTAATGGGAGGGTATAGATCCAGAATCCATACAGAGTAGTAGAGATGAAGTATAAGGAAGATGAGGAAATATTGAAAACGGCGACATTCAATCAAATGTATAAAAGCTTTTTTTAAACTGATGATGACGTGCCTCCAACAGTAGCAATCATTTTCCCCCTCCGCACATCGAACAAAGAGGTCTAGGAACCCGTAAAAATCGGATGACAGCCACGAAAACCAAGTTTCTAGAAGCCGTGTGCATTTTGCGGGGCTGGAGGCGGGGTAGAGGAGCCGCCTAGCCTTTTTACGTGAGATCCGGAGGTTTCATTTGTTAGCAAGCTTTCACCGTATTTGCTGACATGTAGGAAGAAAATACGACAAGACGAAGACTATTGGGTACACATGATATATCATCTCGGAAAAGAACCGTTCTTTACTGCAGTGTTCAAATTTCATTTCATGGTTTCTTAATAACTTGTTCCTAGGCCAAGAATTGTTTATTCTCCCTATAAAATTTACATTTCTCCTCTATTTACCGCCTCCCACTAATTTGTCCCCATGCATCTGGGCTATGTCTCCCATTTTGCCAACTCCCAGCATCTATCATCATACTCTCCCGACTAATTTGTCTACCAGATCCGTTGGACGTGGTCGGTGCTGCCGCTACGTTGGACATGAAGGGGTTGTTACTGCCGCCTGGTATTTGTCCATTGGGCTGTGGCATTTCCACGACTTGAGGTGCCTGTTGTTGCATCGGTTCTGGTTGTTGCTGTTGCTGAATCTGAGTAGGCGCTAATTGAGGATAATTGTAAAGATCCAAAATACTGCGCTTATCAACTAATCGTCCAGTCTGCTGTGGCATCATGGGGTAGGTTTGCTGTCGATATTGATCATATTGAGCTTGCTGGGGTTGGACTTGAGGCTGTTGGTATTGTGATTGCGGTTGCTGTTGCTGCTGGTATCCATACTGCAATTGCGACCTCGGTTGCTGTTGTTGCTGTATTTGTTGTTGTTGTATTTTGTTGTTGTGAACTTGTTGTTGTTGTATTTGTGTTGTTTTGTACTTGTTGTTGTTGTACTTGTTGTTGCTGTTGCTGCTGCTGTACTTGTTGTTGTTGACTCGCCTGGTTAAAGAAAGGATTCATTTGTTGTGGAGGATTCTGCATTCCCATGTTGTAGCTCCCGGGAGGATACTGCTGTTGTGGTGTTTGAGTGGCTGGACTTACGAATATAGGTTGCTTCATCACCGATTGTTGCATATAGGGGTTCGACTGAAGATTGGTATTTACGACTGGTTGCGGTGATGCTTGTTGCATAAATGGATTCGTATTCAAGTTATTTCGATAATTTTGCTGTAATTGAGGCTGTGGACCTGGATTTTCGTATATGACTGGAGCATAATGGTGTTGTGGTAGAGATGGAACAGGGGGTGTCATAGATTGCTGATATAATTGTTGCACTGGTGGGGGTTGAGAACCAGGCAGCCCCCCTGTGTGGTGAGGGAAAAGAGGCTGTGACGAAGATACCGACATGTTTTGAAAGGCTTGGTTGAGATTGAGTTGTGACTGTGACGGCATTAACCCGAATGGATTTGTGCTCGCAATATTTTGATATGGATTTCCTTCCATCATCTGATTTTGCCCTTGTGCCATTGAACCAGTAGATTGTGTAGATTGTGCCTGGGGAAATACTGGATTATCAAGTCTATCAAATGGGTTATTCGACGCCGATGATATAGTGGGACTGGTTGCTTGAGGTCGCTCAAATGATAGACCAGGTGGGCTAGCTGGGGTTCGCGGCCCAGAAGAATTTATAGACGATGCCGTTCTTGCACTGGAACCACCTTCGCCCAATCGAACTAGAGTTTCAATAGATTTCTCCAAATTTCCACTCAAGCCTTTTAGCACGTCCTTATTTCTCTTCTCGTCCCTGAACCCCATGTCTCGCAGTTTGGCCAACTTCGACTCGAGATCATCCGTTGCGTCAAGGGAAGTTCCGAATATTCTTGAATGCTTATTCTTTCTCGGAGGGGATGGCGCTTGGCTATAATGATCAAATTCTGCCTGCGCATCTGCATTGTCTTTTTTCGCCTTTGAGGATAGGGGGAAAATGGAAGAAGCCGATCTGAAGCCGAATTTGGTCCCATTTTTGGGAGGAAGCGGTGGAGGATGATCGTCTGAGCTCGAACTACCAGTATTATTCCGTCTCTGGGCTGGCGGTCCGTTGGCATATTTCTGTCGTATAAATCGTTCCATGGCCGAATCTGCTTCATCGGCATCGATAGGGATCGGAGGTCGAGTATTTTTAGGATTATAGATTCGATTTGACGCGACATTTCCAGTCTTCTTCATATGCTATCAAACCATTAGAAACATACCAAGATAGAATACTTGCGAACGCACATCTACTTGATCTTTCGACCATGAATCCATACTCAATGATTTAACTTTTGTGATATGTGTTCCCAGCTTTCGGTGTAAGGCCGCGCAACGCATACATAGGAATATTCCCAGCTATTCCATAGTCAGTGATTGTCAGGACATAGTTACTCCTCGTTCAAAGAGTCGTGCGCCAGTGGCCGATGATGACTTACACTCCAACTTGCCCATCCTAGATCTTTGAATTAATATATGTTCAGGCTGATATAGATCTTCGATGCTTACCTGGATTCCTCGCCTGGCAGTCTGCGCAAACATTGTTTCCTGGCAATTTCACAAGTTCTTGAAGTGCCTGCTCATTCCGCGCAAGTTGTCGCTTGCTTAAAATTCCCGACATGATATGATTGTAAGAAAGTGGTTATTAATAAAATTGTATTGGATGTAAAGTTGAAGGAGAAATGAATAGAATATGGTTGAATTGAATTGAAGTAGTTGGTTGGTCAAGGAAAGTTATCTCGACGAATTGAGAATGTACTTCTTCGGTATAATTACAGTTTTATACAAAGACATACAGTTGAATGTACACGAACTCGTAAGTTGCTTTTTCCTCCCGTCGTGAAATCGTTAAATGAGGAAAAATGGCTGATCAAGGTCGTGTTTCTTATTTAGTTTCAAGTAATGCTGGCTGCTAAAGTGGATGAAAGAAGCAGAAGTGGAGAGTTGGGAAATAAGGTATGAGATGATGAGATGAGTTATGGAGAATTGGAGAACGTATCGTATGAGAAGCTTCCGAAGAGATGGAAAGATTGGAGAAAGGAGAATAAATGACTACTTCGTACTTGGGAAGGTAGTATGGTAGATGGAGAAGAGAAACAGAACAGTGAGTGAGTTGAGAGAGTTGATTGAATGAGAGATAGTAGGTAGACCAAGAAGAAAGTCAGAGCTTCGGATGAAGTTCCTCATTTGTCAGAAATTCATAAGTTTGTCAAGAAGTGGAAATATGGAAATATGGAAATTCATTATTCTTAGATGCTGCGACTAACATGGCACTTTTTCATGTACTCCGTGAATTCTGGAGTGCCTTGTTGCCTTGTGATGTTATTATGTCATCACGGCTATCAATTCACGGCTTCTCTATGGACTACGAGACTACGAGACTACGAGACTCACTACACTACCTACCTAGTACACTCCACTCCCCAGTAGGTAAGGTACCGACTAGGTATGTATGCAGCAATAATATAAAGTCGACAAATCATCATTCGATTTGATTTCCGAAAGGATGGAAAAGCTTAAAGTAATACAGAGAGAGAGCACTTACTCCTGTCCCGTCACACTCATAAATCCTTCAATTCAAGGGCTGGAAGCTTTCTTGTTTAATTTCACAATCCATTATTACACTCTTATTGGGGCCCTTGACTACCTACCTACCTAGGGCGTACTCAAGTATATACCTGTATACTGAATGGGTAATCAGATGTATCGAAAATCAATAATTACCAGACCCGAAATTATGATTTCCGTCTGGAGAAAAAGTATGATTATTGATATGTGCTGATCATCCATCTGATTCCGGTTAGATTCATCCGCAGAATTCAAATATGCAATGCAACGGGTGAAAGTAATCTAACGGCTATGCATTCCCGTCAGCATGGTGATAAATCTCGCGAACTGACGCTTCATGAATCGAAGGCCGAGATAACGACGAAATTTTGACACTTGTGGCGCGATTATCAATATCGCCGATTTCTGATAACACGGTGCTTACCTGTAGCACCGTCCACCATAGACCCAATCGAAGAATCTACGGGAAAGGGAGGGGCGATCACATCCCCTCAGTTCTCTCAATTCCCTCGAATCTTCGTCATTTCTTAAGAATTTTCAGTCTCTGATTCACGACAGTCTCTGTCTTCTAGCATTCATATCTCTTCAGGATGGGTTCAACTTATCAACCTTTAAAGCCTAGCTTTTATCCTTCGTCGGAACCCGACTCATCCCCACAAATTCAAGAAGTCATCAAAGCACTCAATCTTATCCCACATATTGAGGGCGGCTTCTTTGCCGAAACAGATCGTGCCCCAGACGTCATTCCTTCGCCATTCGGCTCCGATAAATCCTCTACTACAGATATTGCTCCCCAAAGACCTGGCTTCGATCCCACCGTGCGAAATTCATCGACTAGTATTTTCTATCTGCTTACGCCGCATGGTCCGCAAGGTGGCTTTCATCGGAATAAGGGAAGAACGGTTCATACACTACACAGAGGCCGGGGCAGATATGTTTTGATACACGCCGATGAAGAGGGTTCGGAAAAGAGAATCGAGACATTCATTGTTGGTCAGAATGTTGCTGCTGGCGAAAAGTTACAATGGATTGTAAATGGCGGGAAATACAAGGCATCTTACCTGTTACCAGATGTTGAAGGTGGTCAAGATAGTGATGGACTGTTGATCAGCGAGACTGTTGTTCCCGGATTTGAGTATTCTGATCATGATTTTTTATCTCCTGAGGGATTGAAAGAGCTTGTGGCTTCCGAGAAAGTGGAGGAATTGAGTTGGCTGCTCAGTCCTTTGGGGAAAGGAGAGTAACGGAAAGTCTCTTTGCTCCTAGAACATACAATCACATACAAATTTTGAGAATTTCAGGAGCGGAATTGTTCGTGAATCTTGTTCCCACACTCGGTTGGTTGATTACAGACTTTCTTACTTCCTTCACATCAAGAAAACTGCTAGCTCTTGCTGCAATTTCTATGACGAAGGACGAATGAACTGGTAAAAGATGGCCTTCTTGTCCGGCGAGTGCCCATAGGAGAGCTTCTCAATCTGCTCAAACATAGTCATAATTTCCAATTCGTTACCAATATTTTCTTTCCATTCTTTTCCAGTTCATGCATCTTGCCTAGTTTCGGGTTTCCAGGTCGTCCATGGTTGTCTTATCACTCAGAAGTAAGTGTGTTTACAATTGCAGGAAAGATTGTTGGAACCATGAATTATCGAAATGCACAACACCATTTGTAATGGTCTATTCTCCTTTCATCAGTGATAAAGTCACTTCTGCTTCTCTTTTATCATGTTGATAGTGGAGGATCTGAGGACCCTTAATTCTTTCAATGTCCACAGGAAAAATTAGATCGAGGTAATTAATGATAGTAGAAATCCACCAAATTTTAATTGGCAAACTTTTAAACCTCCATATAAACAAATCATTCTCCGATTTTATACAGTATTTACGTCTTCAATCTACCAAGATCTATACCTTCACTATTTTGAACAAGTTCTTGGCAGACTTTGCCTTGCTTATCACACTTGGAACTTTGCTTACTTTCTGGATCATCATAGGGTCCCGAGGCACAGCATTTTTGCCCCGGACCTTGGCTTCACAATTGACAGCATCATCAGTATCAGTCTTTTGCAACTCTGATATCTTCCATGCTCGCACAAGCTAAAGGGAAAAGGTTACTCCCATATACATAAAGCCAGTGAATATCTGGGCATGCAGAAAATTGGTTCCATTGTTGGTTCGCAACCAAAGTGCATGGCTCGGCAAATGTGCTCGGTATGACCACCGAAACCCAGAATATAGATAGAGCAGATGGTAAGAATTGTAACCCTACAACTTCAGCGCCCACTGGAGCAATTGTAGTGATAAATGTTGCGGAAACAGCGCCACCAATCAAAGCGTAGAAGTTGAGGACCCCAATTTTTTTGGTCAAGATCCAAACTACAAGAGAAAAGATACCAGCCAAGAATGTACAAACAAGTGCGGGTGTCGATTCGTCCGAAACAATCGCTAGCGTATCCTATAACGGGTCGGCCAAGACCTCCTCCAAGATTGAACGTAGCACCAAGAATCGACCCTTGGAATATGGTAAGGCCCACTGTGTTTGCGTAGGTGGATATTGAAAAGAGAAGAGCCACATAACCCAAGACGCTCAGAGAGCCCCAGGCTAAAGTGAGTAGAAACTCTGGTCTTTTCAGGAGGCTGGTATGGAAAGCAATTTGAATAGCTCCAATTGCTTTATTCCGATATTTTATCATGATGGTGGAAAAACCACATGCAGCAGCTGATGCAATAGCAAAACTCGAAAGTCCAGCCAGTACTCTACCTCTGAAAGAGCGCTCTAGAAGCCAACGAATCAATAAGCCTTCCAATTCCTGACTCCGCCGTCCCTTATACCATTTTCAAGAGAGCGTCGACGATCAAATCATTGAGGAATCATACCCAAAAGTAGCACAAAACTGCATTCCCATCCCGAAACGAAAACACAAGCCCTGACTCAAAAATAATTACCAAATTTCAGTCGACCATGACACGCTCAATAATGCTGTGTTTTGCAATATGATTCCTATAGTTAAGATGGGTCCTCGTCCCCCATTCTCGCATAGTGATTGTGGCGATGGACGCAATGAATTGTGCCATGCATGAGAAAAGACCGCCCATAAAAGCGAAATTTAAATTGCTCACTCTGGGAAATGTATTGGTTTTCTCTTAGAAGTAATGGGGAGAAATGCTCCCTACGACTATTTATTATAACATCGAATCAGCGCATTGAATGTTTTCTGACGACAAAGAGATCTTACACTATTGATCCCCCACGTGTGGGGCATTGATCAAAAATACACACAGTGCATAGACCCAGCCGTAACCGCCGTTTGGAGGAGCTTCTATCTCGGGACGTGCTGCTGGTTGGGCTTGCTCGGGGGTCAATATCATTATTGTGTCGTTTGTTGTCCGGGATGTAAATTTCGGGTGGTGGCTTTTCTGGAAAGCCATTGGAAGGGGTGGTGGTATGGTTGTCATTTGAAGGCGCTGATATCGTGTGGCTTGAGCTATTTTTCTTCTCTGGATGCATCTTCTTTGTTCATTGCCTGTGGGTGGCTGTGTGAATATTCTCGCGATTCTAATCGAGGGAATTGCATCGAAGTTTTTGGCGAGTGTTTGTTGCATCGATCAGATACAATTTCGTGAATCTTGATGGAATAATCTGCGCTTTTGGGATATTTATACGCAATGAGATGATGAAGAGAGATAAAGTAGGGCAGGATAATAGGAGACAGCTGGCATTTAAGAACTCGCTAATGGGGGACATGACAATGATCGGGAATAATCTGATGATAGCTAGTTCACTCATAAAGAGCGTGATATTAGATCGATCCATTCTGATATATACATCAATCGCATCGAAGCAGAGAATTACAGCTCACTCTCTATTATAACACTCCTAGCCAAATACTGTATTCTAAGAACGATATCGACCAGTGCTTTTCAAAAAGAGATGCACGTTTAAAGTTACCGTTCTCGCGGTAGATCGGGGAATTAGATGGGGCAGCTTGGCGCGCTCTTTGGTATCTGTACCTGGGGATGCAGGGATGGGAATGTGATACTATAGACTTTTGGAGGGGCGGATTTGTGTCGTCAGATTTGAATTGGATGGGGTGGGATAACTTTTCGAGGAAGGTAGTTTGGGAGTGTGGTTGGTGGGGTATTTGGGGGGTAGGAAGGTGATTGGATTCTTGGGTACGATGGGGTTTGTGGGGGGAGGGGGTAGATGAGAGGTGTGTGGAAATGCTTTGTGAGGTTACTATCAGGAGGAATGGAGATGGAGAGCGATGATTTGAAGAACAACTCTTGCAGTTGAGGTCTTGATCATGGTACATGGATTTGTCTAGCTGGATTTAAAGTTACTGCTCCAGATTACACCCCTATGTAGTGATATCGGTGATGCGGCGAAAGAGATGGAGGGAGGAAACCTGCACTATTACGGCGGGTGGGAGGCAGATCACAGATTACTAACTCATAGATTGGGAAGAAAGTAACATAATATTATTGTCTTCCCTCGAGCTAAAGGGATTATACACTATAAGTATAGGGTAGGACAGGAATCATAATAGCATTGAAGAATGTCTAAAAAAAGATAGGGTTTTTTATATTTTGTTGTATTTATTGATGCAATTAAAATATACATAAATGATTATGTATATATAGCTAGATAATCAAGGTCATCCATATTAGCAATAGCTAGACTGAATCGATTATGATTTGACACCAAAGTTCATCTCAAATGTATGTTTTAAGATGAAAAGACGACCTATAATTTGTAGCAGATTGAATGACAAAAACTAGATATTCAAAATGAAAACAAAGACACAAGCGAGAGCCCAAAGCAACTCCTCTACTAAACTCACTTCAACGTCTTTTGAAACTCGCCAAGTCTCTTATACATCTCTTTCTCAAACAGCTGTTGCATCTCATGACTCTTTGGATCCCCAAAAGGCAATACGTTGCTGGCATAGAAACAAGCCAATCCCGACTCTTTATCGATACTCCACAACAAATTCGGCATACCACTCCAAGTCAAGGTACCCTTCTTATTGCTTCCGTCAACGTCTTCTTCTATGAGTAATCCGCCCAATCCAAAGTTCAATTTTCGTCCCGGTGGTTGACTAGAAAACATCCCCTGGAAGAAGTCTGCGCACACGAAACTGGCACGCAAATTCTCTACCGCTTCTTCCGAAATTTGCGGTTTGAACATTTCCGTTGTGGTAGATTTCTTGAGTAAAATTTCATCATCGCGCAGAAGAGATGTTAGGATTTTGAGATAAGAACTTGCGGAACCGGCAAGTCCCTGGCCCCCAAAACAGTCTTTTTGTTCAATGATGTATAGATTTTCATCAGTCCATTCTACTTTGCCGTTACCTTTGCCTGGAAATGCTTAGGATGGTTTGGGATTGTCTAATCCACTGCGAAAGGTCATTTTCACGAGCTTTTCTTGAACATGTGGTTTGCGGTCGCGATGGAATGTTATATCATTAATATTGAGAGGAGTGAAAATGTGGGTTTGAGCGTAGTCTTCCAATGATTGGCCGTTATTGAGACGTGTAACAAGAACAGATACCCATTCGAGACTGTAGCCATAAGTCCAGGATGTTCCGGGCTCAAACAAAAGTGGGAGAGTGATATCCTTTAACATATCGGTTTTATGGGTATGAACAGAGTCGATACCTTGAGAGGCGCGGAATCTGACGAGCTCTGGTGTGTAACTGTCGTAGCCGACTCCCGATGTGTGCGTAAGTAAATGTCTAGATGTTTTCTAGTCAATGGCTTTGATTTCGTAGATCTCTATAAATTATGGCGTCTTACCTTAAGGTGATCTTATTCTTAGCTGGTTTGAGAATAGGAATTTCCTTTCCATCTGTTCCGGTTTCAAAACCCTCAAGTATTTGAATACCCCTAAACTCTGTCAAAATGGAAGACAGATCATCGTCGAGGCCAATTTGTCCTTGTTCTACGCATCGCAAACCAGCGATAGAAGTTACTAGCTTTGTGCATGATGCCATGATGAAGGTCGAGTCAAGCTCAATTTGAGAGTTTGGGGTTGCAGGGCCAATTGCCTTTTCGTATTTGAATGTTCCTACTACCTGTTAGTTCTTCAGAGCCTTTGAGACGATAGCTATACGAAGGAAAGGAGTCTTTTACCATCGACATTACTGGCAAGAAGTACAACACCTGGGATCTCTCCAGCTGAGGTTGCAGCTTCGAATTTCTGTTCTAGACTAGCCATCGTTCAGAATCCTCTTTCCGATTTCCGATTTCTGATTTCCGTGATATGTGGTTCCCAATGGAAGAGTCAGAAAAGAAAGTGAACATGGAATGCGGCTTAAACATGTAATACCAACACCACCTGTTATATACCTGCCATCAACTACGGAATTCCGATGATTTGAAATACGAGGGATCCATGTGCAGGTGCCCAGCCTTGAGCTTTCAGATACTGTCCAATCGTGTATGGAGAGTCCAAAAAATCAGGTTTCTTCACATCGACCCCATCTTCGGACCCCAAATTCAAGGGGCAATGCATCCCAGCCGATTCACTCATATGACAATCAGATCCGTATTCTTCTCACGTGACCCTTCTTATCGACAGGTTTTAGAATCTATCCAGGCTCTATGGATTCATGGAATGCTTGATTATGCGATCAGCCTTGTTGTTCGAATCCTTCTGCACGAATCGACGGGACCGGATGGTTTAGCATTTGTCAGTACATGTCGGAGTTGGTTGGTATTGGAGTAAGCAGAAGAAGCAACGGCCGGTAAGCCCGCTCTGTCATGGTTGTGCGGGAAAAGCGGCCGTGCTAAACCGGATTCATTCAAATCCTTCCACTAGCAAAAGTCCTGTTCATACTTTGAGAAATCTAATTGGGAATTGGATCGAACCTTTCAGCTGTTATATTCGATATTACCAATGTCTCGAATAATCGCACCGCATTGCTGTGAAGGGGGATTTCAACTCCAGAGAATTCTTTCCATTCTCCTAATCGAAGGAACCTGCAGTCCTGTCGGACATAAGGTCTGAACAAGTTGTTGTTGATGATGGTCTCAATAGGAGGGAACATCTCATAAATGTTTCAGACGCGGAATCATAGGAAGCTGATGCCAGATTGAGTGATGAACAACACTCGAATCTCGGAATATCGTAGGATATCTGATTGCCGAAATACATTGTCGACCGGAATGAATTCTACGTTCCATTCGGGGCATCATCTCGCGGCAACACAAATGAATCTCTTCGTCAGAATCGGGGACGACTCATGGAAAAAAGTTAGAACTGCAGGTTTGACTCCAAATAAAGCATGTTCGTTCAATCAAAATTCAGTAGCGACGTACAGCTGTGCGGGGTAACTTTCAAGGGCCCAATTTTTTTCTATTTTTAATGTTGAGGGAGGGTCGACGTTCTATCGTCGGTGTTTATCTTATTCGTGTAGTCGACGAACTTTGAGGAATTTTGATGGGATTTGTTAGGAATTTTCCACAACATTCATGACATAAGTTGCGGAAAATTAAAACAGTATGGGTACAGCTATCTTTCAGAAGCACCTACTTCCGATGAATGAAAGAACGTGGAATTCACAGTGGACTGATATCTCTCCTGTTGCATGCAGGTGTCAGTCTGAGCAGTTGGGCGGGTTTGCGCGCCATTCAAGTGCGTTCCTACAGGTATAAGATCTCGAGGAGAACGATCCTATCTAAAATTGGCATCAGACTCATCTTGTCTTTTCACAAATCTTGGTTACTCCATGAGGGGTCAAATTTACTTGCGTGCCCGGCAGTCCACAGTTTACTGCCGAGTTTAATGATAGTGGTATTGCAGTAGCTTTGCCGAAGATCAGATCGTTCTTGCGCTCCAATTAACACTACACTCCGATGCCACTAAGTATGACCACGAATAAACAAACACCGTGGGTCGTAGAATCTGCATATATATCATCAACGAATTGTGATCGATATCGAAAGCACATGGATAATAACACCCTTGAATAAAACAGGGCCAGATTCCCACTTACCTACCTCTTTGGTGTACTGCCCGGAGAAATTATCACAGTAAGTGAGGGGAAAAGTCAATAGATCCTTGATTTATCTTTATGTATATATATATATATATACCTCTTCCATAAAATGTCGAATTCTTCAATCATTGGAATAATACTTATTCCTCTATCATGGGCTTCAAAAGTCTGTCTAGGGCTCTAGCAGTCGCGTCTTTCTTGGTCTTTCATTTAGTAGATGCTGCTACTCTCACAGTGTCCACAACTGGTGGCAATGCATCCAGCCCTATTCTTTACGGTCTCATGTTTGAGGTAAGCTGTTCAAATTCAAGCAATCAAATAGCCGGGATTGCAGTCTGGCAACGAGAAACCCTCAAGCTCGATCCAAGCATAACATTCAATTCTTTTTGCATATCCAGCTTTACATTTCAGCAATTTAATTTGTAGTCTTCTGCTTGCTACTCTTGAGAATCTCACCTACGTTGTGGAGAGAACTTTAAGCTGACTAAATTCTAGGACATCAATAACTCCGGTATATCTCCTACAGTGACTAGGTTATAGTATCTAAGCTGAAATATATAGGTGATGGCGGTATACATGGCCAGTTGTTGCGAAACAATGGATTCCAAGGAACAAATCCAGGGTTAACAGCTTATGCTGCTGTTGGTGGCACAAATCTCACAGTTGACACTGCCAATCCTCTCACTTCAGCGCTCCCGAGATCTTTGAAAGTTTCCGTTCCATCTGGAACAACTGGACAAGTTGGCTTTTCGAATGCTGGATACCTTGGTGTTCCTGTGAATGACGATGCATATTCCAACTACTTCTGGATCAAGGGTTCATACTCCGGATCAGTTACATTGTCCCTCGTCGGCGTAGCAAGCGGAACAGTATATGCCACCAAGACCATTACAGTCAATAGTGTGGCTACTTCTTTCACTTACTATGAGACTACATACCACTCCACACAGGCTCCAGATGGTAATAATGTTTGGAAATTAACATTTGATGGAGCCAAAGTCGCCGGTAGTGCGCTGAATTTTGGTCTACCTCAACTTTTTCCAGTCACATTTCACCAGCGGTATGATAAACAGAATAAATGTGAGGATTATATTGACTTTTTGCAGTTACAACGGTATCAGAAATGATGTGGGAAACTTTCTTCAGGCACTCGAGCCCTCTTTCTTCCGCTTTCCAGGTGGAAACAATTTGTAAGACAAAAGTCTCAAATGGAAAAAATTGAAATCTATAAGCTAACATTGAACAGAGAAGGTTCTTCGCCAGGTAACAGATGGAAATGGAATGAAACTATTGGTCCAGTTGAAAAGCGACCAGGAAGGCAAGGTGATTGGGGTTATCCAAACACGGATGCTTTAGGTATTTTGTCTTTTGTTCGAGTCAGCATTACTTAACTGACAATCCTCCAGGATTGATGGAATATCTTCAATTCATCTCGGATGCAGGTATGATACCAGTATTAGCCGTGTGGTCAGGTCTTTCCCTTGATGGAGGTGGAGTTGTATCCGGTGCAGCTCTTACACCCTATATTGATGATATCCTGGATGAGCTTGAATTCCTCCTTGGATCTACGTCAACGACATGGGGTGCGCTTCGTGAGTCTTACGGCCACGCTGCGCCATATGATATTCCATTCATTGAGGTTGGCAACGAGGATAATCTAAGCGCAGGTTGCGGTACATACGCCTCTCGATTTACAGATATCTACAACGCAATTCATGCTGCCTACCCTGACATCACAGTCATAGCCTCAACATCAAAAGCATCTTGTCTTCCAATTCCAATTCCAGCTGGTGTTTGGACTGATACTCATCACTACCTCTCGCCAAATGGATTTGTTTCCCTTTTCAACGAGTTCGACAATAAGCCTCGCAATGGCCCAGGAATTTTTGTTGGTGAATACGCCAGCACAACTGACAATAGTGGTGCTACTACTTATTGGTCAACAATCCAAGGCGCAGTTTCCGAAGCAGTCTATATGATTGGTATGGAACGTAACTCCGATATCGTCAAGATGGCTTCATACGCTCCTCTATTTGAGCATTTCGACATGGCCCAATGGTCACCCGATCTCGCTGGACTTAATGCCGATCCTGGATCTCTTACTGGAAGCGCAAGTTATTACGTTCAACAAATGTTCTCTGTTCATCGTGGCGAGACAATTCTTCCCGTTACTTCTGATGTTGGGTTTGGTCCCTTGTATTGGGTTGCGAGTAGTACGGCCGCTGGAACATACTACGTTAAGATCGCCAATTATGGTACTGCGACTCAAAATGTTACTGTGGATATCCCTGGCGCAACAGGTGCTAGTTCGAATGCTAAGCTGGTTTCCTTCACGGGTCCCCCAACTGCAAGTAATTACCCGTTGAAAGTGACTTTGCAGCCTGTCACAAGTACAGTTACTGGAAGTGCGGCTGGAGGGTGGACTTTTAATGTTGCTGCTTATGGTGTTGCGATTATTACTATCACTACTTAGATGCTTTTCTCGGGCTTGTGGATTGGGATGAGTCTGGGCCTATCCTTCTGGGTAGATTACTGAATACGATGTTGATTAGGGATGAAAAGTCATTTAATAGGACCCGATATCCCATTCTTCGAGTCCGGATGCAAGTTGATAATGCAAGAAATTAGACGGAGATGTTATAACACGGTAGTATCAATCAATTCACGTTTTTGAAAATGAGATAGCGATGTCAGCTTTTCGATAATATGTTGTGCAGCTTATGAAATCATTATATTTTGTTTTATAACATTAGGTCATGAAGTAGTTACTATCGTACACCCTAGCCAAATCAAGAGGGCCACTCCCACAAGTTCCTGAACCTTGAACCTTCTCTCAAGCTGACTATCTCAAAGCCCGCATCTACGTACCTTTATCTCAAGTATCAACGAAAAAGCCGCAAACATTCAATCTCATATTCGAGCTCACGTCTTCCCACTCTATCGTCCATAAGCCGTAACAAGACGATCCGAAATATACTGAATCTCCGCCGCCCGATAATAATCCGGCTCCACATACGCCAAACTCGTGGCATTAACATCGAAGACAAAATTCTTCGGATCATCAAGTGTATACTTTGGCCAGGAGACATTGCTCGATTTCCCCGTATTCGGATCACCGTTGACGATAAAACTAATCCACATGCCACTCATCATGACAGCCAACTCATCGAACGTCTCCGGCTCGCCCTCAAACGGATTTTGCGAAACGACATTCTCGTAGCCTATACCGCCAGTATTGTTGAAAACAAACGCTACCTCTTGGAAATGGGTAGCGCCGAATGAGAGTTTAACCCCATTCACCAACACATTCCAGCGATAGGAAAAACTGCTCACGTTGTACTTTGCCCATGATTGTGTCATGAGTCGTCGAGGCGCATGTTGTTGTAAATCTCCTGCGTAAGCCGCTGATCGTTTCCACTGTACGCCCAGGGATGCTTCGCTAGGCGATGGGCGGCCCACCAGCGCGGCTGGGATACCGACCGCTGGGATATCGGGATACAATGCTGCGATTGTGTTTGTAGTGGCGTTATCGAGACCCGATGACTGAACCATACTTAAAAACTGAGCAGTTGTGTTGATACCCTTCGTAGCATACTGAGTTCCCTCATCAAAGTTTCTACCGGTGAGGAGAGGTACTTTGACGAATTCTCCAGCGAGGAGTTGGGCGGTAGCGGATTTCTGCACAAAGTCGTTGTCGATCTGGATACCCCAGCTTGCGGATGCTGTTACGGAGCTATTAAATATCGCGCTAAGCTGTTCCGCAGGAACAGTACGCAGACAATCGAGCGTATCACTCGCATTAGAGCATCCCGCTGCGATAGTGATATTGTTGTAAACCGGTTGCCAAGCTTCAACACTCAGACGTTTAGCCGCGACTGGACTTCCACTCTGCGTAATAGCACCTCTGAATAATCCATCATCTCTTCCGCCATAAGCGATAAGTTGCAGACTGACACCTGTCGCACCGGCACTTTCTCCCCAAAGCGTAACTTTCTTCTTATCGCCACCGAAAAATCCAATATTCTCTTGCACCCAGTGAAGCGCCAATCTCTGATCTCTGAATCCTATATTTGCACTTCCTGCATCGAGGACTTCCTGTCCAAATAGGAATCCCCAACCCGAAACTCGGTATTGAATACTCACAGCAATAATTGGAGTTTCAGCTTCCACTGATTGTGCAACAATAAATGAAAGATTGTATCGTGGATCCATGGCTCCACCTGCGGTATTACCGCCTCCATGAATCCAGACTGCTACGGGCAGATTCGCATCTGGAGAGATGCCACTAGGACGCACGACGTTTAATGTTAAGCAATCCTCTGAAATGATGTTTCCCAACACCCAGTTATCAGAACTGTAGCCGATGCACTCAGGGGAATACTCCGTGGCATTACGCGGAGTATCCCATGTGGTATTGAGAGATTGAGGAGGATTGAAACGGAGCGCCCCGACGGGTGGCTGAGCGAAGGGGATACCTAGGAAAATATCTTCGTCATATGTTGGAAGATAGGTACCATAGTATGTACCGTTTAAAACACTAACTGTTGGAGATGATGTATTGTTGACACCTCGTGGTGCACTCGCTGCGACAGTTCCGATTGCGACTAATGGCAAGGAAAGAAGGAGCTTGGCAAAGATAGGATTGAACATCTTGCCGGGATATCGCGGGACTAAAAGCCCTTTATAAGATGAAAAATCGTTTCGTCAAATGCAAATGGAGAACAACCAAAAATATCTACTTCAGACGCAATGGAACAGACTAGATATCGAGAAGCTGACGGCCAAAGTAAAGTAAGCACACATACATATCAGTCAGAACAAAACGAAAGCAAAAAGAGGGGAGAGGCAAAATCATGAGTGCTCTCCACCCATTTTATACTCGAGTACCTATCCCAATCCAATTTCATCATGACCCCAAGATTCCCCGCCCCGAAAATTCTACTAGGATTATCCGTACCCCGCAATACGGGGCGTCCCACTCCCGAAGAGCACGCGACGAAGAAGACTTCTTCCCAACCCAGGTTCTTGGGCCTTTGAATACATGAATTCATACCTTGCTTGCCAACCCAATCCCAAATCAATCTTTAAGCGACCCGAAATTTGACCGGCTCGGCTTTGCTAAGCTTTCTCTCAATCATGTACTTCATCCGAACGCAAGAAATGTGGATGTGAAATGCTCATGATTCGTGAAGGGGCAGTCGGGCCCCGAATGCTTTTGGTTGTCGAAATTCGGTTTAAAAGATTGAATGATTCCAAGAAAGTTACTTCCATTAAGCATTAAATATACGAGTCCATAACACCGCCATTTCGCGTGGGGCCAGAACAAAAAGCAAAGTGACATTCATCGACAAAGACCTCGGGAGCTAAAGCAAATGCAATAAATGCAATCAATGCATCAAAATCAAACATGACAACTCATGATGGAAATGACCGCCTACCAAGTAAATCATCAGCTTTCAACAATATACCGCCACTTCACAAATCTCTTCGACTGAAAATTAAGTTCCCCCACCCCCCGAAAATCAAAGTCCCGGAATGTCAAAACCAGGAGCATTGGGCCAATTCCCCAAATGTGCTGGATCCCCACCAATTCTTACCCATGCCCCAACAGACGGAGTGGGTCCATCGAGGACAAATACCATATACCAGCCTGGCGGACAAATATGTGCGTTTGGAGGCGCAGTAATTGTGCAAGTATTATTAAATCCACAGGCCAATTGAGGAAAGAGTGTTCGTTGACCCATAGAATTACCATGCGTACTTACAACGGAGCCAAGAATGGAAAAGTTGAGGTTTGCCGTCGAGGTAAAGTTGGACGTAATAGTGAAAGGAACAATTTGCGAATAGGACCAATCCGTGTTGTTCATATAAAAAGTCGGACGAGGAAGACCGGAGAGAAGATAAGGAGGCGTGAATACTTCAACTCGATATTCTTCTGGATGAACATTGTCTTGTGGATCAGATCCAGATACCATCACTCGTCCATCGAGAAGAAGAATTGCTTCAGAATGGTAAAGACGGGCGACGGATGTATTGGCCATTACACTCATGCGTGAGTTTATGGGCAGGCGGGGGTCGTATAGAACAGCGTTGAAGTTAGGATCAGATCCGAGTCCAAATCCAGCGAAACCATGATGTGCGCCATTCAGGATGAGTGTTGTACCATCTGGAAGAGAAGCCAAACATGGCATTACACGGCGCGATGGCTAGAACATGTCAGTCAATCGCTGCGAAATCACTACAATAATTGTCTTGAGCTCGAGATTGTCGGAAACGCTTGCTACTCTTCATGTGCTCGTGGGACCAACTTCCTATTTAGGGAAGACTAGTAGCACACCTGGCAAGCATTTCAGTTATACCCATTAAATGGCAAAATTGATCGTAGGGCAAAAGAAATCAAGAGCCTCACCATTCTTTCAATCAGCCAAGTAGCATTCTTAGCTTCAGGTTGCATAGAAACACAATTATCTATGGCGAAGCCGCCCCCAGGTGTGGAACCGCCACAAATGAGCACTCCGATGGGATCTGTGTAAGGGTAAACCTGAGGTAGTAAAACCATGGCCCCCTCGAGAGGATAGTTTCGTCCGCCATTCGGATCATTTACAGCACCCGGAATGTTGGGCAGTGTCTTGATAGTCTCAAATGTGACTTCATCAAGAATTCTTGCTTCATTATAGTATGCAACAAAAATACCGGATGGGATAACGGCGAGGAATGGATATAGATTATTGGGGTCTGTACGAGCAAGAAAATCTAGATTGAGAACCGGGGCGCCTGTTGGAGGGAGTAACTCTAAGCTTGGAGATGCAGGGGCATTCGATCCTTCTTCGCCACCGACGATCAAAATTGAGCCGTTTGCCTTGTAATAGTGTTAGTAAATGCTATTTAAAAATCTGGAGATGGTTATACGAACCATAATCATTGCCGTGGGGTACCACCGAGCGACGAGAAGGCGCACCTCGTTCACATTTTCCTGCCAATCATTGGTTCCCCAGACATTAGGGGATCCATCCGGCCAGTAAAGTCGTACACCGTATGTTGATTCGCCGGACCACTAAGACTCATGAATATCAGCATCATAATCTTAGTGTCAGGATTGACGCAAATCATAAATGTGTGACAAGCTGAGCTGAGATCTTGAGATATTACACAGGGGGCCACCAAAATTCGTGAATTAATGGGAAGAATGTATGCTCTTACCCCTCCCACATCTATATGTCTCCCAGCAATATCCGGAAGAATAAGTCCTGCGGAGCAGAAGACATCAGTTTCAACATGCATTGGTCTCCATGCCAGTGTAAAATTATCGATTGCTGAGAGATCTAACTCATATGCGCCTGTCGAGTTTGGCTCGCCCGTCCCGAACTTTTCAACGAATGTCACCTTGCCAGTAATCATTTGGGAGGTCATTAATGGTATGCACACACCGCCTATTAGCAATGAGTGTTCACCAGCATTGGGGCCCTCTGGAAATGACCAATTGTAGAGCGCCGGTCCATCCCACGAGTAATAAGATAAGCGACTGTCTCCGCCGCATATAGTAGAGGAATTACCAGAGCAGACAACTTGGCAGTTAGATTCACTAATCAATGATGCTCCAGCCGTTATGATATTCTCCACGTCTCCACAAACTGAAGATTCTGTCAATTTACGTGGTATTTGGGAAAAGCAATCATGACTTACAGCATTGGGAGCCGTACTCGAGGCCAGCTGCATTATAGCCGAATGCTTGACACTGCGAAAGACAATTCGTTGCGGTATTATTTGAAGTGATCATTTGATAGGGGAATGTTCTAATGCCTCCTATATTATCTCTAAAATTTTACTCTATCAGCCTGCATGAAATCGGATAGCTCTTAAGAGGCAACTGACTCGAGGCACCCTTTATAGTTCCAATCACCAGGTAAATCCCTTTGCTGAACAGTCGCAGGTTGAGATGTTTGTACACTGCCAAAGGAGTAGAGGGACAATCTATTTCCAGCACCGCAAATTTCGCTTGAATTACCACTGCACGGCATGTTACAGTCAGCAGGTGAGGTTGCAAGAACACCTCCATTTCTGACAAAATTATCACAAAAACATTCAGAGCTATACTCCATGCCTGCGACAATATAATTTAGTCCGGAGCATGTCGCAACACAAGATTCGACAGTAAGGTTCTGATTATCAGGTTGCTGATACGTCAGAACACGACCTTGTGCTCCATCAACCCAGCAGCCACTGTAAACCCATCCAGTAGGGAGATCTGTCACACCCGTGGACAAGCTTGAAGGAGGAGCGGTAGAGCTTAGAGTGTTATTTAGTAAGTACACGGTCAATCTTCCGGAAGCACCGCAGAATTCGGAAACTATTCCCCGCACAAGGGAAGTTACAGTCTGTATTTGGAGCTGACACAGAGCCAGCGGAAAAGGCATTGCCACAATAGCCTGTTTTTTCTTGGTTAGTTCAAATTGTTGAAATTTTTGGAACGGTGACTAACATTCTCGTCCGTATTCGGTTCCAAAATAGGTGTAACCAATGCAGCTTGCTTCACATGACTCCAGTGTCATGTTTCCAGCATCAGAAGCCTTGGAGGCAAGTGCTCGAGCGCTTGTAGCTTCAGTCTGGCACCCAAAGTAGGTATATACACCAAGTGTTTGTTGAATTGATGGGGAACCCGTGGAAGAAGGTGCTGTTCCAGTCGTGGTAGCAGTAAATGGCGCGGTAACAATAACCGTATTGTTAAAATCATATACATCAAGTCGATTGGTCCCACCACAAAACTCTGAAGAGTTGCCTGCGCATAATGTAGAACAACCGCTAACGCCCTCCGGTGCGAGAGCTCCTCCGTTAGACAATTGATTTCCACACCCTAAGAAATGGTGAGCTTCCAGAAAATTCGACGATTTTGTGTGATTCTATCATATACATACAGCATTCATCAGCGTATTCAATTCCAGCCAACGAATAGCCTCCTTCTTGACACGCCGCTGTGCAGGTATCCACCGTCATGGGAGAAGCTATAATTTGGTATATCAAAAGTCGGCCTGTTTGACCTTCTCTGCCATCTGTCAGATTCTATAGTAGTCACTTATTAGGCAAATAACTAACGTGTAGCACCCAGAAAAGCTCCAGAGTCCAGACCCAGGATTAGTTTGAGGTGGAGATTTACCGTTCCAGAAAAGATTCAGTCTATTTGGGCCACCTGCATACATAACGAGTTAGTCCTGCATAAAAAGACTTGAGAACAATGAAACCAATAAGACCATTAGACTTACCGCAAAACTCAGTAGCATTTCCTGGGCACTTCATGCTACAGTCTGAAGCTAGCGCACGCCCAGCTCCAGCTGCAAGACTGTTGCCGCAATCTGGATGAAATTTTAGTGTTGGTGTATCAAATAATTCGCAAATCCGGAAGAAACATACAGCATTCTGAGGCGTACTCTGTTCCAGCATAGTTGAGGCTTTTGGAGGCACAATATGAAATACATGATTCATCTGTCATGTTTGTGTTGTCAATGTATTCTCCCTCGGATAATGTCCGACCAACGTCCACATAGCATCCTTGAGATACCCAAGTGCCCGGCAGACTCTGCGAGGTGGTAAGCTCGTTTCTAAGAGCATGATTAGAGGCAGCTACGGAAGTAGCAAGCTATTGTGGGTTAGTAAACTCAAGTAAATCCAAAGAATAATAGTTTCAACTCACGAATGCTGCGAGCAGTGTCACAAGTGCACTGCGAAGATAGTTTAAAATCATGATCGCAAGTAGTTTGTGTTGTATTTAGAGTGTAGCCTGAGAGAGTGAAGAAATTTTTGACAAGATTGACTTAATTTGAAGAGTCCTTATATAGAAGAATCCAGATCTTTCATTTGGAGATAGGTTGTAATTGAGATGTAAGCTGAGCTAGAGACGGACAGTGATTGCACAGCATATTGATAGTGGCAGGTGCCTGCTTGAACTTCAAGTAGGATATTTTCCCCATTATCAAATAGAGAAGGTATCGCCTTCCGTTTGTTCCTTCCCGTATCATCGGAGGACTAAGTTGAGAGACTTTGCATCGATCATCATCTCAAAACTTACACCTCACAGGGTAAAACATTCCATATCGAGTATCACTACATATCATGACGCTCGAACGGATTTATGTTGTGTTGAAGAGATTCCAGTCTGATCAGATGCATGTGAGGCTCATTGGCTCATTGGCTCATTGGCTCATTGGCTCTCAGTCATCTCTGTCAATATCTGATCGCGTTGACTTTGTGCAGGAATTGTTTTTCTCATCGGATCCTCGATTAAAAGTAGGTAATCATTAATGAAGCTTACCAACGTGTAGATAGATATTTGGGCAATAAGGAAGATCTCGGGGTGATATAAGTCGCCCACCCTATTTTCGGGCCACCCCTGTTTTGGGCCACCCTTCCACACCAAAAATCACTTTTTAGGCCTATTAATATCTCTATCAATATATAATATAATTTGATAAAAATTTATATACATATAATCTAGATCGATTTAAGCTTATTCTGAAAAATTTTGATCTTTAGGATTTTTCTGCATTGAGATTTAGAGCTTCAAAATGTCGATTTTTATTTTGTATAAGAATCACATACAATTTAGAAATTTTATAAAATCTTTAATAACTTTTTAATAACAACTATTAAAAGAAAATTGTTATATCTTTTTGAAAGGTTTGATTCAAATCTATATATAAATTCAAAAAAAAATTTAAAAAATGTAACAGATATAGAGATATACTACTACATTGAAATTTAGGAGTAGTATAAATAAGCCCTGTTTATTTGAGGGTATTCTTTTAAATATTTATTATAAGAATTTGCTATTTTGTTCTGATCTATTGAGTAAATATACTACAAATTTATAAATAAAAATTTTATAATTTATTTTTAGCAATTTTTGTATTAGAAAGTTATCAAAGATTTTATAATTTCAAATTGTATATGATGTCCTATACAAATTTAAAAATCGATATTTTAAAAGGCTCAGAAATCGATTCAGAAAAATCCTAAAATTTCTGAAATTTTCAAATATAGCTAAAAATGCTCTAGAATTATATAATATATATATATATATATATATTTTCAATAAATTCTATTTATAATTAAGAAATTAAAAATGTCATTTTTAATATAAAAAGGGTTGAAAAGGGGGGTGGCCCTAAAGTAGGATACCCGACTTATTACCAAAATCAGTTTATAGATGGCTAGTAGATGCTGTGACCACAAAACGCTGGGGGTGTCAGTCAAGGAGGACGAACCATTCCATTAACGTGTTAACACCACCTAATGGCCGGGACTTTACCTAGCCCCGGCAGAAGAACAAATTTGTTAAAGAAAAAAGAAACATAACAAACCTCAAATATCGAACTTCTTCCACTTGTTACGACTCGCACGACTCGCAATACGTCTTTCTCTCAGTGATAAAAACCTTTTAGAAATCTTGACTCTCATCTTCTCATAAATGATATCTATCATTTAGCCTGGAGATATTGCGACGACGAGATGTATCATGGCAGAAAAAAGTGAAAGCGCGTGATGGATAGGAAAAGAGAGAGAGAGAGAGAGAGAGGTAGAGAGATGCAATCTCCTATGTTTGGGGCGGCCGAATCACGAAGATATGTACATCTAAAAGGACTGGGTGAGTTTCTATTACGACCATCCTCAGTTGTGGACAATTCCTCCGTTTAGTGGAATGGCATTTACGTTTTGTTCTACAGTTACAAACGCCAAAAGTTCAATGGAGATTATCTTGTGCAGTAGCTTTCCCTCTGTGAAAGTTGACTGTATTGGAACTGCTCTCTTCCAATATGAGCGGGATTCGGTTCTAGAAGGGGATCTTCATCAACTTACAAGGTATTCATTCTAAGAAGTTCGAAGGGTTTTTACTGTTGGAAAGTCCAAGTGATGCGGGTTTGTTCTTCCTTTTCCGGGTGCATATCTAGCTTTTCTACACCACTGCATGTAGTGCCACCAAAACCCATTGCACGCGCATGTTTTCAGCCCCCCAGACCCTGCGCACATCAAAGGCAACAGTTACCTAAAGAATGGGTCGATTGAGATATCTTGAGAAGGCAGTCGCTAGCTTTCTCAGCTGAAATTTACAATCCACAAGAGTTCAACGCCTGACCGCGTCTAAACCAAATATTTCGATATCCCGAACTTCAAGGGCCGTCCTCAATGTAGTCAACTTCCCAATTTGATAAGCTATGGGACTTGCCAAGATTTGGCCGTTTCGGTCCAGATCTCGATCCTCTGAACCTACGGCCAAGTCAACACCGCGATCTGATAAGGGTCAACTAAGGCCATTTCCTTAGACCATCCATTCACTGCCAAGTCCCATAGCGAATTTCATTTGTTTTCAATTATAATCAGATTTCCAGATGATGCTGGTCTCCATTAAGCTCAAATTCACTTCGACCCTTTTATCACAACTTCTTTGCTCTTACATGCCATGGTTCATTTGCCTATCATACAGTATGATTCCAAGTGGCATTATTAATTTTTATCAATTGCAAACCTGCTATCGAGTCACAGAACAGGCTACAGTCTAAGAGATGTTTAGTTTCATAAATTCGATGACAGTTATTACAATTGCACTCCATAGTAGAAAGGTCACAGAGAAAACTTCTCATCAGACCGGTTGAAAATACTGTTCCAAGTTCATCTTTCAAGCCTGTAAGTAGAATGCTCTTTGCAGTCAATTGTTCCAATTTCTTTCTTCGCCGCGAAGGGTTTGTTAGGGATAATCGTGAAGCAACTTTGTTGCGATGTCACTGGGCCAGATTGCCACATCACTCAGCTTAGTGGTTGAAACAAGACAAAGCAGCATTCGTTCTATGAGGAAAATTTAGATTAAAATGAAATAATTTCAAAAGAGAATGTAAACAACCAGAATACTTCTTGGTTGTAATTTTGATTATTAAAGAAAATACGAAGCCTATGCCATCATCAACGCGGCAATATTTGGCTTTGCTATCGTTTCGCCTGCAGTCTCTGTTTGTAGCACAAGTGTTTTTACATCCACCACTTTGTCAGTATCGGTCACTATTTACACTTCTAGCTTTAGAACGAATTCATTGGTCTTGACTTGGATGGAAATTACAACTCTTTCCACCACTACTACCACAAGCAAACTGAAAGCTTATGACTACTAGCACTAATTCGACAACTTCGGTTTCATCAACTTACTCGATGGAAACCTCATTATCATCATCTACTTTATCTAGGTCCTGCGACTTCGTCAGTACCAATCACGTAAACTTCTTCGTCCTTGCCTTCTATTCCTGGTTTCACCGCGCTTTTGAGCCCGCTCAAATGAGAAATAATACCAGTGAAAAGACTTCTCTACTTTAAACCTGTTCTCGTATTCTGCTTAGTTTCGATTCGGCGACTAGTTCTTTAAGCATAATCCTGGCAACCCTAATCTATGAATGTTCCAATGGGTCTCTGGTCGCTTCATTTACCAATGGATGCCAATTTTAGTTGTATCTAAATAGCGTTGTCGGACATGGACTGAACGGACACCCCGAATCTTATGGTTTAAGATACTGCAACGGAGTTGAGGCTGTGACATTGACCTCCAGGCTCCAGCTTAAGATCTTCTACCCCTCCGAATCAACGATGAATGATTGCGGAACTAAGAAGAGGCAGATACAGTGCTATGTCTGCAAGTTAACTTGCTAGATTTCGGACAACGCACATCACTTGCATGCGATGCTCTCAAAAATTACACTCTTACGACGCTCGCAGATTATTATGTTTAGAGTGGACTTCGCGATCTTAGCGGGGCAGACTGGGGTTCATCTTGGACACTGTGGGATTTTCCAATATAAATATGTGGACGAGTCTCAATGCAGCAGGTCAAAGTCTATCGCCAGCTGGGCAATATGCAAAGTTTTTCCTCTCTGGCAGCCTAACAAGATCCATGGCCAGCTGGCTGCCCGCCATCGAGATCATGGACGTCATGTCTGCGATTTCTTCATACCTCATGATTATATAAAACACGAGTTGTTCTGTTATCGTTTCCTCATTGGTTCAATAAATGGAGCATGCATGCTACCTCAGTCTAGGCTTCCGGAAGACGACCGCCTGATGCCGTTTCTTCAGAGTCCGTACACCACAATTCAAGAAATCGCAGTATTCCCTCCGGGCTTCTGCACAATTCAATAAATACATCAATAGTTTGCAAAGCAGTAATCAACTTCCCTGGATATCGATGTCGATCATTTCTCCAACGAGTCCCTCGTGGTAAGAATTTGCACCATGACAACCTATAGATCGTCAAATTTGTTATGGTTGTCAGCAATCTTCAGTCAGATTTCAGCTGATGCCAGCAGAGTTCTCAGTGAATTCGGATTTATCTCCTGAATAGGGAGGACAACTGAGAAAAGCTGCCCATTTTATGCATGTGTCGGTATCGTATTGGGAGGCACAGGTGAAGATTTGTTATTGTGGCGTCGAACCATTCGGTTGGCGTATATTTGACACACCTGCTACTACCGATAACCAAATCCTGGGACCTGCCAAGACTAGACTGAGTGCATGATTTGGTAGTAATCAGCTGCATGATAACAGTCAGTTGTAAAATTGAACCAATGGCCGGGAATCTGTTCAACAAATGTGTATTGAAGAAGAAGCCACCAGGTTTGATGCCACCTAGAGGCATGTGATCAGGGATCTTATTGGCAACCAAGAGTCTCACGGCCGTAAACGGTTTGGGTAAGCAACAATATGATTCGCTCACAGTATTGCGATGACACATTGGCTTTTTTCTACAAGCAAGTTTCCCAAGCTGAGAGCTTCCTTTTCAATCAAAGTCTGCATGGAGATAGATGAGAGCCGCGCTAAAGTGTTCCGTGTTCCGAGCTTATATACAGATTAACCACTCGCGTATCTACCTTCAGACATGGGAATTTGAGAATGTTTTTTATTACACGGGATAAAATGGGGGTTCTTGAAATCCTATATCGATAAGCTAGTGCGGGCAACGCCGCCGTTGCAGGGGCCCCTGATATCTATCTCATCGCCTTCAAGATGCGGAGGTTAGCTTATTTCACTACCCACTTCGTGCTACTATTAAAGAACGAGAATGACGATCATGTAGTTTCAGATCAGGCTGTTTTACTTGAGTAACTTCATTGTAAGTCATTTACCCAATTCCGACAATAAAGTGTAGATCTTACTGACAGCCCATAGGTTTTGTCCTCAGAAATATTGCACTGTACCTTCCGAGCGCCAATATGCTCGCACTATGGTCCTTCCTCTCGCTGACAGTGGTGCACACTGTGCAGGCAGCAATGAGCATTGGGGTATCGAGTTCCCAAGCTACAAATCCAGCTTCCTATGCTGTTGATGGAAACTCCAGCACATTCTGGCATAGCGAATACAGCCCTGTTCTTGTTCCCTTGCCACACATAATATACCTTGACACAGGCTCAGCACAAGTTCTCAATGCCTTTACCTATACACCAAGACAAGATGGTAAACGCAATGGAAATATCGGTGACTACTCATTGGCTGTCAGTACAGACAACGAGACTTGGTCAACGGTTGCGACTTCCACTTTCCAAGACGACGCTACCAAGAAGACTGTAGGGTTTGCAAATACACAAGCTCGATATTTCCGCTTGAATGCTACCACTGAAGCTGGAAATCGTGGTAGTTGGACCAACGCAGCAGAATTCGGTTTCTCAATTGCCCCAACTGCTGTTGGGGGCTTGGGAGAATGGGGTCCAGTGATTAACATGCCACTTGTTCCGGTTGCTGGTTTTATCGAGTATTCCACAGGAAACATATGGACTTATGCAGCATACAGTCCCCTGGCTTTTCAAATAGGTCTACATGGCTACACTATTTCAGCAGTGTACAACCCTACAACCGGTGCCATATCTTCAGCGAATGTTTCTAACACCCAGCATGACATGTTCTGCCCTGGTATGTCTTTGATGTTTGATGGACGCGCTATTGTCACAGGAGGAGATACCGCAAACAAGACGAGCATATACGACTCTGCTACCGATCAGTGGGTAACAGGACCCGTTATGAAAGTTCCTCGCGGTTACCAATCGACCACTACAACATCAACAGGAAAGGTTTTCAACATCGGCGGATCTTGGAGTGGTGGCTATGGTGGAAAGAATGGAGAGATTTATAATCCAAAGACCAACACATGGTCCCTACTATCAGGCTGCCCAGTCAAACCAATGCTCACTGCTGATGCACAAGGTGCCTTCCGTACCGATAATCATGCATGGCTATTTGCTTGGAAGAATGGATCTGTATTCCAAGCTGGTCCAAGTAAAGCGATGAACTGGTATGGAACGACTGGTACTGGATCTCAAGTCGCTGCAGGACTTCGCGCTTCCGATCCAGACTCCATGTGTGGAAATGCAGTCATGTATGATGCAGTCGCCGGAAAGATCTTCACAGCCGGTGGATCTCCCAGTTATCAGAATTCGGCTGCGACTAACAATGTTCATCTGATAACAATCGGAAGTCCTAACGTTAATCCTACAGTCCAAACTCTGACATCAATGACATACAAACGAGCTTTCGCAAACGGCGTCGTACTACCAAACGGAAAGATCTTTGTGATAGGAGGCCAACCATATGCAGTTCCATTCACAGACACAGATGCAGTGTTGACACCGGAATTGTGGGATCCCACAACACAAAATTTCACAATCTTACCTCCTCATGCCATCCCAAGAACATACCACAGTATGGCTCTTCTGATGCTCGACGGAAGGGTTTTCACTGGAGGTGGAGGATTGTGTGGATCCAGCTGTGCCACAAACCACGCCGATGCACAAATATACAGTCCAGCATATCTTTTCAACGCCAATGGAACCGCCGCTACGAGGCCCGTCATCTCCTCAGCCACTTCTACCGTTGACATCGGTGGAACACTCACAATCGTTACCGACACCGCTGTAACCAGTTTCTCAATCACTCGATTCGGATCAGCAACCCATACTGTCAACACCGATCAACGACGTATTCCCCTCACACCTGTTACAACAAGTGGCAACACTTACACCTTCACCATCCCTAATGATGCAGGAATTGCACTCCCAGGATACTGGATGTTCTGGGCCATGACTTCTGCAGGCGTACCCAGCGTCGCATCGACCATCAAAATCACACTCTGAATAAATGAGCAGAAGTGATTGGAAGTTCGGGTTCCGGCAGTGATTAAATACACTATGGGATATTTTCATAATTTTTTACCCAAATTGCATCTTATATAATGAGTAATCCAGTATTTAGCAGTATTAATTCAAGCACCTGTCAACTTTTTGCGAGCTTTGTTAGTGTAACCGGGACCCGCGTACATGAGATGTGTGATATGATATGTGATACCAACAGTTGGATACAGTCAGCCGCCACCTTTATATTAACTAATCAACATACCGCCCGCCCTAAATTTCTAATTGGATAGGTATGATACTGGTACACAAAACGTGAACCGCTAACAACGGACTGATAAACAATCAATCTCAATTGTACAACTTCATCCAATGGGAGTTAGTATTCGGGTCCCGGATAGGAGGAGTTATTCCAAATTCCAGAATCAAAATAACGTCATGAATTGTGATATCGCATCAACATCCGCATCAACATTCCTGAAAGGATTTTGGGATTTTGCGGCGTGGTATTCACTGTCTCGACGCAAACGTATAAAGTGCGAGAGGAATCCTTATTTAATCCTTTATCCCCACCAGACTCTCAACTTCGAATCTTATCCCACTTGCAAAACGTACGATACCCATCAACAACAATATATTGAAACACGTACATAATTCTCAGAAAGTTAAATCGCAATCATGCCTCTCCCATCCGACCCCGCAGTAGTCAAAACAAGTGAAGGACTAGTCCATCAACTCCAATCTATGTTTGGCAAACATGCCGGAAAACGACCTGGTTAGTCACTCCATCATCAATTCCACAATTCAATCTAACTTCCTCCTGCAGCCCACGCAAAAGGACTCCTCCTAACCGGAACCTTCATTCCTACCTCCACCGCAAGCAGCCTCTCCTCTGCCCCTCACTTCTCCTCCCCCTCCACCCCCATCTGGATCCGCTTTTCAAACTCCACCGGCATCCCTTCGATTCCCGATTTCGACGCCAATGCCGATCCCCGCGGGATCGCTATCCGCTTTATTCTCGATGCCGAGAAACACAAACATACCGACATAGTTGCTCACTCTACTCCCTTTTTCCCCACCCGTACCGGCGATGAATTTCTCGAGTTCTTGAAAGCCGCAGCGAGTAGTGGAGAAGGTGTTGAGAGTCCGAAACCTATTGAGAAGTTTCTAGATGCGCATCCTAAGGCTTTGGATTTTGTGACTGCGCCCAAGCCGGCGCCGACGAGTTGGGCCAGGGAGAATTATTGGGGTGTTAATGCTTTTAAATTTATTGCTTCTGAGGGAAAAGAAACTTTTGTGAGATATAGGATTGTTCCTGTTGAGGGTGTTGAGATTGCGAGTGAGGAGCAGAAAAAGAGTTTGGGGGAGAATTATCTGACGGAAGAGATTGTAGCGAGGTTAGAGAAGGGAGCGGCGGAGTTCAAATTGGAGGTGCAGATTGCGGAAGAGGGAGATGTGACGGATGATGCAACTGTGCATTGGCCGGAAGAGAGGAAGGTTATGGAGTTGGGACGTGTTAAGGTTGAGGGATTGTTGGGAGAGAATGAGAAAGAGCAGAAACATATCATTTTTGATCCAGTACCTAGGGTAGAGGGTATAGATGTTAGTGGTGATCCTTTGGTAGATGTTAGGGCCGGAGTTTACTTGATCAGTGGAAAAGAGAGGCGAGCTGCATAAGAAATGGATGGGAGAGGAGTATGGAGGATGAGAACAAGATCTAGGAAATCAAGCATATGGGCGATTTCAACTTTCGGTTCACTTGATAAGTTCGGTCACAATGCTGCCGTTTACTTGTTCACTTGAGCGCAAATACATGATTTCTGCAATATATCAGATTACTTCATGCAATTATATCTGCCGTGCAATGTAATTCTGACCAATCTCGTCCTTGCGACTCAACAATTTTCGTTGCCAGGCACGAAGGAAATACAATAAACTCCCCAAGGATATACATTCATAACCTGCGTGACTTAAGTGCTTTTCCTCAACTCCTTCATATCATCTATTCCCGCCTCCTCAATCCCAACCCCCTTCTCAACAGCTGTCAACACAAACATCATTCTCGCCCAACCCTCCCCCTCCGTAGCATTTCTCCAAGCATGATTTGTCGCCCGCTGAACACACACATCACCCCTCTGCATAATTTTCTTCTCTCCCGAATCCAAAACCAACTCAATCGTTCCTTCCAACACAACTCCATAATCCAAACTCACTGTTTTATGCATTGGACATGTGTAACCAGGCGCAAAATCCACGAAGCGAACGACTGTTCCCGTGGAGATAGAGAGACCGGGAGGCGAAGAGAGGTCTGATTTGTAGGAAGCTATGTCGATGGGTGTAGTGGATGTAAAGTTTTGGGATGCGGGGGCATGAGAGAGTGAGGCTGGGAATTGATGCGTAGTGTATGCGAGGAAAAAGTCCATGTCATTGTTTTGGATCGGTTGCCAGACAGATTCTGGAGATATACTGGGTTCAAGGATAGCTTTGCCATTTGGATCGGTCGTTGTTATAAGACGTTGAAGATTTGGAAGACCATTTGGAAGGAGTTCTCGTTGTTCAGTCGACATTCTGATCTAGCTTGGGTGCTTGACAGTTTTAATTGTCGAAGATATTTAGTTGCCTAAGCACCAAAATTCTATATATTCTGGATGCTTTTGAGGTTCCAGGAAGATTCGATCGGAATTGATTGTTCCTCGCAAGTTCTCTGAGATTGCGTTGTGCTTTATTACCATGCTGTAAATTTAGTCGGATGTCCGAATAGCTAGCTCTCTATGCGGGGTAAAATGAGGGGTCAGAAAGACGCCCTGTGTATCTAGTAGGTAGCTCGCCCTTTCTTCATTCGGCAAAGCTTCGTCTGACGTGCATCGATAAGAATATGACTGATGTCGTGCACCACCAAGCTAAGACGACTTTTTACATTCTACTGCTCCGCAATTCTGGATTCCACTGAATTTCAATATTTTAATTTCTTCATTACGAGGGCCTGTTTTTGATGAGGGCCCGGATAAAATTTAAGCGAATTTCCTTACCAAAAACTATGCTTTATTTTCTATTTTTATAAATAAAAGATAATTCAGATATTCATTATAAAGCTTTATAATTTGAAATTTATTTGGAAAATTAATCAATATTTATTTTGATATTAATTTTGATGATTTTGATGAGATATTGATTAATAAATCTTATATAGAATTTCAATTCTTAAAACAAGTATTATGTTACGGGATCACTTCTAGAAGTATTCAGAAGTTTTATTACTGAGCTAAATGCTCAAAAGACTAAAAGATAGAACTAGAAGTTCTACCTTACTTTTATATATATAGCAGGACAGGACAAAACAAAAGAGCTTAATATCACTTTGTAATATTACCCCCCTTCTTAAGGTATAGTCTTTATACTATCATCTACTAGGAGGTTTCAGGATTCTGGATTCTAATACCTCAGGTATTCAGATAGGCAAACAGAATCTATGTATACTAGTCTCCAAACTAATAAAGGCTTGTAAGCTATAAGTGGGCTCCCCACATAGCTCTATTTATAATCAAGGGTAGTTCTATTTAATGTTATGGGATCATTTCTAGAAGTATTCAAAAGCTTTACCGTTAAGCTAAATGCTCAAAAGACTAGGAGGTAGAACTGGAAGTTCTACCTTACTCTCACATATATAGCAGGACAGGATAGGACAGAAAGGGCTTAGTGTCACCTCGTGATATATTATTTTCTATAATAATTTTAAGTATTAATAATTCCTTATAAATTTTAATTATATTAAAAGGTTTTATCAACAATTAAAAATTATATTATAAAACTTTATATCAAAATCTATTTATTTATAAGGTTTCTGTCACAGGATCACCTCTGGAAGTATTCAGAAGCTTTACCGCTAAGCTAAACGCCCAAAAGACTAGAAGATAGAACTAGAAGTTCTACCTTACTCTCACATATATAACAGGACAGGACAGAACAGAAAGGGCTTAGTGTCACCTTGTGACACCACCCCCCTCCTTAAGGTATAATCTCCATACCATCACCTACTAGGAGGTTTCAGGATTCAGGATTCTGGATTCTAATACCTCAGGCATTCAGACAGACAGACAGGATCTATATATACTAGCCCCCAGACCAATGGCCTGTAAGCTATAAGTAGGCCCCCCGCACAGCTCCATATATAACTAAGAATAGTTCTATTTAATGTTATAGAATCACCTTTAGGAGTATTCAAAAGCTTTATCGCTAAACTAAACGCCCAAAAGACTAGGAGATAGAATTGGAAGTTCTACTTTACTCTTACATATATAGCAGGACAGGACAGGACAGAAAGGGCTTAGTGTCACCCCGTGACAGTTTCAAATATATAATATTATTAAATCGATTTAATATTGAATTCTAAAGTAAATGAATTTTAATAGAGAAAATACTTATACACGGATCCGGGCCCTTATCAAAAACAGGCCCTTGTATATATGCCTAAGTCTCAAGCTCGTTTTTACACATCTTCATTATTCACAGATTTTACCCGTCAACCGAGGCGCAAATAGCTTGGCACTCTCACAACTCAACTGAATTGACATCGATCTCATACCCAAAGCTTTTGTTCTGTTGTCCCTTATTAATTGGTAGTTCACACAATCCTCGGAAGCTAGCAAGTACATCTAGATCATATCGACCACGTCAGAGGAGCTGAAAGCTCTTAGCGTTGATTTTAGTCTCGCTAGCCCTAAACGCTCACATTAGAGACTGTAGTATGATATAAACAGTGTACAGTGGTTTCTAAATCAATAATCCATTGCACCTCCTCCGAAAATGATATTGTTGGGTCGGCCAAGACAGATTTTATTCTTGAACCTAGAACTCCAGATTAGTAGATGAGAACAAATCGTATAGCTTTGTTAGAGAAATATCGACACTAAGCCCGTACGAAACTGGAACAAAACCTCTCGCTTGCTAAATCGCCCCTATAGCACATTAGCATTTTTTCTATCGAGCCACATTTGATTACAGAGACTAGATAGCAATACACCTTAGAACGAATAAGCATCCTATTACAGCGTTAGTGATAGATACGCATCATATAGATAGGTATACTTAGTGGCTTATCTTGAATTGCATATAGAGAACTGAGCCTTACAGATTCAGAAAGAAAAAAAAAAATGAACAGCTTAGACTTGGCAAAGTTAAAACTGTACTAAAGTTCAACACTTGTAAAGTTTGAAAGCTAGAGGATTGTAATTGCCATTTTGAAGTTCTCAACCTTCCCGAGCGTCCCAAAATAGTCACCGAGCGTGATGTATGCGGACTGCCGTATTTCAAGCGTACAGAGAAAGACGAGAAATGGACGGAAAGTATGACCGAGTGACATTCGTCGTGCAAAGGAAAGTAACACTATTTTATGACAGAGGAGCAGGCTTGGATTTAGCGATGATTGATCGCAACCATAACGCTACGATGTTTTATGGAGAAATATTTAAGTTTCTCATTGAATCTTCACAGCCGAATGTATCATAAGATCTCACACTGTAGCCGAAATACCACCCGTATTCAAATGATACTTGGTCCTGATTGTTGATTAGCAAAAACTTGCATCGCTCTAACTTACACGCTACCTATCGATTTCCAAATAATCTTCTATGGATGGAAATGAAAGAAATTGCAAAAACGAAACAGTTTAGAAATCATCAAATAAAAGAGATTGTCTATAATGATCGTGATAGATGCTCATCTGTGATGACAAAATCGCAAAGACGACAAAATTCGCAGTCAAGGAGCATTTTGCAAATCGCGAGATCAATGACTGATTTCACAACGTCTAACTGCTGTAACTCAGCGGACCACTAGAGTTTCGAGCCACGCTGTTCATCTCTCTCCCTGAACGCTCGCTCGATCATTCTTTTCTTTCGCATCTCCACACCGGCTCGGGGCGAACGGCCATCTACATAACCCATGAAATCATGCGTAGAGAATCCCATCAATTTCAAGAGCCTCTCTGGAACCTTGTCTAAATCATCCCAGCCCATTGCAATTGTCATGTTTTCAAATGTCCGTATCCAGGGTTGACAATACTGAACTGTTATACTGCGACGAGCCTTGTTTGAGGTATTCGCTCCACCCGAATGCCAAAGAGTATTGAGAAAATAGACCATGCTGCCTGCTGGCATTATTACCGGAATCATTTCCTCTCGGGTTGGGATGCGGTCGTCCGACCATAAATGTGACCCTGGAATTACAGTAGTTGCACCGTTGTCGGCAGTGAAATCATCGAATGAGACCATGGTGCCCTATTCAGGTTGTGAGCCTTTCTTATCCGATTCATACAATACAGAAAGGAGCCTAAGTACAACATACAATACCGATCAGTGGCCTTGGTCTCGGCAGTGCGATCAATCCATCATCGCAATGTATAGCCTGCGCAGTTTGTCCAGGATAGATCACCACAGTATGCAGACTGGTAATTAAATAATTGGGTTGGAGGAAGTAATCGTTCAATGCCAAAACAGTGGGGTGTATTGGAAACTGGTCAAACGCCCGGGATTTGTCTGCAAGAGCATATACTCTTCCAGTCTTGAAACCCTCAAAATAGTTTCGACCAGCAATTGCAGCAGGCCCAGCGTCAAGAGTTTCAAGTCGTGCCACTTCGGAATTTGCTATATCTACTTGCTCTGGCGTAAATATGTTAGGGAGGATAACATAGCCGTGTTCGAGGACGTGGTCGATGAGATGTTGTACTGATGGATCCTTCTTTCCGGGCAAAAAGGTTGTCCCTTGTCCAAGTTGAATACGATCACTAATTCCTGTTGTGAATTTGACTATTGGCGGATTATTGTCAGACTACACGTGGATGACATTCATGTTAACAACGACTAGTAGATATCAAGGGATTTCATTAAAGGTTGCTCACCATTGTCATCCTTAAATCTCCGATACTCTGGATTTAGCTTGCAGTGTAATGAGGTAGAAGAGGAAGCAACTTTCTTTGCATGATTAAGATGAGAATGGCTGGTATGTGTATGAAGAGTACAACCTCGGCCTCATTAGTCTTGTGAACCTACCTAGATAGAAAACGAAGCTTTTCGGGAACACTGTAGTAGCACGAAGCTGATGATTGCCCTCATTGGAAAAATCTGGGGAAGCACAAGCCGGGTGAAATGAGGGGTAACCTACTTATTAGTCAGCTTTGCTATCCTTACAGATAGATCCGCTTTTCCCGCTATTCCGCCCCTCGCTTGCTTCATCCTGCCCGATCTCTACGTAAGAGAAAAAAGAGGCCGGGTTTGATCACTTTTAATACTTTCAATAAACCAAATTCTTCTCCTTAAATCTAAAATAAAATATAAACTTTGATAAGAATCAGTATAAATAAAAGGTGAAAAGTAATTTGATATTTTGAGATTTATTGGTTATATTTGTGGTTGATTTATAATTCAATTAATTCAGAGATTTTGTTAAAGATTTTATGTGGTCAAAATCGGCCTCTTTTTTCTCCTACGTAGAGCCGATGTCACTTACCGGTTTACTCATTCTTGTTCTAATCGCCGCCTTTCCCACAGAACGTAGCGACAGGAACCCCTAGAATGCGTTTTACTGAGTTTACTCCGGAGTATGTCTTGACTGGCTCGTGAGCAACTTCTAGTAAGTGATTGTGTAAAGACTCAACCCAATCTTACAACGGAATCTTAACTTTAGAGAACTACATTCCGTAATTCTGTCGTGTAATAACTGTGAATCTCATTGTAGCAAAATTCTTCTTGTGGACCGAGAAGCCAAATAGTGAAGTTGCTGTACTACACTGTACAAAAATTCTCCCTCTTCAAAAGTGCAATGCTCAGTCTGCCAGGAACTCGTGCAATCTTCTAGCAAGCCTCATGGCCTCAATCACCCCTAAGAGTATCACCAGCTCACCATTTTTAACATACGCGTGTCTTTAGACCTCTAAAGATGATCTTCGCCTTATTAACCTATCTTCTTAGTCGCCTTCTTCTCATGCAACCTCTTCCTCTGCTTTTGCCTCTCCTCCATTTCCACATTAATATTGACATGTTTACTCATGAAGCGCCGATATAGATTCTCCATCTTCAATCCCTTCATTGGCTTCTTCCATCGTCCTGTAATCGGTGTTCTCAATTCATCTGTATCAATAGACAAATCTTCATGACCCCGAAGTACAAAAACTATCGAGTATCTATAATGTTTCCTAGCCGACATCTCTTGTTTATCTTCATTCTCTTTTCCATGTGGCTCGTTTCTGGTCATAGTTTTTGGATACATACGTACTGAGTGGCCACCAGCCTGGTATCTGTTATTGCTCAAGAAATTTAACTCTCTCCCCACGAGTAAGGTGCCTGTATTTCTCCCCTCAAACGACTGTTCAATTGGGAACGTCTTTTTGGTTTGCATGTCCAAAACTTCCAGACCAGGTACATCGCTAATTGATAGGCTCAAGAGACCAAGGTCACGATGTGCTAACACAATTAGCCTTTTAATGCTTATGTTTCGAACGAGATAATGATGACATACGTTCCGAAACGACCTTCCCCTCTATTCCATCACTTTCGTACCTGAACAATCTGATCATAGTTGCTGTCTTCTGATGATGGAGCTTGAGACATGGCTCAGAATACCGTGTGAGCAACTCTTTCCTCATGCCCAAGCTACTAGCAATTTCTTCCAATATCTTGTTTAAAACATCCCCAGTAATATCCCAGAATTCTTTCACGGTATCCAACAATTCGGGAGGTATAGTGTTGATCTCACGTAGGGTGATGAATTCCTTCTCGCCTTCCACACGATTCCATCCTTCCTCAGTACCCTTCCCAGTAAGAAACTGAGATTTATACTCAAGCGGAAGATCAAAGAAGGATTTACTTGCTTGCAGAAGCTTCTGAGATGGAATGTGGATAGGGTCCGTGTGCGAGAAAGATAAGGTTGACCACCCTTGATCCGGAAAATGGGGTGCATGAGCAGGAAGAATAAAAGGGAATTTGACAGGTCGAAGAGGTATTTCATAGACTTCATTCGGTGATTGAATAGCGGAGATGTGGTTGTCTGTCATACCGGCAGTTTGATCTGCTCTCTTTTGCTTGGCTTGCTTGCTGTGGAATTTCAAGCTTTTTGATTGCCGTTGGCTGTGTCAACTGTTGGGATTGTGGCGTCATATATCATATATTATCATCTCCATCCATAAGGAGGAAAGTTTGTTGATCTCAATTGAAATGAATTTCAAAAATGTAATGATTTCCTGGTGTTGCTCTTATCTTGGTGTCTGTGGTGATAATTAATTGAGGCCATAGATGGTTCTGTGAGGTCATCGCTCGTCACCGGCTAAATCTAGGTTCTTGCCGTGCTAAGGTTAATAAGTTCTAGGCTTGTCTTTCTGAACTTTCGACTTTCGAATTGTTCTTTCCTTCAAAGAATCGCTCAAGACATGATACGTGAATCAAAATTCTCCAAGCCCATTCTCGATAGTTCTCATTTCAATGCATTTCAAGATTATCTGAAACGGAATTCATTGATCTTCTTAGACTTAGTGGTGGTGATGGGTGCGCCATGTCTTCGATCAAAACAATTCCTTTATTTGCATTTCAGTTATGTTTCAATACAACAAAGTATTTCTGGAAAAGCATAAGCACGAGTGTGCAACGTATTCATCATTAAAGTCAAGATATCGCACTCGCTATTGAATTGATTCACCTTGTTGGGTGTCAATCATGACTGATGAGGTATAAGAAGGGCCACAACATCTTCTCAAAATCACAATTCGAATTCGCAATCGTCTTATAAAAGCTTCCCAACTTATTATCATTAATTCTATACATCTTTTCAAGGTATCCTATCCTTCAGTTTGTGCAGGCTTTTTCTCTGCCGTCGGAATGTCTTTACGCGCAGAAGATATCCACGTAGGTTGTATCCTTCGCCCTCGCAATGATATTGAAAAGATATACCCAGGAATTAGATGCGAATGGAATAAATTATCGGATCACCGAGACGTGAACCCAGCTCTGGGATGTCCATCGTATTGTCGCCAGGATATTGCAGGCCAAAAACATCCCATTATTGTCCTCCGAAAAAATGGTGACAGTATTCTTTATGTCGCAGTTGGTAACCCTTAATCTCTCAATAATCTTCTGTTGTTTATTGATTCTTACTAGATGACTGGCAACCCAATCTATCATGATCAAGAGGGTACACAGTACTCCCCTATCGGTCACTACTTTCCTCCTGGTAGTGGGACACCACATCCTGCAAGATTTCGGTCCCGTTATTGGCTTCAAAATCCCAATCCTTGGAATGAGAGAACGATCGATGCAGCCCGTCAGAGCCCTCGTCGTAGACTCATAGAATTGGCAAAACACTCCAAGCTACGCTTGCCCCATGTTTATGTTCAGAAAGCAAATAGATTCAAAGCCTTTGGAGGTCATAACACGTCAGCTTCAGAATACAGGTTGGACGAGGGATCTTATTATAGACTTATGGATAGATTAGGGCTACATGCTAGCAATTATAATTCCGATATGTCCCCAAGGACATTACATAGACCCCATACAACAGTATCGATTTCAACTTCGCTGTCATCTCGAGCGTCAGCTTCGTCAACACAGCAAAATCAGTCTGCTTTTAATTACTCTCTTGGACGTTTGCGAAATGGCCCATCGCAACGCGAGCGATACCAAAATACTAGAAATGAAAATTGTAAGTCAATGCTCCCCATCAACCCCATAAAGTTTCGAATGCGTCCGGCATTAATTCCGTATTTCTAGATGAATCACCGAGCAACAACTTGCCCAACTGGCTGGCAACACTTCGCAATTGGATTCGTCTATACAGTGAACAATGTAGAAACATCAAGATGTGGAAAGGCTGCAAAATTCAGGAGATTTCGAATCCTGTCGCAGAAGACTTGCCATCTCCTGAAGCCGATTTGAACGATCCTCCTCTTCCCTATACCATCGCACTTCAGTGTACCGTATGATATAACATAGTTTCATATCTGTCGAATAGTCACCAGTCTTCATTAGCACAGTCGTTACACTGAATACTTCTTAAATGCTTTGTTCCTCATGTATTTTTCCTTCTGCATTCGTTTTAGTGTGCGCAATAGATCAGAATTTCGGCGTTGGATGTTGGATGTTGGAAGCGGTTATCAGAATAAAATGCAGTACAATCTCAAGATTATTTACCGTGCCATTTGCATTGCTCCTTGGAGCAGTTTGAAATCCAAAACTTTCCAAATGACTTTACCTGAATGTCACAAATTGCTCTTGGCTATTCGCAAGTTACAAGTACTGGTCTTCCATACATTCAATCGAATCCAGAACGTTTATCCTAATCCCGATGAATCCACCCTACACAGAAATACTTTCTTCATTCTGGTTCTCAAAGATCCACGGTTCGTCGCTCTCATTCGTCTTCAAAAGCCATATAACACGTAAATACATTAGATAATAATTAAGCAATCAATCATCTTCATGCCATGTTCGTGTATATATCATTCATCTGGTCTAAAATGGTAGTTGATTTGTATCATCTATATTTCCTGATAGACTCGATCGCAATTCCGGTTGGAATCTCTATGTAATTATTAGGTTGGTTCATAACATTAAAGCTTGTCTATATCAGAATATTATCCTCCTAAGCGCAATATCAGCCAAATAAAGGGGAAAGATCTAGTTTATGGTACGTCAGCTAGACAAGAATGCCTGCCGACTCTACAGAACAGCAAAACAAATAATCACTATCAAAATCACACCAAGGGACTCAACAGAAACCTTCAAAGAAGAAACAATAAACCACGCTTGTAAGCCTAACACCCTCTATAGCTTAGCAGATTCCAGACCATATCACCCATCCAACCGCGTTTTCCTAACGCCATCCTCCATCATCATATCTCCCGATCCCCCAAAACCCCCGGAAACCCCAACTTCGACTCCCTTCAAACAAGACTCCCCAGCATAACCTCATCACCATCCCTCAATCCCTCCTCAAACTCCAACCTATCTTCTTCTCCTATCTCTACCACCTCTTGGACAATTACCACGTCCCCTATCGCCTCCACTCCCATCCCAGCTACTATCCCATCCATTCACAACCATACCCCCATGTCCAATCCCATTCCTCCTGCATTCACATTTCCAATCGCAGAAAACCCAAATGGAACAGGTAGACCTGGTAGTTGCATTGGCGGTCCATAAGCTGGTCTATGACCGCGGAGATTTGACGTAGGAATTCGTGCACCTCTTGTGCGAGGGACGTAGGGTCCGAGTCGAGATAAGAGAGGGATGTAGTGGGATGTATGTCCTGTGTGAGGAATGTGGGGAGCGTGTGGACCGAATACACCGCCGACAAGAGGTTGAATGTGGTTCATTGGGTTATGGGGGGGTGGATGATGGGCTTGAGGATGATGAGCTTGCGGATGAAGAAAGGGATGAACATAATTGACAGGAGTTTGTTGATGCTGAGCCTGAGCTTGAGCAGTCATATGGTTGCTTGGAATATGTGGATGTTGAACTTGAGCCTGAGCTTGCATTCCAGATGCATTCACATGCTGAGAAGGTCCACCTCCATTTCCACTCCCATTCCGACTTCCACTTCCATGAGTCTGATTCCGACCCTGAATTACCCCCCTCACAGCACTCTGTCCCGAAGCCGCTCTCGCACTCCCACCATGTCCCGTCCTACCTCCCGAACTCGCCACAGCCCCTCCACTAGCATTAGCATTCTGCGCACTTCCCAATCGTGTTCCTCCCGTACCTCCTATACCTGCAGATCCATGAAGCACACCTTGACCTTGACCCAACGGAATCGGGATCGTGCGATTGCCACTCTGAACTGCGTATGCGGGCTGCGTGGGAGCATTGTAGAGATTGTGCGAGGGGGATGGGTTATGGATTGTCATTTTGATTTCCTGATGTAACTTCCTAAAGATTGAGGGTTTCGGGATTGTCAAGAGGGTTCTCCGAATGTGAAGGAGAGTTGAAAGTATTAAGAGGAGCGAATCGAGAGGTCTTTTATACCTCCATCTCCCTACCTTGTAGTAGTCTCGGTACGGTATGAGACTATGTGATTAGGGAAAGCGTATTCGTGATTAGGAATTACATGTAATATCGTGATGTGGTGAATACAGCCCCGTACTAAGCTTGGAATACATCGATTCATATTCTTGATATTGTGGTTCTTATTCATATGCAGGGTGCTGTGTATAGAATACGGCTGTACATAGCATCTACGCTTCGTCATAACCTAGGGCTAGCATGCCAACCTCTCTGGACAAGTGATTGTAATATCAAAACCGTATCGAGCTGCTGTAACTTCACTTGAATCCTCGTGAATGTTCTAATCCAAAAAACTTGGTGCCGGAACCAACTAGATTTACCTACCCATTCATGCCGCCCTCCCTTCCTCCAATGCATCCCCAAACGGATTTCACCTGCTATAAATTCACATTCAACTCACCCATCACTCATCATCCATCACCCATCATCCAACATATCTTCATCCCTCTTTCCACACCACCAAAAACAGAGAACACAAAATACAAACCCGAATAAAAAGTTCAGATACTCATCTCAATAACCAACAAAGAATCACAAAAGAGCTACCCAATATCACTCCACCCCCTGATTAAACGAGATCCACCCCTTCCCCTCCCATTCAACTCCAAGTAAATCATCCCTCCCTTTCTCCTTCTAAAAAGAACTACCAACCCATATACCTCTCTCTCCAATCAAGAGATAATCATAAAGTAAACATTGACATTGGCTATTACTATCCCACCCATCACAACACCTCTCCCAGCAAATCACCATCACCATCACCCTCACCCTCACCCTAACCCTTACATTCCTCCCTCCCCCATCCAAATTCTCAAATATTCAATCCACTCCACACCACAGTACCATTCTCAACAAGCTAAATAGCTAGTCATCACGAACTGTAAATTATCTACCTAGGATTCACAGCACGCCATTCTATTCGATTTCACCCCCCCTCTATTCATGTCCATCTAGTAGTAATCAGCTTGATCATCTCCCCTCTCCCGAACATTCTCATCCACCGGCTATTTTATTGTGTGTTGGTATAATGCAGCACAAAAGAGCGGATCTACTTGTTCGAAGGATAGAGGCTTTGAGTGATATTTATTACATATATTCTTGGCAAAGAAGTGAAGTTTGCTTTTCATTCTGATGTGTATGTGTATGTGTATTCATGAGAAATATCGAATCTCGCTTTCAATCCGTGCATAAGTATGTATGTGTAAACCTTCAAGATTTTAATACATCTCCAATCCCACCTCTCATATCCCTATCCCTAGCCCTGACCCTATCCCTCATACGCCAATCCTTCCAAAAGCGCCAACCAAACTCCAAACCAATACCAATTAAATAAGTTCCTCATCCGATCTCATTCTCGTCATCATCACCTGTCCTTCCCTCAACACAGCACCACAGCCCTCTAACCAAATTTCCTCGTTCCTCCCTTCTCGCCTCCATGGATTGTAGCCCCCGCATTTCCCTTCCCCTTGGTCTCTCCAGCATTCTTCCCATCCTTTCCCTTACTCTTCTTTCCTACTCCCAACAATTCCAGATGACCTGCTTTCGCACCGAGTGTCTTTTCCGTCATGGCTGTGAGACCTGCTGAATGTTTCTATGTATGGAAATTCAATTAGCTGAGATTCTTTCTAAATATCTTGTAAGATATGTTTCTCTCTTTTTCCCAATCTTCGTTGCATCTTTGAAGCAACAATCATTAGTGTAGAAATCAGACAGGTACTTAAACTCGTCAAAGAAGTCTCAACTCTTTCGAGGAGACCACTAGGAAAGCCATGCATATGTAAGTGAGTCATCATATTTCTCCTCTTCCCCCCTCTGTCTTCTCTTCCCCTCTCCCATCCTTTTCCCAACACAACCAAAGAACAATAAATACCAACAAAGAAGACAACTAACCTTTCTCAAAACCTCACTCCTCCTTAATCCATCCTTCTTCGCCTTAATAACCCTCTGTCCCTTCTTCGGTCCCAACGCCGCCTTTTTCCCCGCCCCATTCGCTCGGTTCCCGCCCGCCAATGCGCTCTTCGTCGATTTAAGTGCGCCTTGAACCATTTTGACTCTATTTCTTCCTCTCTCGTATATTCAACTCTTCAAGAGATCAGCCGGTGTGACGGACTGGGTGCGCCTCGATGTAGTATCAATGATGCTCTATCTCGATGAATTCGTTGATTCCGACCCGAGAGATTGATTTCGTTTCTCAGAATATAAGCATGCTATCAATTGACTATCAATACTGCATCCAATAAAATGAGCACAGTAATATGTAAGATTGTGTATGTGCAGTCAAGCTTCTTTGAATGTGTGGTTCAAAGTTTTATGTTGTTCATTTCCTCGAGCTCAGCTTTTCCGAAATAAATTTTAAAGAGGTGGAGAAACTATTTCGCGGAATGCGGCCGCTAGCTCTCATGCGCATGAGTGTTGTTAATTTTTCGCTTCAGATCTCATGACATTCACATTTCAAGCCCCAGTTTGATCAATAACTTTTGTATATTATATATATTCATTCCATTTCATAATCTAAGAGTTTTAATTTTGAGTCATACCATTTGCACATGCATCTCTTATCACGTAGCTCATTCAAATCTCTTCCAACCACAACTCGTTCGCTTTACCCGTCCATAGATTTTGATACCATGCCCGACCAATATCACCTAGCTCCAGCCAGCATGTAAAGACACCACCTCCATTTTTTATTGATAGCTGAACCTACCATAAACGCTAATAGATTTCTGAGTTCAAGAGATGCTTTCATCGTTAAAATAGAAGTAAAACAAAAGCAGACTATGAGCTTGAGCATAGATAGAAGAACTTGACTCAGAAGGTATCGAGTTGTAAAACAATGGAGTAAATCTTTTATCATCAGTCATCCAATCAAAGTAATTCGTCCTAAAGTATCCATCATCCATAACTTTGTCCATTCAATTGCCAATCAACTCATGAGAAAGAGATAACAGACGAAACATCCAAGCCTGCTTGATGCGACATCATTGAAAATGAAGATGGAAAGGAAACACATTGCAAAGAAGAACAAAAACGCAGCAGATACAGAATAGTACATGTAGAAAAGCAAAAGTAAAAGCTGGCAAAAAAAACGTCAAATCTTTCCTTCATAATACATGTGTTGGTCGTAGCTTTGTTGCTCTCATCCATATGTGGTGATAACCCCACATTATCCAAGAAATCGTCCAGGTGCGCCGGTATTTTCGTTCACCCAATTCTATCAAGTCATTCATTCGTTAATTCCACCGGGTATATCCATCCTCATACTGCATCGTCCACTTCTCTGCCTTTTCAAATCACATTTCGCGACTCTGTGCTTCGTGATTCCAAGACTTCATCAACCCCGTTTCTCAATCCCCGGGGTCCACTGATAGTGGCTCGCAACTTTGCATTTCTCTGCTCTCTTCGTCTTTCACTGAGTTTTTTCCCGAGTCCTTTTAAACCCACATATTCAATCCTTAAACCTAATCCAGGAATTGTGTGAATGCGACCACCATTTCCCTCTTTGAAGCCATGACCGAACTCTCCAGGCTTTGCTTCTCGAAGAACTCTTTGGTCTGCCTCTCGTCTTAATGTGTTATTACTTCTTTGCTTTACAACTCTTAAAGCATTGCCACTAGGAGACCTTCGCATTGTTTTTCGATCTAACGGGGCTTGATTGTAATCGTCATTACCATAAGATAACGGAAGAATCGCAAATGTACGTTTTAATTTCCCACTAAGGCCACGTTTTGCTATCACACGTCTATTTCCCGGGCTGTGATACTCAGGAAAATAATCTTCCTCGTCACCTGAATCGTTCTCATTGTCTTCTAGATCGTCCCAGAAATTGGCTGGTCTCCAAAATGGGTGTAACTTGCTATCATCAGCGGGCTGATCGAGAACTGATGGATAATGTGTGGAAGGATTTGCCTCTGGTTTTGAGGTTTGAGTTGAAATGTCCTTGCGACGACCACTCATTGAGAAAGTGCGTTTTATCAAACCAGTTTCTGGTATTACAACATCTGAATAACGTCGATTGGTAAAAGCACGACGAAGAGAGAAGTTACGTTTGAGTTTGTCTGACGATGACGGTCGATCGTCGTCATCTTCGTCCATTCGAGTATCGAAGTCAAACCCTAATTGTCGTTCTTCTGCTGCTCCAGGCGACATATCAGATGGAGTTGGAGGAATGAATTTGATCGCCGGTGGTTCAGGCGGGGCACGAGGATTTCGCAATGGTGAGACAACTCCATCCATTGTATGTAGATTTTGCGGGGGAGTTGTAGGGCCGTTATTAGCTTCACCATTCACCTCAACAGTTGGCTGTGTGATCAATCGTCTCAAAGTGGGAGGTGATGGCTCGGATTCCCTGTGAATCATTGTCCATGACTTGTTTTGATGTGGAACCATCGACACTGCCATAGCCTGCGAGATTTCAGCGGTTGTTGCTGCAGTACCTGCTGTTTCGTATGACGCTTGTGAAAATGGTGTAGCTTGTGTGGATCGCCGTGCATGAAATTGTCTTTCGTCAGGATGATCAATACTAAGTCGATTATGATCTATGCTTGAACGAGCATGCTGTGGCTCAATCTCTTTCTCCGAGACAATAGGTTTTGATGCTTCTGCTAGATCTATCTTCAAGGAATGTTTCTCTTGAATCATATTGTGAGCTTTGAGGCTCTCTGCGGTTAGTGAACCAGCCCTCGAAGTGTTTCGGCTCGTTGGAGCGGAAAGTGAAGACCTTCGAGTTGGGATACTTGGAGGATAATCGATAGTATGTACAGAATTGCTCGATCCTGCAGATTCTGACATGGTACGTTTATTGGTAGGTCGCATGATATCAAAATATCCGGGCTCATTTGTTCTCGAGGATTGTGACAAGGGAGCCGACTGTAGGGAATTACTCCTTTTAGTTTGTCGACTACTTGTTGAACGTAGAGATGGAGGTTTAGAGGACTTTGCCGAAGACATGCGATCTGGAATGACCACAACGGGTACTCCACCCTCGCGTATGATCTTTCTGCGCGATTTGTGACTCGAAGCGATGCTTGGGGTAGTATTTGATGCCAAACTTCCATTGTGTCTTTCAGGTATCCGTTCGGCTTTGTGCAATAATCGATGATGTTGTTCACTCGATTTCTCAGATGGTGTTGTGGATCTTATGGTTGATTCGGTTGAACTGAAATCCCTCAATCCAATCTGCTTTTTGGTATGGCGGAGGGTTCTCATACGCGAGGGAGGTACATCAACGACAAACGCTTCAACGACTGTGGATGTGGTTGAGTGACCAGACATGGTAGAAAATCGTCTTGTATCTGATAATGCTGGAGAATCTGTAGTTTCTTTTCGTACTCTAGGCCATGTGCCACCTTTTGACGTGGGTTCCACCCTATCTTTATCCAGCCGGTGGCTTTCGAAATCCTCCTGTAAAGGTAATCTTCGAACAATTTTCGTGACTTCTATCGGTGAAATCAAATTATCTTCCCCTACTTCGCCGTTTGCACCTTCTTCGTCAAAGCTGGTATTCCTATCTTTGCGCTTCCTGACTACTACATTCCTCATGAGATTATCATCCCATTCCCGTTCCACCTCGCTTACTTCTCCTTGAGAGGTACCCCATTCTCCATCAAAACCGCTAAATTCCTGCTGTAATAGTGATATTTCCTTAGCCTTTGGTGTTGCAGAACCCTCGTTGTCGGATTCTAGACCCAAGCCCAGCCCGATTTCTTTACGAGGAATTTGTAATACTTCTGCCTCAGATGGGTTTGCAGAGGGAATTCGTGGTCGAACTGTGGATGTTTCATCCTCGTCTGACGAATATAAAATTTCCCGCGCTGTTCGGAAGGAATCTGTTCGCGAAGAGGGATAACGCGAGCTTGCTAATGCTGGGCGGAATGCCAATGGTGGCATTGCGCGTGGAGGTGTGACATCGGGAGTGGGTGGACTTTTTTGAATGGTTGGCGTGGTCGGTTTTGATTCTACACTGGAATCTTTCACAGACTGGACCTCGGAACTCGGCGCGGGTATAACAAGAATACTGCTGGTGCCAGATGATTGTCGCGAATGCGCTGGTGGAGTTGGCGGAAGTAGGGGAGCGCCAATCCTTTTCGAAGTGTGCTTCAACATACGCGGATTTGGATTTTCGGAATTTTGTGACGGCGTTGATTCTGCTTCTGCACTTCTGTCGCGAGATTTGAATGTTTGTGATTGAGACGACAAATCGGAAGGACGGACTTCTCTTGGATGAGGTAAGATTTTATGCCTTTTTAATAAAGTTGTTCCAACACTTTGAGCGCTATTTGAAGCTTCAGAAGAGCTTCCCAGCTCCCGGGACGGCATCCTGAGCCAGTTCGTCGTCTGTGTGATGAGCATAAAGTTGAATAAAAATGGGGCCTCTTAAAAAGAAAATACTTTTGGGAAAACCCCGTGTTAATTTTCGAGTTTGTTCTTATTTCAGTAGATTATTGTTCTCGTAACGAGAAGTGCGGTAAGTTGCATAAAGATAGTCCTCGTGGTATCGGCTTCGTGCAGAATCGCAAGTTGGCAGAAGGCATAAATTATTAGGCTGGGTGGTGAGGGATGGGAATGGTGGTAGTGGTTGTTGTGGTTGCTGTGATGGTGGGTGGTGGTGGTGAATTATTGTGGTACACTTGGTTAAAAATGCGAAAAATGGCTGATTGAATGGAGAAAAAAAGGAAATTCGTAAAATCGTGTCGATCCAGTCTCGACTGAAGAGGATCAAAAGATGTGTAGATTTTTATTGGATATTGGTGATACACTTTGGGAGGAGGATTCGAATCAGCATAGATTGCAGGTTGCAAGTTGCGATTATGGGTTGCAGATGGTGCCCCACGAAGCGCTCTCTGATGGGAACAGCAAGCTCTCAATTCTCGAATCCAATTAAAACATTCAAACCCTCTGAGATGCTGAGGGCATTTGGGACTGATGGAAGTGAATATGTAATGGATTCGAGGGTAACAGTGTAATGTCGAAAAAGAAAAAGGAATGGAGTGGAGCGGAGTGGATAGCTGCGTGTGTGTTTAGGTACAGAAAAGTAAACGTTCGAATTGAATCAATGACAGATGGCAATGCGAGGAGCCTAACAAGAAGAGGATAAGAAGCAGAAATCGAAACAGTCAACGTTGTCCAATTCTAGATGGATGAATGGAGAAGTGGAGACGCGAAGTTGTGAGATATCATTCGTCAACTTTCTCCTGTTCCCAAGTTTTCTTATGTCGCCGTGTTATTGATTAGAAGTGTGAGTAGGTATCTCGAGTACTACCTTACCTTACCACCTTACCCAACACCCAGCATGTATGCGTACCCGGGTGGGGGATTCTAGTGCGTGCGTGCTGCACTGAGTGAGAGTGAGGTCTGAACGGTGGAATCCGGCCTGCCTGCCTGCCTGCCTGCCTGTCTGTACGAAGCAATGGTATTCTATTTTCCAAGTGTCAAAGCCAACGGCAGAAGTGATTCACTTCACTACATACTGGCTACAGCTAACAAGTACAGAGTACAGGTGTACATCAAGTGTTGGGTATAAGTAGGTCTGTACGACAACTTGGCCCTTTTCTTTTCTTCTCTTCCAGGTTCTTGCCATACAATCTAATATGGTGATACTTCCTTTTTGAATCATTACAAGCCGTCATTCTTTAATTCAACGAATCAAATTATCAAAATGCCATACGGAAACCCTCATTATTCATTATTTCCAAAGGAAGAACAAGGACGATATCCCCTCGTGCATTCATCTGCAACCAACCACCAATTCTAGATTGACGAATAGGATCTTTAAAGATCCATCATGCATATTGATGCAAAGGATTCGATTTATGTGATAGGAAGGGATTTGACGGCTGAACAAGAATTTTTTTACGAAGCTCTTTCTCTGACTTCCCTACGCATTGCATCATGTCTCCCGACGGAAGCGTCACGCTCAAACCTATTCGGGAGAAGGAGGAGGAACAAAAGGAAAAGGAAATTAAGATGGCTGGTATCAAAGTTTTCCGATTCATTAATGTTGAACCTTCTTTGCCTGGGCTATATATACTTGGGAGTATACACAGGGTAGAATTAACATACCTTTACCCCTCGCTTGTAATTGATTCGTTGGCCTTCTAGCCCGCTTCCAAGGAAGTATAAAAATCCCCCCTTCAGATGAACGATGATCGATCTGTTCACTACCTGGGCTGATAAGCTCACCAAGATTTTAACCAATCTGGTCGATTATATCTTCATCTCCATTCACAAAAACATTTCATTAAATTGCTTTACACAATTCCATCCATGAAAAAGAGAAGGGGGGGAAGGAATGGTTGCCTCCATATCTATTTGGGTCAGAGGGTTCCATTGTCCAGCTGGACAGACAGACAAACAATCGGACAGCCAGACAGACAGCGCCGTTGAGGTGCAGAAAAGTTCAAACATGGTTCCCTTTGACTTGAGCCAAAAGGACCGGCCCAGAAACGGAGTCAGCCGCAGAAACTCGCGTACCGAGTGCACCACGTGTATTATTAGCCTAGGAGTCAACGTCCACGGAGGAGTACGATGTACGTCGTACGTCACTTGGATTACTTGATAACTTGATGCTGCTTTTGATAACTTCATGATCTTGCATTCCCTCATTTGTCAGTCCAATTCTCATAATTTGAACGCTTCCACGATACTTGTATTATTAATCGTCCACCTAGTGGTTGACGACTGCTCGTCTTGTTTCGCACTCCGGTTCTCCTTTCAGAATCTTTTGCCATATGGATAACTACAGTATTCTGTCAATTGTGTAAACGATTGATTAGGTAATGTAAGGTTATTCATCGATTTCGTTCCTCAATAGAACGTGAAAATATATCACGAGGCGCACATATGCAATTCCTGTCGATAGGTATTTCAAGGAAATGCAGGCGCATAGGTATTGGACCTATCATTTCACTTGGTGCCTCAGGCCTTTTACCCCAACCCAAATGCCGCTTTCTGGGGATTTTCTTACCCCTCCTCGTGATAAAGCTCCAACTTTCTTATCATCTCTATCTATTACCTCACTACAATAATCCGATAACACGGATTTATCTACCTGGGTACTTTGAAACTGAATGTTGTGATCTTCATGATCTATATACATTCTTTCCACATCGAATGAGCTTTATCCAATGAAACAAGAATTCATTCTGTTATTCACCGCATCATAATCTATGATGGACTTCCTATCACAGTTACACCAAAACCGTTTATCTTTGCATCATGCAGATTTCCACGGGAACCATCTTCTAGATTCTGCATACTCTTCATCCAACCATCATTTGCTCTGGCTGGCCGCTGGCGCCGGTTTACATAACGAGAATATCAAAGCATTATCCATCAGCTCTGATTTCATTATTCACGATTGCTATCATGTATGTTGCCGGCCAGATAACCATTATGCGATTTATCAGCATTCTTCTATCGACCATTGAGGGGATAAGGCCATACATAGGCATCAGACCAATTGGTCTAAGATAATTGATGTGTTGATCTACAAGGCATTGGAGTTTTGCCAGCGCAGAACGTCTATAAAAACTCTCGAGAACCTCTGAATCTCCTATATTCATCTCATTCTTATCGATTGTGAAATTTTATCATTCATAATGTTGACCAACATCCTCACCGTTGCCGCATTATGTGCAAGTGCACTGGCGCACGGCGACCATGAAAACCAAGTTCCAATTGCTGGACCACACAAATCCCTTTGGTACAACACTTTACCGGGAGACGGAGGAACTCAAGTATGTTTAATGGGAGGCAATCTCTGAGAGTTAGCTAATAAAAATCAGGCCGATTCGGTGTTTTCGGGCATCTCAACGTTTGGCAGATTGCCATATTCTCCATGCCTAGCAACAGATGATGTGAAATATGACATTGCGTTCATTGGTATGTCTTGAATCTTTGCGAAATTTCAATGTCTCGAGAAATCGTATGCATATTGATTTGCTTGCAGGAGCTCCATTTGACACCGGAACCTCGTACCGACCGGGAGCTCGATTCGGTCCATCAGGAATTAGGCAAGGCTCAAGACGTTTGAATCTATAGTACGTATACCTTTGAGATGGTTGCTAGTATAAATCTCTAGATGTGCGTAGGCTTACATGTTTGCTTCTACCTAGTGGAGGATACAATGTTCCTCTAGCCACCAACCCTTTTGATAGTTGGGCAACAGTAATTGACTGTGGAGATATCCTGTCACATCGTATGTCCATCTATTCACCAACTACTATAATCATGTCATTAAAACAGATTTCATCTTAGCTACGATAATTCATGGGCCCTCCATCAAATCGAAGAAGGCCATAACTCCATTCTCTCGCGTGCCCCCGCAACCGATGCCAAGAAACTCGGACCTGCCAAAAATGGTAAAACTCTTCCAAGGGTTATTACCTTAGGAGGAGATCATACCATTACTCTCCCTCTTCTTCGCTCTATCAACCGTGCCTATGGTCCTGTTTCCGTCATTCACTTCGACTCCCATCTTGATACCTGGAAACCAAAAGTATTTGGTGGAAGTCCATCGAAAGTTGCTTCCATCAATCACGGTACTTACTTCTACCATGCTGCACAAGAGGGTTTGCTTGCAAATGATACAAACATCCATGCGGGTATCAGGACTACTCTGAGTGGTCCTAGCGACTATGAGAATGATGGGTATTGCGGTTTCGAAATTGTTGAAGCGAGAGAAATCGACACAATTGGCATGGATGGTATCATCAAGAAAATCCGAGAGCGTGTAGGACTCGATAGACCTGTTTACCTGTCTATTGATATCGATACCCTTGATCCTGCCTGTAAGTCTGTCTATCAATCATTGGCTCTTGTCCTACAAAACATTATGCTAACCTCCTCGAAGTTGCTCCTGCAACAGGAACTCCAGAAACAGGAGGATGGTCTACTAGAGAACTCAGAACCATTTTAAGAGGATTGGAGGGTATCAACTTGATTGCCGCGGATATTGTCGAAGTAGCCCCAGCTTATGATACGAATGCGGAACATACCACTATGGCAGCGGCAGATGCACTCTATGAAGTACTTAGTTTAATGGTCAAGAAGGGGCCTTTGAGTATGATGATGGATAAGGTTATAGAGGACAAGGTCGAGATTTGAGGGATTAATTCATCACAGTTCCAATGCTATATTGGCTAGTCTCTATTGTCAGGCCAAATGTGCTAGGAGGTATCTGCAGAGAGGTTTCAGAATGGGCACTTTCATGTGGGTTTAAATCAAGCATCATCAATTGAAGAGAAGAGAAACATGAAAATTATATCACATGATTACGATAAGAGCCGGGAGCTCTACTGGTTCTGAAGCTGAAATCGTTGCGTAAATGAATGACTTCGTGACATTTTGAACCTGAATCTATAATTATCTATTTTGAATCAGGTATATATATTTCTACCTACACAGTCGCGAGAATTACTACGTCATCGAGTAGTCGCGTTAACGATAAGATAAGACATTATGTCATCGGCGTCAATCGATAACCCTAGATGCTCGACGACAGAAACATTCAAGTGGTAAACAAATGCGACAACACTTTCCCCTCAATTCTCGCAAATCTTATCAATAATTATGGCTCCTTGGTCATCAAAATCAGAGTCGTCTCAAGACCATGAGCATGATCTTAGTACAATGTTGGAAATAGAGGAACGTGTTGATCTGACACTTCTCATCGCCAATATTACAGAGGTCATGCAAAAGCAAATCAGTGATACTTTTGATGCCTCGATTACCACAGGAGAAGCCCCAAGCAAAGCCTTGGAAGTTGGAGATAAGAATCCCAATACTGATGATAGCCAATCGAATGAAGAATCCGAAGAAGAGGAGAAAGCTCGGAATCTGAGAGAAAAGAGGGAAAAAGAATTATCGGCTCCTAAAATGTTGGACCTGAAGCGTGATGCTCTGAAATTTTTCCAGGAATGGCAAGAAAGTGTGATATCGAGGATTGGATCGGTTGTCAATAACCCCAAAGAAGTCACGGAAGATCAGAAGAAGAAGGCCAACGCAAATGCTACCCCTGATGCAGATTCAAAAACAAAGGTTGTTAGTATGTACTTCTAATAATTGCTTGGAGCTTCTACCTACTTTGAGGGAAATTAGTCATTAACTTTTATAGAACAAACTACCAATGTTGTGGAGGCAGATGCGGCTTTAGTAGAGCTTTACCCACCGACGTCTACTGCTCTTTATTCGTTACAGGAAGAGAAAAGAGTAATGCTCCTACACGCTATGCTGTTACTGCTTCTCTCATTGGAGCACTACACAGCGCATTCTCGTATTCTCTTACTCCATATAGCCTCGTCTCTTCATCTTCCCCTTCACACCCTCTCCGAAACAGAAGTGAAAGTTGCACAGGGACTTCTAGAAGCCGCCAAGAAAATGTCCGGCAATGAAGAAACCCAAAAGAGAAGCGAAGAGAACAAGGTAGCTCGAAGATGGAAAGTCGGTCTCGCTGGTGTTGCAGGCGCCGCCATAGTCGGAGTCACAGGTGGTCTTGCAGCTCCACTCGTCGCAGGCGCTCTAGGCACTGTAATGGGAGGACTAGGTCTTGGTGCAACGACAGCTGCAGGCTTGCTGGGAGCTCTAGCGGAAAGCGGAGCTATTGTTGGAAGTCTTTTTGGTGCTTATGGTGCTAGTATGACGGGAAAGATGATGGATTCGTACGCGAAAGAGGTTTCGGATTTTGCGTTTCTGCCGCTTAGGGGATCACTACATCAAAAATCTGTCAAGGAATTGGCGGCAAAGGATCGGAGATTAAGGGTTACAATAGGTGTGAGTGGATGGCTGACCCAGAAAGAAGATGTTATCACACCATGGCGGGTACTCGGACACCAAAGCGAGGTATTCGCACTGCGATACGAACTCGAAGCCCTATCCAAGCTCGGGACATCATTAGAATCGGTGGTCAAAAGCGCAGCTTGGTCTCTGGCCAAGAAAGAAATCATCGCTCGCACCATCTTCGCGAGTTTGATGACCGCTCTATGGCCCCTCGGTCTATTAAAAATCTCCAAAGTCGTCGATAATCCATTCTCCGTTGCGAAAAATCGCGCTGATAAGGCAGGCTTAGTCCTTGCGGATGCACTTATCAATAAAGCGCAGGGAGAGAGACCCGTTACTTTGATTGGATATAGTTTGGGAGCTAGACTAATCTATTCATGTTTGATGAGTCTAGCTGAACGTCGAGCATTTGGTTTAGTCGAGTAAGTTATCCCCTCTCCCCTTTCTATCTCACAAGCATCCTCTACAACAATATAGCTACTAACCCCCCAAAAAGATCCGCAGTCCTAATCGGCGCTCCCGCTCCCTCCGATGCAGCCGCATGGCGCGCCATGCGTAGCGTCGTCTCAGGACGTCTCGTAAACGTCTATTCCGAAAACGACTACATCCTCGCTTTCCTCTACCGTACCAGTAGCATCCAATTTGGGGTTGCGGGTCTGCAACCCGCGCAAGATGTTAAGGGGATTGAGAATGTAAATGTGAGTGAAATGGTCAGTGGACACTTGAGGTATCAGTATCTCGTCGGCACGATTTTGGAAAAGATTGGGTGGGAGGATATTGATGTGGAGGAGGTGGCGAAGGAGGAGGAGACGTTGGAGTTGTTGGATGAGAGGGAGAAGAGGGAGGATGAGGAAATGGAGAGGAAGGGGAGTGGGGAGGGGGAAGCAGATTTAGAGGACGAGGCGAGGAAATTGGAGAGTGAAGTGAGTAGGAAGAATGAGGAGATGAAGATGCAGGAGGATGTGGAGAAGTTACATGTTAATTGATGGGAGACAGGTTCGAGAGGTTAGATCCATGATGGGTGAGATTTGGAACATCTCTTCATTTTCATCTTTATGATTAGCGTTTTGAATTGTTCGTTTGATTACATTATTCATATGCTCCTAATCGATGTTTAGAAAGCACACATGTAGAATAATTTCATGATTAATTCCTTGACAACACTTCACTTCAGTTCACCCCATTAGATTTACAGTTTACACATCTTATTCTCCTTCTATCCTTTACTCTTGCAAAATTTATATCATATTTTAATTCATCAAGATATACCAGGGAAATGGTTCACCGGAAGACATGACATTAGTCAAAACTTTATTATGCCTCAAGCACTGACCTAAAAATTGGGTTCAAATAATTGTATACAGACTAATCACTTTCGTATAAATATTTGTTTAGCCAAAGCTTAAGACCATGACAATATATTTCTCCGCAGCTAACTCAAAAGATATCACCCAAAACCCAAACGCCAAACGACAAGAGCTAACTCTAATTGGACAAAGTTTTGATCATGAGAAATCATCACCCTTCTCCTCAATAGCACCCTTGATTTTCAACAAAATTGTCGTCTTCCACTTGTCCAACTTGCTCATTTGATCATACTGGAAAAGTTTGTCGGCGAATTGTTCTTGATCGCCTGCATCAACAGCCTCGGCGAGGTCAATTAATAATTGATGTTCCCTTGTGCTTGGGAATGTTGGATCCATGTCTCTGTACTTTTCGAAAGCTCGCCCGGTGGCCACTGTATCGCCGACAGCTAGATGACACAGACCGGCCTTAAGGAAATAATCCTTCACCGACCATTTCATGAGATTGTTCGAGACGGAGGATGCTGCTACTTTCTCGAAATGCTCGATGGCTTTATAATAGTCGCCATCGAGAGCGGCAATATCGGCGACCTTGAGATAAAGTTTATTGGCCAATCTGTGGATATATCAGTACATCTTCATAACTAATACCAATAGCATTGGTGTCAATAATGGAGGTCAAAACTCACGCCTCAGCATTGTCGGCCTCGAACCAACTGGCAGCTAATTCATAACTTTCAATTGCCTTCTTCATATCTCCAATCTCCATCTCATATACTTCTGCTAAATTCTGCTTGTGCGTGGCAGCTCTTCTGAAGTTTCCTTTCGATGTATAATGGTTGATCGCAACGTCTAAGCATCGAACCGCATCTAGTGGTTCCCCCTTTTTGTATACCTTGAAGGCTTCTGTGAGCGTGTTGGCAGCATCATCCGGTTCGTTCAATTTGTTGGTTTGAATATCGGCAGCGCGCTCGAAGGCTTGTCCGGCTTCCTTGTCTGTAAAACGGGTATCAGTATAAATGTAAAGGTTCAAAGACTTGGGAAAGTGTTACTTTGCTTTTGCATGCGGAACGCATTCGCAGCTTGGTTATATAATTCAGCAGCATTTTCCCATTTCTCCTGTCGTCCACCGAAAAGACTGAAACCACCAGAAGCACCTGCAACTGCTTTATCTGCCTTGGGGAAATGTCAATATGAAGCTTATCGAGTAGCAGATGGTGGGGTTGGTACCTTTTGCATAAGAGTGCGAGGATCTTGTGCCATGATTGCGATTTTGTGTTGTATTCTTTTGTGCAATATATGTCTCAGGCAAAATATTATCAATTAATGAGTTTGATCAAGAGTTGTAAGTATTAATGAGTTGTTAGAGTTTAACATGTGTTCGTGGTTTTGAAGACAACTCTTGCAAGGGTTGTTTGTTTCTAGTCCTTACGCTCTGACATAGCCTTGCCCCGCCTATGAATCACACTAGCGTACTTCTGGGGAACGCATGGGAACATTTTATCAAATTCACAATGTAAACAATCAATGATCTTCATGGAACACAACGTTGTCACCTAATTGATCATAAATGTCGAAATCTATATGTTTACAATGTCGCGCATCGCTGCGGCACTCCTTTCCTACCACAAAACTCAGATACGCCCAAATCTCCCTTCCTCGAACATACAGTACTTCAGAAGCCCCCCGGGAGACATCTGCAGCAGGTGGAAGCTCATTACCTAAATCAGGAAGCAGCACAGGTCGTTTTGTGCCTCGGAGTGTAAGGCTTCACGGAAGTAAGATAACGACACCTCTGACTCCCAAGCCGGAAGATCAACAGGTCCCAGTCCGCCGAGTATATGCTCGAATAAACGTGGATCTTTCTCACCAACAGACAAACATCGATGAGCTCCTATCAAAACCAACTTGGTCCGTTCGGTCTCTTCTACCATCTCCAAATGAGAAGCCTGCCGAAGAAATTACAGTCAAACAACTTCATCACTTATGTCGACTCTCCGCACTTCCTCTTCCCAAAACACCTGAAGAAGAAAAGAAATTACTAGATACACTACATTTACAATTGCATTTCTTGAGGGATATTCAGAAGGTCAATACAGAGGGCATTGAGCCCCTAAGAAGTATTAGGGATGAGACGTTGGAGGCAGAAGCGCTTGAGTCAATTGGATTGCAAACTAAGGAAATCCAAGAAGCGTTAAAGAAAGAGGAATATAAAGGAAGAAACAAAAGACCGAGAAGGCAGCCAGGGATTGCGATAGATACACAAGGTGCAGAAGAGTGGGATGTGACTGGAACTGCGACTGAAAAGGTCGAATTCGGAGGCGGGAAGTATTTCATTGTGAAAAGTGGAAAGGAAATAACGGAAAAGAAAGTGGAGGGGGACAACCAATCGAAAACAGCAGCAGAAGTTCTTTCCGATACAGGAACAGAGAAGCTTGAAAGACTTGGTGGTAATTGATGGAAATATGTTGAAGATGATTTTAGAATTGATACCCCATTTTTGCGGCGCCACAGCATTCAGGAAAGTCACCCTGTAGACTATTGTCATTTTGTTCCATGCAGATATCTCCATGGCGGTTGCAATGAGTACTCCTGGAATATTGGAAGCATGGTCCGCAAAACTGCAATCTTGAGAACACTGCGAGTTGATATTTTCTCCTCAGTCAACCCGAATATTCAATTAATCAACAGCGAACAGGTTGAAATAAGGCAAAAACACAAATTTAGCAAATAAAAGGTATCCCGCTTTCAGGATAGTGATGGCTATGCCTGTCAGATGTAGATCATCACTACACCACAACTTATCCTTTGAGGTAGATCCGGGGTAAAAATTCCAACTCCAAGCATCAGGAATCTTTGGGAATGGTATCAAGCAAATTTTTTGAACATATAAACTGGCTCAACATCTGATACTAGTGGAGATGTAGGTGCAAATCGGTTTCTGCTTCATTCTGAAGGCGTCAGCTGTGAGGAGCCGCACTATTTAATTGCTTTCATATTATAATGGTCCACTTTTCACAGAGCCGAGTACAACTTCTTCATATGAGGGGCAACCCTATCACATTCAGCCCAGTAGAAGAAATTCAGTATACACAAATCATTTTGCCAGACTCGTGGACCGATAGTTCACTAGTAATCTTTTGCCTACCAAATAGTCGTAGTCGGCTATTCGTGGGGGCCAGTTATGAATTCGGCTATGTAGAACTGCAGTGCTACCCAACTCGCGTACACAGCCTCTTATTTCATGGGCAAGGCAAAATCAATCCAAAGAAGCAATAGTTTATAAGAAGCATTTACTTTCCGAGTATGGCATACTCGTTGAGCTTCATATCCTTTATGACCATTTGAATTATCTTTTCGCTTTTTAGTACTCTCATCTGCCCTCGACATCCTCCCAGATAGCACAAGCTTCGACTATACATTTATACCAGAAATTATGAATGCATCTGTTGCACATCCATCACTGGACAATGCTCAAATTGCCAATATAGTAGCATGTAGTGTGGTATATGGACTGGTCATTATGTGTACCATAATATCGATATATAACAAGGCTCGCAGAAAGGTACTATATGTTATCGATGACGGGCTTATGATTCTTGCAGTAGTAAGTCTACGTCAAATCACTAAGGACGTTGCTAATATAGTAGATTTCGCTGACTGGTGAACTCGTGGGGTATCTTTACAGTACTGTGGAAATCGCTTGAATTGATAATTTGCATAAACGCTGACTAGTTCATAGGTATCAAGCTTGGGTTTGGGAAGCATATGGAAACTCTTAGTGTGACTTCCATCGATACTATCTACAAGGTCTTCTATATCTTGGAGATTCTTTACATGTTCACCGTTGTTGCCGCGAAGATTTCCCTGTCGATGATGATCTACCGCATATTTCACGTGCACCGTTCGATCAGGACAATATCCATGATCTTAATTGTTTTCACAGTGTGCTATTTAGTAGTTGCTGTTAGTACCATCCACTCAACTGTCGACAATTCATCCAGAAGCTAATGAGGTAGTCATAGCTCGGGATTACCATCTTTCAATGCATTCCTGTTGAAAAGGCGTGGAGTTATCCGTCGTCTAACACACCAGGGTCCTGTTTGAATCTCAAAGCTATTTATCTTGGTATTGCTATACCGAATATCGGAACGGATTTCATTTTAACTCTCTTACCAATTTGCTGTGTCGTGGGACTTACCATAACGAATGGAGCGAAACTCAGAATATGCCTGATGTTTTCGGTGGGAAGCATGTAAGATATCCCACATTTGAACTTGTGGTAGTTCGCTGACACCGACTTAAAGTGTCACTATTAGTTCTATACTACGTCTCTGGGCACTGATAGACTTATACTATAACCCCCAAGATTTCACATACATTGGGCCTCGCCCACAACTGTGGAGTTTCATTGAGACAGGGATGGGTATTGCGATATCAACCGGATCTCCACTCCTAATGCAGCTTGGAGGTAGATTAAAAAAGTTCCAGAAATCATCACTGGGCCGGCGCAGGAATTTTACTAGCAACAGAACAGCACGCGAGGATACAAAACTAGGCCGACCAGAATCAATGAGTTTACCAGTGATGGCAAAGTCTCGCAAATTAGACCGATACAACATTGAAAACTCAGACCAACAAGTATGGCCGATGAAACTATATATCTCCGGAAGTTTAACATCTCGGAGTGCAATAGAAATATGAGTATAGCAGGAAGTGTAGCAGGATACACTGGAACCGTAGCACTGGATTGGACATGATAGGATGAATACCTGACAGGAACGAAGAATCGGAACGAGACGCAAGCTATGAGAGTGACAGGCAAACTAGTGAATCTTCCTTTACAAAAGAGATAAGACAGTGGGAAAATGCCAATCAAGTAGTTACACGTACAAAGGCTACATGATGCATCTCTTTTTTCTTATGCCTAAAGTCACCTGCGGGTATTCATTTCCAATTACTGTGTTTTTCATCTACTCTTCACTTCAAAGATGCCACAATTCGGTAAAGGAATAAATCAAGTCGACATCAGCACACACATAACATACCAACCCTGTTGAGTGAACAGCTAGTCAAAAGACCATTTGCAGAATCAATACGCTTTGTTATAAATGATAATATTGGAAGCTGCCGCTAGGGTACAATACCAAGATAATACTTTGCTGAGCCAAAACGTCGATCTAGCTGTTTCTCCTTAGCTTGGATGCAAACCATGCTTGTCATACCTATTGAATTTTGGGTTGGATGCTGACACAATATCAAAAACTTTGACAGGTAAGGATTACTATACTTTTAAGAATATTTCTTGAATATCTCGAACGAAAAATACATGATGCAGTATTTGTGGGTGTAGGGTTGAGAGAAACAGTCAGCTTTCAAAGATGCTGAAGTGGGTACACGTAGCCTCATGGCATCGCACTTACCTCGCTGCTGTCGTTGCATTTCAACCCATGAACTAGGAAGCTGCTTTTCTGGGTCTCTTGATATTTCGGAGAATGTACAGCCTGAGCCTTCTGATGAAGACTTATCATTTATTCAATCTAGATATCCACCGCATAGTCGTCGCTCATGAGTGAGCATCCTAGAATCAAAAAGCCGAAAAAATTACAAGCTCCATTGTAGGAAAACTCGACATTCCAGCTTTTGCCTATCGCCATGGTGCCGAGAAGGCACGACGATAAGATCAGAAGTTTATCGTTTTAGAGAAGCCAAGAGTAGGTGAGGTCAAGTTTCGGAGAATAAGAAAATTGTATTTATTTTTACCACCTTTGGAAGTAAACAGTATCAAGAGGCAAATTACGTGTTCACATCTTCCACTTACCCATTTCATCTGTACTGCTCAGATATTGAATCTGGCTGAAAAAGAAATCCTTCAATTTCCTTAACGCGGTGATCATGAGTCTTTCCATGTAGCTATTGACCGGGAACCGCCACTTCACACCTTCGACACGGCAACAGTAGCGATGCAGACTTTAACTCTGCATATTGACCATATGATGACTTACTGGAACCCGATATGTAATATAATTCACTACAGCTGCAGGGTTGTTTGGTGGGGGGCTTTGCGTTTTAACCTCTAGGTACTTTTTGCAATATCGGAAAGCTAAAGAACGGCTTTAGCACTTTCAATCTTACATTCAAGCTGTAGAATAATGCAGTACTCAGTGCAAATGCAACTTGACCGAATCTGGCTGGTGCCTTCAACGAAATCTGGTCAAGTCACTGGGAGGATCCTTCCCAACTTTTAAAATTCCTTCGTATTGTAGGGTTTAAGTAGAATATTAACATTGCGGTAGTCTCTCATATTTTGTATTGAATCCAAGCTTTTTCTTTCTTGCAAAAAGAATACCACCCTCAGACGCCTCGAACAATATCTTCGAAAAGACCTGGTATGACCACAACCGAGACCACTATCCGACGATCCACTTAATGATCAAACATTGTTCAAGCTTCACGCAATGCTGATTTCTGACCATTGTAATAGGCCCTCCACAATTTGGTTGTTTCTGTGCCTGCCTCTATAACTATCTCAATTTTAATGCGTCTCAATTCAACGAGCAGAACTTCGGTTGGAAATGGATTGTCCCATAGTATGGGCGCTATCAATGATTGAAATCTGCGCACCACTTTTCTCCTGCTTCAGGAACGCAACATATAATATTTGGTAGTGCTTTGGTATACGTTTAGGATTAGATGAGTAATTGGGTTATCTGAAGAGGGATGAAGAAGAAGTTGCTTCAATGGAACCGCAGCTTGTGAGGAAAGTATAGGCATGAGGATAAGCACATAATCTATTTCTCAGAGTTCTGTGGGACTACAGTACATAGGTGATATCTAGACATGGAGCTTTGCAAAAGAGAGATAGAAACACAATAAGACGATAGCAATGCGTTGGAATTCTGTGAGGAATAAAGATGACAAAACGGAAAGTTGATATACGGGATGACTGTCACTGATTGTGAAGCTGTTTTTCGAGTCAGGAAATCAAACTAGCTTGAAATGAGTCCTGTATCCAAGATGATACTTAAAATTGTGGATATTAATGTTTAAGCACAAAGCGGCACATTTCAAGCTATTTTCCGTTTATATAAGTATCATTAGCAAGAAATGATTCAAGTTTAAACGAAGATTTCGATAAATGGTATTTGCTGTGCTAATTCCCATTCTTCATTCCAGATACCCCAACACCATCTTAATATCCGTGTCCAAGATGATACATTGGTGTAATTTGGAGCACAAAGCATGCTTTCGGTAAGATCGACCTCTTTCACTGTGAGGTAGGCAAACTCCCAGATACATATTTTGTTCATGACCTCTTACAAGCTGATATGAAGTGATTGTATGATCAGAGAAATTTTGTGGTTGTAAGTAAACTTGAAATTTCTCGTGGGATTGGCGACATTTCGATCCAGTTGATTTAACTGGTTATTACTACGTTTGAGCAGAAGAGGAAGACAGGTAGAACTAGTTTTTCAGGAGCCAATCAAACTTAGATTTGCCAAGCGCTAACGTCTAGTTCTCAAGGAGCGCCTGGATCCATCCAATTAAATGAAGGAACTCATGCCTTGTAAAAAGAGTAAACTTTTGACGGGACATTTGAGTTCCAAGTTGACCAATTGAAGAAACCCACTTGACATGATCCGTTTTTTCTCTCATTCATTTCACATGCTAATTTGACTCTGGTCTCCGTAAAATCACGTCTGGACAGTTTACGGTACTTTCCATTGCCATAGATGAGTTTAAACAGTGGGAGAGGAAGGTGCTAGCCTAAATAGGCATATATCATGTATTATAAGTTCGATGGTTCCGCAGAGGAGCGAATAGCCCCTGGCATTGAAGTTAAATTGCTAAATTCGGTCGCGACGATCACGCCGCTCAAATAGTTCCTTATCTTAGCACGTCTAAATACCCTTAGGGAGGTCCAAAAACAGACGTTAATTAATATAAAAAAAAAAAAAAAAAAAAAATAAGTTCGATGCCAGAGCCCTAAGGGATATGGCTGGTCCAATGGTAACCATGTCCATTAAAATAAAATCCATTTTTCTGGTAAACTACACAAAAAGGAATTCCCGTTTTCGGCTTCGGCAACTCTTCGATATTTCAAATTCAACAAATCAATTCGGTGTGTTTACGCCTTTCGGGTTTCGCCCCGCTTTTTCGATGTAATTAAGACCCACTTTTCAATCAGTTTCGCTCGGTTCGACAAATCAAAATTCAGTTTCCAAATTCGGTATTTCAAATTTCAGATTCAGGATTCGCTAAGCATTAGTTTGATTAAGATGTTCGCAGTTCCTAATTAGCTATATATAAATCTTAGAAATCATTCAGTAATTCAACCAATCAAATCATTCGAAATATCTCGATTATATCAGACATACCAATCACCTTGTAGTCTGTTTATCGTATATAAACAAATCGGGCCTAGGTTGGATGCTTGTGGAAGGGGTCACCGGGAGTTAAAAGTGAGATATCAGGAGGGCAGGATTGATTAATCAAAATCTATATATAGTTCGATGGATTAGGTGGTTTATTAAATGGTTTATAGGTGGTTTTAGGAAGGTTTAGGTTTGCGGGTGCTCATTAGTTGGTTTCGGTAGTAGAGGAAGGTGCTAGCCTAAATAGGCATATATTGTCACGGGGTGACACTAAGCCCTTTCTGTCCTGTCCTGTCCTGTCCTGCTATATATATGAGAGTAAGGTAGAACTTCTAGTTCTACCTCCTAGTCTTTTGGGTGTTTAGCTTAGCGGTAAAGCTTCTGAATACTCCCAGAGGTGATTCCGTGACATTAGGTAGAACTACTCTTGGTTATAAGTGGAGCTGTGTGGGGGGCCTATTTATAGCTTACAGGCTATTGGTCTGGGGGCTAGTATATATAGATCCTGTCTGCCTGTCTGAATGCCTGAGGCATTAGAATCCAGAATCCTGAAACCTCCTAGTAAGTGATGGTATGGAGATCATACCTTAAGGAGGGGGGTGGTGTCACGGGGTGACATTAAGCCCTTTCTGTCCTGTCCTGTTCTGTCCTGCTATATATGTGAGAGTAAGGTAGAACTTCCAGTTCTATCTCCTAGTCTTTTGGGCGTTTAGCTCAGCGGTAAAGCTTCTGAATACTCCCAGAGGTGATCCCGTGACATATATCATGTATTATAAGTTCGATGCCAGAGCCCTAAGGGGTATGGCTGGTCCAATGGTAACCATGTCTATTAAAATAAAATCCATTTTTCTGTGGGTAGAGTTCGCTTGACACCGGACATACTGACAAATGGTCTATCCCTCAGACACAAACAAGTGCGACTTGTGTTTTCTCTTCTCATTCTAACAGTGCGTCAGCAAAGCTATTCAAACCTAGATTACATTGCTAAGCCCGAGCCATACTCTTTTTATCGTTGACTGCTACCTCTTCTTCTGTTCTATCTCCTGTTAATTCCATACAGTTCTCCGTCAGCAGCTTACCTAGAAGCTCTGTGATCGATTCAATTCTCCCTGAACCTCCCAATTCGGAGCAAGATACTGTATGTTGGTTGTGGAACATCTTGGTATAGCACTATTTCCATTTGACAAATTTTGCCTGAAGACTACTGAGGCTCAAGATTCAAGAACTGATTCTATTGCATTACTTCCGCGCAAGCAGGCTCATATTGCGCGTGGTCACTAACCACAGAAATAAAGAAAATGATGGCTTTGCCATCAGTAATTAGGGAAACTGCTTCATTCATACTTTTGTGAACATATGACAATATTCATGATCCTCCTCTCATTCCCATAACATCAATCTCCTCAGGAATTGATTTTGAATCGACATTATCAAGAAATTCGAGCCTTAATGGGGTATTCTCTGATGTCTTCCTGTTTTCGGCAGTCGCGTTTGGGTGTTCAACATCCCATCTCAAATTATCCAGCAGTCCCAACGAATTAGTATACCTTAAGTGATTCATCAAGCTTAGGTGATTTGACAATGATACAGATGATTCTAGACAGTGTACGTTCGGGGCTTTTGACACTTTGAATGTTTACAATGGCTTCTCCCGCTACGCTACCAAGAATTACGATGAATCAGGAGCATTTGTAGGATACAATACATTGCCCATCTGTAATGTCATCATGTGCGTGTCTTACACGAGAGCCTTGAGGGACAAAGATCCCGACGAACCACACGCGGAACCAAGAGGCAAAACAAGAACCGAGTCCGCAGGTAGGTAGATGATAGTTTGGGGGCCTTCATAATGGGGAACATTGATACGAGTTTGTGTTGCAATGAACAGCGTTTTATATAGGATTCTGAGTTGAGTGTGCGTAGGTTTGTGAACTGCATGTTTTGAGCGAGATTTTTTCGGTGTAGTCATTGGAGATGATGGAGAATGAATTCCAGTAATTGTGTTTAATGGCCTATTTTCATTATTTGGATTGTGTGATAGAGAAACCTTGAACTGGGATGGCAATACAATGCCGAAGGACACGGTTCGCGTTCACGTATTATGGACGCGAATAAATCAATGAGGCAATATTGACGAGAGCCTTGACGCGAGCTGCGTGCTATATATTTCAAATTGTCAGATGCAGCAATTGAGTGTCAGGTAAGAAGAAATTTTTGCTTTGAAAACGAAAGGCACGGGTGCTCTTGGGTGAACGAAGAAGCAATGACGTCTTTCGCATTTATGATAACAACAATGATAACTTTCTGAAGATTAACCATCCTTATTTTGATGTTACTTAGTTAAGGCCATATCTCACAGGTTTGGTATTCCAAGGATATCGCATGCAAAAGTTGAGTGGTTATGAAAATTTTGCACAATTTCATGACCAGTTAAATTCACATTTCGATAGAGTTGATAGAAGCAATCTACAATTCTATAATACGATTATGGAATTATGAATAATGATTATCAATAGTCTGAATCTGCGTGTATCGGCTGAATGGAGGTTTATGAAGATATGAAATGAGCTTCACTCTGAACCAATAAGTACTTGAAAGGTTAGACATATTCCCCAAACAAAGCACTTGGATTAAGCTCGCAAACAGAATACATGATAAATTCATCTTTTAACCAACCACACTACAAGAGAATCCAATTTTGTTACTTTTGTCTAAAAGATACCCTCTAGTACAGGTTAAGCGAGAAAATGCCAAAAGTTACTAGTGGCATTCATCCAGCGAAAAAATTGCTATCGGCAATAATTGACCTATTTAAAATAACGCAGAATTATTACCGAGCCGGAGAGAGAAGAACATCTGGTTTGGGAGTAGGGCGGGGTGTTGCATTACGACAAGCGTGAGAACTAGTGTATCTGGAGGCCCGAACCAACTGAATCTTCACGGCCATCTCATCTGTCATTTTGCGCTAAATTCCCCTACAACACTATCTCTAAATAGCCAAGAGGCACTTTAAACCGTTGAAACTAGTTCTAGCTTTGCTTTTGTTGACTTCATTTCACACTATCATTGACAGATCTGCAATGACCACTTAATGACGGTTTTATGAGCTATTCATCACATGAATTACTCTCGTGTATCCTGTTGGCTGACGAGTAACGTGGCCTGCGAATTGCAGTGACTGTTTGGGTCTATCATCTAAATAATAACTTTGTGGTCTAGTGAATGAAATCCCGATGGAAATGTCAATGTGGATGAATGAAAAAAATAACAGTGGGGCTGGGCGCTTAGCGGGAAGCTAAAGGGGGGCCAAGAAAACATTAGAATCAGTCTTGTTGCAACAAATGACATATCATGAAACAATTTGACGGCTAATTATATGATCGCGTGAATCTCCATCATATCTAACTAAACACAGATCTAGTATATATAGTGTTTGTTTGATGAAAGGAGTTAAATTTTAAGGTTATATTGAGAGTTGCCGAGAAGTTCCTATCTATTTTCCCGACACCTTAGTATATGATGATGTGTTTTAGCCCATAAGAAGGCAGAAATAACCGGTCGGTTCCTTTGTTTCCTTCCTTGTAAAGTTTCCCGTTGGCACCGGTTCAGTACTTGAGATTCTAATTAAATGTGCGCAGTTCAGTCATCTGACGCAACAATGCCCTTCTCTTTAACGTACAGAGAGGATTAGCATCGGTACCAAGCTTCTCTTTTCTCTCACCGGCCTTATACTGCGGAGTCTACTTTCTTACTCCCGAGACCCCCAGGTATAAGCCGCTTCAATCCCATCCAAGGAGTATTGATGGGGCTCTCACCGGTGAAGATGAAGACATCTATACCTTTATATCAGACAACATCCCCTAAGAGCATGAGTATTAAGGATAGTAAGCACATACCATACAACCAACCTCCAAACAAGCATCCAAAAAATGGCGCTACCATAGGTACCCAAAAGTAATAGTTTCCCGCGCTCCATACTTCGTGACCGTATCCAAGAAAGTAGCTCATCAATCTTGGACCAAAGTCTCTAGCCATATTAATAGCATATCCAGTTTCCCCTAATGAAGAGTTAAATATTAGTATCTTGACTATCTATAGTGCGATGAGTGAGTTCAAAAAATATAACTTACATCCAAAGCAAGCCCCAATACCGAAGATCACGAAGAAGAGTCCAAGTGGGGTAAGATTTCCAGAACCTAAATTACCATTGTCTTGTAAAGCGTAGATACAAAACATGAGTATCGTACTTGCGATGAACTCTGAAAAGAATTGTCCTGTTTTTGTCATAAAAGGGGCGGGGTAGGTACAGAATATGCCTGCAGATGATGTGTTGAGGCCCATAGTTCGAATGTTATTCCCCCCTTCGAACATATCAATGGCAGATTTATAGTTTGCTATAAGGATCAGCAGATTAGATCTTGGCTTTATGAAATCTTGGAAATGGCATACCATAGACCACGCCGGCGGCGCACATTGCTCCCAACACTTGCGCCAACATGTAGATGGGGAATTTGCGCCAGGGAAATTTTCGGAAGACGCAGTTTGCGAATGTCACAGCTGGGTTGATGTGGGCACCACTAACGCCTGAAGCATATACTCCAAGCATAACTCCAATGCTATTAAACCTTTTAGCCAGTAAACGTTTAGAGCAGGGCAAATACATACCCCCATCCCCAAGATATTGATTGATAGGAGCCTCTCTCGCCCGAGCTTAGGACTACTTGCGCAACCACACCATCTCCAAACAAGATCCTATTTGAATGTCAGTGACTATTAATCGAGCAAGAAAGAGGTTTTATATAAAATGGAGACTTAAGGCTTGGGTGGAGTCTCACAAAATAAATACACCAAAGAATTCCGAGAACGGTTCTCGCATGGTATGTCGGATACGACTCCACAAGAGGTCTGGCTTTGACTGTATCTCGAGTTCTTGTGGAATCTTATGATCAATTCCAGGACCATGTTCTGCATAAGCACCGCTACCTTCACTGGAGATCGTGTGCATGTTGTTTCCATCCAGCGTAGACTCGTGTGATGAGAGGTCTGGCGAGGATTGTTGGGATTCCATCATCCCCATGTGCTTGTCATTGCTAACGGCAGGAATGGGCGACCCTTGTTTATCTGGATTCATTTTGGTGAATTGAGAAGGTAAAGGCGTGGAATGGCGATTCTGTGAATGCAAACTTGGATATATGTGACGATGATGGACCTGCAAGAGATGGATACTGTTCTATATGTAGCTTGAATTCTTGGGTAATACCTCTTTGTATGATTCTTAGAGGCGGAAGACACCGCGTTGTAGCCGAAGTCACCACCCTTAATGAAATGAACATGTGAACAAGAAGTCTGTAATATTGGAACTATCGAAACGCAATTGCGAGTATGGTAGCATACCGAGGCAGTGATCTAAGCACAAAGGCTTAGAAACAAGCTATGTTGGCGCTTCTGAGTTGCACGAAGAGGCCAAGTTGCCGTTTTGGACAATCTTACCAAGGAAAGACTTGGCCGTCCTAGCCACCTATTTGAGAGGAGACACTAAAGCACCTCCATGATGCTCAAAAATCCTTCCTTGTAAGTGCGGAATGTATGGAAGAAAAATTGATTAGATAGCTCAGTTTGAATTACCCGAGAGATCGTCATAATAATAATTGTGAATTCAGCTGCATCGGAGTAATCACAGTGCGGGAAGAACCAAGGAATTGTAATATCGTGAGCATTTTGACGGCATGTATAACACGCCTTTATGCCGACAAATAGAAAGTGGCTTCACCACAGCATGCTATGATGAGCTCTGGGTGACCTCCAAAGAACGTAAGAGGGGTGGCTCATCAATGAGTTCGGTATATCCTTGTTGCAACCAGACAGTGGTTGGCGGCGCAGTCTTGGTCATTTGACTCCGCATCAACAATATCAATAGAGCATTTAGGTTAATAAAAATGTGAAATAAACGTTGTCTCTCCAGTCCACACTAAGTTGAAAGTAAGTTAGATGGTAGTTCAATAAACTATTATGACCTAACCAAACACACGTCGATCTCTTGACAAAAGTAGTGCGAGCTATGATGGCATTTTCAAGAATAATGAAAAGTGTGGGAGCGTCACCATCAACCTGTTAAACTTGTAATTCAATATCTTGCTTGTAAAAGAGTTCAACTTTCCAATCTCGGATGAATTCATCTTTTGCATATTCTCCTCGATGCAATCAATGGTTGACAGCACAAATCTCGTATTCAAAAGAATGGTTCTAAAGCGGTACTTCCAATCAAACCCCATCTTTCAGGTAGGTGTGGTCAACTTGACTACCCGACGGGTAGATATCAACTTATCCTAGTCTCGACTGTATGACTCTGTGATACTCGAAATCGTATCAATAACTTTCTCCGCATGGTATAGACCCGATTTACGGCACAGTACATGTAAATAGCTCCAGGAAGATCAGGCACGACGGTGTTGCCGATATCTATGCTGGATGGCTAAGTGCTTGAATTGTGATTGTAAATATAATACCTTGTTATTAAAGTAACGCCAGCATTTACACATTCGCAAATTTCACAAATGCATGGCGTTGTATTCTAGTGGCCCCAAGCTGATGGCTGACGGATACCCGAGCTGCTTCCGGAAGGCTTGAAGGACGTTTTGCTATGGAATTCACCACTGGCGACTTATCTCATAACTTGATACGTCCAAGGCTGCCCTTGTACATGTTGAGCAAAATTTCGTCCTAGGATTAATTTTCAACCATCATACAGCCCCCAGGCAGATGAACTTCTGGGATCATCGTTGTAGATGGTCTGGACTTTTGGACTGTCCCAAGCATTTGAGGTTCATGTCGTTGGAATTCTTGGTGGGGCGCCATGTGCATAACGATTCCTAAGATTTGAAAACGTTGGAAAATCCCTAATGCAGATCTAACTTGAGTGGGGTTGCTGACCCGTCTGTTCTGTTGGCGTTGGTAATCATTTGTGGGTTGCAATCATGGTCATTTGGCACTAAGGTCGGTGCTCTTGCATATGGCGAGATTGCGGGGTAGTGGATGGCGGTGCAAGAGCCGTCTCATGAACCGAGAACTTCACTAGTCTTATTTGTTCTAGAAGCCTTCAACCAACGCAGTACTAGGTAGCTCTGGCACTCCATCTTCACTTGAATTTGGCCTTTTCTATCAGTGGTTCTGACTTCTAAGCACATAATAATCGTAGAAAATAACATATCACAATTCCGAGTCTTGTTGGTTCAATTTCGTCACAATGAATGTGCAATTAGCAACATCTGGTGGTGTCCACGAATGCAGTGTGCCGATACCTACCGAGGCATGACGAGAAAACAAGCATGGTGCGAGAAATTTGCTTGGTGAAAAGCCTCAATGGGGGTAATCATCCGAGTTCTTAACGTCGATATATCGACCTGCATCTGCTGTACTATGTAAGAATTACCCTTCATTCCTTGTCGAAATTTTGCTACATCCCAGAGTGTCTTGACCAGGATTGTGCCCCTTCCCCCACAATCGCACTTTTCTTCTGGTTCTTGGGTTAGTTAAGCCGCTAGTTGAGATGTTGGTTCAATTCCCTGTAAATATTGACGGCATAGATCGAATGGTACGATTGTATCAAATATTCTGACGTCCGAGTGAATCAACCATCTAGCATGCAGATTTTGATAAACTGTGTAACCGTAACGTTACGCTAGTAAGTCAATCTGTTGGCCAATACCAAGATAATAAGACTTTGCTCGGCCACAAGATGTTAGCGGAATTGACCCCGCTCCTCAAGTACAAGCCATTCGAATTGACTAAGTTGATTCGTTGAGTTGGAGGTCCATTGAAGCATCACATGTTTAGAATATGGAGAAATTTTGTCCGGGCGAGGGGCTCTAGATGCCTTGCTCCATACATTCCTCTTCCATCGTGGCCACAAAAGCCAGAGGTTTTGGCACATTTATCTGCGAATAGCAGCATAATCAATATGGGTGACCACACTTCAGTTTCTAGCCATGAGTCCTTCGTGTCAGTGTCGAATCATGAATCTTTCATAGGTTCCATAGACCAAGGTACCACAAGCACAAGATTTTTAATCTTCAACAAAGACGGCGAGCCGGTTGCATCGCATCAAGTCGAGTTCTCTCAGATATATCCACAATCAGGGTTTGTACATCCATTGACACTGTCAACGCGTAGCTGACCATGAAAAGGTGGCATGAACATGATCCTCTTGAGATTATCGACTCGATAGAAGTTTGTATTGAAGGTGCCGTCAAACAATTTGAGCAACAAGGTCATTCGGCGAGACAGATTAAAGCCGTAGGACTCACAAATCAAAGAGAAACAACAGTCGTCTGGGACCACGAAACAGGAGAACCTCTAGCAAATGCTATAGTGTGGACAGATACCAGAAATCAGGCATTAGTCAGAAAGTTGAAAGCTCGACTTGGATCTAATCAATTGCAGGGTCTCTGCGGTCTTCCCCTATCGACTTATCATTCTGTTGGTAAGCTTTTGTGGTTGATTGAAAACAATGGCAAAGTTGCAGATGCATATGCTCGAGGTCATCTTGCGTTTGGTACCGTTGATTCCTGGGTTATCTATAAGCTCAATGGTGGACCAAAGAAGAATGTGTTCGTTACAGACCCCACGAATGCATCGCGTTCAATGTTTATGAATTTGCATACTCTCAAGTATGACGAACAGCTTTTAGATTTTTTCAGATTTGATATGGATAAGCTTCAGTAAGTTTCTTGCTCTTTTGTAATTAAAGTACGCACTGACTCAGTAGTCTTCCTAAGATTGTCCGGTCGTCGGATCGCGAATCCTTCGGTACTCTTGCAACAGGAATCTTGAAGGGTGTTCCAATCACGGGTGTGTTAGGTGATCAAAGTGCGGCGCTCGTCGGACAGAAAGGTTTCACACCAGGTAGAGCGAAGAACACCTATGGGACAGGTTGCTTCCTTCTCTACCATGTTGGCGACAAGCCTGTAATTTCCACACATGGGCTTTTGAGTACAGTCGCGTATGACTTTGATGGTAAACCGCAATATGCTTTGGAGGGAAGCATTGCGGTCGCAGGCTCCAGTATCAAGTTCCTTCAAAATAACCTTGGCTTCGTCGACTCTTCGTCCAAGATCAGTCAGCTAGCTGAGACTGTAGAAGATAATGGCGGTGTCACTTTTGTGACTGCATTCAGTGGGCTCTTCGCACCATACTGGTACGACGACGCTCGTGGCACTCTTTGTAAGATCCATTCCGACATCTATTAACTTAATTACTAACCACTTAATAGTCGGTATCACAGCATATACACAAAAAGGTCATATTGCTCGCGCTACTTTGGAGGCGACTTGCTTCCAAACAAAAGCAATATTGAACGCGATGGAAAAGGACAGCGGGAAGAAACTCGCTGAACTCGCCGTCGATGGAGGTATGAGTAATTCTGATCTCTGCATGCAAGTAAGTTCTATTGTACGGTTCTTTTCATTTTGGGCAATGTCTAAAACTGTTTCAGATTCAAGCCGATCTTATTTCGATCCCGGTTGAACGTCCAAAAATGCTGGAGACAACAGCATTGGGTGCCGCCATCGCTGCAGGTTTCGCAGTGGGGGTTTGGGAAACTTTTGACGAATTAAAAAATATCAATACTGTAGGGAAAACCGAATTCCATCCTAAAATTACTCCAGAAGAAAGTAAGGAAAATTTTTCTCGATGGACGAAAGCAGTTGAAATGTGTAAAGGCTGGCTTTAGAGATTGGAAAGTATATATAAGAAGTTTGCAGATTCTGGAAGCGTATCTAAGTAGTTTATATACCGTACCCGCGTACCTCAGATGTGGTCGCGGCCCTGTTCATTTGTTTGTCTCTTTTCACAAATTCCCACGAATAAGATCCTGCCACAAACTCATCACATGACTTGATGCATGTATATACCACGTGATTATACTTCAAGTGACCTTGAGTCTTTACACCTGAGTGCCAACATTCACTTTAGTTCCAATTTTGTGAGACGTACCAGAAGTACCACTTCAATCTCGCTGTCTCGAAGCATTTGCTTGGAAAAGTAATTGTGTCAAACAATGAAATTGGAAAGCCCAATTGAGCATTTATACTCCAATACCTTTTGTCAATTTTTTGATCCCACTCCAGGTTTCAAGGGAATGTGACTGAACTTTTGGTACAACTACCATCACTGGTTATTCCTATAAGTCATTTATTAGTCTGACTGCCGTGACATTGGAATTCAGAATGGTAATGGATGATAGGAATGCTTCATTTTCTGGGAATAGTTCAAAGTCATACTCTCATCCGATTCGGAATGATTACTTGGAGAATTGCTGTATGACATTTCAGTAGACTGCATGTATATTACCGAAGCTTACTTCCATATAACCAAAGAATGCGGCCAAAAATGTCAGATACGTTGTTTATGATATCTGAAAAGTTCGGCTGTCAGAGCATTGTTTGCACATTCTCCATCAAGTCTAATTTCATTCCATATTACTAGAATAGGTGTGATATATACAGGAACAAATAGTTGAAGTTAATGGTCATGTACCAATCATACAGTATGTCTCCTTTCCTTCACCGTTGTAAGTCCTTGAACACTTTGTTATGCGGCAGAAAGTTCGAAGTCTACATTGCCAGCATTCACCTTCGCTCCACCAATGCAAGTACTGGTGAAAGGACTATCTCCGCACACCGCTCTCGCTGCTCTCATACATCCTTCCCATCTACCTTTCGTGATATCAATTGTCTGGCCAGATGTAGCAGCATTGAGTTTCAAGAGAGCAGTGCCCGATTCTCCGGTTGTTGACGTAGGCTCGCCACCGCACTATTTTACAAAGTGTTAACGATTTGAGGCAGAGATAAAAGTAGGAACGAGTGTTTTCAAGCTCTCTTCTGCCCCTACTCTACCAATTCCAAGGATAAATTAAACTACTTATTCGTCTCTTCGACTTTTTATCCCGTCTGATCGTGGTGAGCGTTACGATAGGGATCTTGTGATTTAATCTCCAAAGAAAGCATGATGTGATCGGAAAATGATTCAAACTCAACTCGATATTGTCACTTGAAATATATGCATCTCTTTTTACCCTCTTATCCCAGCTGGCTTGTATCCTGCCATATCCTCGTAATGCTTCACACGTCTTTTCACTCTCCTCTCCTTCCCTTTAAAGAACTTTTTCTTTTCTCCCAAAATAGAGAAATTAACTCACTTGTTGAATAGTTCCTGCTATACCTCCACAAATTCCGAGAAGAGCCACGTTGATATCGTGAGATACAAGAGTTCTGGTGGGTATATCAGTACTTGATAGTCTCATTCTATAGCTGAACACTTACGTTGAAGGATCGGTACACGTTGTTCCTGTAACTGCATCGGGGTTTACAGTTGTAGATGCTGGAGCAGCATTGACGACAGCCATGGCTCCGAGGATTGCAACAAACAGTATTGAATGCATGATGGTTGTTATATTTTCCTGCTTTTAACTGGTGTAGTGATGATGAGTAAAATAATGAGATAAGAATATATACTAGTAATTAAAAACACTTATTATGAAAGACGTTCCAGACGTGAAAAGTAGATAAACAGCGAAAACGAGTATGTGAAAGAGGGAAGATATTTAAGACCAGGACAACAAAGAGATTATGGTTAGATCTTTGAGGGAAAGGTTTTATATCAATCATGTGCATATTCTTGAGACGAAAATTGTGATAATTTGATACCTGCCCACATGTCCACACACTGTAGTAGTGTGGGTGTATTTTTGGCTGTTCCCCCATATTGCCAAGACGACTTATATGGAAGAAAACCGACAAGAATTAAAGGTAAGCTAGATCGGTTTGATGCGAGTTTGAGCAGCACTTGAGTATACCTTGAACCTTGTTCAAAGATTCTGGGATTATATCTGCCTATGATCAGACGAAGCTCATGAACTCATAAGGAAGAATGCCATGCAGGATCAGATATATGGAAGAAAATGGCAATCCGGTATGAGTAAGGCTGAAGGAGGGGTTCTGGCAATGGATTGATCAGTGTCATCCAATGCAGTCCTTCATCCCATACCCTCCTGTGATGTTGTTGTCTTCGTCTCATGTTACCCGCTGTACATGTTCTGATACAATGACAGGGATGAGGTTATCCGGCGATAAGATAAGATGGCCCGATTGCTTTTCGATGCTCCACGCCACCATCAAGATACTACTGACATTAATAACTTCTTACATGAATTTTGGACATATCATTCCATTCTGGACAATGTCAACATTCACGATGTCAAAAAGCTAAGTTGATTGCCGATGTTTGTGGCCTAAATTGATGCATTCAGCCCTCCCTGAAGTTTTGGGGTTCAGGGGTGTCATATTATTGCTGCTTACAATTTCAGACGCGAGGTTTTTCATCTCTTGCAACAAGCGTATCATATTTTGGCACTTGATACATGTTCATCCCAAGCTACAATACCCATGACAATATTGAAAGACTTCTCATCGCTAAGACTTTCCGTCATAGTTCTCGTATCTCTTGCGTCTTCCCCAACAGCCGTACTAATATTGTCCTCCTTGCAATTTATCTTCGTTCTATCAGATCAAAAGGCCGGGTTACAATAGCCCTGCATTACCTGTTATCCTCTGATTCTTCTTGGGAAGAAACTGTAATACAACCTGTTCATATCTCCTGGAAGCCGAAACCATTAATCGAGATGGGTGAATCAAACAGGCTGATACAAGTTCAATTGACAAAATGCAAGTCTTGCTAGCAAATGAAATCGTCGAATCTGGTCAAGATCAAGTTGGGCTTACCATCCATCGTCGGCTCACGGCACAGACATGTCAGTTGAAATTCAAAGAGAAGGCATATATGAGTGATGATGCTGCCGTCATTGAGAAGTATCTTTTCATCATAAGTCTTAATCTCGACTTTCTCGATTCACCTTCTTTTTGTGCGCATACGTTCTTTCGTGATACTTACATTCTTTTTCGTGCTTTGATAGCACTTTCTTCATTCTTTCATCTGAACTTGCACGACTGCGTCGCTTTTACACACTGTAATATATATACCATATCTTTTATACTTTACATCCCTTTATTGCGAAGATACTTAAAGGCCGAGAAGCGATCGGTTAAGAGTTATAATGCGTTTTCAGTCAGTAGCTCTCGCCCTCTTTACTTCAGCTGGCCTGGTTGAAGGCCTAAGTGCAAAGAGACACCAGGATATCCACAAACGTGCCACGGCAACGAGCGGCGATGACACCAGTCTTACCCTTGCACAAAACGCCATCGCAAGCGGCTCTTTCAGTGACGGGCTTACTGAAATTGGTGGTAATGAAGCTTCCGAGGCCGCTTCTGCGACTTCGCAAAACAACTTCATAAACTTTTGCGCAGGAGAAACTCTTACCAATGGCCTTCAAATTGTAACAGGGTCTTGTAATGGAATCCGTGAGTGCCTCCCTATCTCTAAGTCAAAATCTACTCATTTGCCTTTCAGCGATGGGTCAAATTCCCGCGAAGAACAAAATGATGTCGTCGATCATTACATTCCCTTTGGCTGGTAGTGCAACGATAAAATCTGATACAACATTCAATATTACTGTCCAAATGTCCAACATCACTCCAGGTTCCTTTTCTAATGCGGATTCCACTTACTTCTCCGCTCCACAGCAGCTTGATTCATCCGGGGTAGGTCTTTTCACTTCACACTGCTTGACGTCGCTTAATTTCTAAATCCATCATTGTCCTTCTGATTTCCTCTGCTTTCTGGGCCATTGCTAATTATAATACTTCATTTTAGGTAGTTATTGGGCATACACACGTAACCGTGCAGGATATGGGGTCCAGTCTCAACCCAACTGGAACTTTGGATCCCACTCAGTTTGCCTTCTTTAAGGGTATCAATGATGCTGGAAACGGCCAAGGGCTTCTTTCTGCTACTGTTAACGGCGGCTTACCGGCTGGAAACTATCGTGTGTGTACAATGGCTTCGTCAACTAATCATCAACCCGCAATTATGCCTGTTGCACAGCGAGGTACAGCAGATGATTGTACTAAATTTACCGTCATCGGATCCGGAACTACTGCAAACGCTGCATCTAATAATGGTAAGTCGTCACTTCTTTTTTTCTGTCTTCCACTCATAGAACAAAAAACCATACTGACAATCTTAAGGTTCCGGTGGGCAAGCTGCCGCAGCTTTAGCAGCCAGTGCAGTCGCAGCTGGCCCGGACAACACCAACCCAGTGGCGAGCTCCTCCACAAGTTCGATAAAATCACCTTCGACTTCTTTCTCTGCAGCGAAAGCGTCCAAAACTAGCACTTCCAGCATCGCAAAAAGTGTACCTTCCATTACATCATCATCGGTACCTGCCTCTAGTAGCACATCACCTGCCACTTCATCTTCCGCAGGCTCCTCGACTTCCGCACTAGGAGGTATAGCGGCACCACCCGTCACCAACAGTGGAGATTCAGCCCGTCCTTTCTCGGTCAATGGCAACACATTTGTGAATGAAGCTGCCGCGTTGCAAAGAAGTTGCGATATACAGTACAATGCATGTGCGGATGCATTCAATGGTGGAAAAACAAATGGTTTTAGCATTAGTGACTGTCAAACGCAAGAGAATTCATGTCTAGCTGGGTAGTGTGGCGGTCTTGAATGAGGGTTATTTAATGGCTCTCATGATTACTTATGTACGACAGAACATTGATGGCGTTATGAGATGATATCACTGGAGCTAAATGGATTATGTGTTCTTTTCCTCATGTGCAGAGAAAATCAAACAATCGAATGACGTTTTTAATTTGATTGGACATCTTTTCAAAACATTTCATTCATGTCTGAAGTAGTTGTGAAGTCTATCGGCACATGAAGATCGGCTACGGGCATGCAAGTCTCATGGGCATAAATAAGTATCGTAAAAATCGCTAGTGGATCCTGAGCCATAGTCTTAATTGATCCACACATTTCAAACTGTTCGTCGTGCTTTCATAAGCCTTATATCAAAAACATCAACACTCAAAATTTCGCGGACCATCAAACATTTTGACGACATCATGAACGGGACCTGGGTAACTGTTCTAATTCGAAATGACTCGCAAACTTGTTACCTTAAACTTTTCCCACAATTACAACAACAAAAGTCCCACTGCAGAAACAACAGCCATCACGACCCATCCGTATAACTGGAATCTCGTCGCCACATTAGGTACCCCGCCAATAGTCTTTCTTTCCACTTTCGTTGCATTTGCTTTCAAACAGCTGAGACGCGCCGTTTGAATACCATGTGCTTCATTACGCTGTACAATCAGATTAGGCCAGACTTTAGCAACAACTTTTTCGTAGAAAGTTGTATTACTCGCATTGTGAACCCAGGATGCACTGAAGAAATATCCGCTTCCATCAGCATCGCTTCCATTGAGCCCTGGGATATTATTAGAAAGAAAAGGGAAACAGGGGTTCACTAGACGCTAGAAGAAACATACCACTTCCGTAACTCCTGGCAATTTAATTATCGCAAGTCGTGTGGTTTGATGGTGATATTGGATACCGCGCGGATACGTTTGCCAAACCGGCATTGTTCAAGTATTCTTATACACATGTCTCGCCTCAGTGTTGCATGGCAGTTTCGTGTATCTTTTTGTCCAGAAACGATTACATTTCTATTAAAGATTCGAGGATAAAGATAGTTGTAGTCCCATATTAAATCTTCTACTCGGTTTCCAAGAGCGTTGATTCCGATTACAGAGTTGGTGATGACGTCTGTTGCTCAAATCTCAAGAGGATAGATAATACGAAGTTCCAGAATTACTGACAAGAATGTTTTGAACAAAATCAAGATTGGCTCTTATGTTGGATACTTCAAGGTTTCACTATTCTCGTTGCGTTTTGGGGAAGTACTGACCTCTCAGAAGGCAACTATATCTTCAGCGAGACCAGCGCCATATCCAACATATGAGTAAATGGTATCATCTTTGTTAGCTATGGTCAAGGCAAATGTTGTACAAAGGCAAAAAGTAAAACATAGTAAAGAGCTAGGCCAAATTTCTAGATAAAATGACTTTTCCGGTCGTGAGCTCTTGTGCTCGGCGATCGAGGGAGTTTATAGGAACCGCGGTTCTATTTGAACATATAACTTAAACGTCTGGAACTCCAGAGATACCGCAGGTATCATTTACTCCGCATTCTACAAGGGGCTCCCTCAGCCCTCTCTGGTGTAACCTTACAGGATCATTGGAACTAGACGCTATGCCACCATCGCAACATGTTGGTAGCGTACTGTTCGTTTGACAGAGGATTGCTGAGAATTAAATAGTACAAAAATGAAACCTGTGCTCAACTATTCAAAAGTAGTTCGCTTTAAGCAAATTTGCCATACGACATTCGAGCAAAAATACACTGCCTCTGTCATGTCCAATGCCACAATATGACATCATTGAATATGACCAGAAAATAATAAGATGATTATGTCACATGAATGCCGTGCCACCAGCGCTGACAGGTGTATCTTTCTTCTCGAGGGTATGCAAAATCAAAGGGACAATCCATCACGCATGGCATAATGTGCGGGATCTATCAGACCCATAGAAACTGAACATCAGATACTCCATCAATCCCTTGGATTACCTATGCTACTACTTAGTATCCCTAAGTGGAGAGATCCTGGAGTGATGCTAACAGATCCTCGCGATGGTCGGTCACCCGTGCGGTAAAGCTTCTGTGTAATAGCGACAGAGGTAGGATATAAGACAGGTGGTTTTTCCAATATCGTTAGATCAGAAGGAGAGAAAATGAAGAGAAGCTATAGTAACAGTATGAATTTTATTAGAGTAATGAGAATAAAGTGGTTAAAATCGACGAATGTTTGATACAGATTAGAACAATTGAAAAGTAGTCTGAGAGAATGAATTACAGGAATTTCCAGTTTTGCATATTCATTTCTTCGATGAATAGAGAGAGAGAGATCTTATCATAAGTCAAATCATAGGAATAAATGATAAATTCGAAATTGCTCTTTGGTGAATAGTTCAGAAAGTCCTTAGGAAGAAAAAGAGAAAAAATAAAAGTTAAGTTTTAATCACATATACATACATACATACCCTCCCCTCTGAGAGGGAGTCGAACCCCAAAGATTTGTAACGAACAATTTTTACAATATGCAACAAAAACTATTGGGAAAAAAAAGAGAGCACATGAAACTAATAAACGGAAGATTTAATTAGCTACCAGCTTCGGAGTAATGTCGGGAAGTACGCACAAATCGAAATACCTTTTTTCTGACAAAAACAATAAGCCACCAAAAACTTTCCACATCGGATATATTCGCTCCGTTGTCTAAAATTTAACCTGAGTAGGTATCTAAGATATTAGGTAGATATATATATCCATATAACTACTATCCTGAGAGCAAAAGGATGCCTCCAAAACAAACAAAAAGAATGAGACATGAACTCAGATCTCTCTGACGGGGAGTCGAACCCCGGTCTCCCGCGACTTGCCAATTTGATGACAAGCGGAAATCATGACCGTTAGACCATCAAGATGCTTGATATTTGCTGTAAATGTCGAGAATGTTGAAATTATAAAGGTAAGATTTTGCCTCACACGGACCACATCAGAAATTTTTCGCCTCTTTTGATTCGATGTGTAAGCGAAAGAATCTTCATGTTAAAACTACGTGAGACGACAACCAAACACTTCTCAAGTCACACTATCTATCTATTGATATTGTAATTGATCTAATAAAAATGAAATCAGCTAGACTCATATGTTAGGAATACGGAACAGAGCGAAAATAAAAGTCAACCCAGAAGAGAAAAAGTCCAATTCAGTCGCGCCTGTCTGAATTCGAACTTTAGAACTGTCGTCCTAGCCTATTCTGTGAGAATAGTCCCAGGCTGGAGAAATAGGATGATGATATAAGATGAAATTGTGGAAATGAATGAATATCGACCAAAAATCCTATCATTTCTTAGGATCTTGACCAAACAATATCATTCATACTTTGATTTGAAAAGTTAGAATAAACCTTCCGGGAAATGAAGGATAGGACGAGAAGGTGTAGAAGATTTGACAGCGTGGGAGAAAAGTATAATATCTCGCCTGCGCTGGTCAATGGTTTGTCACTCATCCAGAATGCAGTGTCAGGTTGGAGTTAGCTTTTGTCCAAGTAAAGGTCTTGACTATCATGACGAGTTGTTCAAGCGAGTATCTACAACTTTAAGAAAGCAGGAGAATTCGAGCTAACTCCAAAATCTACTTATTCATGCATCTATTCTACTCTTACGGATACGATAGAGAGAAAATTATATCCAAAGATGATGTCAGCTGAGATATTATCATAGCGAAGGTCGTGGCCGAGGGGTTAAATGATAGCATTGGGCTTGTGTATAATGGCAAGATGTCAACAATTATACATGTTATGAGTTGGTTGCCTGTGCTATTTCTTGTATGTATCTCTTTTCCATTGAGGTTTCCGATCAACTATATCTAATATCCAATACTCAATTCCAAGATGAAATAGTGCCTGCGAAAGGCGGTCTCGATGGATAGGCTGAGTATGGTAACGGTTCAAAAGAATAGACGATATATAAAGAATTGGGGATATTTCATCAACTTTGTGGAAAATTTGCTGTTTTTGCTTCGTTTTGGGTCTCTAATGATGAGTTCCCTGAATCTCCTTTAGCTACAAAAGTTAGGATCCTAAAGTCTTCAAGAACGGCACTCACGAAAATTAATGGCAGCGATGATCTCAAACAAAGCTACCACCAATTTTAGATGTTATGTCAGATGGTGGATCATGTGCTTGACAAGAAACGCTGTAAACAGCAGCATACATCAAAGGAAATCAGTGTATTGTAAGTAAGTAGACACTCCAGGCATTACGACTTCCTTTCTCCCCTTTCACCTAATCCTTCACCTAACAATTTTACATTGTACCTACCGAAATCAAAATCCAATTCCACCCCAACCATACCAATCTTTCTCTAGGCCTAGATCTCTGAATTTCAACGACCATACTTTTATATATAGAGTATAGTAAAGCCAAAGTCATTCAGCTTATCTAATTTCCCATTCATGACATGAAAAGTGGATATTCCCCACTCGGGACGAACATACGGGGGTACTTTAATTTCCGCAATCTATCCCAGTCTACTTTAATATACTTTGCGAACTTTCGGGATGCGAATCACAACCGTTACCAACTTTATCTCCTTCATCCATATCCCCTCGGATTGAAACGTCCAAGACTGGCTGGTAGATTCTTCTTTGGCCGGAGACAATTGCCGGATCTACCCCCGCAAGCTCCTATTGTTATTGATGTTGTTTCATATAAAGGCACGCGGGATCGCAGAATTCAGGGTGTTATACAAGGTAGTTTGTTGGAATTTATTTTGGATTTCTATTCTCCCATATGGAGTTGTTTAAATGTTCCTAAACTTAATAGATTTTTTTGTCCTTAGCAATTATTTCATTTCTAGTCACTCTTGTTATTAGCAAATTGATCCATATCGGAATGGCTCACACACTTCATTTCCAACTTTTTCTTTTTGTAAATACTACATTCGCTTTCGTTCACCCTGGCCTCCTAGTATCTGAGACCGACATCACTCGCATCAAATCCAAACTCACTCAAAAACTCGATCCATGGCAAAGCTCATGGGATAAACTCACCAGCATTTCCTACGGTCAATCAAACTACACAAACAATGCTGTCGCGCGCGTTTATCGCGATGCTACTGCTGATATAACCGCCAACGCCGAGCTTCTCTGGCACGATGCTGCTGCGGCTTTCGCACTTGGGTTGCGCTGGAAAATAGAGAGGGATGCCCAGTATGCTGAAGCTGCAGCGGCCATTCTCACTGCGTGGGGAGAAAAGCTAGACAATTTTGATGATGAGGGTGTGGATGATCAATATCTTACAACAGGTTTGCAAGGTCACGAATTGGTCAATGCTGCAGAACTCATCCGAGACTATGCTCCTTTTGCGGAGAGCGGTTTGGCGACTTTCACTGCCATGTTTGAGAGGACTTTCTTGGCTAAGAATCTATATTTCCTCAACCATAGCGCTGGATCCGAACACAATGTCAAGCATTTCTTTGCCAACTGGGAACTTTGTAATATGGCCTCTGTGATGGCATTTGGTGTTTTGACAGACAATTCCACACTTTTCGATTATGCAGTCGATTATTTCAAGACTGGATCTGGAAATGGTGGAATCAACAATTGCATCTCGAATCTCGTTACCGAGCCAGAGACGGGAAAAATCATGGGACAACCCCAAGAAGCTGGACGTGATCAAGGACATACCGGTCTTGATTTTCAGTTGCTTGGCGTTCTTGCACAGCAGGCCTGGAATCAGGGCGAGGATCTGTATGGTTTCAACAATAGCAAGATTTTACTAGGGTATTTACTACCTCAGTTCACAAATATGTAGGGTTACCAAGCTAACATGCACCTCAGTGCGGAATACTACGCGCGTTACAACCTCAACAACGATGTTCCCTTTGAACCCTACACCAACGGCATAGTATCCTACACCGAAGTCAGCGACGATTCGCGCGGCTCCTACCGTCCCACATGGGAATTACTCTACGCACATTACGGACAAATCAAAGGCGTCGACGCGCCCTGGACAAAAGAATACATGAACTACACCGTCACCACGATGGGTGGTTTTGAGGGCGGAGCAGGTTCCTGGGGCGAGGGATCAGGTCATTACGATAGTCTTGGATGGGGTTCTTTACTCTATCATTTAGATCCTGAGGATATCGCTACGGCGGGTAATAATTCTCTCGCGGCTTCGAATTCTACGAGCACCACTATTGCGTCCGTTTCTGCATCGACTAGCGCCCCAAGCTCGATAGCTTCTGTGGCATATTCGAGCTCTGTTACTTCGAAAGAAGCAATTGTAATGATAATTTCAATAGCCAGTTCTGCCAGGAACTCTACAAACTGTTGTTTATTCCCAAACATCCGTTCTTGAATCCGCTTCTCCAAGTCTCACAAGCGTAAACCGTAGTTTCTACTCCAACTGTAACTGAAGAAGAAGAAGAGGATGATGATGAATGTTTTGAAATGGAGTAGATGTGGGCGCTGGTACGCCTCGTAACTGCGATCAATCGAGCCGGTTTGTATTCCATGTGTAGGTAAAATTCTTATTCTCTGTACATAAATTTTAAAAATTCACAATCATTGATTGCCCCTTTGTGTGAAATTGCACGGATTGAAGTGACTATTAGCTGTGCACCGTGTAGTAATCAAGCTCTATGTGCAAATAGTTTAGAGATAAATACTACGATAGACGAGGGTTGTTTGATTATGAGAAAAGGATAGATATTTAATTGCGTAATTGGAGAAAAATTGTATAATTGAGAGGTTGTAAATAAGAATAGAAGAAAAATTAAAATTATCAAAGAAGTGAGTTATGATATCTATTGGAAAAGCTATAGAAGCTTATAAGTTTTATTAAGTTCTTATTAAAAGTTTAATTAATAAACAAAAATTATCTTTATTAATAATAATATTTCTTATTATTAGTTTGAGTAGAATACGAGTGACGTAGAATCTAAATAGAGAGTCTAGTTGTTAATATGAACTCTATCTAATAAGCTAGCTAACTACGAAGAAAATAGCCCTTATATAAGGACTATTAAAAGAGCTAGCTTTCGCTTTCGCCTAAAATGAACTATAAAGGCCTTTGACTTTAGTCTATATTTACATACTTATTGTGCGCGGAAAGCACATACTGGTATGTGTCTCTATTTTAGCTAGTATTTATAGGTCCTCTTCGTGTAGTTTAGAAAAAGCAGGCAGTTCCTACTAACCCAACTTCCCCTATGTATTGTGAAGCGCCAGCTAGAGTCTCCCATCTCTTTCTTGGCGCTGGATAGGTTTTATTGAATCGATTTGGACCGCCGCCTTTTTCCCAATCTTCATCATCGGCCTCCCTGAAAGCCGCGGATCGGCCATATTACTTGCCAAGGCTAAAAAACTACGTCGGGAAGGAAAGGAGGCATACACGGAAGAAGGGCTACATCGAATACCATTGCATCGAGTTGTCATCAATAGCGTGCAACGGCCCTTTTATATGCTTTTCACAGACTCCATGGTTTCTGTGGCTACTCTTTGGGCTGAATTTAGTCTTGGAACAATCTATCTCTTTACCCAATCTGTCGAGCAGGTTTATGGACAACCTTATGGTTGGAACTCCCTACAAGCAGGATATATCCAAGTTGCTATTGCCGTCGGTGAGGTATTTGGATGTGGACTTTGTATGTACACCAATCGCTGGTACTACGATTCCGCTGTACGAAATACCGAAGTTCCTGGGACACCTATCCCTGAGGCTAGATTGTATCCATCAGTCATCGGAGGGTTCTTGGGTGTCACAGGTGGAATGTTTTTGTATGGGTGGACATCAGTCTCTGCCATACATTGGATGGTACCCACCATTGGACTGGCAATTGTGGGCTTTGGGACAACCGCCATCATAGTAAGCAATGCAAGCTATCTTGTCGATGCATATAGCAAGTATGCAGTAAGCGCTCTCGGAGCTGTTGGCTTGATCGAAAACGCCACCCTCGCGTTTATTCCACTTGCTTCAGCATCCATGTACACGGATCTCAGATTTCATTGGGCTAGCTCACTTCTCGCGTTCTTATCTTTAGCGCTTGTTGCTACCCCATTCGCGGTCTTCAAATGGGGTAAACAGATCAGATCTCGCAGCTCATTCATGAAGGAGACCATCATCAAGCGGCGCCACGCAGTTTTACAGCAGCCACTGCGTGTTTGAACTAAAGAATATATAGATATTGCAATCATATTGATATCAATCAATAGTGAACAGCTATTCTTATGCAGAATTGTGATAGAGGCATAATAATATTATTACTCTGTTGGGTCTGCGAGCCGAATCTTGCGAAGAAGGGAAAGAAGGGATACGAGATGGCTGGCAGGAGCGGCAGCCAAGGAGTATGATATACTTCCAACAGACCAAGCAAAGCACTTCTTTTTACGCCCAAGTAGATAGCTGCAAATAGGTACCAGACCGTTTAGTAGAGGAGGTTGCTAGTAGCTGCAAGAGGGTGAAGTGAAGGGCGAGCGATAAAGCGACTATTCCGGTATAGCAGCCTCTACGTAACCGAAAAAGAGGCGGGTATGGAATACCCTTTCAAAGAACTTCTTTAATGAATTATAAATTCATTTCAAATTGAATATTAGAATGTGAGAAGACCAAACAGAAATTGAGCATTCTTTATGTTAATAATCAGGACTATATATTTAGTATAATATTGAAAAGAGATTCAAATCATTGAAGTCCTTTCAGATAGTACTCCATTCTCACCTCTTTTTTCGATTACATAGAGCCCTTCAGACCGCTAGACCCGCATATGATATAATCAATCAATCAATCAAATCAATCCTCCTGCGTATATGAATCTTGCCTTGGGCTCTTTACATGATATTCTTCACAGGAAGTCAGGGTAAATCAATGTAAGAGACTATAGAAGCATTAATATTTACAGATAAAAGCTTCATCTTTCCCATAGAGCTAGTAAAATCACTATCGCATCTTCTTATATCACTCTTCTTATCAAGATTAGCAAACCAAACCTCGCAAGTTTCTTTAATATCCTCCGCATTTATACATTTTACACATTTGCACAATAGTACCCTTCGATACTTTTATTTATACTTCATTTTCATTAAAGATTAAGTCCCTTAGATATCGATTCTCTTATGATTAAAAAATATAATAGTAAAACTAACTTTCAAGAAGCCTGAATGAAAATGATGTGAAAGCTTAAGAAAAACACTGATTATTAAAGACTACAAATAAATATTCTATAGGCCTGATACTTGAGAAGGAAGTGAGTGAATGAAGTAAGCCATTCAACTCTTTTTAATCCTTCATGTCCCTTTCACAATCTGAATTCAAGTGCCAACTCATAATTCATAAATATCTTTCTCCCAATGCATCAGAATACCCCGAGGTATCCCTCACTTCATATCAAAGATTCTCCACAAGCCCGCGATTGGATTGATAGTCGCTTGTCTATACAAATCCTTCTTGAAAATGTTCTCTCCCAACTTCAGGTGCTCAAAATTTCTCATCTGCCAGGATTTCACCGCCATCATTCCTTGCAGTGCCTCTGGCGAAGTATCTCCTAGTAAAATTCTTCTCTCTTCTTCCGCTTTTGCTTGTTGTTGCATTCTCAAATGCATTTGTTGCCAGTTGTTATAATAAGCTTGGTCGTAATCCAAATTGGAGTATAGAAGATCAGGAGCAAAGTCTTGTGTTGCAGGTGTTGCAAGTCCATAGGAAAACTGTGGATTAGAGGAAGGATCCATTGTGTATCCGGTGCTGTATTGTGCGTTCATGTATTGATTTCCAGCAAAAGGATCATGAGCATTATTTAATACTTGGAAGTTTGTGTCCATTCCGAAATCCTGATCCCAACAACTCAACTCCAATGGATTGATATTCTTTGTGTTTGCTCTCAGAACTTCCAACATCATTCCATATCCTCCATGTCTTATTTGAGTTATTCTCTCTTGCCATGCCACACCCCAAATTCTCTCTTTGTAGGGTGATGGAACCGCTACCATCATATCTATGAACACTACTGCCGATATCGCAAGGGAACATGCGGAAAGAAATGAAGGTAGCCAATCACGTCGAGAACGAAAGTCGGAGGGAGCGAGTGCCAGGTTTTGATATTCTTTGAAAGCTCTGCGCATCGTGCTGCGAGTGGTGCGGATCTTTTCGAGGAGATTAAGAACTGGAATTGGAGCTGGTGGCATCGTTGTTGTGATAAAGCATTTGTATAATTCGCAGCATTCGATCAAAATCCTGCAAGAAGCTTCGAGAGATTTGTTCTAAATATGAACAGGTCAGAAACTTTCCTGAAATAATATGAATAAAGGTACTAACAGGTTGAAGAATAGATTCTTGGTATGTTTGAGCTATTGCCATTAGATCTGAGTATTTCTCGTCGAAGACTCCGGTTGAACGAGCCTGTTCTTGCGCTAAAACGAAATGATCTCTGAATACGGTATTGTCAAAATCGTGATCGAATGCTTTTTCGGCCCTCTCAGCCGAAAACATACGCCAAGTTTTGGTTTTTAGTGTATTCCGAGGAATAGCGCGGAGGTTTTCTTCCACATGTGCTAAGGCTTGATTAGATACTGCATGATCTAAGGATGATTGAAAGGGAAGCCGAACATGGTAATAGATATAAGACTAGGCTTTCCAAATTTTCCGTTCTCGTCCCTTGAGTGCTTGGAGCGACATTGAAGTTTGACACTCGGATGCAAGAATCACAAAATCCTGATATCAGGTGCTGCCGTGTAGTAAAGTCAGTTGAAGTTCATCAAGAGAAGCTTCCCACAATCAACAAGTGGGTGCTGCGAAAGAAAGATATGATTTACGTTTGTGTTATGCCTGCGGCATCTCCAGCAAAGTGAAGCATCACTTTCCCACCATTCGGAGCCAAATGAAGGTTTTGGAGAATCAGGAGAAGTGAATTCGCGCCGACGCTTGGCATTTGCGACCCTTCTTGGACGTGATGAGTTAGGATCCGGCGACGGGGAAGGGCTGAAAGTTTGTTTTCGTTTTCCTTTAGATAATGACGGCGGTAGTACTGGCCCTAGTTGAATTTCCAATGGTTGCGAAAACACATCAACATCACCGTACAGGAATGGGTCATTTACAACTGCCAGAGTTGTGGGATGCGTTGTAGAAGGTTGATAAGAAATCGGTCTTGATAAAGGAGATTAGCCAGAGATTCATATACCTGGGCGATGAGATACTGACTGTGCATTTTGGACTTGTTGTTCAGGATATTGTGAATGTGTAGGAGGTTGTCTAGGAGGTAGTAGCTCATCGGTTGCGGATTGTTGAGGGTGCCTTGATTGGGTCTTGATAGATTGATGAGAAGTATCTCTTTGTGTGGGTACTGGTGCTAAGTATTCAAGCGCTTCTGGTAATTGCTGAGGCGTGGGATTCTTCGTTATATTTGTAGGTTTGGCGATGGTATGTGAACCATCTAGCAGATCTAGTAAAGATTCCTCGGCCGCGGAGGATCGTTCCAAGCTATTAGGATCACGAGATGATCTCGATGTGTCAGATGCATACTGACTTTCCAGAGTGTTCACCGGTAGCGGTACTATGTATCCGAAGTCAGGGTCGTTATAGCTATTATCGTAATTCCATTGTTCAATCGTGTCGACGATGTTCTGCTGAATTGGACCCTGGAATTCTGAGTCGGTGCCAGGAGCGGGGGCGGGGATGAAAGAGTATTCATAAGGCTCGGATCGGCCTGGCATTTGTCGGCTTCCTTGACTCATAATTTGAAGCCGATATTGGTATGGAATTGATCAATAAAATGTCAATCGTACCAGAGAACCGGCTCATGGCTTCATTTAACTACTTTACGAAGTAATGCTCTGTGGATCAAAGTTGGCGATCAAGCGGACCATTAGGTTAACAAGTCCGGTTCAATTTCCGTCCGTCGACATGGATTACACCCAAAAACTAAACGGTGTCAACTCCACAAGAAGCTCGGAGTGTTAGTTGCACACTGATAGCCAATATCGCTGCAGGGGTTTCGATCAATATGATTGCTGCGATGTAATAAAAGGTCGATAAGTACCGAATGCAACCTCTATACTCGGTACAAGGAACATCCGTGATAGGTGATCTTTCGATTGATGGTAAAATATATGTCCATATACTTGTATATAAAGTTACTTATGGGGTAGGAGATCGTTCTACTGTACCTCAATCTTCCGGAGCTTACACATGAAGCTCTTGTTCAATATCTAGATGCATGAGAAGTTCTAGGCTGGGCAGAGACTCTCTAGAAGTGGCTTCCTTCTACCGAATACTATTTGTTAGTTTCGGTACTTGCGAGAGTATCGAAATCTCTGAATCGGAAGAAGAGATAAGGATAAAGCTCATGGTAAAAACAAATGGATATTCTGTTCTTTTTCCGTTTGAGTTAATGATTTTCGGTCACTCCGAATTTCTTGGCATATCACTTCCCCATAATGCTAGTCAATGTAGGTGTTCCTTTTGCCGTGTCTTGTTCCACCACCTTGAAAACCCTTCAAACGGGAAGAACACCAGAATAATAACTAGCTCCCTCCCCACTGTACCCAGATAGCTTCTTCAAAATCGATAAAGTATTTCTTTTCAAAAGTCGATATTTGACAGTTCCGTTGTCAATGGATGATGTCTCAACAACTTTCCTCATCGTATCAATATTACCTGTTCTCATATTTTCATAAAGGTTCGACACTTCTTTACCCCTTCATCAATCTTCGCAGAAGCGATAATCCGAGCAACAACTTCAAATTCTCGGTATTCGTCATTCGATTTGAAAAATCAATAATAAATGATAAAGATAAGCTCAGTTAATAGGTCCAAAACAAGGTTATCAAGCATGGTGCCTGCTCTGCTCTCTCTCTCTCTGTTGAGATCAGCTCCAGTCTCCAGAATTGGAGTCATCGTTGACATATCCCTTAACGATAGAGATAAGAATTTAATCCCGATATGCCTACAGTATTAGGCCACTTATACTTAACGAATCTCACTTTTACACCAAAATATATATATTTTATTTTAATATATTAATAGAAATATAAAATTTATAATAAATTCTTTTTAAGATATTAAAAATCTTTATTAAAAAAATATATAAATCAAATTTTTAATTTCAAATAAGAATTCTCAATTAAATAATATAAAATTGAAGTTTTTTTTTTCTTTTTTTTTGTAATTTTACTATATCACGGAGGTAATAGCTATATCTAATAGTCACTTTGATCAGGAGATAGGTATATAGAGTGATAATAAACTAGATTGACTTGAGATGTGATTATAAGAATCATATCTACTTTATATACTCTGATCAGGCAATGGAGTCGCCTAATTAGGTATATAGGGTATACAAATGAACTGAGTAAAATAGTTTTAGTAATTATAGAAATGAGTACTCCAGAGGAGTACTAGGATTAGTACCGTAGGGTTACACTATACAGTGAATTCCGTGACATACTAATAAAATAGAATTAAAATATTATTGATTGATTTTCAAGTTTTATATTTTATAATAAAAAAATAATAAAATAAATTTCAAGTTTTTATTTATTTTTGGATTTTACATAAAACAATAAAAGAGATTAAAAGTAATTTATTATTATTTGAATCAATTAACGTGGTTTATCAGTGCGTGGCCCATATCAGTGGGTGGTCTACTTTCACCTCAATTCGATTTCCTCATTTCAATATATATTTTATCAATAATCTATGATGGATTCGAATAATAAAGAAGGTCTGTATATTATTTGCTATCGCAGCTATTCAAAAAGATAAGAAGCTAAATATTCGAAAGACTGTAATACTATACAATATTCTACAATCAACATTATAATATAGAATTGACGGTATATTTTCTTATATAGAAATTCAATCTAAATCTCAAAATCTCTTGGAACTAAAAGAGAAAATCATTATTCAATATATAATTGATATGGATTTAAGAGGTTTTGTATTTAAACAAAAGGGAATAAAAGATATAGCAAATTATATTCTTAAATCTTGAGATACAAAAAGAGTTGAAAAGCTTTAAGCTTATCGATTTATTAAATGTTATATAAAGCTAAAAATGTGTTTTAAATATATTTATAACTTTCAAAAAGCTTTTTGTAAAGATTCTATACTTATTGAAAACTGATTCCAATTTATATTGAATATATAAGCGAAATATGATATTCTTGATTACGATTTATAGAATTTCGATGAAATAGGCTTTATAATAGGAATAATAAGTACTAGTATAGTTGTTACTGATACTAAGAGATGTAGCAGAAGTAAAGCTATATAGTTAGGCAATCGAGAATAGGCTATAGCGATTATATGCAGTAATAGTGAGGGGGATACTATATCTCTATTTCTGATAGTTCAAAGACAGATACATCTTTCCAATTGGTATACAGAAATCGATCTTCCTGTAGATTGAATTATTAAATCTACAAGCAATGAATGAACGAATAATGAGATAGGATTAGAATGGTTAAAATACTTCGATAAATATACAAAAAATCGAATTAAGGGCAAATATAGAATGCTAGTGCTGGATGGGTATGAAGTTATGAATCAATATTATTTTAGAATTATTGTAAGGAGAATAATATTAAATGTGTGTGTTTATTATTATATTCAAGTCATTTAATCTAGCCTCTTAATATTGGATGTTTTTAGTATCTTAAAATAAAAATATGGTATACAAATTGAGGGGTTTATAAAGGTATATATCAATTATATCTTAAAAATCGAATTCTTTATAACTTTCAAGCTATATATCAATAATCAATTATAAATCAGAATATGAAATCAGGATTTCAAGGAATAGGATAATCCTATTCGATCCTGAAATAATACTTTTAAATTAAATATTCGAATCCATATATCTATTCCTTCTTCTCCCAATTCAAAATCTTAAACCTCTCAAATATTTTATAATCCTATAAAAGTGCTCTTTCAATCAATATTAATTAAATCTTGAATAACTTGTTATCAATCAAGCTCTCCTATACCTTTATTTGAGATTATACTAACTTTAGCTAAAGGTATAAAGAGATTAGCACATAAAAATACACTTTTGAATATAGAGATTCGTACACTTCGAAAAATAAATGAAATATTAAGTAAACATCGATATACAAAAAAAACCTAATTATATTAAGAAGGAGTACTTACTGAATAGGAAGCTATAGATATATTATCTTAATAAAAAGTTGATATCCAAATTCGATACAACAGGCATCAAAATAAAGGAAATTCCAATATAAAGATATCCTTTAATTGATATTATAATAAATATGGAAAGACAGGTTATAATATAAGAATCTGTAAAAATGATATAATAGATCCTAGATTATTAGATTTATAATAGCTTTAATCAATTGATTCAAAGATTATTAAGAAATATGAATTTGAAAGTGTAAATTGAGGTGAAAGTGGGCTATCCACTGATATGGGCCACGCACTGATAAACTACATTATAGTTGATTGAAATATATGAGTTTTGGTATAAAAGTGGGGTCCATCAAGTATAAGTGATCGATAACTGTAGGTAATCTTTTGAACATAGCTCTAGAAGGATGAAAAGATGAGCAGATCCAAACAGCACTACATTGTCAGAATAGTTTGATAAATCATTTCATCAATCCTTTAGTTCCAATATATAATCAAAATCTCCATGGGCTCATATTCTATGATGGTGTTGAACATCTCTCGCAAAACGTGTTCTTCAACACTTGTTTGATTTCGAGTCCAAGGTGTTCTTCAAAGATTGTCGATTTTGGCAATTATGATATGCCGGGGTTTTCATTCTGCTGAGTCGGGGCATGTATCGTCGTATCCCACACATATGTGTAAGTATGCACTTACCCCTCATTTGGTGTATGATTTTCGTGCTCGGTGTATTACACAGTAGATCCAATCACAACAATGACCTCCATTTTTGCATCATAGCGTCATCCTTGAGCGACATCAACTTCCTACAAGAAGATATGAAAGACGTCTCCAATTGAATGTACAGATCCTGATGGAATCCAACCATATACAATACATCAAAATCGACAGAGTTCCCTTACTTCTCTCAACTTAACGAAGAGAGGGTGCTTTTGGGTACATAGCTACGTACGTACGTAATCATGAATCGGTCATCTCAACCCGATCGGTACGCGAGCTCAACCAATACTGAAATACAAGTCCTGACATTTCGATCCGATGAGCCTTCTGATCCTCGCAATTTTTCTTTCTGGAGAAAATGGTCTATTGTGGGCAGTATCACATTGATCGATCTAACAGTCTCTTGGGGAGCATCTGGATACTCGCCAGCACAAGAAAAATTTACCCGGTCCTTCAATGTCAGTTCTGAAGTTGGAGTATTGGGTCTCTCGCTCTATATCCTCGGTCTAGCATTGGGACCGATGACATTTGCACCTTTATCCGAATACTATGGGAGGTCTTATCTATACATCATTCCTTATGGAACATTCCTTCTATTTCTGCTTGGGACAGCACTCGTACAAAATGTCGAAGGGTTCCTTGTTTTAAGATTTCTATCAGGTCTTTTTGCTAGTGTGACAATTGCCAACTTTGGTGGAACAATAGCTGATCTCTGGCCAAGAGATCAAATAGGGCCAGCGATGAGTATTTTTCTCTGGGCCGCAGTATGTGGGAGTCCTTCCGGATATTTCTTGATGTCTTTCGTTGCACAAAGATATGGCTGGCGAGAAGTTTTCTGGGCTTTGCTAGGGATCTGTGGAGGATTCTGGTTGATACTCGTGGTGGTACTTCTTGTTTTCGGAAATGAGACGAGACGTTCAGTGATTCTGCGAAGACGTGCGAATCGACTGAATAAAGCTGCTGGAAGAATCGTCGCCACGGTACCTATGGAAATGCAGAGCAAGTCTCTGGGACAATTATTTAAAAACACCCTTTCTCGACCTTTCCGCTTTCTAGCAACAGAGCCCGTGATCATCTTTGCAGCGCTCTACAACGGTTTCTTGTACGGACTTTCATTTCTCTTCAACAGTGCTTTCAATCTCGTATTTGGCAAGATGGGTTATGGTTTCGGTATAGTTGGTGTTGGTCTTTGTTTTCTTGGACTTATCGTCGGCATCAGTTTGGGTCCGTTTATCAATATATGGCAAGAAAACCATTATCAGAAACGAATTCGTGCAGCCGGAACAAGGGAAACGCAATCTGAAGAGGAGCTTGATCCTGAAAGATTCAAGAATATACCAGAAGCACGAGTCCAACTGAGTAAACTTGCTGCTATTCTACTACCGATCAGTCTCTTCTGGTTCGCATGGACCTCACCACCTCAATATCATATTCACTGGATTGTACCCATACTTGCTACCACTTTATTTGGGTATTCTTTCTACACACTTATTTTGATGACTTATCTTTATGTTGAAGATAGCTACATGGTATTTTCAGCAAGTGCTTTAGCTGGCGTGGGATTGATACGAAATTTGGCCGGTGCAGGATTCCCTTTGTTTGGGAAACAGATGTTTCTGAATTTGGGATACAATTGGGCGGGGACAATATTAGCATGTTTAGCTGTGTTATTGGTTCCTATCCCTTTCATCCTGGAGAAATATGGCTATAGACTTAGAGCGAGGAGTTCGTTTGCGCGACAGCATATGGATAATTAAGATTATGGTGATGAGATGAGAATAGGGATATAGGGATGGATATAGACAGGAGCATGAGGATAGATGTCATTTTCATTTTTCAATATCAGTATGGATACGAAATTTCAAAGCATGCGCTCTTTCTATATTTGATTTCTCTTTTTCATTTACCAACACACATCAGCAGGCTCTTTTCATCCCTGCATTCATTGCTTTGTTTTGTTAATCGATGATGTGTAAGCATATTATCAACACCACCTAGGTACTCGAGCTCATCAGATTCGAGTTTCCCATCTCGATAATTCAGTCCTGTACGATCATATAATCTTAATTCCATCTCAATTATATGTTTGATCTACACGATAATAATCCTGTTGCGCGATCCATGATCCAGAATTTCTTGATCCCACTTGGAAAACTGGGTAGTCTCGGATTCAACAGCGAGATGGACGCATTATCAGCAGTCAATTCGATCGAGGTATACATAAAAACTATCTATATACAAAGTTATGTATAGATTGCTTTATGTCGAGAAAGTATCTGTGCTTGATATTACAGATGAATATCTCAATATCCATCTGCGGATATAGATGATGAGACCTGGACAAGAGGATTGAAAGAAGGGTGGAAAGATTTACGATGAAATTTTGAAATTTGATTTTATATTTAGTATCTAGACACTCGGAAAGCTGTATTGGGTCAAGTTTGAAAAGGTTCTTCATTCTGAAGGAATCCTCATACTTAGCTTTCTACTGAGTGTGTCTCGTCCAGGTGCGTCCGCCAAGCCCAGCTGCATCACTTCACCTAAGAGTCGGATCTGTAGCCACATACATCTGGCCATAAATATTCGATGTACCGATAGTACTTTTAGGGCATTCAAATTCCATACACCTTGTGCCGAAATATTCATTTCTGGCCTCAATCGCGATAGTGATAGATTAAGGCATGAGCTCTCATATATTACGATGAACACCGGGTCCTTCTTCACAACAGCCAGAACGCGAACTCCTGGTTCATCATAGTCAGTATCTTCGCTCAATCTGTATTGCTCGTGAAACTCCGGAAAACTCACACTGTTGATATCAACTTTAGCTTGGTCTCGAGCTATAGAACCATAGTCGTTGTTTTGTCGACAAAGGTTTGCATTTTTGTCAGTATCACATGTTGCATATAAAGTGGATAGAGACCTACTCATCTGTCTTGAGTAAGAACGACATAGCATTCTTTGCATAAGAATTATGCGATGTTTCCAATAGAATCCTCATGTTTTGATGGATTCGGAGGAGGAAGAAGTTCATCTAGAGCGTCGCAATTAGCGCTCATAAATCCATTTTGCTCCTCCTTAGAGATGCGAAAATGATGTTTGGTTTTGCAGTCTTCAATCATTCTAGGAGGACCGATGGATAGGCTGAGAAGATTATGGTTACGATAGACCTTTTTGTATCGCCTACATCGGTTAGTATTCCGGAATCTGGATGAAAATTAGCGACATACGGCATATGACGGTGAGTGGAAACTTACCAAATCCAACCACTCCTCCGTGAGATTCTAGCTTCGATTGTAGAAAAGAACCCACTTGATCCATCTGTTTAAGATCGACGGTTTAATCCTACTTTCAAGAAGATAGAAGTAATCTATTCAACTAATTAGTTGATCAATCCATACAAGCGAGATTCTCAATGACCTATCCATGAAACTTCGAGAATCGAATAGGGAGAGGCACTAGGAACTCCGCCACTACTCTTACCACTACTCTAATCAATCACTTTCCGATGATACTTCTCTGCATTCTCATCCCATTGAATGCCATACATTAAATAAAGTATGCAACTGAAGAGAAGGTGACGCCATCATCAATCCACATCCATCCAAACGATGAGCCACTTCATCAAAATCAATCTAGCCCGCAAAGCTTCCGCATAATGAACAAGTGTTATTTTCGAGTACTATACAAGATCTCAGGACGAAATTTAGTCAGTTCAGCCTTATCTAATGCCATGAGCATCTTTCGTCCAGGAAATTTGTGCTCCAAAATATAATCTTCTCATTGTTCGAGGAGCGATAGGACCAGAATCTCAAATCCAACATGAACAAATACCTTTACGTCTCATGCTCGCAACTCTGTTTACAGAATCCTTCAACTCTATTAATTCGCAAGGCGATATCATTTTGAAAAGGAGGACTTTGAATTTCTCACTAGATCTAGTATCACTTGAATGCCAGAGTAGCAGCCACAGTACTCGAACCATCAATCTTCAAGGTACAAACTACCCAACCAGCTTCTATCTAACATTTCCTTTTCGAGTAAATATTAAAAATAAGAGGGAGGGAACATGAGGATATGCTTTCCATCGCTATCAGATCTGGCTAGCATAGATAGCTATGCTAAATCGTATATCGAGGGAGAAAGAACCAATGAGTTTTTGATTCTCTAGTTTTCGGGCTAGTTGTCTGATTAACGCTTTGGAATCGTTGGTGATAGAGTGGAAAGGGGGGTTGATGATGTTTTGAGATGGGGTTTCGATTGGGTGTTGTGATTAGGACAAAATATCGGGTTTTAGAGTGTAGCTGTGTCAAAGTAGATGTCAGTTGGAAGTAGATATCATGGTTAAATCAGAAAGTCTTGGTGACTGCTTGAAAGTTGAAATACACCTCTGCTTGGAGAAACTGTAGGGGATTGTAAGTTTGTGGCTAGCAATATCGTACTATACATATATAGTATCATAATATCAAACATCACCATCTAATCCCCACAAGCCCATCGATTCCCCTCTCCAAACCATAAACACCTCACCTGCAGTTTCTCCCAGTTCCCCATTATAATCTCCATTTCAATTCATCTAATTCACCACCACGAACTACCATCATTTCCAGCTCCAAAATCGGGGACTCCCATGATCCATGAGCCTCGTAAATTACCTTCACAAATTCCCACATCTTTCACTTTCTCAAAAGTTTCAAGATTTTCATATCTCTATTTCTATCTCTATTTCTATCTCTATTTCTATCTCTATTTCTATCTCTATTTCTATCTCTATTTCTATCTCTATTTCTATCTCTATTTCTATCTCTATTTCTATCTCTATTTCTATTACTTCATCTCTATCTCACATCCAACTCCAAACTCTCCTCCCTCCCTCCCTCTCTCCCTACCCTAGCTTAAAAAAAAAGCAATTGCGCATCTGCGAGTTGATAATAAATCATCTAATAACACTAAGTTAATTATAATTTGTAATATCAAGGATACTTTTTATTATCATTATATTCAGATGCAGATGCAGATTCAGATTCAGATTCAGATTCAGATTCAGATTCAGATTCAGATTCAGATTCAGATTCAGATTCAGATTCAGATTCAGATTCAGATTCAGATTCAGATTCAGATTCAGATATGCAAATCCATATATAGGTACTATCTTGAATAGAAAGAATATATATGAGTGATCTTGGTGATTAATTCTATGTAGGTAAGTAGGTAGGTAGGTAGATAGGTAGGTAGTTAGTCTTTGTGATTGAAGTACTTAGTAGGTATTGGAAAGTATATGAGCGAATAAGTACCTAGTAAATAAGTGAATAAAACATCCACTCACCATCCATCCATCCATCTTTTCCCATCTTTTCGACTCCGCAAATCTTCAAGGATGGATCCAAAAAACTCCAGCTCATTGAGCTAAGAAGTAGTGAATATACAACTCTTATTAGCCTAATTTTCTCAAGAGCTTACCTTGAAGGTTTTCTATATTTTGAATCGAGAGTTGGAAGAGAATAACTTATAAGGTTACGACATCTTTCATATCCATCTTGAAAGCTCTCCATTTCAAATTTGAACTCGACAACTACAGACTTGGTTGGGTTTCTAGGAATATACTTTATACTTTATACTTACTGTTACGATGGGTTTTCTATCTCTCAATATGGATATGCCATCTCTCCTCGGAACCGATATCTGGATTCAAATGTTCACCATCAGCAGTCTCTCAATCCTCGTTTTGTTCCTCGTTAGTTTCCTATTCCCATTCCCAGAAAAAGAAGAAGAGAAAGCTACTCCTAACACCCCATCTAGTATTCCATCACTTCCACCCTCTACAACCTCACCCTCCACCCACTCACCCCCATCCCGGGTCCCCTCCTCTGGCGCGCCAACCGCCTCCCCTACATCCTCTCTCTCCTCCGCGGCAACCTCGTCATCGACATCCGCAGCCTCCATTCCCACTACGGCACCATCGTGCGCACCGCCCCAGACGAAGTATCCATCGCGCACGAAGACGTCTGGCACGATGTATTCAGCACTGTCGGGGGCCACACGCCCTTCCCTCGCGATCCGGTATTTTTCAAATCCCCCCTCCCCGGACAGGCGGAAAATCTCATCACGACGGTGGATGCAGAGATTAGCATGCGTATGCGCCAGATAATCGGACCGGCGTTTACGGATCGCGCGGTGGCGAGACAGGAACCGGTTTGCAGAGGTATGTTTCATTAATGGTGGGCAAGATGCGCGCGGAGATGCAGAGACCGGAAAAATGCGCGCATGGGCGCGCGCATCAATGTGGTGGATTGGATGAATTGGTGGTCCTTTGATGTTATTGGGATGTGGCGTTGGGAGAATCGTTTTGATTGCTTGAAGGAGACGGCGAATCATCCGTGGGCGGTCTTGATTTTTAATGCGATTAAGAGTAAGTTCTCACTCATATCTCGTTCCCGATCATCCAGTCAAAACTCAAAACATCAATACTCGGGAGCGAGTGCGATTGCTATTACCATTGCTAATATGAACAGTGATGGCCCTCGCAGCCGTCACCCAATATTTCCCCGGTCTCGACTCGCTCATCCTCAAACTGCTTCCCGCCAGCACGCGCAAAATGCAAGAAGATCACTTTGCGTACGCCGCGGAGAAAATCTATCGCCGTCTGCAGCGTCCCGAATCGGCAGAAGGAGATTTCATGACGGTCATGCTTGATCCGAAGAACAATCCCGAGTTTTCCAAAATGAGCATGCCTGAGATCGAAAGCACAACTGCTCTCTTACTGCTCGGAGGGAGCGAGACGACGGGTACTACGATTTGTGGAATCCTCAACTGTTTAGTGCAAAATCCGCAGGAGCTTGGGAAATTGGAAGCGGAAGTTCGCACGATTTTTGAAAAGGAAGAGGATATTACGCTGAGTGCTCTTCAGCAATTACCATTTCTGAACGCGGTAGTGAACGAAGGTTTACGATTCTGCAATCCCGTTTCGGGAGGACTTCTTCGGGTCGTTCCTCGTGGCGGCGCAACTGTTTGCGGATACTTTCTCCCTGAAGGCGTGAGCATTCTTGTCTTTTCTTGTCTCACCTTCCCTCACCCTCCCCAAACTCTCCATCCATATCCATCCATCCATCCATACTAACCCCCCATCTCCCCTAGACCCACATCCAATGCAACACCATCGCCATGGCCCTCAGCGACCACAATTTCCACCACAGTCTCCAATTCCTCCCCGATCGGTTCCTGCCCGCCCACCTCCGCCCCGCGAATACGCCCACGATAATCGCCACATCCTGAAACCGTGGGGCTTAGGTTCGCGCGTGTGTTTGGGACGATCCTTCGGACAGGCAGAAGTGCGCTTGGTGCTCGCGCGCCTGCTGTGGAATTTCGATCTGCAGAGCGCGGCGGGGAAGGGCGTGGATTGGTTGGCGCTGAAGAATTATATCGTGTGCAGAAGGAACCGATTTGGGTTACCATTAGGGAGAGGGAAAAGATGTGAGGTGAGGTGATGTGGGGAGCGAGTTTCGGATGGGATAATATGCTTTGGGTCTGAAGGTGCAGATTGGGAGATGGTGCGATAGACTGGTATGCTGCAGCATGTCGGGAGGCTCTTTTTTAAAGACCTTAATTGTCTCGGTCTAGGGCATTTTTCTCTCCACTGATGAGGATTGTGGACTTCTTTGGTGGTATTTAGATGCATAGCAATTCTTATGTTCATGTCTAGACAAAACTAGTCAGCTAAATAGATCATGATCCCATATTTCCGTATTCCAAAAGAGTGACATCACATTATATCACATCACTTTACCGACCCCCTACCAAATAACAATCTTTCCTTAAAGATTCATATGTATGTTCACATTTTCTACTAAATGATACTTGAAAAAAAAGGTAGCCACCTAGCAGCCCCCTATGCCTAAACTATGTGTGTAACCAAAACCGCCGACCCCAACCCCTTCGCCCATCCATTCCCATCAATTCACCTTGATATTTATTTTTCCACTGTACTTTCTCTAGTAAGTCGACAAACAACAAATCAACCATTCGTTTAACCATTTCATAACAAGTCGTGCAGCCATTACTCTTAAATCGCGTTCTCTCCAATACCACCCAACCTACTCCTTAAATCTCCAATGTAATCTTGTTGTTGTTGTTGCTCCATCTTTGCCGCCACAAGCGCAATCAATGCGGCGCCGACACCAGATCCATCCTTGGCGATACCAATTCTGATTCTTCTCTCGCCGGCAGCTCCAATACCATCCATAGCTCTCAAAGCTTCTCTCATATGATCCTCGAATCCTGGGTAGAACTCAACAAGAGAACCGTCCACACCAATATCGATAACGTCTTCCTCGTTGACAGCTAAGCCTGCTGTGTCAGCGAGTTTGTTGGCAGTAGCTGATGCTGCATCGGCAATCTTCAAATCCTTGACATCTTGAATGATGGCAGCTGTTGATTTTGGTCCAGGGGCATCAGATTTGATATCGAGACGACCAGTTTGGAGAACAATGGCACCAATTGCAACAGCGGCTAAACGAGCTGCACGTTTACCAATAGCATGGGCGATTTCCTTGACGGTTTGAGCATCTTCCAATGACGCAGCTGAGACACCGAGAGACTTCTCAAGTTCTTGACGAAGGGCGCGAAGACCAACGCTGTTGTCAGCTTCCGCAATCGAGAGGATAGAACTATCGACGGCCCATTGCTTGTAAAGAGGACCGGCTTCATCGACTGTAGTTGTTGAGCAATAGTCGTTATCTGCGGAAGATTGGTCTCTGAAAAGTGGAATGGTAGGGCTCTTGATCAATTGAACGAGAACAGTTCTGAGAATTTCACCCAAGAACATGCCAGAAACTCGCTTTTCGAACATTTGAATACCAGGGTTGACACTGTCCTTATCAAGGATTTGATCGTAAATGGTATTTGGCAAAACTTTGAGACCATTGTCGAACGAGCCCCATTCTGTGTTGACAACCATTTCACCAGTTGTCTTATCAAAATCTCCTTCCATAGGCTTGGTCAACTTCTCGAGCTTCTCAACATAAGCACCATTGGTACCAGTACCAAAAATTGCTCCGAGTAAGGTCCGAGTCTTTCCAGGTGAGGTATATGCTCTTGCCATCAATGTTCCGACTGTATCGTTTACAAGAGCAGCGACCTTCACTGGCAAGTGCAGTTTATCAATCTCCTTTTGTAGCAATTCACAAACATCTTGTCCAACCGCATCCGCAATATCGAAGCCCTTTGTCCATCGAATCAGAGTTCCTCTGTTGATACCAATTTGGTGAACTGGGAAACTGAACGTGAATCCAAGTCTAAAGATATGTTCATCTCTGAAACCTTCTGGAGTGCTGACAGTATTGCGACGTCTGATGTGGGCCGCGAAATGGTCCTCGTGATGGGTCTTGAGGAAAAGTTCGATTTGTTTTGCCAAAAATGAAAAAAGGTCCGATGCGGTCTTAGCCAACATCAACTCCCGGGGTATCGCAACCTTTGATTGTGTAAGACTGAATGTGGTATCTCCGTGCAATTGAATTGAGCAAACTCGGAAATTGGTTCCTCCAAGATCGACCGCTAGATATAGTCCCTATTGATTCATCAGCTTTGTGCATAGGAAATGCGGGGTCTCCTTCTCCTACCTTTTCCGTTCCATTAGGAACTCCAGTCACGTATGTTGGAATTTGGCTCATGTTGGTTGCATTCTTTTCCAATCCCTCATCTATGCAGACGTTAATTTCAATCCATAAACTGGTTGGCAGATTTACATACTCATCTCCGCGACAAATTCAGCAACACCTCGTCGCACATCCTCGTCTGTGTATTCAAACTCGGCGGCAACGCGCTTTGATTCTGCTAACAAAGACATTTTGTGTGGTCTTGAAATTGGCGCTTCTGTAGGAAATGGATGTGGTGATTCGCAAGTTCCCTGATCCAAAACGTTGGCTCTAGGAGAGTACGATGTTGGTGAATAGGGATGGAGAGATGCCGAATAAAGCGGAGGGGTATCAGTGAATAAGAATTGGACAATCTACGTATAAGAATTAGTAACAACCAACAGAATGCAATAATGGCTCGTGATCGATTTACCAAGGCAATAACCACAAAGGTCACGGAGGCTAAATGGATGAGGCTGATTGGATTTGGTCTCGAGACTTTGTGAGGTTTAAATAGGTTGGATTCTTTAAAGGATGTCGGTGTTGGATTCGTTGATTGAGAAGGAGGTTTGGAAGAAAAGAAGTGAGCAAAAATAGAAGAAGAAGGAACAGAAGATTGAGAATATAAATCGGAAGTGAAAGGAATCTTCTTCTGTTTAGAATTGAAGTTGGTGGGCGGGTCGCCCTTTCCAATTGAGGACGTAATTTTGGTTAGGATGGGGGAGTTTATGGCCAACTTGGCGGGAGGCGGGGCAATTCAGAATCTCAGATATCTCGATTACACGCTCGTAACACAACCAAAGCCTGGGAAACTTTGGAGGGGCAGAGTTGGGAGTCGGGACCCAAGATATCTCCACTTATCTGTGAGGGATTGGATGATTCGATTGGTTAAAATCAATAAGGCCCTCTCCAAAAAAGGGCCGTCTAATGCGGTGCTAGTTGTGTTACTTTGAACCTCTTCCTCCAAGGAACAAAGGAAGAAAGGAAAAAAAATGCACTCGAGGTGGGAAGGGAAGGGGGGGGTGAAAATGATGATGATGATGATGCTGTTTCTTTAGAAAAACCCTCCTGGAAAAGGATTAGTTCAAACTCCAAGGGGTTGACAAGTCAGAGTCTCAATTCATGAATGGTCAAAGGTAGATAGATAGATGCGTATAATGTATCGAGCAGTGAGAGAGAGAGAAAGCATTCGATGCATTAACAAGCAAGAGTCGATATAATTGGATCTTGGATCGGTACGAGTGTGGTGGGTAGGCAGGTAGGTATGGATGGATGGCTATTTGATATATTAATTCGATCGTATTATCGTGTGATCGGTAGTCAGATTTGGATGAATGCTGCAGATAGATTTGATGGATATCTGTCGAACTAGAAGAGTGTATTGTCTGTATGCATGTACTCTCGTGCAGTAAGTAGACAGATGGCAATGCCGAGTATGATAAAGATTTCGTAATGAAAGTTTTGTTCTCTTGTGCTCTCTTGTGCTCTCCCTCTCTCGTGTCTGGGAACCCCAAATGATGGTGGAGGTAGTGGATGCGATGCAATTGAATGGTCCTTCCTTGCTTTTTTTTAATGAGGAGAGAAGAATGATGGAGTCTCCGAGATTTCGCGGAGAATAGAATCTTGCTTGCAGACAGTGGGAGAATCCGTTGTTCTTCCGTTCGTGGAGAAGAAAAAAGTTTGAAAATTCGTTGAATGGTATAGAAGTATGGTGACGTCGTAGTATGCAGTCGATACCTCAAGAATGGAGAGAGAAAAATCAGAGACACGAATGGGGAAGCTTGATTGATGCAGGGGAAGAAGGGAAGCTGCTTTTCTCCCTCGGTCAAATGATATCTCGGATTAGTATTGGACAGCTGTTGATATCGATATCATAGAAGTTCGAGACCTTTTGCCATGCGCATCGACCCCTTCATTACCATCGCCAAAGAAAGATTATGATGTTTTCTTCAAATCGTAACGGTCCGCAGTGTCCCCTGTATATAGTTTCTCGTCTTGATTTCGATTTCGATTCTGATTCTGATTTTCTTCTTCGCTTTCCTTTATATCATCAGGACTGCTCGTAGATTTGGCTGATCGATCGAATACAAGTGGCTGGTATGATGGTGACTTCTCAAGTTTCGGTTGTGCTGTAACGTGTACATGAACATTAACCACCACGTTTGGATGAAACGAAAGGATATGTACAGAAACGTATTTCAAGATGATTCCTATACACATTTGAAATGAATGCTACTGGCACTTGTGCTTTAAAGATTAAAATGGAGTTTACTACATATACAATTTTACATTTTCTCGCTGAGGATGCACCGGAGCAGTTAAGTATGAAAGATGGGGAAGTTTGCTGAGGACGTGCCTCCATTCACACCTGGACGGAACATCAGAGCTCAGATTCAGGTGTATGGAATCTGTCGCATCTGTCAACTGGTTCACGAAGTTCCCCAGGAATTCATCAGAAATATGATGTAACTTTGTTTCATCAATACATGGCATAATAATTTCTAATAAGAACATCGGCGATACAAGATCCCAATGAACATGAACGATATAGAGAAGTTGGGATAACTTGATGAGAATACCTAGGGCTATTCCTCTCGAGTTTGTGTTTCAAAGTACATGTGTCTTGCTGGACACATATTTCAAGCGCTATTCAGATATGTCATCTTAAAATCGACTTCAAGACTGCCTCGACACTCTGCTGACCGTTTCACTCTGGATTAGTTCTGATCACTACCATTGAGGCGTACACCCCTTAAACTCATGTTGATCATCCCGCAGTTCATGTTACACTACCATATATGTTGATCATGGCTTTCTGAAAACAACAATAATTAGACGCTAGGTCAGGGGTAAAATGCAGATCGTGAATCGTCAGCAAGGATCAGATATTCATGGAGTTACAGGCTGTTCAGATCGTATTGCATTGTTGCCATGTCTGGTTTCTAGCATAGGTATCGGTATCGATTTGTGTCTCGTGAACATCACAGATTTATTACATATATCCGTCGTCTAATTCTGCCGAAGGTACGAAGGGAAAATCTTTTCTTTCCGTTCCGTACATAAAGTGAGCATGTAATACGTTACCGTAATCCAAGGTGTACTGGAGGTTTGCAGAAGAGTCATTGGACTTCCTCATTGGATTCGATCGTGAATAGCCTTTCATTGTTGCAGAAGTAAAGCATTAAGCAAACATACAACTGCTTCAAGTCTTACGACGTAGACGGATGCCGGTTTACCGAAAGCTCTCCTGTAAAACCCTACGGGTTGAGAATTGATTGCGCCGCTTCCGCTGCCGATTTCCGAAAGTCGGTTCAGAAGGACATTCTGATCACTCCCAAGTGATACTATACGATACCGATGATAAGGGACCTCTCGCATCGTTCATCTCCTTGCGAAAAGCGCCTTGGTTATTCCTGGTGGGCACGATGGGTTGGTTGTGGATGAAATTGCCATATGATGTCAAAGAAATATGAAAAAGATGTTAGATTCACTTCATCTGATATTATCCTCTTGCCAGCTCGTGTGTATTTCTATTTAGTGCTTATCCCACGTGCTGATGATTCCCACTTCTTATGCTCGCCGTCGATTCTTTGTTGTTCATGCACGCGCTGAGCGTTCGTATGATTGCCAATGAAAGATTTGAGATTCATGTAAGATTTGGAACGCATTAGAGTGAAAGATTCCACATCCAGGTTTTGCATCGGCAAATCCAAACAATTCCTCCTTGATGCTTCAGAGCTTTCTTGTGTGTAATCATTCAAGGTTTGATATTTGACATCTCCTAGTAGGCCAATCATGTAAAATGTCAGGGGAGAGTATATGAAGTTGGGGGCGGAAAACCAACACCTTGGGTTCTAGATGGTCTCGTAAATTGGTTATAAATTATAATGTATCCAAAATTGCAAGGCCAAGACTGAGACTGAGATTTCAAAAACGGTGAGAAGATTGAAGGGTGGGAAAGACCTACAGACCTACAGACCTACGTACTTGTACCTGCAAGGAATCCCAAAATGCTTTCCGTTGTATTTTTGACATTTTGACATTTTGACGGTGAAGGAATTGAATAAAGTCTTGGAATCAGTCTTCTCAAGGCAGATCGACCCGAATGATAGAAAAGGGAAAAAGCCCAACTTTGCATTGCCCAACATAAAGTATATTTCTTTCTCTCCATAGCAGGACTCAAGGCTGTGCCTCGATGTGCTTAAGTAATGTTACATAGGTAGGTACTAGGTAGGGACGGACGGACGGGTAGCTGGGGAGATTTCCGGTTTGGATTCCTTTGAGAGGTAGTAGGTACGCTCGGTACGTGAGATATATTCGATGTATTCGATGTATTCGATGTATTCGATGTATTAGATATATTAGATGTATTACTTCGTAGATGTATGCTGATGAGGCTGAGTATGGTTTTATTTCCTCCATAAAGCCACCGGTGTAGGTTCACATGTATGCATCATTACTGGCGTGGTTGTGCTGTGCGACCAAAAAAGAAAGACCCCTCGTTCTTTACAAATCTCTATTCCTACTGATCCATCTGTTTTGTGAATGCTTCCCAAAGTAAATTATTATTTATATCGCATCCTGCTGTTTGGAAAAAGGACATATAATCTCGGACTGCCCGGATATGTTGACGGTTTTATGTGGCTTCCCCCTTTTACTCCTCTTGTTGCTTTTCTCTTTCAATCGTGTCTCTACTCCTGTACACTCCGTCGGGATGCATATCTCGACACATACAATCTAAACCAGCAAGCAATCCTTACTCACCCACGATCAAAGAACAAAGCGAGCCTGAACCCGCATAAAAACTTAGTTGACTTATGACTGCTGTCAGCATACCATCGAGAAAGAACACATTCACTCTCCATTTACTACCTGCTTCCCCTCGCCCTGCTTTAACCTTCCACTTTCATCGATTCATTCCACCCATTCCATCTTCTCATCGACCAACAACAACCCATCCCACAATCCATCACCCAATACCACCCACTACCACCCAACCCAACCTTACTCTCTTTACCTTACTTGACCTCTACTTTCTAAAGTTACACTTCATATCCTACGTCTTGCCTCTTTATCCAATCTTTCAATCTTTCACTTCACTCAATTCGTGGTTCGCATCCATCCCCATCTTATCAACCGACCTACCTACCAAAATCTCCATTTTATTCATCACGTACACATAAACTCCACTCGCTCACCCACTAGTCCTCAATAATCATTCACACCTACCTCCAATATTACCATTTGGCTCAATAGGACTTTATCTTTTTTTTTTTTTTAATATCCCGTTCCTGCAGATTTCATGTCATCCGTACACTTTGCACGAGAAATCCTTCCGACCAGGTCAAAAAGAATTTCGATCGACTCAGCCCCAAGTCGCTAGGGAACTAGCGACAAGTCAATAGGTTGGCTGACACCGGCGACTGGATATCCCATCGCATTTGAGATACGATTACGATACCATTTCATTCCTCCTCCGTCCTTCGCTTTCTACGACTTTGACTTCTTTGAGAAGTTTTCTTTAAAATACCACCCTTCGTAGACCTTATGAGTTCTATGAACGCCCGCTTCAAAAGCCTTGGGTTCGGTTCCAAACGTAAATCAAGTGCAAACAATATCTCAACCTCCATCCCGCAGAACCCCACTTCCACTTCCTCGTCACCACAACTCGCGCAATTACCCGGACAGCCTGCCCCTACGACACAAACTGCCTCCTCTTCCACGGCAAGCTTACCTATGAATCATCAGGGAGGTGCTGGCGTAAGACCGCCCAGCTACTCGAATCAATATACTCCTGTTGGGCGCACGACGTCTCCCATGGCTCAAGGTACTCCACGAACCCCTCCTACACAGATGATGGGCGGACCACCACCGATTAACACGGCAGCTACCGGCGGCTATCCTCCTCAACAAGGAGGGATGGGAGGACCTCCTCCTCCAGCTGGGCCACCTCAATACAATCATCCTCCTCAGTATGGTGCTGGAGGAGCACCGATGCAAGCTGCCGGCCCTCAGTATGGAGCAAGGAATAATGCGGTAGAGGTCGAAGGCGCTGGTAAGAGTAAGGCACAGCTCATCGTCGGAATAGATTTTGTAAGCATATCATGATCTCTCCCGGAATTCGCATAACTAACTCACGGCTATCAGGGCACGACTTTCTCAGGTGTAGCCTTCGCTTTCGCGACCAACACCGAGGCAAAAGAAGACATCATCACCGAATGGCCTGGAGCGGGATCATACACAAAGCAAAAGGTGATATATGTAAACTGGCTGTTGAAGGTTCATAAATATGCTAACATCTTTAGATTCCCACCGTCCTTTACTATGATCAATACCAGAAAGTCGTCGGATGGGGTCCTGATATTGCAGATGCTTTGGCACCAACTGGTTACCCAAAGCCAGGTGTTCAAAAGGTAGAATGGTTCAAGCTTCAATTGATGCTATCCGGAAACACATATATCGATCCCATCAACCTTCCTCCCCTTCCACCAGGAAAGTCCGAGATCGACGTCGCAGCAGATTATCTCTTCAAACTTCGACAGGCAATGAGAAATCAATTACAAAAGACTTTAGGAGAGGTGTTTAATCGGGAAGAAAGGAATATTCGATATTACCTTACAGTCCCCGCTATTTGGAATGATGCTGGAAAAGCTGCAACCCGAGCTGCCGCCATTCAGGCTGGATTCTTGAGGGATGAGAATGATAACCGATTGACACTGATCACAGAACCCGAAGCTGCAGCTTTGTTTTGCTCAAAGGCTGGTCTCTTGAACCTCAAGATTCATGATGCGGTACTCATTGTTGATTGTGGTGGTGGAACTGTCGATTTGATTGCATATGAGGTTGAGGAAGAGTCGCCATTCACGGTTTCCGAGTGTACGGCAGGATCTGGTGATTCTTGCGGGTCTACTGCACTGAATCGAAACTTTAGTAATATCTTACGAACCAAGATCCGAAAGATGAAGTTACCCGAAGGTTCAAAGACAGCGGGAAGAGTGTACGCAAAGTGTATTATGGACTTTGAGAACAGAATAAAGGCAGATTTCAGAAATAACAATCAGAAATGGGCAGTGGACGTGGGCATTGAAGCAGAGTTCCCCGAGGCAGGAATTGAAGAGGGATACATGACTTTCACCAACGAAGAAATTCTACAATGTTTTGAGCCAGTCGTCAACCGAATTCTGGAATTGGTTCGCAACCAAATCATTGCCATTCAAGCACAAAACCGAACACTTCAAAATGTCTTGGTTGTTGGTGGTTTTGGTGCATCTGAGTATCTTTTCCAACAGATCAAACTTCATGTACCACCTCAGTTCCAAGCCAAGGTAGTTCGTCCTATGGATTCAGTAGCTGCTATTGTTAAGGGTGCCGTTACTGCTGGTATCACAGAAAGAGTTATTACATCTCGTGTAGCTCGTCGTCATTACCTCATGGCAACTCTGCAACCCTTCAAGGAAGGACATCATCCAGAAGCTTACCGTGTTCCATCCTTGGATGGTAAGGATCGATGCAAGTTTACTCGTCAAATTTTTGTACAAAAGGGACAAAGAGTCAAGATTGGTGAGCCAGTCAAGGTATCATTCTTCAGACAGGTTGCACCGGGAGCAACTCTGATGTATGAGGATATCTTGTATGCTTGTGATGATGATGTTTGCCCGGAATACACAAAAGATCCACGTAAGTTTCTTTGTAAACAGGTACATCATAGTATTTACTAACATATCAACAGGTGTCAAGGAAGTTGTTACTCTTACCTCGGATCTCTCTCGCAAGAACCTTGAAAAGGACTTCGAGAGAATGGATACCCCACAAGGCACATTCTACCGAGTGTACTTTGATATCTACCTCACCCTCGATGGATCCGAATTCAATGCAGAACTTGTTTGCCAAGGAGAAGTCATGGGTCGTTGCACTTCTAGATTCAGATAATCTTTCCTCTCCACCAACCATAAAAAAATAATAAGGATTGGATTCGACGAATTTCTTTTTTTTAACTGCTTAGCGTTGTTCAATATTAGGTTACTTACAGTAGCATCAATTTGTGATGCGCGGCGCTGGAGTGTAAGGAAGCAATTTAAGATTTGATAGCAGAAAGCACTTCTGCGATGATTTTCATGACGAACTGGGGAGATTATTGAGCAAAGAAGAAGTGCCTGCCTGGGTCGATTGATGGGGAGTGATCAGATCTAAAATTGGTGGTGTGATTTGCATGATGGATGAATGAAAAATAAGTTGTTTGGATCAGATGGGGTTATTTTTTCTAGCACATTGATGAGAGAATGGATGATTTTTTGCATCTTCATGATAGGGACGAATGGATCCATAGTTTAGAGAGTTGATACGATACCTATTTGCTCATTTTGGTCTGTAGTTGGTGAAAAATACACGACTATTGAAAGATTTGGATTTAGAATTGCAAATGTGATTTGGTGATGTGATTTTGGATAATGATTTCAGTATTTGGGTCTCCATCAAGTCAAATCCATCACAGTGGAACCATATATCCTTATACGCCTCGTAGTATCCCTAAGCCTTACGACTAGTCGTCCCTCCCTCGTTTACGCTTGTGTCTCGGTATCGGTAGCACCCGTGAATAGTTTCTTTCCCTTCCTAGTAATCACTATTACAATTACCGTTCTATGAAAACCATCCAATTAGACCATCTAAAAGGGAAGGCACTAATGCCATCGTACCTGACATTTTACTACACTAAGTCGGTATTAAAGTATCAACAATGAGTACCCAGAAAGATTGGAATGAACCTTTTACACCATGTAGATACTAACCAACTATTCGTTATTCTTTGATTCTTCTCAATTCTTTACACTCTTTTGAATACACGTTCTTAAACATACATTCTTTCACCACGCTCTTTTACACCTACCTATTTGTTTACTTGTAATTCATTGAATAGCCTCCACTTGAGCGCTTACCTACATATATTCTTTTTCCTTGTAGCCTTTTCTTGGAGTTGAAACTTCTGCAGGTGCTTAATATATCATTCCATACCTAGCAGTACATGTACTGGCTGGCTCACAGACTTCGATTCCAACCCCTTGCAAGCTCCCGCTGTCAAAAAAAGAATCAAACTTCGTCCATAAAGCGTTGAGATTTGAGGGTTGGACTGCGGCGTGGAGGGACCGTACGGAGGGATAGGAATAAGGATAAGAGGGGTCGAAATCAAGATTTGTATCCTGGTCGTTTCGTGCGAAGACGAGGAATATATATTTATAGCGGTCTTGCAATTGGTACTTTTATCCCACCCTTTCGATTTCACAAACGAGTATTCGGAGCCAAGGTACTCGGATACGTCATTTTCTTGTTTTTGAAGGTGTGATAGGATAGGATACTTGGGTGTACGATACCTAGGATACACACTTGGTGATTTGGTGGAGGGGTAGTTTTGGAGGGCTGAAGAGGGATTTGGATGATTGATTGAACGGCTTTTCTGAGTGTTATTGAAGGGTTCCTGCTCCACTGTCTGTTTACCTGGGAGATTTCGTCTGGGGTTTATTTACTTGACTGGTCGTCGGCTTTTCTCCATAATTGCAACTTTGAACTCTGACTTGGAAAATTGGACCTGGGAAGTTTGGTCTTGGTTTAAAAGGGATTGAGTGATTGGTATTGAAACGATTTGTTTGGGAAGTTTCTGACCAACCATATCCATTCACATCAGATCGGAGGAGAATAATCATATCAAACGAGACCAACCAGGCCAATTCAACCAAGTCGAAGAAATCTTGCTTCATCTTACCCACGATATCAAGGAATAATCCGTGGCGATCCAGGATCCTCGATTCTATTATACCTTTACCTTCCTCTGGCTTGTTTTTGTTTGTTTTGATACTTTGCTTTCTTTTTCTACGAACTTGTGTTGAGATACAAATTTACGGATGTGAATAAGAGTTACGACTTTACGAATTGAACGACAACATATTTTGAGGACGAATTCATAATGAAGTGCGAAAAAGCACAGGACAGGATGAGTTCTACCAAATCGCATCGATCGCGAAAATCCTCCTCAATGTCCAGAAAACTCCTGGCTGCTAGCATCTGTCTTGCTATACTTCCTATTGCAGATGCTCATACATACTATCGCAATAGAGCTACCTGGAAACCAAATTGGGACCCCAATCGACCTGTTCGAAAAGGTCCGCCTAAGAAGAGAGATGGAGCAATTCCACTGGTAATAACCAACATGTGTCCTGAAACGATATGGCCTGGAATTGGTACTCAAGCAGGAACTGGTGCTGGAGTCGGAGGATTTCCACTTAAAACTGGAGAGAGTAAGTCCTTGACAGTCAGTGCCGATTGGCAAGGAAGAATTTGGGGACGCACCAATTGTAGTTTTGCGGTTGGAGGTGGTGGAGCTAGTAACGCTGCCGGAAATGATGGTTCTGGTTCTGCTTGTGTTACTGGTGATTGTGGTGGTCTCTTGGATTGTTCTATCACTGTAAGTCTGTTCGATATGATTACATGCGGATATTTACTTACTGTTATAGGGAGAGACTCCTGTTACTCTAGCGGAGTTTGATTTGGCGGGAAATGGAGGTTCTCAGACTTTCTACGATATTTCTCTAGTGGATGGCTACAATATCCCTATGGGAGTTGTGTATATTCCTGGTGAAAATGCCGCACTCCAGGCCATTCCACCGAATCTTGTAAATGCCGCTTGTATCGCCTCAACCGGTTATCTCGCGCCCCCGGCTACCACAGGTACAAATGGCAACTCCTCAAATTCCACTTACCCCATTCCATTAGAGAGCACAGTTACCAACGACGCAGCTATGAGTTGGTGTCCATGGAATCTTCAAAAAACTCCACCTGACAAACCAGGTGATGGCGTCTACCCTTACCCGGACGACAAGATCCAGCGTCCGACATTCGATCCTTGTCTTTCCGCCTGTGCTAAAGATAACAAGGCGTCGGATTGTTGCACAGGTGCTTATGATCAACCTCAACTATGTCCTCGCAATGATTTTGCAAATGCGGCAAATACCATCTGTCCAGATGCATATGGTTATCCGTTTGATGATCAAACTTCCACGTTCGTTATTCCTACGGGAGGTGGATGGGAAATTGTGTTTTGTCCAATAGGAAGGAGTACGAATATTTTGAAGGTATTAGGGGATCAGATGAGGAAAATAGCTAGTGCGGGGAAAGTCACAAAGGATATTATTGAGGCCGCGATGAACGAGACGTATATTAATGAAATGGCGGTTAAGAGTACGGCGGGAGAGGGATTGTCGGAGAAAGCGAAATTGGGGAGCTGGGGGGCGTTGGTGGGAGTACTGGTTTGGGGAATTTGGTTGTGTTGATATTTTGATAATGGAAGGGGGGCGGATAGATTGGGTTAGATTGGATTGGATGATTGGACGGGAGGATGGAGAATGCATGTTTTGTGGCGTTGAGATACCCTTATTATTGTGTATTGGATTTTTATTTGCTTTCGTCTGGTGGATGGATGGTATGGTATAAGATGAGATAAGATGAGAAGAGAAGAGAAGATGAGATGAGATGAATGACGTACCTGAGTTTTCTTATGATACCTTTACCTATTAGATACCATTATGTTACTGCAAGTTTATAACTTGGAACATGTGAAACTTCTTAGTGAAATTGAGCACCAGAGTATAGATTCAGATGAAATGTCAAGCTAGAAGAAGAAGAAGACTAAATGTAAAAGGCAGCCCTGAGACCATTTACAAATGTTCAACTGTAGGTATAAAATCCAAAAATCAAATGATTCGACACTAGTACTGGAAGCGTCTGTCGCTAGAAGCGTGCCGGCGCGTAAAGAATTTGATTGGCTGTCATCGCTTATCTTTTGGTTTGAGAAACTGCAGAGCTGCAACAGTTCCCTGTAGGTTCAGAACGGCAAACTATGTGCATTCAGTTTGCTGTATTACTCAAGGAGGTCTAGTATCCACTGCGACACATTGAAATGGGAAATGGACCCCGCATAAACCTTCCAGGCAAAGGATGTTGTCCATCAAATCATTCATCGCGCTCCATGTCCGCTGTAATTCAACCAACTGTTGAATAGGCAGGAGAAACATAATGAGTGGCAAGTGAAACTGCAAGTCTATTATAGCCAGTGGCCGCTCAGAACATACAGGTAGGATTCTTGCCCCTGGCTACAATATGCCAGGACAGTCTTTTGCATGGTATATTGCATAACGGCACAGCGGAAACACTCATGGGTGGGCATTAGTGTGGTTACATTGGATCTCATACCGTTGCATTCAATATGTATATAATTGAGGTGTGATGGGGCTGCTATTAACGACTGTAATTTTGATATTCATCAGATCCATTCCATCTTAATCACACGTATATTTGTGCAAATGCTTTGCGAATTATGCGCACGTATCAATGTGACCGAATTGATCGACTTGGCGAAAACCAATTACCAGAATTCCAAAAAGGAGCAGAATGGCGAAGCAGCGTCGGAATTCTTGTATTGGAAACATGCAGCCACATATGAAGATTTGAAAGAAGCTGCGCAAGCGGGCTGCGAACTTTGTCATGTTCTGCTGCGGGCGCTGGATGCAAAGATGCGGCATTCGGAGGAGGGACTCGTTACGTATAGAGATGCGTTGGTGCAGATGGAGAAGGAGGGGAGCTCGTTGGGCTTTCATGTTACGATTGATTCGGAGGATAGTGAGTTTCATGGGATCCTGGAACCACGGGCCATACCGCGCGATATGGAAGTCTATTTGAAGGACCGGTTTGCGACTGGTAAACCTCGCGCGTTGTCTAATACGTTGGGAAACTCGTCTGCTGCGTCGACGTTGAATGTAGTGCCGATGGAAATGCCCAATGCAGAGGGTATGGAGATTGGAAGCTTGGAATCTGCAGCGCCGAAGATTAGGCCGTTTACTGGGTACATAACGTCGTATCGAGATATGATTCTTGATCTTCTTACTTTTCATTTCAGAGGGGAAAGACCCGATCAGGTAAGTCGGCGGTTTCAGCCTCTGACTTTGTCATTGCAAGTACCTCGAGGTATGAATATTTCGTTAGAATCTTCATTTAGAGCTTCAGATATGATCATCCACTTACAGATGCGACAGGACAAGCTAAATTTGTTGGTCCCTTTCAGATCGGTCATTTTACTCTTGATCCGGATCTGAGATCTGAAACTAACTTCAGTATCGCTCGAGATTGGATTAAAACGTGCAGTGAAGATCACGATGAATGTCCTGACATGGATGAAAAACCACTTCCTACGAGGGTCATTGATGTTGGTTCACATGACCGAGAACCTTTGCTCGTCTCCACGAATCATCAAATGGGTAGATTCATAGCACTTAGTCATTGCTGGGGTGGTTCAGTAGGAGAAAAAGCCAAATTGACTGTGGAAAAAGTCGAGCTATTCAAAAAAAGAATCCCAATGTCGGATCTACCAGCAAATTTTGTAGATGCGATTTTGATCACTCGAAGTCTTGGGCTGAAGTACCTATGGATTGACTGTCTATGCATCATACAAGACTCACGGGAAGACTGGGAAATAGAATCCAATCATATGGGAGACGTCTATCACGATGCCGTAGTAACACTCGCCGCCGCCGCTGCATCCAAGGCCACGGATGGCATGCTGCATACCTTTCGCTCGTATGATCTCACAGGCGGTCCAGCCATCAAGCTTAAACTATCTCACGAAAGCACTTCGGAGGACACTGTCGATATCGTGCATCGAGACTCTATGCGCGAAGATCTCAGACACCTCCTATACAAAGGACCCCTCGCCAACCGCGGCTGGACGCTCCAAGAAGAAGTCCTCTGTCCCCGAACCCTCTACTACGGACACCAACAACTCCACTGGCAATGTCTGCACCAGTATTCCTCCGGCGACGGCATCCACGACTACGATATGCATCGCCAACGCGCGTTTCGGTATGAGCGAATCAAAGATCGCATTTTCAAACAAACAAACAGTCCGGATCAGGATCCCCACGATCCGAAAGATGTGAACCAGATCCTGCTGGAGTATCATGGCGAGATGGTCGCGGATTATTGTACGCGCAGTCTAACATTCCCTGCTGATAAGTTCCCTGCCTTTTCGGGCATTGCGTCGTTGGTGCATGGGGAGTTAAAACATGGCGGTTATCTGAATACAATTTACCTGGCAGGAATATGGAGTAGTCATTTGAGAGAAGGATTCCTTTGGTACTACGGAAAGAAAGCCACCTCATCTCCTCCTCCAAATCCCAACACCAATCCAATACCAAGCTACATCGCACCATCATGGTCTTGGGCATCAGTGAATGGAAAAATCGAAACTTTCTTCACAAAATACCTGACTCCTACCCATCTAGATCCGACTCTCCTCTCCCACAACATTGCTCTCGCGAGCACGAATCCCTACGGCGCAATCACAAGCGCAGAGTTACTTATCCAGGGTTCTATCCTCTCAATGCGAAAAGCCACAGATCACGCGAGCACATCTCTATCTTCCGGAGAGATATTTTGGGATCCCGATCCCAATCCCAATCCCAACCCAAATTCAGAGACCTCACGAGGATTTGGAAGACGGAGCAATATCTGGATGGTCCGGGAGAAAGAAGGCGAGCCCTGGCTCGTGACCAGGAAGAACGATGAAAAAGACGCAGAGGAGGAACCCGAAAAGAAACCCGACACAACGAGAACAAAACAGAAACAAGAAACAAACTCGTCGAAATTCATGAAACTGCCATATATAGTACTCTTCATCGCATCCCAGAATCGCTACGCATTCGGTTTAGTTCTCGAGCGAGTTGAGACGAGAAAGCCTGCGATATCGGATGGAGAGGTACATGCAGAAGAAGCGAAACAAGGGGATGTGGATGAAGTGGAAGATATCATCGCGACGGATTCTGGATCTCATTGTGAATCTCCTGATGAGAAGGGGGTTGATGGTATTGCAAGAACACTCAGCGGCAATATTGATATGCAAGATGGAATGGCAGGTGCAGAGGGAGATTTGGACTCTGATGTACCCACCTATCGTCGCATAGGCCTTGTGAAATTTCAAATCAAGGTTGCTACGAAGAAGTGGAGTTTGGATCGATTCAAATGGATGGAAATGAAATGGGAACGGCGGAAATTGCGACTTGTTTGAGAAGAGTCACTGGAACTATTTCAATGTTCACTTGGGTTTGAGATGTTGATGTTTTTTCAGATCAAATAAATATTTTCCCTTCTCATTCTCTATGTATAATTCGGCATTATATCATACTTGTCTAGCAACCCGCCCCAAAGTATCAAAACAAACCAGACAATCAAATCTATGAACCTGCTTTCTTGGCCCTTTCTGCTTTACGCCTGTTGAACTCTTCTTCCTCCTCACTGTCACTTCCACTATATACACTCCTCTCATCATCATCGTCCTCCTCGGCCACCTCATCATAATCCAGATAATTTGATTCCTGCTTCTCCGGTGCAGGATATGTCTCTTCCTCATCATCAAACGTGTAATTCTGGATAAACTTCTTCAAGTCGGGGTTCTGTGCTGCGACTAAAGTTACGGGGGTATGGCCTCGCTTGTTTTTGATGTCCTTCTCACTACCAGCTTCGAGCATCAGTTCCACTAATTCTTGACCTGCGGCTAAATTGGTAGGGGTGGGTGGTAAATTGTTGATGAAGCGGACGGCAGAATGAAGTGGTGTATCTCCTGCCTGTTCGCCCGAAGCCTGCGAGATGGGATCACATTCGAATCCCTCTTGACGGGTGAGCCAGTCGATCATTTCATCTTCATGGGAGTATACATGTTAGTATATTTGTACTTTGCTTGCCATTATGGGGGTAGGAATATGGGATTGGAAAAGCAATGAAATGGAGAACATACAGAGTCCCTGACTAGCAGCAATATGATACACATAACTTCCGTTCCCATCTTTAGCATTGTTGAGGAGGTCGGCGGCTTCTTCTTCGCTTTTGCAATTCTCGAGGATTTCCTTCATTAGGTCGAGATTGTTACCGCGAGCGGCGTGGACAAGTTGTTCACCGGGCGAAGCTCCCTGGATGCGTATTAGTATGGATTCCTAAATCCAAGAGAGTGTGGGGGAAACATACATCGGACTCTTCATACTCAACGTCCCTCGGATCCGTCATTTTATCTGATCTTTCCCTTCTCTTCTCCTTTCGTCCAATGTACAACTATCGCAAACCTCACAATCCGAAGACCTCAAAAAATTCAAATCAAATCACCAACAAAGCAGCGTACACCACTCCTTAACCTAACTCAAACAATCGAAGACCAAAGCCTCTTCTTCCCCAAATCCCGTATCCTCGTAACTTCGTAAATGCAAATCCTTCCTTCTCAAACTGTTCAGACGAAAGACAGATACGTCTCCTCTGTAAACGATAACAATAAATAAGACGAGAGAGAAAAAAACGTATCTGATCTGATCTGATCTTGCCAATCCTCCGTGTGTATGCACGTATGCACGTATGTATGTATGTATGTATGTATAGAAAGTGTCGAAAGTAGAAAGTCCAGCGCTTCTCCAAACACCCATCCATCAGTCAATCCACTCCTCCAAACGAAACGCACCGACTCTGGAACAACAGGCCAACATTTCTCAGCCCAGAGCCTAGCATCCCTGTCCTTCGAGCCTGCCCCATCACGCTCAGCCGTGTGAGGGTAGGACCTATCGGTGGAGTTTTTAGGTTTGGGTCCGAGGACGCTTTTGCTGGGAGCATTGTGATTGGGGGGTGCGATGAGACGTGCGGTGTAATGGTGGGTTGAAATTATGTAAGCGAGTGAGCGGGAAAAAAGTTCCTATGATGAGGTTGATAAAATTGATAAAGAAAGAGCTTGAGATTATTTGACTTGTGAAATTGCGCGCGACGTTGAAGAAACAATACGATTCGGGATTTTTGTGGGAGTTGATAATTGTGATCTGCGAGAGATTAGAAATATCCGCAGACATAAATTGAGAAAAAGGAAGAAATACCTACCCAGCACCTCGGGAATCCAATATCAATCCCATCCCATCAAAATGCTTCTCTGTACGTCCCTCCTCCTCCCTCCATCTCCCCCTCTCCCCAACTAACCTCTCTCACTCACCAGTCTGCCCCTCCTGCAGCAACATCCTCACTGTCTCCGTAACTCCTCATTCCTCGACCCCCGCGCCCACCTCGACACAAGATCTCACCGGCGCAAACCGTCTCGAATGTCTCACCTGTCCCTACCAATACATCCTCACCCGCTCCATCTTCGACCGCAAAACCTTTGTGCGCGAAGAGAAAGAAGATGTATTTGGAGGCAAAGATGCCTGGGCCAATGCCGATACTTATCCCAAACAATGCGCGAATAGTGAGTGTAATGGTATGGTGGCTGCGGCGAGGTTTGTGCAGATTCGCAGTGCGGATGAACCGATGACGGGATTTTATAGGGTAAGCTTTTTTTTTGTTCATTACTTGGCTTGTTTGGAAATTGGAAGCAGGGATAGTGGTAGCAATCTGGGGAACGAGGAGAATTGGGGAGAGGAGGAGGAGGAAAAGAAGGAGGTCGTGAATGATTATGATGAAAGAGGAATGAGGCTAACAATTTGTTTGTAGTGTATGACATGTGCAAACCAATGGAGAGAGAACTAGATGAATGGGGGCAGGTTTGCAGAGTTATCTTTTGCTACGAAGTTGGGGGATGTCGACATGAAAAACATGTTAGATGTTTGTTCACGAAGGGATTTGTCACGCAGGTTATGCTGGGGAAGTGAGCAGACATGGCGTAGGACATCTGGGCTGGGATTTTGCAATATGGCGTAATGGTTAATATACCTCGTGAGATAAGTAGTCTGCATTTGGGTGTAAATTATATCATAAAAGGCGTCGGATTCTTTTTAATTAAGAAGCATTAAAGAAGAAGCTTTTACTTCTCAGTCATACCCATTCCCCAACGTAACAACTTCGATGTGTTCAATTACTTCGTATCTCAAACCTAGAACTCCTGGTATATCGCAAAACACTTTTCCCCCATTGTCAATGAATTCGGGTAAGCCTGATGTCCCAACACTTCAACTCACTACTGGTAGACCTTCCTCGAGTACGGTATCGTGGTGGCCTTCAAGACGCGGATGAGCGCAAGTGAGATCTGCATCTGTCCTATAATAGGGTGTTTTGATACAAGGCGAGCGAAAGCAAAGCCGTTTGAAAACAGATGCTCTCACAATCAAGTCTGATGGCTCTACCCATGGGACATTGATGACTTGTTGATTTCTCCGTTCCCTCCACTGCATCATTCCTTCTGCCACCTCTCTACTGCTGCCATATCCTCACTGGCGAGCATACTTATAATATCTATACTCAAACAATCCCTTCTGAAATTCTCATTTTGTAATAATTCTAGGTGTTTCAGACTAGGTCCAGGATAGGAGAGGAATTTGAGGTATGGGGGTTGGGTAAAGTATTGTAAATATTTGAGGTAGGCGATGAATGGTGGGGAGCTGAGGAGAGTACCAGAGGAGAGGGAGGCTAAGTGCATTAGGTAGTAGGGTGATGAGATGGCATTTATGAACTAAAGTGAGTTAGCAGGTAGACAATGTGTGGATGGAGATTGGAAGGGGGAGCAATTAGGAATTGTAGAGGAAATTTTTGAATTTAAAAGGAATGGATATTCGAGCCCTCATATGCGGACATGCGCAGCTCTACCAATTCCATAAATCCCTTTATCCCCCCAGTCCTCTTTCAAGAAAACATTTGAATTCTCCAACATACCTCAAGTTCGATTTCAAACCTTGTAAATCCTCCAAATTTGGGTTCCTCATTCTCCCCAGATACTGAAGGGGTTACCCTGGTACCATCCTCCATCTTAATATCTTCCGGAGGGGAATTGATCGTCGTCATTTTGTTTTCACGTTGCGTATTATGAGTTGTGCAAGATGTACCTGTGAAGCAAGGGATGGTATTTGATGGTGCCCGGGAAATCGCGAAATATGCGGATGTTTCGCGGAACCTTCGACAGTGGAACAGGCGGAACGGAAGATGAAGATGTAATGACGTCGGTAAGGTTTGAATCAATGGAGAAATTGGATATAGGAGATTGAGTTTAGGCTTACGATTCGATGCGTGGGGATGATAGTATGATGGATGGAAGGGAATGATTTTGTTTGATTGTGATATACAAGGCTGTAGATCTAACTGATGAAGCTTTGATGAAAGCTTGATAAGGCTAGGCAGAATTTTGGCCTTACATTAATCGATTAGTCAGTACTTATCTAACCACCAGGGGGCCAGGATTTTTTTAAATAATGAATTACAATTAATCTGATCTGTCAATGCTCGAGAAGAACTTTTGCATGAATCTGAGTTTTCGAAGACTTCTCTAGATTCTTTAATGGATTCTCGTCGCATGAATTATGAAGCTGTCATACCTCACACTCTATCTGTCTCGTCGGTCTTATAAAATTAGACCTTTTTCCCATGAAATTTTGTTGGTGCTTTGAAGCTTAAAATGAGGAACATCAGGAACATCAGGAACATCAAACTAACTAACTAGAGTGGAGACTTGACTCTTGTACCTGAAGCTATCATAGGTCCCCTATTCCCAACCCCTCTTGAGATCTTTCCTCCCTGGCGATGCTGGCTAGTAGATCCACTTGGATGTTCAGAATCTCCAGTTCTCGGCATTGGGCATTGCTGTCAAATATGTGTGTTCACTGTTCACTGTTCAGTCTAGCCCTTACAAACAAATTTCGGCAATAGAAATATTGACGAGTGGAAACTTGAGAGGAATCGATCCATTTATTCTGTATTGAATGAATTTGAATCTTCAGCCCAAAAGAATCTAGAATCATCAGATATGTCCAATTCTTAACACCATCAATTAATGATGGATACACTAGGAACACTACTCTTCCAAACGACCTTTCACGGTCTTGAGATACACCAAATGGCAAACCCTCTTCCCCCTTCCCCATCTTGAGGAAGCTCTTTCGAACAATCGGGATAAGGTCTGATAGCAATACGTAGTAGTGTCTGAGGTAGATACGATCTTGACTTGCTACTGGGTACCATCAGCCGGTTACTTTGGAGACGGTCAAGTTGAATGACGCCAAACTAAACTCATCCAGGCAAGTGTTCCTCCACAGACTCTCGGTTGGGGTGGCTCAGAAGACAGTGGCGTTTGGCAAATACTACTATTATCTATGACTGACTCTGGGTAGTGCTTTTAATAGACTCTTATGTCTCTTCGACAGGCGGGACTATTTTCGAGCTATTCAGCCCAAAAGATATAATCAATCCTTCCTCTGACAAAATCGATATTGGGATTCCTCCGTGGGATCTATAGAAAGGTACCTACGACAGCTCAAGCGTAGGTAGGTAGTTAGTTAGTAGAGTGATAGATTTCTCGTGTGTACCATATATTTTATATCGGCAGCTCCTTTTGAGGTTGCATTTGGATTTGTACAGAGTGGTACCTGCTTCTAGGAGTTGAGGCTTTATTAAAAGCTTTGCATTATTCTGGTGAGATTTCATATTTCGTTCGGATGATGGTATCAAAAGATTAGCAAGGTTTCCCCGAACTTTTCAAGTAGCTTCCTTGTCCGGATCCAAACCCCTTCTAGAAAAGGTTATATTGGCATTGGATATTGATGCCAAAAGAAAAGTACAACATACATAGGGAATAGGTAGGTAATGAGGAAAAGGTAATAAGGAAAGAGATTCAAAGGAGTGGGGGATGAAGGGAGGTAGGTATTAGTAGGTATTGGGTATCCATAAATCAATACTTTGTAGTATCTATCAGATATTAGATGTTAGATGTTAGATATTACATATTACATATTACATACTATATACTACATACTACATTTACATACTAGACAATTACCAAATATAGAAGGAACTGGTGGAAGTGTGATTCAAAAGGTCAAGAGATACCTTCATCAGTTGCTCATCTGATGTTTTGATCCATTCATAATTTACCAAAAAAGGAAGAAAGCTTCTTCTTTCCCTCTCTTCCCCTCTAACATATCACAGGTATCCAATACTACCTACCTACAAAAACTTCATCAATACTCCATCTTCTCTTTCACTCCAACATCCCCCGTACAGTTTCTACACAACTTCTTTCAATAACCTCATTTACAACGGCACTGTACAATACACATCAACAGTAGAAAATACTACATAAGAATATCAATCGTTCTTCGCCCAACTATCATTTTCATACCACCAAAGAAGAAAGTTGCTTTGTCATATCAAAAAGACATCGTCATCGTACCAAAAAGAAGTTTGCCAACCTACCCATCTACCTACCTGCTCTTCTACCCGTTTGGATAATTTGAAATACATACCTACCTGGGTAGATTCTGTTGATCGAAATCATTCAAAAGGGAATATAGATTACCTTCACAGGGACGATTACAATATACGCAATCACGTCACGTCACATCACACCTACAATCAGATTATCATACCTACCACGCCTACATAAACATTGTTATTGAAAAGAGAAGAGATAGGAAGAAAAAGGACAAACACCGTGGATTCCGCATAAAACTTCCGCGTCTCCCCTCCTCCTCCTCCTCGTCGTCCTCTCCTTCTCGTCCTCTATCCCTCTATCCCTCGATCCCTCGACCTCTTCATCTCCTTCATTCCAACGAAAGAGGAAACGGTCAAATTTATACATCCATACATCCATACAAGCTACACCCTCATTCTCACTCATTCATCCTGCCGCTAATTAATCAAACATCTGGAACTTCAAACTTCATTTCGCCCTTCATTTGCTTTTCGATTCAAACCCCCACAACTTACAAATCCACATTATTATCGACTCCTGAACAATTTCAATCCTCGGTTCCCTACTTATACTTTGCAGATTTGACAAGGAATTTGGTAGAGGACCACAATTACTAAATTGGAAGATCGTCAAGCAGTCGGAATCGAATCCACAACTTGACACAAATTCCTCGAATCAAATTCGGTTCTGAATTCAATTTGAGCAGAGGGTATCAAGGGAGACGAACGGGGATATAAGATTACGATTGTACATCAAGCATTTTCGCATCTCACATCCTGTCCCATCGCTATCCACATTTCTTTCCCTCCCCCTCCTATCCCTTCCTTACCATCTTTGAGGTTCCCCAAAGGATTTTAATTTGTTTGATTGCGAGCAATTAATCCTGAGACTTAAAGTGAAAGGACCAAGGAAAAGAAGAGAGGACGACACGACGCCTTTCTCGAGCTTAAGGGGGAACGGAATATCAGATCAATCAATATTGACATTAGTATTGATATTGGTATCCAATCGATTTTACACGTCTCAAACACAAATTTACACACCACAGAGGTGGTGAGTGCTTGCTTAGGCCTCGGTCGGTAAGGAATTCACCGTTTATCCTGACACGGACCAAAATCGATCGGTCTGTTCTCTTTTACCTTGCTCACCCGGGCGGTTTCCTCTTGATTCAATTACAGTACGATATAGTACAGTACTCGTGTACAAGTTGCTCTAAACGCGGGAGAGCTAGAGGAACCAACAAGATTCATCAAACCCATCTCATCCCAATCTCCAAGAAACGGATTCACTCTTCCAAATCAGTCAACCTCCTACTACCTTACGCACAACCAGTCATCGTCATCCATCACCCACATACTTCTTGTTTTCCCTGGACTAGAAAGAAACCTATCAAACTTTCAAACATCCCTCAAAAAGAGGAACGAACGAATAAGAAAACTTTATTTGCCTTCTACACCAATACAACGACGTCAAATTGAAAAATAAACCGGATCACATTCCCCTGATTCCTTTAATCAACGCATCACAACTTATTACAGTGATTAATTCTGGGATCTGTGTCGTCATCACAATCATTGCCACAATGTCGTTAAGCTCTATCCAACCAGACTTTGATGGTAAGTTCAAATCATTCTTGTAATCTATGCGCCGCAAGTCTGCGACGACAAAACTGACATCCCCACTTATCACGGCTGGCTTGTATCAAGTTGGATGTTCAGCGTTTCACTCTTCCTATCATTTCCCATCAACGACAAGCATCAATCCGTAGACTGACATTTGAATCTTGTTTTCTAAACAGGCAATCGATCGCCTGGACTTTCAGCCAATCTATCATCCAACAACCCCTTTAGGAATCGAGCCGTGTCTCCAGCTATGCCTTCTTCTACCCAGCGTTCCCCCCGAGTACCTCCTCCAAGACCTCTATCACGAAATCCATTTCTCGATTCTTCAACTACGAATCAAACATCATCAAGCACCATGGCATTTTCTCGAACAAGTCCGACTTCATCAGGGCCAGCTCTAACAGGAAACGCAGCGGATTTATTTGTACGTTCATCTCAAACCATGAATACCCTTCTCACAACCTTGTTGGCTAGACATAAAGCCTGAAGAACACAAGAACACACTTCGGGAGGAACTCAACCTACAAGAAATTTGGCTACATGAGAAAGTATCGCTGACGTTAACAATGCAGGACGAACTCACAATCGGAGATAAACCCGTTCCGAACAGAAATAACAAACCGGGGATGGTGCGCTCAAACACAGGCACGACCCGACCACAGGCAGAGAACATCCCTCCGGGAAGGCCATCGGGACATAGACCAATGAGGTCACAGGAAGAGGCAATGCGTGCGAGAAGAGCAGCTGGAAAGCCATCTTCAAGCAGCAGGCCACGCGAAGAAGAATTAGATATTTTTGCCGACCCCAACGATAGCCCAAGACAAAGAACAAGACGCAACTCCGACACATCTATCATGGAACGAAAACCCAAATTACTTGATCCAGAAGATCAACGTAGACGCTTAGAGAAAGAAAAGAGACATCGTGATCGTAAGCGCGCTGCAGAAAAGACCAAGAAGAAGGCACCTCTCGATGTTATTGATCAACTAGACGCCACCAGCATTTTCGGAATTGGCAGTAAGTTGAGAAAATTTATCATTCTCTATCCAATAACACTACTAATTCGCGTACAGCATTCCATCATGATGGGCCATTTGATGCCTGCAACCCAGACCGTAATCGAGCAGGAAGTCGTCGTGCACCAATGCAAGCCTTCGCTAAAGATTCAGCCAACAATTCTCTTGGTGGTGGAGGACCTCTGAACAAGAAACCTGATCATGCAACTTTTATGGGCAATAATGACGCAGAAGCACATCTTGATTATTCCCGTGGGGGAGATAAAGTCGATAATTTTGAACCTTATACTCATCGCCCGGGAATGCCTAGCCGCACAGAATCTGCCATTGAAAGTGCAACTACACGTGTTGAGCCAGTTCATGGTGAAGAATCCATGGGCCTGGGAACCTCTACTTTCCTTGAAGGTGCTCCAGCCTCTCGTTCGGCTGTTCAAAAGAACCAGAATGAGCAATTTGGTATGGATGGCGGGCTATCTCGAAAGAAGTCATTGGCACAGAAGATCCGCGGCATCAATAGCCGGCGCGATTACGGACCTTCTGGTAGAATGACTAGCCCAGAAGGCATGTACAACGCCACTTCTCCAGACGGATACACTCCCGTTGGAAGTAGGACAAATGAAGCCAACCCATTTTTCAATGAATTTGGCAAGGGCGACGATACTATCAAGGAGGAAACAGTCACATTTGCTGAACTGCCACCAAGACCCGGTCGCTCTCGTGCACCTTCTAACCCCCCAGGAATCGAAAGGCGTGTCACTAGCGATAGCATCGGGGATTCTTCCAGACCTCCCGTGTCCAATGGTGGAGGAGGGTTCTTGTCTAGAGTTAAGAGTTTGAAGGGAGGGCCACGAAAGCCAAGGGTTGAGAATAAGCCATTGCCAACACCAACACCTCAGCTACTTTGAATTAGCAATCGACATCAAGTTCGTCGTTCGTCTCTTTATTACACTCTAGATAATAAGGACCTAGACGCCTGCGTCTGATTTAACAATCATCGAGCACGCATAATTACCACATTTCGTTCTCCTTTCCCTGCACTGCTATTACCCTTCATGTGGTATATCACTCTTGCCTAACATCCCCGAGTTTGGATATGGTACTCTGCGTGAACTTTCGGACTAAAGACCTTTTCATATTTTTTCACTTGAGCTTCGACTTTGGTTCTTACATCATGAAGAATCTTTCTTTTTTTGAATTATTTTGAGGGGCCGAATGGCCCACAAATTGTTATTTGATTTCATAGGCGTATGGGAGTACACATGAACAACCCCGTAGCTCGACGAGGTTGGGGGCGACGAGGAAGATAGGAAATCTTTTTTAATGCCAGTGAGATTTGAGGACTGGAAAGGGTTTTGAGAAACACGGTTAGGGTTAGTGACTGGATTGAATGGACTCAGATGTGCCTCTTCTTGTGAATTTGGTTAGAGGTTAGACGGTCTTGAGGAAAGAGACAGTTGTTGGATTGAAATCGGGTACGAGAGTAATGTAGACTCTATGATCAAAGGTTAAGGGGCGGATAAGAGCGGCAGGGGTAGGATTGTTGGGTAGAAAGGAGAAACCTAGTAGTAGATGACAATGCACACGTACACTCAATAAATTGAATTGATTGGCAATTGATAGGACTTTGTGTTCAATGAGTGTTGCATGGGTTGGTGAGGTGTGAAATGAGATTATCTATGTTTGCGACGCAACTGTTTTGTCGATGAGAGTCAAATGAGTGCTATTGAGCTGGCTAGTGCTAATAATTCATTGTGTATGGATTCGGAAGATATAAGGAATGAGATTTGGACTTTTGATTAGCAGGGAGGTTGATTGTTATTTTCTTTGAGATAGACACTTCTGAGGTATATTTATTTTGGGTCGGGCAGAGGGATGAAGGATTGTGGATGTTGGGGTATGTTGAGGTATGTATGCTGAGGGCTTTGATAGGGGGTGTGATGTATTCGGGTAGAGGGATGGGATGGGTTGGGATGGGATGGTGGTGTTGTGGTGTTGTGGGGGTGTTATGGAGGAGGAAGTGGAGGAAGTGGAGGAGGAAGTGGAAGTGAGTGTTGAGTTGTGTAATTGATGAATGTCAAGTTCTTAAGTTCTCAAGTTTCCAAGTGAGATATCTGATAGGGTTATGTGTATATGGACTTTGAGGGGGAGAGATCATAGTATCGAAATGGGGATGGTTTTGGTTTTGGTTTTGGTAGTGCTAAGGGTGCGTTCGGATCGATTTATTTCGATTCATTTCAATTATTAGACCTCAATTATTTAGTAAATAATCTCAAATAATAAATTTATTGAATGTTTAAGGTTGTGAAATAAATTATTAGGGAATTATTTGATAAATAAATATATTTACTAAACACTTGGAATTATCAAATAATTCCTAATAATTTATTTGATAAATAATTTTTAAAATGGCAAATACTTTCAAGATTCTTATATATTGATTGTAAAGCAGCTTTTTGGAGTTTTACGAATAAATCTTTATTATTATCTATTCCTATCATTTTTTCAATATTACTTAAATATATTTAATACTACTCAAATATATTAGCTTCAATACCTTTGCTATTTTAATATTATTAGAGATTTTATGAAATAAATTGAAAATCGATTCGAACGCACCCTAAGAGTATATGATTTCTTTGGGGGAGTGGGTCGCTCATGAGGCTAACATTTATTAGTGGTAATGTATTGATGATTTTAATGAGAATTGATGACTTGGACGTTGGTTGTTTGCATATCACTAGTGTAGAGACAAGTGCGATTTATGCGTCGGTTAATATGAATATGTGTATATTCTACTCATCGAGATAAGAAAACTCTAAAAAAACAGATATCCTATGTACGCATCTATGAAAGGATCTCCGACTCCGACTCCTGAGCATCGTACACCACTACCCTATTCCCTAGGCCATAAAGTCGGACCCACAGGATCCGAGGCATATTCCCACTCAGTTCCATACGACGAAGCCGAACCCGAAACCGATTCCGTATCCTCCGACTTTTCTTCCTCTTCCTTTTTCTCTTTAGGCGGTTTGGGATATTCCTTTCTGAATAGCAGAAAAACGATGAGAAGAGAAGCGAGATACCAGAGCCAGAGAGAATGCACGAAAAGCATGTAGAGATTCCCGATTTTGGAATAGGATTTGGGGATTCCGCCGCCGGCGATTCCGCTACCGAGGTAGGAGGCGTGGGTGAGGCAGGAGGCGGGGATGCAGAAGATGGTTAGTCCGGTCTGGTGAGGTGGAGAGGGGGATGTTAGTTGTTTCTTCTTCTTCTTCTTCTTCTTCTTCTTCTTCTTCTTCTTCTTCTTCTTCTTCTTCTTTTTTTTTCTTTCTGAAAAGGGAGGGTGGTAGGGGTAGATAGAAGAGGAATACGTACAAAGCACGCGAGCATCAGCTTTTTGAAACTTTTCTTGGGGACTTTTTCTCCGGGGTCGAAGTGTCGATTAAACCATCGCCACCAGAGATATATCGTGAGAGCGACTGCGTGACAGCCAACGTAGTAGAAGGCGAATGCGATGGTCATTAATGTGTAGAAGGTGGCGAGATCGCTGGGTTCTGCTTGTTTGTTGGTTGTAGCGACGATGTAGCCGAGGGCTGGGGATTGTCATGTTGGGTTAGTTTTATCATTTTTTTTTCGTGCGTGGGTGATTATTTATGATATAGTGATGAAGTGATAAAGTCCAGGAATCTAGGAATCAGAAATGAGAAAATAACTTACGGTTGAGATCTAAATGACACCCCAATCCATCTTTCGCGTTGGGGTTTTTGTCAACCCCGTTGTCGTTTTCGCGGCCGGTAGAAACACAGTATTGGAAAATGTAAATTTTATAAGTGATACTTGGGTTTTCGATGTCGAGAATCGAGTTATTTTTTCCCGGGAATTGGTAGACTAGGGAGACGAGAATGAATATGATGACGATGATGGAGGTGGCGGTGACGGTGCAGAGACCGCGGTAGTATCTCCGGGCAGGACCTTGGCGTTTTTCTTTGGCGGTGCGAAGCGATTTGAACATAATAGGTGATATTTGAGTGTTGGTTGTTGGTATTTGGTATTTGGTATTTGGGTTATGGTATTTATGTTTGATGAGAGAACTTGCTTGCGAAAGTGGAAGTGGTACAGGAGCAGAGAAGAAAAAGATAAAGGGAAAACTTTATAAGACTTCCTTGAACTAGACTCTATGGATCGCATTTCATGAATCATGAAATGGTATGACTTGTATTTAACTTCTATCTGACTCCTCCGAGTCATCTTCAAATATCCTCTCTAAAATTCAACCAAAGAAATGATTCGAAAATTCCTGTCACGTATTTGACTCGGCCGACTGACTCCTCGAGTCATTCTATATCTAGGAGTTCAACCAAGAGCTAACGTAATGAAGAATCATAGTATTGCCGAAACGCCATTTTCAACCACCAAATCCTCTAAGTTATAGACTTGCTGTATCCCTTTCTTGTTCTCGCTTCTCCTTGTTCTTGCGTTTTGCAGACTGTGGTGGATACATGCTGTCCTGCATGGGATCCGACAGAGACATAGGCATCGGCATTTGCGCACCATAGCCATGACCATAATATCCCTGATCCTGCATACCGGGATGAGGATATGTGGGCACACCATATTGGGGTGCACCGCGAGGAGGCATATTGTAATCATCATCACTGGACTCCGAATCAGCAGGCTCATCTGGAGTACTACATACTTTAGTGTTGCCGTTTAGAGTTTCGTTTTCTTTGAGCTCGTGTGCATCGGTTTCTAGGGCTTTGAGTTGTCGCTTCGCGCGGCGACGTTTGATGCATGTTGAGATGGGGATGATGAAGATGTTGAGAAGAAGGATGATCCAGAAGAGATGGATGATGATGAGATAGGAAAAGCCGGGTGTGATGGATATGTTTAGAGTGGATTTGGAATGTTCCATGGTGCGATTGAGGATGTAGATGGTTTGGTAGCAGAGATAGGTTTGCAGTGCTGCAAGGGTGGCAAAACAACCTGTGAAGATCTGGGGGGTGATGTGTCAGGAGCTTGATTGGGGATGATTGAGTTGTGTAGGGAGAGAGAAAGAATGGGAAACTTACGGACAGTACGAGCATAAGTGTCTCCTTATGTGGCGTAGCGGTAGCACCGAACCACCAGATGAAGAAACTGGAAAAGATTATTAAGAGAAAAATGGCGGCGACATAGGAGGCGAAAGCTGGATACGCGTAGTTCTGAATGAGATCATTGATCGCCATGATAGGACCAGAGGCATCGTATCCAGGAAGAGGAGGTTTAAAGGTTGAGTTGAGGGAAGGGAGAATGTGATAGGTTAATGCTGTGTTAAAGAAACGTATGTTAGACATGCGGTTTTATGACAAGAAAAGGACATTGGGAGGTACATACCTTGTCTTGATTGATGACAACTATCCGTTATGTTTACAAGATTGCCAGCTCCAGCAGCAACGCCCGAGATACAATAATACCATAGATATATCTTGTGAGTGAGATTATCTCCACCTCCATTTGTTGCATTCAAACCTCCGCTAATCTTGCCAGGAGTAGATGTAGTAGTGAGCGTAAGGAGTTGAAGAGCTCTTTGATGATAGCATGCAAGAGCGAGACCAGGAATCATAAGGAGAGTGGTGATCGTGAAGACGCTGAGGGTGGAGAAGTACGAAACGCAGTTTTTTCCTGACTGCCAGATTCCTGGCTTGCCTCCTCGCACATTCTCTTTGGGAGCGGCACCTTCTCCTGAGGATGGATTCAAAGCGACCCCTTCCGCTTCGTCTTGGGCTTTATCGGCCATAATGCAAACTGTTATATCTGTTTGACTATTCGAAACTGATTCCTGGTGATGAAAGATGGTTGTGTGAGAGAAGATACAGTTGGATAGGATTATGAAGATTTATGGGAAGGAGCTTTAATTCAACACGAAATCATCTTAAATTTCGTATTAAAATGAATCGAGAAAACTACAAACTGATGTTATTCACTTCTGCTCAATCTAAAACCCATAGTATTAATGCACATATGTACAGGTGAATCAGGAAAAGATAGACATCCTGAATGCAAAATTTCGATCAGAGGAAAAGGGGCTGAGCAGAAGTTGCCATATTTCGCAATGATGCAATACTCAGCGAGAAAAGGCATCTCCTACTCTTTGTATCAAAGAGTTTGATTGGATGAGATGTACTATCAAGTCCCTAACTCCAAATCAAGTCATACACTCCTCAAAATTCACTCAGTCCCATTATCTGCACTTGCGAGTTCATGTGAACATGTGACGATGAAGAGATTGATATTGAGAAATTCTAAGAAAGGGAAGAATGGCTGTCATTACTACACAGTGTGAAAATAGAAATAAGCAGCAGGGAGGCTAATTTCGCGTCAATTTCAAATAAATGGAGGCCCTGCTTTGTTTTTCTCTGTGTACACACTATTTGATTGTATCAAGCTTTTGAGAACAGGTCTGGAAGTATGAACCCGAGTCCATGTGCAAATATAGCTTTGGATGGATGGAAAGATCACACGTGCTGTGTTAGAGTATCTAAAATCACGAAATGTTATTTTCAGGAAACATGAAAAAAGACGACAATTTTATGGCACTAAACTTCAAACTCTGCAAATAGATAGGCTGATCCTTTCGTTCTAGGAACGAGAACCACAACAGCAGTATTTATGTATATGCTCCCAAACCCAATTCTCGTCTTCATCCCTCCAGATGTTTTTCCAGCTAAGCACAACAAAAGCACACAAAGTAACACAACTAATAAATGTAGTCAGGCAGCTTACAAATAAGAGCCAAATTCCCCTTACCACCAATATTTTGTTTGACGACGCAGTTGCAGCAACGGCGTTCAAGACTTGTGAAGGCAGTGGGAGATAATTGTCGTTGCCAGTATGAGAAATATCAAGGTGATCTAATTGCACATCTGGGTTAGAACGTAGTGTCAACAGGAAATGGAAGTTGGGTGTCTAACAAGACTGCAAACCGATAGAACGATACATTGTTTCCTGATTGTAGAGAGCTTAAATATGAAGATGATGGGCACTGAAGCGATTATTGACATTGTCGACAAAAGGAAGCATGTCAAGAGTCTATTCTTCCCCTTCCCTAGAACCCTAGAGATCAAGTCTTGCATTCCCGGTGGGACAATTTGAGGTAATACATCTGTAGAGAGTCGTCAGATTTTATCATTTTGTGATATCTTCGGAGCCAAACAAGATACTTATATCTGACATACCTGAAGGCTGCACGGAGCATGTAATATTATGTGCTGCCGACCCAGACTGGCCGTGAACAAGGCAGGTGTTTGTTACGTAAAATTTTACATGATCATGAGTGGAGGGATTTGTTTCGCCGCTCTTGATACCATTTTCTAATTTGAGAATAAACAGGCCAGAAAGCGACACGAACATGAAGATGGTAATGAACAATGGTATGACGAGACAGTACAGAACTAGCCAGCAATCCTGATTTTATGACGGCGCTGAAACAAGTTGAGCTGCATTTCGTGTATGTTGAGTGCTTTAAGGTATGGAATTTAAAATGTGATAGGTGGATTTTTGGAGGTACTTTGAAGAATGAGAAAATGAGATGCCAACGTACATGTACGATATAATGGCGGTGCGTACACCCCCGTGGTACGAATAAGTGATTCACGACTTTCGTTGCGTAGAGTCATTCGACGAATGAAGAGTCATCATAATGGTGGCACAGCGATTGCCCATTATACAATTGCCCTTGCAAGCCTTAAACTATCAAAGATACATGGCATTCACCTAAAGTAAATTATCAAAATCCTACTCAAAACAACGAGTAAATCAAGGGGTCTTAATATGACCAGATCTGAACGGATACGTTTTACTATGTACTTTCTGAAATGTTGATACGACCCTGACGCCCTTCACATGCAATGTGGAATGAAAAGCAAGAAATCACATATCGATAAGATCTTTGGAGACCGTGATTGATTGATATTCATCAAGGAGACTTCTCGAGACTTAGACACGTAACGGTATATAGGAGGATGAGTCAAGTGGATCGTGTGAAATCCACCTAGGTAGACGCACAAATCGATTGCTTGATGCAGCTATTCCACCGTAAGTCAGCCTCAGAACGAACATAGCACCTCAACACTTCACGAGAACGAACTTCGACTCTCGAAGTCAAGAACTGTTTCTTGTTTCTTATATCACAAACAAAAACATCTACGACGATGTGCATGTTGCTGCTGAAATGACACAAGTGGCAATGCTTTGAATCCAAGCTTTGGGATACATTGATACTGATCTTTAGTTAATGAAAGATCGGCAAGAGTGTAGAAATAGGTGACGGTTATTGTTATACGCCAGGGGTGTGGGAAAGAACTTTTGTGATAGAAGTAAGTCTGTTGCAAAATCTTGGTGTTTGAATATAGCTCTGAACTCTGTGCTCATTCTTCACTAAGAGAATGTTTACTACCATATCAAATTTCTTTAATTAATATTTGTACAATCATGCACTTAACAACGGACTTAACTCATGCCATCTTGTCTCAGCCAGCTCCAAAACATGCTTCATCTCATCCTTTCCCACAGTAGTTCCACCAACTTTTGACAGGTCCAGTATTTTTGGCTTGTCTGCTTTGCAATCAACAACCATCGTGATTGACTCGTCACACAATCCCTCCTCAAATGTATCCGGATCTGCCAATATCCAGAATTTCTTATCCTTTCCGCGCTTTTGCTCTTTTGCCCTGAATACTAAAAATGTGACAGCGATTGGCAGTCCTCTCAAAGTTAATTTTTTCGACAATGATACCTCGTCATCGCAAAGTATCATCTCCCGATCCGCGTCCCAATGTGCCTTTGGTAATCTCACGTTCCTCAAAGCAGATACAACAGCGGCCCAAGCAGCATCAAGTGGATTTCCGTCGAGCGAAATGAACAAAATATCGATATATAAAGTCCAAAATGCCTTGACTTCGGGTTCGACAGACTCTGGTTCTTCATCATCTTCCATTCTATCCTGCTCGCTCAGATCTGGTGATTGATACCAAATCCTTAAGTCCTCATCATCTACCATGCGCGAACTGTGTAATAATGAATATATTCTCGTGCTTAGGCTTTGTGCCAATGTGCTCGGTGGTTGACCAGGTAAGAATGCAGGTGAGCATCCTGTAGCTAGCTCGATGTTTGGAACTAGTAGATCCAATTCTTTTGCTTCATTGTAACCTGGTCGCGACGAGGGAGCGGTGGTGGATTTATCGACTCGGTACGTTCCAACATTGCTTGCAAGTAGAATTTCACCTCGAACTCCGCAGACAACAGCAGTGTCTCCTATACGCACGACTGCACTACCTTCAGCATGTGTGAGTGAACCGGTATTGATGTGTGGAGCGCGAAATTGGGTTGGCGATCGACCGTTTGCACGTTTTGATGAATTGGTTGGAGAGCTTGGTTGGAGATGTGCAAGAAGGTATGGGTGAGGAGAGAGTTTTGCGAAAGTCTCGCGAGGAAATGAAAGAGTGGGTTGAGCTGTAGATGTCATTGTTGAAGGTTGTATTATCTATCCACTCCGAATTAACTATCACGAGGCGGAAGCTTTAGTTTATCAGTCAAATGTCGTCGGCTGAACTTTTTTTCCTTTTGGAGCTAAAATTACTAGTTGCGGCTGTGGCCGTGTTACCTTAGCCAATGAAAGAATCGCTGAGAGCTAGGCTGTAAATTTGATAGAACGAGGCTGAGAATTGTCAATGCTGGTTCTAGACTGCCAAATTTTTTTATCTCATCCATTCATATACCATAGCACCATATGGTTACGTATACGAAGCAGTGCAATTCTCGCATCTCACCGCTCTTGTTTTCGAATTTTCAGATTAAGACCTGAAGGGAAGGTGTCATATTCGGTTCAGAGAGAGACCTTCGTCAACTTTCGTACCTCGAGCGTACCTGCAGGGAAGAGACAAGAGATAAATGAGGGGTGTGAAATTGTCTCAGCTGTCCCCACTGCAGCAGCAGATCAGCCCTTGGTGCACCGTGAAGGAGATCAATAGAGGCCCAAGGACTAAGATAAGTCCAGAGTAGATGTCCTAACTGGGCCACTGAAATCAATTTCCTCTTTTCGCAGACGCAATCTTCATGGAGTGCAGTCAAATTTTCTCTCCATCACAAATTTTATGACTCGGTTTTGCTAGGAAGTTGACTGTCATCGACTGCCGATCATGTTAGTTTGGAGACGGGTATCACTGATAAGCACTTTCCACCTTCATTCATTCAATGATATTGGAGGTCTAACGGAATGTATCGGAGCACATGGCTAGATTGAGTCAAAATCAAATAGTTCTCCATTGTGAGTTTTCAAATACTCCCAATTCGACGATAGTATGCACACATTGGTCAATACTGGCAAGCTATTCGTTAATTGTCTTTGTGATAACGAGTAATAATTGTGATGAAGCGGCAGGAGAAGTGTTGATGAATCATGAGCGGTTCCAACAGTTATACCTCAACTTCCTCCAATATCCCTAATATCGGGATCTCATCAACGATCAGTTATTGAGTTCACGAATTCTTGAAGATGATAATTGGGCAACGGCCATGAGCTTCCTATCAAGAATCGAGTTTATCCGGCAGATGGTTATACAAATGTGACCTGAAACTGTGCAAACCGACCGTACCAAGCCGGGGGATATTGAAAGTTGCAGGGGCCCCTATCAGCAACTAAAACGTAAGCGAAGCAATCAACGTGCGTCTGTTGGCGCTCAACATGCACTGCAACCTTCAGAAAAATTGATATACGCGTGGTGGTGGTTGAGACAACTACAGAATCATCACAGAATTTTGCAAAATTACACAATGGCGGGGGGCACGTTTTTTATGTCTCATTGGAGAAAGCCATCCTTGAAGTTTGATTGGCCAATTCCTTTCGGACCATAGGAAAAATCTTGGCCCTGAACTCTGCTCAACGATGCCTCTTCAGCATGTGTCCTCGGCCATGCATGTGTATCACACTCACAATGCTGAGATCGTGCTGCATAGATTACCCTTCTTCGTTTACTGTTGGGCATAGAGCAACATTGCAATCAGTCACATTGAATAGCCTTCGCGCAAGTATTGTTGTTATTAACTCCTCAGATCATTTACGCACGTCCTTGAAATTCTTCCCTCTGTATATCATTTATTAGGCGGGAATCACTTGCATGATATTCGATAACGGAAACCGCGGCATCTTCCTAGATCAAGACAGGCATATCCGTTTTGGGGTCCAAATCCTGGACTCGCCGCCATCATCCTGGGGGTGGCACGACCAATACCAATATAGAACAAGCCGCAATTTCTGCCAACAATTACCAATAGCATACACTATGTTCCATCAATTTCACATTGCCACCCATCATATCAAAGTATAAGGGTATTAAAGATTTTCGCCCTGATTTTGCTAACTCTTTCTGTCCCTGAACGCCATTTGGTTCCGGGTGTGCGCATATTTCGAGGTGACCGGATGCAATAAATCAGTGGTTGCAGGTGATAAGGTGACGGATTTACTCCACCTGCAGGAACATTGTGGACCTTGGCATACTAACTATCGGGCATTCCCCACACCAGTAACTTTGTGATATTTCAATATATCTAGCCCTCTGAGGCTTTACCCGGAGAACTGTATAGACTTGTCGTGTCTCGCTTTGGTTTGGATCTATTTAAACGTTTATCATCACCATTTTACGTTTAAAGCTTTTGCGTCTCTTGAGAAATCCGGATTTCTCTTCAGCTAGCAAATTCGACATCTCCGAGACGCACTGAATTAGATAAATGACATTACGCTTTGCAAAACTCGATGTTCGTCATATATGCTAGATTCGTCCATTTGGGGTCTCGACCGCTTTGAAACTGATCAGTCGATTTCTTTGTTTGGGAATTTGATCCGCCTCCAGATTTACAATGGTTGATCTCACATCAGAGGGAGTATCTGCCGTAGGGGCTGCGTCTCAGGCTGTTCAGAGTCTCGCAAAACGGATCTACATTCCGTTCACGGCTACTAGTCCTCCTGGCTTGATCGCAGCTAATACGCTGGACCCATGGAATAAAGCTGGGAAGTACGCGCTCGCATGGACTTACTTTCCGGTGATTATAATCTGTCTAGTCGCAATAACTAGAGCATATCATCTTTGGACCGACAAGCTGCGACAAGCATATCACAAAAATGAAGTTGAGAAGCAATTAGTACGCTACTATCAACAACAGCAAGATGAATATACTATGACGAATATTCATACTGGGGAGTCAGAACAGCAATTCTTTCCAGCGACGACTCTTGATGAGAAGCCATATATCGCTGTCACAAAAGGGTCTCATTGGTCATCAATACCATTGATAAATGACACATTAGCATTGTTTAGATGGGTCTTCTATCGTCCAATTCCAGAACTCCGATACAAGAAAAAGCTTATCACCGCATTTCCATCCTTGGCGGTTGTCGCCTTGCTGATAATTGGCCTTATCTTTGTAACACTCCAGTGTTTCTTACCCCAACCTCTCTATTGGGAAAGCATTCGCTATGGATCCCCCCCACTGGCTGTTAGAGCAGGAATGATGTCTGTGGCGATGACCCCATGGTTGATTCTCACAGCCATGAAGTCCAATCTAATATCTTGGATAACAGGAATAGGCCATGATCGGCTTGGCGTCTTTCATCGATGGGGAGGCTACTTGTGTCTCTTCTTGGCTCTTGTGCACACGATTCCCTTTTACATACAACCTGTATGGGATGATGGAGGAATGACAGTTTTTGGGAAACTTTTCCCAGCCAGCCGTGGCATTATCTATGGGACTGGAATCGCTTGCCTGGCACCCCTCGGATGGCTCGTTATTGGATCCTTGCCAATCGTCCGAAGGCTCGCATATGAACTATTTGTAGTTCTCCACATCCCCGCAGCGGTTGTCTATGTGGCAATGCTGTTTTGGCATACCAATAACTATCTCACTTCCTGGAACTACCTTTATGCAACCGTTGCCATATGGGCCTTAGCTTATCTTACACGTATTGGTAACTTGAACTGGGCAAAACCATGGAGAAATTCATTTTTGATTGGTGACGAGGCTGCTATCACGCTGATGGCTGAGAACGCAATTAAGGTGACCGTTCCAACACAAATGACGTGGAGACCCGGTCAATACGTCTATCTCCGTATGCCTGGAATTTCAATATTCGAAAATCATCCTTTTACCATTTCTTCTCTTTGCAGTGAAGACTTCCCATCCGAGTACGGCGAGCAATATAGGGACTGTACCATGGTATTCAGACCATTTGGAGGGTTTACTAAGAAAGTTCTCGAAACTGCTACCCACAATGGCCCCTTCAAAACATATCGTGCTTATCTGGACGGGCCATACGGCGGTATGCAACGAGAACTTGCCGCATTCGACACTGTCATTTTGTTCGCTGGTGGGAGTGGTATCACGGCAATCGTTTCACAATTACTAAATCTAATTAAGAGGATGAGGGACGGTAAGGCAGTCACTCAAAAGATTGAAGTTGTGTGGGCACTAAAAAGGCTGGAATCTATGGATTGGTTCAGAGAAGAGCTTAGAATTTGCCGGGAATATGCACCTCCTGATACTATCAATTGTCAATTTTTTGTAACGACTGCAAAACGATACTCAAAGATAGATGTTGCCGGACGAGCTCAAAGACCGCTAAGCACAGCATTCCACGATAAGTTAGACGGTTTTGTGGCGGGCATTGCTTCTAAACGAAACTCGGCTCTCATCCGTGATGAAGCTCAAGGCAATGAAGAGAGGGAAAGAGAGTTAAGAATGGAGGATGAAGATGCTATAACATCATTACCACACTCGAAGCATCTACAGCCAAGAGTACACCCCAATGTACAAACTTCATTTCCCCCACCACCCACAACAGAGTCTAAGTCAAAGAACTCGGAAAAAAGACGTTCTCTGTTAGCGGCGCCCCCTCCAGATTCTCACGAGGCCACTCGGAAATTCTTGTCGCCACTAGGATTTGCTACTAAACCACAAAGCGATTCTAAAGAATCATTCCATTTCCCAGTACCTCCACAAAAGCTAGATGCTCCTCATTTTCAATACGCTCCGCCTTCAACGAATTCCAATCGAGCTAGCTTTGTTCCTGATACAGCACGCAATAGTTATAATCCTCAGGACCACATTGACGATCCAGCAGAAGCGTATAATCCTGACATGCAATCCTCAGAGGAAGGTCAACTCTCAGACCAATTCGCATCTCGAGAATTTACACCCATACCCCCAGCAAAAGACACACCGAAGATGTCAAGTGAGGTAGAAATTACGCCCTCTTTGAAGCCCCCACAACCTGCACATTTGCGGCAGAAGTCCGAGGAATTAAAACTTCAAATTCCACAGTCAAAGTTTCAACATAGCATTCCAGACCCAACCTTTGACTTTGGCTTCCCTTCAACACCTACCTTGTTCCAGAAGAACCTGATGCGTTTTGCTTTTGTTGCACCTAAGAAGAAGGAGGGCTGGACTACTGAATATGGTCGACCTGATCTAGGATATATGTTGAAAGAGATGGCCACCGGAGGACCTGACGGGCATGGTATCTTTGGGAGGAGAACATGCGTTTTCGTTTGCGGCCCTCCTGAAATGCGCATTAATGTAGCAACTACGGTTGCTAAGCTGCAAGCGGATATCTGGGGCGATGACAGTAAAGACGAAATTTTCTTACATACGGAGAATTATGCCATTTAATTTGGATTAATTGTGGGCAGGTTGATTGTACGGAGTGGATGACTATACGATCAATATATTTTGGACGGACGGCGGTGTTTGGGTCAACGGGAGAGGGCCAGAATCCCAACATATCTTATACCAATGGCATCAAGGCGGGCATTTGTGGGCATCTCTGTTTGGAGTACATACCCAACTGTTATTTGTAATCTATCGCAGGCTCATCAATCGGCACTGTTTATAATCTCAAACAATTAATGATCACAAACAACACATTCCTGAGTTAACATTTGAATTTGTGTGCTACATAAGATAAGTGCATAGATGCTGTGTAAATCTGCGGCAAGATTTATGCGGCAGCAATTCAGTACAACGAGGCCTATCAGGTGAATGGACGACCGTTAGACCTGACTCTCCGATAGACAGGCAAATAGCACGCTGTAGCTACTATATCCATGTCGGCCAGAGAGAGGTACGGCTTTTGTATTCCTTGAGATTCGGAACCACGTCAACGTGTGTCGTTATACTGCATATCGACAACCTGCAGCATCTGCGTCTACAACTGGAGAACCTCGAGACCCAGTCTTCGCAATTGTCACTGATTGAACCCCCCCTTTTTTTTGCCTGATAATACCCAAGGCGCCGAAATAAATTCCAGCCTTTTGAATATTTTCCCTTCGTCATTTGATATGTAGCACACCTTTACGAACCGCTTCCTTCAGAACATAGTTTCCAGAGCAGTAGATACAGGACGCTGAATTGGTCTTTCGTCCAACTAGAAAAATCTACTGAAAGACTTTTCCGTACGACCGCGTCTTCATGAGAAATGAGAAGATTTGAATTGTGTCGGACGACTGATCGAAAAAAAAGGAAGAAAAAAAGTTTCGCGAGAAGTTTATCAAAGCTCAAGATTTAAGACGCTAAACCCTGTTGAGCTTGGTAAAGTTTTAGCGATCGGGCTAGTGAGCTCAAGGATTGACCCACCAAGCTTCAATTATAAATTGCACAAACTTTTCGTAATCGAGAAAAATGGAATCGTTGAGCGAAACGCAATGGGACTTGGTGATTGAAGGAACTGGTTTGAAGCACTCGTTGCTTGCCTTGTAAGCTCACAACACTCCACCCCCTGTTGTGGAGCTTGGTCGCGGAACACGCGGTAATCTCAAGAAGGAAACTAACTAACATAGTACCATAAAGAGCCCTCTCTCGTTCAAACAAAAAGATATTACACGTCGACAATAACGAATACTATGGAGACGAAGAAGCAGCCTTTAGTTTGCAAGAAACAGACACTTGGGTGAAACGATCCCATACCCAGAGCGGCACATCAACTTTCAGCAATGCTTCTGCAACGTACAACTCTACCCTCAAAGAGAAGTTAAGCTTCTCGAGAGCATACAATCTCACCCTTTCACCACAAATAATATACACGCGATCACCACTCCTATCTGCCCTCGTATCTTCAAAAGTCTACAAACAACTCGAATTCCAAGCTGTCGGTAGCTGGTTCTTATATGATGATGCAGCACTGAAACGTCTGCCGTCAGGTCGAGAAGATATCTTTCAAGATAATAGTATCGATAATCGCGCCAAGCGATCACTGATGAAATTCTTGAAATTTGTCGTGGATTATGAGAATCAAGTTGAGGTTTGGCAGGGCAAAGCTGATATGGGATTGTCACAGTTTCTCGCGGATGACTTTAAGCTTCCCCAGAACTTGCAGACACTCATTGGAGCCTTGACCTTGTCACTCGATACACTTGAGGGAACAAAGGTAGAATATGCGCTGCCGAGAATTCAGAGACATCTGACATCGATTGGCGTCTTTGGTCCTGGATTCGGAGCTGTCGTACCGAAATGGGGTGGTGGCGCTGAAATTGCGCAAGTCGCGTGCAGAGCTGGTGCGGTAGGCGGTGGTGTGTATGTTCTGGGGACTGGCATCCGTGGTACAAACCGCATTGAGGCTGAAGGTGTCACTACATATGAAGTCGATTTATCGAATGATGAGAAGGTTAATACCAGATATATTACTCGAATCGATCATGATGCACCTCGCGTTGGAATCCGGGTTGCCAAAGCTATGACCATTGTATCATCACCTTTGGCATCCCTTTTCACTAGTACAGTGGAAGGCTCCCCGACCTCTGCCGCATCTGTGATCGTTTTCCCACCGAAAATTCTGGTAGCATCCGATTTCAGTCAGGATTATCCGGTGTATATTATGGCTCATTCTAGTGAAACTGGCGAATGCCCAGCAGGTCAATGTCAGTATCACCCTTTCTCGTATCTACCCACGCACGCATTATATGATGAACAAACTTTAAAACTTATCTACATTGTCTGAATTCCATTGAAGATAATATAAAAACTTTCTGATCATGTTACCTCCATTTCCAATTCATTCACACGCTTTTGCATAAACAAACAGCTGACAATTGATTAAGGCATCCTCTACGCCACTACTCTCCTTCCTGAATCTTCGACCACACAGGCCGGAAAGTTCCTTTTAGATGATGCCATCTTCAAGTTTCTTGCGACAACAGAGGGTGACAGTGGGCAAGTGCTTTATAGCGTATACTACGAGCAGCAAGGAAGCAAAGACAAGCTAGACCTCTCCTTCAACGATCAAGTCCTAGTAGATGTTGAGGAGGAGTGGAAAAGAATTTCTGATGGGACTGAAGAATCGCCATTCTTGGTGTTTGAAGAACGTAATGGAATGAGCGATGATGATGAGGGCGCGGAATACTGATGGATCTGTCAAGGTGTTGTGGGGTCGTTTTTTGGGAGCTCATGAAGCGCTTGTAGACTCCAATTACGAATATGATGATATCATGAATTTTGCAGTCTACATACTTCCTCAATGCCTTTGTTCCTCCGCGTGATCTTATGCTCTTACAAATTCAGATAAATCGATTGATGGCCTTGTCTAACACGACATGGTGACCAGAGTCCTGGATGTACAGACTCGAAAATGTTTAGAATCACTTTTCCACAATTTTTATACATTGTCTTTGCCAATTGTTCTGAAGCTTCCTCTCTTTTCAATATCAATTTTTTCACCATACTCTCTTATAGAACAGTAACTCGGTCCCACTTAGAATTGCAGTCACCGCCCCTGATAACTGCTGGTTTCTTGAGTAAGAAACTAACGTCTTGCTAACCACCTTGTGTCCCGACGAACTTCAAAAAACTTGTTTTCAACTTTCACGTTGTTTTTGCGAAGTCAAATCAACATCACAACAGGCGTTCACTATGCACATAAGAAAAAGGCGAGTTGTTGTATTCTTAATGGAGGATGAAATGTCTCGGTTGTGTACTATCACTCTCTTCCCTTAGATTTTCAGACTTTTGTTGATTTGAATCTCTGGAGGTTATTACCTGATGGATATTTATTCGTTGCTGTCACTTTTCTCCTTCTCACTGAACAACAAATCATATTTCTTCTTCACCTTTCCTGGCAATGCCAAATGGCAGCTAGCTTGATCTGGCGTCAAAGTGCAGGCTTCTATCTTCCCAAAAACGACGATAACGATTTTCTCCTAGCGAATCACATTGTATCCACTAGGCTCTTAATTTTTCGGTGGTATCAGACAGGGTAACATTGAGGCTGACTCCAGGCTGAGGTAAGCCTCTGCCTACCCCACACGTTGGATATACTTGATCTTACTGACCATTTTCTTCGGTCACAAATACAGTCCGGCTTCCTTAATACTGATTATACCAGTTCCTATCATGGCGTCTCAAGATACCACGGAGGATCGCTTCCAACATCACCTAGAAACTGTCCGATTTTTGTTTGACAGCAAGTTAGATACAATGGAAGCCTACACTTCAAAAGTCATTGATATCTGTAACAAGGCTCTAGCATCAGGAAACATACGACATCCTCCCATAACACATCGGATTAAGAAATGAGAGTCCGCTGAAGGAACTCTTCGGCGACGCCAGAAAGAACGAATAGCTCGTCAACGCCTTCGAACTGCAGTTCAATCAAAGGGTTGGAGTTGGCCGGGCTGGTGCCGGATTTGGGGTCAAGAGCAATGTGAGGAAGAGATAGGATCATTTCAGGACCCTGGACAAATTCTCGATGCTTTACACGACTTCGGTGGCCTTCGCATCTCGCTTTACTTTCCAGGAGATGTAGAGCGAGTTATAAGCCTACTAAGTAATCGACTAGAAGTCATCAGTAAATGGCGCAAAGATCAGGATTCTGACATTGCACAGAAGCTCGAAAAATGCATCGAGGTACTTGATGAGCCTGGCGCTGCTGGAAAAGCAGTAGACCTCGTGAAGGGGGAGTTTCCAGGCTATAGAGCGACCCACCTCATTGTGAAACTCTCTACTGAGGACATCCTACCTGCCAAAAGATCCCCTTGGAAAGACATCAAAGTTGAAATTCAAATCGGGACTTTGATAATGCATGTGTGGTCCGAAATCGAGCACGACATGTTGTATAAGCCGCTTGCATCACAAGATCAAAAAATTTCTCGCGAGGAAGAACAAGTATTGGACATTATCAACGGCATCGTGATGACAGGTGAAGGGGCCCTAAGACAACTCGAAACATGTATGGAAAGACGGCAGGACCAACGGACAAAAGACAAATCTGCGTTCGCGATAAGTCATTATGAACTGGGTGTCTGGATCGAAAAGTATTGTGCTGAACGTGCAAAACCGTTGGTTTCACATGACTGGAAGAGCTTACCTGAACTTTATGAAATTCTGAAAACGACTGGCGATCATCAGCACTCCAAAGTTGAATCAATCGTTGATGAAGTCTTCCAAGATTTCCAAGATCAAGATAAAGAAGTCCGGCGCGATAACATCTCTCTGTTTATTTTAAAAGTACTTTGTAAACGCAGTCCCGAGACCCAGCCTCCCTCCCTAGAACTTAATGGTGCCGGGATGCTGGGTCCTATTGCCCAATTCGAGGCTACGCATTTTGTGCATAGCCTCAATATGGCAATTTACCTGGGCGTCGAAGACAAGTTCATTTGCATAGATGACACACCTAAGCCATCAATGACAAAGATGCTTGACATCCTCCATCCTTACGATCCGTATGTTTCACCAATTCTCAACCCTCTTTGTTCTTGATAACTTGTTGACCCTGGTTTCCAACTCTGTTTCTGTATATGCCTTTGAAATCCTCAAAATGAGTTTTAATCCCTCAATTTGGTCAATTGTTTTCAAAGATATTCTTAATCGTCACATACTGACTCCCCAATCTCGCAGTCGCTGTGGAGATGCTGCAGATGCCCAGACTATAATTTCTTACTGTCATGAGCTTCTTAATCGCCAGTATGATCCATGGGTAAGAGTTGCAACTCGCTTATCGCGTACTACCGGTGTCATCAGCATGATTGGCCCCGGCGATTTACAAGATATTCTCGTGCCGGGAATCATGAGCAGGTTTTTTGGTCTCAGCTCAGTGCCCACGATCAAACCCAAATCTGGAATAGAATCCGTGGACCTTGCAGAGTATTGGATGATTGGTTTTGTGGCCTACTATCTAGGTCGAGAATCTTTGAGACTATCGTACGATGTTTGGGACCAAATAAAGTCATCGTCTACTGAGTCAAAGAGCCCAATCAAGCAGCAATTCTTCAAGCCTTCAAAATCGCCGAGGCTCCCTTCCGAATCTCCTGACTCAAGATCATGGGAACTTATTGATCCGCCAATCTTAACAGGCAAACTGCTTGGGTTTGGGGTCTCTGCAATTGACACCCCCACATTGCGTGATCAATCTGACAGCGCAGAAGGCATTCTGACACTTCTATATCGATTGCACTTTAGACGTGACTGGGCTAAAGTGGAAGAGGGCTATAAATTAGCGCGTTCCTTAGGGCGTCCCAGTGTAGGCAATAGTATTTCCCGTATATCGTATCCTGATTCGGCTCCCAACCCCCTTTCCAATTTTTATCAATAATTATATTTCAAAATGACAACTTCTCTTTTGTTTTCCCCAAAACCCTTTACAATTATTTCTGTTAAAAAACATATATATATATATAATATTGAAAGCTATATTACTAAAAGTATTCAATATTATTAATAATAAATTGAAATACTAGAATCTATTATAATATATTTATTCCTATTTATATTGTACTATAGAACGTTCATTCCTTAATTCAATTTATGTAAAATACTCATTCTATAGCCTAATATAGATAGGAATGAATAATTTATAATAGATTCTAATATTTCTTTATATTACTAGTATTTATTAGATATAAAAATAAATACGAGAATGATATAGCTGTCACAGGGTGACACTAAGCCCTTTCTATCCTATCCTGTCCTGCTATATATATAAAAGTAAAATAGAACTTCCAATTCTACCTCCTAATCTTTTAAACATTTAGCTCAACAGTAAAGCTTCTAAATACTCCCAGAGGTAATCCCGTAACATTAGATAGAACTACCCTTGATTATATGTGGAGCTGTGCGGGGGGCCCACTTATAGCTTACAAGCCTTCATTGGTTTGGGGGCTAGCATATATAGATCCTGTCTGCCTGTCTGAATGCCTGAAGCATTAGAATCCAGAATCCTGAAACCTCCTAGTAGGTGATAGTATAGAGACCATACCTTAAAAAGGAGAGTAGTGTCACAAGGTAATACTAAGCCCTTTCTGTCCTGTCCTGTCCTGCTATATATGTGAGAATAAGATAGAACTTCCAGTTCTACCTCCTAGTCTTTTAGGCGTTTAGCTCAGCGATAAAGCTTCTGAATACTCCCAGAGGTGATCCCGTGACAATAGCTCTCTTTTCAAATATCCTAATTATTATATCAATATATTAATATGTGCCACAGTTTTACTATAGTATATTATTGCTTACACTAAGGTGTCATCAAATATTGAAGTATCAATATTATATTGCTCAAATCCTTTTGAAGACTTTAGCTTAGTTGGATTAACATTATTTTGCCTCTTAGCGTTGTTGGCGGTTACTTGTAATCAATAGAAAGTGGTTTTTACAAAGCTGCAGATATGGGATGGCACATTTTAGAGATATTATGTTTGTTTAATCTGGAATAAAATCTACTTGACTTAATTCTACAAATCCATGATCGCATGTTATCATCTGCATCAGTATTATGATACTTAAATCATCATCAAATAGACGATATCAATCAAAATCTGCACTGGCAATAATCTCGTTATTCGGCAACAAGAGGACGATCACATAATGTGTAGCTGGATTACCATCCTGCTACCGCATGTGCCCACCGGATAAGGTAAAATACCCAGAGAGGCCAAATACCCCGGATGGGGTACGAGTGTCCATATCTACCGGCTAAGCAAAAGCCACTCATTCCCAGGAAGTAGACAAGTCGACTGACCCTTCAGATCCAATGGTGTCGATTCTGAAGATGCTCAGCACACTTGTAGAGTCTACCACTCCTCAGAAGTCGAGTCTTGCCTACGCTTCCTTAGTCTTGTGTGCGGATCGAGCGCGACACTCGTTGCCGAACTTCTAAGGCATTCTTTCGCCATTACGACCATAGTCACAAGAGTCGGATAAGATTGATGCCATAAAGCTAGCCCACGTATTACGCTAGACATACTTTGGAATGCTAGTCATATTTCCTCATCGTATTACATAGGTCACATCCACGCGGACGGTACCTTCGTGTCACATCGGCCGACGCCTGTCAGGAAGTTTCTTTGGTATACAGCAACAATATGGTTAAGCCTATCGACAAGAAGTAAAGGTCTAGGTCAAGAGATGCATCATAGGGGGCCGGTCCGTTGTCAGACTGAACACTTTTCAGAAGCTACCAGTCTTCTTACGGCTATGTTATATAGCCCAGATCGCGATCAGCTGTTACATACGACCATAGACTGAAGAGAATTGGGCATCCCGTCCGCTCTGCCATACACAAGGTTCAGATCGGTGGATTAGTAGTTGGGTGGGTGACCACCAGCGAATCCCCACTGTTGTATGTTTCATTTTTTTTTTTTGCATTTTTTGATGCAGATTTTGCTGGTGGGCGACGGCGGGTTGGGATGATCTGCGGGACAGGTGTAGATTGACATTAGATAAATAACAGACTGGTTGAGATGGGATCAGAATGTGTGATTGAACAGCGACTGTGAAGGAGAGCAATGGGAGGAATACGGTTTGATCAATGAGGAACAACGTGGCTGATATGTAGATGTATCTGTTAGAAATAGAAAATGATTGTAATCAACAGCAATACGAAACTTAGCAACCAAGCCTTTTGACTCATCAAAATCCCACTTGAGAATATGTTATCGAAATGTGATCTCCGTCCCCAGCTACACCAAGGTAATCAACCTATATCTTTATCTTCCTACCTCAAGCCCTCATGCAAAGGGTCTCCAAGAAAGGAATCCAGAACGCACTCTTTCATCAAGAGACTACTCATACACACGGTAATGCGATATACAACCGCGAAAGCTACTTTCCTCCTTTCTCCTTCAGTTGACATAGGGGCAAAGAATGCCCTTTGACTAGCCTTTTGATCATCTTCAACGCTATAGATCTTGGCAATTTGTAGATCTTCAAAACTTTTGGTAAATGGAGAAGCAAGTAAGGGAGCCTTTTATTACTCAGTAAAGAACGCTTTCAATCTTTAATTTCGTTGGCTTGTACATGATATGAAGGTTTGAGTGAGTGCTGTAGCAAGATTGCTATTTGTCTCAAGTGCCCTGGTATTGTTTATTCATCGTATCGTGGCCCCAGATGATATTATCGTCATCAATAATTAGACCAAGAGGAAACATATGAAACGACACGTAAACGAGAATCTCAAAGGGGGCTCGACATGACACTTAGTGACTAATCTTGCCAGTTCAACAAAATTGATCGAGCCGTTCAATCAAGAGTAAAAATCTCCAGAAAATTACACATTTAAGAATGATAAATTACACATTTTCAGTATGATAAGTCAATCGCTTGCTCCACCCAAAATTCATGAAATAAACTCCCAAATATCTAGATTCGAGACCTGAAACTTTCCCTATACCCAAAGATGGGTATTGGCGCTATCCTCAAAGAAAATAATCTCAAAAAACCAAAGATTTCAAATCGAACGCCGGCCGCGAGGCTATCCCTTCTCCAGCCGTGAGGCAAATATTTCTTCTCAGTGTGTCCGAGCCTGGTTTCTCCACTAATTCCCGTTTTAGCCCATTCAAGCAAATACAACCGCCCGCTTCCCCTTCACCTCCATTATACCATCAATCGGTCCAGTATACAAGGGTCCCGATACCAGAGTTTTTGTTCCGTTCTCCAACTCAACTATTTTGTGCCTAGCGATTTCATCTTCGATGTCTTCTCGAACTGCCAGAGCTCTCATGATGATGCCTATGCCGATGTCTACTACCACTCGTATGCCCGCTAGCGCTCCTATCCACAGCTTGTTCCATTTCCTCAACTCTCTGTCGGTAACTCCTCACAATATCCCTGATATGACGAATACGGTCGAAATCCAATTCCAGCTCATCGATTTGCCGGAGTATATCATGAAACCGTGCGATTTCCGCATCCGCCATAGCAATCGCGTTCCCCGCATTATCATATTGTTGCTGTGCAACAATAGCAGATTGCTCAGATAGATAGTCAAGCCTCGCGCTGATTTGTGATATGAGATGGTCAAAATGACGCCCAAGAGCTGCGAGTGAAGTGGTATCGAGTAGGAGGAGACCTTGTGACGAGGCTCGAGAGGCTGCGCGAGAAGAGCTGGAGCCTGCGGTTACGGCAGCTTGGACTTGATGGTGTCGAAGGAGAGCAATCTCATCAGCCGTTAAGTTGAGCTGGGTATCTGGCACAGATGGGGCAGGTGAGGCCATTGGTTCTAGGCCTCTTGGTAATGCGAGGAATTCTGGATGATGCCAAGCGATAACAGAAGTCTACTAGATGATTTCGACACCCTCACAGAGAACTGTGAAGGCGCTGTAAACTTCATGGTAGTTGTGATTCAGGAAAGATCATTTTCCAGGAGTTCCTTCCCCCTTAGCCTGGTGATAGTATAGATTCAAAGTTTGGTTCCGCGAGAGCTGAGCTTGGACGAGAGACAGTCAAACCAGGGAATATAAGATCCACAATCGGTTCCGGTATTTTGGACGCCTTTCTTTTTATATATGAGTGAATAGATCAGCTGAGAACGATAAGTAGGCTCTTTTCGTTTACTTGTTCCCTCCTCTGCAGTATTTTGATTCAAGGTGATTTCCGCACGAGAGTATAAAGTATGGGTAGATTTGCGTTAGGTGGTGGTCTAGTATTAAAGGATAATTCAATTAAACAAATATAATTATACACGGGAAAGAATGAAAGAAATGGTGATGAGTGGTTGAGAATAGAAGTTCAACGATGGTCGTTCTGTGTGCGACCTTCCTCCCGCCAAATACGGATAATTGAAGTGGTCATTCGGTGCTAAGAAAGATTGAGTATGGTGGTACATACATAAAACTTATGCATGGTTATTCGTAAAATTATGCATGTATAATATCATATCATCTGCATCTCATCAACCTGAAAACTGCCACCACTCATCAACATCAAAATTGGCATCCATATCAACATCACACTGTTCATTGCTGCTGTAAGAATATCAGATCATACCCTTTCATCCACCGGAGAAGAAACGTATGGAGCAAGGGAAGGAAATGCATATCGTGTCAATGGGGCCATTGAATATTGACACGATATATACATGTACATGTGTACACCTTCGCGAGTGCGGCTCGATCTTCCGGTGCAGATATTCCCATGTAGTGCATGAGCAGCTACGTGAATGTGATTGACAGTACTCGGTACATCAGTCCCGAGAAGTGTTCTCGTTATTGCACATCTTCTTCAGATAGTCTGCACAGGGTGCACCTACTATACAGCCGCCTCGGGAAAACAAAATGCCTCATTTCCGCTCGCTGGGCAATTACCCCGCAGTCGATCGTGACCTTGCCAATATTGCTTCAAAATATCTTCAGTCTTATAAGTAACGGTTTCTTAGCAATATGATTTCTGCGATTCCTTCTGTTGTTGTTTGTGTAAGTCTCGCATTGTCAAAATGAAGTCTATGATTTCAAGTATAATCTTATCTCTTTCCTGCGTGGTAACTGCAACAATTTGGCAGAATGATCAAGTCCGCATCACAAATTACCCAGACACGAAGATAGAACTCAATGACCATGACTTCACTGATTACCCTCCCAGCGCGCCAGAACTCTCCTACAAAGGACGATGGGATAGTAAATATGTTTCTTGGTGGTCGTAAGTTATCTATTCTGAATTTTGTCCATAAGGCGGGAGAAGACTAAACAAGCCTCAGAGCACCCGGGCTCAAATTTGGATTTACGGGAGAAGAAGTCGCCATTACATTTGGGCCTTTGACTTCGGACACTGTTTTGATTGGATATCGAGTGAATGGTCAGGATTGGCAGCTCACAAACATCACTAAAAATGCCACGCACCTACTGGTTAGTCCAGAATCTCCTGCGATTGATGTCGGCTGGCCTATAAACCCATCAACTTTTGAGCTCAGAGTCACAAATTGGGCGTATGGTGTCCAGATCTCCGCCGTCCATTTGAGTAAAGGTGAAAGCCTGATCAAGGTTCCCAAATCTTCGAGGACTATCGAATTCATTGGAGATTCTCTTTCTTCGGGTTACACAGCTACCCTAGAAGGGCTTTCGAGCTTTGCGTATGGTATGGGAGCCGGTCTTGGAAACACTGAGTATTCCATCACAGCATATCCGGGAATTTGTTTGGTCGACCAATTGTGTTGGGGCAATACTAGAGGAATGTTTCACCAGTGGTACTATACTTCTGATACTAGTCCTCGTGCCACTCAAATATGGGGCGATAAACCAGAACTTTGGGATTTCTCCAAGCAAGATGATGCGGATATTGTAGTGATCAACCTGGGGACTAATGACAGTAATGGGGCGATCAATGTTACTAGTTCTGAATACGTCGCTCAGTATACCTTACTGATTGAGGGTATTCATGCTGTCTGGCCCAATGCTCAAATAATTCTGATGGTACGTCCAACTTTACAGGCTGCGTATGAGCATCACTGACACGATTAGTCTCTCTGGGAGGGTTTCTTTGCCTATGGAAATTCTTACGCGCAAGCTCAAGGATTTGCCTCTGAAATTCACAACATATATCAATATTTCAACTCCAAGGAATACTTGTCCAATCCAACATTGTACAATCCGCATACCAATTCCACTTATTCGTCCCATCGACCTTCTGCTCCATTCGTATCTTATTTCAACACCACCGGCTTGATGCAACACAATGATATTGGGCCAGCGTACCACCCAACTGATGTGGGGCATATCAAGGTCGCGAGTCATCTAATACAGTATGCGAGAATGAAATTTGGTTGGGAATTGTATGCAACTGGTCCGGAAGTATTTCACGATACCCTTTACGTACGTTAAACTCCCATGATTGTTTTGAATACACTACTGACCTACCGCTCAGTGGAACGACAACCAAAGCTATTGAGCATTCGTCAAATATTTATATAGAAATGGTATGAGGCATGAAGTCATGATAACCTTTATTCCTTCCGTCCTGCGTGTTTGGTAGACATTACATAGCATGCTCGACGCACTCAATATCTGAGATTCAGCACAAATCGCGTCTCTATAGCTTTGATAGGTTGAAATTGCACCGTCTCCGCATTTCCATGACTCCTCCCGTGAAGATCAATGATTCACGATCCTCATATTTATCTCGTGATACAAAGTTCTGTGCGCATTTCAATTGATAAAGTATCTTGTTACCTTTCAGATCCCTTGATTTTTCATTGCGTCTTCCCAGTCCATCTTGTTTAAGTTCTAACTCATTGGCGTCCTTTAACCTCGTTTACGATCATACCCCCCACCTACCCCAAAAAGTAAAGAATTAAATACACAAATCGAAACCCAGACACCCCCCAAGCCCCCACAACTATATTTCAACAGAAAGAAGAAATATCCAACATCTCCAAAGTTTCACCTAATCTCAAGTAACACAACGTGTAACCCCCGCCGTCCGTCCCGTACTCCCCCTGTCGCTTCTCAAACCTGAAAACTCAACTTAAAAGGTATGACACAATTCTTATCCCGCCTATTTCCCAATCCAAACATAGAGCGTTTCATATCTTCCCTCAACTTCTACATTGAGTTCGAGCCGAATTTCTTTTGAGCGTTAGTGTTCGAATGCAGGAAATTTACTTCGCGTACATACGAACTAGTTCTACTTCGCGATCGGTTTGAATGCTTGTTTTAATGAGGCTGGTAGGTGCATGAACTGGATGAGATCGATCGTCTGTTCTGGGGAAGGGATGACGATGCTCACTGTGGATTAAGCTATGGTATCTGCTGAATAACCATGAGATGATTATTTACTATTTGCACATCTACTTTTTGCGCCGCCTTGATCATCAATCGGGGAGCATTTGTTTTGACATTTTAATTTCTCATCGCGCCCAAGAATTTTAACTACAACTGAATCGAAACACCAAGTTAATTGCTTGCTGAAATCGAATCGGGAAGGTTATGCTGTAAATGTGCATCTTTGACGGCATGCTAAAGGTCATGTGACATTTGTTGAACATCTCCCTTTTCAGATGTTGTGATTAATATCAAAAGCTTTGTGACCAGCAATAGCGACGAGTACACAGATACTTCTTCTGCTCTTTCTGGATGGGGTAAAGTGTACCCCAGACAGTCATCACCAAACAATCGCTCTGCATCTCTTTCGATGCATCCACGTCAAATCACGCGACAAAGCCTTCCTTATTCCACAATACCCTCAAAGCAATTAGCATATGCCCTCTCCTTTTCTACCCCCTTTCCCCTGATGAACTCCTATCACACATCTCCTATTCACAGCATCAACCTGACAAATCTCAGGCCCTCCCGCCACATTTCTCATACGGGAGTCACTCCGAAGCCACTCGCGGAAAATCTCCATATCTTGACTTACCATCTCATAATTATTTCATCTCCTATTTACCCTATGCCTCACGCCAAGCAGGGCAGGATTTTGTGTATCATATTATATCGCATTGTCAGCAGTACGTTGCGCCGAAAAATCTGGTACGGGGAACGACGCGCACGACGATCCGGGGAGCGTAAGCATGCGGTGTGATGTAAACGTGTATCCAGGGAGTTGAGATTTTCTGGTAGGGATTGTCTTCCCTTTGAGTGCATCGCTTGAATGATTATCCATGAATTAAAGGATTGCTGTGCGTCAAGTAGGCGAGTAGATTAGCTACCCTGAGCTATCGTAATCGATGCCAGGTATCGTGGAAGGGGTGCTGATTGTGTGAGCGAAGGGTGAAACGTGCGAACATGGTTTTATTTGAAATGATTATGCAGAGGGAAGGCGAAGGCGATGTATTTCGAGGAACGGGGATTGTGGATACTTTTTACGCTTACTTGGAATTTAGCTGTCGTATTTCGTGCGTGTGTGATATTTGGCTGTATAGTGGCCTATGGAAGAATGTACAATGTATGTGAAGATATAGAAATCATATTTTCCCAATTGCAGACGCAGGGCCGCGCGCTTCGAATTGATCCTGGATGTTCAGCCCTAGCTGCGTGTGGCCATAAATTTATTCTTCAATTGACTGATTCAGCTATAATCCAAGGCTGCCGTGAGACGATCGATACAGGTTGGTGGAACCGTTTGTCAGTGCCAGTGCCAGTGCTTGTGCTTACATTTCCCCAGCGTGTTTTGTGGCACAAACCAAGAAGTCGACATTTAAGCTTGTTTCCTCGTCGAGATGGGCATCATCGATCATTGTACCAAAACAGGCCAGACGAGCCATTTTCAGCCCCAAGCCCCGACTTTTTGCTCGTTTGCAGCCATTGGATGTTTACCGGTGGGTTGCTAAAGAAAAAGAAAATTAGCAACAAAATAGTCGTCAACTATCGCCTTTTCAGAGACGCCACCAATATTCATCATCCCGCGCCAATCGAAAAATGCTTCGAAGAACATCAAAAGAAATGAAAAGCCACGACGTTGCAATAGTCTAACGTTTATGGGGAGATTTTGTCCGAGGTGGCTTCTGCCGAGTGTTGGGGAATTGACTGCCGCGTGATCACGACGGCAGAATAATACACATAAGATACAGTAAACGCAAGAACCGACTCGTTTCCACTACAGGCGTACAGTCTTTGCAGGGAGAGAATACTTCTCAATGAGTGTACAGCACGTTTAGCGGACAAACGCTATAGAGGCTAGCTTCATAGATTCGGGTGTCTGCAGGTAATTTTGTAAGAATGGGATGATTTTTGGGCCTTCGATGGACAGGCCACTCAGCTCGCTTGCAGATGAAAACTTTGCTATGACTGGAGCGCAAATGTAAAGAGGAATGCGATGTATCCATTCTGTGCCTCTATCGTTAAATTGCTCCCCAATACGTTAAGCACAGTGGACTGGCTGGGCCTGGAAAGTTGATAAGCCTGGCGATGATGTACACCGAAACAGAAAAATTCGCAAAATAATAACGAGGCTAAGTGCCGCTGACCCGATGAAGGTACTTGATCGGGGGTGGTTGAAATAGACTGGTTCCCCCCTGCGACTGATTATGGAGTGCAGTGCTCACTTAATCTACTACCGGCGTTGTGGAACTTGAGTCTTTTATCTTACGTGCCAAAGCGTGTTTCCAAATACGTGATCTATTTTAGATTGGTGAGATTTGGTCTATCCCTGGGGGACGATGTCGTTTTGACTGAGAACTCTAAATAGACTCGCTCTGATGGATCCTGCAATAATAATCGTTGACCAAAACTGGGATTGTCGACGAAGCGAACGGGGCCTCTGAATTAAAACGTTGCTCCAAGAGTGAAAATGGAAACTATAACCCAATGATCGCTCCCACTATTCGATCGATTAGGCCCAAATCAAGTATTTGCCATGGGTTGCTTCGCTTCAACCTTCATAAGATGTGTCGGGAACGGCAAAAGTTGCGATGTTATCGATGTATCCGATCTTTACCCCGATCCAATTTATAAGATAGATATCTCGAGGCTCTCATTGCGATCCACTCCTCCACTAAATCTCCGAATGTGAGTGACTCCACGAAAACAGCCTTGATTTGCATTCGGAATACCGGTAGCGGGAATAGCTGGAGTAGCTGGATTATCTTTACCTCTTCACAGGAAACAATTATTATCTATTCTGAATCCCCACTCTCCAGATCTAAAGTTGAAATAGGAAAAAGAAATGCTTTGAAAAGCACAATTTTCTAGATTCAAATGAGCTTGAACTTCGAAGCGATTCAAACCCTGAAGCGATGTGTATATAAAACTGGTATTATAGGTTGCTGCAGCAAGGTCCAGGGCCCTAAGAGAAAATAAATAATGTGGTACCGCGCGCAAAATGTGAGATAAAATATGCTTCACAGCACCTGGGCAGTGTTGATGATTTCGATGGTGTCGGCGTTGCATACCAAATAGGGAATATAATGACTTACTCGGCGGTTGCAGTGTGAACCTAAAGCAGGCACTGCGTAATGTGACTTAACTTCCGGATTATGTTTCCTCCTTATTTATGTATTGAGTCAAGAGTAAGCTAAAAAACCAAATAGACTTGGAAATGCGAAATGTATGGATTTTTCGAAAAATCTTGACAGAGAATTGAGTTGTAAAAGTTCTGGTGATGGCTTGATCTGGTGGCATGTTCGTCGTAAATTGATCAAATCACAGACATAATAGAATTCCTTGCGGAATCTTCCAGTCGGGCATAAAAAGATGCTCGCTCCATGATTGGCATATTTCAAACAGGCAGAGATACACCCAGTTGTGAGTTGGCCAAGTGGATTGCGGACGATGAACAGGGCGTTGGAAGCAGGTTTCGACGGGTTGTGACGGATGATCGACCCCCGCCTGGTAAATGCTGCCTGTCCTCCGGAGTTGATCCTAGATGGACATCAAGATCCAATATATGCAAATAATATGCAGCCCGGATCTGTTGAGTGACCCCAATTCGCGCATTTCTTGGTAGCAGGAAAAAGTCAGGCAGTTGATAGAGATAGGACCTAGGATGAAATTAGACTCCATCAACCATAGTCTGGTTGCCAAAAGTACTTGGGGGTGTGATGAAAAAGTTAGCATCGTGAAAGGATGATTATGAGGCTTTTGAGAACATGCATTATATATTAATCAAGGGGCTAAAGGTGCACTGTGCAAACGCGAATCTTTGGGAAACCTTGCCTATCTCGGGTGCATGCATTCCTTACTCCAGAGTTCCTGACTCAGAGAAGCCTTTGCTCCTGTGTCGAACTGTTGAGAGTTATCAGCTCAATAAACACTGCAGATAGGCTTTTGCTTTTGTTGAAGACTGAATACTCGTCACATCTACATGTTTGGAGTAGCAGTACATATGGCTATACAGACACCTATATATGATTTCGAAAATGCCATATATGTGGGACGGTTCCCTGAAGTAGTTCGTTCTTTGCATATCACTACTGGATGAGGAACTGGCCGGCTAAGAATCACGAACTGTGAAGTATACGCGTTCATGAATAGTAGCTTTTGGCGACCGCGGGGCAAGCTTAACACAAAGCCCCATGTGGTCATCAACGATAATCCTTGGTTGAGAAGGACCGACAAGCTGCCACTTTCCTAGGGCCCTTGGTGAAGAGTATCACTGGGATGCGATGATCACCCTGCAGGAGATAATTTTAACACCAATCACAATCAAATGAATGAACTTAATGCTCGATGACGATATACCTGCGATCTATTCTTATTGATGGCATGTTATCACCGAATGTTCGTGTCTATACTTGGGTCTGATAACTCTTCGTTGTCCTGGATCAAGTTGACAAGTAGAATGACTGAGCTCTTGGATTCAGATTGCTCAATTTATGAAATATGAAAAGCATGTGTAGGTAGCTAAAGGATGTCATTTAGGAGTCTGAGTCGGGTCTAAGTAGGTGAGAGAGTTGGTATGTATGTATATACCTGCATTCGCTTTCCTCCCACGCATTCGTATTGAATTGCTACCCGTTTCTGTACTAAGCCAGGCGAAAATTGGTAAAGTCAGTGCCAATTCATAATTGACTGAATTTAATTAACATGCCAGGATGGGGGCTTGCAGAAATCATCTCCGAGGATTTCCATAGGCACGAGCCACGATGATATCCTTATCACCTCGCAGTTGCCTCGCATCTACGCCGCGCCGCAGGGTAAGATATACGATGGTCCATTTGCTTTGACACTACCTGTAGAATAACCATACACTGTACACACCACTGTACACAATATGACAAAGATAGTTGTTGGTTGTTATGGCACAAGGAGACGGATAGTCACCTCTCCGTCACACTTTTTCACTTTTCAGCCCGTTCATGCTTGTCGTTCATGCTTGTCGTTCAAGAAACAACCTCCTTCGAATTTTGGCTATTCTCATCAATGTAGAAGCGAGAGCGCCTTCTCGGGAGATCATCTGCCGCACATCAAAAAGGGCTTGTGAGTATCCGAAACATGGCAAATCCCTAGAGATACGGAGAATTGATCATGTTCTATGACTGTTTGACTGCAAGTGGGTAGTTGAATTAAACGCCAAACGTCCTTGGACTTACCGAGTTTCAAATGATGATTATACTATACTATACGCGATCGTGCGAATTGACTGATCATATTGATTGTATTTTACTGGGAATTCATTTCATACCCGTATGACAGGCTATGCTTTTATTTTCCAGCCTCCGCAGTTGCTAGACTACTCCAGGTTTCTTCTCCGGGAGGGGGTAATGAAGGGGCTTCGCGGCGTTATGGTCGCACTTTAGCGCAGCAGTGTTCCCTAGGCGAACATACAAACATAAGAAAGCAACAAATAAATGCTGGCTGTTCTCTGCTTTCCAGTACCTTAATACGGCGTTCCTCAATGGTGTCGTGCTTGTAAAAAATGATGCATGGTGAATAAGATGCGGTCACACTACAGCTGAGTAATTGGATATGGAAGAATCTTTAGAAGGTTACCATGTATTTTGTGTCTCATCTCTAACGGCCCATACAGCGTGTCAGATACGAAGATACTTACAACCTTCCACCGATGGTGTGTGTACTAAGATCTGCATTATCCGAAGCAAGAGCGATCATCACGGCGCTTTTCAGCTTTAGCTCCATCTCTACCCCTACTGGCCTACTGATAGAATAATGGGGAACAAGCCAGATGATGGCAAAGCAGGGGTATCCGAATCGACTGAACCCAATATGCTGGCTGTGGATACAATCGAGCCTCGTGTTTGGGTAGTGTGCCTAGGAATATAGCGCTGCTGGGTAAGAACTTAGAAGATTGGTAGGAATGGGCTTTCGAGGGTATAAGGTAACGACTGGGTTAAATGTGGTGACGAGAAAAAGGTGTTACAGTCGAGTGTGCACTGTACAGTGCCACAAGAATCTCGGTGAGTCGGCGTACAGTAGTGGATGATATGTGGAATATTTTCGCGAAGCCCCTTCATCTTCTTACGATATTTGTACCACTCCGACTCCGAAGTTGGGTTTTGGATACAAAACTCAAAATAACAGTTTTGATACGGATTACAATATCTCTCACTACACACTCATTAGTCGTTGGCATAATGATTAATTAAAAAACCACTCGTCGATACATGAATCAATACTTCATCAAATTGACCCAATTTTCGAATCATGGCCAAAAGATTAGGATGCTCAATGATCCTCATGAACCTAGATATGTACCTAGATTGATGAACCTAGATCATTCAGCCCAAAATATTCAGCTCCTTGAAACATATATTTGTCTAATTCCCAATGAAGCTTCAAGACCGAAATTTGTTTAGATTCATACGAAAGCACTTTTGTACCAATTAATATATTTTTCGATTTATTTGCACAAAAAGGATCCCTACCTAAAAAGATTAAATCAAGATTGGAACCGTCAACACATCTCATTCTCCTCAAGCAAAATCCCGTATCCCTTGCGCCGGGATGATCATGATCTAACGGCACGATACATGTTAGGTTCTAATACAGAAAGGAAAACATGGTTAACACGGGCCGTAGTAGTGGGAAAAGCGTGGGAAAAGTGTGGGCAAAGAGTGATTATCGTTCATTGACAGGAGCATTAAAGTCCCACAGAGGGTGGCAGAGATTCGAGATGGGCTTCAGACGGCACGGGTAACATTCTAGAATGTCTCTAAAATCATAAGATGATAGCTTAAGGCCCTCAAAATGAAATTAGACAGTAACCTACCGATAGAACACGAACAACACATCACATTCTGTTAATGAATAATCAATCAGGTTGGTCTCGCCATCGAAAGATTTTATCGTCATCATATCATGCTGCAACCGTGTTAAATTCTTCTCCAGGTCCACCAAAGCATACAGTTTGTTTTTATGAATTAGAGCTTCAAATTTGGATGCCTCTTATCTACATTCAACATATTGTAAGAAGAAGAAAATATCATAATATGACCTGCAACGTCTAAAGTAAAATAGCGACGATCACTCTTTCGGCGGATAAAGAAACAACGTTCCCCATTACTGATAGACATTCATCACAGGGATGAAACTCTATTCGTAAGCCGGTAGGCCATCCATGGCCAGAATATCCTCGAGAATATCATCAGCAATGCAGGAACTATACAGTGGGATGGTAACCCCCAGAATTCCGTAACATTAAGATCATTTCTCTACCGGCACTTCGTCAAGTCGTGTAACAAAAGATAATCTCACTGCGCTGGCCACAACATTATATTTCTTCAAGCCTTGACAGGCAACTTCGCTGTTTAGAGGGTTTTGACGATATCATGGGTATTCAATCAAATGTTAGACTCGTCTCCATTCAAATGAGCGGAGGGGAAACCCTGTATCATATCATTCATCCCAACCTTTATCACGGACCCCTCCATCCTCCAAGCGAGCACCGGCAGAGACAGGCAGTGGGCGATCGCTGGAACAAATGTAAGGGTGCTAGAGAGCAAGGGAATGCTCTGAAGGCCGCTTTCCCAAAAACTCGTCCAATTTACTCCAAACTGACTTGCATTTTGACTGGTTAGTTGCAACGCTTATTCGTCCCAAGAAAGACGGATTGTGACAAAGTATCAACAGTGCACCGGCGATTCACTTGATCCTTCAGCTGTAGCAAATTCTGCGAACAGACTCTTCTGAGTTATAGATGGCATAATTTCCACTTGTCACGACGATTGTACCTTCCGACGAGTTGGGGAACTTTGAGAGTTTGTAGATGTAGATTGCGAAGTTTAAAAGCTAGCATGCATATACAACTACACCTGCATAACCTAAGGAAATACAGAACACGAAATTGATCCATCGCCCGAGTTATTGCCACGGTAGTTGCCAGAATAACCCATACTGTGCTATGTTATATCACAGAGGGCACTGTACATATTTATTAACAAATCTGCATGTTGATACTTAGGTAGGCCTTAGGTGCCTCGAGGGTGTGTTGTAGCTAGAGCTGTCAGAACTTTGAAGGCTCAAGTCATACCCTGGAACTCCACTATAATTCATCGTCAACCCTTCTAATGTTAATCTTTCAAGGCTTAAGAATCTCCAATTTCCAACAGAGCATTGCTGTGCTAATTTGCCGATAGAGCACTGAAAGTAGGGTTCATACTAGCAGATCCTAACTTGGAATCACCGTTTGCGCGTCACCTCGTCTCATATCTTTTTCTTAGCAAGTCGCCAAAAAACCTAATCCCAAACATGTTGAAAGTGACAGGCAGGGTCACCCTTCAAAACCTGAAAAATTATGTCGAAAGAAGGATCCACGACATCTAAATTGGGTTATGCTCCGAGGCATGCCTGTCTGCATTAAACAAGCATCTTTACCCTAGCCAATCCCCTCCAATCCCCTCCACTTGCGGGTGCATAACGAAAGTAACGGTCATTGCAGGCATGAGACCCCCTGGACCCACCCTGGACAATCCTGAAAATTCATCCACTGCAGTGCCTGCACGTCCACATCGAGCACGCAGTACCGGTCGAGCAATACCAAAGGCGGCGAAATCCCGTAGACCAATATGAAGCCAGACTGTCGTCCGGATCATCCCATCCATCGAGTATTATTATTTGTGCCAAGTTTGGGGCATCTGAAGTCACAGTCCCGGAAGGTAGACCCACACCCAATTTGTGACAGCAAGTGTTACTCTGGTATCCTACCAGGATCTCTTTGGTGGATTCGCGCTGATCGCCCACACCCATTGCCCTCGGGAGATCTGATATTAAATATCTATCGATCCCTCTCGTCCTTCAAAAGCCGTATATTCGCAGGCGTATCTTGAAAGGAATAGGTTCAATCACTTCATATAACCACCGGCCCAGTGAAACATACGAAAACCCTCAAAGTAATAATCTAATTAACTTACATCGATCTCTTGCATTCACCTACTCATCAACTCCTTTTCGAACTTTACAATATCCGGCGTCAGACATCTTCGATCTTGATCCGCTTCATATAGGGTTATGAATCTCTCTAGTCTTGTTCACGAGCGAAGAAATCATCAACAACATTTTTCTCACTATAATAACACACCAGAAGCAATGGCCTCATCGATGGTTTCAAATCCCTACACAGTCCATCCCATGGCTCAACACTCTTCCTACACATATGTTAACGCCCCTCAACCACCACCTTCACCACCCGTCGACGAAACATCAAAGTGTTCTCTACCATCCATTTCAAGTCTATTGGGTTTGGCCGATGGATCGAGTCCTACAGAGCAAGCTCAGCAGCAGTCATCGCCACAACAAGGTCAGTGCTCTCAGATCTTCTCCTGTGTTTCAAATAATTGATTTTGTCCCTCAGCAGCTTTCAAGGAAGATTATAGACCAGAGTCTGGACACCAGTACGGTCCTTCCTCAACAATGAGCTCTCGAGGTGCTCTTCCACCCACACCTCCAATGCAATCTGACGGCGGCTTCGACGGCAGACAATCCCCGTCTCAAGCATCCAGTTCATCATATTCAGTAGTCCCCGCACCAAATTATTATTTTAATCCTTCTCAAGTCTCCGCCATCAACAATATGGAGCCTCATGCACAACGCCAACCAGTCCAAACTGTTACTCGAAGAGTTTCAATGCCAGTGTCTTCAATGCAATATGGTCATTCGCCTTTCAACGGATCGTACACTATGTCTCCTGGCGCCCAATCTTTAAGCTCTTACTACCCGAGCCCAATACAAACACAATCTCCCCAAGTTTCTGGGCTGTACTATCAAAGACCACTTCCACAGGTATGTTCATTCATTATCATCAAGACACAAGAAGTAGTGTAACTAATTCGTCTACAGCAATTCCCTCCACCAATGATGCCAGTGTCTGTGACCTTGACTCCATCATCCGGTGCTAATCCATGGCAACACCATCATTATATCTCCCCTTCGTCAGCAGCCTCGTTTCCTCAGTCACAAGATAGATATATCTGCCAGACTTGCAACAAGGCTTTCTCGAGACCATCGAGTCTCCGAATTCACAGCCACTCACACACTGGCGAGAAACCCTTCAAGTGTCCACATCAAAACTGTGGGAAAGCCTTCAGCGTCAGGAGTAACATGAAGAGACACGAGCGAGGTTGCCACAGTTTTGAAAGCGGCTCAATGGTCTGAGTGCTCTCTAAAGGAGTTGAGCGGCGATGACCGATGGTCTTTTTTTTTTTTTTTTTTCACTTGTCAATAATGTATAACTATCTGGGTATTGTGTGGGATGGCTTTCCTTAATCACGATACCCGCCCTTTTGGTCTATGTTTCTTATTCTTGGGAGGATTTGTATATTTACGAAGGGCGTTTAGAAACACTGGAGGCTGGATAATATCTGCGGTCCGCATTTACATGGGCGTTAATGGCTATTAGTTCCTCTGTGGTTACGAGAGAACGGATTTGAATGTAAAGACATGGTTGAGACGAAGAGATCGCAAGGTCTCGAGGTTGCTCTGGAAAGAGAAAGGAACACGAAGGCGGAGAACTTCATAAAGAGATGCTTGGAAATACATCACCATTCTCTAGAGAATAGATAGATGATAGTGTAAAAGTAATTGAATCAATTCAAAAGCATTACCTGAAAAGGACAAAGAAATATCTCTCCTTCATCTTGAACTTTCAGATCTTTTCACGTTCAGTCAAATCTTTATTCATAGAAAGTGTTACAGACTGTCATTGTTTCGCACCATAATCTTTGGATTTACAAATCTGTTTCAACCACAGCTACTAGACAAAGACTTTCAAGATTCAAATTTCTACAGGATACTATCATACATCCTGTGCGCAGCGTCTGGCGCTCAAGTCTATCACAGATGTCTCGAGAGTAGCTTTCATAAGATCCACTCCCCATCCTCTCTAAATGAAAAAATTTAAATAATAAAAAGAAAAAGGAGCATCACACTCCACTTCCTCTCCACTCTTCCACCTTTGCAAGAACGATACAACTTACAACTTACGACGGCATTTGAACGAAAGAACCTAGACTTGAATCCACAGTAGACCTCAATGACCCAAAGTGCAAGAAGATCCGATCTACTGCATCCTGGGACCGTCCGCCCACTATCACCGGTGGCTATGGCCATCACTGATAATCAACTCGCGCCGTTGCGGAAATCATTTACCCACTTCTCTGTGATTTTCTTGCCACTGTGCTTCAATTTCCCTTCGTATTTCTACCTGTCAACTATAGTAGTGATGTATGGAGTCAGAGAAACATGTCTGGTAAAGTTATTTACACTGTCCGAATGTCAGACTGGTCATTGTGCATTGAGAACCATTATGGATCGAATCATCTGCGACCGGGGACTTCGCGGGAAAAGTAAGTTAACACTAATAAGATTGACAGATACGTACTCTAGACGATGATCTACGATCTAGAGGATTTCTGATTCAGAGATTGACATTAGTCCTTGACCGTACATATCAAAGTTCAATAGTGCGGTAAAAGAGTTTCGGCGCATGTGAGGGGAACCTGGGAAGCAAATCAGGTTCTAACTTTGGTCACTTGAGTGAACAGCCGAGCTACAAGCCTGACTTGGACATCAACTCTATTTTACAGTGTGCCTGATTAATAACTCGAGAGTGACGAAATCTAAATCCCGAAAAGTGTATATTCAGGGTTTGCCAATAGCAGATACCTACCTGTGGGCTTGTAAATTCAAGATCCGGGACCCAGAGTAGCATTTGCTCCATTTTGCGTATCCGCTCCACAGTGCAGGAAGTATGCAAGCGGGAGTATACAACAAAGCGTGTTCGAAATTCAGAAATTCCCGCCGTTTCCGGGAACCCAATAACACTTACTTGCGAGTGGCCTCAGAGTTTAAACTCAGAGAAAAAGACTTACAACAACAAGGCCTGTCCTTTCCATTCCAAAGCCTCCAGACGCTATGAACACACTACAGCGAGATGCCAAACCGTCACACACAGCTAAACTTCATCACCAACGCTCTGAATCCACTACCCACCCTCTCAATTCAAGGAATTCCCCGCGATCCACTTTCACATAACACTTTGATTTACTTTTTAACTCCTATCCGCCTGATCCCTTGCCACAAGCCCTGTATACCTGTCGGGGTTTTATTACTGAAGAGTCAAGACAAGTATGTACCATTGCACATCACATCCCTCAAACACATCGCTTAGAGCGACAGACAAGCTACTCTTCGCGAACTGTCCCCACTGAGGTCGTGTCAAGGTCGTGTCAAGCCATGCTGCTTATCCACACAATGGCACTGATAATCGACGTTTAAGATTCTCTCCATCGACGCCCCGTAATCTTCATCTCTGGTCCCATACCCGAATACAGGAATCGTGCCTCTATATCGGCAATAACAGCTCTCAGATATAGCCCAATTCATGATCAATTCCCGGTCCCAGAAGGGGAATGCATTGGAACTTTCTTCAATATTGACATCCATCGGAGATTTGATAGGCCACGCAATACATTTATCGATTCTATCTTCTGTACTCTAGAAGATGTTTAACCCTTCGATAATGCCAATTATTGTTGACAAATCGAATAAAATGCTTAATATATTGATACCTAGGAGCTTTAGACGTTATTGAAAAGGTACTATAGGTGGGGATATAAGGGGTCAAACCACCCGCCAAGCACATTGACACTCATCTAAGCCCTACAACGTGTCTGAATTGATCAATACACGCACGGAGTACATGCCCAAACTTTAATATTGTATTCCCTCTTTGATGATATCAAATATCAGCATAAATTAAAAGTCCAGGAAGTACTTCCCAAAACAACTCGACGTGTTTGCAAGCATCGCGGGAGAAGAAGGGAAACACTAATTTCACCACGTGGAATTTTTTAATGGGTGAGGGATAAGCTTCGGCGATTAGGTTTATTTTCTTCTTGGAGTAATATGTCGATATTAATTGATGTTCAGGTACTACCAAATGGAGCATTAAGATGGATCTTATTCCTTAACTATGCGTAGTATAAACTTGTGCTTGCGGAAATTTGTTTATGGTATATTGGGGAGAATTAAGATACTAACTAGTATCTCGCTCTAGTGACGGCAACTACCTCTGCAAACATTTCTAACGTGAATCAAGTCACCGCTATTAGAACCCACCACACTACTGGTGACTAACGGACGTTTCCCTGTCGTTCTGGCGATATATGTTTCAGAACCCGCACAGAGGTCTAAGATCTGCCAGCACCTCTGGGCACTGACTCGCCAACAAGCGTCCTGCACGCAAAACGGTGAAGAATTATGAATCAATGGACATGGGAAAAAGAGGAGGACCCGGTATCCTGTCAATTTTCTAAATTCCGTAGATGCTTAACCCTGGTTTTGCGGGTAAAATTAAGTTCGCAATCGATCTGGGTCCTGGCTCCATTTTTCATCCCATGCTCTCATCATGCACTGGCAATAATCCGGGATACCTCGTTGCTACGTATAATATACATATGCTATCAAATGATAAATTTCCAAATTGTGCCAAAGCAAAAGACATCGGGTTAACCGTGGCCCATTAACATTCCGAAATACCTCAATTTCCCCGACACTTTAACTCACCCGAATACTTCCTCCAATGGCCCAAACAAAACGATAGCAATATACATCATACCGGCCCCCACGCGCACCCTCGAATCCCGCCTAATACCCCAACATTCCAGTGATTCCACTCCTTCAAATGCAACACAACATATGATAAACGAGTTTCTAAGTCGAGACATTATCCGCGATTCATCGTACGATGTTTTGACATGTCCCAGGTACTGAAATCTACCCAAGCTCACTCTGGACGAAAAAACGGGCACACCAAGCCCGCCAAAATCAAGACTTTCTTCAAAACACTATTAATTCAAAATTCAATAATAATTTGAAATAACAAAATAAAATAGATAACCTGAAGATATATTATAACTTATAAGCTTTATTATAATATATTCCAATTTAAAATCAAAATATCGATTTTTGATTTAGATAGATAATTTTGGAAATAATACTGTTTTTTTGATATGCCCGTTTTTTCGTCCAGAGTGAGCCAAGCTTCTTTTTCAGGACCTATCTCCCCCAGCCACATCATTCCCAAATGACGAGTGAAATGCTCCGGAGGATGTGCATTTGTCGAAGAAGATCACGGTAGCCTTTACCGAGATGAGATGAAATGCTTTTTTGGGAAAAATGTCTCGGATACCCTGGTTGGTGAATACGGTATCCTTAATTGAGGATATAATCATGTACTAGGAACGAATCTCCGGGAGTTTTCTGGAAAATTGTTTTCTTGCGTTTTATGATTGCCCAATAATTGGAGATGATGTGGGAACGAATGGGTATTGAGATCGAATGCGAATTCTATGTAAATGTTGACCAGGGGTATACGTCATATCCTGCAATTTTGTGTTTCAATGCTTCCTCTTCGAGAATCTTCCTCCTTTCTGAATCATTCTGATACCACGGAGCCATCCTTGTTGACATTTTTGTGATGAAGCAAAATACCTTGTCCATGGTGGCGGACAGCTCAGAAAGTCGGCTCACCGGGTGATTGCCATGTAAGTAAGATCTCGTTGAGCGATCTAGATGTGATAATTCCCCTTCAATCTCGCTGTAAAGCAGAGTAGTTAGATTTAATATACAATTGGTTCAATTCGACATTATTTAAATCGCCAGCATGGTATTATCCTGTCTAGAGGTGTCGATAATTCTTGTTCCTGATCTTATGCCGCTACTAAGAGGAAAGATTTTGCCGAGGTTTGACGCATGCTTTTGTCATCGAGTAGTAATACGACAGAAAACCTTGGCTCTTCAGGCAATGGAAAGTATTTACGTCAACGAATCAAAAATTCATGATGGCAGGTGATACCAATTGATCTAAGATAGAGGAGGCTTCAATATGGTTGATTAGATCTGTTGCGAGCCAAAGCAGGCAATTTTTGAGCTTCGCTTCTCATAATCATGATGATCGACACCGGTACCCCTAGCTTCATATATGACATGTCTAGGATGTTTAAGTAATACATCAAAATTTATTGCTCGATTCACTAATTGAGGGTTTGAAAGGTTGACAACGAGCAAATCTGATCAACATTCAAAGTCTATTGCGGTTTTCTGACTTAGTGTACTTTGTGGAAATCCAAATTCGAACACAAGCCAGAATGCTTAATTAGTGAACCGATGTTTGACGAGCTCTGTTCCAAGCTGCATGATTTCATTTAGTGGGGTCGAAAATCCCAAAGGAGCAAATGACAGTCAATCTAGACCAAAGATAATGCGAGATGTGTTCAGCGTTGAGGATGACCACGATGACCTGCGACAGAACAAACGTGTTAAAGTGCAGCAATCGCTCAAAGTGTAAAAGTACACAACCATTATGCTGAGCATTATTCGCAACAACTGAGATAACGACTACGGCCTTAAGATGGAAGAATAAAAGTGACCAGACTAGAAAGAAACTGAGTGGAGATCGTCTGCTCCCTAGAAATAAAATATTCTGGAGGGGGCTCAGAAAGGTGACGATGTAGATTGAAACGGCGCAATTAATCTTGCAATATATCAAGCTTTGTTGATTGAGTCATAAGTGTGTCCGCGGAGACAATGCGCGTCTCTGAGAATTCTAGATTCAAGCTGTCAATCTTGATGCACAGGGCAATCATAACGCTTGAGACTAAGAACCGCTCGAGGTACACTGTAAAAGGCCAGCCTTTTCTTCATCAGATATTTGTAAGCGGTGCTGTGTGGAACTGGTAATTAAACTGTCCCTCGATCTCCTTCCTCAATGCACGCACACTCCAACTCCTTGATCGAGCGAAGAGACTCTTTCCCTTTCTAGATCTTCAAACCATCCTTCCCCTCTCGTCCCCAACATTCCTTTCATATTCATTTAATGGCCCCTCTGTCTCCATTACGGATCGGCGTGAGTATTGGGATCTGCAGACCACAAATCACGGCTTTAGTTTAAACCGTTTCCGGAGCATGCAGCTAATTTACACGTATGTCGATGCAGGTGGTCGTTTGATGTTATAATATAAAGTTGCCAGTACCTACGTGTTTCGTACATATATTTCCGCCGCGTAAATGGACGTGGTCTCAACAACCCAAGCAGGCTTCTTTTGGGCTGTCAATCGCAATGCGGAGAGTGATAATTTGGTCGAAGAAAGGCTTACTAAATGACATGCTTGATTTGAATCTCTCTGAACTCGTCTCTTCAACCCTTTGCATGTGCAAAATGTGCAAGATGAGCTGCCCAAGAGATATTATTATCGCGTTTCTGTTGTGGAGACTGTAGCGACTGTATAGGCGTCTGCGAGTGAAGGTTAAAGTGGATGGCAGCGTGCCATCACTATTTTCATGGTCTGTAGGAGGATAATCATGGTGGCGCATACATTTTGCGGTTCCCACATCTATACCTACACGAGAAAAAGCATGAACAGTCACCGCCCGTCCACTTGCCAATTATTGACTCTGCTATCCGCTCAAAATGATACCCAACTTCAATCGCTTAAATAATGAGCATGTGCTGTCAAGTAACAACAATACTATGCATCAACAACTTCTCGAGGCTACATCCTGTGATACATGTCTCAATCAAACAACCAAAAATTGATCTATTTCGGGCTACTAGCAAGTTCATACCTCCAACGAACTGTTGTGGGTACCGATATTTCTTAACTTTGATGCTTGAAAAGAACCTACTGTAGTCCAATACGAGACAATTTTGAACGAAGCGGAAAATTTTGTGACAGTACATTGACTCATTTTGAGACAGTAAAGATTCTCATATTTGGAACGATCGCTTTCCATAGACAGAACGATAGAAGTGAATATGGCTGGCTCTCGTGTTTGGATCTTGGACCATTATTTCGGCAGCGGGCTCAGAGTTCCAGTTACTAAGCAGGTAAAGATAATGGTCTATAGATACTGTTTGTAAAAAAATTGCCCAGGCATGTATATACTGAGAATAACTGGCAATGAGATTGATAGTTTGTAACCAAGAAGCTGTCTGGTTATGGGGCTGGTTCTGGCAATGAAGGATATAGCTGAGAACTTTCTGTCAATGAGCCTTCGTCCCAGAATTCACCACCTCGCTCCTCAAAAAGAGGAAACAGAAGCTGAGAAGCGTCCAGTGAAGCTTTCACTATGAGCGAATCTGTATTTTATCAGTCAGTCCAGGAACTTAGAGGCCAACGTGATAGAAATGATCCGAAAGAATATCTGATCATGGCTTGCTCATTTGACCACTTTCCTTGTAGGGTTTAAAGAATATGATGTAGTATACCACAGGAAAAGGTTCCTAGATCCCATGTGATATCATAGACAAGGCTGATGAAGCCCCATGGAAGATGGTCCGAGCTTTGTCAGCCTTGAATCGCATTTTATCTTACCGATTGCTCCAATACCAACTTCAATTATCAGTTTGGAGTCGAATTCATTAATCATAGAGCAAAGAAGGCATCAAAGACAGATAATCATGGATTCAATGGATGTCGATTCTCGTATCGAGACGCCTCAGGTTGTTGGTGAAGTCGAGGTAAGCCATTCTTTTCTTCATACCCAAGCTCTCTTGGTAAAGCCTTGCGCGGTGTTGACCTTCAGATTTGCACCAAATGTTCCTGCTTGAATTGACATGTTTTATAGTTAATGGATACCGAAACTTCAAACAAGGTTCCAGTTGAGGAACCAGTCGAAATCTCAAATAAAGCTTCAGTTGTTGAAGATTTGGTTGAAGAGCAAACAGAGGAGCAAACAGAAGCCCAGATGGCTGCTCCAGAACCCCCCAAACCTAAACCTTCTGCTAGCAAATCCAAAATATCAAACAACGCTCCTGGTTACAGATATAAATATCCTGAGGCGAAGCCGACACCTCCCGGTGTAGATGATGATAGATGGAATAAGATCTACGTTGCCGCAGATTCTCGATTTTACAACAGAGCCAAAAAGAATGCGTCTGAATCCAGAAAGATTAGACTGACCGGTGAAACTTATCAACTGGCACTCAGAATCTTAAAGGAAAGGGACGAGAAGGAAGCGGAGGCCGCGGCAGATTTGGCTGCTGGCATAGCACCTCCTCCTAAAAGAACGCCGAAGCCCAAGCCACCGCCCCGAATGCCAAAAGCTCCATCTACAAGCTCAAGAGACGGTACGCCAAACTTCAATGATAGAATACCATTAAGCATCTCCGAACAAATCAAGAGTGAAGGTCGTGCTCGAAAGGCGCTGCCATCCTCTAGTCAAGGATCACCGGGGCCATCTGCTCCTAAGCATAGCAGCCCTGTACCTTCACAGATAAAGTCGGAGAAGGGACCGATGCTAAAGAAGAAGAGCACCGTCGCCCCTTTCAAAAAATTCCAGCCCAAAGCAGCCAAGCCCGAAGGTACAGTTCCCACTAGCGCAGATAAAAACATGAAACTTGTACACACTTATTAATACATTTGCACAGGCCCTACAGATGCTAGATCGCAACGTAATAGCGCCACTCCTGGTGGAAGAAGTGGCCCGTCCGACGATGATGGTAGCAACGATGGTGGTGAATACTGTATATGTCGCGGTCCTGATGATCACCGCATGATGATATTTTGTGATGGAGGTTGCCAAGATTGGTACCATTGCTCATGCATCGATGTTGATGTCGAGGACGCGAAAAATTTGCTCGATCGGTTCATTTGTCCAAATTGCAGCTCCGAAACCGAATTTACTACATGGAAGCGAATTTGCAGATACCATAACGTTGATGGATGTCGGAAGGCTGCTCGTGTTATGGACGAGCCGCCTAGCAAGTATTGTAGCGACGAGCACGCAACTGCTTTTTGGGAATTCGTTGCCGCAAAGTTGCGCTCTAATCAAAAACGTACTATAGGCGGTGCATTGAACGAGGAAGAATTTGGAGCGTTGTTGACTTCATGTAAGACGGCAGCCGATTTCCATGCCCTTGGTTCAAGGCCGAAGTTGCCAATACCTGAAGGACACGACCCAAGTCAACCACTAGGTCTCAATTATCTGCTTCCCGAAGAAGAATCTACTATAAACAAGATTAAGGCTGGACGCACAGTGATTGAACAACGCATTGAAGGTTTCAAAATGGCTCAGAAACTTTTGATTATGATGAACCGACGTGCTAAGATCGCACAAGAACATCCAGATGTCGAGGCCAAGGAGATTTGCGGGTACGATAATCGTCTCGCTCTCAATGAGTATGAGTTTGGTGCTTGGTGTGCAAGCGAAGAGGGCAAAGGTTATCTCGCTACTGGTATTCTTGGTCCTCGTACCGAGGAAACAAAGCATCTTGGTGAAACTACTCCATATCCTGGTCAGGTCATTCCGGATACTGGAGATATACCTGACGAACTAAAGAATCTGTGTATTAAGCCCCTCAAGAAATGCAAACATTATGGCTGGCGTGGTAACCATGCAGAACAATACGCCTATTCAACCAAGACTTTGACGGAGGAACTCGCCCGGTTGAGTAAACAAGAGGCATCTATTATTGAGGACGCAGAAACGAGAGAAGCTACTAAGGATTACAATGCTGAGAATACGGTGGAGCAGCTTTTCTAAAACTTGAGTTGCACTTGTTTCATTGCTCTACTATGCTTCGGCTTGTGGCTTCTCTCCAGGCGTATGGGATGGATATCGTTTTCAAGAAGTTTTAGCATATTTGCATTGAAGGGAGAAATAGGAAATATTAAAACACGTACTGGTTGGGCGTTTGAAGGCTTTGGACTTCAGGACATGATGGTATATATACCCAGGCGGAGTTCACGTACCATTTTGAATTAATTCAATACACTTAACATCAAGAAGGTAAATCTATATATCGAAACGATAGTCATATAGGTGATCTGATAACTTCAATTGCAATATATATATATATATATATATATCGTTTTTAATGTTTTGATATCTCAAGTCCAAACCCATCATCCCCCTCATTCCTCACCCATCCACCCAAACACTCCCTCACTTCTTCCTTCGCCCTCCTCCTCTCTCTCAATATACCACTCTCCTTCAAATTCTTATATTCATCCACCTCCAAGCCCCTGCCAATCATCTCCACAATTTCCTTCCCGCCAATCTGCATTGCCGTAATCACGCCCAAAACTTCGAGTCCCAATTTCCATCCTCTTCTTCTACAAACCCTACTAGCACCTTTCACATCAAACTGTTTTCTCCCCTGCAAGGCCCCATTTACCAGCGTTTCCCCGCCCGTTTTCCCATCGCCACGCACCCACGAGGTGGATATATTGCTACTTACATATTCTGTTTTCGCATTGTGAGTTTCTGATCGTCGAGAATATACAAATTCTTTCCCTGTGGTTTTGATACCAATTTCGTGAAATCGATATCGACTCCCTCTTATTCCTTGCTCTTTATCTTGTAGAGTGGATAAACGAGTTTGGAAACACCGCACAAAGCCTGTTTCGTTATATTGCGTTTCTGGGAGGATGAGAGAATGTAAATACATGTTTTGAGGAGAGATAAAGAGGGAGGTGAGAGAGGAGAGAATAGATGTGTATTGAGATGTAGCTAATTTATCGGAACAGGATTTTGAGAGGGTGGGAGGTGCGTCTGGACGCGATGGTTTGCGTCGCACGCGTCCGAGAAGCTGGAAGTTGGCTCGGCCTGGAAGTTCGGGTTTGTTGTCTGAGGAAGAGGTACCAGTAGCTGGCAGATCCCAAGGCGTCGGATCGTCTTGAGATGCCATTGTGAGTTCCATGCTTGCGTCGCCGCAGGGCGCTTCGGAACAGTACATGTAGAGTTTGATGTGGGGTTTTAGTTCGAAGAGTTGGAAGGAATCATGGGTGATGGTTTCTGGAGAGCGTAGTTGGAGGTATTGGGAGGGGATTGAGGCGGTAGACAGGAGAGCGAGAATTTCTTGCAGGAGGAAATGGTTTAGGGTGCGGAGACAGAGAATTTCGGCGTGCCAGTCGTGGAGCACGTTACCTTGTGCTTGGGAAAGTTTGGATTGCGGAAGACATTTCATGCCGGTTCTGAAATGGGATGGTGTTAGGGATGAAAGTAAAGGAAGAAAGTGATATGATGATACTCTATACAATGAAGATGAAGCTCTTGATTGAATCAAAACGTGACTTCACGTCCTGCAAACCTCCCATTGCCTTTATCTTCATGCATAAATGATTGAGGAAAAAGTTCCATTAAATTTTCAATAAAAACTCACGCAAGAGCCAGACAAGTCAATCCATTCTCCCCTACCTCGAATCAGCCTTACCGTACTAATATAACATCGCATTGATCAGAAACCTCCAATAAACAGATTTCTAATCAACATAAGAACCTTCCTCAGAAGTTCACCTACCAGAAGCAACAATCCCACTCAAAGGTACCCATTCCCTAACCCCTTCTCCTCTATTCAAAGGTTTTCTCTTCGTGGGCAATTCATCAAATTGTTTTAATACCACATTTGCGATTTCGTCGCCCGATGGTTCGTTTCTTTCAATCATATCTGTTTTCGATGTTCGATATCATGTATCATCCTCTATATCATGCAGATTTATATGATTATCGTCTGGAGAAGATACGACAGTCAGGGTTCATATTACTTGCAGTAATTTTCGCGTGGGGTAGAAGTCATGAAAAGGAAGGGGTTTGGTTGGCTGAAATCGAATTTCTAGACAGCTCCCCGCAACACTAGGGAATTGATCTAAGGAAGGGAGGGGATGTGTCCGATTATGATTGCCGCGTTTGAGGGGTGCGTGAGACGGAAAAGGAACGTGAGTGCTAGCTAGTGTTTGTTTGTAATTACTTATAAAGGAATTGTTAACCATGATTTTGAGCTTATGATTGCTTTTGCTGAGAGATATTGGGTAGATAAAAAGGGGAGATGATTTCTACAACACTCGAGTAGTTTCAATATTATTACTTCATTTTAACCTCATATAGGGAACACGATTTACAACTTGAAGCTCATCAACCCTGCATTCAAAGCTTCAGTCCCTCTCTGTTCGAGATACTTCACTCCACTCCCATACAAGTATCACATCGCCACATCATTACAACACATAAACATTCAATATATCTATCTCACCATGGATCCCTCACAAATAAACATTCCCCCCATGAAAGATCTTACCATCGACAACATCACTGAAAACACGGTCCGAATAAATTCTCAAGGAAGCGATGAACGTCTCACATATGTTATGGAAAGACTTGTTACACATCTCCATGATTTTGCCCGTGAAACACGTTTGAGTACTAAAGAATGGATGGCTGCATTAGATTTCTTGGTGGGGGTTGGTCAGATATCTAGCGATGTTAGACATGTATGTATATCATTTTCATCCTACATTTCAGTTGGGAGAATACAATTAATGAAGAAAATAGGAATTTATTCTTCTGTCAGATATCCTCGGACTATCTCTCCTAGTCGACGCAATCGACCATCCCAAACCCGCCTCTTCAACCGAAGGAAGCGTCCTCGGTCCCTTCCACACCCACGATGCAGAAGTAATGGCATCGGGCGACAAAATGTGTTCCGATCCCCAAGGCGACCCCTGCATCGTTCTCTGCACCATCAAAGACGTCTCAGGAACCCCTATTCCAGATGTCAAAATCGACATCTGGGAGACAGATTCCACAGGTCACTATGATGTGCAGCACGACATCCGAGACGGACCCGATGGAAGATGCGTGATGAAAAGTGATTCCAATGGAGAATTCTGGTTCAAGGCCATCGTGCCCGTTCCCTATCCCATTCCGCATGATGGGCCTGTAGGTCAGCTTTTGAAATTTTTGAAGAGACATCCGTGGAGACCGGCCCATATGCATTTTATGTTTGAGAAGCCTGGTTGGGATCATCTTATCACGTTAGTTTTCCCACACTAAGTGTTCAACTTGATGTTTCATACTAACATAAAGAAAATAGCGCATTATATCTCCGAGGCGATCCATACGAATCATCAGACGCAGTATTCGGAGTAAAACAATCACTGATCGTAGATTTCGAACCCGCAACCGCTGAGATCGCGAAGAAGTATTCAATTCCCGAAGGATCAAAAGTCTTGAAACACGATTTTGTTTTAGTGAGTGAGAAAGAGACGGAAGAGTTGAGAGATCGGAATGCCTTGAAGGCTTTGAAGGATTTGGGAATGAAAGTAAAGTTGTTGGATCATCTACCTGTGCCAGATCTAGATTGAGTTGTTGTCAAAGGGGTCACGGCTAAGATATGTAATAAGAATCATGAGGGAACGAAATAAATACCACCTTTTTCAAGGAGCTCCAGCTCGTTCTTGTTGATCAAAATCATGAAAATGCCATTCTAATACGTCTGAACTTAGTCGTGGTTACTTTGTATTTGCTGACTGGCATGAATGCCGTGCATTGGAACATCGACTCGAGGAGATGTGAAAGGCTACATAGAGTTTACACCACTGTCAAAATGACAATAGCCACAAAGCTTTATTCGATATCAAAAAGCAGACATTAATATAAGAAGCGAGATTTTCCTACCGTACTTGAGATATTCTGACATGAGATATTTTCAACGTGCGTGATGATCTAACCACGTTACACCTCACTCATACTATATTGGATTGCTATGTACGTGTCTGTATAGCCAAGATTGTACTAGCTACCACAGCGTATGATACTCAAAACGAGTCTTAAGAGATACATGCTAAAATTACAGGTGTCAATAACTATCTCTCCCTACCGTTACCCAAATAAATATATGTACTGTGCGCGCTTCACACTTCTACGCCAAAAACACTAACCCCTCCCTAATATACTATAAACATCCAAACACCGCACGCTTCCCAAATCTCCTCTTCAATCCAATCATTTTCAACCCACTACTCCAACCCCGCAACCCTCCTCGGCCAACTCATCAACCCCTCCCAGCCGCCCGGTAAAATTCCACTAATCCCACCAATCTCCCTCCGCACCATCGCTCCCATCCACCAAAAAGTTTTTCCCAAGTCCAAATCCTCCCCATTCTTCATCTGCAAAGTGATACTATCACTCGGGCCCCCACCCTCCACCAAACACGTAGCCATCGCAAAGTAGTATGCGAAAATTACCAGTGCACGCGGTTGTCTCTCTTCCACCAAATCTATAAAAAGCTTCGGGACTTGCAGTCCGAAGGCTGTGAAGCGGCGGACGGTCGCCATGGGATGTTCGTGCTGCATGATGTTGAGGTGGATGGAGGAGAGGTAGGAGAGGGTTTGCAAGTAGGCTGTTAGATGCGTAGGAGGGATTGAGGGGTCATAGCCCCCGTTCTCAGAGTAATTTTGAGGAGAGATCGAGATGTGAGGGGAGGGATAGGTGAGGATTGCGTTGAAGAGTGGGTGGATCTCGGGGCGGTTGAGCCGTTCTTCTGGTTTGGTGAGCGCGGGCTTGGTGCGTAGAAGTGCCATTGCTTTGGCGTTTGGATCATGTCTTATTAGGCCTAGTGCAACGGCAAATACAGAAGCGGTTCCTCGGGCCATTTGTAACCAATGCGTAGGCAGCGTGTATGGTTTCATGCAACGAATCTGTAAACTGGAAAATGCGTCGTTGAGAATTAGAATCGAGGCAAACATTACTGCATCGGCAGTGCTGGGATTCAAGCTCGCGACCCCTTTTTGATGATGTCGTAATGCTAGGGAAAGGTAATGTTGGCGCGCTCGTTGGATCTCCATATCGTTTGGTGAGAGCACGTGAAGATGTAGAGAAGCGATGGCAAACATGGCGTAGAGAAGGTTCGGAGATGCGAAAGCGAGTTTTGGGACCACCACAGACCACAGATTCAAGGTCTCAGGGTTATGACAACTAGGGAATGTAGGCGATGTGTGGATTATGTAAGTTTGAAGTAATCGTAATTCAAGCATTCGACGAGCACTAGACTCAGGAAGGTCATCGCTGAAAGCTTGGCTTGGGGCTGGCGGTATTGAAAGGTCTACTTGGGGTGAAACTGATGCGCTACTGAAATCTTCAGCTAGAGCGTGTATGCTGCTGTGTTCTGGTGTAGATGGATTACTGGAATTATATTTGATGGTCTGGGGTGATGATGCCGCTGGGGGTGGCGGTGGCGGTGGTTTTGAATAGACGCATCCTAACCTATGCCTTATACAATTATTACAGATAGGCCTGGTTTCATCGCACTGCATTCTGATTAGCGAGGACTCGCAATGGCAAAGTATTTGCAATGAATGAGTCAGATGCAGAGATCTAGTGAATAGGCTTGTATATCGACATCGCCAGGCGCAAAAATGGACTTTCAGTTACGTACATGCAAAGTTAACCCTATGATGGAAGAACGATAAAGAAAATTCTTGAGCAGAAAACTATCTCTGTATCTTATTGTAAAACAAAACATTACATTGTAATATGACAATTAATATCAAAACGTTAAAAACATTGAATCGTCCGTCGTACATATTTCGAGTCAAGTAGTACTCAGGTACAAGTGAACATAAGATTACAATATCTTGGCACAGGACCAACATCAATATTCAATCGTATGAAAAGCCAATCGATAAAAAAGATAAACATACTTTGACACGTCTTGCCTTACATCTTTGACAGCCATTCCTCGATTTCTTATGATACAATCTTGGAGCTTTCACTTTCTTCTGTCCCTGCTTCTGATCATCATCTCCCCCCTCCACATCTGGATGATTCGTATCAGGACTCAGACTATCATGGGAATTCCGGAACGACTGCGAGGAAGACAGTTCCTGATTCGAAATCCGTACATCTGGCCCTGATGCCCTAAAACCGGCATTATCATTGCCACTCACGAAATGCGAATCCGACGCAAAAGAAATTGATCTCGAGTCGATTCCCGACCTCGCGGTGTGAGAGATCGATTCATCGAAATTTCCATTTCGACCATCTCCAGAACGCCGATCTAAACGAACATGCGGATCCGCGTCCATGCTTCCCAGACCAGGCCGTGCCGCGTCTGTTTTGACTGTAAGATAACAGCCCTAAAGCGAACCGTGGCCCACAATCCACGTGTCGAATCTGACGTCTGTTTCCAGGTGCGTCAAAGACCCGTGGGATCTACACCTTATTTTCCGATTGACAGGTCACGCTATGTTCTCTTCTGAAGAAGTATGGCTGCGGAAGGCGCTGTGCAGACGAGCGGGAATCAGCGGGAGAGAGGGTCCGGGGATTGCGGAAATTCGAATTGGCTGGTAAGTGCATGTAATCTCCTCTTGTGAACGAGGAATTGGGTTCATTTGATGGGGTAAAGAGGAGATGTCGTCGGGTTCGGTATCATATGTTCAAGGGTGGGTAGGAGGATTTTTGGGTGCTTTAATGCTGTTTTTGATAATTGTGGTTATTTTGGGTGGCTTACTTGATCTCAGGCGCTGAAAATGACGGCCAAAGTTTAGGGCGGCGGAAAGTGGGATGTGTTTATCCGGGAGCGAAAAATAACCCCATTGGTTTTTGGAAAGCGACATCATTTGCAAGACAAAAATATATGTTTGCTGCTGCAAACTCCCGAAAAACTGCTTGGTCTCCCAATGATATTTGCAAACTTTCGTTTAATTTTCAAGGGCTAGAAAGCCATGGGCAATCAGATTTTGAATGCTACAGTTGGAATTGAACACGGGATGATATTCGTCTGAAATCTTGGGATCACCAAATACATCTCCAGTCCAATTTCATTGATAAAAATGAATATTCGCAGTCGATGTTGGAATAATATGCAGAAACACTTGCATGAAAAGTAAAGTTCCCGTTCCATCTTGTCTCCCAAAGACTTATTAAAGTACAGGTATCAAATAGCTCTGATCCTCATCTCACCCAAATACAAATTAACAGAAACCAGTAGCTCCAGCAAATTTCATAGCGGCCAAGATCACCTATTCATCTCATCATCCCAGTTTCATATATTCATCCCATTGTACTGCTATTATTTCTTGTATATCGTTGCTCTGCTCTCTATCCCGCTCAGAAAAGGCCACCTCCTGGAACGGCCAAGAAAATGACCGTCAAGACGACAGCCACACCGGTACCGATAAGTAAGGATTGCAGGAAAATTATATCTTGTATCTGTCTCAATGCCGGCTCCTGTACCCAAACCTCTCGATCAAAGATTTTTCTAATAACAAATCTCTTCTCGTATTTCTTGACCCAAGGATACTCTTCGTCCTTTCCGCTACAAGATGTATCGTCCAGATACATGGCAGAGTCCTCAGACTCCCATAACTCCCAAGGTCGAAGATGGCGATGATGAAGACCATGCAGTACAACGCACATCCCTCTGAATGCTGCATACAGTGTAGAAATACCCAGGACCCAGAATAATGCCGAAAATGCACGCCATCCTCGGGACATGTTACTGAGGGTTGTAAGAATTGCGTACAGGAAGCCAAAAATAATAAGAGCGACACCGAGACCCTTAGCAAACACTTGACGTGGTTTGTTGCCATTGCAAATACTCCAACGGATAAAATTGGGGTGTGCCTGATGTCTTAAGCTAGATTCAACGGTTTCGACAATGGGTTGGAAGGCAGACGGATGAGTTGTGGTTGAGAGACGCTCAAGAAGAGTATTTCTTTGACGTGAGGATAGATTAAGTTGACGAGAGCCATTGTCTGCAATATATATGGCGATGATTCGATCAATCTCATCACGATAGGGTAGATTAATATCTGGTCATGGGGTAAGCTTCAATTTGCGGAGCAAAGGATTACATCAAATTACCTGGAATTTGAATACCAGCACGACTGAATGTTTGCTGGGTAATCGAACGGTATGAATCTTGTGCTGCTGGTCGAACCTCCATTAATGATCCCCCTTCTTTGTCGAAACCTGTCTCCCAAGGAGCCGTAACCTGTGGCAGAGGATTTATTGTGGTTTTGATTGTGCGGGTAGTCATTGGCCGCTTGTCATCCGCAGCATCATCAAAGCCAACCGCCGAATCATTGTGATGTTCGGATGAACCAGAAACCTGGCGTTCCGAAGAGGCTGTTGCGGGTGGGGTTGAGAAGGGATTGGATGGGTTTGAATTTTCGAAACGAGATGTGTAATCTCGAAACCAGAGGAAGAACTGAAGGTTCTCTGGAGCATGCTCGATGAACTCGAGATAGTTCATAAATTCTCTCACGGTCATTGGCTAAAAATAAGTGGTCAGCAATGTGATGAGGCACTGAGTGTAAGTGATACAGGCACTGTAATCACTCATGACCGGAACATATCGAGTCGGTTGTTCCGGTAAATGGTCAAAACAGAATGGCCCATAGAAATATAATAGAGCTTGGTCTTACAGGGCATGTTCCACCATTGATAATTTTGTCAAATGTAAGAGTATCCGGAATGCCTTGAGATAGTTTGCTAGAGCTTTTCGAGGGCGTCCGAGATAGATCCATGCTGGAGTCTCTTGAAGATTTTTCTGAACTTGAGTATGAGTTTCTGTATTCAGGACGACGATAGTTGACGTTTGAGAAAACCTCCCCTAGGTAAGGTACGAGGCCCGACATGACTGCAGGTTATGAGTGCCAAAAGTACTCAATTTATGTGGCTGAAGATGTGAAACAAGGAAACAGTAATTTGTTAAAAGGATATAAAACACTAGTGATTTAGGGAAAGATCGTGAGAATCAAGGGTAAGAATGATGCTGATATCAAAATAGAAGGCGTTCAAAGGTTGAAAGGAAGGCACAATGGTGACTGAACTCAATCTATGTATCAGAACGACTGAACAACTACACATCAATGAGGGTGAATCGAAGGGGTTTAAAATCAGTGGGAGAAAGAAAAGAGAGACCGCCCGATATCTATCTCGGTATATATATATCCTGCTTTTGGGATTGCTATAAGGAGTACATGAGTAGTAGATGTCCACTTAGGCCATCAACCTTTTGCAAGTTTACGCATGTGAAGATGGGAAGGTCGGTTGCCGCTCCAGGCTCGAATTCCAAATCGCAAGCATGATCCTTATTACTCTGTCCACCGTTCCAGACGATTGAGTATGTGAAGGTTAATTTTTGAGTATGCTCTCAGATTATTGACAGCCTGTGAGGAAAGATGCCATGACAATGTAGGACGTGCGGAAAGCCTAGCGAGCCTAGCTTCTCTTGCCTCGATTAGAGCTCCACAAGGTGCCTAATTAGGCTTTACTTGCACTTTTCAATAAGAAATATGTGGGCGGGGTTCCCGAGATACGCCTCTCTGCTCTGACAATTGGCCAATGGCTAGTGAGAATCGCTACTCATCTACAATACGACCTTGACTAAACGTGCAATCGAGGTTCATCTTGGTACTCCACCCCCGACGCGATTATCTACAAAGCACGTGGCACTAGGACGTAGCGTAGATCCGAATTTAACGTTTTTTCCCTCCATAGAACTTTGTATCCCTGTTAAAGGGTAAAAACTTGCAATCTTCGTGGAAAACGTCTAACTTTGTTGAGAGGTTCGGCGCGAAGCCGAGCGATCAATAAGGTACAAGCGAAATCGGGAGCGAGGTCACCATAAAAGGTTTGGATAGGCGAGAAAGCTCCTGTATGGAATACCCAAATTTGAAGTTCTATTCAGAATGAACAGGCCAATTAAAGCGTTTGAACTTGTTCATTGGACTTTCACGATGGGTCTTCAATCACTCCCTCCTATGTGACAAACATCCTGTGGAGTTGTACAGGTTCGATGGAGAACCAGATCAAATTGACAAAGTTTGACTGACGCGATGGATGTATGTGTACACTATATACGTATTGAGGAATCGAGCTAGAATGAAGAGGCTCGCAGTTAACATGGATGAAAGCCCACTTCAATGACAGATGGACCGACCAATTCATGATGTACTATGTATGTATCCAACAATACCATTAATAAGCTTTATATAGAAACTATCCAGACCAAAAATTAAACAGATGATAGATTCACGAATTGATGGAATTAATAGGATGAAATGCATGTAGTGAAAGCGATGGATGCTAGCATTGCAGGTGTTTCCTAGACATTTGACGGAACCATATCTGGATCATATATTATTGATATTTATTAATACATCATATGTTAACGGCGAACGGTAATGAAGACCGTGGAGAAAAAATCGATTATGCATTGAGCGTCAATTATGGCTACCAATCTTATACCACAGAAACAGTGTAACCACACACCATTACTTCACCAATGTTTCTCCGAAATCTCAACTTCATTAACATCCACCCCTTCTTTAAACCACCTCTCGTCATGTCCAATCTTAACATCATTCCCACTCATCTGTCTCTTCCTCATTCTCCCATCTTCTGCAAACGTCCAATCCTCAAGTCCATAGCATCTCCACCACTGACCATCCTCATCGTGAAACTCATACCAGAATTGTACTGCTATCTATACACATCTCATTAGCACTCCCTTCTACGATATCAGAAACATGCATACCTTGTTCTCCGTAAATGCAAATAGTTCTTTCCTCAATCTATATCCGTTTTCCTTTGCCCACTTCTTGGTCAGAAATTCGACGATTTCATCTTGGCCACGAATAAATGTATCGCGGTTTCTCCAGATGGAATCTTCGGTATAGGCATTCTTTACTACTTGGGGATTTCTATGTTTTGTTATTGATATGCTGATGACTCTGCGAGAGGAACAATGAGTGCATACTTTGTGTTCCATACATCCTGTGCAGCTTTAACCTTGATACGAGCGGTTTCCTCGGTGAAAGGTGGAATGGGTGGTTTGGTTGTTGCCATTATTTATCATAAAGGTAGAGAATGAATCACTTTGGTTGTTGGAGATGGATTAAGTGTGTAAATATCAGATGAGATGAGATACTACGAGGGGAAAGTTGAAGTTCTTTGTACGAGTGTATGCACAATTGATTACTGTTGCATTCCCACCATGAATTATATATCTATTCCTTTTACAGCCATCTCTACTCACTCAGCTCAACAGTCATTGCGGGAGATCATATCCGCAGATGATTGTCAGCATTCTTATCCGCGAATAACCTCAAACAAACCAATCAAGACTTGCCCAGGTAATGAACATATTTGTTTCCATCACCGAAATCCCGGCCTTCTTCTCATCAGATCAAAAAATCTTCCGAATCCCACAAGAACCGGCCCCAATTGCGAATTCCGGAAACTATTTAAATACCTATTCGACGTGAGATTTCTGGTATGGACTTCGTATACTCTGCATAAATGATTCTTACATCCAAAGTCCGACAACTAGGTATTATACATCCTGAAATCTCAGGTTTACTCGAAGGGACCATCTCTACGTAACCGAAAAAAGCGGCGGAAATTGAGTACCCTTTCAAAAATCTTTTTTAATAGATTATAAATTCATTTCAAATTAAATATTGAAATTTGAAAAAAGCAAACGAAAATTTGAGTCTTTTTTGTATTGATATGAAGTGTTTCTTTTATTTAATATTATATCGAAAAGCGATCTTAATTGTTAAAGTTCTTTTGCATGCATAGTGGTCAATTTCCGCCGCTTTTTTCGGTTACGTAGAGACCATCAATGTGAGAAGGCGACAAACACGTGATGGCGCGAATTCCGCGGTTTAGCCGTCTAGGACCGCTCGTAATGAGTTAAGTACAGCCCATCAATTAATCATCACTTCTATCTCCATGCATGCAATTCAAGCACGGAAGGCACATCAATAACAACGATTCGATATTTGTGAACTCCCAGTAAATTGATTTAATCAATTGTGTTAGTGGCATAGGAACTTGCCACTGCTAATGCCGTCCGCCGTTTCCAGTATGTGCTAACATTTAATTCTCCCACGAATACACAGTCTTCCCCTCCTCAAACTTTCCACCCTTGGGTCTCCACATGAGCCAAACACGATACGGCTTAGGCGCAATGGCTTCCTTCAACTTCGCAAACTCCTCTTCATCGCTCTCTGTAGCAGGTGGTACCTCAAGGAAGAAAGGGCGAACAATGACGAATCCGTGGGCTTTGTACAATTCACGTCCATCATCGGTAGACTCTACAAATGCTTCGAGTCCCTTTTCGTCGGCGAGCTTGCAACCCCATTGCATCATCAAGCTACCTGCTCCTTTACGGCGGTGCTCTGGATCTACAAAGCAATAATTCAAGACTGGTATTGTCAGACCGAATTAGTATTTATTCAGTATCATTGAAGGATGTGCGAGAATGAGGGGTGCTCACGCAAGTGTGGACGATTCATGACTGAAGGGCGACCCCCAAAGAATGTCTCGAAGAAATTGTCGGAAATTGTCTTCAGTGGACCTGCATTCAGATGTGTGGTCAGCAGTCATAATAGTCTTGGGGTTGTCAAGTGAAATCGCGTTATACCTTCTGGCCACCAAGTGGCTTTCACAATCGGCTGTGGCTTTTCGAATGGATTTGTTTCATGGACAATCCACTCAGCGCCACTGATTACCTTATTTCCATCCTTTACAGTCAACCAGTGGCTGTTTGGGGTGCCCATATGCCAAGCCCATTGTCGCTCAGCACACTCGTCGATGTTGGGACCTTTGAGGACTTCCCATAGACTGTTTGCTGGTGTGGCATAAGCTCTGTGCTCGACTTTAACCACTTCAGCAAAGTCGGCTGCGTTGGTAATTTCTGATAACTGCAGGGCCATTTTTCAATTGAGGATCGTATCGAAAAGTCGTTTTGTCGTCGTGTTTGTTTTATTATGGCTCGCGAGGTTGTGCCGAATGATGTGCTCTTAGACGTCTAAGAACAGTTTAAATATCTGGGATCTAACTGCTGAGACCTCTTCGGTATAAAATTCGCCCAACAGTTATAAGAGTTTCGGAGGTATGCAGCCGTAAGGCAGTGCAACGTGCAGGTCTCGTGCGTTTCATTTACTTACCCAGGTTTGCAAGATCTCTGCTGCCGCAACCGTTGACGGCGCGATACAGTGCATGAGGGGCTCCATTCACTCGCGGAAACCCCTGCTATACTCTTTGCATGTGCCGCAGCCTTACACACTCGGTGTGGACTGTGCCTCGAGTGCACATTCAATTCGATAAGCGCAACATTGAACCCTGAGCAATCGCCACCTACTTGCACATACCTAATTACCTCGGTACCTACTGACCCATGTTGTCTAGTCTCCAATTGTGGCTATGGAACTTTTATGGAATCAATTTTGAGAACTTCTTACGAATTCTCTCAAAAATTGAACTGCATCTTCCTTCAGATCACGTGCACGGTATGTTGATATTATCTGAAATTGTCTGCCACAACCGCCGACCGTTACGTGCATCACTACTGGTATTTCTGCTAGTGTTTCCACTCAGGTCCAATCAGCACTGGTGAAAGTCCAACTCCTCTTTCCAAATTCCACGCTTCCAAGTTAGCAAAATCTACGCAAACACGCTCCGAGTTTGTCTTTGTGCGTGGCTTTCGCGTGCCATTACGCTCCCATTGGAAACTATAAATGACAGTATTTCCAGAGCAAATAATGGATTGCCTGATTGCATCGATGCAATGTTCTGTAAAAGATTAGCTCAATATGCTATCAAATCAATCAGGTTTGTAACTTGCCAAGATTCCATGACTTCATATTCTTTTTCGGCGGGGGTTGATTCAACTGTGGGATAGTAGTGTTCTTTGTAGAGATATGGTTTCAGGCGACGCTAAATCGCAATTAGCAAAGCTTTGCTGGTCATTCTCGTACCCTCTTACCAGACAGTGCAACTCGTGATGAACTCGAGCGATCCCATGTATCCGCCTTCATCTACCTCCACTGGGTGCTCCGGGTCTTCCTTCGCCATCACCGTCTCCTCATGTGAAATTTGAATGAGGCTTACTAAAATCGCAGATGAAAAGAGTTAGTTCCGTAATGTCTTGATATAACGATATTGCAGGACACTTACGCGGAACCAAATCTAGCCATGCCTTCCAAGATGCATCCGATGGTGGTCCAACGAAGTCGTTGGTTCCAGCTAGTGCACCTTCCTTGACTGTGTGTCGAATTGCGTCGGTTCCCAGTGCTGTTATTTAAATGGAAAATCAGTCTCAGTATTCCTCTCCATCTTCGCCCAGGAAATTTACAGTATGGAATAGCAAGTACGCGATAGCCAGAGGAGGCAGCACCTCGACACCATGTCAACATCAAGAACGGAACTGAAGCAATGAAACACGCGAAGAAGAAGACAACAACACGGACAAACCATGTGTTTCTTTGTTGACAAAGATAACCAGAACTGCATTGTCTTTGACAATGGTGGTCTTCGAGCCGATCAGGGGTGGGCCTTTCAGATTCGACATTGGATTCAGACCACTCTTTCCCAAGCAACCTGGAGGTATCCATCGTATGTTAAAGGTAAAGATTTGAAACATCTAGTTGGAAGTCAGTAAAGAAACAAGCTTCTTGGGCTGCTTGCGTATGCTAAAAGATTGAGCTTGGTTCTGAGGAGCAATGGCGAGAAGTTTGGCGGAAGTCATCTGTGGGTGAGAAGCCAGTGGGGGTTGCCGTTGGGCGGTCTTGATCGTCCCTCGATCAGCAGCCGGGAAACTGCTATAACGCGCATAGCAAACAGTGCTAAGGAATCTGCAAAAGATTTGTATGACCAAATGTTTTTTTCTTCGAATCGACGACTAAATCGTGCTGCGTCTCCGGATGCACCACTCAATTGTAAGTTTCAATATTATGCAAGTTAAAGGTTACCTCCTTCCATTTCAGTGCCGAGGAGTACTCAGAATCAATTAGTTGTGTCTTTCCTGAATTTGTGATGGAAAATCATTGTCAGAATAATGCAACGCGATCTAAATTAAGCCCGGTGATGTAACTCGGAGAACTAACCAGATGATTAAGGGCGAGGAAAACATTATTGAGAGCATCTCCTTCTTGACTTCTTTCTCTTTACTGTTAGCTCGGGTATGACTATTTTGGGTTATAACATGATGTTGTCTATTGGCGATCTTCGATCTGTGTGATGTGTAAGTGAATACGATTACAGTCAAATTCTCAACAGCCATCGCACTCTGGGATTCCGATCAGTACGCAGATCTTCTCTTTCAATACATTCCCAACGCACATTAACACACAATTTCTAGTGAACACGGGCCACTGAAGAAGTGAGATTAATCTGTGACCAGTAAAATGAGAAATGCAAAATTCAGAGTATTTTCTCATTTTCATCTCATTTTCTAATTGATGAATATATAAAGGCTTCCAGATCACCCCAAAGTTTAGAGTCATCAACGCATTTACATCGAGCTTTTTAACATCCTCGGGAAGATCTACAAACAATCACATTCACTCATTCAACTCAAGAACACACCTTCTTCACACTACACGAACATCACATCAAAATGCAGTTCCAGCTCACCACCATCTTCTCCGTCTTCGCTCTCATGAGCGGCAGCGTTACCTGCTGCCCCAACCCCAGTTAGTGCCTTTGTCTTCATTAATGAGTCGCGTGAAGCTCGTTTACTAACATCGTTTTTCGCTTCAGTCAACCCCAGCACAACAAGTTGTCTCAGAGCAGTCTCGGCAGATGAAGCAGCTGTGGAAGGTGTTGAATGCTTGAAAGTTTAGAAGTAAATAATTTTTCTTTGTATCAATATATTACTAAATATTGAATGTGCTTGTAACTTACATAGTGTGACACTTTTTCTTAGAAGAACTGCGAAAGCAGGGTACAATTTATCCTTAGAATCTACAGCTACAGAATAGGGAGCGGGGCGTTCGTAGAGCGCTTATTTGTACTAGCTATGACACGTGAGCGATCGCATTGCGATTGACATCAAGTACCTTGGCCTTTGTAGATTATACTGTGAGGATTCATAATAAGTCCACTAAATCACTTATTAATATCTTACTAAATAAGGGATATCTTGATGACTAATACACATATAATATGATCTTATATTATAAAATCATATTATCATATAGTTGTATAATAGTATCTCTTATCAAATTGATTTATAATGGAATAGAATGAAATGGAACTAGATGGAAGTATACAGGAAATATCGCTAAATTGATTGGTTGTACTTTCTTTTTATTATCTAAAATGATTCTATAAGATACGATTTAAATCGATCTTATTTATAAGCATAGAATATACTGGAATTTCATTATAAACTATATAAACCTAGAATATTCTTTAAAGAAAATCTAGGAAAAAGCAAGCAATTCATCTCAACTCAGCCTAGCTCTTCTAAATTGACTTCAATTCAACTCTTATTCTATATATTCGATTTATCCCTCAAGCTTAAACTGACTAGATCTTCCACTATCATTATAATAATACTATTCCTTATTATTATAAAAGCTAACCTCCAAGAGGTTATGAGCCCGGCTAGTCTAAACTAGCTTAAAAAGGGAATTAGCTTGATTTAAGGCTGTATATCATATATATACCGCTATTGAGCTGTCGAATATCGAATTTTCGAATCAATTCAATCGAATTCATATCGAAAAACACTACATATAGACCCTGAGGCCTGCGTCCCTGAAGCTAAACCTAATTGAGCGTATAAAATTAGGTCCCTAGACGATATATTTATGCTATATTGCTACCCATAGCGGGTGATATATCAATATTCTTCATACCAAGGTGCCCTAGCTTATTTAGTCTTTATTTTATACCAAATAAGATAAAGATCTAATTTAAGAGGTGGCTGGTCTATTCGATCCTCGAGACTAAAATCGATTTTAAATCGATTTATTCACCTGATCCATTCAAGCCCTGAAACTAGCTAAATATTTAGACTAGTATTTAACCAGTATATAAGACCAATTAGTCTATAAAGGACTTAAAATGGCTCCTGGTATTAATTTTAAATCTGATCCTCTAAAAGGCAGATCTAATTATATTGAATGGATTAACCGAGCTAAGCTCTTTCTGGAAATAAATGGCTTCATGCCATATATCGACGGTACAGAAGTTCCACCCAATAAAAGTCTATATATAGACAAATCAGGAGAGCCTATTTCACCTGAATTAGCCATAAAATATAATGAAAGGCTTTCAGAATATCAGAGAAACGAAAGAAAGGCACTAGGAGCTATTAAATCTATAATTAGCTTCGAATTAGTCGAAAGATTCAAAAATAAAACTTCGGCTAAAAGCCTATGGGACTCCATTAATAAGATGTTTGGAGAGTCTTCCATCGAATTAATGGGAAGATACCTAAATAGGCTAATAGAATCTAATTATACTAGCTCAGAAGGAATGGACGAATATACTAATTCGATCCAATCATCGTATAATTACCTAAAATCGATGAATTTCGACATTCCGGATGCCTTTATAGTATGGTTTTTTTTTAGAGGCCTACCTAGCTCTTTCGACAGCTTTGCCTCTCGAAAATACGAAGAACTAGCTAAAAATACGGCTAGTATTGATCTGGATAAGCTCTTTTCGGAGCTAATATCCGAAGAGGCTAGAATGCGATCTAATATCGACCTAAATGCTAATAAAACAACCTTTAATAAAGCTCCCTATTGCAAGCATTGCTCTAAAAAGGGACATTTAGAGTCGAAATGCTTCATAAAATACCCTGAATTAAAGACCAATAAAGGGGATAATAAGAAGCATTTTAAGTCGAATCCGAATAAAAATTCGAATAAAGATTCGAATAAAGATTCGAATAAACCCATCTCTAGCAAGCAACTAATGGCTGTAGACCATTATATAGGCTTAGCTAATCAATCTCTTGGATCTAAATATAAATTTATATTAGATTCGGGTGCTACAGAGCATTATTCACCCAATAGGGAATGGTTTATAAATTATAAGCCATTAAACAATCATTCCATCACTGTAGCTAATGGGGAGAAGCTTCGTATTAATGGTATAGGAGATATTCCTATTCTAATTAATAATAAATCAGAGGTGCTACTGCAGGGGGTGTATTATATTCCCAATATAGCCTCCAATCTTATCAGTTCGAATAAAATAGCCCAAAAAGGGTGGGCTAGTCACATTGTTCCCCCGGGAAATAAGATCGATATTATTCATAAAGAGGCTAATATACGAACTACAGCTCCCTGGCTAATTGATGCATATTACCTTAATTTTAAGGTGGATTCGAAATGTCTTAAAAGCATCAATACCCCTGAAATAGAAGAGGAATCAACTCAAGAATCGAATTTATTATTAAATAAAGTCGATCTCAACCTAATCCATAAGAGATTAGGTCATATAAATAAGGATTATATTATTAAATCCTTGAATATCCAATCAGATGTAGCTAAATCTGATTTAGAGGCATGTGAATCATGCAAATTCGGCAAATTCCATCAGAAAATAAGCAAGGAACCCTCTGAAATCCCTGAAATAAGCTCTAAATTCGAAAAATTCAGTCTAGATATAGCTGGACCCTTTAAAACTACAGGGATTAAAGGTGAAAAATACTTTCTAGCATTCACAGATTGGGCCACTAGAGCTATTTAAATATATCCCATTAAATTCAAATCCCAGGCCTATGATATTCTAATAGAATTCTACAATCTAATTAGAAATCAGTTTAATATTAATATTAAAATACTAAGATTAGACAATGCTCTTGAATTCCTTTCGAATAAATGGTCGGATTTTATTCGAAATCACAGGATTATATACGAATATATTAGCCCGTACGCTCATTCCCAGAATAGAATAGCCAAGATACTAAACAGATATATAGTCGAAAGACTAATCTGTTTAATTAAAGAGAAAGAGATTCCACTCTACTTATAGCCATACCTAGTTAAAGCCATCGCTCATATCAAAAATAGAACATATAATAGTTCTATTAATAATTCACCATTCGAATTAATATATAATAAGAAGCCCGATCTAAGCTATATTAGAATCCTAGGCTCTCTTACTTATATTATTAATAATAAAGAAATTCGCAATGGAAAACTGGATTCTAGAGCTCGAAAAGGCATACTAGTAGGCTTTGATTCGTCTAACAATTATTTGGTCTATATTCCAGCCAATAAGAGAGTGATTAGCTCGAGAGATGTCGATATTCAAGAAGATCTTATATATTCTAATGAATATAAAAACCAAGATCTAAAGCTATTGGAAGAAGAAGACCTCGAATTTCAACCTATTCAAGATAATATAGAGGATGAAGACACCACTAGCACCAATAGGTATCAAGCTAATTCCGAAATGGACGAAAACAGTGAAAGTGATGGAACAATCGATTGTATAGAGGTCGATCCCGGTGAGCCTACGCCCGGTGAACCTACGCTTGATGAGCCAATAGAACCTAATATACGGCAATCTAAGCGTATAAGAGGTCTAATTCCTGATAATAAAGGCCTTGCTGACGATGGAAAACACGTGATTTCCTATTATGGACTTGCTTTTTCCGGGTACTTCAATTCAATCAATAAGGGGGTGAATATCGAAATAGATCAACAAGATCTTCAATTAGCTTTCGATACCAGGCTTAAAAATAATAAAAAGATTATTATTAATAAGCCAGATCGTGTATTGATTGAACCTAAGTCCTATAAAGAAGCTATTAGCTCTTCGGAAAAGGAATACTGGCTGAAAGCTATGGAATACGAGATAAATACCCTTGAATCCAATAGAACTTGGGATATTGTTGATAATCCCAATAATAATAAAACCCTAAGGACTAGATGGGTATATAAAATAAAAGATTCAGGTGAATTCATTGAATTCAAAGCTAGATTCGTCGCTAAAGGATTCGAACAGCTATATGGATTAGACTATATTGATACGCATGCATCAGTAATTAAATCGATGGTATGGAAGCTCTTATTCGTATTAGCTCTTCAAAACGATTGGCTAATTCATAAAATCGACATGGTGCTAGCATTTGCACAAGGCAATATCGATACACCACTCTTATTAAGTCCACCAGAAGGATTTAGCGAACTAAAGAATAAAGCTTTAAAGCTAAATAAAGCTTTATATGGCCTAAAACAGTCGGCCAGGATATGGTATCATACCCTAAAAGACGTATTAAATAAATTAGGCTTTATAAACCTAATCTCCGAGGAATGCATTTTTATTAATAAAAATAAGAATGTGATTCTAAGTGTATACGTCAACGATATTGCTATAATAGCCCCAAATCAAGAGATTATTAATAAATTTATTAATAATCTAAAGGAATACTTCGATCTAAAAGATCTAGGTCCTATAAAGAACTATCTAGGCATTCAAATCGAAAGGACTAGCAATACACTAAAACTACATCAATCAGAATACACTAAAAAGGTGCTAACTAGGTTCAATATGCTAGATTCCAATCCTGTTTCCACTCCAATGAACCCGAAAATAAAGCTAATTCATAATAAAGAGAAAGCTAATGATAATAATATTAAACTATATCAAGAAATTATAGGCTCTTTATTATATTTAGCTCTCGGAACTAGACTAGATATAGTATTTTCCATATCTAGATTAGCTAGTTTCTCGTCCAATCCTAATGCAAAACATATTCAAGCTACTAAAAGAATACTGAGATACTTGAAAGGAACTATAAATAAGAATACAAATTATAATAAAATTAAAAACCCTTATATTCAAGGATTCTGCGACGCTGACTATGGAGGGGAGATCAATACATATAAATCCACTAGCGGATACGTATTTATGCTAGGGAATGGGCCTATTAGTTGGAAATCTAAACTACAGCCGGTAGTAGCCCTTTCTACAGCTGAATCTGAATTCATTGCTATAAACCTAGCTGCTAAAGAGGCTGTTTATATTAAAAAGCTACTATTAGAGCTTAATCTATATAAGCAAAATAAATTTCCTCTATACACGGATAATCAGGCCGCACTAGCACTTGCTAAGAACCCTATATTTATCACGGGGGCAGGCGGGCGGGATAGGGTTCTAGTAACTTTACCCTAATCTGGCAAAGTTATACTGATTCGGGTAATAGATTCAGATTGAGGATTAAGACATAGCTCAAAGAGCTACAATACAGAATCTTCTGAATTGAAGATATACAGAATTTTCACAGCAAGCTAGTCTAATCGAGCTCTAGCTTGCTTATGCTTTGGTATAAATGCTTTTTTCGGTTCTTTTCGATAAAATTAATATATCATATAAGCTTATATTGTAATATTACCCCCTTCTAAGGGTCAAGCTTTGTCGAGATAATATATTATAGTTTATAATCTATAGGTAGACGGAGCCTGGTTAAACGGAACCGGGTTTATCAGGATATCTATAGTGGAAATTGCAAATCAGTTCTTGTGTATCTTTCAGGTAGCTTGTAGATTCTTCGATTGGTGTATTGTAGCCAACCTAATAGATAGTGTATTTCAAATAAAATCCTCCACAACCTCTTCTTTTCTAGCAAAAATTTAGGATTTCGATAACCTTAAAACACTCAAGGCTATTTACTTCTACAAAGAGTAATAACAAATTACACTATCCAGGAATAGGATCATTGTGTATAGAATATAACAGGTTAACATAAAAAACAAGATAAATTTTTATCGAAACCAAAAGCTCCAGTTTATAGATATAAAAGCCTACCGGATTTAAGATCTTAAAGGGCCCAAGATTCTTCCAATCGAACTTCTTTTATAGATATAGGATCTTGATATTTCTAATATTTAATTAAATCAGGTTGTCAGATAAATATCTACAGGCAAGGGAATAATGGGTATTAGCATTCTTTGAATATCGAGTTTAACTAGTAATTAGTTTGGTTTGTAAATATAAGGAGATGGTTTTTATTTTAGTAACGAATTCTTTGACATCTCGTATAGCAGGATGGTTATTCTAGAACAATATAAGCTCGAAACCCAGGCGGGGATGGAATTTGTAGTTCGAAAAGAATAAGGTTATCCGGATGCTTTCAGACTAGGCGTTGTTGATAAAGAATTCAGCAAGTAGAAACCACTCTGCCTAATCATTCTGTAGATATGCTATATACAATCGGAGGTATTGCTCTAGCATTGCATTAGCCCTCTCGATTTATTCATCAGTTTTGGGGTGGTAAGCAATCAAGAGCTTAGCAACTACACCCAAGCGCTTATAAATATATTTCCAGAATTCAAAAACAAATTGAGCTTTACAATTAGATATAATAAATAAGGGTAAGCCGTGGAGCTTTCAGATATTCTTCTGAAACAGATAAACAATCTCTTCGAAATTGCAGGTATTATAGTAGGGCAAGAAATATTTCATTTTTATCAATTAATCGATTACTACCATAATAGTATCGAAACCGATACTTTTGGGCAGGTATATAATGAAATCTATCGAGATATCTTGCTAAGCTTTTTGCAGAATCGGGAGTGGGCGGAGAACTCTCTTCTAATCTCTATGATTTAAAGCAATACAATAATAATTATGGCAGTTACGGATTCATTGCGTAACATAATTATAGTATCCAGGCTAGTAATAGTTTCGGAATAGTAATTCAAAGATTCAGGTACGGTACAGGTAACCAATAACGGGCGATTTGTGGTATAAACGGAGTAAATAGATTTTCAGAGGGTTGTGATTAGTCTGCGTAGAAAACCCAGTGGGTGGGACCCCACCCACTGGGTAATGGTCCCAATGGGTGGGTAATACACCTCATTGGGTACCCAATGGGTAGATAGGATTTCTAAAAACCTATCCCATTACCCATGGGTAACCCAAAATACCATGGGTAATCCAAAATACTATAAATAACCCAAAATACTATGGATAACCCAAAATATCATGGGTAACCCAATAGGTAATGGGTAATTTAATGGGTAATAAGTAATTTAATGAGTAATAGATAGTAATTAGGGTTATAAAGTATATTGTTCAAAATTAATAGAAAGATTAATAGAATATTCTTCAATTTTCAATTCGGGTAATTATCTATATCTATTAAATATATTATGAAACCTTCTTTGATTCCTTTCTCTATTGGATCTATCAATTATAATTTCATTATTTTTAATTCGTTGCCTTTTCGAATTATAGCTTGGTAAATCGGGTTGTGTAGCTTGATCTTCTGCAATAATCTATAAATCGTTATAAATTGCTGGGTCTTCGTTTTCCAATCTTTCATTTATTTGATTTGATATATCTTGCTTGACTTTGTAATCATTTTGAGAAAGATGTTGTAATATCCTGGTTAATAGTATATTTCTTTGTAGTTAACGACATCTTCGAAACTCTTCTTGTGCTGTATGTATAGCATTCATATTCGATTCTTCGTTGCTAATATAATTCTTTTGGTCCCAATTATCAAGTTGTTTGATCTTAAAATCAATCTCATCTTATAAATTCGCAATTTCGGCTTCGATTTCCTCTTCAGTTAAAGCTATAGATTCTTCAGCAATTTATACAATATCCTGGGATGTATAATAGCCTCTATCTCTATTTGGAGTCTCTTTTTGTGATTTCTGTTGATAATGAAAAAGGAAAATACTATTACGAATAGTTTCTGAAATAAGTTGTTCATGTCGATATGAATATAAATCCCTAGCATAACTGAATATTCGTTCTACACTAACTCCTGCTATTGGAATATAGAGGAAATCCCTAGCCATTTTAGCTAAACCTGGATAATTATGTTCTTTTGCTTTTTAATGAGAGAGAATAGCTATATCAGAAGAGGTTAATAGAATATTAGAGATATGATTAATAGAAAGATTAATAGAAAGACTTACGAGAGTGTAACCAAGAATCTACTTCATCTACAGTAATTTCTTGAGATCTGTATTGTTTAGAAGCATTTTGACGAGATTGTTCCAAAACAATTGCTAGATCATCCTTATTTGAATCTTGCAAAGCTTGAAGTTCAGTAATTCTAGATGGTGTATATTGTTAATATTCGGTTTTCCAAAGTCGATGAAATTGTGCTTCGAATTCAGCTTGCTAATTCCGATTTTGATAATTCAACCAACAAGAATTTGAATTGAAAGCAATTGCCTTCGAAGCTGGATATAGCAAAGCTTTTATTGTGTAAATACTATCAAGATCATTATATATATTATTGTAATATTTATCCAATTTTCTCTCTACTTCATCAATAGCTTTTATTAGTTTTTCAATCTATGGATATTTCGTCTTTTTTTTAATCAAACAACAACGACTTTCAGTTAGATACTCATATAAATTATTGTAAATATCTAATGTATATGGCAAAGTAGTTCCTTTTGTCCTGCCTATATGTGTAGTATAAAAATTGAATGGACGAACAAGATCAATAAGATATCCAATTTGCTTCCATTCTGCTTCTGATAAAGAAAATATTCTCGTATCAGAATAATCCTGGCAGTATTTATCGATTGCGTTTCGAAGACGTGCTGTATGTATCAATATATGACAAGTCGAATTCTATTGAGTTGAAATATCTATCAAAAGATTAATTGGCCTTCTCAATTCTGTCTAATTATTCCTGATAAGTTTTTGTTGAATATTCAGAAACCTTAATCGTCGTTGTATATTAGAATTCGAGAGTATAGCTAGTTTTCGAATCTAGATAAGGATTAATAGAAAGATTAATAGAGAAATCGAATCATTTATCTTAGCGAGAATAAAAGGAGTAGTATTATTTTCCAGTAGACGAATTTTTTTTAGATTGCTTGTTTCTGTATTATTATTCCAATCTCGAATAAACGTTTCGTTAGTTGGAGTCAAACGAATTGATCCAAGAAGTGCTTTTAAAGCAAGTTGAATAATATGTGCTAAACAAGGTATATGCTGAATATGTTTATCCAGAAATCGATCTCTATTAAATACCTTCTCGAAGTGTTGATTGATTTCTTCTATCATTTTGGAATTATTAGATATATTATCAGTAGTAATCGAAATAATCTGATCAGTAATATCGAATTTATTGGTAATATCTTTCACAACTTTAGCTAAAGCTTGTCCTGAATGAATATCTATTAAGCTTTCGAATCCAATGAGCTCTTCAATTAATTTCCAATCTTTGGAGATATAATGAATCAAAATTCCAAGAAAAGATAATCTGTTTGTACTAGACCAAGCATCTAAGGATAGAGCAATCTTACTTCCTTTCATTATTTTTGAAAGCAATATATTCTTTTCAAGATTTTCGATTTGGGTTATTAATTGTTTTCGAAGTATATATGTAGAGGGAAGAGGGAATTTAGGATTTTGTATTTGAGTAAGCTGTTGTCATTCTTTATCCTCAATAGCTCGAAAAGGTGCTTGTAAAGAAATAATTGTTTGTAGAAGTTGATTATGAAATGCTTCTTCTGTAAGTTGTTTTGGTAAACCTATTTGAAAAAGAATTAGTTTTCTATTAATATTTCTATTAATCGTTTACTACCTACTCTTACAACAGGATATTCATTTAATCCTCTTTAACATTTATTTCGAAGAGCTGCTTTTTGATATGTATCACTTTGAAGATATTTAGATAATATATTGGTATTAGTATTCTTAATCTTAGGGTGATTCAGTTCTCCATTACATTGATGACATATTAAAACTGGCTCTCCGGTTCCCTTATTCGTAGTCTGATTGTATTTAGTTTAATATGTCGATTTACGAGTAGTTGAATCCTAATGAATCTTCTTTATTAAATTAGTTGAGTTATTGGTCTGGTCATTGAACTATTGAGTAGTTTTTTATTATTCAATAAAATCCTGATGAACTTCTTGTGTTTATTTAAAAAACCTTCCACCTTTTCCATATAATTCAAAAGACAATTTATGAGGAGGCGAAGAACGAAAAGGATCGAATAGTTTAGAATTAGGAGTATTTGAAAGATAACTGGAAGATATAATGAAGTTATTCAAATAGATTTCAATATCTAATAGATTTTGAAAGATAAAATCTATTCTCACAAAGAACAAGAGTGTCAAGTAGAAAATTAGTAGAAAACTTAGTAGAAAGTATATAATAGAACTTCAATTTGATTATTCTATACTAAAATACCAGTTTTAATTATAGAAACTCTCAATAAGCTTTTGATTGGTTTGAGTATTAGATAACACTTGCAAATTTGTATTCGCAGGTAGAACTAATTGCCAAAGATCCTACAATTCCTGATCGATCTTCTTATTATAAACCAATCTCCTTGTATCAATATATTGTTTTCGATTATTCTTTGAAATGAAAAATCCTATATCATTGATCTCTTTAATAGACTCTGGCCATCAAAATGCAGGACCAGAAAGATCAATCCAATTATTCATTTTAGAATTATTTATGAGATAAGCTATACATATTCTTCAGAATGCTTTCTTGGGATTTGTAAAGAAAGTTGCAGGTGATTTCCATATTAAAGTTTTTCTAGTAAGGATTAGTGGATTAATCGAAAGATTAGTGGAAAGATTAGTGGAAATAGTATATTATACTCTACAGCTTTTTTGTGTTCCTTTCTCAAATCACGAAGTTTATTGGATAAGCTAAACTAATTAGATTTTGAAACAGGGTTCAAGAGTGGGAATGTAAACTTACAACTGAAATTTGTGTGTATTCTTTGCCAACTTGCCTCGTTTCTTCTGTAACTGATGATAAAGAGAAGAGTGTCTAACCAAATTAATCAATTTATATGAAGATCAATACAGGGAAAAATTCTTACCTTAATCCTTTTTGGATTTCTCGTCGGCTAAAGGTAGAAAAGGCCTCTACAATATCCTCCGATTTCCTGGATTTTTTGAACAACATCTTTCCAGCACTTCTCCAAGTTTTTTGCCAGTGTCGAAATAACAAATACTTATATCTCTAATAAAGATCAGTTTCTATTAATCTTTCCATTAATTATATAATATTACTTACCTCTAAAGGATTGTAGGCATTGTAAATCAAAAGTGCTTCTCTTTCTTCAAACTCCTTATCATCCTTTCCTTTCCGACCATATTCTTGATTGAAAACTTTATTATCTTTCCATAAACTCTCATATACCCCATCATACTCTTTCTTATATTCAATATCCTCTTATACGCTATTGTTATTATCTACAACAGCAAATTGCTCATTATAATCTCCCCAGCCTAGAGATGTAGCAATACTTTTCTAATCGTTGCCTTTCATTACTCTATTAATCAGATTAATAGAAAAATTAGTTGAATAAAGATATATACATACCGTTTGTGCCGAGTTTCTGTATCGCAATCAATCAACATCTGGCGCTGAGTATTATTGGAAGCGTTGATATATTCTTGTATTGTCTTTAATTTCTTTTTTACATAAATAACAGTACTCTAATCTCTTACTTTGGCCTTTTCAATTTTTCCACGAATAGGATCATTTTCTAAAGTTTCATTCCTCTTACGCACTTTGATTGTATTAGGATTTTGCGATAAGTCCTCTGATGCTTTTCGCTTTCCAGACATTATAAAGATTTCGGATTAATAGAAAGATTAGAAGAATGAAAGGTATTTGATTGCAAAAAAGGATTCTGTAATAAGAAATCGAAGAATGTTGTTTATTAGAATAGTAGAAAAATTAAAGAAAGATGAGAATTGGAAAATAGTAGTATAATAGTGAATTTCGAAGTTTTTGTTTTTTTTGTTTCCAAGGCAACAACCTAAGTTCTAAGGCATCCACACGAAATATTATACAATACAAACGACCTCTTTTTCAACTTCATTTCTTTACTATTATTATTATTATTATTAGTAATTTTCAACCGGGCCGTATAGGCGAGCCTCCCAGGGGGCATTACGGTTGGGCTAACTGCTGGATAATCTCTAATTTACATGATCCCCCTCTCCTAAAAATGAGGTCTCAATACCCTCAGTAGCCTCCCAAGCGATAGCTAGCGCGCTTGCGCTTTTGTCTCCGATCCTCTGAGCGCCTCCGTGCGCGCTTTCCGATCTTTTATATAATGTTTTGATTGAGAGCTGCTTTATCCTGTAAGGGTAGCTTTTGTATGTATTCTAGTGCAGCGCAGAGTATTGCATATATCGATTTTGTTCTTTATAGCCTTGCTATATCGATCGCCTCCTATTCTGTATTTGTGTTTACCTGGATCGGTCAATCCATTTCCATTTCCTCTTCCTATTCTTCTGGTAGCGTTCTAGGGCATATGCTCCTGTAGAAGTCTGTTATAGCAATAAATTCAGCGAACTTGGCTGGTGTGTGCATTAGCTGTTTCAGTAGTCGTTCTTGAGCCGCCCGGTTGCGGGGTGGGTATTTGGGCCTGATATCTGGGGGCCAGGTTTCGTAGGTCGCAAGGACTTTGCGGCAGTGCACGATGTGCTCGGGGGATTTGTATGCGCCACATGAGCAATGGATCGTTGCTTCCTCGTGTTTAAATCGTCGGTGATAGCTTTCGAAATCGCCGTGTGCTGAGCGGATCGCTAGCATGCGGTGGAGAGTAGCTCGTGAGAGTTCTAGTTCATTAGGGCATTTGTTTGTGCTCCTTGGATTCCATTTCTGGTACTGTTTGGAGAGCATTGGTTTCTGTTTGATCCACCACGCCTGTGCTGCCGATTCCATAGCAGTTTTTGCTATAGAGCGGATACCGCTTGCTGTAGGTCGATTCGCATGCCCTGAGGCTGATTTTCTTGTCCCTTTATCAGCGAGTGCATCCGCACGCTCATTCCCTTCGATCCCTGTGTGGCCTGGCGACCATTTGATCTGGATCGAGTGCGTTTGCATCAGTTTGTGACATTTGAGGAAAGCCCACTGCGATGTGATAGAGGCTGTGCCTCTCATTCCCCATATCACCGATGTGCTATCGATGCACATACAGATTTCCATTTGTTTTATGCCGGTGATATTTCTGATCGCTGCTTGGAGGCCTCGGTATGCCCCGATCGCTTCCGCGTCGAATACATGAGAGTTGTGATGCAATCCACCGTTTCCTTCGCATACTACCGTCTGTCCTCTATATACGACATATCCATATCCTACTCGCCTACCATCCTTGTCGGTCTGTTCCGATCCATCAGAGAATATGGTGATCTGATCGTGTGTGCGCTTGTTCCACCATTCCTGAAACTGCTCTGCCGCTACCTCTTTCGTAAGGCCTCTAGTGGGATCCGTTCGACACCCTGGTGTGTAGTGGGGCCCTACTAAAGTCGTCTCCTTGATTCGGGGAAGGCACTGGCTGATCACCTGGACCTTTGTTCTGGCTGGCTGCAATTGGCCTTCCCTGCTGCCGGAGGAGTAGGTGGCTCTTATCCCTCGGTGATAAAGAGGGTGTTTTGGATCAATAGTTTGGGCACGGAGGGCTGCTCTCCATTTTATTTGTTCTAGTGCTACTTCTGCTGGTGGGAGAGCGCTGTCCCTCATTATCACTGTATTCGGGGTCGTTCGCCAGACTGGGAGGACTCCTCTGATCGCTATTCGTAGGACCTTGTTGATAGCTAGAATCGCTCCTCCTAATCGGGCGCTCACTACTACTGGTGTCCCGTCTCGGTGCTGTCCAGTGGTTTTTGTTTGTCCTGCGTACCATACCTCTGCCCCATAGAATAGGGCTGGGTATAAGCAAGTGATCACTGCTTTCCGTAAGGATGCTGCTGGGGGTCCGTTTGTGATCCGGGCTAGCCCTTGGATGTGATGAGCCAATTTCCGGCCTTTGGCTGCTCGCGTTTCGATATGCTGTTTGAATGTGAGCTTGCGATCAAACCACACGCCTAGCCATCGTAGAGCCGATCCTGGTGCGATCGGAGAGATGGTGCAATCGCGGTTTATTTCGCATGCCGGGTTGATGGAATGCTTGTGCCGTGTTATGTGGATCATCTCCATCTTTTCGGGTGCGAAGATTATTTTGTTCCTAGCTCCCCAGCGGAATATGCTTTTCACATCTCTTGCTAGCATTGCGACGTTTTGTTGAACGCTTGCCGATGATCGGTATAGACAGATGTCGTCTGCATACCCGAATCGGAGTTTAGGGTCTTGCTGGAGTAGCTCTGCGAGATAAAGCATGTACAGGACTGGCGAGAGGGGTGAGCCTTGTGGGGTACCGCATTCCACTGTGCTGTAGCCAGTTATTGCTTCGTTAAGTCTAACCCTGAGTTGCCTTTGGGTTAAGAAGGAGTCGATCAGAGCGATCAGGTTCTGTGGGAACCCCTGTCCCCTCATTCGTCTCAGGAGTCTGTTTTTAAGTAGAGCATCGAACGCTCCTTGTACATCTAGCGTAACCATTGTGATCTCGTGGCCTTTGTTGAGCGCTACTTCTGCATCGTGAACGAACGACGCTACTAAGTCTATAGCCGATCGTTTCGGAAGGGCACCGCAGTGTTGTGGGCTGAGTATTTCTTGTGTTAGGGCTATCCACGCTAGACGTCTTGCTATGATCCTTTCAAGGCCCTTCCCAATACAGGAGAGGAGGGCGATAGGCCGCCATGATCGTGGGGACGTTCGGTCTGTCTTCCCCACTTTTGGTAGCATAACTACCTCTGCTTGCTTCCATGCTGTAGGGAAGTGATTGAGCTGTAGACACTTGTTGAAAATGGTATGTAGAACTGGGCCTATTTCCGTCCAGATAACCTTCAGTAGTCTCACTGTGATCCGGTCTGTCCCCGGGGATGTACTCGAGACCCCTATAGTGTTACGTTCCACTTCCTCTATGGAGATAGGCTCCCCCCAGGGTAGTTTTTCCCCACTTTGATCGTGTCCGGAGTCCGGGAGATCGTCGGTGGCTTTGAAGCGCTGCAGAATCTCCGAGCGTAGCAGCTCGGCCTTTTCTTCATCCGACGTAGCGGTGCGTTCGCCTACTATGATCGGTGGAGAGCGGTATGTGGGGCTCAGGTCGTGCCATCCGATCACTCTATATAGGTCTCGATCTGATTTCATCTCATTAAGGAATTTCCTCCAGTACCCTCTTTTGGCCTGTCGTATGCACGATAAGAATGCTCTGCATTCTGTAGAGTAATCGCTATTGGTTGTGCGGCTCCGGAGGTATACATCTCGAGCGATCGTGCAGTCGGGTGTCCACCAGGGGGCCGATTTTCCTGTCTTCCGATCCGGTCTTCCTGTCGTTCTGATTGCCTGTTGTAGTACCTTCTGCATGTTTTCGACGGCTCGATCCAGGGCTATGCTTGTGACTGCTGTCTGTGCCTCCCGTTTGATTCCTACTATGTTAGCTGATACCATTCTTTGAAACAGAGGTAGGTCTTCCTCCCTGATGCGATACGCGTATTGGGATCTCGGTGCTGAGCTCGCTCTTTGTATAATGGTGAGGAGGGTATTGTGATCGGATCCGCAATGCATATCAGCCCTTACTTCTGTATATGTTCCTGGGATATTGGAAAAGACTAGATCGATCACGTGTCCTGCTCTGTGTGTCGCTTGACCCGGGATGTTCGTGAACTTGAGGCCTCTGTCGCTGGACCATTCCGCGAGCCGATTGCCACCATGCGCTGTATTCACACCTGGCTCGAATAGTGTGTGGTGAGCATTGAAGTCTCCCCCAATGATCGTGTCCCCAGTTGGTATTAGGTCAAGGATCATCTCCAGGACTCCTGAGGTATTCGGTTCCCTATATAGGTTTAGTAGTTTAATTCCGTTTATAGAAAGCCACATATAGTCTCTATGCTCCTCTCCTGCTAATTGTAGCACTTGTAGTCTAGTCTCAGTTCTGATATATGTCATTACTCGTGGGCGTCCCTGCCCTTCCTCGCACGTCCCGCTCCCCCTCCAGGAGGTCACTGGGGACAGGCATTGGTATCCGTTATGTGTTTGAGTGTGTGTATTGGATACCCAGGGCTCTTGTATACATATTACATCGATCTTTTCCTCAAACGCTCGCTGCAATGCTGCTGCATGCGGTGCGAGGCTTTTCCGCGTGTTTATCCAGGCAATAGATAGCGGATTCGATCTATTCATATAGATCTTCCATTGTTGTATCATGTCCCCCAGTCATAGCCTGATTACTCAGAGCTTCAAGGTTGAGATTCTTGTTGATCTTTGCTGCCCTACTACGGGTGATACGTTGACCTTGCGCATCCCGCTCCTCATCCGTTGAGCTCCCCGAGATATCGTTCGCTTGCTCTCTTCCAGTATCGCTTTCCGAGTTGCTGCCATCTTCGTGTCGGGAGACTGCATCCATTCTAGATTTCCTTTTCCTTCCTTGCACTATCACCGGTATTTGAACTGTTACTGCTGGTGCTGAGGCGATAGTAGTGCTGATCTCCCCTGCTCGTCGGATGATCTGGATCTGCTTTCGATCCGGGCGCACTGTCTTGCCATTCACCCGCTGGGGCTTGATAGGGCAGTTGTCATGGTCCGCTGGGAAGGGCCCGCGGCATCCTGCGCATTGTGTTGGGTGATTACAATCCCCGGTTGGCTCATGAGTAGATAGCGGGTGTGCGCACTTTCTGCATACCGCTTCTCTTTTGCATTTCCAGCTTTCACAGTATTGCTGACACCCTGGGTCGTGTCTTCCCAAGGCTCGTCTTCTACTTGCTGGGAACATTCGGATCTCGTTGAATAGGTTACAACGAGGTGGCTGCTCCTGGAAGGATAGTATCCAGGTGATCCGATTCTGCTCATCTGCTCCGAGCTTGGATCTCGCTACCCGTACTGGACGTAGTCCCGTCTGATACCAGATTTCTTCCCTCATTTGTTTTTCCCCAATCTCTGTGGGCATTCCCAGGAGATCGGTAATGATCATCGGGACCCCTGGTGCTATATATGTATACCATGGCTCACTGATCGCAAGATCTGTAGCTTTAGTAGCTGCTATAGCCTGTTGCTTGTTCGCAAGAAGGACTATACGGGCTTCTGGGGAAGCTGTGACTGCCCACCCAGTTCGGGTGGATGTTACTGCCGCAATAGCTCTAGCCCCTAGAGTAGCAATCTCTGGGACCGCCTTTACTAGCGCCTGTCTGATCCCCCATGAGGACGACTCCATCTTGGTTCGTTCGTCGAGTCGGAGGAAGAGTCTTTCGTCTGTGCGTTCTAATCTCGGTGCTCCACTGATCCCCCGCTTGGGCCCGTTTGCAGCCCCTGCTTCCACAGTTGCACCGGAGGGAGTAGCGGTCGCGGTTTTGGGGGTTCGAAGCATCCCCGCATACGTTTGCGTAGTTGGCTTCACGCTTTCTATTGCTAGCTTCGAGTTGAAGGTCCCTTTTGTACCGTCTGTGATGGCTGTTAATGCTCTGCGTACCAGTTCTCCTGCCAGTCGGCTCAGATCCTGTTCCGCAAATTGCGCTGCGAACTGTACGAGGATCGTCTCGAAGCTGGTGAGTACTAGAGCCTCGTCTGCAGTGCGCTTCCGTTGTGTATCGATCTTCTTCTGAATAGCTGTCTTCACAGCTGTTTCAATGGTGTTCTGGCCGCTCTCGAACGAGCTTGAGAGGGGACCAGCGCTTTTGTTGCTAATCCGCGCTCTCTTCGGAGCGGTGGTTGAGGAGCGGTCATCGAGATCGATCGGGGAGCCCGCTGTCCCTGTAGGTGACGGCTGGCTCGCCGGCCCTCTCTGATTCTGCTGCGACAGCATTCTCGAGCCAAGCAGCTCGGAGCGCTACAGCGATCGCGCTGGTATGTATTGTATAATATGATTTCGGGATATCCGTAGATATGGTTGTTATAAGCTCGTGTGTGAATATAAATCTATTCGCATTTCTTTACTACTACAACAACAATACACTATTCAGAAGATGTTATCAAGTATGTTAATTGATTTCATTCTATTAATTTATCTACTAATTTCAATAGGATGCCAAGCACTCAGAGTCATCAATCGCTTCCAAATAAAGCAACAAAAAATACACGAAAGAAACCTATTTCTAAGAAAGTTCCTAAAAAAAGCATATTGCTTCAAGCCAGGCAGTAAGTTGATTAATAGAAATATTAATAGAATGGTATACTAAGCCTAATTTCTAGCAGTTGCATTACATGAAATCAGAAGATATCAAAAAGGCACCGAGTTATTAATCCGAAAGCTTCCTTTTCAACATCTTGTTTGAGAGATCACTCAGGATTTGACTCTAAGAATTACTCACTGGCAATCAACTGCATTATTGGCTTTACAAGAAGCTGCTGAAGCATGTTTAGTTAGAGAGTTTGAATGTAAGTTTAATCTAATCTCTTAATGTCTATTAAGTTTTGTACTAATCATTTAATTTCAGTAACAAATCTTGTAGCAATTTATGTAAAACGAATTACAATTCAATAAAAGGATATGCTTCTGGTTTGGGCTATGTGTAGTGGTATTTTAGGATATTTATATGCTGGTAATCATTATGTATATATAGATTAATTTGATTATCTTGGTGCTTCTATAAATTCATAAATGTATTTTCTTTTAGAAGAATTACTGAATACTATGAATACAATAAAACACTTTTCCAACTCTATAATAGAAATATAATCGAAATATAATGTGAAGAAGGTAATTAGTAGAAATATTAGTAGAATTCTTTATATATATCATATTGATGCTTAATAGATCCTGGGCTTTGGGTTACCCATAGTATTTTGGGTTACCCATTGGGTCTTGGGTTATTTATAGTATTTTGGGTTACCCATTGGGTTCTTGGCAACCCATTGGAGTCTTGGCAACCCATTGGGTAACCCATGGGTGGGACGTCTATTTATACTATTACCCACCCAACCCATGGGGTCCCGATGGGTGGGACGTGAGATCGAAAACCCGACCCATGGGGCCCCATTTTACAGCCTAGTTGTGATTGGAAATATATAGTTTCCCTTAGTAATACAGCAGGTTATTATTTTCAATATACTTAGCAAGAATGATTTTCGAATATTTCGGGGATCCTTCTTGTAGGGATTTCAGGATAGATTTGGGTATAGAGTCAGTTTGGTAGTCTTTGTGGAATAGGGTAAGCAAATCGGCAAAAAGATTTAAAAGGATTTCTGAATCTTCTAGTTGTATTACAGGGTTGGGTATAGATATAGTAAATGGAATTGCAGACTTTATAACTTTGTCATTTTCTGGCAAAGTTATGATATCATCGGAATCTAAATGATCGGTGGTATCGATAGGATTAGGGTTTCTCTGGTTATAGGTGGTTATAGTGAAGTGTACTTTCTTGGCAATCTTGGGTTCGGTTAGAGTAACAGTAGTAGGAAACAGATCGAAATCTAGGTTCTCTTGTTTCAGGATAATACAGCTTTGGTGTAGGAAATATTCATCCCTTTTCTTAGAGAGATCTTCTGATCTTCTGGTTAGTGTGTTGGGTTTGGTATCTAGTTTCCCAGGGCAATAGGTGATTTGGAAATTAAATCAAAACAGAAATTTGGATTAGTGGGTTTAACAACAATTCAATAGCTTTGTAATAATGAAATACTCCAGATTTCAATAATCAATAATAACTTGAATTAAGAAGGCAACGCCTTCTAGCTCCAGGCGCTATTCTTCAAAACAGCAAATAATAGCTAACAGTTTTTTATTGTAAATCTTGTAATTATATTTAATTACCGAATATTTTTTAGAGAAAAATGTAATAGATCTCAATACTCCTTTATTATCGTATTAAAAGAATATTCTGGTAGATATATAGTTGGAGACATCAGTTTCTAAAATGACTTCCTTTTCTCAATCAAAAAAAGCTAGGATAGAGGCTTCGATGAACGCTCGCTTCAATCGTCGAATGCTTTTTGATAGACAGAGCTCTATAGGAATGGGACATTCTTTTTGGTTAGGTTTATCATTGGGTTGATAATCTTCGAGAAATCTCTAATAAATCATCAATAGAAGTTTACAAACCTAATGAAACATTTGGACATTAGTTATAATAGCAGGCAGTTTCCAATTCATAATGATTTTGATTTTCTCTGGGTTCATTCGGATACCATCCCTTCTTATAATAAGACCTAGAAACTTGATTCGGATTTCAGGAATTCATACTTTTCGAATTTAGTAAACAAACCAGCTTCCCACAATACTTATAGAATCTTCTGAACATAAACAATATATTCCTTTCGGGTTCGGCTATATATCAAAATATTATTTAGATAAGCAATACAAAATATATTCAAGTATTCTTGTAGGGAATTATTGATAAACCTCTAAAAGATTGTGGATACTCTTGTTACTCGAATAATATAATTAGGGATTCAAATAGTCCAAATTGAATACAGAATACAATCAGATACTCTTGCCCTTCTTTTATTCTTATATTGTTAAAGACAGAAATAATATCAATCTTATTGAAATACTTTATTCCCTTTAAATTGTTTAGAGATTCTTTTATTAATGGCAAAGGGTATCGGTTCTTAATCGAAAGGTTGTTTAGAGTATAGTAATCTATACAAAACTGAAGGCCTTCATTAACTTTCTTAATAAACAGAATAGAGAAAGTGATAGGGGAAAAGCTTAGTCAAATGAATTCTTTTCTAAAATTCTCTTCCAATTATTCTTTTAGGGCTTTTAATTTGGGGTGGGATATAGAGTATAAGGTGCTGAAAAGAGGAATAGCTTCTTTTTTGAAATAGATCTTATGATTATATAGTTGATAAGGGGATAGTTTCTCTGTATTCTTTAAAGAGAAAACATTTTTCCAATTTTGGAATTTGGATAATAGATCTTTAGGATCGAATACCTTCTTTTTCTTATTTAGAATATTATCGATTTGTTTGATCGATATCTGGAATATTTTATATTTCTAATGGGTGTAAGCCGAACAGGCTTTTAGGGAGATTGTGGCTATATCCTTATTCTTTAACCCTTTGGGGCGGGTAGGTAGGTGTATAGATTAGGCTTTAGAGGAATATTTGGTAGAGCTTTTATGTGGGATAGGCGGAACAAAGTGTTACAAAATTCATAGCAAACGAGCTATCGAATTGGAACGAGTTTGTTGCGAAGTCGATATGGGGGTTGTGTTTTTTAAATTAAGCTATCCCCAGTACAATAGGATAGTGGGTTAGTTTGGTTATATATAAAATGATTTTCTTCTCGATATAATCGTTGATTCTGAGTTCTATTTGGATGTAGGAGGTAACTCGATTATCGGGCAAGGTGTTTCTATCGAATCCTATAACTTCGAACGCTGTAGACAATTAGTGTACTAGTATTTTCTGGAAAGATATTCAGCTTCGATTTGCAAAGGCAATTCCTTCGCATTTACTATTAACTATAGTGTATATCAAGCAGGTATCTTTTTCCAAAAGCAGGGTGATGGATAGAATTATCAGATCCATATGATTATTTAATTATCTTTTAAAGAAAGGCTATAAATAGTAATAATAGATAAGCAAAGGGTACACAGAGGATTATCCTGATTGTAATTTAGATTAGATATATCCCGTTTCCCGAATTAACTGAGCTGATCAACGAGCGGGGAGGAAAGCGAAGTGGGGAACAAATAGAGATTCAGTCTCTTAAAGGACTGTTTGATACAAGACTGGTTTTTGTATAGCTGATTGTAGTAATGGTAATTTAGAGTTGAACAGGATGGGTATCGGGGTGCGGGTAGTCTTGTATCAAATAACTAACAAAACCATAACAATAATATTTGCTGCGTTCCCACTGCGAACCCAGATTCCTAGCAGTATATTCCTTTTTTTCTAAACTTAGATCTATTAAGTCTCTAGGAGTAGATTTTGGGCTAGTGAGTTATAAAGACAGAATAGCGATTATTCTTCAAAATGAAATTTCGAAAGTAATAAAACAAATATAATGGATTTGTTATTAGTATTATAGAATCAATTATCAAATTATTATAGATGATTAGTGTATTAATGAAATTTACGGGTCGAAATGGGATTAATAACAGTATATCTTATAGTTTGCAAGAGATTCCTTGAAATAGGAGTGGGTTAGAGTATTATCAGGTATTTCTCTTTCTAAAGCAAGTCTCTAGAATTCCGTGAAGAAGGTATTAAAATCGAGATATCTTTGCTTTAGTATATATAGTTATTCTATACGTTTTGTATTCGATCAAAATCCCCAAAAGCGTTTTCGAGATATTCGAGAAATGTGATATAATCAGTGAACTTGTGACGATCCTGTCATATTAGTGGATCGGCTAGGTCCTCACGTGATCCACAATCCTGTATATTACCACTTCCTTCCAAAGAGCTCTTCTAGCTCTTCACCTTAGTATTCTAAATGATACAATCATCACATTATATTAAGGTCATATAAATTTTTAAGCTCTTGATCGCTCCTGCGAAGCTTCCTATCGCTAGCCCGCTCGCCGAATGCCTATTGCCTTCCACGCCCGCTCCCCCGATACAACCATTCGTACAACCTTCGATCAAGACCTCTCCCTAGCTCCACTCCTGCGAACCTCACCCACCAACAAACTGATATCTCATTATTATATCATTTAGAGTCTCCTTATTCTATTGATAATGAATTCGAAAATCCTAAACCTAACACGCAAACTACAGAAACTAATCGATTCGAAGTATCAATATGCTCATACAATCAATGCCATAACGAAACAGTTTATTCAGTTGATTTGCCAAACCAATCCGCATTCCACCAATACTTCCGCCACTCCATCGGCACCACCGACAAGAAATGCATTTCAAGTAGATCTCCTCTTTTTCACTCATTTTATTTTTCAACAATTTTCGAAACCTTCTCTTATTGATTTCGAAGCCTTTCTCACAAAAGTAATAAAACTGCAAAACATATACTTCCACAAAGCGATTGACAATGCTATGAATTATATTATAGGCAATATTGAAACTAGTATTGGAACTATAAATCAGATATTAATGGTAATAAAGAATATAGATCATAATATAGTTGGATTAGAGAACTGTATTTAGAATACTATTAATACACTCGAGGGCGAGCTTTTCAGAAGGGGGGGGTAGTGTAACGATCCTATCATATTAGTGGATCGGCTAGGTCCTCACGTGATCCACAATCCTGTATATTACCACTTCCTTCCGAAGAGCTCTTCTAGCTCTTCACCTTAGTATTCTAAATGATGCAATCATCACAGAACTAGGAATTCCACAAAAGATCTTAGGTAGTATAAGCTTGTATACCTTTCCAGTAAGTCTTTTAGTAGTGTAAATCAAATGGGCAGAAATTATTGGGAATTTATCATTATTTGTATTCAATTTTCCATGTATTTATTGAATAAATCTATGCAAATCGGAACAGGTATTATCAAACTCTTTCGAATCGGGGATATACTTATTCAATTGAGTGATCGGAGCAGGTATAATAGATTCAAAAACAGAGTCAGCAGGAGTTTCGGGAAATAACGATTTCCAAATGAGCAGGTATAATAAGCATAGATTAGTAAAACAATCGAGTAAACAGGCATTTTGAATAACAACCTATTCGTGTAGAACAGTTTGAATACATTTGCAAACTAGGGATTTCGGAAATTTCGCATTCAAGCGATCTATTGGTCTCCTCCAGTTCGGTATAATATACAGATACTGACTAGAGATATTAATACCAAATCTGGGGGTCCTCCAATATAAAAACACCAAATTCTAAGAAGTCCCTAAACCGGCTAGGCGAATACGGAGTAGTTATTGTGAAAACGATATTTTAATAGATAGAAACTATATAGTATTATAAGGATAGACAGGTGGGATAAAGTTCTAGTAACTTTACCCTAATCTAGCAAAGTTATACTGATTCGGATAATAGATTCAGATTGAGGATTAAGATATAGTTTAAGGAGCTATAATACAGAATCTTCTAAGTTAAAGATATACAGAATTTTTACAACAAGCTAGTTCGATTGGGCTCTAGCTCGCTTGTGCTCCGGTATGAGCGCTCCTTTCGGTTCTCTCCGATAGGACTAGCATATCACGTGAGCTCACACTGTGACAATATTCCACGAAAGAAGCAAGCATATAGCAATCAGATTCTACTATATTAGAAATATTATTAAATCAAGGGATTTAGACCTAATTTATATATCTACTAATAAACAGAAAGCTAATGGGCTTACTAAACCATTAGCTCGAATTAAATTGATCGAATTCACAAATCAGATCAATCTGAATTAAGATATATAATAAAATTGATTTAATACACCTATTAAAGGGATATGTGAGGATTCATAATAAGTGTCACGGGGTAACACTAAGCCCTTTCTATCCTGTCCTGTCCTGCTATATATATGAGAGTAAGGTAGAATTTCTAGTTTTACCTTCTAATCTTTTGGGTGTTTAGCTTAGCGGTAAAGCTTCTGAATACTCTCAGAAGTGATCCTGTGATATTAGGTAGAATTATCCTTGGTTATAAATGGAGCTGTGTGGGGGGCCCACTTATAACTTACAGGCCATTGGTCTGGGGGCTAGCATATATAGATCCTGTCTACCTGTCTGAATGCCTAAGGCATTAGAATCCAGAATCCTGAAACCTTTTAGTAGGTGATGGTATGGAGACTATACCTTAAGGAGGGGGGTGGTGTTATGGGGTGACACTAAGTCTTTTCTGTCCTGTCCTGTTCTGCTATATATGTGAGAGTAAGGTAGAACTTCCAGTTCTACCTTCTAGTCTTTTGGGCGTTTAGCTCAGCGGTAAAGCTTCTGAATACTCCCAGAAGTGATCCCGTGACAATAAGTCCACTAAATCACTTATTAATATCTTACTAAATAAGGGATATCTTGATAACTAATACACATATAATATAATCTTATATTATAAAATCATATTATCATATAGTTGTATAATAGTATCTCTTATCAAATTGATTTATAATGGAATAAAATGAAATGAAACTAGATAGAAATATACAGGAAATATCGCTAAATTGATTGGTTGTACTTTCTTTTTATTATCTAAAATGATTCTATAAGATACGATTTAAATCGATCTTATTTATAAGCATAGAATATACTGGAATTTCATTATAAACTATATAAACCTAGAATATTCTTTAAAGAAAATCTAGGAAAAAGCAAGCAATTCATCTCAACTCAGCCTAGCTCTTCTAAATTGACTTCAATTCAACTCTTATTCTATATATTCGATTTATCCCTCAAGCTTAAACTGACTAGATCTTCCACTATCATTATAATAATACTATTCCTTATTATTATAAAAGCTAACCTCCAAGATATACAAACAGTCTAATATAATTTGCAAATATATTGTATCTTTGAATTCCAACTATATTATGTCTGAACAATATATCTGAAATTCAATAACTATCATCTACATTCTGAAATCTTAGATGTTATTCGAATATATTCAATTAACACTCTTTCAAGTACTAGATAGCTTGAAATCTAGAACCTCGTGATTATGCAAGCAGTCTGACGTAATTTGTAAACACATCATATCTTTGAAATCAACCATGTTCTAGCTCAGGGTCACTACCGGTCGACCCAGCGAGCCCAGCAATAAGGTCGACAAGGGACGATATCGAGTTCCCAATAAATATGAGAAATCGAAAGTATGAATGGATCCCTTGTCTGCAGCAACCAGCCAATCACAAAGAGGAATCAAGCTTGTAGTGGGGTGAGATGGGATATTCTAGAAGGAAGCTAGTGGTGGGGTGGAGCGATGAATCAATTGATGTGTCTCCGACTACGGGTGCGATATCAGATTACAGGTACCTCCTACCTGGATAGGTAGGGGGTTGCGGGAGAAGTATTTATATATTGAAGAGAGACAATCTTGTTGCGACCTTCCTCTTTCTATTCTCATCTTCTACAATACCATCTTACCTTTGCATTCAAGCAATCATATACTCACACACACAACCCCTCAATATACAAATACACATATCTCAACATGTCTGAAGCAACCTTGAAGCTCGGTGACTCCCTCCCAGAGGGCGTCAAGTTTGGCTGGATCCCACCTGCCCCCGAAAACGCAGATATCAAAGCATGCGGAATGCCAATTATCTACAATGCATCCAAGGGTACGCACATGGATGAATTTCTCCCACGCCTTTCCGTTCATCCTCACTAACCATGCATAGAATGGGCCAACAAGAAAGTCGTCATCTTCTCCCTCCCCGGTGCATTCACCCCTACCTGCAGCGCATCGCATTTACCAGGCTACATTGCCAATCTACCTGCTCTCCGCGAGAAGGGCGTCGATGTCGTTGCTACCATTGCTTACAATGATCCTTTCGTTATGAGCGCATGGGGAAAGGCAAATGGAATTCACAATGAGGATATTGTATGTCAACTCCCACCTTCCTGTCTTGATCCTTCAAGAACCTTGCTAATCTTTCTCCCTCCAGCTCTTCCTCTCCGACAACCAATGTGCGTTCTCCAAGCTCCTCGGCTGGACCGATGGCGAACGTACCGGTCGCTACGCTCTCATCATTGACAACGGAAAGATTGTATATGCAGAGAAGGAGCCCGGAAAGGGCGAGGTTACTGTTTCCGGCGCCGAGGCTGTTTTGAGCAAGTTGTAGATGTTTGAAGGGATGGAGGAATTAATAAAATACTAATACACATACACATATATGATTGAGAGCGAGATTTGAGCATGAGTTATAGATTAGATGGTTAGACTGGCTATATAGAAATGGATAGAGAAGAATACCATATAGATCTCTACTCTGAAGTATATGAGTGTTGCTTAGTGATTATTCTAATGATGCTTTCCTATCTCTCAATCCAATCACATGCGTGCGTAATTTGGACTGATACAAATACCTCGAAGTTACTGAACGGTTAAGTTCAACAGTTTCTAGCCTCCGAATATAGAGCACAAGCCATCGCTGACTACCCTTTCGAGCAGTCTCCGATAGTGAGCCCCCAGCATGCGATATCGGTATGTACATGCATGCATGCTGTAATGAGCAAAATATATGAATATCAGATTGAAAGTTTCTTATGTATGTGTCATATGAAGTGGATTTTCGGAACGGAAAGGGGATTTAAGAATGACGCGTCGGCCTAGAGTCTCAAGTGAATACCTACCTCTACGTGTAATCCCTTGGTATGGGATGTGATATGTGAGATGCTGCAAAAGAACAGTGGAGATGCACAATGGCTTGGTATTCCGAGCGCTAGGAAACACATGAAGGAGATCTTGCAAAATAGGAGAATGAGTTATTTTTTAAGACTCATTTTGGGGAAGGTGCAGATTTGGATAGAATAGGGATATACTTATATCACACTCGTTCAATCCCATTCCATGTACTACGAATAGCAACTCCTCACATATCACAAATATTGCTTTCTTCTCAAGACATCTCAAAATCATGAGTTCATAACGTGATGCTTGTCATCGCATCTCCTTTCGAAGCTTTATCTTCATCTTCTCTTCGTGGGATATGTACAACGACCCCTTGCCTTCACTTTCTATAGCGATTTGAAGACTTCCATTTTATGACTCTGGTTTTGACAGATCTGTACCCGTAACTTCATTCGTAACCTCTTGTCTATTGCTGGACTAATCCTGTAACCTTGTCCTCGATTTCTTTATCCGATAGTCCTGTATGGGGTTGTATTAGCATTTGTCTTATGTTCAAGCATTGTAATCTCTCTATTCCACATTCTCCCTCGTTTTCTTCCGATTCTCAGGTCCTGGGCTCCCATCTGCATCTCCGACTCATTGCCATCCCCTCTTCGTTTCGCTCGCCCCGCCCGCTGCAATTCCCCTCATACCCATCTTCGTATCTTTCCCCTCCTTTCCACATCCTCACTCCAGTCAAATCACCCTATCGTCCCACCTCCTATCTAGCCCTTTCCAATGTTTCCCCCAAACCGAAAATCCCTCCAAAGCCCATACCCATAAACGATAAACCATACACTGTAAACCACACAACACAAAAACCGAAAACAACCTACCAGCCAAATCCTCACTGACCTCCCTTCCAAACTCATATCTTGCGTAAACCTTTGGTTGCGTACCAGCTGCCTCTCTCAACATTATTGGTGTATTTGGGTTGTGCTTTTTCATCGTTGGGTATGTTCTTGCGAGGAATGATCTAGAGCGGGGGTTATCAGATCTAGCTTTACTGCAGGAAACCTAGCAGACAGTCTAGGGGGACCGGGGGGAAAGAAAATCTGCGCGGTGAAGATACGGGCAGAGTATGAGAATATGAGAGGAAATCATACCTAGTAGCATCACTTTGAGCGCCGGTCTGACAAAATAAAAATCTGACTTCCTTCAAGGTCTGCGAGAATGCATATTTGGCCGACATATTGGTAGATATCTTTTCTTTGCTTTCTGAACAATTTCTTGTCTATAATCTCTTTTCTTCGTCCGCGCAATACAGTTTCGAATTGTGGAAACTCAATGGTTCGTCGCAATTACAAGCTCAAGGTGAAGCTATCCAGATATTGATATTGCGTTATGAGTCCACAATGGTTACCGTAAATATGTACTTCTTACCATGATTTCCAAGGTTTCCATTGGATTCAGCCACAACCCTTTATGAACAGACATAATTTCACTAGCCACCCGTGCCACCCTCCGGACGGACTCCGACATCACCGGGCAAGGCACAGAAAGTGTTCAACAAAGTTTGACGAGCCAGAGAGCTGGATATTCGGATTTGGTTGATTTAATAAGTGAAGATTGGATTTAAATCAAATTAAAAGAAGTAATTGTAAGTGATTATTCTCTGGCATTTATTCTGTTTTCTATGCCAATTTTAGTATATGCAAACAAGAAGGGGGAAAAGTGAAGCTTGCTTTGAGAATACATAGAACGGACAAATGATATATAACGAATACTAAACTCCGGCATAGCAACAGTTATTTCTATCCGTCTACGATACTTCAAGAACATAATCCCCCAATCCATTCCATCAACAACCTCACACATAACCATCATGTCCCCTTCAACCCTCACCCGCGCTCTGCGCTTCAACCCAACCTCTATCAACAAATTCGTTTCCTCAACTTCCTCCTCCAGCAGCGCCGCATCTCGTTTCTTCACCTCCAACTCCTCGTCTGCGCGCCAATACTCCACATTCAGAAATGCATTTGCACGAACTCGTTTTGCGGGAAAGCAAACGAAGAGATTTCAAAGTACAGAGGCTGCTGCTGCCACTGCAAACTGCGCAGTTAGTTGGTTCAAGAGAATGTGGGATAGTCCGATTGGTTTGAAGACTGTGCATTTCTGGTAGGGTTTGGGTTGTTTCTTTGCTTTATGAATTGGAATGTATTTGAGCTGGTCGGTGGGAAATGGTACGTGGGGAAGAATATCCAGGAGGAGGAGAGGGCATATGTTTAATGGGGGGAATTTCACGTAGAGGGGAGACGATAGCATTTGGAAATACTGGGAATTGCATAATGCACAGCACATTGCCAGAGAAACGAACAAAAGCTAACAATCTTTGATATAGGCTCCTGTCATGAAGGTATAACAAATTCCTTATCACTCCTCAATTATTTATCTATCAAATATGAGCTACTTCCAAGCTCCCAAAGACTCTCCTCGCACATAACCCACTTCCTCGCCCCAAGTCACCCTTTCAAAGCAGTTGATCAATAACTAATGTCTCAATCAGTGGGCACTCGTCTTAGCCGGTATCTCTGATCTTGCTCGTCCCGCCGAGAAGCTCTCTCTCACCCAGAATGCTGCCCTCACTGCCACTGGTATCATCTGGACTCGATGGTGTTTAATCATCAAGCCAAGAAACATTCTGTATGTTCACTTTTTCCAGTCCTCCTTCAAATCCAATATCATTCCATTATTGCACACAGAACTAACAAACCCAAAGCCTCGCAAACCGTCAACTTCTTCCTCGGCATGGTCGGTGTCGTCCAAGTCACCCGTATCCTCCTCCATCAACGCAGCGAAAAGAACAAATCCCTCACCGACAAAGCAGCAGAGGTTGGCCGCGAAGTTAAGGGAAAGGTCGAGGATGTTGTTAAATCATAAATATATATCCCACATGAAAAACATGATATGGGAGAATAGCTCTTTCCCCATGGATAGCCAAGGGAACTCCTCATAGAAAACCGCAAACAAGAACATACTCAAGTTCCAAAAAGAGAAAACTTGCGAACTTTCTTCCTTTTCTACTTTTCGTTCGTTCTGGCGAATAGGTAGATAAAGAAAACTTGAATTGAACAAAACGTAGTACAGAGAATTTCCTTGGTGCGAGGCTTCTTTTCTATTTGCCTTTTTTTTTCTTTTCTTCTTCTTGCAATGCGATGCCATACAATGCGAAATCTACATTCTGAGGTATATGAAAGGGGGTAAAGTAAATTTCGATGAATTAGTTAAAAATTCATTATAGATAGCTTTAGCGTGGATGAGTGTGAAGGATGGAAGGGAAGAGGTGGAAATGTACACTACTATACCTAAGTTTCACCAATTCGAAAATTGTTTCTTTCTTTCCTTGTCACTTTGTGGTTGTGTTCTTGATTCTTTCTGCTATGTGGAACTGGTATAATAGGGAGGGGGGTGTGATTTGGCGAGAAAAGTCGCTTGTCTATTTCACCTCATCTCAGCTCCATATCACCTTTCGTCTAGCGAAGGATTTATGACAAGGCTTCTGCAATGATTTCGTGATTATATGATTATGTAATTTTTATTTGATTTATTCGATTTCTTATCATGGTACTGTACATCTGTACACACATTTGACCTCCACTCCAATCTATTTTCCTCTTCTCCCTCCCCCACTGCACCAAATACACTTCCTTCACCTGCCCCTCCACTACACGTCCATATCCCACACAAAGCCAGCAAAATACACATACACATCCATCCAGCTACTACTCTAGTCAGATTCATGCATCATATCGCCCTAATCCATCAACCCATTCCATTCCAAATATATCCAACGCCCAAAAATTCCCATCTTTCTAATCATCTCCAGATCCATCCAAATATGCTCCGAATGCCATGCCAAAATCCTGATATCAATAATCCACTCTTTCGTTTCCTCATCCATGTTGTCATCCTCATCCATTCTCATGTTTCTTTCTCTCTTCTGAGAATCAGCCAGTCCTGTCATCCTCTCCATATTTACAATGCACACTTACATCCTCCAACCAAATAGAAAGACGAAATATTTCCGTCTACATAACAGAACATTCCTCATTGTTTTTCTGATTAGCCCCTTTAGATCTCGAGATCCTTTCTCTGCCCTTGTTACTCTGCTTTCCACCATTTCGTTTAAGTTCTTCAAGCTTTTCACGAGCCTTAGGGAAATTTTGCGCTACATCATTTATCAGCCATAAACTCTCAAGAATTATCCTAGAGAAAGTAAAAGAAGGACAAGGAGCTGCGATGAAACAGAAAAGAAAAGAAAACCTACCGGCAGCTCTCCAATACCACCTCTTAGCATCTTCCAAACTCTTTGGCGTACCAATACCCTCCTCACAATAATAACCCATAGCATATTCAGCCTTAGCTAACTTTGCCATTGCTGCCTTTCTCGCCCACAGATAGGCCTCTGTATCACTTTGTTGCAAGATGTTTTCGTGGCCCGTCAAGTACCAACCACTAAGTGCCAATTCACTTTGATGTTCCTCCTGGACCGCAGCTTTAGAATACCATAAAATAGACTGCCTAGCATCAATTGGGCAATTGAATTGACCATACTCGAAAGCTTGGCCCAGGCGAAATTGTGAGAATTTATAACCGAGATTAGCCGCTTGTTGGAAAAGCTGGAAGGCATATGCTTCATCGCGAACGAGAGATGTATTTTGACCTTGTGGTGCTTCGTATAGGAGACCTAATTCGTGTAAAGCGTGGGGATTTTCAGGATCTGCGCGTTCAGCAGCTCGTTTAAGCCAAACAACAGCTTCGCCAGGGTTGATTGGTTGACCCAGAAGTCCTTTCAGTTGAATCATACCCATTTTATACATGGCAGGTGTGTCTCCAAGAGTGGCAGCGCGTCTGTACCATTGAATAGCTTTGAGGGGATCTTTACGAGTACCACCTCCCTCCTCGTTACCAAGTTCACAACAAACTGCAGTTCTGTATGCAGCTTGTGGATGATTGAGCTTTGCGGCAGATTGGTAGAGGGTAAATGCTTCCTTCTCGTTGACTTCGAGCCCCAACGCACCACGACCGTAACAATCTGCAAAATAGAACATTGCATCTGGATGTTGAGCTTCTCTCAATTTCTTAAGGACTTTAGTAGCTTCAAATACATACTTTTCTCTTGCTTTGTTGCGTGCTCGTTGATCAGCAAGAGGCGCAACTAAAACATCCGAAGCTTCGACCAATTTCTTCACGAAAAGTAGAGGAGTCTCGTGATCGTTTGGATTACCATTCTTATACTTCAGTCTCAGACGATCTAGCTCGGCCTGAGTTACTGGTTGTGCGGGAGCTTTTGTTGGAGTAGGGCCTGCAGGGGAGGAACCATTGGATACCGGTATCGGAGTATTTGATTGAGGTGGAGGATTAAAGCCCCCATAATTGCGCATGGGTGGCGGTTTAATATTTTGTTGTTGTTGAGCGAAAGAATTAGGTATTAGACCAGCTCGGACAGGAGGAGCATGAGGAGGTAAACCACCTTCAGGGATGCCTTGCTTTTGTAGACTATTTTGACGACCACCCTGAAAGCCTCCATTTTGTGGACCAGGGTAACCGCCATTCTGGGGCGAAGGGCCATTCGGATACCCTCCAAATTCAGATTGTGGCATTCCACGACCAGCTCCGGGGGCTGCAGACATACTTCTTGGCGGTGGTTGAAACTTTGGTGCTTGAGGAGGATATGGGTCGTACACTTGATCTTGTGGCATGCCTTGATACTGGTTATATTGGGTATCTTGTTGTCCCCAGCCATCTTGATAACCCTGCTGTGGCATGCTAGGAATTGGTGGCGCATCCCCTGCCATTTCAAAAATTGCCGTTTGAGCTTGGGCTTGAGCTCTGAAATCCGGTTGAGATTTTACAGGTTTGACTTGACGTAGGTTGCCATTCCTTTCCATTGGATCAAATCCAGGCCCAAGTCCACCTGTTCCAGGTTGAATATGGGCTTCAATCGAGGTACCTCTTCTATGTAGAATTCTCTGTGGGGCCGCATCAAAATCTGGCATTTCCGCAGTATGATTATGTATGGGAGGTGGAGGTGGAGCTTCATAATATGCATCATAAAACTGACCAAGACTTTCATCCGGATTGTGGTCAGCATAAGGATTACCTTGATAACTATCCTGCTGGTATTGCTGTTGAGGTGGGGGTGGAGGTGGTTGAACAGATTGTTGGCTTGGGTATGTTCTGTGTGGTGGTGGCCTTGATCCGGTAGCTGTAGCAGGTCTAACAGGCATACTACGTCCAATAGGCCCATTATATGGTGCACTCATCCCTGGAGCTTCAATTGAAGAAGTTGGAGGACCATTTCCCATGGGTCCAGGATCATCTGGCAAAGTCATGCTTCGTTGTGGAGGACTAAAATTTTCTCGATCATCTCGAACTGGTGACATGGGATTTCCATATTGATCATAACCACGATCTCCATAACCATTCTGTCTAGGTGCACCGCCATATCCTTGTCCTGGAGATGGACCACCTCTCTCTGGGAAATCTTGTCTGGGTGGACCTTGAGTCATACTCCTTGGTGGTAGACCTCTTCGTTGATCTGGTATCCCTTGAGGTGGATATCCTCCTCTTGGTGCACTCCCTTGACTGTCCATTGAAGGTCGGCCATAATCATCAGTAGACATACCCCTCTTCGGTCCAAAGTTATCATGACTTCCTCTACTTCCAGCAGTTCCGGGCCTTTTTGGTGGGGGACTCGAAATATCTATTGCACCCAATCCTTTGGTAATTTCCTGTTCTGTGGACATTGCTGTTTTCTTCTTTGCTCCTGGAAATGAAGGAAAAGGACTATCAAAAGATGATGCTCCAGCTTCTGGAGATCTAGGAGGTGTCACTAAAGGTTTCCGAGGTCGTTGTTCTAAAAATTAAGTCAACATAAACATTCACTTCATACGACTTTATTCCACTCACGTCCTGGTGCAGGTCTCATACGGTCATCCATTGGTCTACCATTTCCATTCACAGGACCATTATTTGGAGGATACCCACCTCCTTGTGGTCCTCCATGCCCAACACGATTTGGAGGAGGTCTTTGCATTGGTCCACCTCTACCATTGGGAGCAGGTCCACCTCCTCTGGGTGGCATCCCACCTCTGCCATTCGCAAATTGTTCTTGTTGTGGAGGATAATTTTGATTTGGTGGATAACCTCTACCTTCTCCATTAGAGTTTGGCGGATACCCCCTTCCGCGTCCCTGCGCATTTGGAGCATAACCACCTCTCCCCCCTCCGCTCACATTTCCATAACCACCCCCATTCATATTTCCTCTGCCTCCGCCATTCATGTCCTGATACCCAGCATTGTAATCTTGTCCATATCCATTATCGTAATTCTCATATCCATAACCCCCTTGACCATAGTCATCATATTGTTGTTGTGGATATTGTTGTGCGGGAGCTTGTTGATATCCTTGTGCTGGACCTGGTCTTTGGGAAGCTCGTCCATTATATGGCCTCTGTGACTGTTGCTGGTATCCCTGATCATATGTCATGATTTCCTCTTCTTGTCTCTCCTTCTTATTCGATCCAACCTCGATTGCCCTTGCCCTCGTGTTCTTTGGCGCAAAATCTTAACCAGCTGTCATAACACTACAACGATCAATCCATGGAAACCAATCCCTTGAAAAATCTATATTTTCGTAACCAGAAATTTAAATAAGCTCGAAAACTCGGTCTGCAATCAAAAAATTGAGACTGTCGCTGTTGGAAAGGGTTGATCAATCAATCTTTCGGGAATTGGTTCACTTCGTTCCAGGTAGGAAATGTTGTTATAACCCCACAACGCAACTCAAGTTTGAGGATTGTCTCGGTATTTGTTCGCACGAAAAAGAGTACTTGTGAATGTAAAGGGTGATAGAAGAGAAGACTTGAGTGAGGGTCTCTGTCGATTATGATCTTTCTGTGTTGAAAAATACAAAAAGAATGCGTAATGTTATTAGTTAGTTGTGAATTTTGAAGAGGGTTTTCAATGTTCAAGACGGCTGGTCGGCTTGGGTGGTTGTCTCAGAGAATGCGGAGTGGGGGCGAGGCAGGGCAGGGTAGGAGGGAGGGCAGGGGCGCTAACAAGGTGGATGGGGATGGGATCAATCAATCAATACGCAGTATACGAGATGAGATGTGTGTGATGTTTGGTTGTGGGATGTTATCTCGGTCAGATATTTCGATTTGCTGGCGACAATTCTGATTCTTCTCTTGTTTGTCGTCTGTTGCTGCGCCTGTCTGTCGCGAAATGGAACCACAACAACACGACTTAAGAAGCTTCTTGAATGTTGTTGGTTGTGGTTGGTTCTTGTTGAAATATATGGAGTCTATTTTCAGTCACTAACTTTGAAGATTCCGATATTCCGACTTCTTGGACTCTTGGCTGCTGGCTATCAAAGTTATGTCGTTGTGTTGTTGGTGCAGGAGAAGAAAGTTACTCGGTTCCTCTGTTGTTGACAATGTTATGTTCATGCGATAGTCAAGTTCGTCTCAGGTGCAAAGAGGGAAAAGCCATTATTCGGATAGTTCCTTGGTAATATATCTGATAGTAGGTATCATCAGTCACCTAGTCGCATACACCGCACATCACATAGCATTATTGAATGGGATATTTAATCTAATCATCGTTCTATTATTCATATGCATGCAACTTCAACCCTTTGAACAATTTCTCGCGCGTTACACATATGACAAGGGGGTTTAACTTTCCCATCATCACTCACCAGCCGCCATAACTGGAGTCAGGTCCGAGTGAAGAATGATTGGTTGTCGCATTATAACCAGCATGTTGATAGTTACTCCACGAGATTCATAAGATCCACTGTATCAGAGAAGATATGAGAAACATGGCGTTCAGAGACCAAGTTTACATAAGATGCAAAAGATCTTGGATCTTGTGATCTTATTGAGTTCAGCTGAGATCAAGGGGCTTGTGTCTTCGAATCTTCGTCATCAATCATCAATTCAAGCTGGATGAATGAAATTGATAAAGAGGGCGAGGAGGTTGATGTGCTTGAACTGATCTGGGCTTTGAATAGAGAGTCATTCTGTAACGGCATTACGACGTGCATAATTAGATGTCTTGGCCATCCGAAGTTGATGAATGCAGAGAGATAGATATCAATGCGTGGAATGTATCAGGTATTTATGGCATTTCCGAGGTAGATACTTGTGTGCGTACTATCTTGACTGCCGGCAGTTGCTGTATGAAAATCATAAAATATAAGAAGTAGGTCTGGATGTGTATCTCCAGCTATTCCTGATCATTCTACCCGAGTATTGATTACCCGTGGACTACCTAGGAAGAGTATTGAGTGAGAGAGCATCATCAGCACAACCTAAAATCTCATTCAGTAAGCACCCTCAATGCAATGTTCTCTTCAATATAGCCTCATATCCAGGAATGGTTCAGCCATGCTCTTCTCATTTCCGTCCCATCCCAGTTTCCCCATAACCCAATCACATCAACTAAAAACTGATGAAATCACTCTTCTCCAATTTGTCTCTCCTTACGCCACCACAGCCACAATCTCCGTTAAAAAGCACAGCCACAACAAGCTCTGATCCCAGCTTTGAACCGAAAATCATCATGTCATTGATCAAATTATCAACTTTTGACTACATCGCCGAAAACAAATCAGATATTACAATCGCCGACCTAATTTTTTGATTTTTATACCTAAGTTACAAAAATATACTGAATTAATAAAAAGCAATTATGCCACCAAAACCCACCAACTGGCGCATGTATGGCAAGATGGCGGTTGCGTATGTTTCCCTTCCTATCCCTTCCTCTTTCTCACTCTCGATTTCTTCCCACATCTTTCCTGTCCCCCTTTCCAAAAACAAGAACAAAGTGCTGACTCCTCTGTTATTAGCGGCTTAACGTGTTGTGTCGGCGGTCCAGCTCTGATCTACTACGTTTCTCCAACAGAAGAAGAACTCTTCCTGAAATACAATCCAGAATTACAGAAGCGCAGCTTGGAGAATCGAGTAGGGAAACAAGAGGATTTCGATAACTTCGTGGCAAGATTGAAGGAGTATAGTAAGACTGATAGACCAAGTAAGTTTATTTCTTGGGTTATTTGTTTTAAGAAGGGAAAGCTGGGGAAAGATGGGACTTGGGATGAAGAGGATTTCCAGAGATATCAAAGAAAAATTCTATAAGGAGAGACGCATGAGGGCTTCTACGAATTGCAATTATACTTGACAATCAAAAGAAACATACTAATCTCCATCCTCAGTTTGGGTCGAAGCCGAAGAAGCCGCACGCAAAAAGCGTAGTGGAAAGATAGAAGAACAAGCCAAATTGATGCAAGAGATGCAAGAGAGGAAAGAAGAAATTAAGAAGAGTGGAACAAAATTGATGCCCGGTGGAAGTCTTTAATTGCAATTAAAATGGCAAAGGAATGAAATTTGTACAACTATGGATGGCGTTTGGTTGCATATTGTCTTTGACGATGGAAGGTTCAAGTTTGGCGCAGAAATGGGGAATGAAAATCTCAATGGGTGGGTTTTTGAAGCTGCACAGCTGTATAGCTGCTATGTATGGTATGATATGATATGATATTGATATTGCGTTTATTTGGAAGGTCGAGGTCTTCAAATACATCTTGATCTAAGACATCTCAATGCTGCGTATTTTCGGATCCTAAGGATTCTTTAATTTCAAGCATTATATGAAATGATTATATGAAGTATTGGGAGAAATCGAGAAACCTTTACGTGCTGCATTTCCGTCATTGCTACCAATAGATCTCCAAAATGATAATGAATATCACGCATCATACAGCTCGATTCCTCCTCCCTCTCGTCTGATACTGATTAGCAAATCTCTCCAATTCCCATATTCCTCCCCTCTACACAAGGTCAAAATTCGATACAATTGGGGAATCTCATAGATATCGCATGTGATTTCGACAAATAAACCCTCTCGAATTTATTTACATAATCGTATAGCATAGCATACTAGTGAAATACCTTTAATTGTTGCAGAAGAGAAGATAGAATATTCATTTCACAACAATATACCGTACTCATTATCGATATATTCAAAACTAGCAAACAAAGACATACCCTCACCGGTAACCAAACTACCCCGCCCCACCCGATACAACACAACCCCTCTCTGGAAAATTCTTTCACCCCACCATAAAATTTCTTTATATGCGCGTAACTCACGGATTTCTTCAACAAATACCATTCATTTATCAGATGAATCAGGCCTGCTGGCCCAATGGCAAGGCGCTTGACTACGAATCAAGAGATTGCAGGTTCGATCCCTGCGTAGGTCAAATTGTTTTTGCTGTTTTTTTGAGTTGCTGTGTGTGATCTGTGGATTTTGTTTTGTTTTGTTTTGGGGGGAGATGGGAGATTGGAGATGGGAGATTGGAGATGGGAAATAAGAGATGGATAGGAGTGGGAGTAGTGATTGTTTGGGGGGGTTGGAAGGAGGGGAGTGAGAGGATTGGGGATTGGGGATTGGTGGGTGGGGTAGGATATTGTGGTTTGAAAGGAGGGGGGGAGGGGGTTGATTAGCGATTGAGAAATTGATTGATTGATGATTGATAGAGGGGTATGTAGGAGTAGTATACTTTTTAAATATACTACGTATATATAATATGTATCGATAGCTAAAATTGAGTAAATTGAATTATAGATTCTAAAGTACTATTCTATCTCTTATAGATTATATTATATGGAAGTTCTAGGGTTTGATATGAAAATGAGAGTATGATTTGATTATATACTCGAGTATATCAAGATTTGCTTATATAATAGGGAAGTCTATTATGTATAGTAAGAGTATAATGTTTATCGAATAGTTATCTACTTATTATAGATGTATATAGAAAGAAGAGAATAGATCTTGATTAGAGTATAGAAAGCTGTTCTTTCTTAAGAGATGAGATACTAGTATATATCTTGATAACCGATATCTGAATTAATTTCCCGCGAAGATTCAAGACTTAGAGTAGGTGAGAAATATCTAGTGATTAATTTACTCACTGACTCGGAGATGAGAATAGACAAGGAGAGTAAGAGGAAAGCCTTTCTATATATTCATTTGAAATCAAATCTGGAATGTAGATTCAGAGGAGTGTATATATGTATTCATCCAGATTCTACATCTACTCTTGATTTTTCGCTTAGATTCCTCCTTTTCGTCTTTTAAGTCTCTTGTAGGATTTTTCTTCTCTTTTAATATTATTTCGTATTTTACGTCTTTCCTTCTATTTACTTTTTTGTTTTATTATTCTTATTTCTGCTTTTCCGATCCTTGATAATTCTACTCGTATCCTCGCTTCTTTTTGTTTTTTCTTTGCCTCCTTTTCTCTTTCTCAAACGGTATGTTTTCTCTTGGATGTATTATGTTCTTTTGTACTTCTTCTAAAATCTCCCTCACTCGCTCATCACCTCTCTCTTCAATTATTTTCAACTCCAACTGAATGTTTAATACTAACACATCCTCTACATCCCATCTCATCATTCTCATTCTCATCATCACTATCTTTGAGAATCCGCAAGATAGAACAAATTCTTTGGTTTTATTCTATCATATAATTATTATCTCTTCCTCTTCCTCTTCCTCTTCCTCTTCCATCCAATAATTCATTCTATAACCCTTTAAACCAGACACATAATGTGAATCATGAGATAACCTCCTGAGCATCTAGTCTACTCGACTAGATGCTGAACACATATAACATCATCATATTCTTTAGTTAGTATGATATTCATCCTATTATAAAGAGGAAAGACTCATGGCATATCTGAGATATTAGAACTGCCATCCGGGATTCTCTCCTTACAATTAAAATGAAGTATTGAGTAAACCGTCGACAGAGAATCCTGTAAGAAATTCACAAACACACACACATATATGTAAATCCGCTCATCCCTTAGAGACCATACCAAGAAACTCCTAAATATCTCTTCTTTCCTCATATCCTCTCCAATATGAAAGATACCAACTCCCAACTCCTAGTCCTCCACGAATTGGACCCTATCTCCTATCCCCTCCTACCCGCCCATTTATCATCTCTCTCCTTTCCCCTATCCCCTCTCTCAATCCCTCCCACCCACAAACTCAACATCATCCCCAAAAAGAAAAACTCAACTTATCACATACATACAAATAACCGTATCATCCTATAACAATATCTCCAACCATCCACCCTCCAGCCTCCCTTTCTATACCCCTATTCAACTCATAAAATATATCCCAGTCTCGAGAATGACGAGTCGATCTGTGAGAGACATTCTGGATCAAGCTTGAAGATTCAGGATAATCCATTTTTGATTCATTTTTTCCGATTTTCGGATGTGCGTATGGATTTGGAGGGATGTTTGAACTTCATTGTACGCATAATTAATGCATTGTTAAAAATATCTACCTACCTACCTACCTACCTACCCCAAAATCATCATCCAAGCATCGCACATCAAGAGATGTTAATCTCCACTCCTTTCCTCTCATCTCACCTCATTACATATCATCTATACACACATATAGTACATCCTCGTAAATCCATACCAAACATCTTTACCTACCCACCCAACAGCAAGACCAAGTTCAAGACCGAGAAAATCAATCATCTTACTCACTCCATGGATCTCTTATTCGCTGTTCTTCGATGTAAATTTGTAATCCCCCCCCAAAGCACAGCAGCCACACGAACAGATTCGTCAACACTCGTAGACTCAGAGTCTCAGACCCACCAAATTTCTCCCAAGTCACCTCGATCTGAAACCTTCACCCCCCTTCACTCATCGCAATCCCCCAAAAGCGAGCATTCACGCAGCTCTCACGTCATACCTTCTTTCCCAATCTCCCATTTCCAATTTCCGTCCCCCTCTCCCAACACCAAAAAACTACATCCTCTCACCACCATAATACCAATCCCCAATTCATCCTCACGCGAACCAACCCCAGCATTCTCACATCTAATATCCCACATCCCACATCCAAACCCTCAAACATCATCATAATCATCATCATCATCATCCGGACCGAAAACCCAACAACAAAATAAAAATCCATTTGTTGCACATCTCACCCCTCGCACCAAGCTCAAACAAGTAATTTACGAAGCCCGTCCCGTCTCCGCATCCCGACTTTCAAGTTTCCAAGCACTCGGATGTTCATGCATATCCCGCAGCCAAGTCCGGATATCTGACAATTGTTGGGATGCATGGTCCCCGAGATGGTGCCCGCTGACCGGGTAGCGGGCTGCGGGCTGTGGATTGGTGTTTACTTGCCGGTTGGGTTGTGTAGTGAGTTCTTTGATCAGTCAATGGAGTCGAGAATTGTTGGATGGTTAGAAACTGGGATAAGGTTGTTATTCGTGGGCTAAGAATGGGTTAGTGAAGTCAATATCGCCGATTTGATTTGGATGTTAGGGTTGATAGTTACCTAGGTATTTACTTATCTTCAAGACTGTTGAGATGAATCTCAAATGTTAATAGATCTATAAACTTCACCAGTTCTCAACTCAATATTAGTCATTGATCAGGAAGAATCATCCAGATCCAACATATACCGAGATGCTGAGGATAGGTAGGTACTCTCTATTCGAAACATCAAACTTTTGATCCCGATATTTCTGTACCTATCTAGGTATCGTTGAACGAGAAGCAAGATTATGAAAGCATGAGATGAGATGATGAGAATACGATCAAGCTTCATCTTTCCCAGCCAGATTATTGCAAATGAGATATAACTCTCATACGAAGAAGTAAGTATAATTCATTCCCACACCACTACTTCTCATACCTCTAGCCTCTTAAATCTATCTATTCATCTAAAGTCCAGTTCTCAAAAAGAGAGATAGATCAATAGATGTAATGAATTCTACTAAGAAATCAATGAGATAACCATCCTGTCATTTTCCTATCCCAAACTCACTTATTTCTACGTCCTTGATACATAAAAAGGACTTTCAGCCAATATGACATTGAGAACTTGAAACAACTTCAAATTCTTATTAATGAGTATATTTCATCTCTCCGGACTAAACCCTCAGGATCTAAAGTTGATGAATCGAAGAGATAGAGATGTGGTTTAAATCGAGAAAATACAAAACACGCATGAACAATGATGAACTAAATACTCAACACTAATGTTTATGAACTGGTAGATGTATCAAAATGAAATTATATAAAAAGCCCGTATAACTCGAAAATCACTTGAAGAAAGGATCATGTTATCACGAAAAGAATAAGCAGAAGTATCTTGATGTATAGAATGTTTAAACCCTCCAGCTAGGATAGGAGTATTGATTCATAGAACTTATAATTATGCGTAGTGCAACCTGAACTGATTTGAATGTATTTGAGATACTGCGTGCGTTTATTCAGTAAACTATACGATACACACTCAAGTATTCATTTCCTCGTCTCTAGACAAGTTGAATCTTCGAAACTTTTTGATTCATATCGCGAAAGTCATAGGCAAATATGATCTGATCAATCTTCACCAGTTATTGGCAGCCAAATATATCCTGATATGAGAATACAAATTCTCACCAATCCCATCATCATCCATCATCCATCATACACACCAAATTCAATAAATCCTATTCATGATGATACATACCACATATACATCCAGCATAGCATAGTATCATTCAAGAAACCAAGAATGAACCTCCTCATATTTTCTCTTTACCCCTTAAAAAGTCTGAAAAGTCGAAACTTAAACTCAAACTTGAGCTAATGAAGGATTCAAATCGCTGTTAACTCAAATACTTAACTAAACCATTACTTGTAACCACTTCTTTTCTTTTCTTTCCGATTATTTTTTGAACTGGTTCGACTTCAAATCAATAGAAATCCTATCCATGTGAGGTATACGTGAGAATCGTATATTGTAGAAGTAACCTTGTACGATGAGGTAGGTAGGTAGGTAAGCTTCGAATATAAGATCTTGTCTGAGTAGGTGGGTAGGTAGGATTACAAGATAGAAATGCATTACAGCTTTTAAATCGGAGTTCTTCCGGATTGTCGGGGTTTCTGTTTACTTGCTTGCGAGGAAGAAGGAAGAGATGATTATCAAGTCTAGAATCGATAATTTGAATCGATTAAAGAAGTTAATCCCTCTACTCTACCGAGTCTACCAGTATATTCCGACACATGAAAACGTTCATCCCAATTAATATTCTAATGTATGCCCACCCGTGGCCCATAAATCCAAACCCTGTTCATCGTCCCTGGAATATGCATGACGATAAGGTAGGAAAAGCCTATCCGGGTCCAACACATCATGACACGAGGCGATGTGCTGGGATGATTGGATTGATGGAGATGTGGTAGGAAAAGATGAGATTGGATTGTGAAGATTGGTCTGGATGAATGTTTGAGTGTGAGGTATACCTAGTAGATGATAACAAGTTCATCAATAGAAATGAACCATGAAGTTATCCTACCCCGAGTTTAGATCAGTTTGAAGTTCTAGATATGTTGTATGTTGTATACGATACCGGTATTGTATACTCATTAACATAATCATGATTCTTCATCCTATCTAACAGATCCACTAGATCTACCCGAAGATCATACATAGCCTTACAACCAATTTTCTCTCTCTCCCAGATTCCAAGGATTAAAAGATTTCAAGGTTAATGCAAGAGGAAAAAAGAAGTGGGACAAGATATTTGGTTCCTGCTTTGTTGGCAGTGAAGCTTGGAAGTAGAGTCTAGGTAGGGAGGTAGGGAGGTAATCAATGCATTCCAGACTTCTTGCTTTATGGTCATTGCATTTGATACAGTGAGATTATGTATGTTGATTGATTCATTGGCATTTGGTTGTCTGATCTTGTGTTGGTGTACTAGGTATGCAATCAAGCAGTAGTCAGTCATGCAATCATAACGACGTAAGGATAATGATTCTGGAGTGAGTGGTGAGTGGTGAGTGGTATGCATTCAATACTATCTAACTGTGTGCTAATGGGTTACATCTAGGTAAACTAATAAGTAAGGCTTGAGGCTTGAGGCTTATCTATATTGAGTGAGGATTTGATTTTTATATTCACTGTACGATGATGGATTATAGATAGATGAATAGATGAATAGATAAAGATAAATAGATAAATAGATAGATAAATCAATAGATATACCAATATATATATATATACTGACTATTCTTTAAATATATTCAAAGTACTATAAAATATCTTACCTATAACTATCTAGTATATCTACTAGATATCTACCGACATACTCACCTACCTACCTACATACATACCACCTAGTTAGATCTCTAAACACCAATAAAAGTCCCATCATCAATCCCGATTTATCCGTCTTTAGAACTTCTGATTCAACATAGCCAAGTCCAAGTGTTCATCGTTGTTGTCGTTTCTATTATTCGATATCGGCACATACAATACTTGATACAAAGTGAAGCACATAGGAATTACAAACATCTCATTGACCCATCATTATTAAGGTTATAACTTTACTACCTGTATATATACCGAGTACAATCAACATTTCCACTTATTATATGGAGTATTAGATCTTACCACCCCTTCACCGTTCCTTCATACTCCATCACAATCGATAAGCGCTTTACCTTGCCTCCCTTGTCTTCCCTGTCTGCCTTCCTGGTCTTGCCTTAAACTTCAATCCCCTCCTTTCAATCCATACTCTAAATCTTAGCTCGGCTTCTTCGGAGAGTCATTGATGGATTAGGTGATGAGGAATAATTCCCTGACAAAGCTATTGTTCTCTCTGACTTTCCTAGTTTTAAATCATTCCATTCATTCCATTCACGTCTATTTTAAAATCAATTGATTTCCTAATCCATCAACAAAGAAACTCAACCAACTCCAACACTCATCCACCCACCCACCTACCTCGACTTTAAGTCCGATCGCAATCCATCTCGAATCGCGAATAGATCCGCTGGTCGTCTTTTGAAACCCTCAATGATTTAGTCCATCCATTCCATTTCCTCATTTCCTTGAGTTTAAGATACCCTTTTTTTTTTTGTTAAAACGCTGTATATGAAGCGTTGCAATATGATTCCTATACGACGAATCCTCCTGGGAATCGTCCTAGTCTGCTTGACTTGGTTCGGAGCCACCTCGTTACATCGATACCTCGATCCGAATACACATATATCAGAGGAAATGAGAGAGGATGCGCGCTGGATTGCTACATCAAAACACTTCTTGGATAGACAATCATGTAGATGGCTGGGTCTCTGTGGGCTTGCTCACTATCATTCCGATCCGGCTTGGAAACGTCGATTAAATAAAGTTACAAGAGATCAGAAAATCATGGGAGATGATGACTTGGATGCAAGTTGGGTAGAATGGGGTGATGCCTACAAGAGTGCCCCCAAGATGCGCCCAGACGATTTGTATGGCGATGAGCGAGTACTGAAAGAAGTTCCACAATATGTTCTTGACCACGCACCTCTCGTACATCTTTACTCGGGGGAGAAGTTCTGGCCTGCGGACATCGAGGAACATTTAAATCATGTTACTCCTTACGAAAATCATACTTCATTGCATATGAATACTTCCGAACATACATTACACAATTTACATCTACTGAACGAAGGACGCAGAGGTCGACTTTTATTTATGCAAAGTAAAGACGATGTGGAAGATAGACCCAGGTGGCTTGGGAGTGCTTACAATAAACCAATACCTTATGAAGATGAAATCAAGCACGATGAGGATTGGGAAACAGTAGAAGTGAAAGAAGAGAAGGAGTTCATTGAGACTAAAGAAGATGGCCAGGAAGCCTGGGACGATGCGAGTGATGAAGATAGAATGAGTATTGTCGCACCATTTGAGCCAACCTTTCGCGCACAACCTCAAATTACCAGACAGCGCAAGCGCAATTTGAAGAAACGTGGAGATTCTTCCGGTAAACCAGATCAATCAGGATACTCCCCAGCTCCGGCGACATTAATTATTGTGGACAAAGGACATGGTATCGTGGATGCGTTTTGGTTTTACTTTTATTCCTACAATCTTGGTACAACCGTTTTGAAGATGCGATTTGGAAATCACGTTGGTGATTGGGAACATTCTCTCATTCGCTTTTACAATGGTGTACCCAAAGCTGTTTTCTTCTCTGCCCATTTTGGTGGGTTGGGATATCATTATAAAGCAGTTGAGAAAGGTCAAGGTCCGGGAAGAAAAGGAAGACCAGTCATTTACAGTGCCGTGGGATCTCACGCAATGTATGCGACTCCCGGTACACATCCATACGTTTTGCCATTCAAACTTCTCGCCGACGTCACGGATAAAGGACCAATTTGGGATCCCGTTCTTAATTACCGAGCCTACTTCTTCAATACATCTCTTACTCATGATGTCGATGCACGATTCGCCACCTCTAATCTTCCCGCTCAAACAATGGCTGATTCGTTTCAACCCGCGGCACAAAATCCAGATGCACCCACGGGTTGGTTTTGGTTCAATGGTCATTGGGGAGATAAATTTTATGAATTGTCTGATTGGAGGCAGTGGAGATTTGTGGGTCAATATCATTATGTGAATGGACCACTTGGACCGAAATTCAAAAATTTGGGAAGAAGTAGAGTTTGTCAATCAGGGTTGAAATGTATTTTGGTTGATAGTTTGGAAAAGGGGAAACATAGAAGTTGGGTTGGGTAGAGATGTGTTGGGTAGATTTTTTTGAAGGGTTAAGATGTGATGAGATTGGATATGATAGACTTGGATTTTGGTATTCTTTGTTTGTCCTTTGTCGTTTGTGAAATTGAGCGAGTTTTGAAGATTTAGACTGGTTGGGTATAGATGGATAAATCGATATTTTTTATTTGGGTTTCGTTTGGGATTGGGATGGATGGATGGATGGGTGGGAAGGGAGGTGTTTTTGATAATATTTTTTGGAGATGGAGGTGATGATGACAACGAAGAAGATGAAGTGGGAAGAATAATGACATATGAATTGGATGAGAGGCGACTACGAGCAAAGCAGTATGAAGATAGTGAGTTCTGTGGAATTTAATCATTGGAGGGAAGGATCAATCGGAAATGCATTTTAAGTGGCATCCGAGAAGAGATTTCATAGTATGGTTGAGAGGTGGAGGGATGTGGTCTGGTGTGGTGTGGTGTGTAGATAGATGGATGAATATCTTTATCTTACCTATATTTACATACATACATAGAGAAATATCAATATATGAATATACTTATGAATATGTTGTTTATAAATTAATAAGTCATTTGTGTGGAGTTGAGTGTTTGATGGTTGGAGATATTTGGATTTGGATTTGGACTTGGTGTATGTAGGTATGTGTTTGTGTTTGTGTTTATATTCATATTGTATTTGTATGAGTAATTGGGCATAGAGAGCAGAGTGAGTGTGAGAGTATAGCGTGGAGATAGATTTCTGGTTTGAAGAGTTGGGAATTGGAAGTGGAAGTGGAAGTGGAATTGTAGTTTATGGGAACTGAGGATTTGGGGGGAGGGAGGAGTAGAGTGCAGTGGAGTGGGGATTGGGAGGGGGAGGAGCGAGGAGGAGGGGTGTGATTAGATGGGTGTATTGTGTTATGTTGGATTCCTTAGGGGAGGGGACTTGGAAGGATGGATTGGTGGATGAATATGTTGGTGGAGAGGTTGAAAGGGAGAGGAAGGGGAAGAGGGAGAAGGAGAAAGAGAAGGAGAAAGTTGTATGGATGAGGGAGGGGTGTTGGGTGATAGGTGCTAAGTGGTTAGATGAGATGAAACCGAGATTGAGATTGAGATTAAGATTGAGGTTGGAAAATGGGAGATGGGAGATATGGGATGGAAAATGTGGTAGGGGAGGGGGGAGGAGATGAGTAAATGAGTGCCTAATTTAACAACCTCGAGAGATGTAGAGTAGAAGGAGAGGGAGAGAGAGGGAGAAAGTAAATAGCAAACAGGATAAGAGGTATTTTCGAGGTCTTGAATGAATGGGTATGTGGTTATACATGTAGCGAGATTAAGAAGTTGAGATGAGGAGTCTGAGAGAGGAGATAGGAGAGAATAGGATTGAGATGAGAGGGGGGATGTGCAAAGAGAGATATGATGAAGTGGTGGGTATCAACCTAGGTAGGGATGTATTAGAATATTGAGTGGGGGTTGGGGGAATAGATAGGTGGGGATTTTGAGGAGATGTGGGTTTGATGATGAAGAGAGGTGATGTGGAGGAAAAGAAATAGGAATAGAGAAAGAGGAAATGATACCATGAAGTTTATATATAGCCGAGTACTAGCGCAGGAGAATGAGAATGAGAATGAAAACAAAAATAAAAAGAGCTTGTATACTTGAGATGATTAGATATATATATCCAAATATCTATAAAACCACATCAAAGTAAATATCTAAAAACAAATGAAATCAAATTTTGTATCTGATATTCCGTATCTATCTCGAGGCCTAGGGTCTCCGCATCATCGTTATTGTTGTAGTTCATGCATATGGATGTGTCAGGTATTTTTCGATACGATTCAATTCAATATCACTCACCACCTAGCCTGGATATCACAAAATAAAATCTGCCTAGCCATTCATTAGAAGTGGCTGAATCTCTAAAACTAGGTAGGTAAGGTTGGAAGGTTGCGAGGTAGGTAGGTAGGTAGGTGAGTGAGTGAGGCACGGAAATGCGCCTCGCCTACCATTAGGCAAGGTCACAAAACTACCTTGTCGTTTCATGTCATCATCTTACCCACCTCCCTAGCTATTTATTTTCCCAAAACGGAACAAAACATCTTCTTCCCCGATGCAATTCCCAATAGATGGGAATTAATCGTCGCTCACGATTCCAATTGTAGATAAATCTCTTTCGGGATGGGATGTATATGGTGATTTAGATATGTTCTATGTTTACCTATCATTGTGTTTTGAGATTGTGGTGCGAAACGCGTATGGTATCCTGGATGAATGAATGAATGAACGAATGAATGAATGAATGGGGAGAGCCAACTTGTCACCAACATTTTCAGCAGGTTTGGTTTTTCTGCGGCTCAGCGGTTTGGGGGCAAATTTTGGTTAGAGATTGGAGTTACAATGTTGCATTGAGGAAGGAGAGGCACAGCTTGATGGTGTGGTGGGGTGTGGTGGGGTGTGGTGTGGTATTGTTTGTTCGTTTGTTCGTCCGTTCATGATCATGCTTTTTCTTGATTCGACGAGTCGCGCAGATACATACATTATTTTGTATTTGTTTGCGATTCTTGATGATTTTTTCTTCTTCTTCAGCGTTTGCAACATGTCTATGTTTATCATTTCAATTAAATTATCGAGATTGATCAGCGCGGAAGGCCGCCTTGTTATTCTTGATTGCATATCCGTGTGTACATGATTGGCTGGTTGGAGTTGTAGGCCTCAAAATTATAGCAAGGATTAGGGCAGCGTTTAGCTCTAGAACCATGCCTGCTTTTTATTGATGGAGGGATGCGGTAACATGCATGTATTGCATGAATTAACCTTTCCGCAGCATGCTTGAGGGTGGCCGTTTGGAAGGCCTCGTTGAAGGGAAGAGAGGTAGGTGGATATGTCAGTTGAGTGATCGAGGTACAAATATGATGAGATAACCTCTTGTTCAGTTTTTGTTCACAGCAAATTTTCTTGTATGAATTTCGTTTCTACTATTCTAAACAGTATATCTTTTCAACGCAATCAAGCGATACAGCAACCAGTCATGCACAGACAGGAATTTCTTAGACAGGAAGCACCTCGATACGCCGAAGTAATCAATAGGTCTCCCTCTCGTGGATCATCCGTCGTTGTAGATGATGAGAGCTTTCACGATAGTCCAATCACTCCTCAGAGCCCAATTCCCAAAGATGAGCTGAAGACTACATCTTCTCTCAAAGGTCTACAAACAGAGGAGCAGCAACGTGTTCTTGACACCGTCGCACACTTGAGAAAGTGTGGCCTCGAGAATACTCTGCCCCTTCCACAACTGGTCGTTTGCGGTGACCAATCTGCTGGTAAAAGTAAGTACAACAATTTATCTTTGGAGTTTTGGTAATTTTATATGTATTTTGCGTTAGAAAGCATGCTGAACTTTACACCCACAGGTTCGGTTCTCGAGGCATTGACCGAAATCCCTTTCCCGAGAAATGACAATCTATGTACTCGTTTTGCAACTGAGATTAGTCTCCGTAACGCCGACACGAAAACACTGACTATCAAGATTATTCCGGATGATGAGCGGCCATCTAAAGAGCAGACCATGATTAAAGGGTTTGTGGAAAGCATCACAGATTTTGATGAACTTCCTCGAATCATGGATCTAGCCATGGAAGCTATGGGTATAAGTGCTAATCTCGACCCGAATGCTCCACCACGGGCATTTGCGAGAGATGTCCTGAGCATTGAATATTGTGGCCCAGATTGTCCCCAGCTAACTTTGGTCGATCTTCCGGGTTTGATCGCCTCTGAAACTGTCGAGGCAACAGCTGCAGATGTTGAAACAGTCGCAGCTATAACAGAGCATTACATAAAGCAGCCTCGAACAATTTGCCTTGCTGTTGTCTCTGCAAAAAACGACATTGCGAATCAGCAAATCTTGAAGAGAGTGAGGGCCCACGATCCTCACGGAGATCGCACTCTTGGTATCATCACCAAGCCAGATACTCTTGATAAAGGCTCTGGAAATGAGAAAGCTTTCATCAGCTTGGCGAAGAACGAGAATGTCAGATTTAGACTGGGTTGGCACGTGGTAAAGAATCGAAGATACGAAGAGAGAGATTTTTCTCTAATGGAACGTAACATGGCGGAAGATTCTTGGTTTCGTGCCTCCAACTTCAAGACTTTGTCGAGAAATCACATCGGCATCGAACGATTGCGTGGTCGTTTGGCCGCTCTATTGTTCCAACACATCAAAAAAGAACTCCCTCAGCTCCGTCGTGATCTTGAAACGCAACTCGCCACTGCAAGTGAACAACTCGGGTTGCTCGGCGATGCTAGATCTACACCTTCTGAGTGTCGAGCATATCTGGTACAGCTCAGCACCGATGTCCAAAAAATCTGCGCCGCTGCGGTTGATGGACATTATGAAGGGCGATACTTTCAATGTGAAGTTAACTCCGAGTTCAAACTCGATCAGAAAGCAGCCCTTCGTCGTATGCGAGCTTGTGTTCAAACGATGAACTCTCAATTCACGGAAGTAGTGCGTAGAAAAGGTCACAAATACCAGATCGACAATTCTGTAGGCGCACAATCGACTAGAGGAACGATGGAAGCAGAAGAAGCAGTTGAAAAAGGCGAGCCTGAAAGACTTACGAAGAAGGAGGGTCTGGATTGGGTGAGGCAGGCACTCACTAGGACTCGTGGAAAGGAGCTTCCAGGAAATTACAACCCTTCACTAATTTCAGAGCTGTATTGGGAGCAATCCGTCAAATGGGAAGAGCTCGCCGCAGAACACATTGAACGAGTGTCCGATGTGTGCACCGAGTTCCTCAAGAACTTACTTCTAGAAATGACCCCAAGAGACGTTGAATCACGCTTGTGGTCATCCCGGATCGAGGACGAGTTGAGAAATCGGAATGCTGCCGCCACTCGAGAGTTGGATAACTTGATTGTAGACAACATGAACCATCCAATTAACTACAACCACTACTACACCGACACTATCAAAAGCCGCCAGCAAGAACGAGCAAATGCAGAACTCGAAAAATGTTGTCAGGATGCTTCCGCCGGTGTTGAGACATCTGAAGGAGTGCAGCTAGGTCCTGTGATCCAAAAATTGAAAGAAAGCCTCTTCAAGAGCACCGAGAAAGATATGGAGGTCGTTTCATGCGAAGCGGCTTTGGATTGTGTCATGGCAATCTACAAGGTCCGTTTCCTTTCACTCAGATTCATTTACCAAATATCGACTAATGTGTCTCTAGGTCCTTCAAAAGGTTTTCATCGCAAACGTGACTACGCAAGTAGTCGAGCGTCACATTGTTCGCGGCTTGGAACGCATTTTCGACCCTGTTGCTGTCAACAAGATGTCTGACCAAGATGTCGAGGCGATTGCTAGTGAACCAGGCCAAGCCAGACAAGAGAGGGCATATTTGGAGGACCAGATTAACAAGCTTGGAGAAGGCAAACGAATTTTCCGAACGATCATGAGCGGTGCGACCACACTCTAGGACGTCTAGCGTTATTTGACTACATGTGAGGGAGGATTGTGAGATACGGCTCGTGTGAAGTTATCGTCTCTGTTAAGCTGTGGAATTGGTTTTGATGGATCGTTGTTGTGGGCGTGGGTGTTGCGGGTAGAGTGGAAGGAAGAATAGTGCCGGCGAATACCGTACCGCGGGACTACATTTCCTTTTTGCTTCGACAGTGATCGTTGTACTTACTACTGGATATCTAGCTTCATTATTATCGTTATTGTAGCTTTTCATGTCTCATTTGTACATTGGTGCAACATTATGGTTTTTCATCTTTGTTAAAGTGCTATGAGTGATGAGATTTAAGTGATATAAAGAAGGTTATATAAATCAACCAAGTTGCTATCTAAGAGGATCTTGAGAGTGGAAAGGTCTTAACATTAAGGAATGAGTTGATATACTGCGTATCAACTACACTATATATAGCTAGACTAGTGCTAACTTTTCTGTACAAAGTATCTACAGTGGACTAAGTCTACGGTGTAGACGACTTTCAACGCTTATTTATATTCTCCAAGAGTCCCCAGCCTCGAGCCAGCATGCCTTGAAGACTCCACGGACCCATTCTTCCGACAGTCACTCACCCTGATCCGCATCGTTCGTTCCGCATCTTTTCGGTCCCGGCCGGGGTAAATTGCCACATCACTCACTGATTGGTCCAAATATCTTCAGATCCGCGGTATAAGGCTGATAAGATAAGATTCCCGTGATTCCTTCGCAAAAACCTTCTAGGTTTGTTATCGGATTAGTCAGTCGCAAAGCTTCTTGCCGTGGGAACCGTTCTTTTTCCTGTTTGGGACGCATCTCTTACCCAGCTTGGGCGTTGGGGTGCGTGGAATCGGTGGATGCAAGATGTCACTACTCTGTACGTACAAGCACTGGAGAATTGATTAATTGGGATTGGTAACATGGATATATATTCGTCATTGAGAGGATCCCTTGTGTTTATTTTCGTAAGTGGAGTCTTTTTTTTCTGGATTGTTTGGGTAAGTGGTCGAAGTGTAACTGCGGTGATTGTTTTGCGCATTTTATTTCATCTCATTTCGAAGATGCGTTTCCTGGTTCTTGTATATTCTTCTGGGATTGGTTCTCGGTGGTTGCGCTTTTTGTGAAGTTTGAAATCGCAGAGAATCTCGAGATTGTAGGAAAGGTATAATAGCGAGGTGAACAAAAGAAAAGAAGCATATGATGCTCAATTCCGATACCGAGACGGAAATCGAGGGGGATTTTTTGGCGCGGGAGGTAGAGAAGGAGGAGAGAACAATGGGGAATTCAAACGCCACTTCCATGCAGGATCACGATGGAGAAACGACAGATGTCGAGACGCCACCTCGACGGCCAAGTTCGCAATTGTCTAGACCGCACTCGCATTCGCCGTCCGAGATTCAGACAATTCCTGTCGCTGATCACGAGAAAAGTTCGGGTCCGAATGAGAGTCGAGATGAGAGAATATTGGTGGATTGGGATGGGGATGATGATCAAGGGAATCCGCGGAATTGGTCGACGTTGTATAAGAGTTGGATAACGTTTCAGTTGGGGATGTTGGCTTTGAGTGCGAGTTTGGGGAGTAGTATTATTAGTCCGGCGGGGAAGACGATTGCGGCGTATGTTGGTGTTGGATCGGAAGTTAGTGTGTTGAGTATTAGTCTGTACATGTAAGTTTTGTTTTGCTTTTTTGAAATGATGAGGGTACTGATACATTTCAAAATAGATTGGGATTCGCATTTGGACCACTTTGCTGGGCACCAATATCTGAGCTCTGGGGAAGAAGATGGAGTATGTTACCCCCACTATTTTGTCTGGGACTGTTTTCCATTGGAACGGCTACAAGTACAAACGCAGCATCGATTTTTATAACGAGATTTTTTGGAGGATTATTCGGATCGGCACCTGTTTCGAATGTTTCTGCAGCATTGGGAGATATGTGGAGTCCTAAAGCTCGAGGAACGGCTGTTACATTCTATGCAGTGGCAGTTGTAGGTGGACCGACACTAGGACCTTTGATCGGAAGTGCCTTGCTTGTGAATCCGCATCTGGGATGGAGATGGACGGAATATCTGGAGGCAATTTGGGTATTTACAATGTTCGGATTGTGTTTGATCTGTCTTCCCGAAGTCTATACCCCCGTCCTACTCAAGAAGAAAGCCGCTCGTCTTCGCAAGGAAACTGGCAATAATGCCTATTATCATCCACATGAAGAAATCAAACTCGATGCCAAGACCATTGTCACGAAGCACTTCTCGAGACCCCTCCTAATGCTTACTACAGAGCCAATGGTGACCTGTATAGCTTTCTACGCCTCTTTTGTCTATGCCATCCTCTATCTCACTCTCGAAGTCTTCCCGATCGTCTTCTCCGATAATCGCGGCTGGTCCCCCGTTATAGCTTCACTCCCTTTCCTCGGCCTCTTCGTCGGAGTCAATTTAGCCGTCGTAGTAAATCTTGGCAATCAGCCCCGCTACGCGCGTATTGTCGACGCAGCAGGTGGAGGTCCCGTTCCTGAAGCGCGTCTCGCCCCCATGGCACTCGGAGGCATCTTATTCGCAATCGGACTTTTCTGGTTCGGATGGACGGCTGCGCCAAATATTCACTGGATTCTCCCAGTCATAGCGTCGGTATTCATCGGCGCTGGGTTTAATATTATTTTTCAACAGTGTATCAATTTTCTCGTTGATACTTATGCATTGTACGCGGCGAGCGCGGTAAGTGCGAATACTTTCCTGAGAAGTATTCTGGCGACTGGCTTTCCGCTGGCGGCGGGCCCAATGTTTAGGGCTATGGGGGTAGGGCCAGCAATGAGTGTACTAGGGGGAGTCGCTACTCTAGCGATACCGGTGCCGTTTTTGTTTATGAGGTATGGAGTTGCGTTGAGGAGGAAGAGTAAATTCGCTCCTTTTAAGGATTAGATGATTTGGGGATAAAGGGAATGTGGGGGATGAGGAGGTGACTATATATATATCTTAATGTTAGCACATAAAATGAAATACATATATAAATCTGGAAATAAGAAATAAGAAATATAACTATCGCTTTCAGTGATACACGAATTCGAAGAATAAATTAATTGTGTCGTCCCCGCTTCTTTAGAATACTTATTCATTAACTCTTGATTCAAATCTGTAGATATCGAGGTATTCAGCTTAATCGCAATACACTAACTATCTTATCTCCCCTATAATGAAAACTGCGCGGTAAACTTGTCATGTCATCATCTCATCACCACTAGAATTATTCTATTCAAGAAAATTAACTATATTCCCGAGATGACGTCTGGGTATCTGACATCTCTTATGCTTCTCATGTTGTGAATTTTATTTTGAAGTTGAATGATATTCGAATTGGTTGAGAGATTGAATTAGCGAGGAGATTGAGAGATTGAAAGATTGAGAGATTGAGAGATTGAGAGATTGAGAGATTGAAGATTTGATGTGGATATGGATATGGATTTGGATGTAGATTTTCTGGTGTGGGTTTATATATAAGAGAAGTTTGGAAATTTGGATTGGATGTATAGAGTGGATTGAGGTTGGAATGGAGTGGGATGAAAGGTGAGTAGGTGTTGAGTAGGTAGATAGTGTTTAGTGGAAGGTTTGTTATATTTGTTTTGGATGTAGTTGGTTGGTAATTGGTAGAGTGATATGTGATAGTATAGTGTGAGATAAGGTGGAATGGGATGGGATAAGGTGTCTGAATTGTATTGGGATTGGGTTGAGATTGGATTGAGATTGGATTGAGATTGGATTGAGATTGGATTGAGATTGGATTGAGATTGGATTGAGATTGGATTGAGATTGGATTGAGATTGGATTGAGACTAGATTGAGATTGGATTGAGGTTAAATTGAGGTTAGAGTTGGAGTGAATAGTATTGGTTATAGCTGTATTATTTTTAGTGATATCCTTATAGTATTATTACCAGAATATTATATATACATTGTCTCAAAATGATTACATTGATATCATCATCCAGTCAAATCAAAAAAGAATAAACCATCTTGTCACTTCATACTATCGCGGAGATCTTCCCCCTCCCACTCCCATCAAAAGTACCATACGCCTTTTCCGCGCGATATGACGACGCGCCTTTCCTCTCTACTCGTATCCAGCCAGGGTTAGTGGATCAGAACTTGGTAATGCTTGATTCGATCAAGCGCGATATGAATTGTTTGAAATCTTTTCTCCATCTTCAATTCCGGAACTAGAATTGTTTGGAAAGATGTGGTTGTTCTTTGGTTTGACTGTGGAGATCATAATGGATGCTATCAGAGAAGATTCATAAACTGGACTTAGCTTCATGTAATAGTTGACACTGCTTCGGAGAATGACTTTGTGGTATTTATATCTGGTGAAATTCGCGAATCTCTTTGCGGGCTTGTGCTTGTGGAGAAAATGACGGAAACTTGGAGGTTGTTATTGATACCGAGGGTCTTTGGAGTATTTTGCAAATCACAGGGAATGGATGGACTTTGATTGTTAAAGCGTAGCAAGACTTGCTACTGAACTCAAGGAACATTGGATGCGAGTCGTGTGGAACTAGTTGGAGGAACAGACGAAGAAACTCCAGTCCATACGATATTCCTCCAAGAATCCGAACTCGACATGCAAAGTTGGTGATGGGCTTTGAAAAGCTTCCTGCATCCCGAAAAGGTTCTCTTGTACTGCACTGGTAAACTTACCGGAGCTCCTTCATTACGGAAAGGGAAGATTGAACCCGGGGTCTGCGAGTCCGGGTTTCTTGTTGCAGGATTAGAAGTTGTCTATGTGATGATTATAAGCCGAAAGATTCATAGCTAGGCTTTCCTGGTGTTGCGGAGTATTTTATTACCTTTGCTGATGAGAAATCGGGGAAGAGGTCCCACGAATTAGATAAATCTTATCCGCTGAGTGTACAAGGTGGGAAGACAGATGGTGATAGACTTAGCTACAACGATTCCAGAGGCTTTCCGCTCTATGATTTGGCAAACACAAATCGTTCGGGAATCGTTACAGCGACCTCGATATCCACAGCCGTGGATGCTTCGATGAAGACAATCTTAGGCAATTCTGGTATCGTTACGGAAAGCCCAGAAATTATGGAGAGTGGAGAGCCAAGAGAAAACGGGTTGGTCATGGGACGTCTGTTTAGAGTTGTGGTCAGTTCTTATGGGGATGATCACAACTATGCATATAAATTCTTCAGTCAGCTAGCACACAAAGCTCCGAACAATGAAATCACGGATTTATATCTCAGTCATCACAATCGCATAGGATTGAAGAGTAACAAATTCAAAGAGGCATTATAGAATAAGAAGCTATAAGGTGAAGAATATAAAGCCATAAGCGCGAGGTTGAATCAATAACTCATCGAGAATACACAGAAGTTATTGATGTGGGTGAGAGGCTTTTCAAAGCTGTGAACACGCATATGAGCATATTATGGGAAGTGTTTGAGTCAATGCTCAGGGATGGTTCAGGGATCATCATATTGGAGAGAGGGTGATTGATGAGCAAATTTGGTTTGTTGATCAGAGGGGCTACCGGCCGAGGACTGGAGTGAAGAATTTAGGAGGGTGTAGGACATGAAATGGACGATGGGGTTTTTTTGCTTGATATCAAGGATGGATGCTTAATTAAGAACGGGTCAGAGTGTAATCAGTGAATTTTTAGGGTTTATTCTAAAATTCAACCCTAGATGTTTGAATTCAATAAGTTAATGCATTACGAAGCTAGAATGTTGTTTAGCATTGCACAGTTCTCTAAAGGTATCACTCAGATTTGACTTCCCCAAAAGCTTGTGTAGCACAAATAGTGGGGTACCCCTGAACTCAAAGCAAGTAATCCGACATATCGCTCGCTTAACCTTCTTCGAATCTTTCCCCGCATTGTACACTTCACACCGGCATATACCCGAAATGACCTCTCGTTTTATACTTGAACCATCTTTTCAAAACTGCTTGAAATTCTTGGAGTATATTGCAATAAGATCTTTCAAAAAACATCGTATCTTCAAACAACGAAACGATGGCGCCCAAAAACTTGCTGGAACTGTTGCGGTCGAGGACGGTGGTCGATTGCGATACCATGGAATTTGAGGGTGAGATCGCTTGTATGAATCGGTATACACAACTTTTTCTGACGATGAATTGCAGTTGCGAAATCTCTTGGTCCTTTCATAGATTGTACTTCCAACCAAGCAATTGCATTTTTCGAGCTTCAGAAACCGGAAAACAAAAAACTTCTCCAAGAGACAGCGGAAACTACGGAAAAACTACTGAAAACGCAAGAGTACCAAGATGTGAAGTTCTCAGAGCTAGCAGTCGAAGTTGCGGTATGTGGAATCGACTTGAAATGTAAATGAATATGAAGAGCTTACTTAGCTGCTTAGATGGTCAAATTACAATTTGCAATCGCGAGCGTAGTCACGGGGTTTGTTCACGTTCAGACGAATCCTTATCATTCGTATGGCACTGAAGAAATGATTCAAGATTCACGAAGTATTTCTTCACTTTTCCTTGAGATATTGACAGAGACTAAACAATCTAGGGATAATTTCCATTTTTAGACATCTCGATCCAGACTTTGACACTAATCGAATTTGCCTGAAGATACCAAGCACATGGGAAGGACTCCAAGCATGCAAACATTTAGAAAGAGAAGGAATAAGAACATTAGCCACTACTCTTTTTAGTATTGAGCAGGCAGCTTTGGCTGGAGAGGTCCAGTGCACTTATGTTGCACCTTATGTTAATGAATTGAAAGTTCATTTCGATGCGGGGTATATATCCACCCATTTCTTATCGAAATCGGATCATCATGATTGCATTCCAAAAGACTAACCAGAATCAGATTCACGGATACCAATAAAGCGCATCAGCTCTGCTTCGAAATTCAACAATACTACAGTCAGAATAATCTCCGAACAAAAGTACTACCAGCTAGTCTGACGAATATCGATGAGATTATGACGCTAGCGGGTGTAGATCATATCACGATTGCGCCGGCGCTGTTGAGAGATTTAGCAGCTACAGCTGTGGAGGGCTATGCGGTGAAATCTCTGTTTGATGGAAATGAGCGGGAGAAGTCTCAACCTACCGCGTTGGAGTTTGATAATGATGAGAGCTTGTGGAGGATAAGTTTTACGAGGAGCGGGAAGGGAGAGGCGGAAAGAAAATTGAGTCAGGTGAGTTTATGTTGACAGATTTTCTTCAACTCAGTTATGATGTAGAACTTACTAATTTTTGATATTCTGTACAGGCCATAAATATCTTTTGTGATATGCAGACACAGTTGGAAGCGATGTTCAAGGACTAGAAAAAGAGCATATATGGTTTGATAAGAGTACTATCAGACACAAGGATGCTGGACTGAGTGTTAATCCAAGCAATGTTGGGCTCAGCTCAATATTTCTAAAACGATAGCCAATTGTAATTTAAAAGCACCGTATCTTGCAAACTACCCTCTTTGTGACCCCCCATAGATCAATTCATGGGCATAGGCTCCGATGAAAGGCCTTAGAACATGGATCTTAGAAATGCCTTCTCTCAAGCGTGAATAAATTCGTGGACCTCATCATCTATGAAAAACGCACTTCACGGGGGCTTAGGAAGTGTTCTTGGTTTGAGCGGAGCACAGTCATTGTATACCTAGTGATATACCTTCTCTCGTCTGAAGCTCTCTCTAGCTAGCCTAGAGCATGACGAATATCGAACATGAGATCTATGAACTTCGGTGCTCACCCAAAAATTTGAGGAATTTCAGTTCGAAAGGTACGAATGTCATTGAACCGAAGAGTAAAAAGAGAGCAACTCGTTCCACGAGGGAAGCTAGCGTTGTGACTTTTTCCAATGAGAGATTGGTATAAATTTAAATAGGGAGTCGGATTTCATTGATAAGCTTTTCTATGGTCTTTATATGGCTTGTCTACGAATGTGAGGACTCACGACGTTTTCGAGACACATTACTCTTGACACAGGCATCGAATTATAATGATTCCTACTCCGTGTGATGGGAATCGAGATTGTTAAAAGTTCAATTCGATTGAATGCTCAATTTGACAAGGAGATCTCGAGGCAACAGTCTGGTGACTTTAATATGGTTCTTTAAGACAAATTCTGTCTCTTCACTCTACCTTATAAATTGAAGCAAAGTCAACTGAGCTTTCTGAAACAATAAGCTCCTGTTCTCTTGGCTCATTTAAGGCTATGAGCTTCAATTCTTGTCCGTTTGAGACGGGTGAATCTAAATTGTCCAGGCCCATTTGAAACCACGAAGCTACATTGTCTCAGCCCCACAGGGGCTACCAGACTTCATTATATCAACTTATCTGATTCCATGGAATCGAATATCTGATCTCTTTCAGATGAATAGAAGCTAAATTACAAAAGATATTTGAACACCATAAGAACTCGTCTTTGAAGACAGCCTTCCGATTCATGTTTCCCACTAGTAACTTGTAACTTTTGCTTTTCTCATGAGAATAGCACAGATGATATAAAGTGAAAATATGACAATCTTTAGAAAGAAACGGGAAAGTCAGAAAAGGCATATTTTAAACAAAATAGCATTCATTTCAGCTTGCTGCTTGAATTAACATCCCCAGTCTAGGAAAAATGTTCGCACGAGGCATCCCAATAACCCGGAAGCGAAATCCTATGTTCTGGATATTGGTTAACATAAGCTTGTAAGGGAACATGTATCTCAACGAGCTTATCCTGAATACGTGCCGCAGATTGGATCGTAAATGATGACCGGCTGACATCTTACTTGCATTCATAGGACACACCTGTGAAAACTCCCACTGCTATAATCCGAGGTTTCAAGGCATTCTTCAAAAATAATCTTTTCACAGAATCTTAGGCCATTTTATAGATCGCCTAGAAATACATTATCGGTCTGCAGTATCTAGATCGCTTGTAAGATTGATCGACTCTACCGAATGATTGGATCAGAACGTTGTGCCACAACTAAGATATGTATAGCATTCTAGAACGGAATCTTACGGGGAAGATTAGCTGTGCCACAGATGACTCGATAAACGCTACCGTGAACTGACGTCTTTTACATTCTTGCTACCTGGATACATTATATTACTTTACTTTACAGCAATTGTGTTCGCACCTTGCTACTGTGAAAAATAGAGTAGGGTGATCTGATCGTGGTTTGGATCCAATTATTCGATTACTTCCGTTGTTATATCTGACACTTTTCTCTTCTGATCCGCGTTGACTATGACTATTGATAGAATACATGATGTGTCACAGCTGAATATGGAGATGGATTGGATAGAATTATGCCATAAAATGCTGCAGTCTTGTCGAAAAGTGAGGTTCGAATTGACCTATAAGAATTTATTATTCGTAACTGAGGCTGACCATATATCAGCCCATTCCGAGTCAGCACTTGTGTTACTGATATTGTGGCCTCAGGGGAAAAACATATATACCAGTGAAGACTTGTTGACAAAGAACTACCATCCATTCAGCCTTGAAGTCAAGCTATTCTTCTTAAAATTAGGATACCGGTAACGAATCATCCTAAATCTCATCAGTAGCATGCAAGGCTGCTACGGTTGACATGGGGTATTGGGGTTATTTCCAGGCCAAAAGATTCCTTCAACCAATACCAGAGTTCTAATGAGGTCTCACCATACATGGGACGACAACTAGAAGAGTCTTCTATCGTATTGGGTGGAAGATAGCCCGGATACTCCATTGCCTTCCATGTAAGTAAGTACGTGCCAATAAAAGGCGGCCGTATCTTAAAACGTTCACAATGCCCAGTACTGCTTCAAAAATTATCCCAATTGCCAATGAGGTTGAAGAGGTTACTTCTTCCCTCCTGCACTCTTCTATACTTCCAATAATCAGACCTCGGATCCTTCAACTTCTTATGGTTTGATTCATTGTCCAGAGAGCCTCTCGAATTGTAACAACACGCTTGGCATTTGCGACTTCAAGAGTGAGTAGCAAGCTGCGACGCATCATGATGCATGGGGAGATAGATTGTGCCTCGAGTTACGTGCTAGGCTGTACTTGCGGCGTTGAGATTTATTGTATGATTCAATGTTATTAAAGTCTTTTTACTATGATACAACATCCTCGTTTCGCATGCTCCGATCTCGCTTGTCCGTAAAAGCCTGATATCTTGAAACTTCTGCTGGGAACGAGGAGAATTCTATGACTCTCCTGCTTTATACGGCACAGGGAAAACTCCTGGAGTCTTTCTGTCGACTCTTGGGCGTTCTCAGATAAGCCTCTTATGTCTAGATGGATATATTAGGTCCTGTCTCTCCTTCAATGAGACGATATCTTCAAATACTTCTCTTGATAACTTCAGGGCTTTGAACGAAACCTGATAAAACTCCTCACTACCCGCAGATCTAAGAATTTTGACCACTGTTTGCAATTTTTTCTTCACATTATCAACAACCTAAGGTCCTTCGAGATCTAGCTCTTAGAGACTTTACGCTACAAATTCAAGTTACATCTGTACAGTCGTCAAAATTATGTCTTCGCGAAACTCTAGACGCTCTCAAGTTGGTCAAAGTTCAAGCTCTAGAAGTTCTAGACCCTCAGTACCCCAAGTGAGTCAAGGATACCCTTTTATTACCCACCATTTATTACCAGATTCCCCTAAACTCCCTGTTGCAATCATGGTCGTGGTCTGAGACTCTTTCTGGAGCTCCTTCATTGCCTTCCACAGGCTACATGGCTAACCTTTGACAGGAGAGCACAGCTCAACTCATCGAGTCACTCAACACGCACCGTGTAAATACGCTCACGGAGCTATGCAGAATTGAGCGAACAGCTGCAGCTTCTAATGAAGAGGAATCACTTCTCATTCGAGATCCCTTGACCGCGGCTTGGACTTACTATGTCACATCTCACAATCTACTCAATGAACTTCGCAATTTGACGCCAAACTACACCTTCAGCAACGATTTACTCGATGATGCTAAATGGAGAGTGAGTAGCGATCTGAACAGCGATAGGAGTTGGAATTATGCCTGGTTGGTTTTGAGCAAAATACATGATAAGTAAGTCCTGGCCATTCATTCCGCGTGTCATTTGTGTGAGATGAGATGAAAACATATATTGATCAATGCATCTTAGTGGGATGATACAAACACATGCTGAGAGCGAAGCGATTAAACCAGAAATGTGGGGAGGTCGATACCCAGAAGCCGAGGAGGCGGCTCAGCTCGCTGCTTGCTTTGCGTATGAGTGGCAAGAAGCTCTGGATCAAATGTTGAGACATTGGGAGACTCCTCCAACTATTTCTGGATACTAATCTTCCTACTTGTGTATCCTTTAGTTACGATGAGCAAGTAAAATGACCGTTATCCAAGATAGTGGCCCAGGACACTTGTGGTATTGCGATACACTTCCCCAAAATTCTCTTCTCAGCATTTTTGGTACCGGAATTTTGCTATGATTTTGGGATTCTAGACGGTATATATTTTTTGCGGCTCATTTTTTTTTTGGCGATTTCAAGTGGCATAGATGACACCCATAGCATCGCAGGCGAAGTGAACAGGTTCATCAGGGATTCAAGTTTCAAACCTCAGGGGGAAAGGGGTGAAGGGACTATTTGGAGGCAGATTAAAATGGAACGCTGCATTTGTTTCATTGTTCTTCTTATTCACATTCCATGGGCGAAAGCAGGTTTTGATTTATAGAGCCATTCGCATTTTGTGCAAACAAAAAAAATAGATGAGAGATTTGAATTAGACTATTGTATTCTCCACAGCATCCATTTCCACATCAAGAACAGCAATCAGACTCGACTGAAAGCCTAAAGAAGTGCAGAGCAGCGCAAACGACGCCCCAAAGAGACAGAATGAGTACGCGAAAACAATGATGTCAGCTCAAAACATGTATGCCGCGCAGCTTTCCCGTACATTGAGAAAGAAAATCCTCTCGTAAGTCAACAAAGCCCTTGCCAAGCTATGAATGACGACTACACCACATCACGTCATCTGGAAAGCCATGCGAGTGCCTCATGAGCCTCATTTTCTCTCTACACCACGATACACGCCGCGCTAGCGGATACACGCGGCATAATTCTCAGTATGTGACTTTATATCATAATTAATCGTATTGATGACACCAAGAAGCCTATAAACGTGCGGATCTGGAGTAAGTCAAGGCTCATATATAACCTAACTCTTCAAGCAAATGATGTATTGACACGGTACATATTGAGTGATAGGATCAGAAGGGCTGTCTCAAAGTAGAAACTCACGTTATATGGGGCTATGAGGGTATAAGCTCGGTGCGAGACTGGACTTGATATACTTGTTTTCTGTATCTGGTTTAAGCTTTAGCGGTATAGCATTTCATTGGCCTAAGTGGTGTGTAGTACAAACTCTCTGATCTGTGCTATGCTGAGATCTCGAGGCGTAGAAAGACTGGATGGATTCATACAGCTCCTTGATTCGGAGGATGAGAGGTTCTACAATAGAGGCCTATTGTTCTGACCTGCTTAATACAATATCAAACAAAGCCCTCTTTGACTATGTAGAACGATGGAACAGAAATTCCATCATATCGGCAAAATCCATTGCTCAAAATACCTACCTTCCATTCGATGACTTTGCCTTCACTTCACTTAGAATTCATAAAGACTGCTTATGAATGATGAAAACATAATCTTGAAATTACCATCCAGGTGACCACTAGATAATGATCAATTAATAAGTGAATACTGTAATCTGTGAATTCAGCTTTGATATATTTGAGGCCTTGGCGCCTCATCCCTTGCTATGTCGTCCGAACACTCTCGAGGGCCAGAGAAAAACAATTCCGCTAGTGAATCGATGGACAGAAAGCCAAAGGAACGTACCTAGGTATCTCCTACGCAAACCTTTTTCCTCCACCTTTCTTTTACAAAACAACAACCATCCAAGATGTTTCCCATCATGGTGTCCCCCGTCATCTCGTCTTCCGAGCCAGCCAAGGAGAACAAACTTACCAGAGCTTGGAAAGAGTGTCTGGTGAATCTCAAGCAACCGATTCGAAATTGCCAGGCGAAAAAATTTCAATTGAATTGAGACGCACTTCAACAGTTAGTTCTAAAGGAATGAAACCCCCTCTTGAACCACACAAAAGACGTGCCAGCGTACAGCTGGAGACGACTACGAAGAAGATGGACACCGTTGGAGAAGAAGCCGCCGGTGAACTTGGGGGGTTTGGTGGACTTGGAATCAATTTCTATGATCATCTTGGTAACAAAATTGCGCTGCAGGCAATTGTACCTCCTGAAATACCCAGAAGTCAATCTCCTCAAATACCAAGGACTCAATCTCCTCGAGCGCCGGGTACTCAGAAGCCCATATCGCCGCTTCCAAGGGTACGTGCCTTCTTTTCTCCGTCATATATTGCCCTACATCGCTTTACCGCGAGAACCTACCTTGACAGAAGATTGATTGTTGTTCCATTCTACAGATCCGCCTGTAGTTGCACGATCACCTTTGGTAATTCGCGAATCCTTCACTCGAAACTTCAGCTTTCCTGAAAATCCGGACCCAGAAGCTATTGTCGATAGCGACGCTTTCCTTGGTAGTCTTCTCGAAAGAACCCTACGCGAGCAATCCGAAGCTCTTTGTCCAAGTCCAACGGGGAGCAGGAAGAGCTCTATTCGCCTCAATACACCAAAGAGCATCCGTCAAGTCTCTGCTGCCAAGCCAATTACAACTTCTGGTCCCTTCGGAATGAGAAATTATACGGCACCAATGAATATAACTTCTTCGTCTGAGCTCACGTATACACCAACCCGAGGCCCAAAGCTAGGTATTACTACATCATTACCACATTCGCGAATTTTGAGTTTGCGAACACCGAGCGTTACTGAATCAGAAGTGGCAGATTATTTTAATTCTGGAGTTATCAGTAAAGAAAATAGTGGTTTTACTCCCGAGTCAGTTACAAGTGAAACGCCGTTCCCACTAAATTCGAAGATTTACCGAATCCCATCATCCCCTACAATTGCCAAGCGCTCTTCCCGAAATAAGCCGTCTAAGCCACAACGTGGTGAGCTTTTACCTTCTTCGGACACGAACGACAAAAGATTGAACAACTCGTTTGCGCAAAGTGAAAATCGAAATTGTACAGAGCATCAAAATTGTACCGATTGTATTGAGAAGGAATACGCATATTACGAGAACAAAATCATGTCTACTTCAATGCCCCCAGAACGTCGCCAACAGATCATGAAGGCCAATAGATCTATTCGCAATATCAAGAATGTGAGTTGAACTCCTTCTCTTGGTCTTCCGATTATGCTAACAATTCGCAGGAGCTTGAGAATCTTCTTGAAGATGAACTCATTACTTACGAGGTGTATGAGCTTATGGTTAGCAAACTTCCCTCGGAAAACAGCTTGAACTCGACCTCTTCCCCCGCTCCTCGTGCCAACGTTGCCGCTCCAGCACCAGTCGTTCCCGTCGCCGCATTCTCACAATTGAATGTCAACGATAACCCTCCACCATCATACCAATCTACTCCAAACCTTCCTCCCCGCGGACCAACCCAACCACCTGCTCGACCAGAAGTCGGACGCGCCACCGCTCTTTACCGTTATACCGAACCTGAAGACTGCAACTTCGATGTTGGTGATATTATTATCATCTACGAATACATGAATGATGATTGGTGGATGGGAAAGAATGAAAAGACTGGAAGAGAGGGTGTATTCCCATCGAACTACGTCCAGAAGCATCAAAACCAGTCTCCCCAGGGCGCCTATTATGGCAACGAGAAGGCCACATACAACCCATATGGCTCTCAACAACAAGGAACCGTACCACCCGGACCAAGCAACCCTTACAATAGCTCCGTTCCCCCAATGGCTGTCGCAGAACAACCTACCGAAGAAAAGTCTAGCAAGGGTGGAGAGATGGGTAAGAAGTTTGGTAAGAAATTGGGCAATGCCGCTATCTTCGGCGCTGGAGCTACGATCGGTGGAAACATTGTTAACTCGATTTTCTAAATATTATGGTTGTCATACTTCTTGAAGTAAATATTCTCCGACGTCTACATAACAATTACTCGGGGGAAAAAAAAAGACAGACTTTTCCTATCTCCAAGTATCGATAGGGGTTTGAATTATTTACAGCTGGCTTCTTCACGCTGGAGGGCCACAATTTTCGAGTCGGGAGTTTTCTTATATTACGGCAATGCATGTTTTGATTACAGTGTTGCTCTTCTCGGTTTCATATACTCGGAGTTCTGGTAGGAATTGAATCCTTTTCTGTATTCGCGGTTTTTGCGCCATCTATGAAAGGACTACTGGACTTTCTTAATATTGTGTTTTGGGATTCACATACAGTTTTCCGGTTGTACCTAGAGATACCTGATTACTGAATAAAATGAATATTTCTTTTCAATGATGAACATCCCACCAACATATCATTATGATACGTGCATCGTGACAGTTTCTCCTTTAAAATATCAATGAGCCACATCACGTGTAGATAGCGGATAGATAACTGAATTAGAAGTTGGTCGACGTCACTGTCGCTGTTGCCCCGCATTGCATAGAAGTTAGTGTTTATCAATATCCCAACTATCCATGCTTTCATTCCTCCTCGTTCATCCTCTTTACACTGATCAACAATTCCAAAAGACGCATTATCACATCAAAACCCAAGTCCTCCGAACATAACCATAATGCAAGCTCAACATGGACATAGCGCAGCTTGCTGCAACATCCCACCTATTGTATCCAAGGGATATGAACAAAAGGGAAAATATGAGACCATTGGTGGTCTAAAAACTTGTAAGTATTCCATCCGTTTCAATTGAATGTCATCACAGATCTACTGCCATATCAATCAAATTATCTTGGCTATAAATCTTTCTTTGCATTGTCACCATACTCCTTTCCACCCCCCCTCTCCCCCCTCTCCCCCCTCTCAGCTCTGGCTAATACGACACTCTTCCAGACGTTACTGGCCCAGCAGATGCAACAAAGGCCATATTCCTTATCTATGATATTTTCGGCTACTATCCCCAAACCATTCAAGGCGCCGATATCCTCGCCAATGCCGACGAACACAACAAATACCTCGTTTTCATGCCAGACCTCTTTGAGGGAAACCCAGCTGATATTAGCTGGTATCCACCTGACAATGAAGAGAAGCAACAGAAGTTAGGTAATTTCTTCCAGACGACGGGAGCTCCACCAAAGGCTGCCGGAAGAGTTCCGGACTTAGTCAAGGCTATGGCAGAGAAATATTCGTCAATTTCAAAGTGGGCTGTTCTTGGGGTGAGCGATTTTCTGACTAAAGAGTTCTGTAATTCAGGATGAGGTTGAAGGTCTGTGAATTGAGGCTTTGTAGCTAATGTGTGTTCAAAACAGTTCTGTTGGGGCGGTAAAATTGTCTCCCTTACTACCTCTGCTTCTTCCAACCCTTTCGTGGTAGCTGCCGAGTGTCATCCCGCTATGGTTGATTCCAAGGATGCAAGTAACATCAAGATTCCTACTATTCTGCTAGCATCGAAAGATGAAGATGCAGAGGAAGTGAAGAAGTTTGAGGCAAATCTCACTGGGGAGAAATATGTTGAGACTTTCAAGGATCAAATTCATGGGTACGTTGTTTCTATGCTATGTGCAATTCCTTTGTGCTGATATTTGTGGGAATAGATGGATGGCTGCACGATCGGATCTTGAGGACGAGAGAGTCAAGAGCGAGTATGAGAGAGGATATAAGACGCTCATTGAGTTCTTCGAAAAACATCTCGAGTAGGAGCTCTCTTCTTGTCTTTTGCGACTGTTCAATCCGTCAAGAAAGTTCGCTGAGGTCTGTAGGGCCAATAAAAGTAGCAGAGCAAGACTTTGATATGGGTTCGGTGAATATTATTCCATAGTGCACTTTTTTTTTGTTTGCAAACAAATAAGCATTTTAAACACCTCGCATCGTAAGCACCAGTGGAGAATGTTTTGCCCGCTGCTAAAGTGACTGTGATCACTAGGCTCATAGCACCCAGCATTCATTGTGTTAATTCGCAACTATTAAACGATAGAGTTTTTTATAGGCTTGCTGACTTTGTGTGCATCATTATTGCGCAACAATCTATCTGAATCAGATTTTCTCCCATTCGGAAAGCCATGGATTGTAACCTTCACTCTTTGTGCCTATCCTCTGAAGAGTCGTGATTATACAGAGTTCCGTTGAACTTTCCCTCCCCCTCCACGACCGCCATTTAAGCAACAACACTTGGTTCAAAGTACACACAGCACATCCCCTCAATCCCCAAAGTTTTTGCCTCGCCCTTGAACCATTTATGTGCTTCGCATGAATCCTCGTAGTATTTCATATCCTCCAGACTCTTAAACTCAGTCTTTGCGACCACGGAGAAACCTTGGGTGCGGGGATCGTTGGCTTGAGATTCGCCAGCTTGTAGGGAGACGATATAGGGTGCTGAATCCTGAGAGAGAGTGTTAGTTAGGTACGAGGGGGAGAGAATGAAGAAGGTTGATTACCTTGACGGCCTTTTTCGACAAGGTCTCGTAGTTCTTGAGCATGGTGTCCCGGGATGCTTGGGAGGGCACTTTGAACATGGTTATGCGGATTATGCCTGCCATTTTTGCTGTGTATGGAATGAGTGATGTTTGAGGATTTCGAGGTGTGTGGGATGTGATGTTTTGATTAATCAATGATTTCAATTTGTAAATGGTAGAAAGGGAAAGAGAATTAGAGAAGTACTTGGCCGGATTGCTTTTATATATCAAAGAACTGGTGGAGGGGCACGAACTACCAAGCTACTAATGACTAGGTACTATGAATGTTCTGCACCAATTGATAACAGAACGGAGATTTGCGGCTTCAGCTGACGAATACAAAAGCAATATGCAATTGAATTCCTCCAAGCAGTGAAGCTGGGCTCAACATGGATAGCAATGCGCGCTTGTGCAACCCGAGGGTATCAGAGTGATGCTGAGCTGAGTAGTTGGTGGGGCTGTGGTATGCATGTGTAGGTACCTAGTCGTGGGAGCTTGGAGTGGTGGGTTCTGGTGAGGGATGGTGGGTCGAGAGGGGTTTGTGGGGACGGAAATGTTTCCGCGAGATAGGGATGTTATTTGAAGATTCGAGAGAGAGGTGGAGGATATAAAGAGGGGTATTGAATTTCGTTTTATTATGTTGTATAGATTGCTCATTTTCGCCTATAAAGTAGTACTCTTGCGAAAGTCACGCAAAGAGGGGTATTTAGAGCACCTTAAGCTTGTTCTCAGCCACCGATCAAAATCTCGAAGCTCATCAATGTCGATTTGATGAGACGCGCCGATGATGGATGTACACCAACACGTCGATAACGCGTATCGGATCAATTGATAGGTTATCGAGAATTCGTTCTTATCCATTCAAAAGTGTGCGATTTCAGACGAAGAAGCAATCTATTGGTGATGTGGACGTATTGGACATCCGAGTTTCTGCAAAACAAGGCTGTCTGCTGGTCTTTCAAGGTAGGATTTGGTGCAACCTCAGCCTCAGCGGAGATATAACTCAAGTGATACCCCGCAATGGCTCGCTGAAGGCGCTGGTGATTCTTGCGATTGTTGTTTCATTATTATCGCTGTGAGCCAAAACTTTCTACCTCATTTAGAAATAGCCCCTTATGGAAAGCCAACTTACAAATACGTCGGACGCGCTCGACGCAATCAAAGCCCTATACGACACGGGCAAATATGCAGATATGAAAATCCGCTGCGAAGAGAAAGTTTTTGATGTTCATCGCGCGGTAGTTTGCATCCGATCACCGGTGATTGCTGCAGCTATGGATGATGATCGTTGGGTATGTAACAGTCCAGATCAAGGTGATGTGCATTTTCTCACCAAACTCTAGGAAGAAGCTGCAAAGGGCGAATACCATATGAGTGACCAAGAGCTGCCAATTGTGGAGGCGATGATTAAGTATTTGTATTGTGGAAGTTATGATGATCAGGTAGCCTTGGGAAGTGACGCTTCGGATGATGCTTCGCAGGTTGAACCGCCCTCGAGTCCTCCCAAACAGCCGACCGATACAGTCGTGGATGTATGGGGCCAACGCCATGAAATAAGGCGGCCGGCTTTTGGAGGATTCGTACAGACGGTTCCTCAAGTTGCTCCCCTTACGAAACCATCATCATTACTCTTCAATGCTAAAGTGTACATTATCGCCGATAAATACATTATCCCAGCTCTTAAAAGCCTAGCACATGAGAAATTTAAAACAAGTTTGAGAGAACATTGGAATACTCCAGAGTTTACTGCTGCTACAGAGTTTCTTTGGGAAAATGCTCCTGGGTCTGTACTCAGTAGAGCCCTGGTTACAACTGCTGCGACTCATATTAATGTTTTGCTTGATAGAGGAGAGTTTGTGGAGTTCATGTCAGATTATGGAGAATTTGCTGTAGGGGTCATGAAGAAGATACATGGAAGAGATGACTCGGTTGTGAGTGGAAGCACTGTCCAATGGGCCAGGAATTCTGGAAAACATAAGGCGGTGATTATACCTAGACATATCGGGTATTAAATCTAGTTTTTTGACGAGTTGCACACAATTATGATTCATTGGGGTCAGTGGCAGTCATTTTTGTGTACGCCTGGATGAGCTATATCAAATATTCTTTTCAAAAATATTCATGTGACTTATGTATACAGAGTGGAAGAAGTAGTGTCTAAACCGATCGTTTCTGTAAACAACCTCTACGATCTTGAAATTCCACCAAGATTTCCAAGCCATTGACACATAAGCCACTGATTCAAGTTTGAGTCAACCTACAATCGAAGACAGTCACAATAAACACGTGACTTAGGCACCCATATACTTGCCGTCTCCTCGTCCATGACTTCTCCTCTACAACAAATTACACGAACACATTTTGATCAACGATATTCGACAATGGAAATGGCTGTGAGCGAATCCGACCGATCATTTTCTCGAGAGAGCTTTGCAAATACAGATAACGAAGAACATATGTTGATCGAAAATTTAATGGAGGGTACATCAATGTCACGTCCATCATCGGCACAGGGAAGTTTGGCACATGGAGAAGACGAGGAACGTAATCGTATGTTGAGCAATGAAAATGCAACGCTGGAGAGATTACAGTCGAATCTTTATAGGCAATCATTAGGGGAGGAGATCTTTCCAAAAGTACGGCGACAACGCAGTATCGGGATGGCGTGCAAGTATTGTGTATTATGTCAAGCCCAATTCCCCCCTTTCTTCTCAGAAAATTCAGGTATTGAGACTTTATGGCGATGGCGACAAAGACGACAAGTACAACCATGGGAATACAAATTCCGTGCCGGTAAGTAAGCTGTTTGAAGAGTATATTTTTCAAGTTTATTGATGGATGTTGACACCAACTTTAGTCATTGAAATAAATAGAGATGAAGAAGAAGAAGAAGATATTAAGATAACGGGAGTGATGACTTTTTCAGAAGGTGCTAGTCAAGATGAGCTTGTCGCATCGACACCTTCTTCATCGACCAAGATTCTCTTAAACACAGTTCAAAATCCAGATTACCCATCTTGGTGTAAAGCTTTCTGCTTTCATGATTGGTGTTATTCGATTCTTCGTTGGAGGCTGGGAAAGTATAAAGATGCTACTTTACATAAAGTTTGCCAAAGTCTTTCAATCTCCCCAGCGTGGGAGAATATCGCAGAATCCGAAGCTTGTTTGTATGACCAGGCTGTCATAAATGACATGTTATCAGATATGACCGAGCTTGGTCCAAAGTACCAACCTTTATTCTTGTCGAAGCTACCCCAAGAGTTGAGAGCACTTATCTGGGGATATGTCGGTCCATCATCTGCTTATACCTCGTTTCTGATTGTGGCCGGCGAGACATCACGTTTGTTCTACCAAATGCATCGTCCAGCAAATCTTACTTTGGCATTATACCCAGAATCACGTCTTGTTCCGAAAATGATTAAGATCTTCGGTACTGATTATATACAGAGCTTTTGTGCTGAGTCAACCACAATTCCAATCACCGACTCAGCAGTTGCTTGCTCCTACAAGCTCGCAATAGGCACTCATGGTATATGTGCAATCCAAATAATCAGTGCGGATGGATCTTTTTGTTGGGTTGGTAAAGTCCCTAAATCTGGTCTTGTTTGGTATGTCAACGCCCAACGAGAATTCCGCAGAGACATCGAGCTCCATTACACTTTCAAAGTTAGTATCTTACTACTCAAAAACTCGATAAAACAACTAAATCTGGCAGGGTCTCAATATAGATGTACGCCAAAGGCAAAGGTTCTACGGCGGTATCTGGGACAGAGTTAATTCACCTAAATGGTCTCAGGAAGAGTCTTCCTTGATTTATATTCGTCGGGATGGGTATGGCTTATACAGATATATCCCATTCTATAGGGGATACGAATATACTACAGGAATAACGTTTCACTTTCACAAGGGATTTATTACTGGAGTGGAAGCCTATTATGGGGAAAAAACGGAGCTCACGGGAGTTTACAGTGGTGTGGCTCTTCACCTACCCCTGGAGTACAATGAACGCATATCTTTTGTATGGATTAAGCTTGGGGAAGATAGATTTCAGCGCCATTACAAACCAGCATTGATTGTTAGTTCTAAAATAGCTTCCCTCCTGGTACTTAACAGCTTACACCACTTTAGATTCAAACCACACATGGAAGGACATGCCATCTGGGGCCGTATATACCTCATGACGAGTATGAATTCTACGAGTGGTATCGTTTAACATTTGAAGGACAGATCACGGGGATTTGTGTTCAGAATTCTGACTGGACCTTGAAGAACTTCAACATTATCAGTGATGGAAATGAAGTAAAGCCTGTACAACCACTACTTCACTACGAGACACCAAGACAACGACCTCCAATATACCAATATAGTAACCTTGGTCTTTATTTTAGTTCTGGAAAGTTTTCCCAAATGAAGAGAGTGACTTTATGTAGGATTAATGAACGCTGCGTGGGAATCCTAATACATTACCTATACAAACCGCCTGTAGTTTTGGGGCAATGGTATAAACCAGAAGTATCAATTCATCAGATCATATACGATAGGAGCCATCCACCGCCTTCGAGAATAATGTTCCGATCGGCACGGTTCGAAAACTCCGAAGAAGGGTTTGTGGTAGATGTCAGTTTCACACAGGAAGAATTTTCACCTGTTGATACGAATGATCAAGTACAGGTATTTGATCTTGCCCTTGAAGAGGTTCGAAATCCACAACGTAATAGTTTCTTAACGAACATTACTGACGGTTTATAGCATATTGCCTGGTGGTTCACAGACTCCACGGATCTTATTAGCCTCTGGAATCCAGGTGGCCAGTCTGCAAATGGTATACAAATGAAGGAGGTCATTTGTCGGGATTATGAAAAGTAGTATAGCATAATCCAAAACGTAACTGGAACACAAATATCATAGAAAATGAAATTCCAATCTATAAGAGCATAATCTTCTGGCTCCAGAATTTTCCGTTTCAATCTCATACTATAGCCCTGAGATCGATTTTGTATGACATTGCCAAGTCGTCTCTTCTCGTAATGTCACCTCTTCACAGCACTGTTGCTGGACCTCAATCCCCAATGTAATAATTTCGACTAACAATGCATGATTCAAATAAGCAACGCATTTTCTGCGAGCGCTCATGTCAAACGCAGTTTGAACCAGAAGTATGATTCTTGAAGATGGCTATTTGTATTCGATCAGGATCAAAGTCGAATCACATAAGCTATCTGAATTACAGCTGAGTGTCTTCGTACTCGACCAGCGAATTTTGATTGCATGAGTAACACTTGATTACTAGCATGAATTGTGTACAGCCTGACTCACCAAATTTGGGCTGGAGGGAAGAGGATGAATTGTTGTTGACGCTGTATTATCGTGTCTTTAGGCTTGTGTATTCAATTTCCTGGGTCAATCGACCGCTGGCTACGGAAATGGATATTGATTCAAGCCGATGTTAGCAATGGCAGTAGGTAGGACTTTGTTTGGTATCGTGATATGCAGTAACTAAATCAATAACTCTAGAATTCTCTTCATCAACCAATAGAAGGAAGATATCACTATCTGATATAGAATGGTTGGTTGACGTTTATTGTACCCAAGTATGCGGGGGTGATGTAGCCGCGCGCTATCGATTAAGGTTGCCCTGCAGAAGCTGACAAACCGTACGACACTATGTTCATTAAATTCTATCGATCAATCAACAATGGATAGGTAATTCCACCAGTGGGTGCACGGACTCACGGGACACTAAAGGGGGAAAGCACAATTTCACACCAAAAAGAGCGATTTTAATAATTTAATTAAAATTGAAATTGCTGTTCAATTTGATTGAAATTGAAATATATAGTTTTCAAGCATGAAGTTTCTATATAGAATAAATTTTGAACTAAAATGATCAAGATTGAAGTCTTGGTAATAGAATATATAATCTCCCACCAAAAATTTTGGTGGGAAAACGCACCATTGAATTTTTGAGCTCAAATTTCACTTTTTTGAAACAAGTTTCAAGAGAACTATTCTTTAATGCTTGAAAAACATATTGTATCAATTTGAATAAAATTCAATCGAAATTTGAATTTTAATTGAATTATTAAAGTCACTCTTTTTGGTATGAAATTGTGCTTTGCTGTCACGTTGTCCCGTGAGTCCGTGCACCCACTGGTGTTCTATGGATATACCTGTCAACATGTCGAACAAGCAAATTGACAGTCCAGCTATTGTCGACGGTTCAGCGATGGAAGGGGACAATAATCATGGCATGACCCCGCAAAGTTCGATCGCAGTGGTCGGGGAATCACGCGATGATAACGAGATGGTGAATTCTGATTTCGTCACCACGTACGATGAAGTCGATTTACCTGCCGAGAATGTAAGTCGGGCACCCTACTTTCGGGTCACCCCTGTTTTGTGCCACCCTTTCACACCAAAAATTACTTTTTGAGCCTATTAATATCTCTATCAATATATAATATAATTCAATGAAAATTTATATATAAATAATTTAGATCGTTTTAAACTTATTCTGAAATTCTTAAATATTTAGGACTATTCTGAATTGAAAACTAAAAGTTCAAAATATCGATTTTCAAATTTGTATAAGAATCACATACAAATTTAGAATTTTTATAAAACTTTCAATAACTTTTTAACAACAATTATTAAAAAAAAACTATATATCTTTTTAAAAGATTTGAACTTAAATCTATATAGAAATTTTAAAAAAAAATAAGAAAAATTAATAAATATAAAGATATAATATACAGTAAGTTTAGAATAGTATAAATAATCCCTGTCATTTTTAAGATACCCCTATAAATATTTATTTATAAGAAATTTTCTATTTTTTCTGAATCTCTTATATTAAACATACTATAAATTTATAATAAAATTTTATAGTTTACTTTTAGCAATTTTTATTAAAAAGTTATTAAAAATTTTATAAAAAATTTAAATTTGTATATAATTCCTATATAAATTTAGAAATCAGTATTTTGAAGCTCTAGTTTTCAATACAGAAAAATCCTAAAAATCTAAAAATTTCAGAATAAGCTTAAATCAATTCAAATTATATATATACAAATTTTCATTGAATTCTATCCATAAATAAGAAAGTTAAAAATTCCATTTTTGATATATTTTGGGTATAAAAAGTGGCCCAAAAGGAGGGTGGCCAGAAAGTGGGGTATCCGACTTAGTTGATGAAAGAGAAGAGGGACCCGAGAGCCATGATTCCGAACATGGGATGTCGGGTAGCCAAAACGAAGATGAACAGGAAAAAGAGAACGAAGGAGCATCTATTCCACTTGCTTATGCCCAGGCGAGTGATACTGTATACTCTGTCGAGCTCGACTTTTTCCTTTTTACTTCATAAATGAGCCAAACCGCCGACGATATCAAGAATGGCTTTCCGAAAATCCAGCCGAGCAATGGCAGCTGAAAACACGCGCAGGTATGTTGTCTGTCAAACATGTTGATACTGCAGCACTGACATCTGTTTTAGTCATGAATCTCCGATTGGATGATCATGAGAGTCCTGTCATGACAAAAGTTTTCATGTTTGATTCTCTAGCAGTCGACACATCTTTAATTGGTCATCCTGTATCTAAGAGAATTGTTCTGGACCCCCATCCAGATCTAGATGATTATGTAGACACATTTGCTTATTGTTTTCACGATTGGTGCTATTCAGTTTTGAGTTGGAAAACAAAGCAAAATAGTGCCAAATTTTTGTTTGAATTGGGTAGAAGCCTCAATATTTCGACTGTTTGGGAGAAACCTGCTGAATGGAACGGTCCACTCTACCCACAAATCGACACTGATGCCTTACTATCTAAAGCTGACGATGGATCCGCAAGGCTTCAGCCATTATTTCTCTCAAGACTCCCTGCTGAACTACGTTCTCGAATTTGGAGTTATGTTGGATCCGAAGCAGCTTATTCTGCATTTTTGTTAGTGGTTGGGGAGACATCGCATTTAGCACAGCAGATCTCACAACCAACTACACAGCTACTCCCTATCGAATCAAATTGTTATGTTAGAGCAGATTTTAATGAAGTTTACGGCACAGAATACATCCGAGACCTAGCCCAAGATACGACATCCAGTGGTGGAATTGAGATTCTACAAACCGTGACCGAGATCGATATTGTTTTCAGTGTATACGGCATCTGCGCCATCAGATTTTCGGGATCTAGTTGGACGTCTGAGTGGCTGGGCAGGATCCCTCAAACTGGCCGTTCCTGGTACGGCACAATCCAGGTAGACAACACCAACTTATTGGTATACTCCCATAATGTAAGATTCCTTGATTTTTCATCTCCGGACGAGGTCTAACACGTCCAGGGGTTGTGTGTATCCAACATAGTAGATTCATTTAAATCAAACAGAGTTCAGGTCGTGTGGGATCAGCCAAACTATCCTCCGGCAATGTTTGATGCCGATGCCGCGTTGTTCTCGCTGCATGAACCTGAGCAATTGTATCGAAAGCGACTGCCAGAACTGGGATTTTTTAGCTTTATTTCATTGACCAGTCATGGAGAATATATCTCCGGGCTCACCATGTATTTCATGTCTCAGTGTATCGTGGGTATCGAATCACATTTCTCATCAGGCTCACACTTCGTAGGCAGTCGTGGTGAAGTAGCAGTACATATGTCACTCGCCCCAGGTGAACTTATTAGCGACGTTTGGTTACGTCTCTACGTGGACTTGCCTGTTGAATCTGTTCCCGCCGTATTGGTTCGTGGATTTCCAACTTTTGACAACTTTTGCCAACTTTTGTTTATAATTTCTAGATACAAACGACGTTAGGAAGGGAGTGCACCTTTGGCCCATATGTCACCCCAGATAATTATGATCAGTATCACTGGGCTATGCTGCAATATGACGGCCGCATCAGTGGATTTTATCACGAAAACGCGCCTGGAATAAAGAGAATAGGTGTCATTGGCGACGACAAGAAAATGTCAAGAGCTGAAATCCAGCTTCCACGATATGAGACTCGTGTCCCGCTAAGGCTTGATGTTCTTGGTGCCCGGGAGTTTGACCATTGCGTTTGTATTCGATTCTGCAAACAGACGAGGCTCAGTCATTTGGGCTTATTAAGTGCGAAAGGCTCACAATAAGTGGAGGGATCATGTTTTTAATCAAAAAGGTAAAGGTTCTGATATTTCCAAAAATCGGTTAACACAATTACAGATTTATAGCTAACATTCAACTCCACCCCCGCCACCCCCTCTACCCCAAAATCCCAATCATCACCCTCAAAACTCTCTCAGGCACATGGACCAACTATCTCTACTCAAACCCAGACCCCACTAATCTCTTAATCATCGCCCCTCTCCACACATCCAGCACCATCTGTTACCCCACACCCATTCCTCCTCGCAAACCCCCGGATTCACAGCCCCATATTCTCTCCCATGTAAAATCCTAAAATTATCCCATAAATAAACTTGCCCAGGCTCCATCAAAATTTTCACCGCATGAGAGTTTCTCCTCCCAATCTTCTGGAAATTTTGATATACAGCGCGTGCTTTGGAATACTCGTCGTAGGAACAGAGTTGTGAGGAAGTGTTTTGGGGATTGAAATGGGTTGAAGGAGAGATAGAGAAGGAGGTGCGGGATTCTTCTACGAGAGTGGAGAAGATGGCGGTACGGGATACGAAGATGTGGGTGCTTTCGGTCGTGGGTGCGGTGCAGGCCTGAATGCGGGGGGATGGAGGTGCTGAAAGGAGAAGGTATGGGGTAGTTGTACTTCGTTTTCGCTTGGATTTTTGTAAGGGTCGTGTAGATCGGTTGTTTCGTTTGTGGAATTTTGAGGTGCTGCGAAGGTACTGCCGAATATCTTTCTCATAACTTTTCCTATCAAATTTTCCTTCTTGTTACCACTCCCACCTTCAAATTTGGGAATATCAGAAATCCTGACGATCCCCGGTCCAGAATCCATCAATAACGCATCATAAACTCTCATTTTTCCCTCCTCATTATGGAAATCCCCTCATCTAAACCCCGACATCTCAAACCTATAGGGTAAAAGGGTTTTGGTATTCATGGGATCTAGATCTGATGGGAAAAGATGTTGCTTATAATGTTAATTCTTTCCATTGTGAGTGCGTTTTCCAGACTTGGAATCATGGTTCTGAGACTCTTATTCCGTCAGAAGTACTGCATGGTGTCATAAGTCCCATTGCTATGGGTTTCTGATATCACAATTTAGTCACAGGTCTGACCTAAAGACAGATGGTGTCACGAACTATCCTCTCAAAGATGTGAATCTTTATGAAACTCGAATATTCTACTGTACAAACAAAGAGAATATGGTATATGTTAGAATAGAAGTAGAAGATGCGTTTCGTTCCCTCTCCCTTTAAATTGAAGCGCTCATGATACGATATCCGACAATAACGAGATTTTCATATACGAAGCTTCAAACAACAGTTATACTTATACAAAGAACAGCCGCGCATCTTATCCCCCAAAAGATTTATGCAAGAGCAGTTGGACATCCCAAATTTCCAAACGAAGGATCCAATTTTTTCATAACAAATTCAAGTGTGCTGATAGAGGGAGTAAAAACACTATTCAACGAAGAAGGAACATTTTGAGTAGCAAGTTGATAAAGCAAGCAAGAAGCCTCTAAAGAACCAGGCGTTGCAATCAATGTTCCGTTTTTGATGGAACCAAAATTGATGAGATCAAAGCCACCATTTCCGGTAGCACCACCGAACAAAACTGGTTCCTGGAGATACAGAGCAAGGATCTCATTTGCGGCGTCGGTATGGGAATATGGGGTGACACGGTTTGTCCAGTTATCTGGGATTCTTTCCTCGCCCGTGAAAGAATATGAACCATCTGAATCCTGCTTGGCACCGAAGAATGAAGAAATTGTATCATAGTCTGGCGTGTAATTTTTTGTTCCAGATGGCATCAACTCGTACAAGAAAGAGGCAGCACCGAAGAGGAGCAGAGCAGTGGGACCGAAATAGAAATATGGGTTGTCTTTGAGAGATTGTTGGTAACGCTGTGCTCGGTATTTAGCAAGTCCGTCACGATTGTAATCTCCACTGGTAGTTTCCGTCATCATTCCAAAAAGTGTTCCATTAAATGAATAATTATCACCATCGGCAAGGAAATGATCGTTGCGTGTGAGGGATGTATCAGCCTCGAACTTGTTGTGTGCATTCAAGCCCGGTTCTGAACCATGAGTAGCTGGTAGGAAATACGTTCTTGAGGTGGCATCGCACCCGATGGAAAGTTTCTCAGTTACGATATCGCCATCGGTCAATGTAAGGCTGAGAACAGCAAGAAGGTTGGCCAATTCATAGCCAACGTTGTACAAATTTTGTTGAGCATCAACAAGTTCATTATATGTTGTAATGCCATCTCGAGCAAGAAAATTGTGATTGGCGGCCGCATTCAATCCTGGACAAGGCCCACGAATATCGGTCGATTTTGGAGCGATGAATTGATGATCAGTGTCCCCAGGAGCTGGAACCTGATAGCCTCCTTTTCCTTTACCTGGAAGGCCATTCTTAGCACCGTTATATGGGTAAGCATCTGAAATACCCGGAGCATTGACGTGATTTGCATTGAATGGACAAGAAGTAGTTCCTTGTTGCTGCTGTTGTTGTCTATGTAATAGACTAGAGTCGACACCAGGCATTTTAGCAACAAACGGGAAAGGTGTAACAGCTCCAACCATTAGGGTCGCTGCAATAAAAGAATACTGCATCGTGAAATATGTGTAATGTGTTATGTCTGAATCCAAAGATTGCTTGGTGTCGTGACGGATGAATGCAATGATGATGAAGGAAGGATGACGAGGAAGTGTTGAGATGTAGAGTAATTCGCCTACCAGCTAAATGCCCTGGCAAACTAACGGCTGAACCTATACCGAGATTATTCTGGCCGAACTCTTCCCTCAGGGGCATCCAAAATCTAATTGGCGTTATCGAGATCAATCAAGACTACAGGCAGGTTTAGGATTTGAAAACCGGTGAAAAATAAATCGTTCAGCTGATAGGTGAAACCAATATATACAAGTCTTCTCATTAAGGAAATCATTCCTTTTTCTTCGCGCTCTTTACCATGAGATCACCAGTGGGTGCACGGACTCACGGGACACTCAAGAAGGAAAGCACAATTTCACATCAAAAAGAGCGATTTTAATAATCTAATTAAAATTGAAATTACCACTGAATTTACTTGAAATTTATATAAATGGTTTTCAAGTATAAAGATTTTATATGAAATAAATTTTAAATCAAAAGAATCAAAATTGAAATTTTGATAATAGAATATACATTCCCCCACCAAATTTTTTAATAAGAAAATGTACTATTGAATTTTTGAGCTCAAATCTGGTTCTTTTGACACAAACTTCAAACAAACTATTCTTTAATGCTTGAAAAACACAATATATCAATTTGGATAAAATTAATCCAAAATTCGAATTTAAATTGAATTATTAAAATCACTCTTTTTGATATAAAGTTGTGCTTTGCTGTCTATTCGTAGGAGAAAAAACAGGCCGGTATTGACCAATGCGCAATGGTACGTGCACCCTCACCAAAACAACGCGTAGAGAGAGGTATTACGCATTGGTCAATTTCGGCCTGTTTTTTCTCCTACGAATAGGCTGTCACATTGTCCCGTGAGTCCGTGCACCCACTGGTGGATCTTTTGCTGAGGAGGATGCTTTGTCAGCAAAATTTCTACAGACCAATTGACTATTGAATGATCAACAGCGGTATCTTGAGTCATATATTCATCGGAAATTCAAATCTAGTATCATTCAATTTATCACAATGAAAATCATGGGGAAGATATACTATACCACCACTGTATGACATGCCCCTCTTTGTTAGACATACCAATGAATCCAGCTCCGATTTCAACCTGCTCATTCCGTGCTCCAGATGCCACAGTAAGCAGCAACTAAACTCGACACTAGTGAGGTAGCAAATCATCTTCTCCTTCAGCTTCACAATAATTATTTTTCGGTCCGTCGAGAGACACTGTACTCATAGATGGGGGCCTAGCCTTCTATCAGTCCTTCTACCCCGCGTTGTTCTGCTCGATGCTGCAGAGCAAAAATAATGGGATTAGAATTAGCAAACGAGTGATGATTCGATAAGAGCAATTTCAAGGCAATTCCGTATCTTGTCTTCAAACTCATGAGACTAAATATGAGCCCGCTGGTACCCTCGACTCAAACCACTAAGTCTGAGTGCATAGCATAGCAATAAAAGGGCTTCTGTCGGAGTGTTCCGGAATTTTGAGGTCCACAATCGAATTGAAGGTCGAGGTAGAAAAGAGATCGAGACTTTTTACGATCTTTCTTGACTCTCCCTATAATTTGAGTTTGTAAATAAGCTTGTTCGGTCAGCGGCAGCGATCGACAATTAACAGATTGCAACGGAGTGATCGTCTATGTCTGGCGCCAACGTCAATATAATAATAGGTGAAACACCAATTCGAATCATTGATCCGAGGACCTAGATGTGAGGATGTATGTTTTGATTGAGACAGTCGATTTAAAATTAGTTGCCACGAGTGATGTCTTTGCGGTAGAAGAAAAAACTTGGAGGATTGAAAACTTCGTAGTTAGCAAAATAGAGCGCGCCCAATTAATCATTCTGGCAGAAAGAGAAAGAGTCTTCTGTTGCCAGACAGCATTCGGAATCCCAAGACACCTTTCAAGAACAAAAGAATATTCTCGAATCGAGTACAGTTTTGACGATTGCCTTGTGTTGGATAACCAGTGAAAGATGTGATGTATCGGCATTGAGAGCGAACAAACGAATGCTTTCCCGGCCAGTATCGATTATCCGGTAAAAGAGTGTTATTATCGAATCCATGGCAAAGAGCTAGGCGTGTATCTAGTGGATACTGCCTAGATTAGCTAGCGAGGTTGCGGGACAGTGGTCTAGCGCCGATAGATTCACACCATCATATTCAATTGCTAGAAAGCTCTGTCTCTGGGAGTATACCACAAAGACAAATTCTAAGTTTGATTCCCTTGTAGAATGTTGAGATGTGTTTCTACTCAACAACTGCGGTCCGTTATCTCGAAATAATGAGAGAACTGTGACAATATTCCTAGTGCTGTTTATGTTGACACACACAAGTACTTCTCATGAAAGTCGTTGCTACACATCGTTCGAGGGTAAGTGCACCACGAAATAACCAGAAGGTCACAGTTCACGTAAGAACAGCTGATGAAATTATATCTTTTGTAATGCTATGCATTCTCCCGACACCTCATTCGAATTCAAATAATGCAGGTGAGCAACAGTGTTTCAGGAAAATGGTTACTTCGAGATTTTCCCTGATCGATCTCAAAGAATCATGATGACCGATGGATTTACTTGAAGCAAAGTATTGTTTGAGGAAATTTCGAAGGATGAAGAATTCTTGAAGCAAAGGAAGAATGAGGACAGAGGAGATGGGATTCACTGATCGGCAGTTGAGAGAGTTTGAGGAGCAGAGTTGCCTTCGTTCCTTCCTTCTCCATAATCCGAGTGCCTTCTCCATTCCACGCGCAACGTCTTATCTGTACGATTCCAACTACTTAAGAAGCATGCAAAATTACGACCTCTGATTCTCAAGCCCGCACCATAACATCTGAAATACCAATTTCTTATTTGAGCTATCAAAAACAAACGAACCTGAACATCGCAATCAACAATTATCATCATGTCAAAACGTCGATTTTCTAACGCCAGTAGCGATACTTTGGTCCTCGAAGGTGAAGCTCGTAGCAGTCGCCTTCGCACTGTAAGTCCTCAAAGAACACGAGTTATTGTCAATTTTGATGACCAACCTTCGACCAAACTCATCGTACCTGTCACTTCAGCTACTACTATCAATGATTTACAGAGCTTAATCTTCAATCATGCTGAGAGAATCCAACTCAAGCTCCCTGAGGATAGAATAGTACTCCGTCTTGAAGGTGAAGATGGCCCCATCACATTCTCAGAAGATACCATTGAAGATATCTTCGGGGATGCAGACCCAAAATTAATTTGGGTCACAGCGGCTCCCAAAGTTGCTGATCGTGGCGCCGAGTTTATCTACGTACGATGGATCACACTAGGAAGAGCGCTTGATCATGTCTCGCTATCCGATATCGAGACAGATGAGGAGCCATTAACTCGTGGAATGACGGTGAATGAGATCATAGCTGTTGCAAAGAATCGCGTCTTTGGAGCTGCAGGAGATGAGGTGACTCCAGCACCAGGCTTCAACATCGGTTTGTGGTTCAATAAGGCGTGTGAAGATACTTCAGTATGGGCATTAGGGACCGATACACCCGAAAAACTCGGTTTGACTGGCAGTCTTGAGAATCCATTGGATATTTTCCTAGTCTTGATCAACGAAGGTAAACTTCCTAACCTATCATGCAGTATGAAGAGGCAATCTATCTCTTTCAAAGTTCCATCCTATTAATAAGATCGATTTAACACAATACAGACAATCAAAATCCGAATCTTCGATATGGATTCCGTTGCTCACTTCGAAGCATGGCTACATTTGAAACATGCCTCAAGGTGCTGATATCAGCAGCAAGTTTCCGTCCATACTTGATTCCCCGTCTACTACAGCGCATGATACTGGTCACGAATATTGGCGAGGCTAAGAATTGCCTTGAGAGCTCTCTGAAGATGATGGCAGTTCCGGAAGCAAAAAAGACCATCTTGGCAAACTGTTTCCGTGAAATTGCGCTTAGGATGGTTCCTGGTGTCTTTATCGGACATAAAATCGAGTCGGTCCTTGAGGGCTCCAGGCAAATATTTGCTTGGATGTTCAGCGATATACTCGAAGAGGATGTGAGTTGTACCACTTTAGTTCAGATATCTCGATGTTTTATATCATTTCAAAGGGTAAAGAGTCCAATTATTTGTACCTGTGGAGTCAAGGGAAACGTTCAAATGAAATTAGTGTTCTGATAATTTGGAATCTCTCGAAGCATATAACCCTTTGAAATCATTCAAAGTCCCAAGCTGCTTTAAGTTCTCGATATACTTTTTCCTCTCATTAATAGAGAGAACAACTGCTGAAACAGATTATTTTAGTTCAAACCTGTCAAAGGGAAACGCATGCCAATCCCTGCGACCGACGACTTCCGGAAAATCATCAATGTTTGTAACAGTTCTCAACATTTTCGGATGCTATCGCCCCTCCAGTTAGACGGAAGAGAGAATTCGGGTATCTCGTTGTCTAAGGCGGGATATGTTTCGCAATATACTCAAAATTCTGATGAAATTTCGCAGCCGAGACTCGAAAATGTGGTCACAGGCTTCGAAACTTTACAATCAAGACCGGGACAGAGTCTCCTTCAAGCTCTGCAATCAGTAATTTCACAAAGAATAATGGAGGGTACGTGGGAGATTGACGATTGGGAGCGGATCGAATCAAGCTCATCGGCCACGAACCCTGGACCTGATGAAGCAATCGTTATTTGTTTGGACAAGAGCATCAGCATGCAAGCTTCACTCGGAAATGATTGGATTGGAAATGGTCAAATTAATACGCTCAACCGATTCGACGAAGCCAAGCAAGTTTTTCGAAATGTGGTCTCACGATTGTCTGCTTATCACTTGAACGTCCATGTAGGTCTAGTTACATTCGGGTCAAAAGCAGAGCAGGAAGCTCAAATTTCTCCTATCAGCAAAGAATTCAAGAATAAACTAGAAAACACTCAGGCAACTGACCACAGGACATCGCTGTTCGATGTCTTACACGTCGCCCATTCTAAGCTCGTTTCTCACCAAGAGCAGTATCCTAAATCCGAAATGAAGCTTCGCATCATCGCATTAACCGATGGCGAGGATAACAATTCCATTTCAACTGCTGAAGAGATTCGTGCGATGTTTTACGAAGATGATATTGTCCTTGATTCAATCGTCATAGGTGGCTCCTCGTCTGAGGATCTTTTCAAGATATCAAAGTATACGGGCGGCTATGCCTTCAAACCAACATCACGAATGCTTTTGTTCCAGACTTTCCTCCTCGAGCCATTCCTGGATATACTTGCTAGACCAGATATTGTCAAAATCCCACTTGATGACTATGAATCATCGCTGCCAAAAGAGGCTGACATGAAAACAATTCATGACTTTCCGCCTTGTCGTCCACATCAATTACAGGATGGTGGGTTTGTCTCGCTTGACGCAGCAACACGCCAATTGGCTGGAAACTCGTCTTCGCTTCTTGAAACTTCCCGCATGTCGGCTTCTGCTGAACCTGCCAATAGATCGACAGGACGACTATTTCTTGACGAGATGAGACTCATGATTGCAAATCCTCATGCATCGATGGATGTTTATGTCAGTGAAGTAGATATGGCTTTCTGGAAGATTGTAATGTCAGGACCAGCATCCACAGCCTATTCCGAAGGCACTTTTTCCTTGTTTATTCATATGACAGATACATGTCCCCAAAAGGCACCGGCCGTCCGCTTCATCACACCAGTACTTCATCCAAATGTATCCAAGGTAACCTCACTACCCCATCCATTAATATGTAGTGTATCACAACTGACGATGAAAAAGTATGGTAGGATATGTCACGAAATTTTTGATGATGGATGGAAGTCAAGCTTTCACATTCACGACATCTTGAAGGCTATCTTCACTCTATTCGAGAATCCAAAAGCTAGTTGCGATGCTGCTATTGATGAGCTAGCAACACTGAAGTTCTGGACCGACCGGGCGACAGCTGATGCGGAAATCAAGAAATATGTAAGCGTTAAGAAACTAGGTACAGGAAGCATGAAATGCTAATTCATAACAGGTCACCAGATTTGCCACACGTACTAGAGTTCAATGGAAGAGAGAAATGGAATCGAAAGGTTGAAATTTGACAATCATTAAGTTACATGGGATACTGTTATCGGAATATGAGGACATTTTGCACATTCTATGGACAGGTGAATCTGGTTACAATATTAGGGGTAACAAAAATGGAAATAGTTGCAGCAATATCTTGCTAGTTATGAAGTAATGAAAATGGCAATCTGCTTTTAGATAGTCTCATCTGTGACTATTGAGATCGCCGAATAGCTTGAGCTACAAATAGTTTGATATTCAAAGCCGAGCAAGAGATAAGTACGCTGGTCTTAAAAGCAGTTTTGTTATCTTTTGATCTAGACTTGTATTTGCGTTTGAGACGGTGCATAGTGACTCGAGAATAAACCTTGCTGGAATGAACACCGAAAAGAAATTGAGAGTAGAGAATGGACTACCCGATCTTCTATCAGTCTGTATATGGGGGGAGGGGTTCTGTCTCCATTAGGGCATGGTATATGAGAAATTATCAGCACCAATACGTGATTGAAGTGAAGTAACGTTCGCGGCAAATGCGAAGAATAGTATCGGGGTGCATCTCGCTACTCCGAATGACCTGCGAAAACTCTCTTCTTCTAGCTCTTGAACTTGACGGTAGTGGATTTACCGGTTTCCGCTTCAAAATCGGGAGTGTAGCATACTCGAACGAGTCGACGGTCTAGGTATGTTTTCATAGCGTTACACATTATAGATATGAAAAGTGTGCCGATTGCACAAGAACTTGGATACGATCAAACAAATATGTGTAGCGTGAATATATACTTGCATCTTGTATATTTTATCAAAATGCTATATCTGATTGGGATCTATATATACTCCGCTCTGTCAATACTCGAAGCAGTTTCGTGATTGGGTGTAGTTCTATAGAAGTTCTTTCGTACCCTTTAAGCTAGAAAAGAGGTTTGAGTGCCATCTAAGGATAACGTGGGTTCTGTGTCTGACCCAGGAGTACCTTCTCTGTTGTAAATCTTACTTGGTATCTTCAGTCAATCGGCAACCCAAAACTCATTTAGGAGAAATGCTTTCCACCCTGCTCAGTGGCCATAAATCGTCTAAGCCCTCTCGATTCCATTCCCAAGAACCCCCTCATCAGGACATCTCATCTCACTTCCCACCCTGCACCAATCCCAAATAAACATTCCAGCCGATCCCCGCCAAACTCCCCAACAAAGCCCGGCCCTGGACACTCTTGATCACGGCAAAATTGCTCAGACTAATAAATGGCCATAGCTTCCATCCTGCTTTCATCATACCCCAGTATTCGGATTCTGCAGACTGGATAGCTTGTGGAAGAGTGGCTCCGCGGAAGAGGGAAAAGGTTATGAGGAATAGCATTACGTTGAGGACTGCGAGGAGGGTTTGATCGATGAGCACTTTTAGAATGGTATTGGTGACTGAGAGAGCTGGTTTGGACTGTGCGGCTTTCTTTTCAGAGACATTTCGTGGGGAAGATTGTTTCTTGGAGGGGAGAAGAGATTCGAGGAGGATTGTCTGGAAGGCGTATTGTCAGTAACCGTGGTGTATTTTTGGGGTGAGAGGAGGTGCTCGCGATAGATGGAACTCACAAGTAGAAATTTGGCGGAGCGCTCAGCGCACCGTATAAGACGAATTGAATTACCGGTGTCCAGTTTATCGTGAAATCAGTCTGTATACTTGTTAGTTTGTGGTTCAATAAGGTGTAATATAAAGAAATGGAGGGGTCATACATTGCTCTGGTATGCCGAGATAAATTGTGCGATAATATTGCTGATCCCCGATAAGACACAGGATTGAACCGTGGTATTTACGACGGCTGAAGGCATCTTTGATTTCGTCTCGCTGATGTGTGATTGAGATGTGGCAGGAAGTTGGAAATCTTTTCCTCGATATTAATTGTTTTGATGTTCAGCTCTAGTAACCTGGTGGCGTATTGTGTCGCGTTGTAACCTACTTGTTTGGTGGGGTGTTTTCTTCCGACTACTACCACAATCATTTCCCAATGTCAACAGATTTCAAAGTGTTGAGTCTATGATTTCGATTTATTGAGTCTGTGGTCTCGAATCATCGAGTCTTTGATCTCGATTCATTGACTGTCTTGCCATCTTACAGCGACAAGCCAGAGCATTGTAAGCTTTTTAATGATAGAAGGCGGAGGGGAAGGAAGGTCGTCGAGACCTCAGAACTTGACATAAGACCTACTATTGCCGCAATGATCATGGCGACATGATTGTCCTGAGAATTTCATGGTGTTAACTGAACTACCAAGTGGCTTCGTTATACATTGAAAGACCTTGAAGAAAAGGTGGCTCCTATTGAAGCTGGTTATGTAGTCGAGAATATATATAATGATTGATGTGGTCATGTCGTACAGCAGTTGATTCATAGAGTTATGCAACGAGAAACAGTCTTTTCATAATATTTATGCAAAGATTCAAATGTAGATGTCGTTGAAGGTTAGATTACGACAATCATTCTTCTTGAAACAGTTTTTTATTTTTATGTCATGTGCTATTGCATTCAGTGGTAATGAGGGGTTGAAGTCACTACCCTCGTTGGAAGTTACCATTGCTCAGCCAGGCTGTACACAGAACACATAACGCCCGTTTCCTCACTACGCTACGAAGACCGCTTCCTGGAGAACAAGACTGCCTCAAGCGAATCTTTCAAGTACACTTCCAATGAATCCTTCAGGATTACTTTGGTTGCCGTGAAAAAGGTTATATTAGTTAAAAGTTACTATGTGACGAATGTCACATATATATCTATGTGACTACTCATCCCGCTAACCTTGGTTCAAGACTAGCTTGAACTAAGCAATCTTCTGTTATATAAAAGATAAAAACATTCTTCAAGAATTTCTAATCACGTCCTTTCAAAACCCTTACGAAGTATCAAACCAAATTCGAGAATACATATTACAACACTACTAGATTTCGAATCCGAACAACTACGAACACCTACGATAGATAATTTTCGACGGAGAATCGTGAGCGAAGAGGGATATTTTGCTACAACATTCGAGAGGAAATACTACAAGAAAGCGGATATCTTTGTCAAAAGAGGCCTACGAGAAGCAGAGTATCGAATAGGATACCGTGGCCTGCATATACCCAAACTCAGAAAAGAGAGATTAAGGAACGAGGCGACGTCTTTAAACTTTATTCATAAATTCACAAACATTGCCGTTCCGCGATTATATGATCATTTTGAATATAACGGCGCCTAATATACTGTTTTGGGATATGTGGAGGGTGTGAACATGGCCGATCTGAGTGAAACTCGAAAGGAGGTGGTGAAGAGGGAGGTCGAGACTCAACTTGCAACAATGCACAATTTAACATCGAGCAAAATCGGTAGACCATCGGGTATCATCAACCCTCCTTGTCGTATCCTGAGAAAGACAGATGACCAGATGTGGAAGTCACCAACCAAAGACGATGCATATGTTTTCTGCCACCTGTATCTCTTCCAGCATAACATCATCGTGGACCCAGTGACCTTGAAAATCAAGGCTATCATCGATTTCGAATACTCGGGCTTTTGGCCTATACAATTTGAGCTCCGTTTTTATACAAGACTTGGCCCTTCAGTCGCTCACGAAGGATAGATTGACGATAGAAATGAGCTACTGAAATTCCTCACAGTCAGTTCTTGTTGCTTCCTGATAGAACAAGCCAGCCAGTTGCGTTCATAGTCCGGGTCCTGAGTAGAATATGCAATGACTCGATAGAGTCACGCAAATGCCACATTCACTATAACATAATGAAAGATAGAAGATTCTTTGTCCAATTATTTATAATGAATACACGTCCATAATTCTTAAGGTTCAAATTCTCCATGTTGGACCAACCTTTCACTACTCCTAAGCTAAGGAAACGTTTGAGACCTCCCGACTGCCATGACATGAAGAGCTGCTCTAATCGGTATTCAGTCCACGATCTGTTTCTAGGAAGACAGTATGCCATACTCGGTCGAAGAGGGTCTATGGCTCAATGGCCCTTGCCGCATGAAAGACACGAGGATCGCGAGCTCGAAATATCTGCGCCACAGTACCTACAATTTACAAATTATGATGATATGATGGATTGCTCAACGTCAAAATCTTTGTAGTTTGACGAGAGAGAGATGAGAGAAAGCCTCATACTGATTGTAATACTGAACGAGAAACTATCTTTCTATATCTCTGGAACTATTTTATCAGGGTGCCTAGCTTGCTTGACGAAGGCGCCACGTTGCTCTATTAGCGAAGTGTTTGATAACTGACACTTTATTCTTCTCTTGCTCATTTCGGCTAAACTAGAGAAGTGGCCCACATGGATGTCTCTAATTATGCATTAACCGAATAGTCTAGCTGAATATAACAAGTATCGCAATTGAACTGTCAGCGTATCAGTTATATTGTGTGAATGCGGCTTTTACACTGTCATACAGCAGGCACAAGAATAGCACTTGATAACGGGAATCCTTCATACATGACAATACTGGTTGATGATTGGCCGGCAATAATTAAAAAAGAACTAAGAGCAAATTTTAACGCCATCAATAGGATATCTGCCAAAATACGTATTCTCTGACTACAAGCTATGACCTCAGTTCAACCAAAAAAAAAACAATGAATCTCGTTTTGCGAGAATTCCGAACTAAATACAAACCATTCTTCGCAACTATCGCTTGTCCTGCCATAGCGGTGCCCAAACTCTCCGTACAAACTGCTATTTTCCTTTGATTTGAATAGCTCGTTTGCCCATTATTCGACCTTCGCATACAATTTCTCAGAATTGCGCTTGTGATAAAGCATAAATCTTTGTAGTTCTATAGAACTAAATGTCCATGCCCTTTGTACCTTCTTGGTAGATTTCGTGGCGTATTATTCCAACCTCATAGTATCAGAACGTGGCTGCTGTTCCGCAGTCCATGTAAGCTAAGATTTGGAACACTGTCGTGGCAGAAAAGAAATATAGTTTGAAACAGCTGTTTGATCTCAACAATGCGAGGATTTCCAAATTCAGTCAGAGAATCGATGCCTCCAGGTCGAAGAAGAGCATCATCGAATTGTTCAGGTTTATTGGTGGTCACAATTAGTACGCTCTCTTCTTGGGAAGCAACACGATCGATGATATTAAAAAGATCAGAAAGTGAGATTCTCTTCTTCTTCTTCCAATCCATAACTTGAGAGTTCTCGTTTCGAATAAGTCCAGCTGAGTCAATACTTTCGAGACGAAGAATCATTCAACGAAAAGAAAGAGTTTTGAAGATTAATTCCAAATCATCCTCGCCCATATCAGAGAACATTAGGCTAACAACATAGATACCAAGACCGAACACACACACCAGCAATTGCAAAAGCAAGGGAAGTTTCCCCGGTCCCAGGTGACCCGTGAAATAGATACCCTCGTGGACATGGAATTCCACGATCCGCATACCAAATTTGAAGAATAAAATCTAACTAATTCTTGATATCCATCACAATTTCCTTTTTCTTCTGCTCATCAAGGGCCATTGTACGAATAGGCTTGCAAGGTCAAGAAGCGACTGCAGTCCAACTACTCCAACCTCCCTGACGGCTTTGATCTAGTGCAGAGGGAGGCCAAATAGTAGTTTTGATTTGTTGTTCAAAAGGTATGACATTTAAGACTTTCACTCAAAACTTGCTTCAAAGCTCATTTGTACTCATTTTCTGAATATATATTGAGTGAGCTGATTTAGATAAAGTAGTATTGCAGATCGAATCCTATTGTATAATACGATCGCTTATATACGTACTCGCGTATGTATAAGATGATAATTCTATAATTAGTATATATATATATACTTTATAAGCGCTAGGCTCTTGATTTTATAGCTATAGATTCTAATAATAAATTATACCTTACTCTTATAGTTCTTATAAGATAAAGTCCTCTGGCAGCAGGGAAGGCCAATTGCAGCCAGCCAGAACAAAGGTCCAGGTGATCAGCCAGTGCCTTCTCCGAATCAAGGAGACAACTTTAGCAGGGCCCTATTACACATTAGGGTGTCGAACGGATTCTATTAGAGGCCTTACAAAAGAAGCAGTAACAAAATAATTCCAGGAATGGTGGAACAAGTGTATATATAATCAGATCACTATATTCTCTAATAGATTGGAATAGACTAATAAGGATAATAGATGAGTAGGATATGGATATATTATATATAAAGGATAGATAATAGTATACAAAGGAAACAATAGATTGTATTATAATTCTTATGTATTTAATACAAAAGCGATTGGGGTATATCGAGGCCTTCAAGCAGCAATCAGTAATATTATTAGTATAAAATAAATGGAAATCTATATATACATTAATAACATATTAGTAATATAAGGAATAAGAAGTATAGCCTTTATTATATCATAATAGATCTTCCTTAAATATTACAAACTGATGTAAACACACTTGATCCAAATCAAATGATTATTAGGCCATACAAGGATCAAGGGGAATGAATAAGTAGATGTACTTGTTAATAAAGAGATAAAAAAATCAGCCTTAGAATATACAAACCGACCTATAGTAAACAATATCTACTTTATAGTAAAAACCATTATGGAATTGGCAGTATAAGCATGATAGATTAAACAAATATTAATGCTTTTTAAATAATACCAAAAATAAAACCCAAAGAGTACAAACAAATACTCTAAGGAACTAGAATTCTCATAAACAACTTTTTACTATATATTAACGATCCACTCAGTATATAGCGATTTCGAAAACTATTATTAACGATTTAAATATAAAAAAGCAACAATTCACTGTTTATACAAAACATTCAAATCCCCTGAGTATATTATACATTGCCACAAAGTCCTTGCGATCTATAAAACCTGGCCTCTAGATATCAAGCCCAAATACCCACCCTGTAATTAAATAGTTTAAAAACGACTATTGAAATAGCTAATATATATATCAATCAAATTCACTAAATTTATTATTATAATAAACTTTTATAAAAGTATATATTCTAAAATACTATTAGAAGAATAAAAGAAGAAAAGAAAAGAAATCAATTAATCTAGATAAACATAAATAAAAAATAGAAGAGAATAGATCTAGAAAAACTATATAAAAGAAAATTGAAGCATGCAATATACTATATTATAATAGAATATATATAAAAACTATTCTTATAGGATAAAGTAGTTTTCAAATAAATATTATATAGAAGATTGAAAAACATATATAGAAATATTTAGAGGATTAAAGATAAATGTTACGTAAGCGGATACAATAGGAGTTGTAAGCTTTATCACTACGTCACACACACAATCTGTTCAAAAGGCATAGTATCAGGGATTGTTTCCTGATAGCTTATTACTATATATATATCTATATAACAGAGCTCTCCTCTTTAACCTTTTCATCCCGAAAAGGTTAGTACAAAGGCTATTATATTATACTATAGTCAACCATATAATTTGTAATAATAGAATAATACTCTTCTATTATCTAATACCCTTATTATTAATAATTTATTATTAATAAATTCAGAATATCCAATCATTAAGCAGATATATCCTTGTCCCTAATTCAATTCACTTTTCAATTGGTTGTTAATCCAGTTCCAATTAAAAGCCCGAATCAGAGATCCCAGAACGATATCCACAAGATAAAATCCCTGATACTGTGCCTTTTGAACAGATTGCGTGTGTGGCGTAGTGGTAAAGCTTACAACTCCTATTGTATCCGCTTATGTAACAGAGTATCAGGGATTTTACCTTGTGGATATCGTTCTGGGATCTCTGATTCAGGTTTTTAATTAAAACTAGATTAACAATCAATTGAAAAGTGGATCGAATTAAGAACAAGGATATATCTGTTTAATAATTGGATATTTTGAATTCATTAATAATGGATTATTAATGGTAAAGGTATTAGATAATAGAAGAGTGTTATTCTATTATTACAAATCATATGGTTGACTATAGTATAGTATAATAGCCCTTGTACTAGCCTTTTCGGGACGAAAAGGTTAAAGAGGAGGGCTCTGTTATATGGATATATATATAGTAGTAAGCTATCAGGAAACAATCCCTGATACTGTGCCTTTTGGACAGATTGCGTGTGTGGCGTAGTGGTAAAGCTTACAACTCCTATTGTGTCCGCTTACGTAACAAACACCTTTTTATACAAAGAAGATAATAAAGTATAGGTTAGTACTAAGAATATAAAAACCAATCGCCTGATAAAAAAAGGTGATAACAAATGGGATAGCCCCTATAAAATTCTAAAAGTTTATAAACGAGCCTGTCTACTCCAGCTCTCCATTAGTTTTAAGATCTTTCCAGTATTTCACAATTTATTACTCCAACTACTCCACCGCTCACCTAGACTAGCTAGTCAAAAAGCAATTAACAAAACTGAATCCTATTGAAATTAAGGCTATATCCTAAAAAGAGATAATAAAACAAATAAGAAAACCGAGCAATAAGAATTCAATAAACTACTTGATTATTATAACAAAAACGGATTTCATTATCAAATCAAATAGAAATATTATCCAACATCTTAACAACCTACCGAAAACCTTCGCGGCTAGGAAAACACAATCATTACTTTTCATTTAATAAATCCAAATAAGCTAGAACCATTTACTTAGATAAACTTCAAAAGATCTATTATTTCTAATTCCTCACTAATACTTATATTAAGTATACCCCCAAATCAAGGTTGAGATAGATTTAAAAAGCTTTAGCAATTGATTATTATTTTCAAGAAAGTTTATTTTAATTTAATAATAGAAATTAGAGTATTTTAATATTATTTTGTTTTCTAAAAGATCAATTGATATTGCAATTGTAAACTGATTGCCTTAAGCAAGAGGTATTATTACAATGCTAATTATATAATCTATAATTGCCTTTATACCTCAGGCATAGTATATTAGTACGCCCTACTTTCTATAAGTAGGGCTTCACTTTTCTATAGCTCTTCTATCCTTATGGTACAATATAAGTCTTTATCCGTACCTTGACAATTAGTTTATCTAATTGAAGAATTTATTATTCTAAAAAGTTTCTTTCATTTGAAGATATATCAATAAAACTAGAAATAATTGAAGTTTGAATTTTCTGTTTAAATAAAATTGGCGAGACATAGAAAATCCAGTATTCTTTTAGGAAACGAGTCATTAAATCAGGTGTATTGCTTAGGGGCTCATGGTTCGCTTATCTTTATGTATCTAGTCTACAAATTATTTCATGAGTTATATAACAAAGCTACAAGGCGTTTATTAACTAGAACTGACTCTCATATATGAAAATAGAAACACAGAATCATGAAGCGATCGGATACGGTAGTATACTACCATATAATCTAAAGCAAGAGAACTAGAAAGCACCCCGCAATCTTCGATCACAAAAGTGAGCTTTTGATTAACGTTGGTACACGAAATAGCTTTTGGCCAAGATTTGGGCTGACTCACGTGAATTTGTCTAGTCTTACCTTGTCGAAAAGCTTCATTGCCCTTATTACTCCAATTTTATCAATGATACCTTTCGCGGTGGTAACCTGGGAAAGGAATTGGCTTGAAACTACAGGTTAAGCTAGAAACGAATCACCTTGACTGAGCCTCAGAATCCTAATTCTGTAAGAAAGCTTTATCCTCTTTCCGTGCGTGTAGATGTTCTCGCTAAATAAGGGGTTTATTTGTATTGTTGAATGACTCGCATTCTCCCTCCCCCCTGATGGGTTGGCGCCGGCCTTGATATAGCCTCAGTTGAAATCATTTATTGTCACTAATTTTGAGTCTTACATGTCAATAAAATATGTTGATATCTACCTAGGTATCTAGACACAACATGCTTCCACGACCGCGGTGTTGTGCTTCGGTGCAACATTGCCAACAGTCATCATCGTGCCACCACACTTCGAAATGATTAAATATGCTCCCGGTTCCTTGAGTGCACTATAGCTGCTTTTATTTTACTTCACTCCAAAGGTTTGAATATTTACAGCAATGCCTTGTAATACTTGTCTTGACCTTGTCAATACCGGGTATGAAATAGATGGGCGACACTGGGATATCCACTTTACACAAGATCAAGTGGACGAATACCGTCTAGAATTCACCTCAGTTGATCTTTATGCGACAGCAACCTCCGAATGCCTATATTACTAGATTACCCAACAGGGGTTATTTGATTAACGAAAGTCGGTCTTTGATTGATCTACCAAGGCCATATGTAGGCTGACTACATTCCATATCTGTTGTTACCTTCGTCATTCGACACCATAGAAAATAAGCTCGAAAGAATCTAGTGTTTCTTCGATTGCTTTATTAGTTCTAGAGGTAATATTGCCGTCTGAGTTTCGAAGAATCTTCCATTCATTTTCTAGATCATTTGACTCGATCATCGTTCCACACGTCCACTGACCAACACCGACTACGAAACCAGAATTCGAAACTTCGAGATAGTCCCCTGAATAAATCGTGGGAAGCGAAATAATGGGTTCATTGCTCATACTCCAAAAGCTAGTAACAGAGTTTGGAGGAGGTGAACAAAAGTCTTCGTGGTATAAGCTGATTTCAGAACTTCTTGGTGTATCAGATGTATCGAAGCTTTTGCAGCTCTGGTAATCATTAAGATGAAGCTGCGAGCTGTCAATCGAGATGTAAGGATCGGGCCAGATGTCATGAAGTTTCTCGCATTGCTCGCATTGGGAATCAAAAAGCTCAAAGTCCACGAAGTTGGGTCCATCATCGAGATTTGTCGGCACGTTGATCATTCCTGGGAAAGATCTCGATATTGATGCTTGGACTTGTTCAATGTTAAAATCATCTATTGATGCATAGGGATCAGCATATTTTTCAGTGAACCAATATGAGGCATAGTATCATACTGTAGTCACTCGTTTCGGAATTGGAACATCTATTCCTGCAACAATGATTCGTAGAGCCCACAATATCAAAGGATGGGACCGGCTCATCATCGGAATGAAATTTATATTCAAAGGTTGTTCTCGGAAAGATAAATTGTGATATTGGCTCTTCTTTATTGGTGTCTTCTTGTCGATCTTGAGGATATATAGGATTTGGAGACACTTGGTCGATCCGCGGTAAGTTTTGATTATATTTGCAATAATGGTAAGGAAATCTATGAGATTTTGTCATCTCCATTGATACGAAGGTTTTTCGAGAGTGATTCGTTTGAGATTTGCAAAGAATAAGTACAAATAGGTAGATAGTATGCACAATGGGCTTGCTTTTGTAGCTATCTTACCTCATGTACATACGGATAGTGACCTGTAGACTGGAGGCGGTCTTCTATTTAGAGGTGAGATATTCGCAAGCGGTCTTATCACCGACTTTGAACTTAAGACATATTACATCTGCAAGATGTGGCGGCTAACCCCGGACGCGGGGTGATCCGAAGGTGATTTCGTTTCTTTCTGTAGGGCTGGATTGAAAAAGGCGGTCTTTGTGGAGTTCTCTTTAAAAACACCCCTATCTAATTACTAAAACCGCGCTTCTTGTTCATTTGATGTGGCCATGTACGGTGTGTTTGTATTACTTTATATCGTGAACTTATTACTCACATCCGAAGCTATGCGATGTCCAATTATATTTCAGGGTGGCATATATATTTCTAGGACCGCCTTCGCTTTCTTGCCTTGGGCTGACATCTGCATCCCGACCTAAAAACCCATCGGAATAGAAAATGCCTTTGTCAAAATAATTTAATCAGTCTGCAATTACAAATTCTCACATACACTCACTGAAAAATTTATTAACCATTTTGAATATCTCGTTTCTTATTGTTGAGTTAGATCTTGAAGAAGGCGGTCCTCAAAAAGATCAAACAACCGAAGGAGAGCAAGCACCATAGCCTTCTTATGCCATACGCTTCAAGACTCAGATAGAACGACCCTTGTCGATTCCATGTCAGTTATCACTTCTATCAACAGTCAATTATCATTAATATTATTGATTTAGCATACCTCAATAAAAAAACGCTCCCTCTTCTCTTGAGGAACTTTTGCACTCACGTGACCGATATTCATGAAATACGAGCTGCCTCTCCCAATCATTCGTCCTCATTATGGATGACTTCTTAGATACCTCAGGAATTGGTAAATCTATTGGAGTGAACAATCATACATGCTAATTCTCATAGATATGAATAACAAATCAAATCTTTCCATATATATACAATTGATTACCTTCAGAAAAGGCTCCGCGGATGAAATGATCATTGATGTACGAGAAGATTGCCAAGTCGAGACTGCTCGATGTCTGTCTAAACGGCTGGACTTTCGGTTTCGCTATGCATATGAGACTCGCAGAGCCACAATCACCCGGAACTCATCTCTTCATACTTTGGAGGTACCCGACTTGTACGATTATCAGACTGATTTACAAGGATCGTTTTATCACGACTTTATCATTGGTACTGGAGATTCAAACATGGATGTGGATATCTCTGCATACCAAGATTTCTTAGCACCACTACCTGAATTCTCTAGTGACTTTGATGTATTTGCGCAGGATATGGGACTTTCAGATGAGCGGTCCGCCAGCGTGCTATTGAATGATTTGGACCTGGACAACAACACCTTTGGTACTTCTACAAACTTTCAGATAGGGCATGATGGCGAAAAAACCCTGCCAGACTGGTTTGATCTGGTAAATATTGTGGACCAAGATCACTTTGACCCGGACATCAACATGCTGGATGATACTCGACTCGACAATACTACTTTTGAGAATGCACATGAATCATGCGAAAGTCTTCAATCGGGAATGAATACTCCAGTTACTAGCGGAATTCAGAACTCTATAACCGATATACCAGCATGGAGAGACACACCTCTAGTTCCTGTGGCGGTACTAGACATACCAACACCTCGACCTCTTAGTCCTGTAGAGCTAGCCCACAGTGTCCCATCAAAGAACTCACAGTCACAAGGAATCGACATTGTTGTCAAACCTATTCTGAATCGAAGCGATTCTAGCCTCGATAATACAGCGTCAAGCTATCAAGAAGGGGTTTTTAGTTCGATGCCCGGTTGTTCGAGTATGCCAACTACTTATGGATCTTCACCTCATCGTATGGGCCCTTTAGACTCCGCCACACGTGCCAAAGCAAATGCTGTAAAAGCTATAGGGGCTTGTTGGCGCTGCAAGTTCTTACGAAAGCCAGTAAGTCTACCAATTCAACTTCCCTTCACTCCAGAGAAGGATTTTCTGTGGTACGATTTTGTATTATTCTCCTTCATATCTATCAGGGTTGCTTGGTGAATCTTCGCAGCGACTATCCACATGAATGATAAATCGGTTACCGTTGCCTTGAGATGTGTGTTGTAACACCAGAAAAATGTGAAAACCGTTTTTCTTTGACGTTTGGTTTCGTGTTACTGTGCACGGCTCTCCTATTCATCAAACTTTGTTCAATCTATACGCAAATTATCTAGAAGAAGTAGCTAACATGTTAAAGTGTGATGCACAAAACTGTTGCATTCAATGTAAAGGGAAGCAGGGTGGACCGTGGCACAGTATTGGATGCAAACGGGGCGATATCAAAAAGAAAATGCTCCCGATATCATTGTGTCCCGCAAGAACCATTCAAACACGGAATCCATGCACAGTATCGGAAATGTACAAGCCATGGCTTTCTGCAAATCAATATCGCCTCGAGATATCCAAGCGTCGCGAAAAGAATTTACGTCCCGAGATTATGAGCGCTTCACACCCCACGAAGATTGGTCAATTTCTTCAAAATTTGGCAAGTGGTAGGCCGCTAGCCGTTGATTTACAACGAAACAGATCATCCTTGTTAGAAAGGTTCAGAGACACTGCACCAGCTGTGTTGAAGCCGCTTGATGACTGCATTTTGACTATACTTTGGGGATTTCTCAATTGTGAAAGTGCAGAAAAAGCAGTCCAACCCTGGATAACATTACACAGTGGGACCATAGAAGATTTTATATTACTTCTACATTCTGCAGCTATATATCAAGCAAGTTTTGAAAGTGTAAGTAGAAGCATTCTACATTCCTTATGACTCTAGCTCATTTAAATTTGCAGAATCAACTAATTGCTTACTCACTCACCTGTCTTCGCACTTGCGTCGAAGCTCTGCACATAAATATATTGGGGGGCTTCGAGCATTCGCATGAAGCATGTGAATTATCTATTTGTAAGGTCGATTGCATACGGGATCTCGAATTACAAATAGAACAGTACCTGGATGAACTATCTCGAGTTATTTTTCTGAAAGAAAACATGCGAAACCGATTCTGGTGGCTGTCAGCTTTCTACAGTCTTTGTATTCAGGGGGTTGTTCGACAAGCATTAGTATTGTTGTCCTCTAATGACCACAACGAGATATCGGGAATTGAGAAGTCGAGCTCTGCACAATATTTACACATTGCAATTCGGTTGTTCTCTGTGAGTTCCGGTAGCCATGATCCGTTAATTCAAGACTGGTCTTCTCAACTTGCGTTCCCACCGGCTGGAGTCGGAGCGCCAAGTGTCGAAGATTACCAAATTGCCCAATCAGCGATCAATCAATCCCAGTGGAAATTCAAAGGTATCAAGAAGTCTGGGAATTATCTGAAGAATCTGTTCGAGGACAATGGGGGTCCTCTCGCAGAGCCCCACGACGAATCTGTAACACTCAGTATCCTACCCGAACCATATCTCCCAAAAACCTTTACCTTAGAAACTTGTCGCCAACTTCGCGTCGATTGGGATTTAGCTCGATGCAACTATACGAAGAATTTATTACAAATCGTCAAGGATTATGGACACAGCTCAAAAGTGTATACTGACGCTGAAGAGAAATGGGGACTTGTGGAGGCTGAGTGGAAAAGAGTAAGCGACGAGGCTATGACGAACACTGTCAACCAAGCGCACAATGGCCGCGAAACACCATAACCCCTTCTTCCAGATACATTGAGCATTTTGAGTAAGTTGATGGAATACAAATGTCAGTATTGCAGTCATTAATACTTTGAAGTGAGCTACCCAATGAGAGGGTATCAAACTATCTCATGAAACCCTCGGGAATACCAACACTAGATGTCAAGCATCCACGACATTGCTTCCACGTCAAACTTACCCGCCCAATTTTCGATTTCACCTCTAGCATTCTTTGCCCGCTCTTACTGCTTTCTCAAGCATTACTTATGCCGCCCTCAAAGCCGAGCTTCTCTCGCCTTAGCCGAGCAATGATGAGACTTTATGGGCGAGATCTGAAGAGAAAGAAAAGCAGGTAAGTTCACGAACCGTTGAAGTCCTAGGGGGGAAGTGATGCCGATACCCCGCGAGAACCTGGTTTCCAAAAGTTCTATATCTGAGCCATCAGTCTGGAATGAACAACTTGTGAAAGTTCAAACAACCTTTTATCCAGCACGAGGTCACCGCAGTGAGCTCCCATTTGTGGGAAAAGTTATGAATCCATCTCAATTAATCCAGAAGGATGATCTGGGAATATCCGAGAAGTCAACAGGTATCAGGAGAAGTAGATGATGTGAAAGAAAAGTCGAAGGTAGAAGGGCCAGGAGATACGCATTCACTATAAAAAGAACGCGAGGAGTTGATCCACTATATCCATTAAGATGGACTTAAGGAGGTACTAGAGACCGGCCGATTTGTGTTTCCTTTCGGGAGTTTTTGAATTGATTCTTCTTGGAAGTTTAATCTAATGGGGGGAAGGGGAAGGTTAAGATACCAGAAACTCCAAATGTGTAGAAAAACACAAACCATGAGGAGATGGCCGGCTTTCTTGTTTGCTGTTATACACGGGGGATATACACATCGGTGATGAGAAGATAAGAATGTTATATGCGTGAATGAGGTGGGATTACGTATGAAATCTGCCTAGGCAGGTAGCAATAAGTATGTAATGAACATGAAAGCCACTCGAGCTTTTGTATGCATTACCTTGTAAAAATACACCCAGCGCACTATCAAGAAACCATTTTTCCTATCCTTGATGATCTTTTCACATCGCAAATATACAGACCTTCACATTATCTATCTCCCATTCTATCTAATTCCACACTGATTGATAGATTCCACATCTCACACAAATCATCATCTGATCCGTCGGCCGGGACGAATTCTTCTGCGTAGATGATGTTCCCATTACCTGCGCCATAGAGAATACGTTGCTCTAACAGAACTTCGTCTTCGTTCTCCGCTTTCCATCTTCATTCGCAACTCGGATTGATACAGAAAAACCATCCATGACCGTCGATATATGTTTGCGAATTATCCTTAACCTTACTGAGAAAATAGTAAAGCCCACCATGAAACGTCAGTTGAGCTTCTTCCAGTACAGTCCTCGATTGATGGCTAGGAGAAATACGATATCTCCGATAAGACTTCGAAGCAAAATCTCAGTCTTGTTAAGCATCAACTACCAAGACTGGATCTTAAAGTTTCTTGCAGATTTTTTAGTCAAAGATTATCCATCTCGGGACCGAGGCTCACGTGATCTCTAGAGTAGAACCCCTCCTTTCACTTCCAAAGGAAAACCTAAATTCTTTCCCAAGCTTCATTTCGTGACCAATTCTTGGTTTTGGAGCAGTTTTCGATATGTTTCTGTCCAATGGTCTTCTCAAGATACCCAGATTCTCAAGAAAAGTGTGATTGTGGTGGTTTGGATGAATGTGAATATCAAAGAAGATCTTCCCATCAGGCAAATATATTTGCCTGGTCTCTCTACTTATACGTATTCTTGTACAACTTAGATGATTTATCATCTATTGCCTATCCCCGAATCTAAAGCGCCCCATAAAATTCCACAGGAGAGTGTCATGGTGCTTGGAATTAATAATGATCGTTGACTTCACATTAGACATAAATACCTGAGCGAGACTGCGATAATTAACCATTTTATTTCATCAATCCAAACTCCCTCATCATAGAAACATATCCAAAAACTGCAAAAACTTCCAATAAACACACCATCAACATGCTCGCCCTCACAGGAACCACCGGCAAGATAGGCAAAGCAGTTCTCAACGCCATCCTCTCTCGCTCCCTCTTCCCTCCCTCCGAGCTCATCATCTGCACCTCTTCAGACCCCTCCGACGCCAAATTCGACACTTTCAAATCCCAAGGTATCCAAGTACGAAAATCAGACTACAATGATCCATCCACCATGAAGAGCGCTTTCGCCGGTGCCGACAAACTCCTCTTAATATCCACTCCTCAAAATGATCTTGACTTCAACAATGCTCCTCACGGCCAAGGACGCGAAAAACACCATTTTGCAGCTATAGATGCGGCGAGAGAAGCTGGTGTGAAACATATCGTTTATGCATCGTTAGCGTTCGGATTAGAGAGTAAGACGGGCGTTGTGCGTGCGCATTTGAGAACTGAAGCATATCTCAAGACTTTAACCGATATCAAGTGGACGATTGTGCGAGAGGGACTTTACCAGGAATCCTGGCCCCTGTATGCGGGTTTCTACGACACGGTTGCGGATCCCAGGGAGGAATTGGTGGTTGCCGGAGATGGACCATTGAGCATGATTAGTTTGGAGGATTTGGGAATTGCGAATGCGTTGGTGCTGGCTGATAAGTCGGGGATGTATGAAGGACAATTCTTTTACTTGAGTCCGAGGAAAACAGTGTCTATGACTGAGGTTTTGAAGATGGTATCGCAGATTAAAGGGAAAGAAATTAAATTGAAGATTGTGTCTGATCAGGAATATATCGATTATTATGCGGAGAAGGGATTTCCAAGAGCGATGTTGGAGTGGTGGGCTAGCAGTTATACTGCGCTTAGTGAAGGAGAGTGTGAGATAACGGATGGAAAGTCGGATGAGTTGTTAGCGAGTGTGGGTGTGAAGCCTAAGGGGATGGAAGAGACGGTTAGGGAGATGATGGCGGGAGGATTGAGAGGTCATGATAAGTTGACTTAAGGGAGAGAAAAGATCTTTTCACTTGCTTCTGATACCTAGGTGGTGTATCCTAATATAAAAGTCTATGTAGTAAGGTTAACCTTTGTTTCTGAAAATCTGCATTTTCAAAATGCTAGGCAGTGTTGTCACATGGATGGTGATATGCAGTGAGGTAGAACTGATCATGCGAAGAACTATTGGAAATGTCAATATACACTGTCTTGCGGATACTTTCAATGGTTTCATGAATCATGATTATCACTCAATCTCAACGTTAGAAAATCCATCTAGCTCAGGTAGGTTCCATTATATAATTATTATGGTGTACGTTCCGACCTAATAATAGAATATAGGAAAGAAAGGAAGCCGCTGGGAGTTTTTGTATGGGGATCTATGGAGTATGGTTAAGTTAGCATTTGGACTGGGAGAGTGTGGTGAACAGCAGAATGGCATACGCATTGAATGACGAGCCATGATCCAATCTATTAGAGTAGCAAAACCTCATCACGTGTATTCCACAAGTGCCAAACAGTCATGTCAGAACTTATTGTTGCAATGGAATGAATGCAAGCTCTATTTACAATGTATATCCCCATTTATCCCATGTAAGTGCAACCAATGCATCTAATTACAGTGTATGTCCCCGTGTATCTCGTTTCTCTTATGCCCTGTTTCCCAGTACATCATCTCAATGAAAAGATCCGTAATCAGTAAAAGCAAATGGGTATCTTAGTAAAAACGCCAAATATGCCACGCTCATGTCAGCTCCAAATTGCTAGCAAACAGCTAGAAAATAACTTCAAGTATGCAAATGCTTCCTTCCTTGTACGTGCCGTGAATAGATGCCCCTTTAATCCAATGAAAAAAATTGTTCAGTCTGTTTGCTCGCTGACGCGGGATTCAGACTCTACTTCGACTTCAATATCAGTATCGTCTTCTCCCTTGTCTTCTTCAACCTCTGCCTCCTCGCCACTGTCTTCAGAATTTCTCTTTCTCTTCTTAGAACCCTTCTCGACCTTCTTTGCAACTTTCTTGATAACCGCCTTCTTGCCAGCTCTGAAGCCTGGTTGCTTCTTGTCTCCAGTTCTATTGACCAAGTGCTCAATTGGACACACAGTGCTTTCCCAATCCACGGAACCCTCGGTTGTCGCAGCTCTACAGCGACCACATGTCTTTCCATGTCGGAGGAACAATTGATGGAGGGAATATTTCAAGTGATCGGGAATTCGAACTTCGCAGTGGCTGAAGGTTTGATCACGGCTTGCTTTCTCTGGAACCCAACCAAGCCACATACAATGGCGCCAGACATGCGTGTCAACAGCAAAGCTGGGTCTTCCCAAGCAGAACAAAGCAACGCATGCTGCAGTCTTGACCCCGATACCTGGCAAGTCCATCAATACGCGCATGGCAGCTGGCTTATCTAATGAGTGGACATAGTCAAGTGAGAGCATGTTCTCTCGCAAGCTCTTGATTTCGGCTTCCTTTTGCTCCTTAGTCTCCAGAACCTTTCCGACAAATAGAACTGGATCATCAGTATGAACCTCCTTCAGTAGAGTCTCTAGAAGCTTGGTGTTTTTATCGAAAACCACTTGTAGAATTGCCTTGATATAGCCTGCCTTAACCTTAGCAAGACCGCCTGATCTGATAGCCCCCTCAACATCTTCCCTCGATGAAGCATGTACGGCTTCCCATGAAACGCTGCCTGCGCCCTTGCCAGAGGTTCTCAATCCATACTCCGCCTTCAGACCTGCCATTGATTTGTTGGCGTTGCCAGCGGTGGTCGCAGCGCTAAGAAGAGTTCTCATGGTCGCGTCGAGAACATCCGGAACCTCTCCGCATCCAGTTACAGTCTCGGAGGGAGCTGGAACTGTATCTGGTGGCTTAACTTCACCATGCAGAGCAGTCAACAAGCTGTTGACCGTCTCGGCCTCTTGAGCAGTGGGCGAGACGTGATCGGGGAAAGGTGTTTCACCAAAGACGATACCGTAGTTCTTATTCTTTGCCTTGACAAGCTTAGCTGGGGAACCGTCAACCTCCGTGGATACATCAACAACCTTCTTCTTGCGTGGCGATCTCTTCTTTTTGGATTCTTCTTCCTTGATATCCTCAAGAAGATTGGAAATGAGTGAATCGCCAAGATTAAGTGGCTTCTCCTCATCTTCATCTTTGATAGAAGTTTTAACAGTATTCTTGGTAACTCTGGCTCGAGCGGCTCTCTTAGGAGTGGTGGGAGTCACTTCCGTGCCAGTATTGCCGAAATCGTCCTCAAGGAGATCACCCTTTTGTCCCATTCCATGAGGGAGGACATCCCAACCACCTGTCATTGATTCCATCGCTGACTTTGCCTTCTTTTTTGGTGGAGCACGCTTTCGGGACTTAGTTGGCGAACCGGTGGCGACATTTTCGAGGATTTGTTTATCGTCGGCGGGTGTAGTTGGTGGAGATGAAAGAGTTGCTGCTGCAGAGTTCAGAGCAGCAGCAGCTGCCGCAGCCTTGGTGGCGGCTCGAGTGGGCATCGTGAAATTGCAAATCTTGAAACCTGACCTTAACTGAATTGAATGTTAATTTGGAGGATAGGATAATCAAAAGCAGCTCAAGGAAGAGACTGAATGATAGAGATAGAGAGATTCAAGGCAGAAATGATAGACCAATTTTAAGAAAGGGTGGAGATGAATTGTGGTTGTGAGGTGGAAGAAAACAAGATGTAAAGAGTGAGTAGGAGAACGAAAGATGAGATATCAATATACCTTTGACAATGAAGCTATACTCTCTATGATGACAATATCGACGCCACTGACACTTTCACTAATCCAAAACGAGTAGTTGTTTGATGGACTTTGACTGTAGAGAGGCTCGAGCGTTAGTCACACCAAGGTATTTTTCTGATCTCTTCCCACTTGGGGAAACTTCGGGATAACTTGTGAAAATGTATCAGAAGAAAGATGGTTGAGAAGTGACTTTGAAAGCTTTTGGTCAATATTATCAAAACCTCAAGAGAAAGAGAGAAAATCTTCAATTCACTTCAATTGAAAGTCTCATTATAAACATTTTGGATGAAATGGAGCCATAAAAGGTTATTCACTCTTTTTTCTTGATTAGAAAGAGAAATGGAAATGGTTTATCTCCTGGTCAGTCCTGTCATTCACCTTAATGCATCAGTTTATTGGAATACAGCTGGCGAACAGACAAAAAAGAAGTGACAGAAATTCTGGGAATTGTTTGCCATTTAAAAACCTGGAGAGGAAGCTGTGAAAACCATGGAATGGTTAGTTACCTGACTAACACCTATTGAGTACTCACTTGTCTTCATCTATGCAGTTGATTGATCAACTAGATGCCAATTCTCAATGCTCAGTTCTGGGAAATTGAAAACACTCTCTGGAATCATTCATGATCAGACATGTATGTCAAACATATAGAGGTTGATATGAGATATACAAATGTTGGAGGATGATGGAGCTTGGAAGATCAGATACATCTACCTGGCGCCCAATTCTTATATAGAACGATCGGTTTGGAAGAGACATGATATACACGGAGTATATGATCTCAAGTTTATTGTTGCGGTCAATCCATGAGATTCCGCAGAGTAAATTTTCCCGCTTGATAACAGCGACATTCACACGGTTCTCTCCCCTTCACCTCAGGGTGGCACGAGCTTCCAACCATTATCATCGAAGCCGCTCACTTAACTATCTGAACACCTAGTAAATCTCAACTGGAGATGCAATGCTTCAGAAGTGATGCTCGGGATATGCGGTGAGGAAGGATTTACTCCGCATTCGATGCAAGTTTAAGGAGAATAGTCAAGTGTGTTTCGAACGTCAGTTACTGGTAAACGATTGATTTCGATTATTATTCCACTACTTGCTTTGTGTTATACCTCATTTCTATCACCAGGAAGCCTCCTCATGAGCCAGAAAGTAAAAGGGCCTACTTTCTCATCCATCTCTTTCCATTTTTTATCCAGAGTATTGGTCTGTGGATGATTGATGTTCTCTTCGATACAGACAAAACCGTTCACATCATATAGAGGTCATCCGTACGGTGTTGCATCTAGAAGAAACTCATACCCCAACTCATCCGCTTTTTTCATACCCCAGTTCATAAACTTTTGGCCAACACCTTTGCGTCGGTAGTCTGGATGGGTAAAGACGATATGAAGATCTTGTACTTCGGTCAGTTCCAAGCAGTACACTCGACTATTTTACTTACAAATATGTGGTTTCTGCGCAACTTTATACCGAGGTCTAGAATGTGTTTGCAGTGCCTGCTCGGCATACTCGCGGGAGCTATCGTTCGGAAACCAAGTCACATTAGAAGGGGGTGGGTTTTCAAATGGGTTTTCATTGTAGATTTTCCAGAGAGCCCCTCCTGAAATTCTACCATTTTCGGTAACAACGACTTTTTGCCAGTAACTCGATGGATCGTGCGTGTGCCATAGCTGTAGCCGATTTGCTGCTTCATCAATTGCATCTTCGCGGGCATTGTCACCCGTTCCTTGGATGGGGAACCAAAGATGAAAGAATTTTTGCAGAGGGCGTTCATAGGATTCAAACAGGCACCGTGTAAGCGCAGCAAAATCAACCTCGGAATCTATGGGTTGAAGCTGAAGAGTCATTTCGAGACTTCAAGTACTGACATGTAGTCATATCGTTGGGATGGGCAGAACTGAGGTTATTTGGAGCGTTCTGGACAGGTGAGAAACTAGGCGAGAACCACACGTGCCGGCTATTCCCAGTATAAGATTGGATAGGCATTGCTCGAAGTACCGTGCAAAGTCGTGTTTCACTGGTGTCAAATCTTGTTAAATCTTAAGAAGATACGGGAACTAGGGTCTGGAACAAAGCCCGCATAATTTAGAGTGGACCAGTAAGCACTAAGCCAGGCCGTTCCAGACTACCGGTATTGATCCCGTACCAATGATTCGTCCAGACTAGACATTCCCTGACGGGGCTTGGGCATAGACGGTAATAAGACTCTGAGCCAAGTTTAGTGCGGGGCTTAGGTATTTGTCAACGTTACATTAATATATGCAACTGGTATGAAAAGGTTAGTTCTTATCAGGCAGAGAAGTCGTACCCTTCTTTTACCGAAATACATTCATGGTTCGAGAAAGGCTCCTTTGCTCCGTAATCTTCTTCGAGCTGCCGTATGGGGAACCAGCGCCAGGATCGTGTGGCAAGCATTCAATTCTAGATTCCAATCACAGTTTACAATGGGTTAAGCTTCCAAGCAAAAGCTGGAAGATCACAAACTACAACTCGTAATAGCGCCGAGCATTTTGCCGTCAAATCTTCTAGGATCGATCTTTTCCATGTTGGAAGTGTTGGAAGATGTTTTGGTAGAAAAGGTATGTGCTATCAAGTTTCAACACAAAATCATGGAATCCAGAAGTAACACAAGGTTTTATGTTAACTGGATCTTTATGGTAGCAATCTAATAGTGACTTTAGCATATCGCAATGAATGTCAGTCAAGATTTGCATTTACCAGTCGCACACATCAACCATGTTCCATGGAAATGAGGCCAAATTTACTAACTGTTAGGAGCGTCATAATAACCTCCCTTTAACATTCGTAACGTTGAAGCTTGAATACCATCGCTGATGGAACAAGTATTGTTATGATTCCCGATCTTCCGTCTGCCTACTTATCTTAAGATGACTGTTAAAAATCAAAGTATACAAGCATGACCGAAGAATACTGTATGGTGTTTTTTCGTTGGCTCTTTAACAAGAGTACTATTCATGTCAAACCATTTTGCGCAGTCTGTTTCCTTCTGTTCTTCACTCTCCCCTTTCGATCTTCAGCATGAACCAAACGCAGGCTCTCATAACGAGTTCCAACAAGACCCCTTTGGTGCAGATATTTGTGTGGATTCCAATTACTGCCTCAGCTCTAGGAGTATGTGTGCATCTGGGTACGAAGTTGGCTGTTTCGGAGAAGTTAGAATGGCAAGATCATTTCATACTGATATCAATGGCAAGCGAAGCAAGTTCCAATAGAATGTGGAAGTGTTCTGACTGTTGACTTGTAGACTTTTTCCATCGGCCAGACAATTGCGGTTGCAATTGAATGTGCAAATGGGTTTGGTAAATTTCTCGAAAGATTGACAGATGGGCAAGTGGAGACGATTTTGAAAGTAATTGATCATGATTCAGAATGATTATACCAAACTAATCGATAGTACCTTAGGCAGAATATTCAGCAAGTATACTTTATATCGCGAGTTTGTTCTTTGCCAAAATGTCTATAGTAATGTTCATTCATGACTTCACACCTATTGCAGCTGAGAGAATAGCAACAAAAGTTCTTGGGATTGTGATATCATTATGGGCTATTACTTCTATTTTAGCTGTTGCCTTTCAGTGCCGGTCTTCGAAAGTATGGGATAGCATATCCGGCGAATGTTTCAATCAAGTCAGTATTTTCTACTTTCTACCTTTGCATTTGAACTCTTGCTGATATTCTTTGACCAAGATAGCTTTCTGGAATTATAGCGCAATCGTTAACATTGTGACCGATGCCAGTATAATCTTGCTTATAACATTCATAGCATTACACATACAGACTACCTGGAGTAGAAAACTCACACTGATATGCATCTTTGGTACTCGTATCTGGTTAGTATAAGTATAAGATCATTTTGAGATTCAATCAACTAAACTATATTAGTGTCATTGCTGCTGTATCCTGTCAGCTATTTTATTTGAATCAAAAGATAGAAGATCCAACCTTTGATCCGTGGCGAACGACAATTTGCAATCAGATCGTGCAGTGCCTTAGCATTATCACAGCATGTGTTCCATACTTGAAGATGTTTCTCAATAGTTTAGAGTCGGGATTGTTACGGTTGGATGACTTGCGTCGACGAGGCGGCAGGGCGACAGAAGATGATCGCGATTTTAATCGCAATGCCTCTGATTCTCGAGGAATCAAAAAATCAAAAACAGCAAAGAAGATTAGCCAGATATTGGGCTTTACGAGTTGGGGCAATTTAGAGAGTCAGAAACTGTCGGAATTTGCGCCGGGCCATTTAGCTACTCAATCAAATGCCGTTTTAGCAGTTGATGAAGGAAATTTATGGGATGGACAGAGCGAATCTAGTCAATCTAGAATCATAACCGAACCTCGTACTTGGAAATTGGATGTAAATTAGTTGGATAGAAGAAAGTCTCACGACATCAGTATCAAATTCAGTACTACAAGAACTGAAATCATTCTCAAGAGCATGAGACTACCGCATAATATAAAACCAACCCCGGACTAGTGCCCCGGGAAAGATTTGTATTTTTGATATGTATCAGGGGTCCAAACCCCAGCTTAGAACAACAAATCGGCTCATGTGCATGTGCAACTCCATGGATAAAAACACATGTAGCATTTTCATTAGACCCCTGAGAGAGCCTGCAACCATCTAATCTCTGCAACCATATCGTTTGGATAAATTACCTCACTTTATACAATTTCTCGTGGAAAAAAAAATGAGAAAGTCTCTTCTAAGATATCTCACACTCTGAGGTTCAGGAGTCAACAAATAAATATCCATATCATCAAAATGATCACACACAAACGCGACGACGAAGTCGAAGCTGTGGAACTCGGTGCCGTTCACAACAAAACTCTAGCACGCCATGATAGCGCCGAAAGTAGAGATCGAGATGAATTGATACGATTGGGAAAAAAGCCAGTTCTGAAGGTTTGTTAATTTTGTACTTTTACAAAAATCGCCTATCAACCCAAATTTCCACAAGATGAATTCCATATTCTAACATTCCTTAGAGAAACTTTGCATTCATGTCCATCCTCGGTTTCAGCTGCACCATTCTGATTACCTGGGAAGGAAGCTTAACCGTATTCATCAGCGGTCTTCAAAATGGCGGACCAGCCGGAATCATCTACGGGTTTATCTTCGTCTGGATTGGTAACCTGTCTGTTTTTTCCACCCTCTCAGAGCTGGTTTCTATGGCTCCAACTTCAGGTGGTCAATATCACTGGGTTTCTATGCTTGCGCCTCGCCGCTGCTCTAAATTTCTGAGCTACATCACAGGCTGGTTGACCGTTACTGGCTGGCAAGGTCTTGTTGCTTCGGGGGGATATCTCACCGGGACGATTATTCAAGGATTGATTGTGTTGACTGTGCCTTCATATGCGGCATCTGAAACTTCATGGCAAGGCACGTTGTTGTATTGGGCGGCGATATTTTTTGCGGTCTTTATCAATACGGTGGTTAGTAGTTTGTTACCGAAGTTCGAAGGTTTAATCCTGGTTCTGCATATTCTAGGCTTTTTTAGTATCTTGATTCCCTTGGTTGTACTAGCACCGCATGATTCGGCAAAGGATGTGTTTACTGGGTGGCTGAATGAAGGAAATTGGTCAAGTCAGGGACTTTCATTCTTCGTCGGGCTGATTGGAAATGTCTTTGCGTTTCTTGGTAAGCTTTTCGACATCTTTGGGGGTAGTTGTATGATGTGTTAACACTGTCTTAGGTGCAGATGGAGCATTCCACGTAAGTCTTCTGTTAAACGAGGCGTTGAATGATACCTGCCGAGATTTCTAAGGGAGACTAACAAGCAACGCAGATGTCAGAAGAAATCCGCAATCCATCTCTAGTAGTACCCAGATCCATCATCCTGAGCGTAATACTGAACGGAAGTATGGGATTTGCAATGATAATAGCGATTCTATTTTGTCTCGGAGACATTGATGCTGCGTTATCAACAGATACTGGATACCCGTTTATCGAGATTTTCTTCCAAGCGACTAGATCTGTAAGTGGGTCGGCAACTATGGCATCGCTAGTTGCCATATTAGGTTTGTGCGCTACTGTTGGTAGCCTCGCTTCGACATCCCGTATGCTTTGGTCGTTTGCTAGAGATCACGGTGTGCCTGGTTGGAGAACCATTTCAAAGGTGGGTGTGCAACAGTGTTCTTGATCCTACGAATTTTTTCTTGGCCTATTGAATTTGGCACTAACACGGCTGCGCATCTTGATCTAGGTTGATAGTCGCACTACGATTCCGCTGTGGTCTATTGCTATCACATGCGTTGTCTCATGCTTACTCGCATTGATCAATATTGGGTCCGCGACCGTCTTCAACGATGTTGTATCTTTATCTGTAGCTGGTCTCTATAGCTCCTACTTGATCTGCGCTATTCTCTTACTATATCGTCGACTCACCGGAGGGTTTCAAAAACTCACAGATATCTCTGATGGACCCGCTTTGGTAAACACTACAGGTGCTCAACTGGTTTGGGGTAAGATATATCTTCTTTCAGTGTTGCAACACTAACTCGAGCCGAATTAATAGGACCATGGCATGTTCCCGGAGTATTCGGTATTATCAACAACACTTTTGCTATTCTTTACTTGACTATTATTCTGTTCTTCAGCTTTTGGCCCTCTGCTTTACCGGTGACTGCAGCGAACATGAACTACAGCTCTCTGGTTACTGGCGCTGTAATGATATTTAGTATAATATACTATATTGTACTGGGGAGACATGAATGGAATGGACCAGTTGTCGAGATTCATTTGTGATATTTCAAAAGCAATGGGATTTGCTCAACTGAGTAATTGTCACATACTAAGCTCAACAGTTGGAGAGGAGGCTGGCATCGACATGAATGGATTGAGACCGAAAACATATATTGAAGGTGTATATCGTTGAAAATTCATGAAATGCAGTTTGGTGCTATGAGGTATGCGGGGCTTCGAGCGAGTTCCTAAATGGATGTTGAGTTTGCGCGAAATCGGCGTAGTCTCATCCATTGATCTAACGGACTTTGGTTCTTACATGGGTCGGCCATGCACTGGTAGTTACCGCTTGGTAAAAAAGGACTTTGCATAGAATGAAGCGTGTTAAATTGTTAGAATTCCAGTTTTGGGAAAGTATTTTGGAAAAAATTTACATTTGTCTTGTTGATTAGTTTGTTTAAGTTCTTCTATTTCGTCTTTCTCCTGTGACCCTCAAAGAAGAGCCTTTGCGGAAATCGTTCTTTCAAATGTAAATGATAGATATTCGCATAAAGGTATCTTGAATATGATATTATCTCAGAAACTTGCCACCCTGGAAAAAGACCTCCACCTATGCCGATAGCCAGCCCTTCATTCCATCTATTACTACTCTATCTCCAATTAATTCATCCCCAACATGACTTTAATTCCCCTCCATTTACCCTTCACCCCAGCTCCATACCCAATATCCACCACCGCCTTCGTAAATGCGAAGCCTTTTGTAGTGTCCGGAATCGGGTATTGAAGTGGGGGAGGAATAGCAGTACAAGCAGGAGACCATGGCCAACGATCCTCACAGACAGCTTTGATATTACAAAGTCCCCTCAAGCCCTCCTCACCTGCGAACCTTCCATAACCACTGCCTGCCACGCCGCCAAATGGTAACTGAACTGCATAGTATGCACCAAAATCATTTATAGCTACCATACCGGCTTTGATGTTCTTGACTATGGCGTTGAGTTCCCAGTCTTTGGATCCAAAGACTGATGCACCGAGTCCGAAATCGGGTTGGTTTGCAATATTGCAAGCATCTTCGGGGTTCTTGGCTCTCATAACGACGCAAATAGGTCCGAAACACTCTTCGTTAGCAATAGCCATTTCAGGGGTGACATCGACGAGTAGAGTAGGACTAAAGTAATGTCCAGAGCGATGGACTGGATGGTTGTAACGTTTACCGCCAACCAATAGACGAGCTCCATCCGAGACAGCTCCTGCGATCAATTTCTCGAGTCGGTCAAATGAAGCATCAGAAATGACTGCTCCGACATCAACTGGCGATTCTGCCGTAGAGTCGAGAGCAGAGCCGACACGAAGAGCTCGAATCCGTGGCTCGAGTGTTGCGACTATTTTGTCGTAAACGTCTGGAAGACCAATAATTCGTTCGATACCAATACAGTTTTGTCCAGCGGCTTGAAATGTACCACGAAGGAGGATTTCGGTGATACGTGGAAGGTCTTTGACGGCGGAATTCATGACAACCACCGCATCCTTCCCTCCAAGCTCGGCGACGACTGGAATCAAAGGCTTAGATGCTGCCGCAGCTACCAATTTGGCGACTGGTCGACTACCGATGAATGTAATATGAGAGATCTTAGGATGAGACGAAAGATGATTTGCGGTATCTGGCCAACATGTAACAACTTGAATCAGATTGGAATCATGACCACATGCATATAATGCTCCTCTTGCAATAAGAGAAAAATGCTGTGCACTCCACGCTGTATTTTCGGATGCTTTCACCACGATTCCATTTCCAGAGAAAATTGCGGAGATTATTGGGCCAAGCAAATTGTGAAGAGGATAGTTCCAAGAGACTAGAGCAGCGACAACTCCCAAGGGTTCGTATTGGACCGTATTCTTCTTATACATCATGAGCAAGTTCGTAGGTCTTCGAGAAGGACTCAATGCCTTTTCACCATGTTCCAGAGTCCAGTTAAGCTTCTCGACAGTCACTAAGATTTCTCCTAATGCGGCATCAATCATGGTTTTGCCTGAATCCAAACATGCGACCTTGCAAAGCTCATCCTGGTGATCCAATATGTATGCCATCATAGAGCGTAGTACCTGTCGCCTCTGAGTAAATGTAGTTCGCGCCCATTTCTTCTGTGCGACATGTGCCTTCTCAATTGCTTTATCAATATCTTCGGGCGTTGAAGGGGTAACATATCCTAGGAATTGACCAGTCGCTGGAGCATAACATTGAATATTTGAGGATTCGGCGGCCTATATATCATCAGCATCGTTGCCCCTGTGCCTATTTTGTTTCCACCAACCTTGATGCTCGGATTTTGCAAAATCTTCTTTTCCTCTGGTGCCTTGAGCTCAGCAATAGAATACCGTAGAATTGGCTCCGCATTATACCATTCAATAAAACGAATTGTTCCATAGAGAAAACATCCAACAACTGCTGTAGCCCCAGCGGCTAATGTGAACATGAGCTTCTCACTATAGAGACACATCTAGATTAGCAATAGTTCCCAAGATTCCTGCGCCAACTCAACTTACACATCCGAATGCTTCCAGCCCGCAAAGGGTCCATCTGGAAGGGGGTGGTCTCTTTCCATTTCGTCGATTGCACCTTAGCAATACTGGTAGATATTGGTATTGGGATATGCTGGCCGATTGGGGGGCCTATTTTCAAAGGAGGGTATCCAGCACAATCCCCATTTACGAGAACACAGAAATTAGTTCATACAACTGGATGATCAATCAATTCTTTCAAAACATGCTCTCAAAGAACAACAACTGTCTGAGAAAAGGAATAAGCAGCATCGCAATGATGGCCCAAACAAATTTCTGGGGAGAGCTTAATCCCTGCTAGTTTCATCACGGAACTTTCCGCACAAGACCCCGAAAGATGACAACGTTGAACTAACGTAAATCAATTCAGCCTATATGCAATACACGGACCGAAGAGCCTCGTGTTACTGAATCGGGTAGTCCTTTGAAGTACCATGCCGTAGTAGATGTTAGGAAGGATGACTCTCCCAAGATCATGGGATTGAGTTAAGATTACAGATGTTACTGGATTGGATTCCAACCTACAAAGTGCTGGCTGAAGTGTGAGGAGAGAAAGACACGAAGAGCTAGGTCTCACAACGTGAATTATAGTATGAAGCCAAAATCTCATATGAGGGCAAGAAAGATGTGTAGGACAAGTTGTTTACATCTTGTGTTTCATGCCGCGAAAAATGTCCCTTCATCCAAGCATCGCAATTATGGTGACAGATAAAGTATCACAGTGTCCAATCCATCCTACGAAGTATTGTAGGCTGGGTAGCGTTTCTTGATGTATATATACCGGTGTTTATGAACTGATGCTTTGGGATATCTCCTAGAGATATCGATTTCAACCATGAAGATTGTGTTTAAACATTACGCTTACGGGTGAGAAACTACGCATATAAGCGCATTATCCATTAGCATCATGATGACTAGGAAATTCTGAAAAATGGGTGGCATTCCTATACTTCAATAATGAGATACGGAGGGATGAGATAGGAGAATTTCCTCAAACCCACGCCGTCTCCAATTAGTACTTGGACGCCATCTTTAACTTTCAACAACGATAGTGTTTCCTTGGTGGTGAGGGTAAGATTGAAAATATAAAACCGATCGTACTCGTCGCCTCATTGTGTCCCAGACAATGCGATTTGGAATCTTGTCTGGAGAACGAGAGTTAGATGAGAACATAGCTTGTGTCTTCATGTCGCTTCTTTTTTGAAGTGCATTCTAAATGTCAAAAATGTCAAAATTTCAAAATGTCATAATGACTTCAAGATGGAAACGTGTAGTGCATTTGCAAGTAAAACTACTGGATACTGGCTAGAGTTCTCCTCCCTGAACAAAAACGCTTGAGTTGCAGTCACCCTATTGACGTAGTCGACTTGATGTTCCCATCTTCTCACCAATCGCTTAAATTCCTCCCACCAACTCATAGGTATTTCTTGCGTTCGCATTGATACAGGTGTAACTGCCGCCCATTCTATCGCTGCTTTGAATTACAATACTCAAATATCTTCCCACTCTTTTCACACTCCTTACGAGGTTTAAATTTGCTATCGAGTTCGAATCCACAACACTAGCAACACTAGTCCACATCCTACATATTTTCGGCCTTGTTCTTACAAGTGAACCGGTGTAACGCCCATCCTCTCTGTCTGTGCTCTTCACTACAATACCTGGTCATTTCATCCCCCTCTCCACAACATCTAATGAATTTTGCTCCTCCGATTCCACAATAGTCGCACCATAGAAAATTTGGATTTTGGTCATTCGCTATCCATCTATGAAAGGCTCTTAGTGAATGATTATAAAACCAATTCCAAGTCTCCACAGAATACTTTTCTCGACTCTCTGTCAAACTGGGTAGATGTGTTTCGTCAAATATTTTAAAATCTTCACAAACATTGACGTCCATAAAACTTTGCCACTGCCTACCATTGCCCAGAAAGTAAGGCTCCTCAAATAAACCCTTCTTACCATGTCGCATATGTAGCATATCAACCACAAAGCAATCATCCAAATCGACAAAAACTTTCTCGCCGTTACTCGATGGTCCCGTATTTATCGGTGGAGGGAAGACCAGAACGCTTCCTATGTAACTTTCCCACATCAGTGTTTGGAAGACACCATTTGGCTTTTCATGTTTCCCGTTGAGATTTCGATGTCTCGGACGGTACAACATAAATCTCATTAAGTGTATGCCAGAGGCATCCACCAAAACTGGTTGTTCATCGCTGATTTGAATTTTCACTTGTTGATCTTTCCCACAAAAACTGAAGAAAAGCTGAAACATAGTCTCACATCCAGGACCCCAATCTGCACTCCGAGACTCATAGAATGCGCGCTCAAGCTGCGCAGAATTTAGCCGTTGTGTTTCAGGAGGTGCTTCAGGGTGTACTCTGCAGGTAGTTTGTCGCCATTTTTGTTGATCTTGTGGGTAAGGACTGTCGTCGTAGCAGAAACATCGCGCTCCCTCTGTATACACTGTGTTAAACTTTTCGATTTTTTCTCTACTTTCCTTTTCTGAGCTATGGTAAAGACTGAAATTCTCATATCGACTATCCGAGGTTACGCGCTCGTAGTTGAGGAGGGTGATCAAAGTTCTTAGGGGAATTGGTCGCGATGCGATAGACATTAGTTCAGGCTTTGATAGGTGCAAGTTCGGGCCTGCTCTGGGAGGGCCCAAAACTGGAGGGGCTGATGTCGCAGGAGTTGATTCTAGAGAGCTTGCCCTTAGAGGGTTTGATCCTAGAGGGCTTGGTCCTAAAATTCTCATGATTTGCAATGTTGGTCCTGCAAGTTTCGAATTGAATTTTTTTGAACTTGTTGGTCCCATGATTATGAATGTCTCGAAATACAAAAGAATATATAAAGTTAATTTTCAAATGATCCAGAAGTTAAATAGAGCGATACACGCGAATGAAGACCAAAAATAACGAACGTGTTGTGGTTAAGAGATGATTGAAAAGGAAGACGGAAGAGTGTAGAAATGTAACCAATGTATAGTTGAGTGAAGAAAGAACGACAAGCAAGAAACATCACCGAACTTGATCGTAAAGGAAGGAGCAAATATCTCCTTCCTGTAATCCAGACTAGCTTCCAGAGCTTTGAAACGCATTTGATGTTCGAAATCAACAATTTTGAGGCAAAAGATATAGTCTTATGGCAGTAAAGAGAACGGTCCATAATCTACTTTCAATTAAAAAATAATCCTAATGTGTATTTCCAAGCGAACCCGTTTTCTACCTGATATTGCCATTCTCGCTTATCAATCTTCACTCACTCCCTCATTAACCAACCACGCAACCTCTCCAACCTGTTCACAACAACTCCCAAGTGCGTGCCCAAAGTACCCGGGAATGATAACAATACCATCATCTTAACCTACACCCTCCCCGTAACCACCGCCTCCCTCCGTCCCCTCCCCGCCCCCACACTAACCTCCACCAAAACCATCGTCTTCCCCCCCAGCACCTCCGTAACCGTCGTGTACGGCACCAACAACCCCTTCGTCACCAAACAATTCAGCACCTCCGACTGCTCCAGCGCTTCACAAGCCTTCTTATCTTCCTCGAAACCACGCTTTCCGTTCCCGTGACGAAGAATCGATGAAGTGAGTGTAGACGACCTTGTGGTAATTGTTTGGAATGTTTGCGGTAGCGCTGAATACACTTGTGAAATGACGGAATCGGTTGCAAATGTATTGATACTCCGAGCAGTAACGGTAACCGTAGCCACAGTATAGTAAATCGTAGAAGCGGGAATAATCACCGTAGTTGTGGGAGTGAGGAATATTTCGCTCCAGCTTGGATCCTGAAGTTATGAATGAGTATTAGGACTTGCAAATTTTCGATAAGCAACGGAAATTGATGATTAATCTACTTACTGCAGTAATCGAAGGCGCGGGAGCTAGGATTTGAGAAGTCACTGCGGCCTGGGTGTTGGTGGGATTGGTGAGATATGTAGCGATGTTGAATCCTTCCTGTCCCAACGGACCTAAATTGCGTGCGGGAAGTTTCGCTCCAGATGCCGTACCGGCATCCATGGGCTCATCGAGTATAATTGTAGGCGATGATTTATCGGAAGGAATAGTAGATAGAGATCTTGGAAAGAAAGGGTTGGAATCTACTGCTGTGGGAGGAGAAATAGTTTGTTCTGCCGCGCCATCATATTCCGAGTCATTTTGAAGACCGACGGTTGTTTGTTGCAATACTAATGCTGTGCAAGAGTAGGTGAGAATGCTTAAGATGGCGAGAGAGTGTGCTAGGGTGATATGCATGGCTAATAGATGGTTATCAAGCTGAGTGTATAATGGAGTGATCAAAGGAGATGGTATATTATAGTACTGATCCGATGAGAAAGATAGCTGTTTGATTTTGAAATCGAGAAGTTAATGCTGAGGGGAAGATATATACATATTTATATCACGAATATCACACCCAGAGAAACCATAATTACATAACCATTCCAGATGCAAACCAAAACCCAAAACCCACCGCAGCGCAGCGCCATCGACGAAAAGTACGCAGTCTCCAACCAAGCCATTTCTCACTCAGACTATTCATAGATCTCCACCATACCATCCCCAGACACAAGAAGCCCCACATCTTAAACCCAATATCTCCCATCCCAGCAAACCAACTCTCATAGCCTTCCGCATTAACAGTGTGTTTAGAGAACCATTGAGAGACGTTACAAAAATAACATACAAACAGCTTTCACACGCGCCTCCAACATACATTTACCATTATCCCAAACTCGCAAAATTATCGAACGGCCCCCCCCCAGATACATCCGAAATGAAAGAGGCGGAGTAGTTACGTATTAACATGCGAGATTTGAGACACGATATATTTGCAACTGTTGGTTGTGCAAACCTTGTCTACGAACTAAATTGTTGGCACCAGCTACCTAGTACCTGCCCAGAACCTAAGCGAGCACTCACAATTAACTACCTAGGTACCTATGCCCTCATTCCGACATAGTAACAGGGAAAAAGTGAAGGCGGTGTCTTTGAATGGTATACGGTGATGAGGATGAACACAAGATAATACATAATCATCACGTTCGAAGCGGATCGTATGAATAGATGGAAACATGACATGATCTATTCATCTGTAATGCTCAGACGTAAGAACAAAACAAGGAAACTGTGAATGGAAAGCAAGAAGAGTACTGGCGAGTGACGCGCGTTTAGGCAGCAGGGCTATCGCACGAAGGTACATACTATGCAAAAATTTAGTCTGGAGAACATGTTGAGATTGTTTTGACGGACTGTTTTCCTTCACTTCACAAGTCGCGCGATGATTATTTATGACATGAAGCAGCACCGATATTGTACATCTAAATATCTTTGGTATTTGTTGAATTCCCGATCTGGCCAAAGTAGCCAGATTCAAAAGGCCGCGCTATGTTTGTACCTAATCTAAAAGTTTGCTAAAGTTTGAGTTTACTTCTAAATTTCAAAAATCTCAGTTGTAATCTCTGTTAGAGTCACTTGCAAAGTTATGTAAACTATCAAAAGTCAGTGTGTTGTCCAGAGTAAGGTATTGATAGAGAGTAAAAATACCTGATATCTTGACGATCTCTGACCGAAGGTGTGCTAGACTCGCTAGACTCTAGCTTGGGCCTCGCATTGCCATTGTCATTTCCATTTCCATTGCCGACCTGATCTTGGCTGACATCGGGAACTACCTGACCCTTTGAATCTACTACTGCTCCCTGGCTGATGAGATTGAATTCTTTTTCTCCTGCTACGCCATGGATGACAGCTTCTTTCGCACTCTCCAAAACCTTCATCTTACGAGTTTCACCTCGAATTTGTTCCAAGTGCTCGAAATAACCATCTTGAACCGGTGTTACATAAGTACCACAGAAAACACCAACTTCAAATTCTTGTGTCTTTGGATCGCGAGGAGAAAGTTCTGCACATGCTGCCTTCAAATCCTCCAATGACTGGTAGATGACTTCGTCCGCACCGATATGTTCAGCAATTGCATATCTATCACGGTTATGTGCGACAAGTTCTTGAGGTGATGCAAGATCAATACCGTAAATGTGAGCGTGGGTAATGGGTGGGGCAGAGGAAGCAAATATGACCTTCTTTGCACCTGCCTCACGGGCCATCAATACAATCTCCCTACTGGTCGTTCCACGAACGATACTGTCGTCAACTAAGAGAACTGTACGTCCCGCAAATTCAGACTCCATTGCACTAAGCTTGCGGCGAACAGACTTTTGACGAGCACCTTGTCCGGGCATAATGAAAGTGCGGAAGACATAGCGATTCTTGATGAATCCTTCGCAGTAAGGTATCTTGAGACGTTTCGAAACACTTTGAGCTGATGTATTGGATGTTTCAGGAATTGGAATAACGACATCGATCTCTTTAACTGCCTCAGGGCCGAGAACCTTGCTAATTGTATCGGCAAGTTTATTTCCCATAGCTTGTCGACTTCTATGAACACTGATTCCATCGATGATAGAATCAGGTCTAGCAAAGTAAACATACTCGAAGATATCTGGAGCATAGTTCTTTTGTGGAACAATTTGTCTGAAGTGAGGCTCTGAGCCCTTTCTGATGATGACGGCCTGTCCAGGAAGAATGTCAACGAGATCGCTGAATCCAAGTTGCTTTAAAGCAACTGATTCAGAAGCCATCATATAATCCTTAGCTCCTGTTTCGGTTGATCGAGAACCCAAGATGAGGGGACGAATGCCGTGTGGGTCGCGGAAACCGAGGATGCCGAATCCAGCCAACATTGCTGTGCATGCCCAACCTCCAACACATCTGCCATACATTCTTTCCAAGCTCTTGAAGATATCTTCTTCATTGACACGGGCCTTTCCAGTCTCATTGAGCTCATTGGCAAAGATGTTGAGCATTAGCTCACTATCGCTGTCGGTATTGATATGTCTATGAGCTTCGAAATCGAGGAAGCGCTTGAGCTCTGGAGCGTTGATCAAGTTTCCGTTGTGCGCAAAGGTAATTCCATAAGGACTGTTGACATAGAAAGGTTGAGCTTCGGCACTAGCACTGCTTCCAGCTGTGGGGTATCTCAAGTGACCGATGCCCATGAAACCGGGAAGATCCTGAATGCGAGATCCATCTTGGAACACTCTTGAAGCCATGCCGTTGCCCTTGCATTGATAGATTCGACCTCCAGCGGCACATGTAGCGATTCCGCAGGCATCTTGTCCTCTGTGTTGCAAATAGTAAAGAGCTTCGTGTATTTGCGACGCCGCTGTGATTGAATTGGGGTCGTCATATGCGGCCAAGATTAAACCGAGAATTCCGCACATTTTGTACGAGTCTTATGGAGTAATTATTTGGATTCTGTGTCGACTTTATTAGTTCCGTTACTGATAAGGAATTAAAGTCAGATTTGAGTGTATTTAAATTCAAACAACTTGGATTCGCGGAATCCTGCTTATGAGTGTAACAACTCGTACTTTTCGCCGAAATAAGTTCAGGAGGTTCGTCGTGGTGTAACTCATAGAAGAGTACGTGACGTAAAAATTCGCGGAACTTGCAAGGGAAGGAGAACGAACTTACTTTTAGGACTCTTTCAATATGACTCTTTTGGAGAAAAGTTGAAACCGGATAATTGTTTTGTAAGTCGAATTTCAAGTGGAAGATATACAATCAACCCAAACGGAGTTGATGGTGACTGAAAGGTCGAAAATTGAGCAGATATCTGCGAACAGAAGATAACTTTGACGACATTTTGAAGGTTTAGGTTTTTTTTTTCTCCCACATCCCACCTTGATAATAAATTTAGACTGGACCGAAGAAGATCCTACGTCCGTTTAAGCAGGCGGTGAATGATTACATAATGGGCAGAATTCGAGATGAGGGTCTTGGCATGTTACACCCCAGGACGGGCGGCTCTCTCTTCTCGTCCTGTGTGGTCCGAATAATGGGGATGGAGGGGAACTGGGGGGGAAAGAAATTATATAACAGTCGTTGGTTTTTCAATGCGCTCTTGATATGGTAGGTGATGGAATGATATTGAGGGTAATCATTGCTTCTGTCTACTTTTCTCTACTTCTCTCTGTCTCTCAATCTCTACAGATTCCGTTTTCCTGAGTTTATATCATTCATTTTATCATGCAAAGGCTTTGTCATTCTTAAGGTTTGAAAGGTTGTTGGTTTTCATTGAAATGCCACGTTTTCATTGGTCGATCTTTAACCCCACCACGTGCGACTCATGAGGACCCACTTCTATCGATAGGACAATGATAATCAACCCTTGCAATTGTTACCATTACGACTAAATATCACTCAACATTCACGGCATGCTTCATCAAGCTAGGTAGTCATGAATACTGGATCATTTGAACTATCTGTATAGTATGATGATCGACCGCATGGGAAGAATGTGCCGTCCTCAGACAATCGGGCCGGGCCAAACAATTGATCTGATTATCTCTCAGGACAACGGCGGGCAGTTCTGCTTTTCAACAGACAATCGTACAGTTGACGTGCCAGCTGAACTGCAGCTGCTGGCAATGGCAGTTTGGAGTACCTGGTCTCGTAATGGGTGATGTGGCACCGTGAGCTCTCCAGTAAAGCCAACATCAAAACCGAGTTGCTCACTGAACGATCCTTGAACTTTGGTCTTTGGATTGTGGACCAGGGATTCTACCTTCTCGAATATCCAGATCCAAAGCCTCACTCACATCCAATCCAACATCTTCGAATGGCCTCTCATTATTTTCATCACTTGTCAATGACTCAGCGGTTTTGTCTCTGGCTTCCCTAAATCTGCATCAGCATCACCGATACAGTCAACGTTGATCCATAAGCTACTTACCGAAGTTTCTCCCGCTTCCACAATGTTCTGATCGCAAACGCCGTCAGAATAAGAATGAACGAAAGTACACTAATGGTGATAAACCCCTTTCGATACTGCGGAGCATCAACTTGTTGCCAAACAATCAATGGCAACCAAGCTTGAAGAACATAAGCCATCTCATTCATGGTCGCAATAACTATTGCCCGTTCCTCATTATCTTTATTGCAGATTTCATGCGCCCATCTGGGCACTTGTTAGTATCTTAAAATATAAATGAGCACGTGGAAACTTACGCCATGCAAAGACCAGAAAGGCCAAACCCGGAGCCCATGAGATAGTAACAAGCCCATTTCCATCCAATCGGTATGTCCCATATCGCGAGAGAAACATAACATATGATGTTCACAACTCCACCAAACATAATTGGTGGCCAGCGTTTTCCGTTCAAGATGGTATCTGAAATCCACGCATACGCAAGGGTGGTCACGATTTGCACTGCCGAAGTGCCTGTCGGGTACGTGTTTATTTGGCCCACTGTATACTTAGGATTTTTCGAGCTTTTGAGAAATTGGGAGAAAACTGGTATCGCTCCGCTCACCCCATTGTTGAAAGTTCTGAATGGATGTCAGCTGGATCTACGTTGCTTTGAACTACTCGAGTCTTACACATATAAGAGGGTAAGAGCATATATATGCCAAGATGAGAAAATCTTTGTTATCTTTGCTTTGGTATACGGCTTTCTTTGTTCCCGACCTTCCAATTCCATGCGTTTCTTACCATAGTCCAGTTCCTATTGAAGCATTAGCAAGGAAAACCAACGAGCTGGTTGATCACAAACCTCTTTAGAGAAGTACCACGCCTTAGCAATTTCTGGGACATCTGGGAGGATGAAATATCCTGCTATGGCGATGGGAAGGGAGATGACGCCATCAATTATAAACAGCCTATGTATCGGTTAGTCACCGTTACAGCAGGCTGACGATAATACCCTTCGATTTTCTTACCATTGCCAACCTTTTAGACCACCTCGACCACCGAGATGGTACACGGAAGCCATCAGATATCCAGAAAACATTGACCCAAGTGCACCTGTAGCATGGAATATACACGACCTTTTAGCCAACTCGTCTTTTCTGTACCATGATCCGATAATGTACTGCATTCCCGGATAGAAACCACTCTCAGCCAGACCAATCAAAAAGCGTAATGCATATATTTGCGATACGTTATTACACCGCGACATACACATTGTCAGGATTGTCCAGACTACCTGCGAGACTTTAGCTACCATACTCAACTATCATCAATAGGGATTGGGTACATACTTCAATGGTAGGAATCCATATAGACGGGCGTACTCGAGTGAGTATAATGTTACTAGGAATCTCACCGATTACATATCCTGCAGTCCATGTTGCGACCATGTAATTGAGTTGGTTTCCATACAAGCCTAGATCCTCTTTCATTCCCGAGACAAATGCATTGTTTATGTTTTGCTGATCCAAATTCTTAATGAAATATCCTACATTATTTATTAGTCAAAACTGGGAAGTCTTTTCATTATGAAAATGCCAGGTGCATTGGCAATGGACAACAAAACTTACCCAGAGAAGCGAACGTCAACACTGCCAAATCAAGCTTGAACAGAAACCGTCTTTCTTGAGGGGATTTATCTAAACTATCCCATATATAACTAGTCCACGTTCTCTTCGTTTCCTCTTTGATGACTGAGCTCGACACTTCTTCTGAGCTGGAATTTTCGATCACGTGGTCATGTACAATCAAGTTATTTTTGGTGGAAGTCATCTTCAATATGGAAAGAATTGATAGAGTGACGACAAATATTCGCTCTACATGATAGAAGTACTGTTGATTTATGTAAATTATCTCATATCAAATTTGCGGAACTACACCCTCGAAAGTTCGGGCTGCTAATATTTCGATATAATCCTTGCCATTGACACCATCGACCACCTAGTATTTATAACCCTACGTTGGTCGGCATATCTACCATGTACATTGCTAAACATTTCTCCGAAAGGTTTTCTGTAATTGTTGCGATTTATGTTGTGGGCAAAACTTCAATGTACCCCTCATGACGTGCTCCATGCATGGGCTGCGTGATGATAGATAAGATATTTGATGCACTTTATTGGTGAGGTTTTGATGTCAGCCATATTCACTCACAACAACATATCATGAAGGAGTTGGTATCTGATCTTGTTCAAGCTATAGTAATTGACGAGGCGAAATATGGTGAAAGTTGTACTTATCTTGTCGCGAATGTCGGGACTTCCGACTTCCCTGTGGAATCAAGCATCATTTGCTAGAATTGCAAGAATTTCGCAACATAAAAATTGGAAAGATATCTAGACTTCATCGGCGGGTCTCCTTTCTCGGAGACCCCAGCTTAAGAAGAATAATTTTAACGTTGTATATTGCAAATGAGGCACGCCAGTAACATTGATCGAGTTTCTTTTCACTTCGCATTCTCTGGTGTTAATTTGGTCTAGTATTATTTCCAGTGCCTTGGTGATATTAAAAGCAAATTTTCACTCTGATTATTTTATAGAACGCTGATTCTAACAATGCAAGCATCTAAACATATTGTGGTGGATTTTGGGCCTCATTTTCGCACCACAGCTGCTCTGTACTGTCCTGCATCAACACCAGAACTTCCCTGAAGAAGGATCCTAAGTAATAACCAAATTGAAACAGAAATGAATAGTGTCTTTTACAACGAATGGTCATTACGGTTCAAATATTATCAAATCATCACATTTCAAGACCAGCACAACATACAGCGGAAACATACTGCTTCCTCGAAAAGCTGTCGTTGTGCTTATATTTTACTTGTATTCCTCCAGGCTGTAGTGTATTTCATCAGTTAATATACTGATGATCTTGGGTGAGTCGAAGATTCTCATTATGATTTACAAAATTCGAATCAAGCCAGTTCCGAACTACGTAGGAATATATCATCACTACAATTCATCGGACGCATGCCAAATGAATCCCTAAGATAAAGTCCCCATCTAGCTATCAATCTAGATAAAGTCCAAATATTAATGAAGCCCGTGTTACTCCCTCGGAGTGTGTGGTTGGTACTTCTTCATCTCTTTCTGGAGTTCAAAAGATCGAGCTGATGGAAGAGATTGCGAGGATTGTGGGGCTGCCGTGTGTCTTTTATCCTTGGAAAGCCTCAGAATTATCAGTGCAAGGAAGCCCAATAGTCTAGCTGGAGAGAGCTGCAACAGTGCAATCAAACGCTTCGAAAACTAACAAGTATCAACGAAAACTAAAGGAAGCAAAATTACCAAGTAGAGAGACCCCTCGACGCAGATTGAGCTGGCCCTAGACCGAGCAACATACTTTTACTATCCAGCACTATGTTAGGATATGCCGGATCTATATCATCACCGTCATTATAGAATATTAATTAGAGAATAAATTTAGGACTATCGTAGCTCTCTATCAACTATCATTGTGATATTCCCGTCTAGCAACTAATCAAGGATTATTTTATCTCAACTGGTCGTGGGAAAATGTGGACTATGTAACCATTATTACTGTGTACTCTGGATAGTTTCGACATAGATGTTTTGTATCCTGACTAGGAAGCTTAGCTCGCTAAGTGTTTTCAAGTTTTCAATTGCGGCACAGTCGTCGCTTCAAATCTCAATAGTTTGGTTTGTGTTCAGCGTCCCTTGACCTCAGATCACTAGATTTATGATCGTATTTATTTCCTGGCGAGGGCATGAGAATTTGGCGCGGGGACTTGATTGGAATCTTGGGGTTTTGGTGCTTGTTTATCTTGTGAATGGGAGGGAGGGGGTAGAATGTACGAGCCATTCTCCTTTTTGTCGCTTCTCATAACCCTAGATCAAGTCTCATTCAAAACCTCTACCTTATTAATATTCTTACCGGGTATCGTGTCTCAAAGTATAAATAACGTAAGTCTAGGTTCTGACCTACTATATAAACATGGTATCGGGACCTCGATAGCCGGGTGGCTTGTTACGGCACAGAAGCTTATAGGTACTCGTCGAGAATAGCATATTCGTGGCTTAAAGCAGGCATTCCTAGTCATTTAATTTTGATAGCGTATGTTCTGTTTATTTTGTTTGAAAGTTGGTGATTCTGTTGATGGGTGGCTCAGAATAGTATGCACATGCATAATTTTTTGCGGCGATGTGATTGAGAACTACATATAATATTTTGAATTTCTTTATGCCTGTTGCATGTTTGAGATTCAGTGCAAGATTTGGGAAGCTTTCAAGGTATTGATTATTTGTTCTCATTTAATACTCATTCTTTACTTGCTTTAACAGTGCTCTCTTAAAATCACTTCATCTTCTCTACCTTTGAAATTGTTTATAAGAAGAATCCTTCATTGCCAATTCAACATCTAATTTATCTTTTATTTCTCAATACAACATCCCTTCCCCCTTAATTCACTAGAAGACTCAACATGCATTTCACTAAATTTACTACCACCTGCATCTTGATAATTATGAGCGTCTCCGCTATCGTAATCCCTCAAGCGGCTACCGCAAGCGATCCCCAGACTATCGTAAGCGAGTGGAATGACAGTATCAAACTACGCTCCCCTCCCTTCTCCAAAGTATCAAAAGCATACCTCATCTAACCATTCTCTCAAACGCAAAATCCCAAACAGATACCGGCGGTTTCAACCATCATCTTTTCATCTCCATCGCAAATACCAAACCAGATGCTCAAGGACACAATCTCGTCCAAAGCGCATTTAGCGGGATTAATGAGAAGTTGAGGAATCTTATTGCGCTTAATTCAGAGCTTGACGTTTGAGGCGAAGGCGCAATAGTTTTTTCGCGCGTTGGAGAGGATCTGGTGTTTTGGTTGTTTGAATGGGGTTTTGAGGGCTTGGAGGACGGCGGGAATTGGGGGTGTGGTTCTGGGTGAACTTAAGGCTTGTGGGTTTGATGGTGTGAAAGGAGGGTTTCTGCTCCGGGGGTGTCAGTTGGGGGTTTTTAGCTGCGGGGATTTTGGGCTTGGGGGTTGGTGCTTTGGGTGTGAGAGATGGATGTGGTTGGAGGTGAGTTTGGGAGTCGGGGAGGAGTGATTTTTTGTTGTGTTTGGTCATTAGTGATTGTGTATTGGATGCTTGTGAGCAAGTGAATACGTTGGAGAATTTTGGTCTTTTTGCTTCTCGGTTGGTGTTATGCAGTGTCACTCAGTTTACGGATAGAACTTGGGTTTTCCTTTTGGCGGCAGATCTTCTTGTATAAAATTTGCACAATCAAAATAAAGATTTACCTCATTCATTTTCACTTCAACTGAAAAGCTAGCATAAATTCTCTGACAGTGTCAATTTCTCTTCACCTTGCATGGTAATGATTCTAGATTCTGATACTTTCTGGAAATATACAGCTCAAACCTCAAATAGTCAGCATCTGCAGATGCAAACGCGATTCAACTGCTCAAATTTGGCTGCTATATTTTCTGCCTAGTACTATCTGGAAGTTGGGACACCAGGGAGATACTAGAGCTAAGATGTATCTAAATCGCAACACTGAATATGTAGCGAATGTCAGACTTTTGACGTCGATACTTTACTTGATTTTGACAGCTAACGAGATAGTAATGTCTTGTATGAGCACTGATTGAGTAGGTAATTATGTATCATGAATAGAAAAAGTGATTGCTTTTGTCAATTCACTTGTTTTCTAGCCCTAATTACGCATCGTAATTGGGTTTCTTCTGAAAAGATGAAAGCGAAAGCACTATTTGAGGGCATCTAAATATGCTCTAAGAGAAAACAAGTATAATGCCGATGATGAGAATATTAATATCACAACAAGGAAATGGCTTTATACAGCACGGAAACTTAGGTTAGCTAAGACAGCTTCTTTCTTGGTTTACTCATTATTTCTTGAGATCATATAGTGTTTACTAGTTGGATGCAAAGTGACTAGCGTCGGCAACATGAGAATAGGTAGAACAAGAATGAATTATTTTCAGAGTGGGTAGTCATTCAAACTCTATGAGATGAACCACTGGAGTACCGAAAGTTTTGTGAGTCGCAGTACTGCGGTACACTCAGCTTATTTGCACCGCAGCAAATGAGAACAGATCAGCATGTTCCAAGATAGTTTGACTATGATTGATCACTGAAAGTGTTTAGTGCTTGTCATCATCAAAAATATGATTTAGACGGTATTTTGAGTGTAGCCTTTGCATTTCTATAAAAGATTCTCCCGACTGGTGGGCATTTGATTTAGTATAAAGAAGAACATACATCTCTGGATTTTTGTCCGCGTTCTAGTAGTGCTTCTGAATTACTCGCCCCAATACTTCGAACTCCCTTGAGCTCTACTTCTTTAGGAGACCACGTGCATTGTCGCTTCGGTTGCAGCAATTGACAAGACCAACCATACTTTGCTTACCAAGACTAGCATATACATGATAATTAGCAATATGAGACTCAACAGACTTGTCATCTCCTTGATTTTTGTCCTATCACCCGCTGTTTCGGCAGATCTATTTGGTACCATAAATCAATGGCGAGGAGCAGCCATTGTAAGTTTCACCAAAACTTCAAGCACTACTTGCTATAATGCTAACTATTACTGCTCTCCCTAGAACCTCAATAACCTTATGGACGACGCCACCGATGACTCCCGTTTCTCTAACAAAGGCCTCATTGACTTTTTCAAGAACACAACATTACAAAATACCATTTTCGTCAACGGAATCAACATCGAAGTACAGCAACGTAAAGCCCTCATCGAACTTGTGAGCAACAACGAAGATTCCACATTCCCGCTACAATTTGGTTCGGAGCTTATCGAACGACTTACTCAAGAAGTCAACGAGACACTTTTCAGTGTCAACAATATCTCTAGTGACGATCCGGACTTTGAAGATGATTTATTGCAGAACTATATCGCCCCTGTTAATCTTATAAGATGCAATCAGTTGATGCCTGCTATAGGAGCATTCTGGAATCAGACGGCAGAGATTTTGGGCGTAGAGCAGGAGCAGGATCTTCCGGGTCTTCTTGTTTGTGAGACCTTCGACACTTCTACATTTAGCTATCCTATTGGCTAAATTAAGTATAGAGGAGAGATGTGAAGACTTGGATTGAATTTGCTCTACAATTTGTTGATACCCGATGAAACTTTGTTCGATGATCAGGTTCTGAGATTTGTTGATAGACAGTAATATGTAGTAATTTCGAATTTCGATGCATCGAATTGACTCATTTTCAGACTGGCGCTTGTTGAAGATGCTATTTAAGAAGGTTAACTTGCTGGATGGGCATTTCGAGAATAAAATTGATATTTCTGCAGGTGAATAATAAATTTAGCTGATATATAGAACATATCTTCGGTCTTATAAGTTCTATAATACAGTTGCCTGGTCACTTGATCAGCATGCGAGCGCTGCAGGATCCCTTAGAAAACAACCTATACACTACATTACGATGGACGAAAGTACCGATTACGTAACTGGAAACTATTGTTTTAGCTCATTGGATGTATGCGGTCAATATAGCTCAATTAGGCAATTCGCGTGTCAAAGTTAGTATATAATATAAAAAGAGTGGTGTGTATAGTTTGGGCCTTGAACCGGACTAAGACTTTTGATACGATAGTTCGTACATTTTCATATATTACTATATTTCATACTACTAGGGATATACCGAAAGACTAGAAACGGAATTGAACCGTTGGGAAAGTATTGAAAGAAGCTTGTAAGTTGTATAGACCTGAAATCTTGACAAAGAATTGGAGCGCATAAAGTTTTAGGAATTCGATGCATTCGGACTCGTTTCAACATTCCAGTCTAGATTCAGTGAGGCTAGCATTTCACACAGCACCTAAATCACATGAGATACGACAAATCATCCATTGCCGTATTATGCCTTGGCTTAGCCAAATTCTCTTTATGAACTTGCTACCCATTAACATTCTACGACTTTTGATAATAACCTCTACTTATCTAAAAGCTACTTTCAATCTCAACACAGATTAACACATCAAAAATTACTTTATTAACATCCACAAATACGACGAATAACAAATGTCTTTTCCAACTGGCACAGCAGAGGCAACATGCCCAAGAGAAACACAAGAGGAAAGAAGAGCTCGAATTCGCATGGAGAAAAGGAGAAATCCAATCCTACTTTCCCCGGCATGTGGCGGTGTTCACTGGAACGAGCCTATTGAGAGACACAGTATCGCGGAAGAAATTCTTATTATTGTTCAGTTTCAGCTTCTTCAAGGCCTGTCTGTGCTCGACATATCCTCACGGACTGGGAAAGTATGGCTCGCTACACTTGAATACATTTCGACTATCCAAGGCTGCTCTGTAAAATACTGGGGAACAGAGACAGCTCAAGGTCAAGAATCAATCTGTTTACTCGTTGAATCAAAGAATGCGAGGCAATGGAGTATATTTCAGCAGAGTCTTGGGGTAACTTTGATGCGGTCAGAAATGTCCAGCCAACTCCATCCAACCAATAGGTGCTCACGCATTAGTCTACCCAATCATGTAGAGCAAGTGAACAAACTAGAGGTCCTTATGTTCAAGTTCGATAGTGAGGTCTTCAAACGAGCTGTGGACAAAGTGCGCGAGATTTTGAAAATTTGGAAAGAAAGATGGAGACAAGGAGGAATAGAAGCATCAGGTAACTGGCTGGAGGATGATGGCCATCCATACGTGGCAGAGTGGGCAGATCTAATACCTGTAGCTATGGACAGCCAAGATAAGATTCTTATGATACTAGCCTGGAATTGGGACGAAAAATCAGTGAATATTACGGAGGACGACACGAGAAATTCGAAGGCGGAATTCAATGCAGAACTAGCAACTATAGGCGCAAAAGAGGTTGCAATAAATGAGTTCTTGCTTTCCGAGTCGGCCCAAAACAAATTCAGAATAAAAAAGAACAAGCAATACGTCAATACCAAGCCTCAATTCAATGTTGACTGCCTGGCTTCATTGCTGCGGGTTTCCCCTTTGCGAATTCATAGCGAGACATCTTCTGGGACGAGCTACAAAAACAAGCACACCGAATCAATTTACGATGCAGCAGTGGGTAGACGTCAATTTCCTGGGCCGAGCGGAGGCTATTTGAAGATGGGAGATTTTTATACAAATATGCGTTCCAGTCCAGGAAATGGTTTGCCAAACAAACTAGATCATTGCCCAGATACAGAACTTCTATGGCTGAGATTTGAACCCGGAGTAAATCATGCTAAAAAGACTATTTTAGAGAGACTCTTACAACTCAGAAAAGAGATCGATATTTATGTTGGATACCGTGCTCCTCTCTATTGGGGCCGATCTGTGCATGATCCGGATGAGTGGATTTTGATGATAGGTTAGTTTGCCCCTCTTAACTTGATCTGATATCTAAAGATATACCAGCTGACTTGGAAGCTAAATAGATTGGAATAAAAGCAAAGATCCTTACAAAGAAGGTCCTGACCCCGTCGACATCACTTCGGAGACGAAGATTGTTCAAGATCTTGTAAAAGATTTTGTCTTTCTAACCGCCGCTGTTACAAAGGAGTCCAAAACTTTCAAAGTCGGGTTTCCTTATCTCTCAAACCCCCGCAGAAAAGGGTTTCCCATAATGGAAGTCACGAGGTTTGAAGTATCGAACGATCCACGAACGCAGGCCTTCTTTCAAAGATCTTATGAGTTATTCACAACGTAAGCTTTCTATTCACTATCTCCCTCGTCAGATTCTCAACTTTCTCATAGAAATTCTTATATTTAAACTGAATAGCTAACCATTTGACCAATAGAGGTAACATGGGCCAGGAACAAACGTGGGTGAGGTTGCTTCGCGAAAACTCACCAGATGCTGCTTCTCTTCCAGCTAATGGTTCTCTTCCAATCAATTCAGCCGGTCGACATGTAAATCATTTTTTTCACGAGTACCCACCATCAACTCCCTCTTCGAGTGCTGAGGCCGAGGAAACCCATATTCCAAAGAAGTCGTATTTTAGCGCAATAAACAATGTGGAGGTCCCTAGAGGCAATGAAGGAATGGTATACGGACTATGCTAGTCAATGTGGAAATTACGAAGAACTGGGTCATAAAGTTGACAAATTGCGAATGCTTTGCGATGACATTGAGCTAGTCGATTCAAAAGTTTTCGACATGATCGGGGATTGTTATGAAGCTTCAAAGGCACCGATGCCAACTTCGTGGTCAACAACTGGCATTCGGTGATATTACCGACAAGAATCGTTATTTTCATCGGGAAAAAAACATGTAGAGAATGATTCTTCAATTTCATAAAGTTTATTGCATGTCTTTTCTAAAATCTATGTATAATGGACTTGATTTATTTTTGATAACTCTTCTTAGAAGGTTATTGAAGATCTCAATGAAGTTTACATTTGTATTTAATTCTCACACAAATTCACCATAAGCTTTTCAGTTTTTTAATATTAATCGAGTAATTTGGAAATCTAAAATCCTTGAATTTGATTTATATCTACATCAAGATAATATTTGGAATTCACAGTCTAAGTCACTGGCGAAATTAGTCGTGGATTGATGTGTTATTCTATTCTTCCATGTAGAATAATCTTTACATGTAAGCAACTATACCTATCTAAAGTACTATTCTACGGACAGTATAAATAAAACGGTAGCTAGAGCTTCTTTTGCTGAATTAGAATCTACGCTGCTCTAATTCCATATGATCATATTTTGGCAATGCTTGTCCGGTATACCACGTGTAGGTGTCTAGAAACATGGCAGTAGCAAAAAAAGCAAAGCTGTCTGGTACTCAGAAATAGTCAGTATTCTTGTAAATGATTTTTAGGGCAGAGTATAGAAGAGCTCTCATGAGATTATCATACCAGCGTTCCAAATTACCGCTTTCACTGGCCTTGATCGGCCAACTAGACACTTACTCCACGAGTATGCATTATCACCTAAATGGAATTAACCACTGATACAAACGGAGCATATAAATAAATACACACCTTTTTTATAACCACCAACTAGGGACAAGGCATGCGAAAACTCGTGAAGAAGTAAAAAATGTTGCTTGTTTGTGAGGCAAGACCTTCGAGAGGATCTGATTTGGTAAGAGTTTTGTCTTTAATAGAGGCAAGTGTAGTCTTAAATTGGGCACGACTGGTCGCCAGAGGGCATATAGCGATGATACTGGCGAGGGTATTTTGGTTCTTGACCATTAAGTCGGAAGAAATGCTAAAGGTGAATCCTTCAAGGGTGGGATGTTTCTGACAAACTTTTTGATTTGAATCCATCCAAAGTTATTACCAGATTTGTCATAATAGTAATCAGCTATGTCTTTTTAGCAAGTCAACTGACTTATGTCATGTTGTTGACAATGAAAACATGAGAAGAATGGGATGTTTCAAATCTATGGATTTAAATAGCTGGGAGAAATATTGGCGACTTACTTCCATCATTGCCAGTTGCATTCCCGTAGTCCTCATCATCGTCATTTTTCTCATTTGCCCAATCATCGTTGCAAGTGACATCTAGATTTTGGGTGGCTATGTTACCACTGCATTGTACATGAGGCTAGCAAAATCTAAAAAGCAGTAGGTAAGCGAGTGATGATCTCATGGAATAATCCACAAGGTTTTTCCTAATCACCTAGATAATCATTCAAGATGTCAACAGCGGTTGGCTCTGCCTCACGATTTGTTGACTCAACTTTCCTGTCAGTTCAGAGCAATCTTCCGTAAAGAACACAAAGGTATCAAGAGTAGAATAATTAGTATCATCAAGACCTTCGAAAATGTCGAAGCCTGGAGTTTCAAGTTGAAAGATAAGGTCCTCGAGTCTTACTATAGTTCGCGCAAGCTAATACTTCATTGGTCAGAAAGGCTGTATCGTCTCACATAATCCGAATCACTTACAACTTGCGGAATTTCTGCTATTGCGGTATTGATCGCGTCAGTGTGCTCCAGATTACAGTCATTGATTCTGAATTGTCGAAGTAGTCGCGGTTTGAGAGAGGTGCCATTAGTAGCAACGGAAGAGGTTTCAGGATAGATAGGCAACGGTTAAACGATAAGGGCATCGCCATAAGACATCTGGCAAGCAACATTTTTAGGATTGAGAGAATCATTTGAATGACGGTAGTTATGGCGTGTCATGGGGACATTTTTGTCCAAAACGATTTTAGATGATAATGATTAGATCATTTATATTATTCTATTATTCTATTATTCTGTTATTTTATAAAGGGAAAGAATTAGAGATTAAAAGAACAGTAATAATAATTTTTTGGCTGTAATTTAATTTAAAATTAGAATTAGAATTAGAATTAATAGTACTTTATCTTATAATTACTATTATTATTATTAGTAATTTTCAACCGGGCCATATAGACAAGCCTCCCAGGGGGCATTACGGTTGGGCTAACTGTAGGATGATCTTCTAGTTTATATGATCCCCTTTTTTTAGGGATAGAATTTCAATACCCTCAATAACCTCCTAAACAATAGCTAATATATTTGTACTTTTATTGTTACGTAAGCGGACACAATAGGAGTTGTAAGCTTTACCACTACGCCACACACGCAATCTGTCCAAAAGGCACAGTATCAGGGATTGTTTCCTGATAGCTTACTACTATATATATATCCATATAACAGTGTTAGTGTAAGTCTTATTAGCGTAATCTTCATATCTCTAAATGGATTAAATAACTAGAGCTTTCAATTTTGTTAGGATGATATTAAATCGGTTTGTAATCTCATTGGCCTTTAGAAATTCGTATTTGTATTAATATAATAGGTTTAGGGGAACAAATGAAAAAGGCTTAATATCGAGGCATAAATAAAAACCATAATTAATGAAAAATGAGAATACGCCGATAGTCTTTGAAATAATATTATTAAGCACAAACTCTGCAAATGGAAGCCAATCGTATCAGTTATCTTAATGGAAGTTTATAAAAGCCTAAAGATATTATTCTACTATAGCATTAATCCTCTCTGTTTGTCCATTGGACTCAGGATGGAATGAAAAGGATTGTTTCAAAGTGATCAATAGATACTCAAATAAATGCTTCCAGAATTCTGATATAAATTGTAAACCTTTATCGAATATTATATTATCAGGTGCACCATATAGGCAGTAGACTTTTTCGACAAACCGATCAGTAAGCTCCTCTGCAGATAGTCCTATAACCGGATGAAATGATGCATTTTCATTAGACAACAGACAACTATAACAATATATTGATACTTTTTGCTATAGCGTTTGCTAATTAATAGCGGTGTAATATAATCAATGGAAATATCGGACCAAAGGCGGAATAGTACTAGCAGGGGTTCTAGGAATCCGAATGCAGCAAGATGGGAGGCTTTGGTTCGGAAGCAGAGTTGACAGGCTTGTACGTAAGTTTCGATTTCCCTTGATATATTAAACCATTAATATATACAAAAAATGAGATTAATAATTTTAATTCGATTGGAATATTCTGCCGGACCAATAAAGTGCATTTGGTATATAATCTGGGTGCAAAGCTCTACAGAAAGGGAAATAAAGAGGTGGTTGTGATAGAAAATTTTATTATTAATTAATTTATAATCTTGAAAAACGATTTGAAGATCTTTTCAAATTGATAGCGGTCAATAGCAAGCAATTGGATTCTGAAGTGTTTTATATATAGTAGTGACCAATTCGGATAATTCGTATACTTTATTAATAAGATTATCAATCAGCTTCTCAATATCAGGGATAATTATACCTATAGACACCACAATGAGGTCGATATTGTTATTTGTTTGTTGGATAAAGTTTTTAAATACAGTAATATCAAATACTCTTTTTGAAAGAACTGTTTATAAGCGATTTTTGATTTGATCATCATTAGGATTAGTGTATACAAAACGATCTTCTACTTTCCTATTTAATATATTGAGGCGAATTGCTTTAAGACTTGGTCTGTATATAATACAAAAGTTGAAACTAATTAGAAATTCAGTTTATTTAACTTGTCTTTAATTTAATATCTTTATTGATATAAAGTACTCTAGATTTTTATAATCAATAATAATCTCAAACAGCTTTGAATTTTATATAGTTCGGATCTTTATTCTTTTAAGAACTTGATAATAGCTAGTAGTTTTTTATTATAAATTTTGTAGTTATATTTGACAGTGCTATATTTTGAAAAAAAGTATGCAATTGAGTATAATCGGCCCTCATTGTTATATTGAAAGAATACTCCGTTTGTAGTTCAATCGAAAACATTTGTCTCAACAACTATGCGGTAATGATAATCAAATATTACAAGAATTAAAACAAAGGTAAAGGTATGCTTCAGATTTTCAAAAGTATTCTCTTGATTAGCAATCCAATTTTATATATTCTCTTTTTTTAGTAGGTGATTTAAAAGTTCCGTGATTTTAGAAAAATTGTGAATAAAGTATTGGTAAAAGTTAGCAAACCTTAAAAAGTATTGGAGGTCTTTTAACTTAATTAACAACTTTTATTCGAGGATAATCTTAATCTTATCAGGATTCATCTTAATACTATCAGGAATAATAATCAGGCTGAAATACTTTGTTTTCCTTATTTCGAACTTATATTTATCAATATCAATTTGTAATCCAATATTAATAAGTTTTTGAATAACTTTACAAACTTATTTTCAATAATCTATAATATTCTCAGAATAGATTAAGATATTATCTAGATATATTATATAATTCTTATTTAGAAAATTAAAAAGAATATAATTAATATAATTCTAAAACAAGATAGGAGTATTGTAAAGGCTGAAAGGCATCATCAGGGATTCGAATAAGCTGAAATAAATTGTAAAAGCAGTTTTCCATTTGTAACCTTCCGCGATTTGTAGTTTATTGAATATAGCAATTATCACGGAGGTAATAGCTATGTCTAATGGTCACTTTGATCAGGAGATAGGTATATAGAGTGATAATAAACTAGATTGACTTGAGGTGTGATCATAAGGATCATACCTGCTTTATATACCCTGATCAGGCGATGGAGTCGCCTAATTAGGTATATAGGGTACACAAATGAACTGAGTGAAATAGTTTTAGTAATCATGGGAATGAGTACTCCGGAGGAGTACTAGGATTAACACCGTAGGGTTACACTATACGGTGAATTCCGTGACACACCCCCCAGATCGCTCGGTGCTTTGATGGTTACACTGAGGGATCTGCATAGCAAACAAAGGAAAATTTTTTCTGGCCGTGAGCGGCGTAAGCGTTGGTGAGCGCCTTGTTCGGGTAGTTGCTGTGATTTTACCTGCCGGGCAGGCTTATTCATCAGATAAAGGAGCGTGAGGCGTATAAAGCGTATGATTTTTCAAGAAAAGAAAAGAGTGAGTTGTATCGTTGATCAGGAAAGCCTGTGAGAAAGTGACGATATTCGAGTGAGGGAATTAATCCTTCGGATTGTTGCATATCAGGAGGCTTGAGTCATTTTGATTGTTATGCGGTTGAGTGTTTGTATCAATTGATTCGATCGATCCGCGCATACGACGCTCTGTGGCGGAGATGGAATTGAGTGGAATTCGATGGATTTTGAGAGAACTTAGTGGATCGATATGATTATAAGAGGGAGACAGTTCCCCTTCCTTAGATTCATATTCGATAATTCCAATACGTTCTTTCATCATGCCTTCTCCTGTCAGAGAGTCCCCGGCCTTTATTGATCTTGTTGATCGATATACAACCGCCTCCCCGCATACCTCACCGAAGGGTGACATTCAATCTGGTGGATCTAATGCTCAGCGTTCTCCTGGTCAGTTATTGCCTGCAGCTGAGGTTCGATCGCCCTCCAACAAACAGTTTTCACGGACAAGACCATCCTTTGGTGAACATCACCAAGATCTCGATGATAGCTTTCTGAAGAAGGTTGAAGCTGTTCGAGATCGCCGGGCTGATGCAAACAAAGGTCGTACAGTGATAACTCCCGCGGATCGTGGTAATCCTTTTGTCGATAGCGAGGAAGAATATCATCTTCCTGACCTTCCTCCCGACGGCGAGAGTTCCTCATTGGAGTCACCTTTCTCTTCTTCCACCAATCCCACCCCCGCTCCTAGGTCAAGTAAGAGCCGGACACCTACTCGCAAAGCTCGTGATGAGCGCAAGCGGAAGGGCCCAAAGCGTGATCTTAGGAATAAGGGTGCGCAAAACGCTGTTCCCTGTACGGAGTGTGTTCGTTCTCTTCTCTCTGGTCGTCATGAGGAACATGGCAAGTGTTTCAAGCGGAGAAATGCGTCTTCTCTTCGGTGCTGGAAGTGCACCACGCACACTTGTACACCTCTCCCGGTGTATTTGAGACCTTTGGGTGTTCGACTGTTGGAGCTTTGCGATCCTGAGTTCGTGGTACTTCCTGGAAAGGTATGTTCTGATCTTTTTTATCTCGTTGTGATCTGCTGACATACTCTTTAGAGGACTGTCCCGAACCAGAAATCGGCCCGTATTGCGATGACGGTTATGTTGGCGATGACTAAAGAGGATAGCGAGTTCATCGATCTTGACTCTCTCTCATCACCAACACAGGTTATGTCTCCTCCCCCTGCTCGATCGTCGCGATCATCCGTTCGTCCTTCCCCCGCCACGAGATCATTACCTCCCTCTCCGACTAGGAAACGGAGATCCTCTCCTGCTCCTCAATCTCCTGCGGTAAAGCGTTCGAAGGTTAATACGAGGGCTCCTGCGGCAAGTCCTAAGACTCGGTCACAGCCTGCTCGTGCTGCTTCGAAGGGTAAAGAGAAGAAGGTTGAGTTTGATATGTATGATGATAGTGATCTTGATGACGAGTATAATGCTGTTGGTGAAGGGGACGTGGTTGACTCTGGTGACGAGCTTGCTGAGAAGAAGCGGAAGCTTGAATTGATGCAGCTCGAGATTGAATTCGCTACAAAGAAGCGTGCTCTTGAAGGAAAATATGTCGTTTGATCTTGTTGATCCTGGTGCTCACGTCTTGTAGGTTTAGGAGGGATATAAAGTGATTGAACTTTTGTCGTGATAAGTTCTTAGTTAATCCATCTGCTGTCATCTCTGCTGTGGGCCAAATATGTGAGATGGAAACTCCCTTTTGAATATTCCTGACGTAGCCACATGTTCTGTATATCGACGTGTCTCAGCTTAGTAGTGATCCTTTCGTTCTCACCTACTACTAATCTGATCGTTTGCTGGTTGTCGCAGAAGATCGTGACTGGTTGCTTGACTACAAGATTGATCTCTTTGAGAAATCGAAGGGTAGCTAGTGTCTCTTTTGATGTGCGCTCGACACCAAGTAATTCGGCTTCGGTGGTGGAAGTAGTGATGGTATCTTGTCTTGAAGCTTTCCATACTACTGGTCCACCGAACAATGAGATCACGAAACCTTGAGATGATCTTCGTGATTCCTTGTCGTCGGCGAATGAGGCGTCTGAAAATGACAAAAGCTGTGGGATCTGTTCTCGACAGTATCCAATTGAGTAGTATCTCGTGTTCCAGAGATACCGAATACAGTGATCAACTGCTTTCATGTGATCCGGAGATGGGTTAGTTAGAAAGTGACTGAGTTGCGATGCTGCGAATGCGACATCTGCTCTAACTGTGATTGCGGTATATAGCACTGATCCTACCTTTTCTTGATAGATTCGTATGAATGTGATAGTAGCAGTTCCATCATATTTCACGAATTCCATGATTGGTAACGGTGTGCATGCGTTGCCATTATTGAGATTAAACTTCTGTGCAATCTTCTCAATGTAGGTATCATGTGCTAACCAAAGTTTTCCCATTTTCCGATCGCGAATGATCCGGATACCCAAAAACCACTCTGTATCGCCTAGATCTCTCAATTCATAGGCCGCCTTGATACCAGAGATGATACTATCAGCTGTTGATACATGCTTGCGATGATACACGATCTGTATATCGTCCACAAAGAATAGTACCAAAACAGTCTGATCTGGGTTTGTGAAAAGACAGGGTTCCTCCTTGCATTGGTTTAGACCTAGATTCTTTAGTGTCTTGCTAAAGTCCTTGAACCATAATGCAGGGGAATCTCGGAGACCATATAGTGCGCGATCAAGAACTACGCACTTATTTGGTTCCTTGAATCCATCCGGTAAGTAGCAAACTACAGGTACACCTGATGGATCCCTATGAGCATTGACAAATGCATTGACGACATCAAATTGCTTTGTTTCCAGATCGTATTTTGCTATCAGCGCCATTACGATCCTAAATGATCTTCCGGCGAGTGTCGCGGCGTAGGTTGATTCGATCGTGTCTTTAGCTTGAAGATCACCACGAACAACCAGCCTAGCTCGACATCGCGTTAAGAATCCCTGTTCATTGCATTTGTATGTGAATACCCATTGCAATGGTATAGGGGCAATTGGTGCGTCTTGTGCATTGATTTCATGCCATGTTTTGCGATCCTTCAGATTGTTGATCTCAATCTCACACTCGCGTTTAAACCATTTCCCCAAGAAGTGATCCTTGAGTTGGTGGTAACGCTGAGGTGGTTTGGGCAATCCTGATAGATGCAAGTTGGGTAGCTCCTCTAAGGCTCCATTTTCAGGTGCTTTAGGAGGGCTAGGTTTTGTTCGTACGGCGGAGGCGATCACGCTGTGTACGGTAACAAATGAGTGTTCTTCCCCCTGTATATTCATATTTGGGTGGCTAGGCCAAAATGTTGAATGGAAATCTTCGATACGGGAATCACCTTCGAGCGACAAGTTCGCAATAAGAGTGCCTATAAGCGTGTGGTCGCTTGTTGACGGATTGTTTTGCAGTCTCTTTTGTTGTCGAGTTTGATGGTGGTGATCCGTAGATGTGTTGATATCAGGAGTTGTATCATCAAAATCAAAGGATTGATACTCAGATGGATTGAGAGTTGGGCGAGGAATTTCGATCCTCATGATCCTTTGTCTTTTGGGTTCTCGATCAGGAAGAAATGAAAGTTGATCTTCCTTGAATTGATCGATTGTGCGTGTCGGAGGAGGTAATCTTTCCGGTGATGTTACTTCCTCTACGACGTAGGCGTCCATAGTATCAGTAGGATGAGTGTCTGGATCGCTCTCGTACTCCCCGCGTATGACTTGGGTAGCACTACCAGTGTGCTCATAATCCATACTTTCTGGTTGATTACTATGGTTGCTCGGTGATGTCGGAGTAGAACTTGTAGACTCCTGTGCCTGATCAGTGGTGGTTCGTTCTTGAATTCGGTCTTCTGCCTCTAGGGCCTCTTCAGAGTGCAGAACCTTGTGCGTACTACTACTTTTCGGTATTCATGTGTGAGCTCCCACCCCCAGAGACACCCCCGAGTCCTGCTCGTCTTGAGGTGTATCTGAAGTGCGCATGGTGGTGTCAACAGAACCAGTAGTAGTGTGTGTCGAAGCCATCACATCGTCACCTGATCAACAATAGTACCATCGATATCGATTATTTGCTGAATATCGAGAGCTAGTGCAAATTGCTGTAGCTCTTGATCCGTGTGTATATCGATGGTTTTATCTGTTTGATCCATTTTGTATGTTCTTTCCTCAAAGAAAGTAACGTTTCGAGTGACGATGACCCGCTTGAGCTTGGGTATCCAGATACGGTAGATTGGAGAACCTGGTACGTATCCGACGAGATATCCAATATTTGCTCTAGGGTAGTTTTGTAAATTCTCTTGTTTATACCTAGTTCTCTTTCCTTATCCAGAGGGTATGCCCTACACCCGTATCGATATATTCTACTCCAGTTTGGGCGGAGATCGACAGTTAAGTGATCCGCGACCGCTGGGGCAGATGATCGTAGGTATTCATGAAACCAAGTATCCAGCACCTCATTTGGGGATTTGAACGATCGAGCTTTAAGAGGACTAATGTTATATAGGTAGGTAGCAGCTTGCACTGCTTCAACCCATAAAAGATCAGGTATGCCTGCGGAGATCCGCATCTTGATCTGTTTGGTGATTATCTCTTGTCCTGCTCGTTCCGATCCTCCATTTGATTCGTGCGTATTTGGTGGAGATAACTCAAGTTCAATACCTTCGGTTTTGATCCAATTTTCGAATACGGTGTTTCCCATAATACCAATGACTGAAGTGTCGTTATCCTGCTTGATACAGACTACTGATAGACTGTACTTTCTGAGCACCCAAGCGAGGAAGTTCTGGATTGTGTCAAATACTTCGAAATGAGTCTTTTGGTATAATGGAAAGCTAAAGATCTTTCCACTAAACATGTCCTTGATTACCAGGAGCCAGGATGCTCCGGTATATGCGCGTGGAAAGTCGAATAAATCCCATTGAATTTTGTAGAAAGGACGTGGTGATCGGGATTCACTAGGAGCTCGTGATATTATTTGCTTAGCATGTGTGCGTGAGCAATCAATACACTCAATCCTAGTGAGTCCTTTTATCCTCACGTTCCTTGCTGAGAAGACGAGATGTTCGAGTGCTTCTTTACCCAAATGTCCTGATCGTTCATGCCAGAGTTCTGCGGAATCCTCTCGAGGTTTAGGTGGGTCCCTCGATCGGCGAAATGGTCGTTTGACGTTGGTATTGATCGTGGGACACATCAGAAGGTTTGGATTCACAGGTATCGTGCTTAGGTTGATCAAGCAGGAGGAAAGTGGTTTGTATTCTAGGAACAAGAGGTTATCTTTACGAGTACAATGAGCGACAATATGACTGTTCTCAAGATTGCCCTTCCGTAATGTAGAGTCCATCCCTAAAAAACCATATTCCTGCACCTAAGAGCTTTGTTTCCGAGACGATATTGACGTGAAATCCAGGAATATATGCGACATTTGAGAGAACCAGATCACCTTTTGAACCTTGAGGTCTTTGGAGGATATTCTTGATCGTGCGAGTGCCTCGTCCGACGACCTGAATTTTTGTTGTTCCTGCCTCAACGTAATCTGATGCTGGTGAAGGTGTATATTCATGTCCGTCAAGAAGATCGATATTGTTAACGAGGTGCATGGCGCCACCGCTGTCAAGTATAGTACTGTCAGAGAGTTGATGGAGTGGATCAGAAGTAGTAGTATAAATCCCATGACTCGTAGAGCCTTGGATAAGACAGGCAACTGTTCTTGATCCAGGGTCTCTTGAATCATATGATTGAGAGGTACTACCTCTTGAGTTGATCCATCCCTTCTGCTCCCAGGCTTTGCGTATATTCGACCATCGATCTTCCTTGATCCTTCCTCGTATGTCATTGCATTCCTTCTCTGTCAATGAGATTGAATTCCGGGAGTCGCATTTTCCGGTGAGTGCGAACTCAACTAACCAGCATGTCTTGGGATAGTGACTACCACCTGCCTTTCCATTCTTCCAATCAGATTCCGACTTACAAGGGCATTCATATCGACCAGTTGCCTTTTGGGGCCTCCTCTCCGAGCATTGCCTTGCTTTCCTTGCGGATTACCAGGGTTATGCTTAGGTTCAGAGTTGATTGTCGAGAATATACCCTTGCCCTTGGGTGCTAGAGAGTCCTGATAGACTAAGCCACCAAAGATATCTCCGAATTGCTTCAAAGAGTAATTGGGAATTCCAAGTTGATTGTTGGTCTCGATCTGAATGAGCATGGTGCTTGCCCAAGTGGGGAGCATACGTGCTCCCACAGCCTGTAGGAAGTTGATGATTGCTAAGTCATCCTCTACTTCGACATGATATGATTTTGCGGTAGTATAAGCTTTAGTCCATTCGTTATGCCACTTGATCGGATCAGTTCGACCTACGGTTGCTTGCTGAAGAACGTTTCGATATTCTTGAGCAATAGCAGATTTTGCTGTTGTGATGGTAGGTGCGAGCTTATCCTGTAGCTTCTGAATGATCGTTTTGAGTGGGTAAAGCTTTTCCATCACTGTTGTCAAGAGTAAGTTCCATAAGGTGGGATGAGTCCACTGTTTCCGTAATCCATTCGTAGACATCCTGATACGATTTATGCATGATATTGTACTTGTCCCTCTGGTAGCGGTACTCTCCTTGAAGTGCGGAGTGTTCTGCTGAGATATCTTGAAAGGTACTTGCTTTAGGCCTCACAGGCTTAAGCATTGGCTCTTTAGAGGATTGTGATGGAGTCATCTTAGTGTCTCCTTCTGAGTCCTTCTGTTGAGATTGTTCATAAGCATCGAGATCAGCGAGGTACTTTGCATTATTGTTCAAATCGTATTTTCTCATGAGATCGATGATCGTAATGAGCTCAGGTGGGTCCTTGGTGAGCCAGTCTTCTCGTCGGTGGGGATCAACTGGTGAAGAGTTTTTCCATCTTCCGAGGATTCTCCGGAACTGATCGGAGTGATCGGAATGGTCTTGGAATCAGATGGTTTGACGTCCTTCCAGATACCTTCGATATACAGAGGTGTTGTAGATTCAGGAACCATCTTGATCAGTGTCCACGGGTAACGAGTCTGGTGACTTCTGAGGAATTGGATTTAGACATGACGAGTTTGTAAAGATGAATAGGAGAGAGTATATATGAATCAGAGTGATCAAAAGACGTATATGAATAATGAGGGCGCAGTATGAGTGCCAACCGGGCTCATAACTATCACGGAGGTAATAGCTATGTCTAATGGTCACTTTGATCAGGAGATAGGTATATAGAGTGATAATAAACTAGATTGACTTGAGGTGTGATCATAAGGATCATACCTGCTTTATATACCCTGATCAGGCGATGGAGTCGCCTAATTAGGTATATAGGGTACACAAATGAACTGAGTGAAATAGTTTTAGTAATCATGGGAATGAGTACTCCGGAGGAGTACTAGGATTAACACCGTAGGGTTACACTATACGGTGAATTCCGTGACAATAATTAATAGAAAGTGGTATATAGGACTTAGATCGTACTATCCAATTACTCTATACAGATTTCGATCTGATTTTATCTCATTAAGGAATTTCCTTGTCACGGCGCCAACTACATGATCTGTAGTTGCCTTCGTGCCTCAGGCACAGCATACTAGCGCGCCCTACTTCCTATAAGTAGGGCTTCACTCTTCCATAGCTCTTCTACCCTTATAGTACAATATAAGTCTTTACCCGTACCTTGACAGTTTGTACCATCTTCAAATAAGCTATCACAGCTTTATTTCTTATTTTATTTCCAAAGCCCCACTGACGTCTTGTCCCGATCGCGCCGATCGCACCCACCGTTGATCCATTGTACATTCTGTCGCCGATGTTTTGAGTCTCAAAAAGTGCTGAAGATGGGTGAACAAGCACCTGCACCAGAAGCGCCTGCATCTGGCTTACCTCCGCAGTTCCTTTTCTTGAATCACGTTCTCAACTCCGTCGAAGCCGATATCTCTCCCTTTACAGACTTATTCAATAATCCAAACGCTGCATACTTCGCTACCGTTCAAGTTGTGTTTGAATCAATCAAATCGATCGCAGGCTTATTACAAGCCCAAGTTGTCATTGCTTAAGCCTAAGCCACCAATACTCAATCAAAGATTGTTGAATTGAAAAATACAATTAAGATATTGAAGATTGCTATTTGCAATAATTTGTAAGCTTTATTTTATCATAAGTATCTCACCACCCCCAAAAAGTTCAATAGTAATGAGCAAGATATTGTAAAACACCAAAATCAGTATACGACTTTTCATAACACAATCAATCACTGCTTGACCGCGGATTATAAAAATGAATCAAAGTTTTAGAAAATCATATTTCTTGTTAGCCTACTTTCTGGCCCTGCTTATACGAATAATCAGATACACTTTGATATAATTACAGATAACGCGTATAATTCCGACCTTTAGCCCTTTAGATGGCACACTATAGCAGGTATCTAGCGTGAATTAAACAAGCAATACCAGACTCTAGATCTCTTACGCAAAGCTTCCATGAATTACAATAAATATAAAATGAAGAAGACTCTATTTGATAACTTTATTATTGAATTTAAGCAGCTTATTATCAAATGCAAGAAGACTGTTGAACAATAAGTCGCTGATTTTAAACTCAAAGTCTTATAAGAATTAATTGATACTTCAGTTAACTGCCTCAATAAACCTTCTACCGCTGATATCGATGTGTGGGTAATCTGGTGGTAAGGCATCTACGATGATTTAGAGAAGAAGATTCATCTTGATAATCAATGCAAGAACTAAGGCATCAATTTCAGCAATCAGAAAAAACCTAATGAAAAGAAGCCTGCTATTGCTACTGTAATACCTATGCCTGATCTTTCTGGAGATCCTATATAACTGGATGCTGCTCGTTAAGGCTAGCGACCTTTATTACGTTACAATAGAGAATAATGTCTAAATCTTGGCCTTTATTTTTATTACAAAAAGCCCGGTTATATCAAATTCAACTGCAAAGAAAAGCGATGCAATGATGCAAAATATAATATCAATTCAAAAACTATACAATACTCCGATTGTCCCTCTGCTACGAATCAATATGCTTTGAATGTCCACCATTTTCCTGTTACCGATTACCATCACAATCCCGGACCCTATCACAATGCTTATAGCCCTACTTACCAGAATACATTCCCGCCTGCTAATCGTTTCCCGACTGCCGCGGCACCATTTCGATACGCCTCTCCAGTCCCCACTGGCAGCAGAGATCTGGGCGGATTCGTTGAAGGCTCCGTACATTCGGATGATAGCGGAAATTCAATTCCCCAGCCAAGCATGTTAAAAGACTAACCTCGATTCATAGTCGCGAATCGAGGTTCGTTGTGGAAAGTTTGCCTTTGTGGATTAAGAGATCGGTTATGTCTAGGGATCCTTTGTATCTTAGAACAATGAATAGCAAATCTCTTAAAATCTCAACGGAAATTTTTCTTACGCCTAACATGATTATCCCATTCATTGGCTTAATAGATAGTGGAGCCGCGGGATATGGGTTTATAGATAGAACCCTTATATCCAAGCTTGGTATCCCTACACATCCCCTCCCTACTACCTGCAACCTATTACTTGCAGACGGAAGGACTTCTGATATTCTATCTCAATATGTACTGTTAGATCTACGGATTAATAATTATAAAGAAATTGGCTTATTCTATATTACCAATCTTTCCGACGCGGACTCTATGATCCTTGGTTTTCCATAGCTTCAGCGTTATAACCCTACCATTAATTGGGCAATAATGACTTTTAAGTTTATATCCATATACTGCTCCAGATATTGCTGTCCAGTTAATTCTACTACAACTATCATCCCCAATCGTAACGATATGCCAACCCCAGCAGATATAACGCTCAATCCAATACCATATATACCCATTAGGAAATCTATTTTGAAATCTACTTCAAAGAAATCTACCTCAATTTTATATTATGCCTTTACCAAAGAAATCATCAATGAAAGTCTCCAGACTCTCTCTTTCTCACCCCAAAACCAATCGATACTTTGGAATACGATTTTCCGACTCCAGCTATAAAGAAAAATATTAATAGAAATTTTTATAATATAAATCTTGCTGATTCAATGTTACTCGATTAAATTATTGCTATATTTATCAAATCAATGGAAAAACAGAGATTCGTGCTAAAATGATACCAAACCGGTCAATCCTAAAACTGGCCCCAGTGCGGATCATCGCAGGCTTTAGGATATACAAAAGACTGCCACAAAACCAAAACGTTTTACTCCTATTGAATCCCCTATCGCTATAGAAGCCCTTTGAGAAACCAATTAATGCCTTACGAAATATTCGATAGAAAATGAATAATATAAAATTCCTTACAACTAATAGCTTTATTCAATTCTATAAAGATTAAAAAGCTTATATCATAAAAGTAATCTGGAATAAATTAGATAGAGCTTGCGAGTTATACCGTATAATAACAAACAATCCTATTCAACTATGTCGCAAGTATCATAAAAAGTGATATCAAGAAGTTCATGGAAAAGACCAATTGACCTGTACCATCTACAACAGAGATTCAGAGCAAACTACCACCCTGGCTTTGCAATCTGTTCACTGGGTTCTTACCCTCCCTTACCAACAAGCTCCCGCCACAACGCTTTTAGGATTACAAGATCGAGATTATGCCAGGCAAGAGTCTCTGTACAATAAAGGTTACCCAATATCCCCCAGCCGAACTTCAAATCATTTGTAAATAGCTTAATAATAATCTAAATAAAGGATTCATTCACAAATCTCGCTTTCGATCAACCGCCCCACTCCTTCTACTACAAAGCCTGGGGGGAACATTCAAATTTGCCAGGATTACCATGAACTGAACAATATTACTATTAAGAACCGTTATCCACTACCATTGATTAAAGAAACCCTTGATGCCTTATGCTATACTAAAGTTTATACCAAATTGGATATTATCGCCGCATTTAATAACTATGGATCGTGGAAGGTCACGAATGGAAGATTGTTTTTATAACTCATTTCAACTTATTCGAATTTCTGGTAATACTTTTCAGCCTTTGCAATACTCCTGCCTCGTTTCAGAACTATATCAATCATATTCTTTTTGATCTCCTGGATAAGAATTGTACAGCGTACCTAAACAATATCTTAATCTACTCTGAGAATGTTACAAATCATTAAAAACAAGTTCGCAAAGTTGTGTAGAGACTTATTAATGCTGGATTACAAATTGATATTAACAAATGCGAATTCGAAACAAAAAGAACGAAGTACCTTGACCTGATTATTACTTCTGGTGGTATTGAGATGGACTTCGATAAGGTTAAGACTATTCTCGAATGGAAGTTGTTAATTAAGCTAAAAGACCTTCAATGCTTTTTAGGGTTCGCTAACTTCTATCGATGCTTCATTCGCAACTTTTTTAAAATCACGGAACCTTTAAATTGCCTGCTGAAAAAAGAGAATATATGGAATTGGACTACTGATTAAGAGAATGCCTTTGAAAACCTGAAGTATGCCTTTGCCTCCGTTCTAGTTCTTGCAATGTTTAATCACTATTGCCGTATAGTTGTCGAAACAGATGCTTTTGACTGGACTGTGGGCGGAATACTCTTTCAGTATAACAATGAGGGTCGACTATGCCCAATTGTATATTTCTTCTTAAAATACAGCGCTGTTGAATGCAACTACAAGATTTATGATAAGGAACTATTAGTTATTATTAAATCCTTAGAAAAATGGAGATCTGAATTATATAAAACTCAAAAGCCATTCGAGATTATTATTAATTATAAGAATCTAGAGTACTTTATATCGATAAAGATGTTAAATCAAAGACAAGCTAGATGGGCTGAATTCCTGGCTGGTTTCAATTTTCGTATTATATACAGACCGGGTCTTAAAGCAGTTCGCCCCGATGCACTGAGTAGGAAAGCAGAAGATCGCCCTGTACACGCCGACCCTAATGACAACCGAATCAAGAATCGCTTATAAACAGTCCTCCCGAAAAGAGTATTCGACACCGCTGCATTCAAGAACCTCATCCGACAAACAAATAACGATATTGACCTCACCGCGGCGCTTATGGGTATGATCATTCCCAATATTGAGAAGCCGATTGACAATCTTATTGATAAAGCATACGAATTATTCGAATTGGTTACTATCATGTGTAAAACACTTCAAAATCCAATTACTTGCTATTGGCCGCTATCAATCCGAAAAGATCTTCGAATTGCTTTTTAAGATTATAAATTAATTAATAATAAAATTTTCTATTGCGACCGCCTTTTTGTTCCCCCCTCCACTAAGTTTCGCACCCAGATCATATACCAAACGCACTCATTGGTCCGGCAGGACATCCCGGTCGAGTTAAAAACTATTGATCTCGTCTTCTGCACATACTGGTGGCCTAATATGTCGAGGGAAATCGAAATTTACGTATAAGCCTGTCAACTCTGCTTCCGAACCAAAGCCTCCTGTCTTGCTGCACTCGGATTCCTAGAACCCCTGCCAGTACCATTCCGCCCCTGGTCCGATATCTTCATTGACTACATTACACTGCTATCAATCAGCGAACGCTATAGCAAAAAGCATCAACATATCGTTACAGTTATCTGCCGCCTAACGAAAAATGCGTCATTTCATCCCGGTTATAGGACTGTCCGCAGAGGAGCTCGCTGATCGGTTTGTCGAAAAAGTCTACTGCCTATACGGTGCACCTGACAATATAGTATCCGATAGAGGTTCACAATTTATATCAGAATTCTGGAAGCATTTATCCGAGCGTCTATCGATCACTTTGAAACGATCCTCCTCGTTCCACCCCGAGTCCGACGGACAAACAGAGAGGATCAATGCCATGGTAGAACAATATCTTCGGGCTTTATGAACTTCCACCAAGATGACTGGTACGATTGGCTCCCACTCGCGGAGTTTGCGCTTAATAATACCACCTCAGAGACTACCGGCGTATCCCCATTCTTCGCTAACTACGGTTTTCACCCACGCCTCGGCGTTGAGCCCTCTTCACCTGTTCCCCCAAACCTATCATATCAACGCAAACGCGAGTTCCTAAAGGCCAACGAGATTGCGGACCGATTTGATATCATCCTAACAAAATTGAAAGCCCTAGCCGCTCAATCCATTCAGAGATATGAAGATTACGCTAACAAGACTCGCACCGACGCCCCTCTATACAAAGAAGGTAACAAAGTATGGGTTAGTACTAAGAATATGAAAACCAATCGCCCGATGAAGAAAGGTGATGACAAATGGGATGGCCCCTATAAGATTCTAAAAGTTTATAAACGAGCCTGTCTACTCCAGCTCCCCACTAGTTTTAAGATCTTTCCAGTATTCCACAACTCATTACTCCGACCACTCCACCGCTCACCTGGACTAGCCGGTCAAGAAGCGATCAACGAAGCCGAATCCCGTCGAAACCAAGGCCGTATCCTAGAAAGAGATGACGAAACGAACGAGGAAACCGAGCGGTGGGAATTCGATAAACTACTTGACTGCCATAACGAGGACGGATTTCACTACCAAGTCAAATGGAAACATCACCCAGCATCTTGGCAACCCGCCGAAGACCTTCGCGGCCAAGAAGACACGATCATCGCTTTCCATTTAGCAAATCCAGATAAGCCAGAACCGCCCGCTTGGGTAGGCTTCAAAAGATCTACTACTCCTGATCCCCCGCTAGTACTTACACCAAGCGCACCCCCGAATCGAGGCCGAGGCAGACCTAAAAAGCTCCGGCAATTGATTACTACTCCCAAGAAAGTTCATTTTAATCCAATAGTAGAAATTAGAGTATTTTAGTGTTATTTTGTTTTCTAAAAGGTCAATTGGTATTGCGATCGTGGACCGATCGCCTTGAGCGGGGGGTACTGTCACGGCGCCAACTACATGATCTGTAGTTGCCTTCGTGCCTCAGGCACAGCATACTAGCGCGCCCTACTTCCTATAAGTAGGGCTTCACTCTTCCATAGCTCTTCTACCCTTATGGTACAATATAAGTCTTTACCCGTACCTTGACATTCCTTTAGTATCCTCTTTTAGTCTATTATATATACAATAAGAATGCTCTATATTTTATAGAGTAATCGCTATTGGTTGTATAGCTCTAAAGATATACATCTCGAGTGATTATATAGTTGGGTATTCACTAAGGGCCGATTTTCCTATCTTCCGATTCGGTTTTCCTATCATTCTGATTGCCTATTGTAATACCTTCTGCATATTTTCGACAGCCCAATCCAGAACTATACTTGTGACTACTGTCTGTACCTCCCGTTTGATTTCTATTATATTAACTGATACCATTCTTTGAAATAGAGGTAGGTCTTCCTCCCTGATATGATACACGTATTGGGATTTTGATACTGAGCTTGCTCTTTGTATAATAGTGAGAAGGGTATTGTAATCGAATCCGTAATATATATCAGCCCTTACTTCTATATATATTCCTGGGATATTGGAAAAGATTAGATTGATTATATATTCTGCTCTATATATCGCTTAACCCGAAATATTCGTGAACTTGAAACCTTTATCGCTAAACCATTCCATAAGCCAATTGTCACCATACGCTGTATTCACATCTGGCTCGAATAGTGTGTGGTGAGCATTGAAGTTTCCCCTAATGATTGTATCCCTAGTTGATATTAGGTTAAGGATCATCTTCAGGACTCCTGAGGTATTCGATTTTCTGTATAGGTTTAATAATTTAATTCCGTTTATAGAAAGCTATATATAATCTCTATACTCCTTTCCTACTAATTGTAGTATTTGTAATCTAATCTCAGTTCTGATATATATCATTACTTATAAGTGTTTCCTACCCTTTCTCACACATCCTGCTCTCTTTTTAAGAAATCACTAGGGACAGGTATTGGTATTCGTTATATATTTGAATATGTATATTAAATACTCAGAGTTTTTATATATATATTATATTAATCTTTTCCTCAAATGCTCGCTGTAATACTATTGTATGTAATGCGAGGCTTTTTCGTATATTTATTTAGACAATAGATAGCGGTTTCGATTTATTTATATAGATCTTCCATTATTGTATTATATTCCCCAATTATAGCCTGATTTTTCAGAGCTTTAAAGTTGAGATTCTTATTGATCTTTACTGCTTTACTATAGGTAATATATTAATCTTACACATCCCGCTTTTTATTTATTGAGCTTCCCAAAATATTGTTTGCTTACTCTTTTTCAGTATTGCTTTTTGAATTATTGTTATCTTTGTATTGGGAGACTATATCCATTCTAGATTTCCTTTTCCTTTTTTGTACTATCATCGGTATTTGAATTGTTACTGCTAGTACTGAGACAATAATAATACTGATCTCCTTTGCTTATTGGATAATCTGATCTACTTTCGATCCGAGCATACTATCTTATTGTTCACCCACTAGGGCTTGGTGAGGTAATTGTTATAATCCGCTGGGAAGGGCCTGCCAGCATCCTGTGTATTGTATTGGGTGATTATAATTCCCGATTAGCTTATAAGTAGATAGCAGATATATGCATTTTCTGTATACTACTTCTCTTTTGCATTTCCAGCTTTCATAGTATTACTGATACCCTGAGTTGTGTTTTTCCTAAGGCTCGTCCTTTTACTTGCTGAAAACATTTGGATCTCATTGAATAGATTACAACGAGATAACTATTCCTGAAAGAATAATATTTAGATAATCCGATTCTGCTTATTTGTTTTAAGCTTAGATCTCACTATCTATACTAAATATAGTTCTATTTGATATCAGATTTTTTCTCTCATTTGTTTTTCCTCAATCTCTATAAGTATTCCCAGGAGATTGGTAATAATCATCGGGACCCCTAATGCTATATATATATATTATAGCTTACTGATTACAAGATCTGTAGCTTTAGTAGTTGTTATAGCCTATTGCTTATTTGCAAAAAGGACTATACGGGCTTCTGGGGAAGCTGTAATTGCTCATCTAGTTCAGATGGATATTATTATTATAATAGCTCTAGCTCCTAGAGTAGCAATCTCTGGGACTGTCTTTACTAGTGTCTGTCTGATCCCTTATAAGGACGACTCCATTTTGATTTGTTTGTCAAATCGGAGGAAGAGTCTTTTGTTTATATATTCTAATCTCAATGCTCCATTAATTATCTATTTAGACCTATTTGCAGCCCCTATTTTCATAGTTGAGCCGGAGGGAATAGTAATCACGGTTTTAGGGGTTTTGAAGCATCCCTGTATATATTTGTATAATTGGCTTTATGCTTTCTATTACTAGCTTTGAATTGAAGGTTCTTTTTATATTATCTGTAATAACTATTAATACTCTATATATCAGTTCTCCTGCTAATCAACTTAAATCCTGTTCGCAAATTGCATTATAAATTGTATAAGGATCATTTCAAAGCTGATAAATACTAAAGCCTCGTCTACAATACACTTTCATTATATATCGATCTTCTTCTGAATAGCTATTTTCATAATTGTTTCAATAGTATTCTGATTGCTCTCGAACGAGCTTGAAAGGGGATCAGCACTTTTGTTGTTAATCCATACTCTCTTCGGAGCGATAATTGAGGAACGGTCATCAAGATCGATCGGGGAGCCCGCTGTCCCTGTAAGTGATGGCTAGCTCGCCGGCCCTCTTTGATTCTACTGTAACAGTATTCTCGAGCCAAGCAGCTCGGAGCACTATAGCAATCGCGCTGGTATATATTGTATAATATGATTTCGGGATATCCGTAGATATGATTGTTATGAGCTCGTGAGCGATGTATACTAGAAGGATGAGATATATTATTTATAATTTATAGTTTATGGTTTATGATTTGTCACGGTGTGAGCTCACGTGATATGTTGGTCCTATCGGAGAGGACCGAAAGGAGCGCTCGCACCGGAGCGCAAGCGAGCTAGGGCCCGATCGGGCTAGCTCGCTGTGAGAATTCCGTATATCTTCAACTCAGAAGATCCTGTATTGTAGCTCTTTGAGCTACGTCTTAATCCTCAATCTGAACCTATTACCCGAATCAGTATAGCCTTGCCAGATTAGGGCAAAGTATTAGAACCCTATCCAGCCCGCCTGCCCCGTGATATGATTTATCGTTCATTAGAATAAAGTTTCTCTCTTTTCTGATTCTAGAATGATGAGATATATTATTTATAATTTATAGTTTATAGTTTATCGTTCATTAGAATAATGTTTCTCTCTTTTCTGATTTTTAATATATCGCCCTATATATTATCTTTATACGTATTAATAGCTGAAATCTCTCTTTATCTTTATCTTTGTTATTCGTTTTTTATTTTTATATTCTACTCCCGGCAGTCTTAACTCTTTTAATGAAAACTACTATTCGTAATTGTAAGGATTTATAATAAGTCTACTAAATCACTCATTAATATCTTACTAATTAAGAGATGTCTTAATGACTAATATACATATAATATGATCTTATATTATAAAATCATATTATCATATAGTTATATAATAGTATCTCTTATCAAATTGATTTGTAATGGAATAGAATGAAATGGAACTAGATGGAAGTATATGGGAAGTATCGCTAAATTGATTGGTTGTTGTTGGGACAGGGATCATATGACCGCGCTAGCGCGTGCGCTAGCGCCTCCGCACTATAGCATATACGTTTGTAGCCTTTAGCTTTAGAACCTCAAGCAATATTATAATAGTGTGAATTATTAGTATTATATTATTTCACTATTCCTATGGTGATATCAATATTGATCAGTGATATTACAGATCAAAAGCCTAGCACCTTAATTTCAAATGCAATATGGGTTTGTGATTAAGGTTAGTATTTTTTTGAAGAGGTATAAGCTTTTGTATTAAAACAATGTGGTTTGATATCTGTTCTTGTATAAATAAGGATTATCGGCAATATAGCAATAGTTCTTATATTCAGTATTAATCCAACATGATTTAATACTAACAAATCGAGTTTAGTCGATAATGTAGCGATAATCTTTATAATCAACCTTAATCTACATTTTATTTTTCGAGACAATATACATTGAAAAATACAAACTAGTAGCTACCAATTTGAGCTAAGCACTATCTTTTAACAAATAAATACAACTTTGTCGGATTTTGGTAAAATTATATTTAAGCACCTTACCTTATTACCTACCTACTATCTATCAACATAACAGGATCTTACAAAAACAACTCCGCGAAGTATAAGCCTAAACGTAATGATGATATTGAAAGCATGGCCGAATTGATTGTACCATCAATTATTACAACTGTTGGAAGTTGTGGCACGTGCGCTACGCTACTGTACATATATCACTTCCACTTCATAGTTAGATTTTACTTTAGTATTATTAATCTATATAGTCAATATTATATGCATTCCATTGGCCTGCTCCTTTATTATAAACAGGTTATGAGCTCGGTAGCTCTATAGTAAGACTAAAGCCGAAAACTCTTTGAATAGTTTATATTGTTAAAGTAGAGGTTGATAATAAAAAACTTCTATATAATGTGATATCAATATATAAAGTATATATAGTAAACAGATTGCTAAATAATGATAATGAAATAATTATTTATATTGCACCCTTTCCCTTAAACACAATAATGAAATAATTACTTATATTATGCTTTTCTTTAAACAAGAAAACTATAAGTTATTATTGAAAAGATTATTTATTCCAACTTGATATTGAAGAGTTTATTAACTATATAATATTCGATATCACTTTAAAAATCATTATTTATAAATCAAAATTCACTGTTTTCAATTATCCTGTTTTAAAAAGAATTTCTTTTTGCAAATACTAGTATATCCAAAACTGAAATAGCACAATCTAAATAATTCCTTTTTCTCTTTTATTCTTTTATTTCATTATCAAACACATTCAGATTATTGATACAAGTTTTCTATTTATAGAATCTCAAAATAAATAAAGATATTGGATCCAAGGATTACTTTAAATACATTCCGCCGAGCTGCTACGCTTGGAGATTCTGCAGCGCTTCAAAGCCACCGACGATCTCCCGGACTCCGGATACGATCAAGTGGGGAAAAACTATCCTGGGGGGAGCCCATCTCTATAGAGGAAGTGGAATGTAACACTATAGGGGTCTCGAGTACATTCCCGGGGACAGACTGGATCACAGTGAGACTACTGAAGGCTATCTGGACGGAAATAGGCTTAGTTCTATATATCATTTTCAACAAGTGTTTATAGCTCAATTACTTCCCTATAGTATGGAAGCAAGCAGAGATAGTTATGCTACCAAAAGTGGGGAAGACAGACTGAATGTCTTTACGATTATGGTGGCCTATCGCTTTCCTCTTTTGTATTGGGAAGAGCTTTGAAAGGATTATAGCAAGACGTCTAGCGTGGATAGCCCTAACACAAGAAATACTCAGCCTATAATATTGCGGTGCTTTTCCGAAACGATCGGCTATAGACTTAATAGTATCGTTCGTTCACGATACAGAAATAGTGCTCAATAAAGGCCACGAGATCATAATAGTTATACTAGATATATAAGGAATATTCGATACTCTACTTAAAAACAGACTCCTGAAACGAATAAGGGGATAGAGGTTTCTATAAAACCTGATTGCTCTGATCGACTCCTTCTTAACCTAAAGGCAACTCAGGGTTAGACTTAACAAAGCAATAATTGATTATAGCATAGTAGAATGCAGTACCCCATAAGGTTCACCCCTCTTGTCAGTCCTATATATACTTTATCTCGTAGAGTTACTTCAGCAAGACCCTAAACTCCGATTCGGGTATACAGACGACATCTGTCTATACCGATCATTGGCAAGCGTTCAACAAAACGTTGTAATGTTAGTAAGAAATATGAAAAGCATATTCTGTTGGGGAGCTAGAAATAAAATAATCTTCGCACCTAAAAAGATGGAGATAATCTATATAATACAATACAAGCATTCCATCAATCTAGTATACGAAATAAACCGCGATTGCACTATCTCTTCGATTGCACTAGGATCGGTTCTACGATGGCTAGGCGTATGGTTTGATTGCAAGTTTACATTCAAACAGCATATCGAAATGCGAGCAGCTAAAGGCCGGAAATTGGTTCATTATATTTAAGGGCTAGTCCGGATCATAAACAGACCTTCAGCAATATCCTTACGGAAAGCAGTAATCACTTGCTTATACCTAGCCCTATTCTATAGGGCAGAGATATGATATGTAAAACAAACAAAAACCACTGGACAATACCGAGACAGGATATCAGTAGTAATAAGCGCCTGATTAGGAGGAGCGATTTTAGTTATTAATAAGATCCTACAAATAGTAATCAAAGGAGTCCTCTCAGTTTAACAAACAACCCTGAATATAGTGATAATAAGGGATAGCGCTCTCCCACCAGTAGAAATAGCATTAGAACAAATAAAATGGAGAGTAGTTCTTTATACCCAAACTATTGATTCAAAACACTTTTTTTATTATCGAGGGATAAAAGCTATCTATTCCTCTGGCAGTAGGGAAGGCTAATTACAGCCAGCTAGAATAAAGGTTTAGGTAATCAGTCAGTACCTTCCCCGAATCAAGGAGACGATTTTAGTAGGGTTCTACTACATATTAAGATATCGAATAGATCCTATTAGAGGTTTTATAAAAAAGATAATAATAAAACAGTTTCAGGAATGGTGGAATAAGTGTATACACGATCAGATTATCATATTCTCTGATGGATTGAAACAGACTGATAAGAATGGTAGATAAGTAGGATATGGATATGTTGTATATAGAAAACAAACGATAGTATACGAAGAAAATAATGGATTGCATTACAACTCTCATATATTCGATATAAAAGCGATTAAGATATACCGAAATCTCCAAATAGCAATCAAAAACATTATCAATATAAAACAAATGGAAATCTGTATATATATCAATAGTATATTAGTGATATAGGGAATAAAAGATATAGCCTTTATTATATCATAATAAGCTTTCCTCAAATATCATAAATTGATACAAACACACTCGATCCAGATTAAATGGTTGTTAGGCTATACAAAGATCAAAAGGAATAAGTATATAGATATACTTGCTAATAAAGGAATAAGAAAATCAATTTTAAGGTATACAAATCGATTTATAATAAGTAGTATCCGTTTTATAGCAAAAACTGCTATGGAATCGATAGCACAAATGTAGTGGATCAAATAGAAACCAATGCTCTCCAAACAGTATCAAAAATGAAATCCAAGGAGTACAAATAAATACTCTAATAAACTAAAACTCTCACAAACTATTTTCCATCGTATATTAGCGATCCGCTTAGCACATAGCGATTTCGAAAGCTATCACTAATAATTTAAATACAAAGAAGTAATGATTTATTGCTTATATGGCGTATACAAATCCCTCGAGCACATTATACACTGCCACAAAGTCCTTGCGATCTACAAAACCTGGCCTTCAGATATCAGGCCTAAATATCTATTCTGCAATTGAGTGGTTCAAGAATGACTACTGAAACAGCTAATGTATACATCAGCCAAGTTCGCTGAATTTATTGTTATAACAGATTTCTACAGGAGTATATGCTTTAGAACGCTATTAGAAGAATAGAAAGAGGAAATGGAAATGGATTGATCGATTTGGGTGAACACAAATATAGAATAGGAGGCGATCGATATAGTAAGGCTATAAAGAACAAAATCGATATATGCAATATACTGCGCTACACTAGAACACATACAAAAGCTACCCTTATAGGATAAAGCAGCTTTCAATCAAAACATTATATAAAAGATCGGAAAGCGCGCACGGAGGTGCTCAGAGGATCGGAGACAAAAGCGTAAGCGCGTTAGCTATCGTTTGGGAGGCTACTGAGGGTATTGAGATCTCATTTTTAGGAGAGGGGGATCATGTAAATTAGAGATTATCCCGCAGTTAGCCCAACCGTAATGCCCTCTGGGAGGCTCGCCTATACGGCCCGGTTGAAAATTACTAATAATAATAATAATTTAAATACATTCCTCCTTTTACTCAAGAGAATCACGAATACTGGATTTATCAAATAAGAATTCAATTTTGAGGAAAAGGCTGGTTCTATATATATAAGAAAACATTACAGGAATATATGTAGATTGTAGATACTGATAAATTAGCTAAGAATTTTGAAAAACTTTAAGTTTTTAATAGTAGTGATAGTGTTACAATAAAGATTCAATTCAATATTGATAAAAAGGCTATCTTTTTTAAAAACAATATTAATATATTATCTTATATCTATTACTTATTATCTAATAATAATAAAACTTTAATAAACGAATATAATATAATAAAAAAACTTTGGGATTATTTAGCTATCAAATATTCCAGAATCGATGATATAATAATAAATAAGTATCTCTTTAAAATCAAGACCTTCTCTTTTGATAATACTTTTGATATAATTATTATAGGTATATAGAATAAGCTTAAGGATTTTCGAAGAAAGCTCTTATCTGTAAATACTTCAGCTGGTACTTTGTATATAGATAAATTACTTTTTCAAAGTTTGATCTTGTTTTTTTCTAATGAGTACAAAGTCATTATTGATATAATTCGTATTATCAGTTTTACTTTAAGTATTGATAATAAAATCAAGTATTTGTAGATCAAAAAAGCCAAAATATAGAATTCTAAAGATTCGATATATCTTGCAAAAAGAAAGAAATATATTCCATTTTATTATCAGTATAAGGCTAATATAAGCTCGGAGTCCGATACACTCATTGTCATTTGCAAACTCTACAATAAACCTGATCATTTAATTCTAAAATACTTTCAATTCCAATATACTAAACATCTTTGAAATCTGATTCAAAGTATAAACAAAAGAGAAGATAATTCATCTTTTATTACAAAAAGACAAAAAGTATAGAAAGTATAAGGCTTATATTGCTGAATCAAGCTTTAATACCATTAAGAGTATTATTAATAACAAGTCTGACTCTGAGTATTATCAATTTTATCAAGAAAAATATTAGTAAAGCATTCCTATTGCAATAATACACTAATACCAATACTATCTTACATATATCTGATTAATATTTTCTTTTCAGAATCTAATCTATATTTTGTAATAAAGGATAACAATTGATAGAAAAGCTATGTATTCAAATGAACAAGGAATAGTAGATATGATATATAAGAATAGAACAAGGATATTATTAGCTAGGGTACTATATATATCAGGATTGGGGGTCAATCTGCTTTCAGCTAAAAGAATTTGTAAGGTAGGGCTCAAGGGTATATTTAGTTTCAAGAAGATGTATTTCATATTAGAAAATGATAAGAATAATAAGATTATCAAAGTTATAGTGAAAAATGAGATATATATTATTTCATATATGAAATTAGAATACGAGGATTCTGTATTCTTTGTGTTTTTTACAGAGATCATTGATAGAACAAAAGGGGAAGTCGAAGAATTAACCATGACGGAAAAAGAAAGATATCTTCTTTAATATTGTTGGGATAGGGATCATGTGACTGACCGCGCTAGCGCATGCGCTAGCGCCCCTGCACTATAGTATATACGTTCGTAGCCTTTAGCTTTTAGAACCTCGAGCAATATTATAACAGTATGATCATTAGTACTATATTACTTCACCATCCCATGATAATACCAACACTAATCAGTGATATTACAGATCAGGAGCCTGGCACCTTAATTTCAAATGCAATATGGGTTTGTAACTAAGATTGATATTTCTCTAAAGAGGCATAAGCTTTCATATCAAAGTAATATAATTTGATACTTACCCTTGTATAAATAAAGATTGTCAGTAATATAATAATAATTTTATATTCAATATTAATCCAATATGGGTTTAATACTACTAACAAACCAAGGTTTAGTTGGCAATGTGGCAACAACCCTTATAATCAATCTTAATCTACCATTTTATTCTTCAAGGGGCAATGTGTGTTAAAGAATACAAACGAGTACGCTATCAGCTCAAGCTAAGTACCACCTTTTAAGACTAAATATAAATTTTTGCCAAATTTTGGCAAAATTATATTTAAGTATTTTACCTTATATCTATTTGCTATCCATTAATATGGTAGGATTTTACAAGACAACTCTGTAGAGTACAAGTCTAAACGCGATGACAACATTGGAAGCATAGCCGAATCGATTATATCATCAGTTATTGCGACTGATGATTTTAATATAATGGCTGAGCAATGATAGGACAACCCTATAATCTTATAAAGAAAGTAGATATAAAAGAAATCAGGGATTTTTGAAGTATAAACTTTATGAATATCAATAATCAAAGTATTATAATAGCAAGTTATGGTCGGACTACTTTCGCGAATTTGAATATTTCAATTTAGAACATTTTCAAGCAATCGGCATGTGTCTTTATACAAATTGAGATACGAACTGTGTTTGTGTAATGTATTTATTGCCAAGCATAAGATCTGCACGATATTAATCTATTTATAATACTTTAGTTGATATAATCCGATTACTGTATAGAGAATAGTTAGATAAAGAGATTGTGGATGCATTTGCAGATAAGGGATTTATATTTCAATCGAAAAGTATATAGAAAAGGATAGATGAAAAAGATATTCGAGTTTTTGTATATGTATTATTAAAAGAATTCGAGGTATTTTAAGTGAGCAATCAGTTTGGACTATCAGGTTTCAATTAATATAGGTTATTATAGTTATTAAGTGTTTTACCTCAGATTGTAACAATTTCAGGATTCAGCTTTTAGGTAGTAAAGGAAAAGACGTTGATATTGGATAAAAAGTGTTATTAAAATCACTAGCATTTCATTATTATGAATTTGTTCTTTAATCTAATATCGGCTTTCTATAAGAAAATAGTGAACCCAACTCATCTATATACTTATTTTATAATCAAAAGAAACCACTACCTTTGTGACCGGTTTCAGTATGAACAGTTTCGATCCGAAATACCTTTTCGACAATCTGATCCTCCATTACCCACAATCCTCTCCACTATTACAAGAGAGAGGTGGTCAACTATTTAGTGATCCATCTGGTAGTAATAATGATTTGAGTAAAGGAGAAGAAGGAGGAGGTAATGGAGGCAGAGGAAACAATTTCCTATAAGGTGGTTATGGTGGAAATGGCAGTAATGGAGGTAAAGGCGGTATGGGAGGAGAAGAAGAAAGTAATCCAGGATATAATCATAGCATTCCGGAGATCTTTTCAAATCCATCATCAAGAGTCATAAATATCGGTTAACTTTTCAGAAATCTTATAAAAACTTTATAACAAGAATAATAAATATAATAGACAAGATAATAATTTCATACACAAATTCAACATATTCCTCAACAATTGCCAATGTATTGATCTATCTGACAATCTATTTCCAAGAGCATTCCCTGCTATACTTATCGATACAGTATTTGATTTTTATTATATGAATTTAGAGACTATGCCGGTATTGATATAGGAGATTCACAAGTTGTTTGTGGATACGTCGAAGGCCTCAAATACAAGAGGAATATTATGTGGTAATGAGAAGCTGTTATACTAAAGAGTGTAATAGTATAACCAGAGAATAATAGGAAATCAATTATTTACTGTTTATAACAGATAGTGATAAGATTACATTACTTATATAAAGGATTCAGTAATATGATTAGGATTAAAGAATTTATTTCATTAAAAGTCATTAATGTATATACACCCAATATTAATATACTCTCTAGCTTATTTTCGCCCCAGCTAATAATATATCAAATCTCCTTGAAGAACTTTCGTTCAATTATTATGATATAGAAGCTGGCTTATCCAAACAAAAACATAATATTCTACACCAACCAGAAGTATCAACATAGAGGAGGATTACAATCAGAATAGAGGATTTAGACGAGGTAATCGATAATTATTCAAATCACAAACTAAAAAGAAATGTTTTGTTTGCAAAAAGGATAATTGTTAATCAATCAGATATAGCAAAAAGGAATACGACGAGTTATGATATAAATACAAAAAACGATTTAAGAGTATTAATAATAACTTTAATAAAGGTTTTAAGTAGTTTCTTATTGAATACAAAGATTTTAATCAAAATGATATTACGGACTCTGATACTAATATTGATAAGAAGGTTAAAGCTTATTTCACTCAATATAAATTTCAAGATTTACCAAAACAAAAACCACATTCAAGCTTTGTTATTCAAACAAACTTATTAATAATAAAAAGATTATAATAAGATTGGCTAATAAAACACTTATTTATACCCTAACACACTAAACTCGGAAAGAAATTATATTCATAAATGGATATAACTCCAAAGAGTTCAAGGGTATCATTGTTGATATAGTTATAGCGGAATAGTTTATAGTAGAATTCAATTAATATATGGTATACAAGATAACTATCGAGAATATTATCTTAAATAAAAGTAGAGTAGGAATTGTAAACGTGGTATTCGGAATCGGAAGAGCTGAATCTTTCGGATTAGTCAAACTTTATCTACCTTTAGGAATTATCGAATTTTATGTTATGAATATGGAAATATTATTTCTATTGTTATTTAATGATATAGATCATCTCGGTATATACTACAATAATATTATCAATACTATTGTTGCAAGAATAGAAGAAAGTTACCCTTACATTCAATACAACAAGTATACAGTTCTACTATAGCAAATAAATATATAGCAGTTCATATAATAAATTATTAAGAGTAATAAATGTTATCTTACCAATACAGAACTACAACATCTATATTGTTGCTTTGGTTATCCATTGGCATATAGACTTTTACAAGTACTATAATAAGCTAACTACAATAATATCTCAAAAAGCCGAGATTAACAAGCTCAACAAGTTCTATCAACATTATTAAAAGTACAGAAAATCACTAGGTCGATTTAAATTCAATCTATGAAATAATATTGACTTCAACTATTCAATAATAATTGATATCATATATATTGATACTCATTTCATTCTATACATCATTAATAAAAATACACGATTCCAAGCTGCACAATAGCTGAACAATATCACCGCAAAACATACTTTCGATGCGCTTCGAAAATACTGGATGGACACTTACACTAGTCCACCAGATTTTATTATACATAATATTGGAAAGAACTTTATAAGCAAGGAATTCGTTTAATACACTGCAACCATATCAACAAAAACAAAAAATATACTAATTGAGGCACATTAATCAATTAGTATAATTGAATGCTACCATGCAGTCATCAAGAGAGCATATGCTATTATCTCCGACGAGCTCGGTAGCTCTACTATAAAGAGATAATGCTACAAATAGCTGTAAAAGCAGTAAACGATACTACAGAACCAAACGGATTAGTTCCAATACTTCTAATCTTTGGAGTATATCCGTGGATGTCTGAATCTGACCTATCCGTATCTATAGTTCTATAGTGGTAATCAGCAATCAAGAAAGCAATAAATGAGATTTATAAACTATAAGCGATATAATAAGTATCTAACACTTTGAGTTAGCGAAATAAACTGTCTACAATGGCTTTATACAACTTATCTATTAATTCGAAGGTTTAAGTATAAAAAGAATATAAAGAATGGATGGGATTATATTATTTATTGAATATAAAAGATGAGATATGCATAATATGACTATCAAGTAGATTAATGGAATTCCGTATTACTTAGGTTAAACCTTATATAAAGGATATACAAGATCGGCCTCAGGATCAACCCAACCACCTGCCGAATCAGCACAAATATCATTTATACAAACTAGATTGATATAGCAAGGGCAACTTGTTATACCTAGTGCAAGCAGAACAATTTTGCTAAAATCTAGCAAAATTATATCTACCCCCTCACCAGCTATTACCAGGAGTAGGAATCCAAAGGAGATCCTCTTGAATATATCCAGGAACCCCCAATCTCAACAACAATAGATCCCTTAAGTAGTAATTCCAGTATAATTAACACTTTTTGCAAAAGGAGAAAATATCGAATCTACAAAACACTTATCGGATTTGTCGATTTTTCTATTAGAGGAAAACGAATCTAACGATATACAGTATGTTGAATGCTATATAGTATCTACTGATACCTCACCATCGATAATTTTCATAGAATCAAAACGAAAGGAGGTCAACGGATTCATGGAAAACAGTGTTTTTCAATTCATAAAGATTATAAATATCCCTATAAATATAAGGATTTTTAACTCTCGTTTTATTAATGAGATTAAGAATAAAGAAACTAACAAAGCATTTCCCAAATCCCAATTAGTTATACAAATATAGAAAGATTAAGGAAAAGGTACTATTTTAATACAATCACCAACAATACAACGCGTCAGCCAATGTATTATGCTAACAGTAATAGCAATACTACCCAAGAATAAGGTAATTATAAGTATTCGCAACATTATACAAATATATACACAGTCGATATCGAACTTAATTCGAAAGTTTTATACTCGATTACCATTGGAAATGAATATTCCAAAGAGCTTATCCTATAAGTTGTATAATTATTATATAGTATTCCGAAAGCAGGCAATTATTGGTTTAGCACCTATCACAAGCATCATACCAATACTCTCAAGATGATACAATCGATCTATAATCCATATTTGTTATATATAATTAAAGACAACACAGTATTCGATATTATCGGATTATAAACGGATAATATACTCATTATAACTAATAAAGTATTCGCAAATTATAAACAAGCTAAACTCAGAAATGCTAAATTCACAGCAAAAAAGCATAAGACATTTACACCAGATATATCACTCAAGTTTAATAATAGTCTGATTACTCAATGGGATGATGATACGATCTATCTTAACTAGAAGAAATAATATAAAAACCTTTGTTTAATCAAATCAAAACTATTTAACATATAAGGCACGTACGGCAAGCTTAGAAAATCAGCAACAACAAAAAACCAGTATATTATATAACACACTCGAAAAGTATACATAACAACTATATATCAACTAGAGACAGCCTTTAACTTGTTATATACAGTACAAATAATCAACCCAAAAGAAGAAGATACTAATACTCTCAATAAATGCATCCAATAACAGATTAACAACTCAGAAAGAGGATTACAATTTGTTTCACTTGATATGAACTCTCTCAAATTGATTATATTCACAAATGCATTCTTTGCTAATAACAAAGATTTATTCTCCCAGATTGGATATATTATCATTCTAATGGACAAATTCGATAGGGCTAATATCATTTATTAATTGTTAATCAAATATAAAAAAGTTATTAGGAGTATACTAGTATTAGAGCTCTATGATATGGTTTGGGCTTTGATATTAGTATAATAATCAAAGGCATACTTAATAAGATCTTCCCAAATCGCAAGATATTATTAATTATATATATCGATTTGAGATTATTATATGATTGTTTTATAAAGCTTGGTACAACTACTAAAAAGAGATTAATAATCGATATAATAGCGATTCGAGAGGTATATGAGAAATGGGAGATTGTAAAGATCAAATAAATTAATAGAGAATCTAACCCAGCAAACATGATAACTAAATCTAAACTGTATTAAGCCCTAAAAGACTTAATCAATAATAACATTATAAAGATTAAGGTTACGGAATAGGTTAAAAGAGATTAGTAGTACAGATGATTATACTAAGAAAGGGATATTAACTAGAAAAAACACAATACAATAATTTTAAAAAGTCGTTAGTATTGGGATAGGGATTATATGACTAATCGCACTAGCGTATACACTAGCACCCCTGTATTATAGCATATATGTTCATAGCCTTTAGCTTTTAGAACCTCGAGTAATATTACAACAGTGTAAATCATTAGTACTATATTACTTCACCATCCCCATGGTGATACCAACAAATATAAACGCTTCAATCATTTCAGTCCTGATAAAATCAGAAATCTGCATAAAGTTATTATATTTTAGAGACTAATTAAGATTCCTTTAATTTTTGATATTTGTAAAGTATATACTCTTATAAAGATAATTAACAGAATCCCAAGCTAATTAAATGTATGAAAATCTAAAAAGGCTGGAATTGATCTATTTCGATATTGCTAGCTTTTTTCCAAAGGACTATTCGAGGATACAGATACTTCCTTCTTATTATAAATAGTGTTATAAGAATAAATTGGGTTATTCTATTGAAATAGAAGAGCGATGTAATATCCTTATTGAAAGTCTGGAAGTAAGAGATTGAATTTGCTATAGGAATAGCTGTAATTGCTGTCAGAATCGATAATGTATTAGAGCTTCTTCAAGCTATTCGGAAATGGAAAACTAGTATGCAATTAGAGGTTATAGTAATTATATTGTCTTATCAAAATAGCCCAGCCGAATATAATATATATATTGCAGAAACTGATATAAGAGTAATATTGAAAGAAGCTTATTTACTATTAGAGTTTTGGGATGAAGCTGTCGAATATGATATATATATTTGAAACTATATTAGTATTGGTTCAGATACAAATGAAATCGATCGAAGTCCATTTAAAGCATTTATAGGTATATTATTAGATATCGATATATACAAGATTTAGGGGAGTCGATATTATGCTTATATCAATTCCAAAACTATTCCAATAGAACAAAGGCATAATAAACTTTGCAATATAATAAGGGTTGGGATATTCCTGGGATACTCAAAAGATATTATCAAGTATATAAAGATTTATTTATTAGAATTAGATTATACTTATTATTCTTATTGTGTTACAATTGATGAAAGTTATAAAGAAGGGGATCTGAATCTCAAACTCAGAAAACTGTACAGCCGGATTACAAAGTACCAAGAATATAGAACCTGATTGTAGGCCTTGTGGTAGATCTAAGAATATTCCTGAATCATTGTTTATTCCGGTCAATCTATTAATATTACTAAATGAAATAATTACAAACTCGATAGAGGTATACTTACTAGTATTAGAATAAACAAAAATTGGAATATTATATTTTAATGAAAACAAATATGAAAATATTCAATAAGTAATTGATAATTCACCAAAAACTAATAAAGGAAAACGATAAAGAAATAGAGATTATTTTATCTAAAGTTATTTCAATTTCTGATTTTATATTATTAGATTCGATTATATTACTTTATAAAACTTTATTATTTATAGTATCTGCATCTATATTTATTTCAACATATCAAATTCAAGGTATAATCTCAGAAAAAGAAAAAGAAATGATAATAACAATATAAAAGGATATATCTCTAAGATTATTCAATCTCTGCTTGTTTCTTTGAATAAGTTAATATCAGAATCAATTGAGTATGCTATAATTGTAATTCCAAATATTCATCAATTCGAGATGAAAACAAATAATGAAATTGCTTTCAAGATTTTGACTTTTTCGGAAAATACACTAATAGAGATTAAAATCGTTTTACTAGTAATAGAAATATTAGGGATCAAGATATCAAATATATATAAAGATGTAATGGTAGACAAGAGGTATACAAAAGATTAATAAGTTGTAATTCAAAAAAAGTAGATTTATTAGTTAAAAATAGTACTTAAAAAGAATTTATTTTATTATAAGAAAACAATCTAGTTTCAATAAAATAGGTATTTATTGTTAAAACAAAAGATAATAAGGTAAAACAATTCAAAGCTAGATTGGTAGCTAAAGGATTTAGTCAAGTTTTAGATAAAGATTATAACAAAACCTTTATTCTTATAATTCGATTTAATACTTTTCGCCTTTTCCTTATAATTGTTATAAAAAAGATCTTGAATATTCTCATTTCAATATCAAAAATGTATTTATCGAATTATATTTGAAAGAAGAAATCTATTTAGTGTTCTCTTAAGATATTCAAGTTTGTTATAATTATATTCTATATGTATTTCGGAGCTTTTATGAGTTAAAACAAGCTGATAGAGATTGGAGTTTTTTTCTGAAGGGAGAGTTAATTAAGATGGATTTTGTATAAAGCCTTTCAGATCCGTATTTATATATCAATTATTTGCGATAGCTATTTCTTTTAGTTTATGTAAATGATATTGTTATTGTTGTTATACAAAAACGAGATATTAAATGATTTTATTATAACTTTTTGGCTCGATTCAATATTAAAGACTTGAGGGAGATTAGTAAAATCTTAGGAGTATATATTATTTGTAATAGATTTGAGAGAGTATTAACTATAAATTAAAAAGAGTATCTAAATACAATACTTACCTGTTTCGGGATCTTTTATGGTCAATATACTTTAAGGAAAATATCAATCTTGGATTATAATTAATTGTGATTAATATTTTTAGATAATGAGCTTATTGATATAAACAAATATCAATAAGTAATCAGTAGTACAATCTATTCTATAATTTATACTAAACTAGATATTGCATTTAATCTTAGGAGATTAGTATAAGCTATATTAAATCCTGTCAAACATTATAGTGTTATATTCAAAAAACCTTATGAGATATTTAAAGTCAATTATCAAATAGAAATTACATTTTGGGTTTGGGGGAGTTCAATCAAATATTTGTAAAGGAATATAACTTTTTATAATAGATTATCAAAGTATATATTAATACAAACTGAGCAAGTAATAGAATCAATCGAAAAAGTATTCTGGTGGAATAGTAACATTTTATAATGGATTAATTTTATGAGCAAGCAAGAAGCAGATATTTATAGTTATATCTAGTATATTTATTTATTTATTTATTTATAGTGATTAACGTCTAATATCTAACCTCCCAAAAGGTATTCTAGACGTACTAAGGAGCGGGCCTACGGGCTGCTAGCGTTCTAGTCGCTCATAGTAGTATAATGTTAGCTAATCAGGGGCTTGTTGCCTCTGGTATTCCCTTGCTTAATATCACTCATAGCGATCTTATAAACTATTCTATCTAAAGATTTGTAATTTTGTTTTAGAAAATCTTGTTTTGTATACTATCTGGGTATTGGCGGATGATTAGGTCAATCATTGTTGATTAGGAGAGTGCTTGAAGTGTTTATGACTGGTTGGTGTGGGTTTTAGGTTGATTAGGGTGGAGAGCTTATCCTCAGGGTATTGAAGCAGGTTGGAATTTGTATAGTTTTGTATAGTTTGAGTATATTCTAATATAGAATCCGGATCTAGCGAGAAGGTCAGTAAAGCTATATTGTGTTTGCAGAATGTGGTTGATATATATTATTGTATTTCATTCGGATCGAAGTCGATTTGGTGTAAGTAATCAATCGCTGCACATCTGATTATTGATTAAATATTGAAAGAAGTATAGTGGGCTTTTCTCAATCCTATATGTATAGGTATTTGTGCTATTTTCGTGATTGAATCTGATGTGATAAGCTGTAAAGTCATTGTATCCAGTTTGTATCGCTATGAATTTGTGTAGTGCTCTGCGAGGGAGCTTGAGGCTTTCCGGCTTCGAGGTATTATATACTGGTTTCCATACATCATATGTTTTGGAGATCAGGCCTCTTTTTTCCTTTTACTATTTGCTCTTGGAGTACTAATATTTGGTATGTAGGATAGAACGGGAGCTGCTGACTGTAGGGAGGCAGGATGAGCTAGGGTCAAGCGGCCTAGCTGTACCCTGATCAGCAAAGCGATTGGCTGCCTCGTTGCTCTCAATCTCAATATGCTTAGGGGATTACTTGATTACAATATTATAGTATTGTATTGCTTAATAGCATTTGTAGTATACCTATTGAAAGAAGGCAGCGGTGCTTCCTTGTATTCCCTAGATTACTGAAGTGCTATCAATGTATAACCATATTTGTTTCTGGTAGGGGCAATCAATGATACTCAGAAGATATTCTAGTCCTCGTTATGCACTGATTGTCTTAATATTAAAAACATACGACTATTCGTGTATACGGTTGTAGCTGTTATTGATTTATTACTTACCGCAATAGATTGCAAAGCTGTACCCTATGCGGTAATTATATTTATTGTATTGTTCAGACCCATCTGAAAACACAAAATAGTTTTCTTAGGGAATTAAATTCCATTATTCCTTGAATACTTTTGCGGCGTTCTTTTTGTTTATATTATTCGTTGAATTGATATAATACTCGGGAAAGAAATAAGGTTATAAAAAGTCTGGGGCGCTTGGTAATAAGGATCGCCTGTTTTATTCTTTATAGTTTTGTATTGAGATCTTTTTAGAATATCTGTGTTTCGTTTTTTTTTTTTGATGTATAGTTTCAATCGGTTTATAAATAGATATTATATATCCATTATCTAAAGCCGAAATGCAAATCTTAATTTTACTTACTTTAATGCAATAATTCCAGTTGGGAGACCAGCTTTTATAAGGAATATGGTTGTTGGGGTTGTCTTGTAAACAGATAAAGCTCCTTGTACCGTATTGTGAATCATCTTGCTAAATTAGATTAATGTGTTTCTTGATCCCAGTGTCAACCAGAACACGGCCTGCATTTGGGCGTTGTTTGTATAGCCCATCGAACCATACTTCGAAGCCGAAGAGGGCGATGGGGAATACATAGGTAATGATCGCTTTTCGCAGGTAGGCTGTAGATGGTCTGTGAGCTGTATAAACTATTGATTGAATGTGGGATGCAATACATATAGCTTTCGCAATGCGCATTTTGATATACTATAGGAATGTTAGATACTAATCAAAAAAGACACCAAGTCAATATAAGATTGGTTATACTTTATTAATAAGTTTTAAGGGATTAGTATAATGATTAGATCCCGATTTATTCTTATAACTGGATTTGCAATTTTATATTTCCTTGATATATAAGTAGCTTAACTTTTCTAAACGAAAAAGATCTTATTCTGATCTCCCTATTATAGGATATATTAAACAATTCGGTAAAGCATATATATATTCGTGAATAAATCCTTAAACATATAATATATAGCTATATCGTTAGTATATCCAAAACGCTATGCTCTATCTTGATTAAAAAGCTCAATAAGATAAAGGATATATAGAATAGAGGAGAATGGCAATCCCTGGGGAGTACTATATGTAATTAGGAAATCCTATATTGTAATCTCCTCAAATCTTATATACATATATCTTTTAGTTAGAAATGAATCAACAAATCGTAAGAATGCTATAGATCAATTCTGCTTCTTTATATATTATAGGAACTATCTTTTAAGGAATACATTATAAACACCTTATATATCTATTATTATTAGTGTGATCACTTTGCTAGTTGTTAAAACAAGCTCGGCATTATAGATGAAGACAGCTATAAGATTAATATCAGCTCTTTTCGGTAATGTTCTGTAATACTAAGAGCTAATAATATTATATTTCATGACTATCCATATTAATTTGATTAATGATATACCTTTCTAATCCTTTTTCAATATACAATATTAATATAATTAGCCTTCACGATCTCGAGGATATTCTATCTTTTATTAACTTTGGGTAATATAATTATTTCAACAAGTTTCCATTTGTTAGAATAATAGTTGAGCTTGAGGTAAATTGCGAAAATCTTATATATTATATTCTTTGTGCTAGACCAGTATATTTTGAGAAAGCGAATGGTTAACCCGATCGACTCCGGGTGACATACTCCTAACTCCTATTATATATTTTTCCATTTCTTTTATAATAATCGTTCTTTTCTATAATAAGGTTATCTGGCAGCCCTATTTCTATAAAGGGTTATGCTGTAAATTGTCCGATGCTTTGAAGCGATCGAGTACCGTTGTAAAGAGTGCTTTGGCTTTTTCCCTGATATCAGTGATCTCCTAGCTTTCGATTACCAGAGGAAGGACCTTGAGGCCTGTTTTTGGGGTCAGTTTGTACTAATTCATAACTTTATATAGTTCCTGATTATTCTATACATTATTTAAGCGCTTAATCCAATAGACTTGTTTTAATGCTCACACGATTCTCTATAGGTCCTGCTGGGCAATTATTATTCTATTAGCAGTTCTAGTTCTCCTAGCTTATATATATATTTGGTGTGCCTCCTTATACTTGTCGATCCATTACAGGAATGATCGATAGGGTTTGTGGCCTTTTTGCTTTACAGTTATTATAAAGGCACTCAATATGCTTGTGAGTTTAGTGATTAGTCTATTGATATTGTAGATAGATCGGAGATCCGGGTTCTGGAGATTTGCTAAGTGGTTGGCTATTATGTCTATTAGGCAAAATAAATCTGAATTGTGTATCCAAATGTATGCTTGTTTGTATTCAGAGGTTCCTTTATCCGAAATAATAATAATTTAAATGATGTGATTGGAGCCGTTGTGCAGATTGTTATCGATTATTGTTGTGACGATAGTTCGGTTGGAAAAGGTTAGATCCAGAATATATCCCCTTATATGTATAGGGGCATTAGGAGTCTCGATATATTCTATTCCTTGTTCAACAATCCATTATACAAGCGTATTACTTTGATTGATAATTGCTACTTCAGGTTCCTATAGATTATATTTAGTATTGAAATTATCTTCAATGATTGTATCAATCTCTGGGGCGATTTTTAGTTTGAGTATATATTTTATTGTTAGTAGATCAAGTGGGGTGTGGTAGGTATTGAGAATCGAGTATTTATTAATATTGATTTAAAGTAGATCCCTGTTTCCAGTTTGTTTATTTATCTGATCTTCAAATTGCCTCTTTTTTGTATATAGGTGATTACTTGTGGTCTACGCTTAGGGCTATCAGCTGTTTTTCAGATATCGATTAGCTAGTATTGATTATATACAATATGATTTTGGGTTGTCGAGTTATTATACAATCAGGGTTTTTGGATATAGATGATATCTATATCAGTCTTTTCAATAACCTATAAGAAAATAATATAATTAGAGTATCCACACCCCATATTTGTTTATACAATTGTAAGCCCCCTTTCTCCTATTGAGTTCGTACTGATTATACAATTCATATAGGGGTGGTAGCAGCTTTATCAGCATTTGACTCACTTCTCTTGCTTATTTCAGAATCGGGAGGTGAAAAGGCTTTTTCAGTTATAGTTATTATATTATAGTTTATTTCTTTATTAATACAGTGTGAAGGGTTACAGCCCGAAGTATAAATCGGATTGTTGAAGGGGCTCTTCTCTGATTGGGCCTATTTGAGTGATTAATTCACTAATTGCTATTCATTTTTGTAGATAGTAATACAGACTCCTAATATAGAGAGTCTGGGGATAACCATTTAAGGCTGTTTAGCTGATGTTGAAGCAGGTGTTTTTTCCTTATATACTTCCTGAATCTCTTTTTGGTTAGTAGTCCTAACTTTTCTCACCTGTCAGTGAGTAAGCCTGATCAGTTTTCCATTGACTAATTGTAGTGTTGCTAGGCAATTGCTGTATGCGGATTGGAAGGGTTCTAGGTATTCTGTATATTGAGTATTATTTTGGTATTGCTTATAGATCTTTCTGTTAATATATTTAGCAATCAGTTTACTATATTTAAAACAACAAACCGGGTGATAATATATATACAGATTACAGTATAGCTGGTATCCGTTGGAATACTATTGTGGTTAAGGGCATTGTAATTTATCAAAAGACTTCGAGTATTTATTGATATTAAATAGCCGGAATGGTTTTATTATCTTTTTGAAACTAATAATCCAATTGGCTCTTTTTGTGAAAGGGTTTACCCTGTACTTAGAGACTTTGTATTGCATTGATTCCTTTCCTGCCTACACCTTGATCTCTTCTCGGATAATCATATTTAAGAATATTGTAAACATACCCAGTATATTGTAAGAGACTTAAGGCACAACATAGTTATACCAAATCTCCACAACTTAAACATCATCCATACCAAACACAATAATCAGCCATATACGATTTTCGTTTTGCAAAAGATTCTTATATTCCTCTAATATCTTATATCCCAGAGTCCACCCCGTTTTGTTGTAATAAAGCAAAAGGATCAATTCAAACCTTAATCCAGAAACTGCTTCTATAATCTTCAATTGCAATTCGAAAAGGTTATTAGCAATCATCTATTGCCCACTTCCCATCTTTATAAAAATTATACAACTATTTCGCTCCCATCATTCACACTTTTGTATCATCTCCATCGTTTTAGGCGTACTTGTCTTAACACCCTTCAATACCTAAGACACTCTCCCAATCTTGAACACATCAATATAGGATTTAACAGTCTCCTCTAGGATTGCTCTTGTGATTAGTATAAGGGTTTTTTATATAGACCCAGCTTATCTTATAATCTTAATCATACCATCGATATACACAAACCTCAATATATCGGCATAGCTCAATTCCGTTTTGCTCAGGGTTTTAATGCACACATCAATTGTGCTCGCGATCTTTAAGATTACTTATTGCTTTTCGTCCTCCTTATAGAATTAATTGATTATTATTTTATAAATAAATTATATATTGTTATTTCCATTCGCTTTAATTATCAATATGATCATCGTTATTGTTATTAAAGCGATTGGATTGCAACCCGATACGCTTGGCGGCGCGATAGGTTGTTTACAACCGCACATTGACGGTATCATGGTATTGTGTTCAAATTGAATAAACTTAGAATAGCTTTGTTGTTGAATCAAAATCTTATAATATAGTATTATTTCTGTAATGTATATCTAGTATAGAAACTGAATATATTTCTATAGCAATATTTACCAAACAAGGGTAATAGATAGTTCAATTCTTGAAAAACTTAAAACGACCATAGTATATCGGAAACAATAGTGAAGTTCAAATACTCAAAAATAATCAAGAAATGCTAACACTAATCAAGAACCCATATTTATATAAGCAATCAAAGTATATTAATATATGTCATTATTTTATTCAGGATCTTATAGAAAAACGCCTAATCAATATTAGCTATATTAATACAAGTGATATAGCTACAGATAGATTAACAAAACTATATACAAGAATAATATTTGAGAGATTCAAGAATATACTAGGGCTTCAAAACTAACTATAGAAGCTAAGAAAGTACGCTCTCTGAGGGAGTATTGAAAATTGTGGCATATGCGCTACACTACTATGCATATATCACTTCCACTTCATAATTAGATTTTACCTTAGTACTACTAATCTACATAGTCAATATTACATGCATTCCACTGGCCTGCTCCTTCATTGTGAACAACAACTAATAATTTTAATATAATAACTGAGTAATAACAGAATAACCCTATTGATCTTATAAAGGAAGTAAATATAAAAGAAATCAGAGATTTTTATAAATACAAACTTTATAAATATCAACAATCGAAATATTACGATAACAAGCTATAATCAGATTACTTTTACAAATTCGAATATTTTAATTCAGGATATTTTCAAGTAATCAGTATATATCTTTTATATAAATTGAGATACAAACTATATTTATATAATATATTTATTGCGAAATATGAGATTTATATAATACAATCTGTTTATAATATTTTAGTTAATATAATCCGATTACTATATAGAGAATGATTAGATAAAGAGATTATGGATATACTTGTAGATAAGAGATTTATATTTCAATCAAAAAGTATATAAAAAAAAATAGATGAAAAAGACATTTGAGTTTCTATATATACATCAATAAAAGAATTCGAGATATCTCAAGTGAGCAGCCAGCCCAAACCATCAGATTTCAATCAATACAGACTATCGCAATTACCAAATGTTCTATTTCAGATCACAACAATTTCAGAATTCAGTTCTTTAGGTGATAAAGAAAAGGGCATTAATATTAAACAAAAAGTATTATCAAAACTACTAGCACCCCATTACTATAAATCCGTTTCCCAACCTAATACTGGTTTTCTACAAGAAAATAGTAAACCCAACTTACCCGCATACTTATTCTACAATCAGAAGAAACCACTACCTTCACAACTGATTCAGTATGAACAGTTTCGACCCGAAATACCTTTTCAACAACCCGACCCTCCACCACCACAACCGTCTCCATCATTACAAAAAAGAAATGATTAACCATCCAGTAATCCATCCAATAATAATAATGATTCAAATAAAGAAGGAGAAGGAGGAGGTAACAAAAACAAAGAAAACGATTTCCTACAAAATGGTTATAATAGGAATCCATAAGGTGATTATAATGGAAATAACAGCGGCAAAGGTAGAGACAGTATGAGAGGAGAAAGAGGAGGTGATCCAGGATACAATCACGGAATTCCGGAGATCTTCCCAAATCCATTATCAAGAATCATAAATATCGATCAACTTCTTAGAAATCTTGTAAAACTTTACAATAAGGATAATAAATATAATGGGCAAGATAACAATTTTATTTATAAATACAATATATTCCTCAATAACTATTAACGAATTGATATATCTGATAATCTATTTTTAAGAGTATTTCTTGCTATGCTTATTGATATAATACTTGATTTCTATTATACGAATTTAGAAACTATACCGGGATTGATATAGGAGATTCGTGACTTATTTGTGATTATATTTAAAGACTCTGAGTACAAAAGGAATATCATATAATAATAGGAAGTTGTTATACTAAAGAGTGTGATAGTATAATTAGAGAATAATGGGAAATCAATTATTTACTGTTTACAATAAATAATAACAAGATTATGTTACTTGCATAAAGGATTTAGTACTGTAATTAGGATAAAGGATTTACTTTATCAAAAAATTGTTAATGTATGTGTATCAGTATTAGCATACTTTCTAGCTTGTTTTCGCCTAGTTAATGATATATCAAGTCTCCTTGAAAAACTTCGTTTAGTTATTATGATGTGGGAGCTGGTTTATTCAAATAAAAATATGATATTCTATATCGACTGGAAGTATCAATGCGGAGGAGGATATAATCAGAATAGAGGCTTTGGACAAGGTGATCGATACTTATTCAAACCACAAACTAAAAAGAAATGTTTTGTTTGTAAAAAGGATAATTGTTAGTTAATTCAATACAATAAGGAGGAGTATAATAAGTTATGATATAAATATAAGGAGTAATTTAAGGGAATTAATAATAGCTTTGATAAGGGTTTTGAGTAGTTTCTTATTGAATATAAGAATCCCAATCAAGACTATAATAAGGAATCTGATTTTGATATTAATAAAAAGATTAAAGCTTATTTCGCTCAGTATGGACTTCAAGATTCATTAGTATAAGAACTACATTCAAGCTTTATTACTTAAAGTAAACTTATCAATAATAAAGAGATTATAATGAGATTAGCTAATAAGATATTTATTTATACCCTGATATATCAAACTCGAGATGAATTCGTATTTATAAACGAATATGACTCGAAAGAATTTAAGGGTATTATTATCGATACAGCTGCAGCGCAATGGTCCACAATAGGATTTGACCAATATATGGCATACAAGACGACTATCGAGGATGTTGTTTTAGATATAAGTAGAGCAGGAGTTGCAAACGTAGTATTCGGAATCGGAAGAGCTGAATCTTTCGGATCAATCAAGCTTCACCTACCTCTAGGAATTATCGAATTTCATATCATAAATGCGGAAAACACTATTCCTATTGTTACTTAATGATATAGACTATCTCAGCATATACTACAATAATATCATTGACGCTGTTGTTACAAAAACAGAAGAAAGTTACTCTTATATCCAATACAACAAGTATACTATCCTTTTATAACAAATAAACATATAACAATTCATACAACAAATCATTGAGAATAATGAATATTACCTTATTAATACAGAATTATGATGCCTATACCATTGCTTTGATTATCCATCGGTATATAGACTTTTACAAATATTATAACAAGCTGACTATAATGATATCTCAAAAGCCGAGATTGATAAGCTCAACAAGTTCTATCAATATTGTTAAAAGTACAGAAAATCATCGAGTCGATTTAAATTCAATTTATAAGATAATATTGACTTTAACCATTTAATAATAATTGATATCATATATATTAATACTCACTCCATTCTATATATTATTAATGAAGATATACAATTCCAAGCTGTGCAATAGCTAAACAACATCACTGCAAAATATACTTTCAATACACTTTGAAAATGCTGAATAAACATTTACACCGGTTCATCAGATTTTATTATACATAATACTGGGAAGAACTTTATAAATAAGGAATTCATTCAATATACTATAACCATATCAATAAGAACAAAGAGTATATCAATTGAGGCATACTGATTAGTTGATATAGTTAAATGCTATTATACAATCATTAAGAGAGCGTATGCTATCATCTCCAATAACTCAATAGCTTTATTATAAAAAAGATAATACTATAAATAGCTATAAAAGCAATAAACAATATTACAGAATCAAATGAATTAGTTTCAATACTTTTAGTTTTTGGAGTATATTTGTGGATATCTAAATCTAACCTATTTATATCTATAGTTCTATAGTGATAGTTAGTAATTAAGAAAATAAATGAGATTTATAAGCTATGAGCTATATGACAAATATCTAATACTTTGAGTTAACAAAATGGATTATTTATAATAGCTTTATATAACTTATCTATCAATTCGAAGATTTAAATATAGAGAGAATATAAGGAATAAACAGAATTATATTATTTATTGAGTATAAAAGATAAAATATGTATAATACAACTATCAAGCAAACTAACAGAATTTTGTATTATTCAGGTTAAATCTTATATAAAGGATATACAGAATCAGCCTCAGGATTAATTCTAATTATTTGCTGAATTAGTATAAATATTATCTATACAAGCTGGATTGAAGTAATAAAGACAACTTGCTATATCTAGTATAAGCAAAACAACTTTGCCAAAATCTGGCAAAGTTATATCTATCCCCTTACCAGCTATTATCAGAAGTAGGAATCTAGAGGAAACTCTTTTAGATATATCCAAGGACCCCTGATCTCAATAGTAATGGATCCCTCAAATAATAATCTCGATACAATCAATATTTTTCGCGAAAGGAGAAGATACTGAATTTATAGAATATTTATCGAATTTATTAATCTTTATATTAAATAAAGACAAGCTTAACAATATATAATATATTGAGTGTTATACAGTAACTACTAATACCAAACCATTAACAATTTTTGTAAAATCAAAATGAAAGGAAATCGATAGATTTATAGAAAATAATGTTTTTCAGTTTATAAAGATTACGGATATTCTTATAAGTATAAGAATCTTTAATTTTCGCTTTATTGATGAGATTAAAAATAAAGGAATTGACAAAGCATTTCCCAAGTCCTGATTGGTTATACAAGTATGGAAAGATTAAGGAAAAGGTATTGTTTTAATATAATCGCTAATAATACAATATATTATTATTATTATTATTATTATTATTATTAGTAATTTTCAACCGGGCCGTATAGGCGAGCCTCCCAGGGGGCATTACGGTTGGGCTAACTGCGGGATGATCTTCTAGTTTATATGATCCCCCTTTCCTAGGGATGGGGTCTCAATACTCTCAGTAGCTTTCCAAGCGATGGCTAGTGTATTTGCGCCTTTGTCTCCGATCCTCTGAGCACCTCCGTGCACGCTTTCCGATCTTCTATATAGTATTTGTTTGAAAGCTGCTTTATTCTGTAAGGGTAGCTTTTGTATACATTCTATTGCAATATGGTATACTGTGTACTTCAATTTTCTTCCATATAGCTTTTCTAGATCTATCCCTTCCTACTTCTTGCTTATGTTCGCCTGGATCAATCGATCCCTTTCCTTCTCTCTTTCTATTCTTCTGATAATGTTTTAGGGTATATGCTTTTATAGAAATCTGTTATAGCAATAAATTTAGCGAATTTGGCTGGTGTATGCATTAGCTGTTTCAGTAATCGTTCTTGAACTGCTTAATTGTAGAGTGAGTATTTGGGCTTAATATCTGGGGGCTAGATTTTATAGGTTGTAAGGACTTTGTAATAATGTATAATATGCTCAGGGGATTTGAATATTTTGTATGAGTAATAAATTGTTGCTTTCTTATATTTAAATTGTTAGTGATAGTTTTCGAAATCATTATATACTGAGCGGATTGTTAATATATAGTGGAGAGTTGCTTGTGAGAGTTCTAGTTTCTTAGAGCATTTGTTTGTACTCTTTGAATCCCATTTCTGGTATTATTTGGAGAGCATTGGTATCTGTTTGATTCACTATGCTTGTACTGCTGATTCCATAGTAGTTTTTGTTATAGAGCGGATACCACTTGCTATAAGTTGATTCGTATATCCTGAAGCTGATTTTCTTATCCCTTTGTCAGTAAATGCATCTATACACTTATTCCCTTCAATTCCTATATAATCTGATAACTATTTGATCTGGATCGAGTACGTTTGTATTAGTTTGTGATATTTGAGAAAAGCCCATTGTGATGTGATAGAGGCTATACCTTTCATTCCTTATATCACTGATATACTATCGATACACATACAGATTTCCATTTATTTTATGCCGGTGATATTTCTGATCACTGCTTGAAGACCTCGGTATGCCTCGATCGCTTCCGCGTTGAATATATAAGAGTTGTAATACAATCCATCATTTCCTTTGTATACTACTGTTGTCCTCTATATACAACATATCCATATCCTACTCGCCTACCATCCTTATCGATCTGTTCCAATCCATCAGAAAATATAGTGATCTGATTGTATATACACTTGTTCCACCATTCCTGAAACTACTCTGCCGCTACCTCTTTCGTAAAACCTCTAATAGAATCCGTTCGACACCCTGGTGTGTAGTGAAGCCCTGCTAGAGTCGTCTCCTTGATTCGGGGAAGGCATTGGCTGATCACCTGGACCTTTGTTCTGGCTGGCTGCAATTGGCCTTCCCTGCTGCCGGAGGAGTAGGTGGCTCTTATCCCTCGGTGATAAAGCGGGCAGAAATGAATTATATTATAACTACTTTCTAGAATATATTATAATACAAAGTAGGTTCGCTACACCTACAGACGCTTTCCCGGCTCACTTGTGATAAAACCACTAGTACTAGGCTTCTGTAGAATCTTTTGACTATATTAAACCACCTATTGTATAATTACCTTCAGAATTTCCGGCCAGAATCAAAACCATTCCTTCACGCCTCTATTCCTGTTTGCTTCTTAAGTCTATCTGATACCTCCATCATACTTTTTGCTCTATAGTATCCGATTATAGACCAATACACACATCCATCCTCTCGAGCCATATAAACAATATCACTATCGCTATCATTATATACTACACCTCGCAGCTAGTAGCTGTTTCGCATTACCTTACCAAATCTCTCCTACACAACAAGACCGACTATATCTCGCAGGTTTGCTATTTCAGACCTTTAGTCAGACAGCCCTTTTATAGTATTTCCAACCCACTAACCAAAGCTCTGCTTATAAAATCCATTCCCTTAATGTATAGTTTGTAGTTGAAAGTAGAGTGCTAGAAGTGCGTTGCATATATATATCATAGGATTGGCCTCTGCCTGAGATTCTTTGTCACTGTAATATCGATTGAGCATTATCGAGTGTGGCTTGCTAAAAAACATTCTTTCTATACTAAAGCTCCTCCGCTGTCATACCATTTCCATACACTCAAAGATAAGGTACTAAAAACATCCCTTCTCCTACTCTATATATACTCCCCGCCGGCCCTAGTAGATACTGTTCTAGCCTTTGTATACTTCCTATTACTCCTTTCACTATTTGTAAATATCCGATCCGGTATATCTACAAATCGTACATATTGTTAGGTTGTGAAAACTCTGCACACTAATACCCCAAAGGTGTTCTGTCGATTTTCGTTTGTTAAGTTAAGGATATCGGCTTTGTTCTTAATACAAGCTTTAGTCAGACTCAATTATATTATAAAAGCTTTATTATCCACTATTTCAAGAACTAATTCCGCTTCGTAAATGCTTTGCTACGATATACTTTGGCTCTGCTCCCTATATAGATTCGTAAAGGCATGGTTCCATATCAATCCCGCTTTCATCTCCTTTTCACTATCGAATGGTTTTCATTTCCGTTTTGCTACTAGTCTTTTATTCTGAGTATTTTTGTAATCACCCTTTAGTAATCAACTGCGTATACCTTCGCTCCCAGTACGGCCTCCGATTAGTGTACAACCACCACCCGGTTCCAGCTGACTCTACTTAGCTCTCCGATCGCACGATCGAAGGTTCGTAGGATACACCACATACAGGTGAGAGTCATCGTATCCCTATACAATATATTAGCCAATATATTATACTGATAGTAATAGTAATATTATTCAAAAACAAGGTAACCATAAGTATTCGCAATATTATACAAGCATATATATAATCGATATCAAACTTAATTCAGAAGTTTTATGCTCAATCACTACTGGAAATGAATATTTCAGAAGGTTTTATTCTACAAGTTATATAACTATTGTATAATATCCTGGAAATAGACAATTATTGGTTTAGCATTTACTATAAGCATTACACTAATACTCTCAAGATAATATAGTTAATCTATAATCCATATTTGTTATATATAATTAAAGATAATATAATATTCAGTATTATCAGATTACAAATGGATGATATACTTATTATAGCTAATAAAGTCTTCGCAGTTCGTAAGTGTGACGACAACAGGTTCACGACATAATAGTAAAATGAATCAATTATCGATACTAGAGAATAACAAACTACTGTACAAAGGGTGAACCTGTAAGAGGCTTTTATAGGTCCGGAGGGGACCAGGAGGGGACCAAAAGCGAAGCGAGATTTGACCTGCCAAGTGGGGCAAATGGATGATTAATCTAGGCCTGAGGCCAGATCGTTATATTACTTTCCCCTTTAAAAAACAGTTTGCCCTCAAGTCTGTTTTTATTCTTTCTTTTGTTTTTTTATCTCTAGGAATTTAGATTCCTTTTTCACCATTACTATTTCCTCTGCTTTCCTTATTGTTTTTCGTTTCCTTGAAGGTATAGTCGGTAGCTCATTTTCCTCTTCCTTGTTATCGTTGTTCTTCTTGTTATTAGAGATATTGATTAAAGTATTGTATATTTGTTGCAGGGGGTTTATTATAATTATGTGGGTTGTTTGGTTATAATATGGGATATTGTTTATTATCTTTAAGGTATATTGTTTATTATCTTTAAGGTATATTGTTTATTTTCCCTTTCTTCTTTTCTATCAAACCAAAAGCTGGTTATTCGGTATAATTTGTTATCTTGCTATTCATTATTATTATTATTATTATTATTATTAGTAATTTTCAACCGGGCCATATAGGCGAGCCTCCCAGGGGGCATTACGGTTGGGCTAACTGTGGAATGATCTTCTAGTTTATATGATCCCCCTTTTCTAGGAATGAGATCTCAATACTCTCAGTAGCCTCTTAAGCAATGGTTAGCATACTTGCATCTTTGTCTCCAATCCTCTGAATGCTTCCGTGCATGCTTTCCGATCTTCTATATAGATTTGTTTGAAAGTTGCTTTATCCTGTAAAAGTAGCTTTTGTATATATTCTATTGCAATATGATATATTGTGTGCTTCAATTTTCTTCCATATAACTTTTCTAGATCTATTCCCTTTTACTTTCTGCTTATATTCACCTAGATCAATCAATCCCTTTCTTTTTCTCTTTTTATTCTTCTAATAATGTTTTAGGGTATATACTTTTATAGAAATTTGTTATAATAATGAATTTAGCGAATTTGACTAATATATATATTAGTTGTTTTAGTAGTTGTTCTTGAGTTGTTTGATTGCAAGGTGAATATTTGGGCTTGATATTTGGGGGTTAGGTTTTATAGGTCGCGAGGACTTTGCGGCAATGTACAATATGCTTGGGGGATTTGAATGTTTTGTATGAGTAGTGGATTGTTGCTTTCTTGTATTTAAATTGTCGGTGGTAGCTTTCGAAGTCATTATATACTGAGCAGATCGCTAGTATACAATGGAGAGTTGCTTGTAAGAGTTCTAGTTTCTTAGGATATTTGTTTATGCTTTTTGGGTTCTATTTCTAATACTATTTGAAGAGTATTGATATTTATTTGATCTACTACACCTGTACTGCTGATTCCATAGTAGTTTTTACTATAAAGCGAATACCGTTTACTGTAAATCGATTCGTATACCCTGAGGCTGATTTTCTTGTTCCTTTGTTAATGAGTATATCCGCACACTCATTCTCTTCGATCTTTATATAACCTAGCGATCATTTGATCTAGATCGAGTGCATTTGTATTAGTTTGTAATATTTAAGGAAAGTCCACTGCAATGTGATAGAGACTGTACCTCTTATTCCCTATATTACTAATATGCTATTGATGTATATATAGATTTCCATTTGTTTTATACCGGTAATATTTCTAATCACTGCTTGGAGGCCTTGATATGCTCCGATTGCTTTTGTATCAAATATATAAGAGTTGTAATACAATCCATTGTTTTCTTTGTATATTAACCGTTTGTTCTCTATATACAATATATCTATATCCTACTCGCCTATCATTCTTATCGGTTTGTTCCGATTCATTAGAGAATATAGTGATTTGATTATGTATACACTTGTTCTACTATTTCTGAAACTACTCTGCCGCTACTTTTTTCATAAGGCTTTTAGTGGGATCTGTTCGACATTCTAATATATAATGGGGCCTTACTAAAGTTGTCTCCTTAATTCGGAAAAGACACTGACTGATTACCTAAACCTTTATTCTAACTGGCTGCAATTGGCCTTCCCTGCTGCCGGAGGAGTAGGTAGCTTTTATCCCTCAGTAATAAAGCGAGTGTTTTGGATCAATAATTTGAATACAGAAAGCTGTTCTCCATTTTATTTATTCTAGTACTATTTCTACTGGTAAAAGAGTATTATCCCTTATTATCACTATATTCGGAGTTGTTCGCCAGATTAAAAGGATTTCTCTAATTGTTATTCATAGGACCTTATTGATAACTAAAATCGTTTTTTCTAATCGGGCGCTTACTACTACTGATATCCCGTCTCAATGCTATCCAGTGGTTTTTGTTTGTCCTGCGTACCATACCTCTACCCCATAAAATAGAGCTGGATATAAGCAAGTGATTACTAGCTTTCCATAAGGATATTACTGGGAGTCTGTTTATAATCTGGGCTAGTTCTTGAATATGATGAGCCAATTTCCAACCTTTGGCTGCTTGTAGTTCGATATACTGTTTGAATGTAAGCTTGCAATCAAACTATATGTCTAGTTATTGTAGAGCTGATCCTGATGCAATTGGAGAGATGGTGCAATTGCAGTTATTTTGTATACCGATTAATAAAATACTTGTACTGTGTTATATGGATTATTTCTATCTTTTCGGGTACAAAGATTATTTTGTTCTAACTCCCCAGCAAAATATGTTTTTCACATTTTTTGCTAGTATTGCAATGTTTTGTTGAACGCTTGCTGATAATTGGTATAAACAGATGTCGTCTGCATACCCGAATCGGAGTTTAGAGTCTTACTGGAGTAGCTCTACAAAATAAAGCATGTACAGGACTAGCGAAAGGGATAAGCCTTGTGAAGTACCGCATTCCATTATATTGTAACCAGTTATTGCTTTGTTAAATCTAATTCTAAATTGCCTTTGGGTTAAGAAGGAATCGATTAGAGCGATTAGGTTTTATAAGAATCCCTATCCCCTCATTTGTCTCAAAAGTTTGTTTTTAAGTAGAGTATCGAATACTTCTTGTATATCCAGTGTAACCATTATAATCTTGTAGCCTTTATTGAGCACTACTTCTGTATTATAAATAAACAATGCTACTAAGTCCATAGCCAATCGTTTCAGAAGGGTATTACAGTGTTGTAAACTAAGTATTTCTTATATTAAAGCTATCCACACTAGATATCTTGCTATAATCCTTTCAAGGCCCTTTCCAATATAGAAGAGAAAAGCGATAGGCTGGCTATAATCATAGGGATATTCAATCTGTCTTCCCTACTTTTGGTAGTATAAACTACCTTTGCTTGCTTCCATGCTGTAGGAAAGTAATTGAGCTATAAATACTTGTTGAAAATAATATATAGAACTAAGCCTATTTCTATTCAGATAGCTTTTAGTAATCTTACTATAATCTGGTTTGTCCCTGGGGATATACCGAGATCTCTATAGTATTACGTTCCACTTCCTCTATAGAAATAGGCTTTCTTTAGGGTAGTTTTTTCCCCATTTTGATCGTATCCGGAGTCCGGGAAATTATCGATGGCTTTGAAGCGCTATAGAATCTCTGAGTGTAGCAGCTCGGCCTTTTCTTCATCCAACATAGCAGCGCGTTCACCTACTATGATCGATAAAAAGCAATATATAGGGTTCAGGTCGTACTATCCGATTATTCTATACAAATCTCAATCTGATTTCATCTCATTAAGGAATTTTCTCCAGTATTCTCTTTTGGCCTGTCGTATACACGATAGAAATGTTCTACATTTTATAAAGTAATCGCTATTGGTTGTGTGGCTCCGGAGGTATACATCTCGAGCGATTGTATAGTCGGGTATCCACCAGGGGGCCGATTTTCTTGTTTTCCGATCCAGTCTTTCTATCGTTTTGATTGCTTGTTGTAGTACTTTTTACATATTTTCAACAACTCGATCCAGGGCTATACTTGTAACTGCTATCTGTGCCTCCCGTTTGATTCCTGCTATGTTAGCTAATACTATTCTTTGAAACAAAAGTAGATCTTTCTCCCTGATACGATATGCATATTGGGATCTCGATGCTGAGCTCACTCTTTGTATAATAATAAGAAGAGTATTGTGATCGGATTTGTAATACATATCAGCCCTGATTTTTGTATATATTCCTGGGATATTGGACAAAGACTAGATCGATTATGTGTCCTGCTCTGTGTATTGCTTGCCCCGGGATATTTGTGAACTTGAGGTTTTTGTCACTGAACCATTCCACAAGCCGATTGTTACTATACGCTGTATTCACATTTGGCTCGAATAATGTGTAGTGAGTATTGAAGTCTCCCCCAATGATCGTATCCCCAGTTAATATTAGATCAAGGATTATCTCCAGGACTCTTGAGGTATTCGGTTCCCTGTATAGATTTAGTAGTTTAATTCCGTTTATAGAAAGCTATATATAATCTCTATGCTTTTTTTCTGCTAATTGTAGTATTTGTAATCTAATCTCAATTCTAATATATATCATTATTCATAGACATCCCTGCCCTTCCTCGTACATCCCACTCCCCCTCCAAAAGGTTACTGGGGATAGGTATTGGTATCCGTTATATATTTGAATATATGTATTGGATACCCAGGGTTTTTGTATATATATTATATCAATCTTTTCCTCAAACGCTCGCTGTAATGCTGCTGTATACAATGCAAAGCTTTTCTGTGTGTTTATCCAGACAATAAATAACGGCTTCAATCTATTCATATAGATTTTCTATTGTTGTATTATATCCCCCAATTATAGCCTAATTACTCAAAACTTCAAGGTTGAGATTCTTATTAATCTTTGCTGCTCTACTACGGGTAATACATTAGCCTTGCACATCCCGCTCTTTATCCGTTGAGCTTTCTGAGATATTGTTTGCTTACTCTCTTCCAGTATTGCTTTCCGAGTTGCTGCCATCTTCATATCGGAAGACTGCATCTATCCTAGATTTCCTTTTCCTTCCTTGCACTATCACCAATATTTGAACTGTTATTGTTGGTGCTGAGACAATAATAGTACTGATCTTCCTTGCTTGTTGGATGATCTGGATCTGCTTTCGATCTGGGCGTACTGTCTTGCCGTTCACCCGCTGAAGCTTAGTGGGGCAGTTGTCATAATCCGCTGGGAAGGGCCTGCGGTATTCTGTGTATTGTATTGGGTAATTACAATCCTTGGTTGGTTTATGAATAAATAGCGGGTGTGTGCACTTTCTGTATACCGCTTCTCTTTTGTATTTCCAGCTTTCACAATATTACTGACACCCTAGATCGTATCTTCCCAAGGCTTGTTTTTTACTTGCTGGGAATATTCGGATCTCGTTGAATAGGTTATAATGAGGTAGCTGTTCCTGGAAGGATAGTATCCAGGTAATCCGATTCTACTTATCTGTTTTGAGCTTGGATCTCGCTACCCATACTGAACATAGTCCCATCTGATACTAGATTTCTTCCCTCATTTGTTTTTCCCCAATCTCTGTAGGCATTCCCAGGAGATCGGTAATGATTATTAGGACCCCTGATGCTATATATATATATTATGGCTTATTAATCGCAAGATCTGTAGCTTTAGTAGCTGCTATAGCCTATTACTTGTTCACAAAAAGGACTATACAGACTTCTGGGAAAGCTATAACTGCCCACCCAGTTCGGGTAGATGTTACTGCCACAATAGCTTTAGCCCCTAGAATAGCAATCTCTGGGATTGCCTTACTAGCACCTATCTGATTCCCTATAAGGATGACTCCATCTTGGTTTGTTCGTTGAATCAGAGGAAAAGTCTTTTGTTTGTACATTCTAATCTCGATGTTTCATTGATTACCCATTTAGACCTGTTTGCAACCCCTACTTTCACCATTAAGCCGAAAGGAATAGCAGTCGCAGTTTTGGGGATTTAAAGTATTCCCACATACATTTGCATAGTTGGCTTTACGCTTTCTATTGCTAGCTTCGAATTGAAGATCCCTTTTATACCATCTGTGATAGCTATTAATACTCTGTATACCAGTTCTTTTGCTAGTCGGCTCAGATCCTGTTCCGCAAATTGTGCTGTGAACTATATGAGGATTGTTTTCGAAGCTGGTGAGTACTAAAGCCTCGTCTGTAATACACTTCCATTATATATCAATCTTCTTCTGAATAGCTGTCTTTACAGTTGTTTCAATAGTGTTTTGGCTGCTTTCGAGTAAGCTTAAAAGGGGACCAACACTTTTTGTTACTAATCCGCACTCTCTTCGAAGCAGTAATTGAGGAGCGGTTATCGAGATCGATCGGAGAGCCCACTGTCCCTGTAAATGATAGTTGGCTCACCGGCCCTCTCTAATTCTGCTGTGACAGCATTCTCGAGCCAAGCAGCTCGGAGTACTACAGCAATCGCACTGGTATGTATTGTATAATATGATTTCGGGATATCCGTAGATATGATTGTTATGAGCTCGTTTTGTATGATGTATTGCTATTCATTACAAATACTCTCGGATAGTATATATATATTATATTTTTGTAATAAGGAGAATTTACAAAAAAAGTGAAGAAAAGTATAATAAAAAACTTTTTTCAAAAGGGCTTATGCTCTCCTGATATCAATAATAATAGATTCTGGAAAGCAAATGCTATTTTGCTAATGATTTTCGATTTTTTCAAATCATTTAATAATTATTATATTTAATATACAGCAAGTAGTGAGATTGTTTGGGGCGGTTTTCAGGAATTGGATAAAGGTTTATAGTTCTGATTATATTATCCTTTCATTTGGCACTACTTTGAACAAGCTGATTTAGGTATTTACTTCTCTCATCCACAAAACTATCTAATTGCTTGGTGGCAAGCTCAATATCTTTTTATAAATACTTGCTGTAGGTGACTATAGCTATAAAAACTGTATGCTTGGTTTGTAAATTCTCCTTTATTATATTCAAATATTTATAAAGTTCCTTCTTCAACTTATAGGCCTATAATCTAGCAGCGAAATTGTTTAAACTAATACCAAGTTTTACAACTTGTATTTTGCTAAATTCGATTATTTCGGCTTATTGAAGCTTTAAAAGATTTGGATATAAGTCGATATACATAAGAATATCAATGAAATAGATAAAATCACTGGAAACAAAAGTAAAAGCAGATAAGTTTATAGATAGCGGAATAGATATTACAACTTATAATTATCGATCTAGTAGATTTTGCTTTTTATAATCTAGTATTGAATACAAGCTAAGGGTAAAAAGGATTGTAATAATATTATCTAAACTTATTACTCGGGGAAGTGTATTGGGAAGCTAAAGATATTTTATAGAGTTTGAAATATTATTAATATTTTTATTTCCGAATTGAATTGAAAAATTGATTTGATTTAGATAAAGTTGATTTATAGAAATAAAGTAAAAAATAAAATAAAAGTATAGAAAATTTAATAAAAAGTAAATATAAAGCAAACAAATTTTGTAATAATAGAAAAAGGCCTATATATCAGGTTACTCTTCTTGAGATAAATTGATTAGGTAAGACTATTTCTTATCTATATCCATAGGATTTCCATTTAATAGATTATTATAATTATTAATACCATTTTTGTCACGGCGTCAACTACATGATCTGTAATTGCCTTCGTGCCTCAGGCACAGCATACTAGCGCGCCCTATTTCCTATAAGTAGGGCTTCACTCTTTTATAGCTCTTTATTCTTATGATACAATATAAGTCTTTACTTGTATCTTGATAGTTTGTATTATTTTCAAATAAGCTATTACAGCTTTATTTCTTATTTTATTTCCAAAGCCTTATCGATGTCTTGTCCTGATCGCACTGATTGTACCTACTGTTGATTCATTGTATATCCTGTCGCCAATGTTTTGAATCTCAAAAAGTACTGAAGATAAGTGAACAAATATTTGTATCAGAAGCGTTTGCATTTGGCTTACTTCTGTAATTCCTTTTTTTGAATTACATTTTCAATTCTGTTGAAACTGATATCTTTCCCTTTATAGATTATTCAATAATCCAAACACTATACACTTTGTTGCTACTCAAGCCGTATTTGAATCGATCGAATCGATTGTAGGCTTATTACAAATTTAAACTGCCGTTGTTTAGGTTTAAGTTATTAATATTTAATTAAAGATTATTGAATTGAAAGATATAATTGAGATATTGAAGATTGTTATTTGCAATAATTCATAAGCTTTATCTCATCGCAAGTATCTTACCGCCCCTGAAAAGTTTAGTAATAATGAATAAGACATTGTAAAGCGCTAAGATCAATATACGACTTTTCGTAACGCAGTCAATTGCTATTTGACTGTGGATTACGAAAACGAATCAGAATTTCAGAAAATCATATTCCTTGCTAGTCTACTTTCCAGTTCTATTTATACAAATAATCAGATATATTTTGATACAATTATCGACAACCTATACAATTCTGATCTTTAGCCTCCTGGATGGCATATTATTGTAGGTATCTAGCGTGAACTAAACAAATAATACTAGATTCTAAACCTTTTACAAAAAGCTTTTATAGATTACAATAGATGCAAAATGAAAAAGGCTTTATTTGGTAACTTTATTATCGAGTTTAAGTAGCTTACAATCAAATACAAAAAGACTGTTGAATAACAAGTTATTGACCTTAAACTCAAGGTATTATAAGAACTCATTGATGTTTCTATTTATTATTCTAATAAACTATTTGCTATTGATATTAATATATAAATAATATAATAATAAAACATTTATAATAACTTAAAGGAAAAGATTCATTTCGATAATCAATACAAAACCAAGGCATTAACTTTAATAATTAAATTAAATTTAATACAAAGAAGCCTGTTATTATTATTACAATACCTATACCTAATTATTCTAAAAATCCTATGCAACTAGATATTGCCTGTCAAGGTTAGCAACCCTTAGTATATTATATTAGAGAATAATGTTTGAGCTTAGCCTCTATCTTTATTGTAAGAAGCCGGGTTATATTAAATTCAACTATAAGGAAAAGCAATATAACGATACAAAATATAATACTAATCCAGGAATCATATTATACCCTAATCACTCTCCTGTTACAAATCAATATACTCCGAATGTTCATTGTTTTCCTATTATCAATTACAATTACAACCCCAGACTCTACTACAACGCTTACTGCTCTATTTACCAGAATACATTCCTGATTGCTGTGATACTAATTCGATATACCACTTTAGTCCCTTATTGTTAGCTTGGATCTAGGCAGGTTTGTAAAAGGCTTTGTATATTCTAATAATAATGGAAATTCAATTCCCCAGTCAGGCATATTAAAAGATTAATCTCGATTCATAGTTGTAAATCGAGGTTTTTTATGGAAAGCTTGCTTTTATAAATTAAGAGATTAGTTATATCTAAAAATCCTTTATATTTTAGAATAATAAATAGCAAATCTCTTAAAATCTCAATGGAAATTTTCCTTGTATTTAATGTGATTATTCTGCTTATTGGTTTAATAGATAATGGAGTTGTAGGATATAGATTTATAAATAAAGCCTTATATCCAAATTTAGCCTTTCTATACGCCCCCTCTCTATTACTCACAATTTGTTACTGGCAGATAGAAGGATTTTTGATATTCTATTTCAATATGTATTATTAGATCTATAGATTAATGATTATAAAGAAATTGGTTTATTTTATATCATCAATCTTTTCAAAGCAGATCCTATAATCCTCGGCCTTTTGTAGCTCCAGCATTATAATCTTATTATTGATTGGATAGTAATAACTTTCAAGTTTATATCTATATACTGCTCCAGATATTACTACTCAGTTAACTTTACTGCAACTGTTGTTCCCGATTATAACAATGTATCGATCCTAATAGATATAATGCTCAATCTGATATTATGTATATCTATTAAAAAGTCTATTTTAAAGCTTAATTTGAAGAAATCTACTTTAACCCTATATCAAGTCTTTATTAAGGAAATCATTAACAAAAATCTCCAAATCTTCTTCTTCTCATTTCTGGAACAATCAATACTCTTGAAATACATTCCTTTAATTCTAGTTATAAAAAAGGTTATTAATAGAAACCTTGATAATATAGATTCTATTAATCTAAGACCAATCAATTCAAATCACTATTATACTTATCGAATCAATGGGAAAGCAAAAACCCGTATCAAGATAATATTAAATCGGTTAATCTTGAAATCAGTCCTAGTACAGATTATTACAGATTTTAGAATATACAAAAGATTACTATAGAATTTAAATGTTTTATCTTTATTAAACCCCTCATTATTATTGAACCTTCTGAAGGAACTGTTTAATATTTTATAAAATATCCAATAGAGTATGAATAATATAAAGTTCCTTATAGCTAATAGCTTTATTCAATTCTATAACGATTAAAAAGCTTATATTACAAAGGTAATATAAAATGAATTAGATAAAGCTTACAAGTTATATGGGATTATAATAGATAACCCTATTCAATTATATTATAATATTGTAAAGAATAATATCGAAAAGTTTATGGAAAGACCAACTGACTTGTACTATTCACAATCAAGATTCAAAGCAAACTCCCACCTTGGCTTTGTGATCTGTTTGCTGGTTTCTTACTTTCTCTTATCAACAAGGCTTCTACTATAATACTTCTGGGATTATAAGATCGAGATTATATTAGATAAAAAGCTTTGTACAATAAAGGCTACTCCATATCCCTAGCCGAATTCCAAGTTATTTGTAAATAGCTCGATAATAATCTAAATAAGGATTTATTTATAAATTCTATTCTTGATTGACTGCCTTATTCCTTTTAACTGTAAAGCCTGGGAGGGGTATCCGGATCTATTAGGATTATTAAGGATTGAATAATTTATTTATTTATTTATTTATTTATAGTGATTAACGTCTTGTAGAGGACCTCCCTAGGGGTATGAAAGACGTGGCTAGATCTAGAGTTACAAATACAGAAAGGCGCTGATACGCACGCTAGTAAAACCCTCATAGGGTAAACCCAGTTCCTTCTATATATCCTAAACAAGCCAGTGTAATGTTCGCAAATAGGGCCGTTTGATCGGCCCTATATTCCTAACGCTTCCTGCTACTCGTGGAGAGAAGCGCTCTGATTGTACGATTACTCCTGTCATAAAACTATATATAGGGCAGGAGCAGTGTGTACAGATGTGTTGCTTCAAAGAAGCAGGTGTGTGTGTGATGGTGCTCCATAGGAGCGGAGGATTCGGCTATTGGGCCGCTCGAGAGGAGCAGCCGGAACGATGGTTCCGCTGAGTAGCGGAGTGGCGCATAGGCGCAGTGGTGGTGGCTGGAAGGGGGATCAGTTCCCCCTCAGCATTCGATCGATCGCTTTTGCGGCCCATAATAGAAAAGCTCTATTAGGGTTAGCGGTAGATTGTCGGAGCTCAGTGGAGCTGTATCAAGAGGTCCACACTAAGGTGGCCTATGAGGCGGCATATAGGGTGGATCCATGTGGATCAGATCGCTATAGCCTTAAGTCGTAGAACAGTGGGAGAGTGACCCGATCACTCTACCACTAAACCAGCCGGGCTCCTTGCGGAGGACAATGGTCTTTTTGTCAAGGATTGAATAATATTATTATTAAAAACCGTTATTTACTATTACTAATTAAAGAAACCCTTAATACCTTATACTATACTAAAGTTTATATCAAATTGGATATCATTACTATATTTAATAAATTATAGATTATAAAAGGTTATAAATAGAAGACTACTTTTACAACCTGTTTTAATCTATTCAAGTTTTTAATAATGCCCTTCGGCCTTTGCAATACTTCTATTTCGTTTTAGAACTATATCAATTATATTCTTTTCAATCTTTTGAATAAGAATTGTATAGTATATCTAAATAATATCTTGATTTACTTCGAGAATACTACAGATTATTAAAAACAGATTTGCAAAATCATTTAGAGATTTATTGATATTGGATTACAAATCGATATCGACAAATACAAATTTGAAATGAGGAGAACAAAGTATTTCGATCTAATCATTATTCCTGGTAGTATCGAGATGGACTTTGATAAGGTTAAGATTATTCTTGAATAGAAGTTGTTAATTAAGCTAAAAGATCTTCAATGTTTTTTAGGGTTTGCTAATTTCTATTAATACTTTATTTATAACTTTTCTAAAATCATAGAATCTTTGAATTATTTGTTAAAAAAAGAAAATATATGGAATTGGACTACTGATCAAGAGAATACCTTTGAAAACTTGAAAAATGTTTTTGCCTTTACTTTAGTTCTTGTAATATTTGATTATCATCACTGTATAATTATCGAGACAAATACTTCCGACTAGACTGCAAGCAAAGTATTCTCTTAGTATAATAATGAGGGCTGACTATGCCTGGTTATATACTTCTCTTTAAAATACAATACTATCGAATATAACTATAAGATCTATAATAAGGAACTACTAGCTATTATCAAATCCTTAAAAGAATAAAAACCCGAATTATATAGAACTCAAAAGCTATTTGAGATTATTATTAATTATAAGAATCTAGAGTACTTTATATCAATAAAGATATTGAATTAAAGATAAACTAGATAGACTGAATTCCTGGCTGGTTTCAATTTTTGTATTATATACAGATCAGGTCTTAAAGCAGTTTACCTTAATACACTAAATAGGAAAGCAAAAGATCGCTTTGTATATACCAACTCTAATAATAACCAAATCAAGAATCACTTACAAATAATCCTTTCGAAAAGAGTATTTAATATCACTACATTCAAGAACCTCATTTAACAAATAAATAACGATATCGATCTTACCATGGTGTTTATGGGTATAATTATTTCTGATATTGAAAAGCCGATCGACAATCTTATTAATAAAGTATATGAATTATCCGAATTGGTTATTACTATATATAAAACACTTTAGAACCTAACTATTCACCATTAGCTACTATCAATCCAAAAAGACTTCCGAATCATTCTTTAAGATTATAAATTAATTAATAATAAAATTTTCTATTGCAATTGTTTTTTTGTTCCTTCTTTTACTAAGCTTTGCACCCAGATTATATACTGAATATATTCTATTAGTCTGGCAAGATATCCTGGTCGAGTTAAAACTATTGATTTTGTCTTTTGTATATATTGTAGTCTAATATATTGAGGAAATCGAAATTTATGTATAAAAGCCTATCAACTCTACTTCCAAATCAAAGCCTCCCGTTTTGTTGCAACCTGGGATTTCTAAAATCCCTGTCATATCATTCCGCCCCTGATTGATATCTCTATTGATATATTTATTACTATTAATTAGTAAATATTAGAGCAAAAAGCATTAATATATCATTATAGTTATTTGCTGTTTAACGAAAAATGCATTATTTCATTCCAATTATAGAATTGTTTGTAGAGAAGCTTGCTAATCGGTTTGTTAAAAAGGTCCTATTGTCTATATAGTACACCTGATAATATAATATTCGATAGAGGTTTACAATTTATATTAGAATTCTGGAGCATTTATCCGAGTGTTTATTAATCACTTTAAAATGATTCTCCTTGTTCCATCCCAAGTCCGACAAACAAACAGAAAGGATTAATATTATAGTAGAATAATATCTTTGGGTTTTTATAAACTTTTATTAAGATAATTAATATAATTAGCTCCTACTCATAAAGTTTGCGCTTAATAATATTATCTCAGAGACTACCAGCATATCCCTATTTTTCGCTAATTACGATTTTCATCTACACCTTGACATTGAGCCCTCTTCATCTATTCCCTTAAATCTATTATATTAATGCAAATATGAGTTCTTAAAGGCCAATAAGATTACAGATCGATTTAATATCATTCTAACAAAATTGAAAGCCCTAGTTGCTCAATCTATTCAGAGATATAAAGATTACGCTAATAAGACTTGTATTAATGCCTTTTTATATAAAAAAGGTAATAAAGTATGAGTTAGTATTAAAAATATAAAACCAATTGCTTGATGAAGAAAGGTGATGATAAATGAAATGGTTTCTATAAAATTCTAAAAGTTTATAAACGAGCCTGTCTACTCCAGCTTCCTATTAGTTTTAAGATCTTTCTAGTATTCTATAATTTATTATTTCGACCACTCTATTACTTACCTAAACTAATTGGTTAAAAAGCAATCAATAAAATCAAATCCCGCCGAAACCAAGATTGTATTCTAGAAAAAGATAATAAAACAAATAAGGAAACCGAATAATAAGAATTCAATAAATTATTTAACTATTATAACAAAATGGATTTTATTATCAAATCAAATAGAAATATTATTAGCATCTTAATAATCTATTAAAGACCTTTATGACTAGAAAGATATAATTATTGCTTTTATTTAACAAATCCAGATAAACTAGAACCATTTGTTTGGGTAAACTTCAAAAGATCTATTACTCCTGATTTCCTATTAATACTTACACCAAGCGTATCTCTGAATTGAGGTTAAAATAGATCTAAAAAGCTTCGGCAATTAATTATTATTCCCAAAAAGTTCATTTTAATCCAATAATAGAAATTAGAGTATTTTAATATTATTTTGTTTTCTAAAAGATCAATTGATATTGTGATTGTGGACTAATTGCCTTGAATGGAGGGTACTGTCACAGCGCCAACTATATAATCTGTAATTGTCTTTATACCTTAAGTATAGTATACTAGCACGCCCTACTTTCTATAAGTAGGGCTTCATTTTTCCATAGCTCTTCTATCCTTATGGTACAATATAAGTCTTTATCCGTACCTTGACAATTTTCTAGTTCTTTATTTATTTTAATAAATTTTCAGGAGGATTTATAGTATACAGATATTATATATAGAATCTTCTAATTTTATAGAGTATATACATTATATCTTTATAGTAATATTATACAGGATTGTTATTATAATCTATCCACCTTATCTTGTAACAAATCTTTTTTCAAATAATCTTTAAAACTAATATATCTTAAACCTCGAATTCGGTATTTGCAATAATTATAATTAAGGATAGCAGATCAACTTTTTGATTAAATATAGAATTATCTATATACTTTTTCGAAATTTATCTAAAAAAAAGACTTTATACATTTTCATATTATCTAATAAATCAAAATAATAAAAATAATCTTTTTTAAAAAGAATGGTATAAGAATCAGTTATCTATAAATCAAGCTTTTGATTAAATCTTTTAATAATAAAGTTTTTGTAGTAATAAAGACTTTATTATTAACCTCGAAATTAATAATTTGTTTATATTTATTAATATCTTTTTTTTTTTTTGTTTTGAGATTTAAGAATAATTTTTTTAGCAACTTTTTAGATTTTGTATATTCTAAAGGCAAAGTTCTATACTTTTTTTTGAAAAAGTTTCTTTTGGATGGTAAAGTGATAGAGGATCTATTCTAATCGAAAGAGGTGATAGGTTTTGTATCCGTTTTGAAGCTTAAATAGGGATATTTCCAGGCTTTTGTGTAGAAAAAGTGAGTTGTGTATAGTTTATAATATATAAGAGCTCAAATTAGTTATTCTAATAGTAATTGATATAAGAATATAAATGTTAATCTAAATACTAATTTATAATCTCTATTTAACTATCTATTTGGGATACGATGACTCTCACCTGTACGTGGTGTATCCTACAAACCTTTGATTGTGTGATCGGAGAGCTAAGTAGAATCAGCTAAAGCTGGGTGGTGGTTGTATACTAATTGAAGGCTGTATTGAAAGTGAAGGTATATATAATTGATTATTAGAGGGTAATCACGAAGATACTCGGAACAGAGGATTATTAGCAAAACGAAAATGAAAACTATTTAATGGTGAAAGGGAGATGAGAGTGGGATTGATGTGGAATTATGCTTTACAAATCTGTGTGGGGAGCAGAGCCAGAGTATATTGCGGTAGAGCGTTTGCAAAGCAGAATTAATCCTTGAAATAGCAGATAATAAAGCTTCTATAATATAACTAAATCTGATTAAAGCCTGTATTGGGAGTAAAACTGATATCCTTAACTTGATGAACAAAAATCAACAAAACATTTTTGGAATACTAATGTGTAGAGTTTTCATAATCCAATAATATGTATAATCTGTAAGTATATCGAATCAGATATTTACAAATAATAAGAGGAATAGTAGGAAGTATATAAAGGCTAGAATAATATTTACTAAGGTCAGCGAGAATATATATAGAGTAGAAGGAGGAATGTTTTTAGCATCTTATTTTCGAATATATAGAAATAATATAATAATGGAGAAGCTCTGGTATAGAAAGAATACTTTTAGTAAGCTATATTCAATAATACTTGATCAATATTACAATAATAAAGAATCTTAGATAAAGATTAATCCTATGATATACATGTACAACATACTCCTAGTATTCTATTTTCGATTATAAACTATACATTGGGAAAATAGATTTTATAAGTAGAGCTTTAGTTAATGAATTGGAAATATTATAGAAGGACTGTTTGGCTAGAAATCTGAAATAGTAAGCCTGTGAGATATAGTCGGCTTTGTTGTATAGAAGAGATTTGGCAAGGTAATGCGAAACAGCTATTAGTCGCAAGGTGTAGTATATAATAACAATGATAGCGATACTGTTTATATAGCTTGAAAGGATGAATGCGTGTGTTGGTCTATAATCGGATACTATAGGGCAGAGGATATAATAAAGGTATTAGATAGGTTTAAGGAACAAACAGGAATGGAGATATAAAGGAATGGTTTTGATTCTGGCTGGAATTTTCGAAGGTAATTATACAATAAGTGGTTTAACATAATCAAAAGATTCTATAGAAGCCTAATACTAGTGGCTTTATCACAAGTGAGCCGGGAAAGTGTCTGTAGGTATAGCGAATCTACTTTGTATTATAATATATTCTAGAAAGTAGTTATAATATAATTCATTTCTGCCTGACTGAGAGACGTGTGCGTGTAAGGCTTGAGGGGATCACAACACAGGACTTTCCGGTTGCATGCGGCACCCCCCAGGGATCGCTACTCTCCTCGATCCTGTATACTCTCTACCTTGTTGAGCTTCTTAATCAAGATAGAGTACAGCGTTTCGAATATACTGATAATATAGCTATATATCACATATCTAAGGACCTATTTACGAATACACATATATTCCGCTAAACTGTTTGATGTATTCTATAATGGGGAGATTAGAATAAGGTCTTTTTCGCTTCGGAAAAGTTTGAGTTTCTTTACATATCGAGAAAGCATGAAACTGTAAATCTGGCTATAAGGATAAATCGGGATCTAGTTATTATATTAACCCTTTTAGGATTCACTAACGGAATACAACTGATCTTATACTGGCTTGGCATCTTTTTCGATCGACGCCTAACATTCTTACAGCATATCAAAACACGCACTACGAAAGCTATGTGCATTGCATCCTACATTCGATCAATAGCTTATACAGTCTACGGACTATCTACAGCCTGCCTGCGAAAAACGATTATTACCTGTATACTCCCTGTTGCTCTCTTCGATTCCGAAGTATGGTTCGATGGGCTATACAAACAACACTCAAATGCAAGTTATATTCCAGTTAGCATCGGAATCAAGAAACATATCGACCTAATCAGCAAGACGATTCACAATACAATACGGAGAGCTTTATCTGTTTACAAAACGATTCCGATAACCGTACTCCTTACAGAAACTAGTTTTCTGATTGGAATTATTGTATTAGAGCAAGCTAGGTTAAGGTTCGCGTTTCGGTTTCAGATAGTGGATATACAACACCTACTTATAAATCGATTGAAGTTGTATATCAGGAAAAGAGGATAAGGTATAGGTACACTGAAAGATTCTATCACCAGATTATAGAGAATGGGATAAGCAATCCCTGCAACCGAGCGTTTTAGATTCCTATAACCGCATTTCTTCTCTAAATGCTGTATTGATTTAATTAATGATATAAGCAAAGAGGATATTGCGAAAACGTTTAAAGATTGATAAAACCTAATTCCCTAAAAAGATTATTCTATATTCTCAAATGGATCCAAACAATATAATAAATACGATTATTATATAGAATATAGTTTTATAATCTACTATAATAAGCAATAAATCGATAACGATTATAGCTGCATATATAAATAGTTATATATTTTTGATACCAAAACAATCAGTATATAGCGGGGATTAGAGTGTCTTCTGAATACTATTAAATACTTTTATTAAGACCGAATATGACTATATATTGATAGTATCTCAGTAATCTAAGGAATACAAAGAAGCATTATTGATTTCTCCTAATAAATCTATTATAAATACCATTAAGTAATACAATACTACAATATTATAATTAAATGGTTCTCTAGGCATACTGAGATAAAAGGCAACGAGGTAGTTGATTGTCTTACTAATCAGAGTACAATTGGATTACTTGATCCTAACTCATTGTGTCTCTTTATTGTTAGCAATTCTTGTTTTGTTTTATATATCAAATATTGGTATTCAGAGAATAAATAATAGAATACAAAAAGAGATCTGATTTTCAAAATATATAATATATAGAAACCGATATATAACATTTTAAAGTTGGGGAGCCTCGAACTTCCCTATGGAATATTATATAGACTTATAGTAATGCGGACTGGATATAGTGACTTTGCAGCCTATTATATTAGATTCAATTACAAAAATAATAAAAACATTTATATATATGGGATCGAGAAAAGCCTATTATATTTCTTTCGATATCCAATCAATAATCAGATATATAGCAACTAACCACTTATACCAAATCAATTATAATCCGAATGAAATATAATAGTATATATTAACCGTATTCTGTAATTACAATATAGCTTTACTAATCTTTTCATTAGATTCAGATTCTATACTAGAATATGCTTAAACCACATATAATCACATAAATACCAACCTGCTTCAGTACCCCGAGGACGAGCTCTCCACCCCAATCAATCTAAGATCCGCATCAATTAGCTATAAACACTCTGAACACTCTTTCGATCGATAGCGGTCAATCTGATTATCTACTGACATTTGGATGATATACAAAACAAGACTCTTTAAAACAGAACTATAAATCCTTAAACAGAATAGCTGCAGGATCGCTATGAGCAGTACTGAGCGGGGGAACACTAGAGGCAACAAGCCCCTGATTAGCTAACATTACACTACTATGAGCGGCTGAAACGCTAGCGGCCCATAGGCCCGCTCCTTAGTATGTCTAGAATACCCCTTGGGAGGTCAGATATTAGACGTTAATCACTATAAATAAATAAATAAATTAACTATCTATTTGAGAATAATATATTGTAAAGAGTTTCAACTTTACTTCTAAGATTCGAATGAATTTCTTTCAAAAAAGAGATATAAATTGGGGGCTTCTATTGGAGATTATAGTTTTTGAGGCACCTTTCCATTAATAAATATTGTTTAGATATATTATTACTATATCTCTAGTATTAATAATCTTATAGTATAGTATAAAGATGGACTATTTTAATAGTCTATTTACTATCATAAAGATATTATTATAATCAAACTTATTAATAGAAAATGTTTTGAAATCCATAAATACATCTACCCAGAGTCTTAAGAATATAGATAATAGCTATAGGAATCCTGATATCTTATTTCTAGAAATATGGAAATTATAATAAGTGGTACAGTTATTAATATATTAATCAATGAATTTCGATATATCTTTTCAGAAATATCTTTTCCATAAGATTAGCTTAATCTTAGTTTTTCTAGAATATACTAAAAAGATTTAAGTATAAACTTTTTCTATAAGACTAATATATAGATAGTCTATATTAGAAATAACAAAATGATTTTTATATAAGATAAGATTGTTTTTTATAGAATATCCTTTCTTTAAGCATATTACCAAATTATATTTTGTTTATAGAAAAGGATGGTTTTAGTTGACTATCAGAATTCTATCTATCAAATCCATATTCTCGGTATTGAGAATCAATAATTCTATTACCTTCTTTTTTTCTGTATTAAGTTTGTTAATAATTCTTTTATTGAGAATTATATCTAATAAGAGAATTTGAATATATTATTCTAAGTATTTAAGCTTTTGATTTGTAATATTCTATTCTCTACAACTTAAGGTATTTATAGTAGTATTATTAACTTCTAATCAATATACAATCTCAAATCAGAAATTCGATAGGGTTTCAGCTTATCCAGTTTGCCTCTAATTCAAGATTCTTTTTGTTATAAAGTATTCTAGTACTTTGTGGTTAATATAGATTTTGATATAATAAAGCGAAACGATATATTCAATATATTATATCTTGAATACTTTTATAATAATAAGTATTTCTTTATTAAAGATAATATAGTTTATCTCTGCTGGAAATATAATCTTAATGAAAAAAACCACCAAGTATTATTAGTTATCTTCTTAAAGCTGGGAGAGAATTCCATTGATCATTTTATTAGAGGTATCAGTTTCAATCATAATCTGCTTTTCCATGTAATAATATTTCAGAACAGAAGCATTCACTAAGCGTCTTTTCAATTTTTCAAAATTAGTATTATAATTAATATTCTATAAAAACTTAATGTTTTTCTTAATCAACTAAACAAAAGGTTTAGCAATCCTACCGAAGTCTTGAATAAACTGATAATAGAAATTGCAAAATCCGAGAAAGGACTATACTTCTCAAATATTGGTTGGTGGTTTTTATTCTTTAATAACCTTAATCTTTTTAGGGTCAATTTCTATATTATTGATATTAATAATGAAATCTAGATATTTGATTCTGATAATTCCAAATTCACATTTATTTATATCAGCTTGAAGGCCAGCTTTCTATAAGCAATCTAGGACTTAGATAATGTATTACTCATATTTCTTTTTGTTTTTTAAATAAATAAGGTTATTATCTAAATAGGCAATATAAGTAATATTAAGAAGATTAAATAAGATATTATTTATATATCTTTAATAAATAATTAAATTATTAATTAAATCGAAAAATAAGACCTTACATTTGTATATACTATATTATATATAAAATGTAATAAGATTTTCTAAATCAAAGTATATTCGGATTCGATAAAAGGTTTGATAGATATTGAGTTTGATAAAGATCTTAGCCTTAGAAATATAAGCTAATATCTTGTTAATAAGTGGTAAAGAGTATTTATCTCTTTTGATAATAATATTGAGATATTAGTAATCTATACAAAATCGTAATCCTTTATTAGGCTTAGTTATAAATAGGATTAGTGTTACGAATAAAAAGGAATTAGCTTCTATAAAACCTTTTTTTAAGTTATCCATAATATATTTTTTAATAATTAAGAATTCTTTAATTGATATATTATAAATTGGACTCGTTTTTAAGATTATATCTTTTGGTATTTCAATATAATGATTATAAAAAGTATATTTAGGTAGTTTATTAAATATAGTTTTGGAGAAAATATCAATTCAGTTATGGTAGATAGCGGGGATCCGAGAATGAAGTTCTTCGACTTCGGCAGATTCCATATTTTCTATACAATCTTTAAGAATACCATCGACTTCATATATACTGATCCCAAAAACCGTATTATCGTGACAACGAGTATATATCTTAAAGGCTTTGATAATAATAGTAGTGATATTCATTGAGTTATATAGAGGAGATTCAAAAGAATTGAAATTAGTAAGAATATGGTTGAGAATAGCAGTCTTGATACCTGCAGAAGGGATTAAAGTATTAGTTTTGGTGCCCTCGGAAGGGATCGAAATTTCTTTATTCTTATATTATTTGATTAATCTTTCCATTTTCCTAAGGTTGTCTCTAATATCCCAATTGTACCGATTAATAAATTTGGCTTAAGGTATAAAAGAGAGATTAATAAAATTAATATTAAAGAATTGATCTCTTCAATCAACGTTCACTTGATGTTCTTTATAACTACAGGTTTTAAAGGTTTCTAGAGAATTGCGGGGGATATTGATTTTATTGGAGAAACTAGGTATAGCTAGTAGATTAATAAACCATATAAGGGTGTGGTTATAGGATCGAGAAGTAATATCGTAAAATCAAAGCTATTTATTATCTAAGATTACATCTCTTTTCATATCAATTAATAAGAATAGTACTTAAAGAAAGATTTTATTATCTAATTGTAGAGTTAGATATATAGCTTGAGTGATAAAGGCCTCTGGCTATCTATTATAACCTTGAATATCAATATAACAATCCAAAATAAATATAAGAATACTTATATATTTAGAAATTTATCATACAAACCAAATATTGATAAAAAGGTAAGCACTAGCACCAATATCCATCAGAGCGTAGCAACGGATTTGGAAGCTATGAATTCGTAGATAGTAGGTGACAGCAAAGCTATTACCTTCTATAAGACTCCTAAAATCAATATTCTTCATATATCGAAATCCTTGAATAAAGACTTTTTTAAGAACTAATCTTTTCCCGATTTGTATAAATCGATATTAAAGATTTGTTTTGAATCTAATTAATTATCTTTAATAAGGAAGTTTTCTTTAACTTTATTAATCTTATTGATTTTAATTAAATATTTATAATCTTTACTTCAATTAGGAGTACTGTATATAAAGCATTTTCCTGGGGCTTTAGGAAAATGAGATTTCCGATTAGATAAAACTCTAGGAATTATAGAATTCTTCTTAGTAAGTCCAATAAAAGCAGTTTTCTTTCGGCTTAACGTTTTATCAGATCATAAAGAATTTGAAAATAATTTCTTTGAATATCGGGATATTTGTTTTGATATTATCGAGCTCTTTAAGTAGCTAGCTTGTATCCTTATATTTATATTAGTTAGATAAGAAATGTATTTTTGAAATTCAGGATAACTATCCATAATAACAACAATTACATTTTTTAATAATAGGGATATCTTTATAACTAATTCTTTACAAAAATTCTCTTCAGACTAATCTGATTCTGCAGTCAGTTTTAGGAACTGGGTATAGAATTAATGGAATGTAGAGAGTCCCATTCTCAAGTTCCTAAATTCCTCAATTGCTAGTTCCAAGCAATTGGATACTAGGTATATACCTTCAAGATAGTTTAAAGCATCTTCGGAGGTTCGGAAATCTTTGTGTAGCATTTTGGGCTTTAGATGTCTTTGTATCTTGTTAGTAGTTCATCTAAAGATTGCTCTTACTTACGAGTCTTTGTTTAGATAATGATCGGCATTATCTAAGAGTTTATCTTCAATAAGCAATCTCCATGTTTCGAATATAGGGTTAACCCTATTATTCAAAGGTTCTGGGTCTTTCACCTTAGTATTCAATTTGTTTTAAGAGTAAGGGAGGTTACAGAGCTATTATATATCTCAATTGAAAGAAAAATTTCTGTAGGATTTTCGAAGGTATTCCTATACTATAGATAGGAATCTAATAAGTTCAATACTGTAGTCCATCCAATTACTCTTAAGCGATAATGGCTTCTGCTGCGTGTTCCTTATTCCAACAACTATTCCGAAAGTAGCTTTTAAAGCCTAGTCATCACTGTCGTATTAGTGTTAAGGAGATTCAAGAGATCCTGTTTTGACAGATCTGAAGGAAAAAGGTTGGAATGATTAGATTTCATCTTTTTGTTATCCTTATACAATACATTTCCTATATCAATCTTCTATTCTTAATAGAACTACTGATTTGGATCTTGGTTTTCCTCAGATTGTTGATATATTGATATACGATGAAGAGACATTGTAAGTTTGATAATAATAGGATAATAGAGTTTTTTGCTTTTTCATTCAATAACTTCAAAAGTATAACTTGAGTATAATATCTATTTTTGTTTAGGGATTCAAAAAAGTGTAATGTAGATAGATATTCTATTCTTTATAGATAGTTTAGTGATTCAAAGAATATAACTATAAATAGATATTTTGATCTTCTTAGGAAGATATTCTATTCTTCATAGGAATGCTAAGAGTTTGTTATAATGTAATGACAACAGATTTATAATATAATAATAAAATGAATCAATTATTGATATTAGAGAATAACAAATTATTATATAAAGGGTAAACCTGTAAGAAGCTTTTATAGATCCGGAGGGAACCAGGAGGGGATCAAAAGCGAAGCGAGATTTGACCTGTCAGGTGGGGCAAATGGATGACTAATCTAGGCCTGAGGCCAGATCATCACAGTAAGTAGGCTGAGCTCAAGAATGCAAATTTTTATAATAAAAGAGTGTGAAATACTTATATCAGATATACTATTTAAATTCAATAGTAATCTGATCACTTAATGGGATAATGGTATAATTTATCTTAATTAGAAGAAATAATATAAAAACCTTTATTTAATCAAATCAGAATTATCTGATATACAAGGCACATACAGCAAGCTCAGAAAGTTGACGATAATAAAAGACTAGTATATTACACAACATGCTCGAGGAGTATATATAACAACTATATATCAATCAAAGACAGCTTTTGATTTATTATATACAGTACAAACAATCAACCCAAAAGAAGAAGATACCAATACTCTTGTCACGGGGTGACACTAAGCCCTTTCTGTCCTGTCCTGTCCTGCTATATATGTGAGAGTAAGGTAGAACTTCCAGTTCTACCTCCTAGTCTTTTGGGCGTTTAGCTCAGCGGTAAAGCTTCTGAATACTCCCAGAGGTGATCCCGTGACATTAGGTAGAACTACCCTTGGTTATAAGTGGAGCTGTGTGGGGGGCCCACTTATAGCTTACAAGCCTTCATTGGTTTGGGGGCTAGCATATATAGATCCTGTCTGCCTGTCTGAATGCCTGAGGCATTAGAATCCAGAATCCAGAATCCTGAAACCTCCTAGTAGGTGATGGTATGGAGACCATACCTTAAGGAGGGGGGTGGTGTCACGGGGTGACACTAAGCCCTTTCTGTCCTGTCCTGTCCTGCTATATATGTGAGAGTAAGGTAGAACTTCCAGTTCTACCTCCTAGTCTTTTGGGCGTTTAGCTCAGCGGTAAAGCTTCTGAATACTCCCAGAGGTGATCCCGTGACAACTCTCAATAAATACATCCAATAGCAAATCGATAATTCAGAGAGAGGATTACAATTTATTCCACTTAATATGGATTCTCTTAAATTGATTATATTCACAAATATGTTCTTTACTAATAATAAAGATTTATTCTTTTAGATTAGATATATTATTATTCTAATGGACAAGTTCAATAAAACTAATATTATTCATTAATTATTAATCAAATATAAAAAAATTACTAGGAGTATACTAATATTAGAGCTTTACGGTATGGTTTTGGGCTTTGATATTAGTATAGCAATCAAGGTATGCTTGATAAGATCTTCCTAAATCGCAAGATATTATTGGTTATATATATCGATTTGAGATTATTATATAACTGTCTCACAAAGCTTAGTATAACTACCAAAAAGAGATTAATAATTGATATAATAACAATTCAAAAGGTATACGAGAAACGAGAGATTATAAAGATCAAATGGATTGATAGAGAATCTAATCCAGTAGATACAATAACTAATCTAAGCCGTATCAAGCTCTAAAGGACTTGATCGATAATAACACTATAAAGATTAAGGTTATAGAATAGGTTGAAAGAGATTAATAGTATAGATGGTTATATTGAGAAAGGATATTAACTAGAAAAGATACGATACGACGACTTTAGAGAGTCGTCAGTGTTGGGACAGGGATCATATGACCGCGCTAGCGCGTGCGCTAGCGCCCCCGCACTATAGCATATACGTTCGTAGCCTTTAGCTTTAGAACCTCAAGCAATATTACAACAGTGTGAATCATTAGTACTATATTACTTCACCATCCCCATGGTGATACCAACAGTTGTACTTTCTTTTTATTATATAAATGATTCTATAAGATTCGATTTAAATCGATCTTATTTATAAGCATAGAAAATACTGGAATTTCATTATAAACTATTTAAACCTAGGATATTCTTTAAAGAAAACCTAGAAAAAGTAAGCAATTTCATCTTATTTAAGCCTAGCTCTTCTAAATTGACTTCAATTGAACATTTATTATATATATTCGATTTATCCCTCAAGCTTAAATTGACTAGATCTTCCATTATTATTATGATAATAATTATTCTTATTATTATAAAAGCTAACCTCCAAGAGTAATATCGCTCATACTCTTACAAAGGAAATAAAAACGCATCGGAGTAAATATATATCTCTATTATCGGCTTTTTTACCCTCGAGATTTTATTCTTTTCTATTTAGATATTATTATTGTTTTTATGATTGTGTGAGAGATTTCAAGGTTCCGAGATTCCGAGATTTTAGAGTCTAGAGATTTTTGAGTATAGATATTTGAGGAGTGTTTTTATGTTTTGGAATTTGATAGTATAGGGAAACAATACGGAATGAATAAATCATCTGGATTGACAATAAATAGGATTTATAGCATTATTATTTAGTGCTTATAAGGATAATCAGTCTTCTAAGTTTTGAGAGTGAGATTTATCATCATTTCTCAATTTCTTCTAGAGAAGGAGGAGGAGTGGGTTTGAATGTGAAAAATCAAGTTCTCTTTTAGTTCTCGTTCCCTGTTGCGTTCTTTATATTATATAGTCTATAACTTCTACTTTCCCTGCTTATTCACTACTATAAATACTCTAGGTCTTTGGAATCTAAGATCTATCTTCTGAGAGAAATCAGTTTTACTGTACCGGAAACCCGACAAGGAATTGGTTTCTGGGATAAGATTTCGGGTGCTGAGTGGTTTTTTGATTTAAAGAAGTTGGGGATCTCATTTGCGGGAGGGATTGAGAAGGAATGATTAAACACGGGTAGAAAGTGTGATTATGAGAATCGGATTGATGGTGATGATGAGATATATAGGAAACGATGATAGATATTTAGATAATGACGATAATGAGGTAGTGGAATTCTTCTTGATCATTTCAGACTCGTTTGTCGATAATATAATCTCAACTGGTTCTAAATACTTTTAGCTGAGTTCTCGTTTCGAGCTAAGAATGGATAGATTTCAAATTTTTCCTCTCAACTTTGTATACTTGGTTTCTTCTCTGTTATTGTTTTTCTTTCATAGAGTACGGGTATATAAGTCATTTCTTTCTTGTTGTATTTTCTCTCCTCTATTTTCATTCGGGAAATACACGAGTTCTGAAATTAGGCTGTACTTCGGTTAGGGTTATTGTGACGAGTCACATTATCTAGTATATAGACTCTCTTCTTTAAGATCTTTCGATCTTAAATTATCCCTTTTGGGGTTGTGTAGCCTAGTGGTAAAGAAGAGAGCTTTAGGTCCGTCACAGTTATGAACGTCTATAATTCTTCGAGCTCTCTGAGATATGTTTAGACTTTCTTTAATTATATTTCTTAATGGGATATCATAGTAGCGATTACGTAAGTAGGCTAAATCCTTGATAGAGTAACTTTATATCTTGTAGAATATATAAGTAAGCTGTTAGAAAAGGTGCTTACACCGCATATCACACTATGCTGTATCGGGATTAGCCCGCATGTGACTCTGTCGAGTCCATACATATATATCGTATCTCTACGTAGAACCTAATAATATTAAGGCTTTTTCCACCAACTCATATATGATCTTTCATCATAAGCTTTATTATTTAAATGAAACGTCTAATCGTTATTAATTTAATATAGATAATACTTTCAAATATATATTTCTATATTAATAAGCTATAACTATAAATATAGACACTGATAGTAGAATCGAGAATAGCAGTAACTATTGAAAGATAGATAAAAGCAGATTGTCAAAAACTAATTAAACGTACTCTAAATTCTCTTCTATAAAATGATAATATATAGAATGATATCGATAAGCGAGTTATTATTCCCTCAGACTCTACGAACTTATACAAGGACTTTCTTATCTGATTCTCATGATAGTTAAGATTCTATTGAGTTTCAATAAATGAATCCCTTGAGATAGGAGTAGAAAGAGCGATTCCATCAGAATTTGGTCGTGTAATCTAAGCTAGATTTACACGCAGGTTGTGAAATAGTAGCAACAGCGACTTTGGAGTCTTTACGAATTAAATATAGCCCTAGCATTCGTTTTTGTTGTGACTAGCCCCTTTGTGACTCTCGATTAATGCTTAGCAGCCAATCCCTATCACTCCACTTCCTGGCACGAAAAATTCTAAACGCTGTTTTCAATCGTTTAGAAGTTTTCTTCAGATAGTTGTCTGGATCGGCTTCGATTTGATTAAACAAGAGAATAGTTCTTCGCTTTCATATGGGGTTTATCTTAAGGGAGATCACGTTACTGTCTTGGAGAGCATTTCCACTCAATATTTTTCCATACTAGCGAATATTGCAAATCCTGACCTCCTAGAAGTCGAAGACCTCGAGTTTAAACATCTTCTCAACGCCTTCTGTGAGACCAGGAAGAAAAAGGGTTCCTGAAGTATCGATGGGCAGCGGTGAACTTTTACCCTTAATTCGTCTACCGTCTGGTGTGTAACCCTAACCCCAAACCCTAATTTGGGGTAAAGAAATATGTGCGAATTTTTATGTAAGTTTCGCATTTAGAGCGCCGACGACAGTATCCCAACAAACACTGGTAAGAATTACTTGAGGGCAGTTGCAACCAATATAATTTAATGTGTTTGGTCTATTTCAATCGATAAAAGGGCGTATACCAAAGGAATTTTTCCCTTGAAATTTGTTGTGTGTGATCCCGACACTATTCATACACTCTTACGTAGCAGCTTGATCTTTAGTGATGGTTTATCCCGTAGGATATACGTTTTCTGTTTCTCTGTCCACCATCTACTCTCCTTGCAAAGCTCTATATCAAATTCCAACAACATCCGTGCAAGAATAGATCGCATTTCAAAATAAGCTAGGCTTCAGTTTCTATCATCAGATTTGTTTTTTTTTTCATATGTGATGAGAATGGCGACCAAACTTACTTCTTCCCAAGACAGTTTCTTGGTCCGATGGAGAAGGGTTGAAACGCAGCTTTGTCATCATGCTTATATTTATCTGGAGGAGCCGTACTCCATCGAGCTGGATCAAATGTATCTGGGTCGGCGAAGTTTTTTTGCCGCATGATACGCTGCCCAATGATTCACACCAACAGATATCTGAGGTACCGTGTCAATATACAGAAATGGGTAGAACTTCAATATGAATGGCACATACGTTACCTGGTATGAAAGTACCGTTTATGATCTCTCCCTCCGAGCGAGTACGACGAGGGAGCATAGATGGTGTTGGGGGGGGGGGGTACATCCGTAAGGCTTCTTCGATGATCGTGTTTATATATGGAAGGTCTCTCACAGATACCATGTTAATATCATTGACAGTCTTGAATTTTTTGCGGACTTCGGATTGTCGCTTCCGAACGCACTTTCGGGTGCTTCAACATGTAGTATGTAGCGCCACACAAGGCTGATGCTGTGGTTTCCGAACCAGCCATGATCATAACTGTTGCTGTTCCCTCTATTTTATCGCGGCTCATGCCATTTTTGTTATTGCCAAGTATCTATTCTTTTAGTCAGACAATTTTTTCAGGATATGAGATGTTCCTTACATAGCTGATGAAGTCCTTCTGATCTGTGTTCTTCCTTAATCTCGCTTCAAGCTTGTCAATTGTGTAGGCCATATGCACTTGCTTTTGCTTTTTAACGCCTGGAATTAGATTCATCAGTAGAGCCAGAATGATGCGAAATAGTGGATATGCCTGCGCAAATCTTATCACAACCACGAACTTTAGTCCCACGAGGATTTGTTCTATCCAATAATGATAGCTTCCAGATTTCAATGTTCCAAATGCCTCTCCTAAGCACAAGTCTCCGATAATGTTAAATGTAACAAAGTTGTACCAATCACGTAGATCTATATGACTAGCAGCTGACCCATCTATTTTCTCCTGGAGTTTTTCGATGAGCTGTTCAAAATATGTTGTCATTAGTGATTCTTGCTCACGCAGCGCCACATCAGAGAATGCGTGCGCTAAAGTGCGCCGCATGCGAGAATGATCTGTAGCATTCGCAACTACAGGTCATTAGTCTTCTGAGAAATGCACCAGGAATAGTAGAATTTACAAACCTATGATATTGCTTTTGCCAACATGATCAAGATGCCATTTCTCATCACGTCTAACTTCACGCCGAACCTCGCGCAGGCCATAAATATCTGAATGAATCTGTAAGACTAGGTTCTCATTTTTGATAATTCATGTGTAAACGGTTGGAATATATCTTACCGCGCCATGACTGTGCTGTGTCAAAAGACAGTGCTTCTGGAGTGATCCGTACAATATCTCCGTATCTATCATGGAGATCCTTTGTCTCTTCAACAGCCGTACCACGTGCCAAACTCAACAATTCTGGAAAGTAAAAGGCAGCACGAAGACTTGGTCCGCGGAACTTGGCGAGTGGGTGTAGAGTAACATTGTAAGCTGCGCGGAGAATCGAGAATATGATGTACTAAGATATACCAGGGTTAATTCAAGTGTTGGAATCGCTGCTGGCGTCTTACATCTGGGACAAACCATAGTAGTGAAGTACCAATAGACGTGTTATGCCAAACTCGAACCGCTATACGGACACATAATCCGATGCTAATACTTAGATTAGGTCAAATGTCCTATGCAAGTTGAATTGTTGCATACATTACAAATTGTTCCCACATGTTCAGTGAGTAGGGATCTCACACAAATGCTGTATGCTACAATTTATATCTCGAGATACGGCTTTGCTGTGAACAGATATAAAGATTAAACTCTGCGCTATATGTAAGGAGAGAGCTTGAGCAAATGATGCAACCTCGGCACATTCATTTGTCTTGTACCCGCCACGTTCATATGTGACCTCGGAGTTCAATTCCTTGCAACGTACCGTTCTCTGACTAGCAGAAAGGTACCCCACTCGACCTGACTATTGTCCTAAATAAGTTTCCGGATATGACCTTCATATATGCACCGGAAACTCAAAGATTATTGGGCTACTATAAACTCGACAATTTCTTTGCGTCGTCAAAAGTGCCAATTTCCATTAAGTTGACTTCAGTCTCATACTAAACTATCTCTACTGATACAAGCAGCTACACTGTTGTCTTAAGCGACATTAATCTAGCCCGTGAAATGATCAAATTCGGGTAATCATTTTGAGGAGTACTTTCTTTATCATAATGGTCACACAATTTCCACTTCCAAAGATTTCTTAACCTTGATGTCCCCCTTAACGCCACTATATTCTCATTTTGGCTGACGTGATTCAGCAAAACAAGTTCTGAATTTTCGTCATTGCCTGTTCCAATTCTACCGCTGAATCTTTGGAATTCGTGGTCGGGCAATCTTGTCTGATTGCTTCCCTTGCGCCAAGGACTTAAAATATTAGACTTGGTTCGTGAGCCTTTCAAATCATACGACCCCGCTGAACTCATTTCACTCCTTCCTTTCACCAAATAAGGAGCGGATCGAGGCATACAAGCCGAAGTCACCACAGTAGTGTTTTCACCTGTGAATATCATGCGGGCATAGATGAACAAATAATGGCGACATTGATTTCGACGACACTGGGCTAATCTTTAGCAAAGAACTAGTGCCATGTGAAAATATTGACTTACGCAGAAGAAACAAATGCCCCTTCATTACAATTAACATTAGGACCGTATGAAAGTTCGCAACGATAATAGAGACTAACACAACTTGCAACGAGAGCGCTTTGTGCAGTTAGCCTTGAATGATCTCATCGAACGATCAATGAATCGAGCGACTTAAAAGATACCCGTAGTAAAGACGGCGATAATATTAAGCTTGGTTCTAGTTGGCCTTTGAAGTTTGATGATCGGCTGTACAGGTAGCAGTAAGATATAGATATCAAGAAGAATATTGCATGTCCCCTGAACGATGGCTAACGGTTCGATGCGAGCACATTTTTCGAGGGCGTCGGGTGAATCCCAAGAGCCCCCAGGACGTGGAGCGCAGAAGTATGCCAAACCGGTACATTCGCCATATAGATAGCAAAGTCTGCTGCAAATCCAAAGTTTACTGCATAACGAAACTTTTTAGTAGTCCCAAAGATTCGCAGCTAAAGCAAAAGAATGGGAATTCTTGAGAATAAGAATGCGAAGGCAACAATGTTGTTCTGCGCATAACGTTTCTGTGCAAGATTTAAGTCGAAGACAAAAGTAATGGTATGATAGAAGTGACGAATACCTTCCAATAAGTTAAACTAAAACATATGACTGGAACGTCCCACATATGTCTTGATACCCAGGCCACTGAAGTTTTTTTTTATTTTTTTTAGCAAAGATCAAGCTAAATCTTTTGAATGGGTCAAGTTACAGTCAATGATGAATGATGCGTAGGCAATTGATAAGCTCTAACCAGCAGTAAAAGTCAAGAGATTGACATAAACTGTACTAAGATAGAGTTGACTTACTGTTGCTACAATACAAAAGTCTATTCGTGGCTAGCAACTATCTTACACTTGAGACATTCTACTTACAATCTTCTGCGCCTGCAGAGCGCTTCACAAAGAAGTTTGCACACAAACACAAGCCAACGAATGCTACAGTAAGAACCAAAAAGATGACTGATACTGCTATGATTGCGACCCTCTGAGAAGGTGGATCCATTAGGTTAACAACCTCTCCGGGTGGTGGGGGCTCCGATAGCATCGTGGCCTTGATAGCGGCAATAGCAGCGGCTTGGGCAGAACTTGCCGCGGGGCTCAGAGATGTTGTTGCGGGCATGGCTAAGTCAAGATGGAATCAACGTAGAAGATTCAGAAAAATATCTGGTCTTGAAGAGATGTAAATATACGAGAAACATTCACTATTTATGGGACTTGAGTTGTCCTACTATTCAGAAACAGCAAAGTCGTCAAACTTCGCCATACTATTGCACAGCAATACTTTGATGAACCCCCAAAATACTACGCCTCTTGAGTGAAAATAGGATTTGCAAGTTCTGACTTTACATCTACACTAGAAGTTGTATTGAAATTGTGCTAAGGTCGCTTTTAGTTTCAATTAAGCAGAAAATCTGTTTGATATGTGAAAGAAAATAAGCTATAATTACACGAGGACTTGCATCTTTGATTAGCAAGTTAAGTTCTATGATGTACTTCAGTATATTTGACCACCGCATATCTATACAAGTGCTACCTTCAGCATTAGGTGTGATCCATGAATCCTTTGGAGGTAGGTGAGATGGAGATTTTGATGTGTAGATGAAGCTATATGAGTGGCGGAAGAATTAAACGAGCGGTTATATCAGATGTTTAAGATAGGATCGATATCAAACCTTATCTCGTTCTTCAACGGGGATCATATATCTTGAAAACATGTTTTTTATGCAGTCATACATTTCTGTAGGGATAGAATGAACTTCTGTAAGCAAAGGTGATTGAAAGGAATTAAGAGTAATAGTCGGCTCTCATAAGCGGCCGACTGGTTTCTAGTCGGGGGAAGCAAGTTTTTCTGGAAAGTGATCTTCTCGGCCAACAAAAATCCATATAATCTGATTGTTTTCGAAGCTATTATAGAATTTATGATATCCTTAGATTGCTCTAATCTTGTTGAATCGAAATATATATTTAGTTTTGAAATCTTGTTAAGATTGATAGTTTTGTATCAAAACAAAAGATTTCATATACTAAATTATTATTCTGATGTATTCCTTACCAAGAACACTAGCGATAACATTCGCTTTCCGGGGACACTTGCCTTCTCTGACCAGAAACTAGTCGGCCCGCTCATAAGAGCCGACTATTAGTTCGCGAAATTGATTGGCGTATCGCTTGTGATTATGAATAATAGAAGTTATCATATTTGTACAAAACGACGGAAATAGTGCATGGCATTAATAAAATAATTACGCTGATTGATTGGCTGCCCGAACATCGATTCCTGGATACTATTTTTGAGCAATAAAATGATGTTACACTTCTCTGATCGCTCTGGATGGTTTAAGACATGGGTGGGTGGAAGTGGGGCAATTTGAACCTTCTCACCGTCACGATGGAAGAAAAACGCGAAACCGACAATTCGCTCCCTTCCAAAATTCTATATCAAATAATTCTGTCTAACTATGTATTTAGTTAACTGTATTGATATTTAATAGAATCGGGGCTTGGTCTCAAATTTAGTTAATCCAAGATGTGTTCCAAATTGCTATTTGATTCTCGAATAGATGGATTTCTGAACGAGGGGTCGTTTTGGTGAGTTTGGTGCCCTGGGCTTTCTCTCGTGAGAGAGCTTTACTAAACATTTGGTCTTACTTTATTTCCCCACTTCCTAACCCTGTCCCTTCCCATTCCCACAATGCGATGCAACGTCTACGCCGCAGTTAGTGTTTCTTAGTGCATAATTTTGTTAGGGGCCGGGGTGATGTGTAAAGTTGGGCACGGTTGGGGGATTTCACAAGCACACATAGGCTTCAAGAATCAGATACCCGGCGCAATTGTTACTTTTATGGAATAGTTCACTCGGTAAGCAACATAATTTACAAAATGAGAGGGGCCACGGAACATGTTTCAATACTATCATCACTCTACTGTATATCCAAATGAATGGCAATACGCAATCTTCCAACGGCGGCCAAATGTTGACGAGAAGATTTTTTTTACCAACTAGCCTCTCTACGTCCTCCTCACGCCAATGCTGCCGATCAGGGGTGCGTTCAGGTCGTTTTTTTCTTCTAATTATTTGATAACTCATTATTAGCGAAATAATTTATCAAACAATTGAAATAATTGAAAAAAATAAACAGTTTGTTTGCAATGAAATTATTTCGATTAATTAAATAATAATTGAATTATTTAACAAATTTTTTTTTGTTAATTGTTTAACAAATAATTTTTTAACAATTGATTTTATTATTTCGAGTATTTGATAAACTTATCATTTGATTTTATTTGATCTTATTTAGCAAATAATTTATATTTACTACTTCAAATAAAACGATCCGAATGCGTTCTAAATCCGATTGGGATTTTGGAAATGACTTGCTTATTTGATTGATCGCTTGGCTAATAAGGTAATCAAGTCAAAGCGTTTTCATTCTTTAGAACTGTATATCGTTACTCTTGATTCAGAAAGAGACTAGTCTCTCCTTATCCACTTCGAATCATGTTGCACATCCGATTATAGACTCTTCAAGATATCTCAATTCGAGTTCATCTAGAAAAATATTTAGTGTTCAAAATCTAGCGCCCAAGTTTCCTCAAGACTCTTCACTATAAATTACATTCTCCTCATCAACCGATCACAAATCGCAACTAAAGCTATGTCTTCAATTCTTTCCACAATTGCACAAGGTCTCGAAGGAGAAGTCTTTGAGCTTGATAGTGATGGTTATGACGCTTCTTTGAAATCTTATTTTACTCTCCAGGAGGCACAGCTGAAACCAACTTTCATCATCGCCCCTAAATCTGCTCTGGATGTCGCCCAGGTTCTAAAGTCTTTGAGAACTATAAATTCTGCGTCTGATATTGCTACAAAATTGGCTGTTAGAGGAGGCGGTCACAGTCCGTTTGCAGGTAGCGCTAATATTGACAATGGTATTACAATTGACCTGCGAAAAATTGACACCGTTGAAGTAAACGAAAGTAAGGATATTGTCTCAGTCGGAGGAGGTGCTATCTGGGGTCAAGTATATGACAAGCTTGATGCTTTGGGGTTGTCTGTAGTTGGGGGCCATGTCTATGATGTAGGGGTTGGAGGATTTAGGGCTAGTTTGGATGTACAAATCCGCGCTGGATCCACTGAATATTCCGCTCTTTTTGAAAACGGATTTTGAATTCATATTTAAACATCAAATCACGGATTCCGTCAAATAATCCGCATTTCAATGAATTTAGTATATTTTGAGGTGGGGAGGAGGTAAATCACTCTAAAATGACACTAAATAATTCGCGTTTTTCACCAAATTTGTATAGGAAAACAAGGACACGGATTGAAAACGAGAACTAGAAAAAGCAGTCCTCGTTTTCAATCTGACAAATAATCCGCGTTTTTATAGGCTCTTATAGGCCTTTCACCCTATATCCATATAATATTATAATGATATTAGTACTTCAAATACCTAAGTTTATAGAGTATCTTTATTTTTCTTCAAATCATCTCTGATTTCGATTTAGATTACTTTACATTTCTATTCCCCATATACTAGAATATATATAGCTTAGTTTAAAAGTAGATTCTTTAATATTCTTTCTATTATAGCTTTAGATTCTATTAATAATTTAGATTGTAAACTGCCTTTTTCTTATTCACAATGAACGACGATGAGGTTGATGATTCTGAACAGTTTATTCCTATCTTGATTTATAATTTAGCTGCTGTTATTGGCTCTTTTTATTGTACTCTAATTTCGAAAAAAAGAATTGGTACTCCTGGTGAATTTAAAACACAATCTTTTCTTGATTTTAAATACCCTCAACATTGTTAAGAATAATTACATATGCCTCTATGCACTTTTCGACTTTTGATCGAGTTTTGTCACGAAAAAACAAAGCTACAACACTCTCAATATGCTTCAATTGATCAAAAACTATATGTATTTCTCTATATTGTAGGCCAGCATGGAACTATACGTAGTACAACTGAAGCCTTTTCTCATTCTGAAGAAACAATCTATAGGTACGAAAAACACCTATATAAAATCTACTTATTGGTTTATTCTAATATACTTTAAAATGGTTTTATCAAGTTTTTAGATGCTATAATAATATTATACCTATTAGTAATAAAGCTACCGGATCCAACTATACAATTCGCTCTTCCTCGAATAGCAGAAGATGAAAAATATCATATATATTTTGCGAATTGCCTAGAAGCTCTCGATGGTACCTTTATTCCAGCAATAGTACCTTTCGAAGATCGATCTGCTTATTTCAATCGAAAAGGGTATACTGCACAAAATGTTCTTGCAGTAATTACTTTCAATTTACAATTCTGCTATATATTAACCAGTTGGGAAGGTTCTGCGAATGATCAAAAGGTGCTTTCAGATGCTTTGATTTCAAAAGGTTTACGAATTCCAGAAGGTTATTATTATCTAGATGATGCAGGATATATAAATACTGGGCAGATTCTTACTCCATTCAAAGGGGTAAGATATCATCTACAAAAGCAATTGGAATCCAATAAGACACCCAAAACACCAGAAGAGCTTTTCAACCTTCAACATTCTTCTTTACGAAATAAGGTTGAGAGAATTTTTGGAGTACTCAAAATACGCTTTCCATTTCTAACACAACAACAAAAATACCCATATACAACTCAAATACGTATAGTTTATGCTTTATGCACTCTACATAACTTTATTCGACAAAATAGCTTCGAAGAAGATCCATTCGAAGTTCAATTTGATTGTATTATCGATCGTGTTCCAAGCACTATGGATGATATAATAATGAATTCAAGCAGTAACAAATTAGACTCTATTTCGTCACAATCTATGGACTACTTTCGACAAGGAATTGCAGAGACTATGTGGAGAGATTATTGCAAGGTGAAAAGAGTTCGAAAAGCGCGAGAGAAAGAAAAGCAACACCGTATTGAAATAGAATTTGATAAGTACATATAATTAGAATAGAAAGTAATCATCAGGGTTTCTCCATTTACCATTATCTTCTGCTATAGCTTCTAGCGTTTCTTCGAATTCTTTAAGGAGTTAAGAGAGATCTTCTTTCCATTCTGTATAATGGAGTAGATTCCAAGCTCGCTTATATCTCACCCCATCTTTAGGAATCCAAAATCCATGTCTTTTTGGATCATAGCTCTTATTAGAGGTCCACCATTCTTCAGGTCCAGGAAGCTTGATATCACTCTCTCCCTCTAGCTTCAAAATATCAGAGCTCCAAGAAGCAAGATTTCTCCAAACAGCACGTTGTCGACGACTGAATATTTTTATGAGGGAGTTTATTAGGATACAAATATACTCTATTAATATATTAATAATTTGATATAATAATAAGTGAGGGATAGTAAGTGAGAAATGGCTAGGGAGAAATGGCTAGTGAGAAAAAATCAAAATAAACCTACCCAGATGAATCTTTCACCCATAAAAAATCCAAAGATTCTTTATCAATTTTTTCGTTTAGACTCTTTAAATTAATCATAAACTGCTTTACGCTAGCTTTCCAAGCTCTAATCCAAATCAAAATCCCAGAAAGTCCAATTGTCTAAACTTATATATTAGCATTTATAGAATCAATAAACATTACACCTTTATATTTGTTTTAATTCTTGATTGATATTCAAATCTTTCAAGTCAATCTTTTCAAGCTCTCTAACTTTCATTGTTCTCTTCTTTATTATCAGATTCCTCCTTTTCCTCTTTCTTTTTCTCGTTAATATCGACTTCCCAACCCTCAAAATCTGTTTCGGAATCATCTGATTCAGACTCTGATACAGGGTTATCGTTGTTTTGAACAAGGTTTTTTGCCTTCAACGCTTTTCTAAATAAAGTTAATTAAAATCAGATTTTCATTTGGATCCACGTACTGGGATTGTCGCATTTCGATATTCAATCGAGTTTGTGCAACCATTTCATCTTGTCTATTCTTCGATGCCTTTAAAAAATCAGAAGTTTTGCGAAGCACTTTCAAAGCGTAGGAAATCTGATGCTTTTTCCTATCTTTCTCTTTTTCGACTTCTAGCTCTTTAGGTGTCATTCTTGCCTTTCGATTGCGTGCATTTCTAGCTTTTCGCTTTTGCAAATATTCTTCTTGCTTTCCCTATAGCTTCTTCTTATTAGATTTAGTTACTACTAGTATCTTTTTGATTCTTTGAAGTTTAGAAGAGATTCAATATTATAAATATAACGTTTATTATTGTTGTTGTTATTGTTGTTCCTAAAAGCGCATTGTTTGTACTGTTTGTAATATTTTCGTATTCGGAATAACTATATTCCATGAGAAATAAGTAGTATGATTGGTTGAATTACGCGACACGTGATACATTAATTCACAAACACGCGTTTCTAAACATTTAATTTTTCAACGCTTATTCCTTTCGCCCCCATTCTTGAAGCTTTTTAGGTATGCACCCCTTGAATATTTGAAACCTTTTCTACAATAGACTGAAATGATTCAAATCTAGGGCCTTGAAAGCGCTACATTCCAGGAAATCCTGTAGCTGTAATATAAACTACAAACGCACTACATAGGGAAGCTATGTCACGTACTAATATCGGAAAGAGATCAACGAATAAACAAGAGCTAGGTGTAGGTGGAAGGTCACCTTTTTTAAAAATAAGAGTGTAAAGAAAGCTTCGAAAGCAAAGGTTCAAAGTGCAAGAAAGCAGCCTAAAAAGGAAAAGCAGAAGTTGCTAAAAAGAGCTCACCGATGGAAAGCGGGGAGTAAGTAAACCTTTTCTTGATTTCTAAGCTTCTTTCTTACTAATTGAGTATAGCGGTTGCATTACGAGAGATTAAAAAGTATCAAAAATCGACCGAATTGCTCTTGAAAAAAGCCCCTTTTCAACGTTTAGTTAAAGAGGTTTCGGATCAATTTGCACTTGGTGGAGAGTGTTGGAGGTGGAATGCTGCTGCTCTTGTAGCAATTCAAGAGGCAGCTGAATCCTTTATGATTACTCATTTTGAGAGTGCGTTTTCTATCCTTCTATTTATCAATGAGTAGATTATTGATTTAATTTATAGTGCTACAACATTGTGCATTTCATGCAAAGAGGCAAACTATTAAGACACAGATAGCATTTTTCTTCGAAGAATGATGGAGCTGGCAACCCCTGTTATTGGTGGATATTACATCTTGAGAGGCTAAACTTTACAGTTTTCTCATTAGCCGTTTCTCACTAGCCGTTTCTCATTAGCCGTTTCTCATTAGCCGTTTCTCACCAGCCGTTTCTCACTTGCCATTTCTCACTAGCCAGCTATTACATACTTATATTCTTTATTTCACATACCTAGGACTGGTGAATAGGTGTCATTCGTACTCATATATTGTTAATATCAAATAAGACAAGGTATTGAAAGATATAATATTAATATCTAATTGAATAAATACAAAGGTTACATTGATAAAAACATACAATAAAGAGAACAGAGTGAATAGAACTACCAAATCAAAAGCTATTAGAACTTGGAAGCCACCCTTCATTTAAAGCTTGTTGTAAAGGAGCGGATAATAGAGGCATTTCATTATTTTCCTTTTCGTGCTGCTCTTTAAGCTTTCTACAGATCTTATCCACAAACTCTGCTTGAAATGAGCCTATACGCATAAACATCAGCAGCTCACCATAAGATTGGCGAACACCAGGTACCAGATATTGTAGGAAATCAACAAGCTTGAAAACAATATCAGCCCCTAGGGACTCATATTTGCTAGAATAGTTTTATACAATCATATAATATACTTAATGCCAAAGGGGTAATGGGTTGTCGACTTGAGTATGTAAGGCGCTAGAGTGGTTTCTCGATTTATTAAAATCTCTTAAAGATTCATTAATATAAAGTAAACTATCTGCAACTTCAGAAGAGACAGTTTTTCGAGGCCTTTTCGATAGTGTATAGCTCGTAATAAATTGTTTATATCGCTCTGTTTCTAACTATAAATCAGTTAATAATAAAATACATCTCAAAAATATGAATTCCTTACCTTGTATGTCCCAGAGCTATGTTTATTCCACCTTTTAGCGCTCTTATCTGAGAAAGGTATAGAGCGTATTGAATCAGCAAGATTATCCTCCTCATCCGAAGAAACAATTGTTTGTTGCATTAAAGCTATAGGGTGATATGCAAATTTACCACTAGCTGTGCGAGTTTCGAATAGAAATTGAAGAATCGACCAGCTCTCTGTATAGTGACTTCGATGCCAACGATATTTTCGATTATTAGCTTCGCTTGCTTGTAGAAACGTTTTCCATAGATGATCAGGTGCATAAGGCTGCATAGTGTCGTTCTTTTCATTGAATCTAGTGCCCCAACCAGATAGGTTAAGAAGATACCGACACTCTACATAACGTCCCTTGATTTAAATCAAATCAATTAGATCAAATAAACAATAAAAAAAGAGGATGTTCATACCGAATTGATTTTCTTTTTAATTTGATCACCAGTTAGATTCTCATTACTATTAGTGCGTGTCTTGTGCTCTAAAGCAATAGCTTGTGCAAATTGACTATAATGAAGTGTTCTCCATCCAGTGAATTGACCTGATCGTTGACTAGTCTTCTGTAGATGACTTTGCATTAAGTTTAAAAGAAGCTTTTCGTAGGGTTTCTATTTGAACTGATTTGTAGATTTCTTCGAAATATCTTCGGTTTCAGTTTCCGGATCCACTGATTTATCCTCCCTTTCAATGGTGTCGGTAAAGGGGTTCTTTTCACTTTTTGAACCACTACAGGTGTTATGTTTTGGGTCTTGATTGGTGTTATAGCTATTATCGACATCCCTCTCGTCGTCATCGTTCTCATCGCTGTCTGTATCGATGTTTGTTGAGAGCCTCTTATCGGTTTCGGAATCCTGCTATATATTATAAATTAATATAATTAAAATAAGCTTTATTTGAATCAAATACCTATATGTAGCTTTTCTTTTTTGTAGAGGGTATCTTCTTCTGATTGAAGGTGGTGTTGTTATTGTAAAAGAAGCTGGATAGTGAATCTCTAATGGGAGAAAAGGAGGAGGTATCATGATCTCGAAGTTGGCTTTGAGATTCGGTTACTTTTGCTGTAGGTTTAGGCTTTTGTTTGGAATGACGAATTGGGGGAGAGGGACTTCGAGTTCGAGATCTTCTACCTCTTTTTTGTACAGATATAAACCTTCGATTGCCATCGTCGTCAATAATTTTCGACTTCCTAAACGCTTTCGAGGTGTTTTGGGTAATGATTGCATCATTGGCCATTGAAATAATTTTATATATAGAAAATAGCTTCAAAAATACTTCAAAAAAAGGTTCTTTCTTTGAAAAGAAAAAAAAGAAGAAAGATAAAATCAAAATGTGTTTCTTTTCCAATTCTAAGCACTTTTTCAAGATCATTACTCTATTAAAGCTTTTTATATGGTTCTCAATTTTAAATATGGGGTTTTAATATCGAATTGAAGTTTAAATTGAATATTCTAGAAAAACCACGGATTATTTGGCGGATTTGACATCCAAACTATAAAACCACAGATTAATAATCCGCTCTTTTTGAAGCGGATTGATGCCACCGCGGAATCCGCGATGGCACAAAGTGCAGATTATTTCAGCGGATTCAGCACGGATTTTACATCCAAACTAGCCCTTACTCTTGGAGGTACGTATCGTCGTTCCTTTTTTCTTGCTATAAAATGCTTGTGTACTGACACAAATCGCAGGAGGTTTCTCTTCTTCTTCGCCAAGGTACGGCATGTGCTGCGATATGGTTGAAAACTTCGAAGTAGTTCTTGCAGATGGTCAAATCATCAATGTCAATGCCAATGCAAATTCGGACCTCTGGACTGCACTCAAGGGTGGAAGCAATAACTTTGGAATTGTAACCCGATTCGACATGAGAACTTTTTCACAAGGCAAACAATGGGCCGGGCTAGTCGTATACCCAATCTCCACCTTAGATGAGAACTTCAGGGCACTCAATAGTATACAAAACGATTGGGACCCATATGCGTCGATGAAACTGAGTATCACATTTTCACCTCAAACGAAATTCACTATTGCATCAAACTTTGAATACACCAAAGAAGACAGCGATCCAGCCGTATTCAAACCTTTCATGGATATCAAGCCTCAATACAGAAATACAATGAAGATCTCGACCCTCGGGGAAACTGCCCGAGACATCCAGAAAATGCAAGCCAAGGGAGTTCGTCAGATCTTTGCTACTACGTCCTTCCAATTTTCTGTTGCTCACTTACAGGACGTGTACACTCTCTTCAAAAGTGCGGCTACCTCTGTGGAGGATATTAAAGGCATGCGATGGACGCTGACATATTGGCGTCTCCACAACTCAATTACTGCCAAATCGATGGCATCTGGAGGCAACTCAACAGGCCTTGATACTTCGCAGGGCTCCCTTGTTCTGTGCATATTGACCTACTTGTGGGAAGATAAATCTGACGATGAACGTATGGATGGAACGGCTAGAAGATTTATCGAGGAAGTTGACGAGTCCAGTAAGATTGCAGGGTTGTTCCATCGCTACAAGTATGTCAATTACTCGGCGGGCTATCAGGATCCGATCAGTGGATATGGTGATGATATAAAGAGTAGTTTGCAAGCAGTGAGCAAGAAGTATGATCCCGAGGGCTTTTTCCAGACTGGTGTCCCAGGTGGCTTCAAGATATCACGTTAGAGAGTGTTGGTAAATAGGACGGGTAGACCCTAGTGGCTATTTGATTTTTTTATTTTAATTTTAGAAAAGAGCTTATCTTTACTTTGAGTAGCATGATGGATTTTGTCCCGAATTTTGACTTGTGTACCGTAGCTGTTCCTTCAACTTGAGGGTCCTTTGTGACAAAGCCTAGCGTGACTAGTTGCTTAACTCTCCGGCATCGAACAATGTTCTCTCAACAAAATATCGAACTCGTTTTGAGCTTTTACGTTTCATCGAAGTAAAGAGGAAAATTATAACTCTGAAAAAGCATGCACAAGATATTCAAATTAAATTAGAAGCTTGCATTTAGGGCTCGTTCGGATCGATTTTTTTTTCGACATTAGACTTAATATATTATAAATATTAATCTAATATAATGTTTACCGAATACAATATTGAGCTTAATATATATTAGATTATATTAAATCTATTATATAATTAAAATACTTTAAAGTAAATATAATATTTGAACTAATAAAATATTGAGTCTAATAATATTAAAATAACAAATACAACAACTTTTCTCAATATTTCTTATATAATAATCTATCGTTGGTCATGAGCTAGTATATGAGTATTTAGTATAAATAGAATATAAGAGGGAATAGACCTAATATTAGTCTATTATGAGAAGCTGGCTCGTATTAATGTTGGTTCAATAATGAGATCAGGAATACGGGAGACGTGGTTCCCACTATTAGTAGGCCCCTAAATGTCTGTATTGTATTCTGTCTAAAGAGCTAGCTAATGAGGGGAAATAGTAGGCCTTATATAGGCACTATTGAAAGAGCTAGTCTCCTTTGTATTCGCCTAAATACCTTTGGTACAGTAGTTATTGTATTGAAGTCATTCTTTTGAAGTGAATTCCCTTGTTCATATATTCGGAATTCTTTTTTATGGCTTCAAATACAATGGCTGAAAAGAAATTCGTAAAATCATAAAAATCCTCCATTTGCTGGCTAAAGTCCCTGATCTTTTATCAGTAGAACCAATCCCTTCCTTTAATTCTGTTTTACTCACTTCATTGCCTTGATATCGATCTTATTCGTATTAATCAGATCAGTAAGAGCTTAACATGGCTTTCCTTTCGTTATTGTATCGGCTGGATTAGTCGGACCATCAATCCAGATCACTTCAACGATCTCTTTCTGCTTGTAGGATTGATGTAGTGTTATGATGTCGATCATTAATCTCTTTTCACTAGTCATTCCCAGTTTCGTAAATAGGTCGTATAATGACTTGGAATCAGTGCACAAAACTAATGGAATCTCCTTGCCGAGAATGGCGCTAACTGTAGAAGTGATTGCTGCACTGATGTTGAATCCCTGAACTAATCTATATAGCTCGGATGTTAAAATATTGTGTATAACTTTTTTGCATTTAATGGATGATTAATGAATGATATTAGCATTATTGTGTTTATTTATTATGATAATCACATAGCCTATTTGGGATGAATAGTCCTTATTATTCGTAAAAGAGGTATCAGTAAAGATAACAATCTTAAATGAATTTAAATCAAATAGCACGTATTTGAATCCTTTGGCAGAGTTTTCTTTTTGTTATTTGATATACTTGTTTAATATCACAATATCATTCTTGTTAGGTTGAGTTGTCTATACTACTATGGATAAATCGAAAAATGCCTCGAATTGATATATAATTGCAATATATGCTTTGTGGGTTTGTTGTGCAATATACTGTTCATATATAGAAGTATACTTCTGAATCTTGCTATGTGTACCATGTATATCCATGGATTCTGTAGATACAAGCTATAGATTACCGTATTGCTTCTCCTGATCAAGATGAATATCATTACCCTTAAGTGTAAAAGTGATATCATTAAACTTTAATAAATAATCGTAAATAAGTTTCTTGTGATTTTTAGCCATAAAGCCAACTTACTTGAGTTACTCATCTTTAGTTTATATAAATATACTATTCCCAATAATAAGCGTATTATTTATCTAAAGCCTTATAATACTAAATCTAGTTCCCTTATCATTAATATGTAAAAGATAAGGGTTATATATGGATTGCTACATTTTAAGCTTCTCGCAGTGATAAATATGGTATATCCGGAACCAATGATTTCCTACCTCAGGAATACTATATAATAGCTTAACAACAAGTAAAATCATACTGGTTGATAAATTCATTTCTTCCGAAATATAGGTATAAAAAGTGCAATATAAATTTGAAGTGGATTGAGTATATATCTAAATGATATCTCGAATATATACTTCTATACTTGTTTTTCGAATACTCACAATTAGTAAAACTAAAATGTATTGATATGATTATTGAATTGTTGGGGATTATATTAATATTTATTTTTATTTATTTATAGTGATTAACGTCTAATATCTGACCTCCCAAGGGGTATTCTAGATGTACTAAGGAGCGGGCCTACAGGCTGCTAGCGTTCTAGCCGCTCATAATAATATAATGTTAGCTAATCAAAGGCTTGTTGCCTCTGGTGTTCCCCCGCTCAATATTGTTTATAGCGATCCTGCAATTATTCTATCTAAGGATTTGTGGTTCTGTTTTAGAGGACCTTGTTTTGTATACCATTCAGATGTCGGTGAATAATCAGATCGATCGCTATCGATCAGAAGAGTACTCGAAGCGCTTATAGCTAATCGATATAGGTCTTAGGTTGATTAGGATAGAGAGCTTATTCTTAGGGTATTAGAACAGATTGGAATTCGTATAGTTTCGTATAATTTAAATATATTCTAATATAGAATCCGGATCTAGCAAGAAGGTCAATAAAGCTATATTGTATTTATAGAATATAATTGATATATATTATCGCATTCTATTCAGATCGAAGTCGATTTGGTGTAAGCAGCTAGTCGCTGTGTATCTAATTATTGATTAAATATTGAAAGAAATACAATGGGCTTTTCTCAATCCTATATATATAGATGTTTGTACTATTTTTGTAATTGAATTTAATATAATAGGCTATAAAGTCATTATATCTGATCTGTATTGCTATAAATCTGTATAATGCTTTGCAAAAAAGCTTGAGGCTTCCCGGCTTTGAGGTATTATATACCAGTTTCATATATTATATATTTCGAAAATCAGACCTCTTTTTTCCTTTCATTATTTGCTCTCGGAGTGCTGACATTTGATATATAGGATAAAGCAGGAGCTGCTAATTGTAGAGAGACAGAATGGGCTAAGGTCAAGCAGCCCAGCCGTACCCTGATCAGCAAGACGATTGGCTGTCTCATTATTCTTAATCTTAGTATGTCCAGAGAATCACTTGATTACAATATTGTAGTGTTGTATTGCTTGATAGCACTTGTGATATGTTTATTAAGAGGAGGCAGCGATGCTTCTTTGTATTCCCCAGATTACTGAAGTGCTATCAATATATAACTATATTCATCCCTGATAGGAGTAATCAATAATATTCAGAAGGCATTCTAGTCCCCGCCACGCACCAATTGCCTCAGCATCAAAAACATACAACTATTTGCATACACGGCTGTAACTGCTATCGATCTGTTACTTACCACAATAGATTGCAAAGCTGTATCTTATATAGTAATTGTGTTTGTTATATTGTTTAGACTTGTCTGAAAATATAGAGTAGTCTTCTTGAGGGATTAAATCCCATCATTTCTTGAATACTTTTGCAATATCCTCTTTATCCATACCATTCATTGAATCGATACAATATTTGGAAGAGAAGTAAGGCTGTAAGAGTCTGGAACACTCAATAATAGGAATTGCCCATCCTATTCTTTACAATTTTGTATTAGAACCTTTCAGAATATCTATACCTTATCCTCTTTTCCTGATATATAGCTTCAATTGGTTTACAAGTAAATATTGTATATTCACTGTCTGAAGCTGAAACGCGAATCTCAGTCTTGCTTGCTCTAATACAACAATTCTAACTAAAAGACTAATTTCTATAAGGAGTATAGTTATCGAGATTATCTTATAAACAGATAAAGCTCCCTATATCATATTGTAAATCGTCTTGCTGATTAGGTCGATATATTTCTTGATCCCAATGCTGATTGGAACACAGCCTGCATTTGAGTATTGTTTGTATAGCCCATTGAACTATACTTCGGAATCGAAAAGGACAACAAGGAGTATACAGATAATAATCGCTTTTTGTAGACAGACTGTAGATAGTCCATAAACTATATAAGCTATTGATTGGATGTGGAACGCAACACACATAGCTTTCGTGATGCACGTTTTGATATACTATAAGAATATTAGATACTAATCAAAAAAGACGCCAAGCTAGTATAAAGTTGATTGTGTTCTATTGGTAAACCCTAAAAGAATCAGTGTAATAATTAGATCCCGACTTATCCTCATAATCAGATTTGCAATTTCATATTTCCTTGATATATAAAGTAGCTTAAACTTTTCTGAAACGAAAAAACCTTATTCTGATCTTTTTATTATAAAATATGTCAAATGGTTTGATGGAGTATATATATATTTATAAATAGATCCTTAGATATATAATATATAGCTATATTATCAGTATATTCGAAGTGCTATACTCTATCTTGATTAAAAAGCTTAGTAAGGTAAAGGGTATACAAGATAGGGGAGAATAGCAATCCCTGAGGAATATTATATATGATCAGGAAATCCTATATTGTGATCTCCTCAAGCCTTATACACATATATCTCTTAGTCAGGAATAAATCAACAAATCGTAAGAGCGCTATAAGCCAACCCTGCTTCTTTATACATTATAGGAGCTGTCTTTTAAGGAATATATTATAGGCACCTTATATATCTATTGTTACTAGTATAACCACTTTGCCAATTATTAAAGTAAGCTCAACATTATAGGTAAAGGCAGCTGTGAAATCAATACCGGCTCTTTTCGATAGTGCTCTGCAATACTGAAGGCTGATAATGTTATATCTTATAATTGTCCATACAATTTGATTGATAATATACTTTTCTAGTTCTTTTCTAATATATAATATTAATATAATCGGCCTTTACAATCTTGAGAATATTCTATCCTTTTTACCAATCTTAAGCAATATAACTATTTTAGTAAGTTTCCATTTATTAGAATAATAGTTAAGCCTAAGGCAAATTATGAAAATCTTATATATTACATTCTTCATACTAGGCCAGTATACCTTGAGGAGGTGAATGATTATCCGATTGACTTCGAGTGATATACTCCTGACTTCTATTATATGTTTTTCCACTTCCTCCGCAGTGATTATTCTTTTCTATAATAAGATTGTCTAGCAACCCTATTCCTGTAAAGAGTTATACTGTAAATCGTTCAATACTTTGAAACAATCGAGTATCGTTATAAAAAGTGCTTTGGCTTTTTTCTAATATTAATAATCTCCTAACCTTCAATTACCAGAGGAGGGGCCTTGAGGCCTGTTTCTGGGATTAGCTTATGCTAATTTATGATTTTATATAATTCCTGATCGTTCTATATATCGTCTAAGCGCTTAGTTTAATAAGCTCGTTTTGATACTTGCACAACCCTCTGTAGATCCTGCTGGACAATTGCTATTCCGTCAGTAGTTCCAGTTCTCCTAGTTTATATGTATATTTAATATATCTCCTTATATTTGTTGATCTACTACAGGAATAATTGATAAGATTTGCAGCCTTTTTGCTCTATAGTTACTATAGAGACACTCAGTGTATTTGTGAGTTTGGCGATCAGTCTGTCGATATTGTAGGTAGACTAGAGATCCGGATTCTGGAGATTTGCTAAGCGGTTGGCCATTATACTTGTTAAGCAGGGTAAATCTGAATTGTATATCTGGATGTATATTTGCTTGTATTTAGAGGTTCCTCTATTCGAGATGGTAGTAATTTGAGTAATGTAATCGGAGTTGTTATGCAGATCGTTATCGATTACTGTTGTGGCGGTAGTCAGGTTGGAAAAGGTCAGATCCAGAACGTGTTCTTTTGTATATATAGAAGTACTAGGAGTTCCGATATACTCTATTCCCTATTCGATAGTTCATTGTGTAAGCGTGTCATTTTGGTTGATAGTTGTTATTTTGGATTCCTATAGATTATACTTATATTGAAATCACTTTCAATAATTATACTAGTTTTTGGGGCAATCTCTAATTCGAGTATATATTCTATTATCAATAGATCAAGCGGGGTGTGGTAGGTATTAAGAATCGAGTATTCATTAATATTAATCCAAATAAATCCCTACTTTCGATCTGTTTTATTATTTAATCTTCAAGTTGCTTCCTTTTTGTATGTAGATAATCACTTATAGCCCATGTTTAGGGCTATCAGCTGCCCTCCAAATATCGATTGGCTGGTATTGGTTATATGTGGCATGATTTTGGGTTGCCGAGTTATTGTATAGTTGGGATTCTTGGATACAGATAATATCCATATCAGTCTTTCCAGTGATTTGTAGGAGGGTAATATGATTGGAATGTTCACACTTTATATTCATTTATGCGATTGTGAGCCCCCTTTCTTTTGTTGAGTTTGTATTGATTGTGTAACTCATATAGGGATAGTAGCGGCTTCGTTGGCGTTTGATTTATTTCCCCTTGCTCATTTTAGAATCGGAAGGTAAAAAGGCTTTTTTAGCTATAGCTGCTATATTATAATTTATCTTTTTATTAGTATGGTATAAAGGATTACAGCCCGGGTGGTGAATCGAACTGTTGGAGGAGCCCTTTCTTGATCAAGCTCATTTGGGTGATTGGTTTATCAATTGCTATTCATTCTTGTAGGTAGTGATGCGGGTTTCTGGTATAGGGGGTTTGGGGATAACCATTTGAGGCTGTTTGGCTGGTGTTAGAGTAATGCTTTTCCCTTGTATACTTTCTGAATCTCCTTTCGGCTAGTAGTTCTGATTTCTTTTATCTATCGGTAGATAAGTCTGATCAGTTTTCTATTAATTGATTGTAGTGTTGCTAAACAATTGCTATGTGCAGATCGGAAGGGTTCTAGGCCTTCTATATATTGAGTATCGTTTTGGTATTGTTCATGGATCTTTCTGTTAGTGTATTTAGTAGTCAGTTCGCTGCATCTAAAGTAGCAAGCTGGGCGATAATATATATACGGGTTACAATATACTGGTATCCGTTAAAATATTATTGTAATTGAGAGTATTGCAATCTATCAAAGGCTTCGAATATTCACTACATTAAATAGCCGGAATGGTTTTTACTATCTTTTTGAAATTAATAATCCAGTTGGCCCTTTTTATAAAGGGTTTATTCTATACTTAGAGATTCATATTGCATTGATTCTTCTCCTACCTATACCTTGATTTCTTCTTGGATAATTGTATCTAAAAGTATTGTAAATACGCTTAATATATTGTGAAGGACCTGAGATATAATATAATTATACCAGATCTCTACGGCTTGAATATTATCCATATCAAGTATAATGATTAGTTATATACGATTTTCGTTTTATAAAAGGTTTTTATATTCCTTTAACATTTTGTATTCCAAAATCCATTTTGTTTGTTACAATAAAGCAAAGGGATTAATTCAAATCTTAATCTAGGAACTGCTTTTATAATCTTTAGTTTGCAATTCGAAGGGATTATTAGCGATTATCTATTATCCATTTCCCTTTTTATAAGAATCATATAACTGTTTCGCTTTTATTATTTGCATTCCTATATCGTCTTCGTCGTTTTAGGCATACTCGCCTTAGCACCCTTCGATACCCTGAAGCGCCCCTTCAGTCTTGAGCATATCAGTATAGGATTTAGTAGTTCTTTTTGGGGTTGTTTTTGTGATTAGTATAGAGGTTTTCTGTATAGGCCTGGCTTGTTTTATAGTCTTAATTATACTATCGATATATTACAGACCTTAGTGTATCGGTATAGCTCAATTCTGTTTTACTCAAGATTTTAATACACATATCGATTGCGTTCACAATCTTTAGAATTACTCATTGCTTTTCTGTCCTCCTTATAGAATTGATTGGTTATTGTTTTGTAGATAAATTATATATCGTTATCTCCACTTGCTTTAATTGTCGATGTAATCATCGTTATTATCGTTGAAGCGATTGAGTTACGACCCGACGCGCTCGGCGGCGCGACAGGTCGTTTACGGACCGCACATTGACGGTATCATGGTATTGTGTTCAAATTGAATAAACTCTTTAGAATAATTATATCTCAATTGTAAATAATTAATGATAAAAAATTATGCTTTTGTTTATCTTTCTTAGATATATAAGGATATTTTGCTTTTCTAATATTCTTAGAATTCAGTGAATAGATTGCGATTATATTATATAAATGTTTTATTAGCATTATTATATATTTGAATAACTAGCCTCGACTTGCGGAATTCAATATTCGTTCTTTTGTTTTTGATCTTATCAACAAATTGCAACTTAAAATATATATATCAAAAGGAATATCCAAAAGTGATATAATCTCGAATATACCCTTAGCTGTCAATCCATCAATCTCTTTCTTTCTGGATTTCTTATATATAATAGGATCCTTAGAATCAGTAATAAAACATTCGAGATAGTAATTTTATATATAAACTTAAATCTGAAATATAACTATTTGTGGGAAAAATATTAATATAAGTATTTGATTGTTTTTAGATAAATTCCAAGAGAGATTCCTTAGATTTGTTGTATACGTAATTATTGTTTCTGAAGGAGGTAATATAATTTTGCCAGAATTTAATAAAGTTATCTCGGGATTAATATTATAATTAATTTCTTTAATCTTCTTAATATATTTAGTTTTTAAATACTTATAATACAGCTTATTAATATAGATCTAAATCTCATAAATCCATAAGATAGATCAAGAGTATATGTTTTTCTTTTTATATTAATAAATGAAAAAGGTTCTTTTCATTTATCGATAACTATTACATTGCCCTTTCTCCAAATCAAAATCTTGCTGTTTGATAGTAAATTATAAAGTATAGTTATAAAGAATCCGTTACATATATTATTATTATTATTATTATTATTATTATTAGTAATTTTCAACCGGGCCGTATAGGCGAGCCTCCCAGGGGGCATTACGGTTGGGCTAACTGCGGGATGATCTTCTAGTTTACATGATCCCCCTTTCTAGGGATGGGGTCTCAATACCCTCAGTAGCCTCCCAAGCGATGGCTAGCGCACTTGCGCCTTTGTCTCCGATCCTCTGAGCGCCTCCGTGCGCGCTTTCCGATCTCCTATATAGTATTTGTTTGAAAGCTGCTTTATCCTGTAAGGGTAGCTTTTGTATACATTCTATTGCAATATGGTATGCTGTGTGCTTCAATTTTCTTCCACATAGCTTTTCTAGATCTATCCCCTTTTACTTCCTGCTTATGTTCGCCTGGATCAATCGATCCCTTTCCTTCTCTCTTTCTATTCTTCTGATAGTGTTTTAGGGCATATGCTTTTATAGAAATCTGTTATAGCAATGAATTTAGTGAATTTGGCTGGTGTATATATTAGCTGTTTCAGTAGTCGTTCTTGAGCTGCTTGATTGCAGGGTGGGTATTTGGGCTTGATATCTGGGGGCCAGATTTCATAGGTCGCGAGGACTTTGCGGCAATGCACAATATGCTCGGGGGATTTGAATGCTCCGTATGAGCAGTAGATTGTTGCTTCCTCGTGTTTAAATCATCGTGGTAGCTTTCGAAGTCGCCATGTGCTGAGCGGATCGCTAGCATGCGGTGGAGAGTTGCTCGTGAGAGTTCTAGTTCCTTAGGGCATTTGTTTGTGCTCTTTGGGTCCCATTTCTGGTACTGTTTGGAGAGCGTTGGTATCTGTTTGATCCACCACGCCTGTGCTGCCGATTCCATAGCAGTTTTTGCTATAGAGCGGATACCGCTTGCTATAGGTCGATTCGCATACCCTGAGGCTGATTTTCTTGTCCCTTTGTCAGCGAGTGCATCCGCACGCTCATTCCCTTCGATCCCTGTGTGGCCTGGCGACCATTTGATCTGGATCGAGTGCGTTTGCAGTTACATATATTCAAAGCTTTTTATACTTGTATAGAACTATATAATCTACAAATCTCTATTATAGCTTTAAAGATTGCGGTAATATATTATTGAATAATAAATATCGGAGGGCTGATATCGATTATACAGGGAAAAGTATTAAAAACGAATAAAGTAAGCATTAAACTATCAGGTCCAATAGTATTATTGATTGTCTTTATAGTTATCTGGAGTATAGCTGCTTTGCAAATATCGAGTTTATAAACTTTTTTGTAAATAATTTTGTAAGATCTTTGTAATAATACATAAAATCTCTCAATAATACTGATTGAATAATGTATTTCCATAGGGACTGTCTTTATCTAAATGGATATTAATATAGTATATTATTGAAACTCTTTTCCAACAAATGATACCAACATCATAAGTGATATACTCTAATGGACCAATATATATATCGATCCAGTATTTACAGAATTTATCCTATATATACTTTATAGATATATTATTTAGCTATTGAGTGGCTTGAAAATATATGGTTTTATTAATAATATATAGGATTAGATTATTGTTAATATAAAGCATATTGATAAGTATAATATGATTGAACTCAAATCCTTATCGAGCAAAGAGAATTTGAATTTGCTGGGCAACTTGTTATAAACTTGATAATAGTGATAAAACTTGATAAGCTGTTTGATTACTTCAAAGTCTTTATTGTATTCGAAGCGTTTAAGCACTTTATAGAACTTGTATATAAATGGATAATCGAACTGATAGTAAATTCATTGCAATTCGATTTTAATAAGATAGTAATCATTATTATCAATAGAATAATTAATCAGTCCCTTAATATTAATATTTTATAACAAAAATGCATGGCTAAATCATTGATATACAGAATAAACACCTTTAGGTATAATAGCAATATCATTAAGATTGTTATACTTAAATCTAAGTCTATTCATATTGGTTAAAGAAAGTAAGAATAAAAGATTGGCTTTTATTATATTCCATTCTATTTCTTTAAATAAAAGCTTGATATAAAACGAACTAATAGAAATCATTGCTTTAATACTGTATTGAATTATTACTTGTTTAGTAGTAGCTTTATTATATTCAATATTCTTAATCTTTTTCTATATCAAATACTAATTGTATTCGATAGATAATCTCTTAGCCATATTTGTATTAATTATGATACCAAAGAATATATCAGCATTATATTGCTTATCGCTTGTAGTAAATACCTTAACTATCAATTTATAAGCGCTTACAGTGTTATTAAGATTAGTTGCTATTAAAGAATTATTACAAGTATCTATTGAGGTAAAGAATATTCTAAAGACTTCTTTAGAATTATTTATATCAATAAGATATTGATTAATGAGATGGTTATTATTATTATTATTATTATTATCATCTTGATCATTTTCTTGTCCGATATTAGTAATAAACTGATTATATTGTTTTATAAAGCTCTTATCATTGAAATTACTATACTTAATATAATAATTTATCTTAAATCGATCTTTCTCTTCTTATATATACTTATAGTATCTATAATTCTTCTTTTTATAATTAGAGAAATAATAATTATTCTTATCCTTATTAACTAATACAAAGAAGGATTATTAATTAATATATTTATTATAAGGTTTTCGAAAGGAAGAGCTTGAAGATATATTATTATAGAAATATCGATTTATAAGAAATATTTCAGATAAAGGGTATAGTTTTGGAAATACTTTTTGATAAGAGTTGATAGTCTATTTAATCTAGTTAATAAGTTTTGTAATAATTAAACGAAAATTGCATATTGTAGAGTGACACTCTGGAATACTATTATATGCAGACAAAATCTTAATGTAATATAATTGAGAATCACGCATTATCCTGGGAATAATATACTGAAGGAAGTGTAAATCTGTGATTATTGTATTAAATACTTCCTGAGGCTTTGTGGATAGATTTTTCTTGATATAATTCTTGAAAGTGATATTATTTTATTTAAGAAGTATATTCTATTGATATTCAGGTCCTTTGAAATTATTGATTATTATATCACACAAGTCTTGATACAAATTAGAAAGACTACTAAGATTTATTTAATAATAATCTTTAATTGTATTTACAAGTATAATTAGAAAGGTTATTATAATCATCTCTATTGATATAAATATTCTATAATAATGTTTTTTGAATATAAAGATTTTTAGATTAAAAGAATTATTGATACTCTTATATCTATTATTATTCCTATAGATTTTTGAAAAATCAATAAAATAATAATTCTAATTATATTAATTATCATCCTTATAATTAGAATAATCAGAATAATCCCTATCCCTACTATCTCTACTGCTACCTCGACAAAAAGACCATTGTCCTCCGCAAGGAGCCCGGCTGGTTCAGTGGTAAAGTGATCGGGCCACTCTCCCACTGTTCTACGACTTAAGGCTATAGCGACGAAATTTTCGTATATATGGGCCAATCCCCATCTTTGGGATCCACATGGATCCACTCTATATGCCGCCTCATAGGCCACCTTAGTGTGGACCTCATAACACAGCTCCTCTGAGCTTCGACAATCTACCGCTAACCCTAATAGAGCTTCTCTATTATGGGCCGCAAAAGCGATCGATCGAGTGCTGAGGAGGAACTAGTGATCCCCCCTCCAGCCACCACCACTGCGCCTATGCGCCACTCCGCTATCAAGCAGAACCACCGTTCCGGCCGCTCCTCTTGAGCGGCCTAATAGCCGAACCCTCCGCTCCTCTGGAGCACCACCACACACACACCCGCTTCTTTGAAGCGGCACACCTGTACACACTGCTCCTGTCTATAAAACATGGTTCTATGACAGAAGTAATTGTACAATCAGAGCGCTCCTCTCCATGAGCAGAAGGAAGCGCTAGGAATATGGGGCCAATCAAAAAAAACGGCCCTATTTGCGATCATTACACTGGCTTGTTTAGGATATATAGAAGGAACTGGGTTTACCCTATGAGGTTTTACTAGCGTGCGCATCAGCGCCTTTCTGTATTTGTAACTCTAGATCTAGTCACGTCTTTCATACCCCTCGGGAGGTCCTCCACAAGACGTTAATCACTATAAATAAATAAATAAATCTACTGCTACCTCTACCATTATTATTACCACCTCTATTATTATTGCTACCTCAACCATCACCCTAATTATCATTATTATTCGAATTATTACTATTACTAGATAATCCTATAAAAACATCAACCAATAAAATTCCAAAGCCTAGTTCTAATACTAATAAAAATGCACATGGAACTCATATATCCCTAGATTGAAATGGAACTGGTTCTCTATATATATCAAAAGGAATAATCGAATTATTTATAATTTTACCAGGTTTTAGTAAAATTAGATGATTAGCTAGGTCATTATTCTGAAGTTTGATAAAAGGTTCAGCTTATGGTTTTGGATTGAGTCTAATAGAAAGGTGGGTCCATTTTGTAGATACAAATAGTTATAACGTGGTTTATCACCGAGTGGGCCATATCACCGAGTAGGCCACTTTCACCTCAATTCACACCTTCAAACCTATATTATTCAACAACGATTGAATCAATTGATTAAAACTATTAAGAATCTAATAATCTAGAATCTATTATATTATTTTGATAGATTCTTATATTATAACCTATCTTTCCGCATTTACTACAATACCGAATAGAAAGTGCTTTCCCATTAGAATTCCTCTCTTTTTGACACTCATTGTATTGAATCTGAATATCAATCTCTTGCTGAAATAATATATCAAAAGCCTCTTATCCAATAAGTACTCCTCCTTGATGCAATTAGGTTTTTTTTGTATGTCGACACTTGCTTAATATCTCATTTGCCTTTCGAAGTATACAAATCTCTACACTCAAAAGTGTGTTCTCATAAGCTAATCTCTCTATACCTTTAGCTAAAGCTAATATAGTCTCGAATATAGATATAGGAAAGCTTGATTAATATTAAGTTATTCGAAATTTCATTAAAGTTAATTGAGAAAGAGCTTTAATTGGATTGTGAGGGGTTTGAGAGATTTATTGATCTAAATCGAAAAAGGGGGGAGTAGGTGTACAAATTCGAATATTCAATTTCGAAAGTACAGCATTAGAATCAAAGGGTATTAAATCTGCTTCTCTAAACTCTGATTTCATATTCTGAAAAGTAATTGATTCTTCATATGTAGCTTTAAAAGCTATAAAGAATTCAATCTTCGAAATATAATTGATATATATTTTGATAAACTTATCAATTTGATTATCATATAAACATTTCAGATTCCTAAAACAGTTTATATCAAGTGGTTAAGTTAAATGACTTGAATACAATAATAGATTCAAGTATATAATATCATTCTCTTTGTAATATATCTGAAAAGCTCTTGCTCTATGACTTTCATATCTGTCTAGTATCAACATTCGATATCTGCCCTTTCTTCAATTCTTAGTATACTTATCGAAGTGTTTCAATTATTCTAAACCTGTCTTATTGTTTGTTTATCTATTAGATATAGATTTAATAGCTCAATCTGCAGGAAGATCGGTTTCAGTATACCAATTGGAGAGGTGAACTTGTCCCTGAACCACTAGAAATGGGGGAATAGTTTCACCCTCTCCATTTCCATATATTATTGCTGTAGCCTATTCTCGATTGCCTGGCTGTATTGATTTACTTCTACCACGTCTTTTAGTATTAGTAATAATCATTACTGCAGATATAATCCCCATTATAAAGCCTGTTTCGTCGAAATTATAGAAATCGCCATCCAAAATACCATATTTCGCTTTCATATTCGCAACTATTCAAAACCAATCTTCAATAAGCTTAGGATCTTTGTAGAAAGCTTTTTGAAAATCATAAACATGATTAAAACACATCTTTAATTCGATTCAATATTATACAAATCGATATGCCCAAAGCTTTTCAATACGTTTCGAATCCCTTGATTCAAGAATATAATTCGCTATATCTTCTATATTCTTGATATTGAATGGAAATCCTTTTGAATTTATATCAAGTATATATTCAATAATCACATCCTCTTCCAATTCTGTAATCTTATAACAATTCGCTCGAATCTCTGTATATGGAGTTAAACCGTTCATTCTATGGCTAATCATTGTGCGAGGTATATTATATAGCTTAGCAACCTTTCGAATGCTTAATTTTTTATCTTTTTGAAGAGCTTCGATAGCTAAAAGTAAACGTGCTTCTTTATTTATAGATTCCATAATAAATGGTTGATAAAACGCGTGTTGAATATGAAGAGTGCGAATTGAGGTGAAAGTGGCCCACTCGATGATATGGCCCACTCGGTGATAAACCACGTTACTGTTAAAAGGAATAGAAGTTACCGGTGCTAAGCACGTGTAGTGATTAGTAATACGGCTACCTAAACGGGCTAGATTAGACGAACCATAGACAGGCATATTGATTTCCTTATATAATACTACGGGGAGATTAATATGCTTATACGCATAACTATATAGTCAATATAGAGGCCTCTTCCACTCAATATTCTAATAGATTATAAGATCTGGTTAGCATAGTCTCTGAATAGAATTGACATGATTAATATTATATCCAGTTCACAGAGTTGAAGAATGCATAGCACTACCTTATATCCAGCTTATAGAGTTGAAGAATGTGTGGCATTACCTTACAATCAGTATACAGTATTATAATCGATTATTACTACTAACTTATGGAATTAAAGAGCATATGGTATTATCTACACTTATATATTTACAATTACAAATCTATATAGCATTATTTATACAGAAAAAGGGAAGGAAAAGGAAAAACTCTGCAAATTCTCTACACAGATATCAAAATAAACAATATCAAGAAACAAGCTAAGTGTATCCCAACTCTCACTCAAAAGATTCACAAAAAATGGTTTCGGCAAATAAAAATATAATTGAGAGAAAAGGATTGGTTTTATATAATTAAATTCATGCTTTAGGATTATATGAGGATTAGAGAATTTGGGATGGAGATCGATGGTACTGAGGTTTTCTCGATTATTGAAAGTATTATGACAATACATATCAAACTTAATATTGAGAAGAAAACTATATATTTAAAGGATAAAGCTAGTATACTTTTATATATGTACAGATCGCTTAGTAATAACAATAAAATGTTAGCCAATAAATACAATACAATATATATATTATAGAATTATTTGAAATCCAAATACTTAAGAATAAATAATATCATAATAAATTTGTATTTGATGATAATCTAGATATTTATTTTCAAACCCTCAAATCAATTAAAGATAATTATTATTGAAACCTGGGATAAGCTTAAGAAATATCGATGTAAGCTTGGTATAGCTAATTCTGTATTCAAAGATTTATATAAAGATCAAGTTCTTTTTTTAATTCTTATAAGAAGTTTATTAATTGATTATCAAACAATGATTGATACTATAAATGTTTAAAGCACACTAATAGTCGGAGATAAGATCAAGTATTTTATAGCTAAAGAATTTAATATTAAAGAAATAGAACAAGCTTATATTGCTAATAGAAAATATATAATCCCGGATTGATAAAGAGAATATAAAAAATCAAGTTTATTTAGAAAGTAAAAATAAAATGATAATATAAAATTCTCTACTTATTATTTGTATAAGCAAAAAGGATACTTTTTATATGATTATAAAGATCTTTTATTTATATAAGCTTTGATTTGCAAATACTACAAAATCTAGTAATAGAGAATAACATTTAAAAAGACAATTAAAGTATTATTCTCTAAAAAAAAACAATCAAACTCATTTTACAGATGGCGAAAGCCTTTTAATTGATTTTGATTTATTAGAAAACAAAAAAGAATCTGATAATAAAGAATACTATATATTCAAAGAGCTTATCCATAAGATTATTTCTTCTTATTAGTATATAAATACTAATACTTTCTTATATATATTTAATTAACTTTTTCTTTTTAGAAATATCAAGAAAATAAAGAGAAAAATGATAAAAGTTGGTAGAGGAGTTATATATTGTGATTGGATAGATATTGCTGTAATGGAACTGGAAAATGGAGATATGGTTTTATTCTTAAAAATATTGTATATATCGGGATTAGAAGTTAATCTCCTTTTTAACAAGAAGATTTGTAAAGCTGGATTCAAGAATAAATTCAATTCAGATTATATGTATTTTTGAAAGAATAGAATAAATATTATTAAAGTAAAAATAAATAAAGGAATTTATATGATCTCGAATATTGCAAAAGGATACAAAAATATCGCTCTACCAAGTACAAAGATTATTAATAATATTAAACCAAATAAAATCATTTTAAATACTTTTTTAAATAAAATCAAAAAGGATCTAGAAACTTATTTATTATAGTATAAACGATTTAATCATTTTGGTTTAAAGAAAATATAGAATCTTCATAAAGTTATTATATTGAAAAAGCCGATTAAAGTTTTATTCAAGATTTCTATATATAAAGTTTATGTATTCATCAAGATAAAGAATCTAATCCTGAAATAACTCAATCCTTACAAAACAAAAAGACTAGAGCTCATTTACTTTGATATCGCTAGCCTATTCTCAAGATTATTACAAGGAAACCGCTATTTCCTATTGATTATAAATAGCTGGATAAGAATGAATTGGATTTTGATTCTAAAAACAAAAGATAAAGTTATATCAAGATTGAAGAAATAGAAAACCAAATTGGAACTCGATATTAATAACAAGATAATAGCTGTTCGAACTAATAATGTATCAAAGTTAATCCAAATTATTAAAGAATAAAACTTTGGAACCCGATCAGAATTAACAATTATAATATCATCTTATCAGAATGAAACTGCCAAGAGAAATATTGGTATTGCCGAAGCTGATATGAGAGTTATACTAAAAGAGTTCAGATTGTTATTGGAATTCTGAAACAAAGCTGTTGAATATGATATATATTGTAGGAATAGAATGAATACTAGATCAATTATCAATAATAGTATAATCAGCCCAATTAAAGTATTCACAAATCAATCCTGAACATTAATTATTATAAAATATGGGGAAGCAAGTGCTATGTATATATCAATCCAAAGACAATCCCAAAGAATCAATGATACAACAAGTTACGAGATACAGCTTGAGAAGGCATCTTTATAGATTATTCGACTACAACTAATAAACACATTAGAATATACTTATTAGAACTAGATTACATTATATAAGCAAGCCGAATGATTATAAACAAATCCAAAAAGAAAGAAGATCTAAATTTGAGAATAAAGAATTCAGCATCAGGTTTTCAAAATATAGAGAATATCGTTCCTGATAGGAGATCTAGAGGTAGATCTTACAAAGTATAAGAGAAACCAGAATGCTCATCTGATTTATTACAAGATGCTACTATCCCCGAGACTCCAAAGGTAATAATTCCCAGTGCATTTAAGATAAACAATATTCAGAAATTCAATAAAAATAGCGAAGGGAATATTATCAAAATCAATTTATTTAAGAACCTAATATTACTTCTAGGAATAATAGAGGTAGAGATATCAGATACTATATTTACAACTCAATTCTCAATCGAAACCCTAATTATACTTATAGATATAGATACTTCTGAAAAATATTCTTTTCGAAAATGCAAGTAAGATAATGATAAATCAAATAAGTATATCCAAAAACTGATTAGAATAATGATAGCAATACTTATAGCAAATCCAGATAGAAATATTATTGAATATATTATAATCTCTATATTGCTTATACTAAAAATTGATATAAGTATTAAAACAAAACTATTTGAAAACCTGTAAGTAATCTTAGAAAACCCTATAGATAAGGATATAGCCTTTTTTATAGAACAGATTCTAGAAATTCCTATTCCTATTATATATTATTAAGCAATCTTGAACCTCAAATATAAAAAAAAATGGAAGTAAGTTATTAAAGAAAAGATTAATTCATTAATTATAAATAATATTTGAAAAGAGTATATTTTACCAAAAGGAGGGAACCTTATTTTAACAAAATAGATATTTACAATAAAAACAAAGGATAATAAGATCAAAAGATTCAAAGCACAATTAGTAATAAGAGATTTTAGTCAAATTCTCAGAAAAGATTATAACAAAACCTTTGCTTCTATAATGCGATTTGATATACTCCGCTTATTCTTAGCAATCATTACAAAAGAAAACTCAAAATACTAGCATTTCAATATAAAGAATACTTTTACAGAATTCCATTTCAAAAAAGAAATATATCTTATATTACCTTAGGGACTCAAGATATCAAATAAACACATCTTACACATATTGAAAAGCTTATATAGCCTTAAACAAACTAAACAAGATTAAAATCAACTTCTAAAGTCTCAATTAATTAATTGGAGCTTTACCCAAAGTCTTGCTAATCTATATCTCTATATATATACTACTCGCCAATTCAATCTACTAATATATATTAATAATATAATTACTTTCTTAATCTCAAAAGATCAATTCAATTGGTTTTCTATAATACTCTCATTACATTTCAATACTAAGAATCTAGAAAAGATTAACAAGATTCTAAGTATTAGAATTGTAAGAGATCAAGCAAATAGATCTCTTATATTAGATCAAGAAGAATATCTGGAAGCTATACTCACAAAATTCAGAATCTCATACACTCAATATTATACTAAGAAGATATCTACTACTAATTATTCATGTTTATAATCTGCTATAGAAGACAACAAACTAATTGATATTATTGAATATCAATAAACTATAGATAGTTTTATTTATCTAATGGTGTATACAAGACTAGATATTTCCTTTGTGTTAGGCTGACTGTTACAGTATATAGCAAAACTAGCGAAATATTATAGAATAGGAGTAAAGAACTTAATACAATATCTGAAAACTATAATCACTCAGAAACTCAAATACAGGTTCAAGGGAATATAATATCAAATTACAAAGGAATACAATTTATCAGTAAATACTATAAAAGTCTTTATTGATACAGACTAGGCAAGTGATCGGTATAATCAGAAAAGTATTTCTGGGGGAGTTGCTATATTCTATAGCGGATCAATATTGTGGGCTAATAAGAAGTAGAATTCAGTAGCAATATTAAGTACTAAGTCCGAATACATATTAATGGTAATGTTCATCAAGCAAGGGAAATAGTTAGTTCAAATGCTTAAAGATTTTGGAAAGGCTGAATATGTATCTATATACAAAGATACTATTCAATTATTAGGCGATAATCAAGAAGCAATTGCTTTAACCAAGAATCTGTATTTATATAAACAATTAAAGCATATTGATATATACTACTATTTCATTAGAGATCTTATTGAAAAAGAAAAGATAATAACTAGTTATATCAATATATCAGATATGGTAACAGATAGGATGACTAAACCCTTAGCGAGAATAGTATTCGAAAGGTTCAAAAACATATTGGGATTGAGACAGTAGAGGTACAGAAGATCAGGGAGATCAAAGGTAGTAACTCCTATAGGGGAATGTTAAAAGGAATAGAAGTTACCGGTGCTAAGCACGTGTAGTGATTAGTAATACGGCTATCTAAACGGGCTAGATTAGACAAACCATAGACAGGCATATTGATCCCCTCATATAATACTACGGGGAGATCAATATGCTTACACGCGTAACTATATAGTCAATATAGAGGCCTCTTCCACCCAATATTCTAATATATACCTCATTAATCTGATATTCCAAAAGCTATTTTACAGTCCAATCGTAATACTCTTTACAGAAAAATGTTTCCATTAAAATATTATTGAGATTTATATTTATATTAATATAAACTCTATAATATTATAAAATCTTATAAAAATCATATAATATCAACTTATCAATATTTCTAAATAAAGTTTATCGAATAAGTTCGAAATCGAATATAACTATATTCTAAAAAGATATATTAATAATCCTTGTATTCAAATACACAGCCATTCGAAAAAGAAAGTATTTATTAATTTAATACTCTATCCCCATCTTGAATATATATCCTTTATAAAACTATCTAACTTTATTAAAATCTTTTGAAAAAAAATAGTTCTAAGATTCTCCTTTGAACTTCAAATCCTTAGTAATTTCCTGAGTTTTTTCTTTCTTCAATTATTGCTTTGTCAGGAATATAGAGATTGAAAGGAATAGGAGGATGAGGAGGAATATTGGTTATATCTTTATAAAGAGAAGTTTTGAACTTTTATTGTAAAGGATCGATATTGTTAGTTATTATATCAATAAATTCTTTTATACTGGTGAATTGATTGGATAAAACAGGTTTCTTGTTAATATCAGGTTTCTTGTTAGCTTGCTTAGAATTAGTATTAGTATTTACCCAGAATATTATAATGCTGATAATAGGAAATAAAAGAAGTAAAAGTGAGAAGGTATTTCGAATAGTAAGTTAAGTAATTTGTGATATCACTAATTAATGTTGATTCAATAATGAGATCAGGAATACGGGAGACGTGGTTCCCACTATCAATAGGCCCCTAAATATCTGTATTGTATTCTGTCTAAAGAGCTAGTTAATGAGGGGAAATAGTAGGCCTTATATAGGCACTACTGAAAGAGCTAGTCTCCTTCGCATTCGCCTAAATACCTTTGATACAGTAGCCATTGTATTGAAGTCATTCTTTTGAAGTGAATTCCCTTGTTCACACAATTAACAACTAAATAGTTATGGAACACGTGATTTTCATGAAAATGTATATGATTTTCTTTTTTTCTTTTTCTATATTCGAGGGGGAAAGGCCTTATTTTATGCCTTTTCCTACTAATCTAGCTTTCTGCTTTCGTTTATCTCTTGTAGATCTCTTCCTAATCCGGCCATTCCTTCAAATAAAGCTTTTCTTTCTTATTCCTTATTCGATTTCACTAGTACTATGTCGATCTTACTACGAATGGATTGAAAGAACTAATAAAGAATCGATTTTCAGGCCGTTCTGAGCTAAAAGCTCTTTTAAGCGATGATTACGTGATATGATCATGTGATTCGCTATTAGTATACTATATATGAATATAGAACTATATTATATATATATATATATATATATATAAAAAGATATATTATTATATTATTTTTTATATAAAAACAATATAATCAATAATATTTTTTAAAAAAAGCATTATCTTTTTCGGTTTCAATTCAACTTTATATTGTTAGAGTAGATAATAGTAATGAATCAACTAGATGTAATGTAGCATAAAGACTTTTCATTAATTCTTCTAAATTATGAAAATTCTACAATTTATAATTATATACGAATTGATATTGGCTCGAGGTAGGCTTATAGGGCTATTCATATACCCTTATTAGTTCTTATACGGATTGATTATAATAGAGCCTCTTATTTTACATATTATACTTCGAAATGTGTATATTTATCTTCTAAAATCGGTTTGTGTAATATAAGAAAATGAGATATTGTATAATCACATTTAAACCGTATTTCAAAAAAAAAAAATGCTATGAAACTATAAATAATTAATAAACAATATTTCTGTTGGAAATCATATATATGTTACTAAGCAGTATGCTAGTAACAAACATCTTTTTCTATTCTAATAGATTATGAGCCCGGATAGCGTAGTGGTAGAGTGTATAATATGAGATCGTAACACAAGGACCCATATCCAGCAACTTGCGATTGGATAGAAAAAGATCCACACACTCACTTGTATGCAACCGGAACTGGAATCGGTCAGCTCCGCATAGAGGCGTAGAAGCTAGCTCCAAGGAAGAGCTGTAGGGCATACTACTTAAGGGGGAGTGTTGGAAATCATATATATGATACTAAGCAGTATGCTAGTAACAAACATCTTTTTCTATTCTAACAATTTCAATATATTTATTACTTTTATTAATAAATCATTAAAGACCTTATAAATTCCCTTTATTTTTCCAAGTGCATTTTTTTTTCAATAGATTATTCTTTATCCGTTCTTTTTTCAATCCTTATCTTATTATAACCACTCCTTAATCTATCAATCTCTAGGCAATTACAGTTCAATTTACAATAGGCCTTATTAGTTTAATTATTTTCATATATCTTTGTTGCTCTAAATATATTACAATTTTTGTTTTTAAAGATTTCTATTATTATGATAAGAATTCTAACTCTTTTTATAGTTATTGCTGTGTTTAAAAGAAAGTTTGTTAATCGGTGCCTTTGTGATACATTCCTGATATCAATCTTATATATTAGATTCAAGCTTTTTGATTAACTATTCCTGTTAATAGTCAAAAGAAACAGGATATTGAAAATATACTGATATATTGGAATGAATATTATATCAAGAGTATAAAGATCTTTTTGTGGAAAAAAGATAAGTAGGGTAGTATTAAAAAGCTAGAATCAATAAAGGTATTATCTCTATTTATTATAAAGAAACTAGATCGAATAAATAATCTTATAGAGTGTTTTGTGGATTTCTATTAAACTATTATCAATTATTTCTTATTCCTTATGGAGTTATTTTTTGCTAATATCCTGGATTCTAGAATAATTTGTTTTGTATTGAATATTATTATTCCAGGTTTCATTCTGAAATTAATATTCACAATGGATTCAGATGATAAGGGCAAATTCCTTGCCCCGATTGTTTATCCCTACACTCTTATCGCTCCCACCCCACCCCCTACTCCCACAAAAGATAAGGCTTCGGATACCATAAATATAATAATTGGTTTGGAAGACCGTTAATCCTGTCCAAGGTACGGGTAAAGACTTATATTGTACCATAAGGGTAGAAGAGCTATGGAAGGGTAAGGCCCTATTTATAGGAAGTAGGGCACGCTAATGGTCTATGCCTGAGGCACAAAGACAACGTAGTTGGCACTGTGACAGTATCCCCCCCCTTAGGGCTTGCTTATCCCAAGCAAGCTAAAATACGATCTGGCTAACTTTGCCAACTTTTGGTAAAGTTTTAATAGGGAATTAATCCATCAGACCAGCTTACTATTATATTTAAATTAAATGGACAGCGAATTTGATCGAATAAAAACCTAGTTTTTTCTGAAAAGAGCCCAAAATCTCCCGAGATAACATTAGAAAACTCTGATTTCCGTTATAGGGTTGAAATGAACTCCTTTAAGGCTTGTAGTCAGCTGGTGATCCTTTCTCGATCTGCCCTGCTCTCGTTTGGAATTACATTTGGTATAGAATTATCTAAAATAATAGGCCTTTTGAATCCCATCTATACAAACAGATCCGGTTTATTTGGATTCGCTAAATGAAATGCAAATGATTATTTCTTTCTGGCCTTTGAGATCCTCGGCTAATTACTACAATGACAGGTGATATTTCCATTTGATTTGATAATGAAATCCGTTTTTATTATAATAATCAAGCAATTTATCGAATTCCTATTATTCGATTTCTCCATTCGTATCATTATCCCTTCCCAGAACTCGACCTTGATTACGACAGGACTCTGCTTTATTGATCGTAGCTTGGCCAACTAATCCGATTGAGCAATGGAGCGATCTGAATAGTGAATTGTGGAATACTAGAAAGATCTTGAAACTAGTAAATAGTTAAAATAGGCAAGCACGTTTATAAACCTTTAAAACCTTATAGGGCCCGACCTATTTATTATCACCCTTCTTCATTGATCAGTTAATCTTCATATTCTTAATACTAATCCACACTATATCCCCCTCCTTGTACAAGAAGGCATCGGTACACATCTCATTCGCATAATCCTCATACTTCTAAATAGCCTAAATAGCCAAGGCTTTCAGCTTCATCAAAATAATATCAAACCAATCTATGATTTCATTGGCTTTTAGAAATTCACACTTTCGCTAATATAAAAGGTTCAATGGAATAAATGAGAAGGATTCAACCCTGAATCACAAATAGAAATCATAATTAATGAAGAATGGAAATACACTAGTAATCTTTGAAATAGTATTGTTGAATGTAAACTCTGCTAATTGATTGATTGATTGATTGATTGATTAATTGAATTTACGTTCATCTTCAGTCTAAGACTATATAGGACGGCTAGGCCCGATGGGCCTAACAGATAACTTTTTGATTTACAATATTGATTATAATCTTATTAGAGAAGTAAAAACAAATACTAAGGAATAATGCCCGCTTATTATATGCATTGTATATAATAAGAAAATTCTAACAATCAAGAAATTGTAAGAAGATCAAACCCCTTTTTTATTTCCTTAACTATTTCTTTTTCATTATCTTCTTCTTTTTCCTTTTCCACTATTACTCCTTTCTTTATTACTTCTTATTCAAAAGTCCTTGCTAAATACCATACTCTTGTAGCGATTTTGGTAATATTGATAAATTTGATAGTTAATTCGATATCTATTTTGATATATAATAGGAATTGTATAGTGATTTTCGATAATAGTATATTCTGGAATATCTCTTTTCTTTCTGTTTTGTATATAGGATAGCTAATTAGGAGGTATTGCAGTATCTCAATATTACTATATATACATCTATTATTAGAATAATTAATCGATATAAATATAATTTGATATATCTGTAATCTAATTTCAATTGAAAGAATACACTAACAGTATTTCGACTGATTCCAATTGGTAGTTTAATTTTCGATCCGATTTTCCATGAAAATAGCTTTGAATAGGTTAATGCTGATTAATTGGATCTGAATTTATATTAATTGAAAGTTGAATTCCATTAATTGAAAAAGAATTTTTTGATTATTATTTCTAGCAATTCGAAACTGATTTTATTCGAAATAGATTGTATTATAATAGCCTCTTTTGCTAGCTTATTTATTAGCTCATTCCCTTTAACTGATATATACCCTAATACTTAATTCAAGAATATTTCAGATCCTTTAATTATAATAACTTCGGCTATCTTGATTACTCGAATTTGATATACTTGCCCTAAATAATCTGAGGATATTTTTCAATCGAAAAAGGCCTATTTAATTATTAAATAAACCTTGAACTTCTTTTCATTATTAGCAATTGAATTAATATATTCAATAATTTGAATAACTTTATATAGCTTTTCATTATAAACTAATTAATTACTTTTAATATTAACTTATTCTTAATATGAAATCTGATCATTTAATTGTATTAATATTATCCCTATACTAATATCTATTCCCTTTTCAATAGAAAAGATATTTGTATAAATATAAATAGTATTTCAATTTTTATATTTATGTCACGGGGTGACACTAAGCCCTTTCTGTCCTGTCCTGTCCTGTCCTGCTATATATGTGAGAGTAAGGTAGAACTTCCAGTTCTACCTCCTAGTCTTTTGGGCGTTTAGCTCAGCGGTAAAGCTTCTGAATACTCCCAGAGGTGATCCCGTGACAATTTAGAAATAATATTATAGAGTATTACTATATTTTCTTTTGACATTTAACTAATATTAATTTTAAAAGGGATTTCCTTTTTTTATAGATAGAAGTGAAAATGGATAATCTTTTTGAAAGAGAATGAATCAAATTCTTTATTAATTGATTTCTTAATTCTATTAAATTAAATTGATTTGTATAGCTTTCTTTAAGAAATGTTAATCGTTTTCTGATTAACATATTAATATACTAAAATAGCTTTTTCGATATTAATTGAATATTTGAATAAGAGTTTTATTAATCGAAAAGTGTATTACTTGATATTTGAGTTTAATCAGATATTACTGATTTTAATTCTGATTCGATTTTTATTAAAAAAATTAAAATAATTTTGAAAACTTTTAGTATTTTTTGGAAAGCTAGGTTTTAAAAAGCTTGTATTTTATTCTTAAAGTAAGCTTATCCTCTCCACCAAATTATTAATCTGTAATTAACTATACTAGTTATATAAACTATATATAACTATTGAAAAGCTTAGAACTTAGGTCTTTTTCAATATTTGCTAGTTAAATCATTCAATAAAAGACTTCTTTTGTTTATATAATTTGGATATTGATATATTGATTAAATTTGAGATTTGAATCGAATTATATATCTAATTATTTAATTAAAAATTGAGATTTAATAATATCCGAATTGAATAATATAATTAAAAAGTTTTTGATTAGCTTGAATATTAAAAATACATTAATTCTATCTTTATTAAATCAAATTGAATTATACTTTTCAAGCTAAATTTGTAGATTTGCTTTATAGCTTTCTTAAAAAATCTAATATTCTTTTTCTATAAGGATAAATTTATAATTAAAATAATATTATTAATATAGAAGAGAAATTTAATTGATTTTGAAAAGAATAATTCTTTAATATATATTAGAAAAAGGATTAAAGAAATTGGACTGCCTTATGATATTCCAATCGAAATAAGTTTGAAGAATTCGATTTGATTATTAAAAAAAAGTTTTAGTTATTTTTGTTATAAAAAAGAGGCTATCCAGAAAATGAGATTTGTTAGTAATTTCAATTTCTTATAAATATCTAATAATCGATTTCTTAAAATGTAATCGAAAACTCCCTTTATATCCATAAATAGAATTAAGGTCTTTTTATGGATTTGCTTGTTTCTTTTGATTTCAATAATTAGAAAAAGGATTATATCAATTATTGATTTCTTTTGTTAGTTTTCAATTTGACTTTTATATAATAGATTAATAGTTTCTGCTAAATAACCTAATCTTTGAGCTAAAATCCTTTTGCTAATCTTTTCAAAATAATTTAGAAATATAATAACTCTATATGCTTTTGAGGCTGAGTAATCGGGTTTTTAAAGGTTTCTTTAGAATCGCTCCAATGACTTATTTCCAGCATTGTGGGTAATATCCTAAATTGATTAGATTGCTGAATAGATTGAAAAAGATCTGTGGAATTGCTTTGTATGCTTTTATAATAATCTCCTAAGTAATTCCATCTAGGCCAGGGGTTTTTCCTTAGATTTTGGCTGAGCAAGCATTACTTAATTCGATTTGTGAAAGACTAGGCCATTCCCATTTCTTGGATTGCTTGTATCCTTCCCATTATGGTTTTGGAGTGATAGGCAGAAATGAATTATATTATAACTACTTTCTAGAACATATTATAATACAAAGTAGATTCGCTACACCTACAAACGCTTTCCCGGCTCACTTGTAATAAAGCCACTAGTACTAGGCTTCTATAGAATCTTCTGATTACATTAAACCACCTATTATATGATTACCTTTAGAAATTCCAGTTAAAACTAAAACCATTCCTTCACATCTTTATTTCTATTTACTCCTTAAGTTTATCTAATACCTCCATCATACCCTCTGCCCTATAGTATCCGATTATAGACTGATACACATATCCGTCCTTTTAAGCTATATAGATAGTATCACTATTGCTATCATTATATACTATACCTTACAACTAGTAATCGTTTTGTATTACCTTACCAAATCTTTCCTATATAACAAAATCGATTATATTTTGCAGGCTTGCTATTTCAGATCCCTAGTCAGATAGCTTTTCCATAATATTTCTAACCCATTAATCAAAGCTCTGCTTATAAAATCCATTTCCCCCAATATATAGTTTATAATCGAAAGTAGAGTATTAAAAGTATATTGTATATATATATCATAGAATTAGTCTCTATCTGAGATTCTCCATTACTATAATATCGATTGAGTATTATCGAATATGACTTACTAAAAGCGTCCTTTCTATATTGGAGTTCCTTCACCGCTATATCACTCCCGCATACTTGAAAATAAAATGCTAAAAACATCCCTTCTCCTATTTTATATATACTTCTACCAGCTCTAGTAGATATTATTCTAGTCTTTATATACTTCCTACTATTCCCCTATTATTTATAAATATCCGATTCAGTATATCCATAGATTGTATGTATTATTGGATTATAAAAACTCTGTATACTAGTATTCCAAAGATATTCTATTAATTTTTGTTTGTTAAGTTAAGAATATTAGCTTTGCTTCTAATATAGGCTTTAATCAAACTCAGCTATATTATAAAAGCTTTATTATTCACTATTTTAAGGGCTAGTTTCACTTTGTAGATACTTTGTTACAATATACTTTGACTCTACTCTCTATATAGATTTGTAAAGACATAGTTCCATATCAATCCCACTCTTATCTCCCTTCCATTATCAAATAGTTTTTATCTCCGTTTTTACTGGTAATCCTCTATTCCGAGTATCTTTGCAATCACTTTTTGATGATCAGCTATATATACTTTTGCTTCTAATACAGCCTCCGATTAGTGTACAACCACCACCCAGCTCCAGCTGACTCTACTTAGCTCTCCAATCGCATAATCAAAGGTTCGTAGGATACACCACGTACAGGTGAGAGTCATCGTATCCCAGTGTTCCGCCCAATCGCGCCCTCGAAATTTCCGCCTGTGAAAAATTCGGTTCGATGGATGGTATAGAAGGCTCTATTGAACTCTATGATGGACAAACCAAGATCTGTAAATTGTTTTGGCGTGATCCTTACAGCGGGAGCAATGACTTCCAAGTTCAGGATCATGAGATTGGAGGGAGTTATCATATAGAAGTTAGCGATTGGAAACCGTTCTAATGGAAGTTTGGGAAGAGTGAATGTGGTGATTCTGAAGATGGCTTAACTTGGGTTTGATTACTGAAGGAGGTGCAGAAAATATGTTGTGTTGTGCGAAGAATTTCAAGAGCTTAATTCTCCAATAGGTAGACTTATCTTATACTGGAAAGCACTCCAATACTATCTTGAGATCAGTAAAACCATGGAAGACTTGTGATAAAACGCTTGTGATACTATTAACAGACAGAGAGCAGAATAGACTAGGGGTAACCCTGGATATTCTTTTCAGTTTCTTGTCCTATAAACGTCAAATACTTAAGAGGGAATACTGGTATCGAACCCTGATGGCATCATTATTTCCGTTTCATCCCTCCTCTTTAGCCCAGACCTATTACCCTCACCTCTCCAACACAATGTCCCCATCCAACAATCTTCTCTTCTGCTTAAACACTACATTCACACCCTCCAACATCCTGATCGCTTGAACCGGTACCTCATACTCTTCATCTTTCTGTTTCTGTCGCGAAAGCAACCAATAAACATGACACAACAAAATCGCCGAAAGCCAAAGCTGTTCTGAGAGTTCTTCGCCTTCTGAAAGAGCTTGCCGATGATTCACAAGTGTACGATCGAGATAACGTCTTAATGCAGTGCTTAGAAGAGAATCATGGGGTGTATATGTATGCAGATGGAGTGCCGAGAGCGCGAGCATGGGATTGAGCACGATTTCGGAATCGAAAGAGAGCTGCGGAATGGTGTGTTGCCATGCGCGTGTGGAGCGCCTAGGCAGCCGGGCATGAGATTACTCACTATTGTACTGTAATGGTACGTTAAGCGGAGTTCTAGAGATCGCCATGGGCTTGTTGTATCTGCTAGGGTGTTTGGGTAATGTTTCGATGCTAAAACTAGGTGCAGGTATAATGGGCGTTGATAAACGCTGCACTGCTGATTTTTTGGACTTTTGGGAACCCGTACTCCAATCACATTGGGAAATGTTGATATATCGTCGTCGACAGTTGGAACAGATGGGCTTTATTTCATCGCACTAGAAATCATCTTAGCAAAAATTGTAACATTCGATTTATTACGCTACCTTCACTTTACGAACTCTACAGTCACGACACCCAGAGTGAGATTTCCTTAGCAAAGGGACTCCGGGTTGCCGTTGAACAGGAGTACTAACAGATTCCATCAAAGTTATGAATTGGAGTCATTATCTATCGATTACTCCTGAGATACACTAGAAACGAAGATGCGAAGATGCGAGCTTCCGATACCTAATTGTCGTGAAGATGGATTGGTAAGTAGAATGACCGATCCACTTTCGTGATCTGTAAGCACTAAATGGCCAGGTGTAGTTACAAACAGCCAATCATGTTTGAAAGCGAACAGCGAGTCGCTTCACGCTAAGACTATTTCTGGAATTAGAACACCAACCTCAGGATTGGAAGGAGGCTAGAGCCTAGAGGGCATGATTTTGTCTAGTTACTTACACATCTATAAGAGCACGAAAAGCATCTGTAATATTGAACACCGTCACCAAGTTTCCCATAAAACTTCCTTCAGAATAATCATTTCAAGAATTTATCTTTCAAAAACTACACACCTCAGACACGATGTCCAAAATCCTCGCAGTCCTTTGGAGCCACGGCCAACAAGGAAGCTCCATCATCCACAATGTGTTAAATGACCCATCTCTATCCCAACAATATACCATCCGAGGTATAACCCGCAACACCACCTCCCCTGCATCCCAAAAGCTCGCCGAGAAAATCTCCCTCATTCACGGCGACATCACCGATCCCCATTCGCTCCGCACAGCATTAGCAAACGTTCATACCGTATTCATCATGACTCTTCCCGGTTTCAGTCCCAACGCAGTAGAAATCGAATACCACAACGGTAAAACCATTGTCGACGTAGCTATCGAGATGGGAGTGCAATATATAATTTTCAGCACCTTACCCCACGTATCTTCACTCTCCAAAGGTAAATACACCAAATTCACCGCGTTTGATTCAAAAGCCAAGATCGAGCAGTACATCCGGAGTCTTGCGATCAAAAGTTCTTTCATTTCGCTCGGTTCCTTTATGCAGAATTTTCAAGCGCAAGACTTTCTGGCTCCGCGAGCGGCGGCGGATGGGACATGGGTTTTGTCTCGACATAGTAGTTTGAAAATGCCGTTTCCGCTACTCGATGCGGTGGGTGATGCGGGGAAATTCGTGGGTGCGATTCTCGCGGAGCCAGATAAGTATCAGGGGAAAACTTTCTGTGCCGCGGTGAAAATTTACACAATGGAGGAAATTGTCGCGGCATTGTCGGAGTCGAGTGGGAAGATTATCGTTTATAAACAAGTCAGCGAGGATGCTTTTAAGAGTAGTATGTCTTTTGCGGCGGAGATGTTTGCCGAGTATTTTAGCTTCTGTGAGGAATTGGGATATTGGGGTCTAGGATCTAAGGAGAAAGTTGTGTGGGCTGTGGAGAATGCGCGTGGTAAATTGGCAACGTTAGAGGAGTATTTGGAAGTACATCCTTATCAACTTGAATGATGATATAGTTGATCAATCAATAACCTATACCATATTCAGGGGATTGTTTGTAGGAGCACGAATAGTAACAATAGCCACAACACACAATGACTGTTTCTCAACACTCATCACTGTATTCACGATACAAAAAATCCCTTCATATTTCCAACTATACAAATCGCACTAATCTCTAATCCTCTCAATTATTATCCTGATTCCCTATCCCCAAACTCTCAAACCAACTCTCCAAACAGAACACAACTCGACTTTTCTTCTCAATCGTATATACACATCATATCATCTCGCCCTCTTCCCAAACATCCCCACCAACAATATCGCACAGAATAACACACAGAGACACCTGCTCAACCCATCATATGCTAAATTACCATCAAACCTATCAGACACATAAAAAAGAGTATCTTCATTCTACCCAAAAACTCCAATCATCGACTTTCTATACAAATCACCCTACGTCACGTAATCCAATGTTCGAGCTCAAGATTTCGCATTCTACAATTAGCAGAGAGATGGATTACTCAAGCCATATCATAGCTTACCTACCTAGGTCCTTATAGCAAAACATCAATATTCAACATATCCATCACCCAACTTCAATCCATCCTCAGGAAAAATTTCCAGATATACAATACAATACAACACAATACAACACAAACAAACATCCCACCACAAAACCCCCAAAACCTTCCACACAAGCATTCACCATCTCCCCAACAATCATAAACCACCAACCCCAACATCCAATCCATAACACCATCCCACTCCCCAAAAAATCTCAACATCAGCCATACCTCTCAACCCATCCGTTTCTCGAATCTCATTTTCCAGCACAGAGAATAATCACACATTATTCCTAAGCATCTAACCCTATTCGACGAATAGGATTACCCTCCGATAGAGTTTTTCTCCGAGTCCTCGCAGTTTGGAGATGATATGTAATATTCATCCCCTAATCTCATCGAGAAGCGTATGTGTTTTTAGCGATATCTATCTATATATCTCTCCTTTCCCCAAGCGGGAAAGTATAAAAATTCCCTTTCTGTATAGAAATTTCTTATTTGGTAATCTATATACATATAATCTCCTTCATTTGTATTTCCGTATCCTTATTTCTTTAAACTCTCTCACGAATTTATTACTCTTTACTCTCCTTATCAAATCCTGAAATTTAAAATTCAAAATCTCGCTTAGGTATCGGTTCCCCTAATATTACTACTACACTTTCGAGATTCGAATTTCTTTCTTTCATTCTCATACAATACATTACAATTACAATTTCACAAACTCAATATCCTGCTCATCTTACATTTGTATATATATAATACTCAGAGATGTAACAAATACAAATACAAATACAAATACAAATGTGAATACAAATATGAATACAAATATGAATACAATCACAATCACAATCTCACAAACTAGATATCTACTCATCTCACATATATATATTCTAACTCATCCCACTACACTCATCCTATTATACTCATTTCGAATCTCGAATTTCATATTACTCAATCATTTCATATCGAAATTCAAAAATTTGATATATTATCAATATAGATAACTCTATGAACTGTAATCATAGTCATAATTATAATATAGAAATAAACATATATCTATATCACAAAAATTCATTCATTCTTTCGCTTTCCTATCTTCCATCTCTCTATTCTTATTCCTATCCCTATCTTTATCTTTATCCCTATCTCATTCTTATTTTCTATTCGTGATTCTCATTCCTATCTCCTATCTCTCATCTCAATTCTATATTCTATATTCTCTATACCTTTCAAAATTCTCTTTTTCTTTAAATCTCTTTCTTTCAGAAAATCTATATTATACTATATAAAATCTCTATTTCTATTTCTATTCCCTATTTTTTATCCCTATTTTCTATCTCCCATCTCCCCCTCCCCCCATCTAACACCCCCTTAAAACCCCTCTAATCTCCCCCTTAAACCCTCTAAGCCCCCTACCCCTCACTTCACTTCTTTTCTTTTATCCACCTCCACCTCCATCTCCCATCCCCACCCTTATTAAACTATTCCATCAACCATCCATCCATCAATCAACCATTATCAAATACCATATACATACATACATATACATACATACATATGTATATATATATATAGATCTCCCTATAGATACTAATAGACAAACACTACCCACCCACCTTCTCATTTTATTCCATTCCCAATCCTAATAACTTGTAATCTTTATCGCATTATCAGTCTACTCTCCTCTTCCATCCCATCCCTTCCCATCCTCTTCCATCCATCCCATCCCAACCCAACACATTATACATTCACTCACTCTCATCCCAATCTCAAACCCAATTATTTATTTTGATTGTATTTTCATTCACTCGCTACGTACTCTACAGTACACCCACATACTTCTCCCTCGCTCCCCGTATTCCATCCCATTTCTTTCCATCCCTCCTCCTCCAAATCCGCTGCCCCCCCCTCCCCAACTCCCCATCTATCAATCGATCGATCAATTACCATACCATAGCCACACAAATCATTCGTACAAATTCCTCTATCTTCCTTCCTCTATCCCTCATCCAACTTCTCCTCTCCATCCTACACTATCCATCCATCCATCCATTCATCCCATCACAATCACAATCATAAAAGCCGTTAATTCTTCCATCCCATCCATTTCTTCTGCAAGAAAGGCCCAGCCAAAAACAAAAACCAAAGCCGGGCCCTATCCCATCTATATGAATTTCATGTCACAAAGACTGAACAAACAGAAATCTATGATCATTTCATTTTCGCCCATCCCAATCAAAAAAGAAAAAAAAAAAGACAAATGCAAACCACCCCCACCCCCACCCACCTCCAAAAAAAAAGCACCCAACCAAACCCAACCCATCCACCCAATGCCCCTATAAAATAGTGAAAGATGAGAAAAAAATTGACGATGTGATATTTTCGCCAGTTACTATATCTTCTCATCTGTGGTGAACAGGAGAGCTTGTCGTATTCTGCTCGACAAAGGAAACTCGTTGATTAATACTTTTTAGTCGCAGTATATCGGGAATGTTCATGATCCCGAAAGAATTTCAAAGCGCTAAGTTCAGGTGATTTTGTTTCATATAATCCAACGGAAGAAATAGAAGAAGAAAAAGTCCATCCTATGTGCGTAACGCGAAGAAAGCAAATTATTGATCGCCTGTGCCTGCCGTTTAAGCCCCCGTGAAAAGCGCCTTCGCTTGAGTTTTGATAATCTGACTGATGATACCGCTCAATTTACAGAATTGCAAGCAAAGTATGATAAAGAAAAGAAAAATTTGGTGGTTGATGCACCACCCGTGCTGTAATTTGGAGTCACACACTCCTCTAATCGAATAAGTGATGAGTCCCGTCGATGACATGAACATTGTCAGGATCTTGATCAGCAGCATTTGGCTTGACTGTTGCTCGACCCTCAACTCCAATACTCCTGGCTTTTGAGCTGAGTGGAAGGGTATATTTGAGTGTGCCTCGGACGATCAGGTCGAACTCATGTTGAAGAACTCGCCCCCAGCGCTCTGATCCACGTGGCTCTGTCTGATTTCCAGGTTTCAGTATTCGCATCTCACCTATTGATACAGATGATGTAGGTTTGAATGGCGACCCTTCAAAGATCAAGGGACTCTCGAAATTGTAAATATGTCCAATTTCCAAATTCGGATTGGTGTTTGGATCATCATCCATCGGCGGATCATTGATTGGATCATCTCGTCTATGTTTGAATCCACGCCTCCACGAAAATTTGGTGGGCGGCTGTGCCCACCACTCAGAATCTGTACCTGCATATTTGGACTTCGCAAAAATAACCATATCCATAGAATCGATAGTGACAGCAACCAGGTTGGGATTTTGAGCCGTAACCTGTAAATCTATAATGACATCTTGTTCGCTAGCCAAGATATTTCTCAAAGCCAATACTTTCACATTTGCTAGTGGTTGGGTTGTCGCAAATAGGAATGCCACAAGACCTGCCGCGACGAGGAGAAGCAGTAGAGAAACAAACATGCATCCAGCAAACCGAGCGATGAATGAGCGGTTATTCCTTTGATGTTCCATGTGTCTGGATGATGGGGCATTGCCACGGCGTATGCGACTTGATCGAGTTGAACGAATAGTAGATGGGATCAGTGGTGTTCTTTCATCGTCCGCAGCATCATCAAGATCGTATCCTGAGCTAATTGGCGAGGTCTTCCTGCCGTTCACGTTGCCTCCCATGGACATTCTCGCCGTGTTTACCACTCTCGGACTCGTAGGTCTTGAACCTTGTCGAGTAGGGTTTGCGGCAAATTTGGATTTCGCAGCATTGGGAAAGGGTGATTCGTTATCGAAGAGAGATGCATGGCCGTTTCCCCCATTTCTTCCCCAACGGCTAAAGTGATGATGTGCCGTCCCTCGGCCTAGATTACTTCGTGCTGTGCCCTTTCCGTCGTCTTCTGTTGACATCTCTTGACCTGCGCTATTGTAAGAGTTTGCGAATTTCATACTCTTCTTCATCGCCACACTGTGATTGCTACTATCCATCATTGAGCGTAATCCGTTTCTTGCATCTATCTGACTGGCCATGGATGTAGTACTAGGAGTTCGGGAATGAAATCGACGAGGTCTCTCTTGTTCTGGTGGATTCGATTCGTACACAAAGGTCTCTTCGGAATCGGAGGAATTCGCTTCGTCGACCGCGCTCGCGACTTTAGCTTCGAAGATATCTGCCTTGGAAGAAGCTGGACGTTGTCTGGTTAGCAAAAGGGAAGCACTATACAAATTTAAACTGGGTCTACGCGAAGATCTCTCTGATATCGTCCGCTCGGGACTCGTCGAGTCCATACTTCCTTTACGTGGCGAGGGTCCTTGTCCACACGCCCTGTCTGGAGACCGAGCGGAATATGCACTTGAAATTGATCTTGTAGAATAATGATGGAGTAATCTGGATCTTGAAATTGATTGCTCACCCGTTCCAGAAGTTACCGATGGGGCCTTTCGACTCTTCTTCTTTTCCTTCCTAGGTCGAATGGTCTCAGTGCTTTGCTTGGCCCGTAAACTTCCATTAGCCAATCCTCCCGCACCCGTAGCCAGAGCAATTTGTGGGATCGAGCTCACAGTCTCCGTCTCAACTGTCATGTTTTTCGCAGAGCCTTCCCCAGATGGTTTGCCTCGCGCTGCTGCTGGTCCACTAAATGATTTGGGTGGTCCAGTTCGAGTTGCCGTGGGGGTAGTACTCTTCATCTTGTTATCCCCCTTCCCACCACTCTCACTCCCACTCTCATTTGTCACAATCGTCGGCTTCTTCAACGTCTCAACCGATGCGCCATCCATTAGGTCCTGTTCTGTTGGTAAAGTTGGACTTCCCTGAGTGGTCGTGTCGATTGCGCCATCGAGTTCGAAAGATGGGGTGTTGGGTTGGCTGATCTCCTGGACGGTTTCTAACGTTGAACTACCACCACTGACACCTCTCGCAGGTGTTCGCATCCCTGGTGTTAACAGGTTCTCTTCTGATTCGCTATCGGCCGCAGATTTTCCTTCCGCTCTTTGCTCTGCAGTGGGAGAGGTTCTTTGCACATTGATCGCGGGAATTTCTTGTTCCGTCTTTCGAGGCGAGAGCAGGCTACTTTGTCTGGGAGGAGGTGATCTTATTCTCGGGGATACAGGCCAGCGTGGACCATCTCTGATTTCACTCGTTACTAGCGGCTTCTGAGGTATTGGTGCTCTAATCGAAGGTTCGGATGCAACGTGATTCAAAGTAGGAAGCTTTTGAGCTGACAACCCTCGTTGGATGGCAGCAGCAGATGGTGGATGTTGACTACTCGTGGAGCGTGAAGGACTAATGTCTTGGCTATTCTTCCGTGATCTCGAAGGGGTACCTGAGCGAACGGCAGAGGGATTTCTTAGTTGAGGTCGGACTGGTGACGATTCGCGTGATCCTATTGGACTATTGGTTGCAGAAGATGTTCGGTTTGTTTGTAATCTCTTAACAGTAGGTTTAGTTGATGTATCGTAGTTCCTTCTAGATGAAGCGAAGGGTTTTGAATCTGAGGTTGGTGATGGAATGTTTGAATCTAATGGTGATGATGAAGGAGTTTCTCGCATCTCTGCAGGTTTCTGAGTGTATGATTTGTCGTCCATTGTCACTTACTTCTTGATTTTTGGGGGAAGCCGTACGAGTACAACGTAACGAAAAGTTAAAGAGGGTAGCTTTGGGTAGGTACGACGAGTGAGAAGGTAGTGCGTTATTTTAGAGGGGACTGTACTAGGTAGCGAATGGGGAGGTACCCGAACCCAACTTTTCTTTGCCAGCAAAACTTTAATGACGGAGTAATCTTATGGATGGGTGGATGGATGGGTGGATGGGTGGATGGATAGAGAGATGGAATTTAACGAGCCAAATGATGGATTGGGTTAAGAAAGATCATATCATCCATTCAAAGAAGATTTCCTGAATGATGGCTGTATCGAATCCAATAAGAAAGTCTTTTTGATTTTGCTTTTTTTTTCTTCTTCTCCTTGGTTTTGCGGGAATGGTAAAGAGGGGTCGTGAGGTCGTTGAGGTCGTGATGAGTGGTGTGTTTGTTGTGTTGTCGTAAATGTTTCAATAAGGGCTATGTATGTATATAGTATGTATGTGTGTGTGTATGTGTGTATGTGTGTGTGTGTAAATGTATATGTAATCTAACCTATGTAGAACACCAGGATGAATAGATGGGATTGGATTGGATTGGATTGATTGGAAGCGTAAATGGTAAAATGTGATTTGGGGTTATTGTTAGAATTTGGCTTGTGTTTCTTCGTCTGTGTGTGCGTGTGTGTGTGTGTAATGTATCTAGCCAGGTAGGATTATAAACAATATGATTTGGTAGGGCAGAGCAAGGCAGAGCAGAGCGGGGCAGAGAGACACGCAAGTTATTGTCTCATTAGGATAAGATGGGAAAACAAGAATGGGTCGAAGAATATATATTCCATCTGTGAAAAAAGGGAAAAGGAAGATACGTTCTCTGTTCTTTCTTTCTCTTCTTCTGTACGGACGGAGTAATGTTAAGATCCATCTCAATCAAAGCATTCCCTTCCCTTCGCATTTCATTCATTCCACTCGCACCACTCGCACATCTTTCTTTGGCCTCGCTTTCTCTCCTGTGCTCCGCTTTCTCCCAAACTCTTCTCGAACTGCGATTTTGAATGGTCTACGAGTATGTTCATGTGTGTGTGAATAATGACCAGTCCTCCTCCGCCCCCGTTACCAATAATGTGGATTCAAGCAACGGTTCAATTGAGCGGCACAGGGGAAGTGGCCTGGTAGCCTGGTAGGAAAAAGACGAGACTCCATCTGACTAAGCTCAAGTAGGATTAATGTGTGAGCTTTGAAGAAAAAATTGAACCATCGGAGGGAGAGAAAGAAATTCCGAAATTCTAGATGTTGGTCGGCTGTGTGGTGAAGGGACTGGGTTGGTATGATGGAAATGTACACCAGTAGTAACTTGGAAGTAGCTACTCGAGTATTCTACGTAGTATGCAGGTTGGTTTTAGTGTATCAATTAATTCATCAGTCAATCACTCAATCAATATCTTGAAAGCTTCATCACCTGATACAGTATCGTACACTGACGATGACGATATCATGACTGACTATTATATATGAAACATGATTTAAGCTCTCTTTACAATGCTCTCCTCTTGTGCTATCTACCCTACCTGCTTACCTAGGTACGGAGGTATCTATCATGATTGCAGATAGCTTCTATCTAGAGAACTAGTCCTCGTATCGGAATACGAACTCAATTTTGCTCTGTTTACATTTTCCTCTTCTTCCTATATCCCCTGCCCATATCTATCCTATATAATGTATAATATATAATATAATATATAATATAATATATAATACATCTAACATCCTAATCCTAATCCTAATCCCAATCCCAATCCTCCCTCCACCACCGAAACCCTACTAGGTATATTCTAGAAGAACCTTTCCTTCCCTCACCGATTCCTCCACCCTACAACCCTACCTGACCATCCAAATCCAACCTCCATATCCCACCCTTCCCCCAAAACCATTCCCTAGTACCACCCCCAAAGCCGCGGAAGTAACTCTCTTCATCCATCTCATCTCGATGGTACCTGAAAACCGATCTTCTCCTCCGAGCCAGCCCTCCATCACATCACACATCATACATCACCGAACCCTCACCTCTTCCTGTCCTCATCGGAACCCACGGGAAGTATGATGAAGAAATATACTCTACCTAAATTTCCATGAATGTACATGACTCCCCCCTCGTAAATCCCTACCCATTTATGATTTTACCATCATTTCACAACACCATCTTACCGTATACGTATGTATCAAATATCTCTAACCACAAGGCTGCATATACCACCTCCCTCCCTCCTCCTCACATCCATATTACCCATCCCGAATCTTCCTAATTGCACACATAAATCCCGGTTTATTGTTCCTCCAACTGTACATCCTACATACGACCTAGATATGAATGACGAAGTACAGTAACAATCATGACGACAATATCCCAATCAATTCCATTCAAACCAACTAAAATCAAATCAACTCACACCCATCCATCCATCCATCCATCCATCCATCCATCCATCCATCCTCCATAAAAATGATGAAAGCGGCTCCTCTCACATGTTCCCTCCCTAGTACCTACCGTATCTATCCACCTACCCCGGGATCCGGAGACAAACCTCCTAGAAAAACATCCCATCACATATCACATCACATCACATCATCTGAATTTTGCAACGTACATTTCGTACATACAGTCAATCAATAGATACTAGGTAGATATCTTAATCCGAATTGTAAATCGTGATTTGAAACATTCATTTATCTATCCATTCATAATAAAAAGACTGAAAATTCCCCCTCACTCCCGAGGTCACTCTAATCAACAAAACCACCTGCATTCCCCTCAAATTCCTACCTACTATCTATCGTACTACCTAGTAATTAAAAAGATCACCTGATACACCAACCAAACCAAACCATATCAGCATACCTCAGCATTCCTACTACCTAGTATAATAACAATAAAAATAACAAAGGACCTACCTACCTATTCATATACCTAGATACTTTACAACCAAAAATCTTGATTCACCAATTTCTACAACATTTTTTCCTCCGTACATCAATTTTTTCTTCTTATTTTTGATTGGTTAATTCATACCTAGGTCGATAGGTAATATACCTAGGTAGCATATCCTCATCCACTTTTTATGCATACTCTGCATACTCTACATCTTATCCATCTTATCCATTTTATGCAAAGGAATTAGTCTGGAAGGTCTAGATGCTTATGTTGATGCTTATGTCGATGATGAAGATGGAGAAAACAGGTTATGAAACGGATGTGAAAGGCTTGTATTTTGTCTTGGGTCTTTAGAGCTTGTTTTGGGGATGGATGGATGGATAAGGGGATGGATAAGGGGATGGATGAGGGGATGGAAATCGAGATGGAAATCGAGATGCTGGTTTAGGTAAGCTGGATAAGTGAGTTTTGTTTTGGGGGGTTTGTTTTCTGATTGAGAATGAGATATAGCTAGGTAGTTTTTTTTCTATCTTTTGAGGATTGTTTTCATTGGGTGGGATGGGATGGATTGGGGGGAATTATTTTATTAGCTAGATGGGTACTCTGATTGTGTATCTATCTGTTGTAGTTGTAGCTGGATTGGAGATTGGTGTATATAATGTGGAGAGCTAGGTAAGTAGGTAGGTAGATATCATGTATATGGATATCATGTATGTACTCAGGTTCGGTCAATTGGGATTTCGATTCTTTATCTCTATTTCATCTGTATCTATCTCACCTCTATCTCACTAATCTATCTCTCCATCCTCATCTCCCCATCAACTAAAACAATCCAGTAATCAAATAATTAAACAATCCAACATTTACTCATTCCCTTTCTAGGAGATAGATATACAAGCCATAAACCATAATAAATCTCAAACCAATCAGCGTCTTATAAATCATAATATTCATATATATCAATATATTAATTAATCAATTAATCAATTACATCTCAAAGATCTTAAATCTTAAATTAGTATTCCCCTTACTCTCCTCCCTCCCTTCTATCTTGAAATTCTAATATATTAGTTTCATTCATTTATTATATTATAACTATTTAATATTTCGATATATTTCTATTTGTTGTACTGTTTCAGTATATATATATTGATTTTCACAAGATATTTTAGATGAATAGATATCTAGATAAATATCTAGTATATATTAAAAGAAGATTTTATAATTTATTTATTAGATAGATAGATAAGCTAATAGACAGATAGCTAATTACTCGAGGGAAATGATATAAGAGTCTGAGAATATGAGAAGTTAGAATATGTAGAATATTTATCTATCTATTCAAAAATCAGAATTATGATATTCTTTATAGTTATTATAGATAGATCTCTTTCTATAATTAATCTCGATTCTCGTATTAAATTAAAAATCAGATAAGAAGAAGATAATAAATATAAATATAATAATAATATAGTATAATGATAATGATATATAGATATGATAATTTTATTATATAATACTCGAGTAAATAAATTCAATCCTTTTTGAATATTAACTAATTGACTAACTAACTGACTAACTGTCACGAGAGAATATGCCTATATAAACCCAATTAGCTTAATGCTCTTGGTGATATGACTTTTAGCGTGATAGTTATGAGCCCGGTATGCGTTTATAGCGCAGTGGCATAATTCTTCACTTTACTGTACTCTTTTGTAGTGGTTTTTTGTGGGCCCATTTATAAGAGGGTATTTCAACAGAATCACATTAGTTATCTGATCTTGGCCTATTAAAGTTAATGTGAGGACTCTGCTTTGTTGCTTTACTATTTTCCGCTCAGCCTATTAGATGTATTCAGGGAGAACCTAATACTAGTTGTATTCAATCAGAAGAGAATCTAGATTTGGTATTATATGGAAATAGAAGGAGATCTGTGTATGACTCAATGAGGCTAGTACGGAGATTACTGCCTACAATTAGCTAGTTAGCAATCTCGGGGGTGTGTTACGAGAGAATATGCCTATATAAACCCAATTAGCTTAATGCTCTTGGTGATATCACTTTTAGCGTGATACTAACTAATTGACTAATTAGCTAATTACTAAAGCTGAGAAGAAAAAAACTAAAGATACTTCTATAAATAATAAAGATATCTTTTCTTTTCCAACAAATATTAAATTATAAGTTGAAAATTATATTTACATCTCCCCTACCTATCTATAGTAATTACATGAAACCCATAAACCCCGGTCCCGCGGCTGATGCTGATGCTGACTGATGCTTATATCGATGCTACTCACATCTATCTACCTCGCTATCTACATACACACATACTATCTACCTACACACTTACAATTCTCCATCCCCTCCCATCCACAAACATATCAAAATCGCATGAGAAAAGGTAGAATAGAATAGGATAGAACAATCACCAATCCCCCTCCCCCCCAATCATCCTATTTCTTAAACCCCCATAAATATCTCCAGAACACACACACACCCATCCTCCAATTTCTACTTTGTATACGAGTAGTCCATAATACATACATACATACATACACACTCATCCACTCATCCACTCATTCACTCATTCCAATCAACCAAACAAAACACTCAGTAAAATACCCACGCAGTACATTTCGCTCCGTTCTGTCTCACAACCCCGTACGTTCATGCTTTATTCTGCATTTTGCATTCTGCATTTTGCATTTTACATTTTATTTTCTCGTGGGAAAATATTCTTCTCCACATGTAACCTAGTTAATTCTGCCCGTCCACGAGCCTACTGAGTATGGAGTGGGATTCTGAGTTTGTGGATTCTACTGTGAGGTTACTGTACTGTACCCCCACGCACATCAATGCGCACGTGGCGGGACAGCGCATCGATTGTCTCTAAGGTTTTGTTTTGTTTTATTTGGTTTGGTTTTAGTGGCTGGGTGGTAGGTTGGGTGCTTGTTTGTTTTGCTTATTGAGGTACTGAGTTTGGTATTTAGTTACCACTTATTGTTTTTTTTCTTTGTGCTTGTGCTTGTGCTTGTGGTTTTGATACTTTGGACTCTGGAGAGGTATGTGAGTGAGTAAGGATTGCGGTGTGGATTTTTCGAGTTACCTAGGTAGCCAGAGTGGAAGTTTCCGCTTGGGTTTGGGGAATCTTGAAGCGAGGATTTGAGGGTGTTGGGTGTGGGATGAGCGCGAGGAGGTGTGAGAGGGGGGTTGAGTGGAGAGTGCATCAATCGAGTGATTGGAGTTGGGAATGGATATCCATCTACCTGTACTTCTTCTTTTTGGGAGAATGAGGTGGAAAGTGTTGTAAGGCTGAGAGGTGGAGGGAGTGGGAATCGAGTTTTGGTGGTCTGTCTTACTGGTTGGGGAGTGGTTTTTTATTGGAGAGATATCTTATGATTGGATGTATCTGTATTTATATAATTGCCGTCGTCTCAGGGAAATACGATGATTTATCATCGTAACGATAAGATGTAAAATCTTTTGAATAGTTTCGAGATTCTAGACCTCGAATGGTGGGTAATGATTAAGAAACTTCATCATGTTATCATTGTGGTGTGATTGTGCAAAGAGATTCTTTCTCACTGCTTACCTACTGATACACATATATGTATACATATACATCATTCGTTACTCAAAGTCAGCATACCATTCTGTAACATATATCAGATAATACTCCGCCAAATATAGAGTTGTATTATGGAGCACGTCATCGTAACGGAGAAGAATCGCAATGATGGAGATATAAGTGGTCAGGCAAAATTGCCAAGCTCTTCTACATTTTATACATGTTTTGCCGGGTTGTGATATCGAGCACTTTTGTAACTTTTGCATTTTGGGATTTTGATATCCTTTTCAGTTGGAGACGATTGGAGAAAAAGGACAGTGATGGAGATGGAAGGTTTTCTTACTGCAGATATACATATATTACGTACCTACTATTGTATTCACTTTCATAGTCGCGACAAGTTAGAACTTTATGATGAATCCTCGTTCGTAATGATGGTAATCATTGTGATTTTCTTGAGTTTATCTTGAATTTATACATATTGTGGGAGTGGCCACCTCTGCTATATTCTCAACTATGATACCTGCAATTCTTCAAACTTCAGTTTAGCTTTTGTTACTCGCCAGTTGCAATCTTGTAGCTTCTTCCGCTTCGTCATATTCGCGTGATGATTCTGTGTTTGTGGAGAGCTATGATTATATCATTGTCTGTGGTAGAACGAGTGGCTTAGTTGTTGCAAATCGATTATCTGAAGATCCGACTAGTTAGTGATTTTTCGACAAGTATAACTCCAGTATACAATGCTAATCTGTATACAGAAATCATCTAGGTGATTGAGCATGGTGTTATAGAGAACAGCTCTCTCGCCTTAATCCCAAGACTCGATCTCCAATATTTCCCTAACGATGTAAAGAATTGGGATTATATTTTCGCGCCCGTTGAAACACTGTCAAAAGCAACGTTCAACATCTACATCGCTGATGTAGTAGCAGGTAATTCCTTACACAATTGTATGTTTATCGATCGAGGATCCAAAGCAGACTACGATGCATGGGGAACTCTCATCGGAGATGATACCTGGAGTTGGGAAGGTCTATATCCCTACTTCATCAAAAGTACGACTTTTACCCCTCCATTGGAAGAGCTTAAAACACATTTCGATATCAGGAATAACGCTTCTGGGTATGGGAATGGAACTATTCAAATCGGTTATCCCTCTTTCATCTTCCCCGATGACAGAAACCAAACTCTAGCCGCGGAAGATTTTGGAATCGAGATATCGGATGCACCGGAATCTGGTGATGCGATTGGTTTCTATTGGGTTCCTCAGACTCTTGATCCGAAGACCGGGTTTCGTTCGCATTCGCGTGTCGTTTATTATGATCCTATTGCTAGTCAATCCAATCTCCACCTTATCCCAGGTCATTTAGTCGAAAAGATTCTTTTCGATGACAGTCTCACTGCTACTGGTGTGAAATTTACATCTGTCCAGACAAATTAAACACAGATAGTATCAGCAAAGAAAGAAGTCATCCTCGCAGCCGGTGCGATCGACACACCTAAGCTTCTACAGCTCAGTTGAATAGTTCCCAGAAACGTACTCGAAGCTGCGGGAGTGCAAGTGCTTCTCGACGAACCGGCTGTAGGGGCAAATTTTCAGGATCATCTGGTTACGTATCTCAGCTGGAATGTTACGAATCTGGCGTTTCCAAATGATGCGACGATTGCGATGAATGCTTCATATAATGCGAGTGCGTGGTAGGAATATATCACGAATCATACGGTTGGTATTTATATTCTTTATTTGCTGACGGTTTGATGTATTATCACGTCGTACTGAATGCACTTCAGGGACCATATACTCAAGGCACTTTTCCCGATGCAGCATTTATTCCTCTCTCTCTCTCTCTCTCTCTCTCTCTCTCTCTCTCTCAACTCATATCCCCAAGCCAGGAAATCATCGACCAAGCTCGCGCTCAAAATGTGTCAAACTACCTCAACAGCTCGGCGCTTCTCAAAGGGTATCTAGCCCAACGCGATAACATCCTCGATCATTTCTCCCGAACCGACGCAGCAGTGATTGAAATTCCCATTGGTACCACAGGACCCGGTATGTACCCTAACTTCTTCTCTCCTAGTAATTTTAGAAATCTCACAAATCTCACTAAACACAAACCTCACCACCTACTAACCCCACCCAGGCGCAGGCGCAGGCGCCGTCGAAAAACCCCTCTCTCCCGAGAACCATCACACTCTCCCCCTCTTTCCCCTCATGCCCAATCAATCACAAACTACTACGCCTTCTCCTCCCCCACCTACTCCCTCATTCTCACCTCCTGCACCCGCTACATCCGCTCTTACTGTTCCTCTCCCCATCTCTCCTACTCTCCCCACGGAAAATTTCCCCGGTCTCGCTGCTCACATAGATGAAGAGATTCTCGCATCGCTTGATTAGCGTAGGCGCCATCGCGCCGAGTTTTGCGCATTCGTCTGGGATGTGTGCGTTGGGGAAGAGAGGATGGGGGGGCTGTGTGGGAATGGATTTGTTGGTGCATGGGCTACGGAAGGTGAATGTCGTGGATGCGAGTGTCATGCCGCTTGTTCCAGCGACGCATTTACAGTTGACGGTATTTTGCGGCGGCGGAGAAGGCGGGGAATGTTATTAAGGGGAGGCATGATTAGAGTGGGATTGAGGGTGGTTGGAAGGGGATAGGAGAGGTAGTTGAATTTGAATTTGAATTTGTTTTTTGAGGATCTTGAGGAGTGAGTTTTGGAGGTATATGAAATGGGTAGAGTGGATGCACTTGTGTGAGTTTGTAATTCGAGGTGTGCAAAGGAGCTATACTTCTTTCTGCAGAAGGCGATGCTGCATCTTGATAAATATAATCATTAAGTAGGTATGTAAAAAAAATCCACATGCGCTTGTAACGAATGCATTTTGTAGGAAAGTGGTTAATCTTTAACTACACTTCCCAATTTCTTCCAATGCTATAGATACCTACTTGGATACCTACTCAATCTCAATATGTGCAGATAGAATACATTCCATACAAGCGATGAAATAGCTGATTAATTCATTTCCTTGGTTCATTTCAAATTTTTCTAACTGGTAACCATCTTCGAGATAAAAATCCCTAAACTCCCAAGTGTGACGCAGAGGTTTAAAATATTAAAAAAGCGCTTTATGGGACTTCCTTGATTCAGAGCCGCTTATGGAGAAAATAAATGCCCTGCGCAAATTTAAACTTCTCTTTTGTTTCTCGTTTTTTCCGCTATATCTGTTATTTTCTCTGGTTGTTTTTTTCTTCTTCTTATTTCTCTTTACTAAGAGTGATCACGAAAAGAAATTCTTTCCTTAACTCTCGTTTTTCTTTGGCTGTTTCTGAAAAGGATACCTAGGTAGAGTATTTCTATGTTCTTATGTATATGCTTACTATAGTTTTTAGAATATGGTGGACTTCATTTCTCTTCTGATTTACTCAGATGGAATTCGTGTCTGTTGGTATCTTTCTGCTGAGTTGAAGTTGGAAGGACTGGATGCGAAGTGTTTTTCTTTCTTTCATTCTTTCTTTCTTGATGAGATGAGGAAATTAGAATTCTACGCGATGAGAGGATTTCTCCAATTTTCTTAGAGTGTAATGGAAATGTAGAGATCCTTAATATTCGAGATGTATCTTCGAATGTGGTAGATATGATATGCTATTATGGGATGTAAGTATTTGCAAACCAGGAAAAAAACTACATCTTCATTTAGAGCATTGACTTAAATCTATTGTTTATAGTTCTAGCTTTCATTCGTAGCAAGTGAGGATTTCCGTAGTACGACGATTTCAACATTCTTTATTGACCCTTTCGTGCTTTTAGAAAATTTTCTGGCTTGATCTTGTATTCGAATGTTCATTGTCTGATTTATTTTCATGAATCAAATTCTGTTCCAAAGCTTGCCATGAAATGAAGTTCGTTGATTTCGGTGTCATTTCCATGCTTACTAACACCAGAAGATTCTCAATCTATGGTGCAAGTATGGATCATCAATGCAAAGAATGGACGAAATCTAAGAAGCTTTGGAGCACTTCATCTTTATATGGACTCATTGAGATGGAGGTGATCGGATCATGGCTATTTATATATCTCCACCTCGTAGCTTGAGGATTCCATCCGAAATTTGCAAATTTGCTCCGTGGATTTGAACTACACTTGTTATTTTTTGAACTTACCATCTCTACTCAAAATCTCATACTCTATCTAAGATACAGGAAAGATGTGTTCTTCCGTTTCTTCTGACGACGCAATGGATTTTGAGCCCGATGAGAATCTCTCCATGGCAATCGTTCCTGAGCATTTAGGAAATGAAGATACCATGATAAAACTCGGTTTCATTGATGAATTGAAGAAATTGTTCGCTATCAATGAGCTTCTCAATCTTCCCCAGGTATGCATGCCGTTTCACATTCCAAAATCGCATTTCCCGAGCGCAGAACTTGTTACATATTAACGAATGAAATACAGCTTGTTGTAATCGGCGACCAAAGCTCCGGAAAAAGCTCTGTTCTCCAAGCTATCACACGACTTTCCTTCCCCGTCGATGACGGCCTCTGTACACGTTTCCCGACCGAAGTTTCCCTACAACGAGCATCGGAAGATGCTCTAGAAGTCAGTATCACGAAAGCAGTTCGTGCATTGGATGCGCCAAATCAAACTACTGTACAGAAAAAGTGGGTTGAGAAACAATCTACACGTATTGATGAGTTCAATGGTAGATGGGGAGGTAAGGTTGCGCACATGGACGATTTCTGTGATATTATAACAGAGGTAAAGCGTCATCTCTGATCTGAATCTTTTTGTAAAATTTGCGTTAAAGTAGGAGTACTAATAGAATGTTAGGCGAAGAGAGTGATCATGGGAGATTCTGTCGAGCCTGGAAAGTCGGCAAAAAAGGTGAATGTTGCCCAGAATAAGAAGAATTTTCTGAGTGATGCTACATTGAAGATTGTCAAAAAGGGTCCAGGAGAGATCAATATCACAATTGTTGATATTCCCGGATTGGTTTCATGTAAGTCCTAACAATATAGTTGATTTGGATCATCTTTCTAACGCCCATTAGCAACTCATCCAGCTCATAAAATGGCCAAAGCATTGGTGGATCACTACATATTGAATCATCGTAGTATTGTTCTGTAAGCAACGTCGAAAAAACTCTAGAATCTTTTGCTAATCACTCACAGAGCTGTCGCCCATCCTGCAAATGTCGAAACTCAAGATATGTTCCAGATTATCAAAGGTATTGCTAATTGGAAAAATCGAGTGATTGGAGTCATCACAAAATGTGATAAGATAGAACCAGAGGGCGATGATTGGGTACGTATTTACCTCTATAGTAATGTCCATGATAGAAAAATACTGATACAAAGTGTCTTGCAGGTATTCAGAGCAATCAAGAACGATGAGAGCGATCCAGAATTCGACAGGTGTCTCAAATACGGCTGGTTTGCACTGCGCAACCTCTCTCCATCCGAAAGAAAATCCAGCCCCAGCAAAGAAATCCAAACGATACGCGATCAGAAGGAGGAAAAATTATTCAGTCAAAAAGTCTGGACAGATCTGGAGCGACAAGGGAAACTAGGCATCAAAAATCTCAAAGTTGCGTTGACACAAATGCACAACGAACATGTGACACGCAGTATCCCCGAACTGATTCCGGAGATCGCAGAACGTCTCAAAGGAGTCGAAAGGAGGATCGAAGCACTAGGACTACCGCGAATCACACCCGAGAGCCAGCTGAACTGCTTGGTCAACCTCGCGACGAAGTATTCTCTGCACGCCGGAGATGCTATCGATGGCCATAATGATCGTTTACCCGTCAACTGCCCTGAAGTGAAGATTCGGAAAATCGTTCGTGATACCCTAGACGAGTTTAGGGATGGTATGACCGCGGTTTACGATCAGCGCTTCAATAGTAAAATTCTCGGATTCTCTCTTGACTCGGTTGACGAGAAAACATGGGAACGCGCCGTGCTGAGAAACAAGTATTTTAACGAGATTAGCCGATGTATCGAAGCCAATCGCGGCAAAGAAATGGCCGACGAAGTAAACGGCGCGGTCATACGTAGTCTTTGGTCGGAACTAACACCAGTATGGAGAGATCAAACCAAAGCTCTGATTGAATCACTAGTCAACGCAATCTGGATATCAGTAGGATGTCTCTTGCACGCGATTTGCGAAGAAGAATCTCTTCTAATCAATGTCCAAAATCTCCTCGAAGAAGACAAAACCGCCGTTCACGATGACGCCATGCACGAATTAGATAAACTACTCAACGATGAGAAATCCGGACTCATTGTCACTCTCAACAAATGGAACGTGTATCAACTTTCTGATTTGCGCGAAGGCAGATTCAAACTCATGACTGCGAGACTGGACGAGATTCAGAGACGAGATAAGGATATTGTGAAAACGCAGGTGAAGAGTTGGTTTGGGCATAATGCGAAGATTGATGCGATATTCACAACGCATGATAAGTTGGCGAGTTATTATCAGATTGGTATGGTGAGATTTGTGGATAATGTTTGTCATCAGGTTTGTGAGAGACATCTTTTGGGGAGGAAGAGTCCGTTGAGGACTTTGGGCCCAGATATGATTACGAAGAAGTTTCAGGGGGTGGATTTTGGTTTCTTTCTCTTTCCTTTCTTAACTTCTGCTTTTCTTTCTTCGTGTCGAAATTCGACGTTAAGAGTTGTAACTTGTCAGAAGATGATAAGCGAGAACCTAATTAACAAAAAATAAATAGAACGAAGAAGCTCTACGAAAGATCGCAGGCGAAACGGCACCTCAATTAGCGGAACGAGCTCGGTTGCAAAAAGATCAGGAATCGTTGAAAAGAGCCATGGAAAAGGCGAAGCAGTATAAATTGACTTTGGGGGTACATGGAATGGGGTTGTGATGAGTTGGACTGTGATTGATACAGTGGAAGTTTTTCAATGGGAAAACTAACCGGTGAGATGGGATGGGAAGGAAGTTTCAGATGATCGGATGGAAAAGAGACGAGATTGATAGTATTGAGAGAGGATGAGTAGATGAACGGATGAAGGGAGACTTACATGATGGGATGGGATGAGAATGGAAACTTGCGCAGAGGGATAGAGAGTAGCGGATTAGATTCAGTGATCTCTAATATTCTTAAAGCATAATATCCAAAGATATCACCTTTTAAATCCTCCATTTACCCTCCGAATTTACCAAAAAAATTTAAAATTTAACCCCAACTCATACATTATAATAGCATCCGCTATTTTTGCCCACCATCCCAAGCCTTCTCAACAATCAACAAATACAACACCCCTTCCCCCGAAAACAGTAAATTCACATCCACATTCACATTTTCAAGTCCATTCAAAACCCCATTAAAGAAAACACAAAATTCGCCATCGAGGCACGATAAATCATTATAACTATCTCTATCTATCTATCTATCCATCCATCTATCTATCTGGAAATGGTGTTGTACGCCAAACTAATCCTTCTCCATCTATATAAAAGAAATAACAAAAGAAATCAAACGAGTGTAATTTTCGTTATTATATTTGAACTGGGATATGGAATTGGATTTGTAACGAGATCTGGAAACATTGGTGATTGTGTGTCATATTTCTTTCTTTCTTCGTGGGAAAGTAGGGTTGATTGAATAGGTGGATGGATCAATGAGTTTAGATCCTGCTATATCGCTTTAGAAGCCAGAAGATGAATCTAAACGCATCATTTCTCGAATATGAGTATGAGAGGAATGGAATGTATGACATTATCCATAAACGCGACGAATGTTTCACAGCCAGGAAGGGGGTGGGGTTCGATAATCAATCAATCGACCAATCACCTATTCCTCGGTCCCCCAAACTCCCCCGCTTGCGCATCCGCCGCCTCACTCGAAATATCCACCTGCACCGTCCTCATAATTCCTTCTATTTCCTTTCCCTGCCCGTGTACGCCTCCCGTCGCACTCTCCAAATCTCTCTCCCTCTCCGAACTCTCCATCCCACTCCTCTCATCCACGCTCCTCTCCCTGGCAATCATCCCCTCCTCTCCACTTTTTCCTAAAATCGTCTCCTGACTCTCATTATCACTCACATCGCCCGGATATCGGGCCGCGGCTCTTGCTGCTCTTTCTTTTCGCGAGTTCGTGAGAGTATTGATATTGGAAGTGGTGGTGTGGTGCTGACTTTTCGAGTTACTGAAAATTTGCATATTGTGGGAGCCGGTGTGGGCGTAGGGGTTTGAGGAGGATTTTCCGGTTGAAACGAGTTTTTTGCCAAATACTTTGAAGAGGGGAGCGAGAACGGGCATGGAGGTTAGGATGATCTTGTTTCGTGTTAGTTTTGTGTTTTATACACTTTTTCTTTTCATTTTTATGTTTCTTGTTTGAAGGGGAAAGAGAAGGAGAGGTGGCAGAGGGCATACTCCGACATTCAATTCTATGTTCCCCCACACGACCAACATTGTGGAATTACCACTACCCGTCGCAATAACGGGAATTTCAGCCATCCGCATAACAGAACACACCGTTGTGAGAATACCGAGGGCGAAAACGCCAATGATGCCGAATTTTTTGGATTTATCCATTCGTAAACCGTAGAGAAATGGGATAGGAAGAAAGAAGATAATGACATCAAAAACGATAGTCGTAATAGCGAGACCGGTAAATAGGGGACCAACGGGAAGACATGTTCCTGCAGTTTTTGGATTCCATGATTTTTTGATCTGATGGACTCACAGATTAGCATATTTTTTGGAGGGGGAAGAATGCATTGGGAAAGGGGAAAGAGGATTTCTATATACCGGGTTGCAGTTAAACATTAGAACCAGAGTCCCGACTGTATGGCCTATAATGCAGAGAGCCATCACGATCCACACTATAAGACGGTAGGTTGGTTGTCCCTTGGAGAGAATGCGAAGATAAGAGAAGCAAAGTGAGACTTTGAAGGCTAAGATGCCCATCATATAGAAAGGTCGACCGGCATAATTAATCTATTCATTTATCAGTGGCTAATCTCTCGTGCATCCGTAGATTATTACTGACGCTAGAATATGTGTTCAAGTTGACTATTGGTCTAAGAGCCAACGGCAGACCTAATCCCCATCTTGATTCTATTTCATCATTAGATAGTACCAATTTATCTGAGATGCTTCTTACGAGCAATAGTACAAGCGTTGTAAATGATACTACATATCTATCCACAAAGAATTAGCATAAATTGCAGAGATATCCGAAGAAAGACCTACCGCAGCAATGAAGACGGCCCAGTCATCGGCACCAATACCTCGCACAGTACGAACTCTGACATACAATCTCGTGCCGACAGTGATGAGCATCAACACAAGCAATGGAAACGAAGCTCCTAAGATCGAAGGATAATTGGATTGAGAATTAACCTCTGGTGTCGAGTTGTAGACCCACAAAGTGGGCATGATGATACACTTTCTAGAAGATATTCCACAAAATCTCCAAATTTATCAACGATCGTATTGCATCTGAACAATGGATCTGATATATGTATATACCTTGACCTCTTTGGATCGATCCTCAATCATTATGGACTTATCACTATCGCCAAGCTTCCGAAGAAACTCCTTGTTATGTCGTTTCGATCATCGACCTCTTCGTGTTGGATATTTTATTTTCCCCTTGTCGTCTACAGGGGCCGCGACAGGTACAGTGCCACGGTTGTTACCAGATGCCTGCGATACAACATAAGCTGGGAGATTCCTGCAATGTAACTTTGATCAACGCAGCCATCACTTTCGGCTCCTGCCATTTGGGACTCGAGTCATAACTCTATCCTACTATTCTTTTGAAGTTTGTTTGTTGCTAACATCATCTATGTCATTAGCACATTACACAAGTATTGCTTCAATTGTCGTACTCGAAAATGAGGCATCTCTGAATTAGAAACACACGCCACACATTATCATGGGGAAGGGGTCCCGGAGACACGGATGTTCAAGAAGATCGACTGTTAATGACATGGTCTGGCCTTGTGCACATCCCTTTGCTGAGCAATCATGTCTGGTGAAAATTTGAGAACCCTCTTGGACCTTGGACCCCTGGAAACTCAAAATGATTACCCAGTGTAAATGATCAATAGCAAATTACCAAGCGTTGCATATTTCACGCAAGAATATCTGAATTGGTAAAGGCTCCGTGTTTTTGCACCGGCATTCCCCCAAACCCCCGTCGAGAACAGGGTTTTGATCCAAAATCCCCACAATTCGGATCAGATTTTGAGTTCCCCCAGCCAAACATCAACGATTCATAGCTCAAGGCATATCGTCCGTATTTCAACCCTGTTCAAAACTGGCGGGATACCTCGAGCACACCTGCCGAGGTGATATTCCTGATCATAATTCCTTGTCGTGGTGACATTTCAAAGATTTTCCCAGGATTTTTATTCCTCTCTCGTACATTAAACCTCGAAATTTTCGAAGGATGAACGAAGGAATGAATAACACTTTATTCAAGTACCGTTCGATGAAGTTGTAATAAGAAATAAAAAAACGGGCGCGGAAGCCAACTCTTAGTTCACGGGATCGTTCCGGCCCCCTTCACAATTGACAACTAAAATGATTCGCTAGGGCTGACCCGCTTTTATCAAGCACATGCCGAACTACAGTCTGTCCATAAGGTTTGTCGTTAATTCGGCGACGTGATAAAATCTAATTGTATGGGGGTAATATTGGACGAGCTGACGAGTGCTAAATCAGTAAACAGTACCTAGTTTGCGTAGGTAGACACTCAAATTTGATTTTGTGGCTGATTCCTGCGCATTCGTTTTAGCAAACTCAAAAAAAGACTACTACTTTCGAGGGTAGTCCAAGTTCATTTCAGTAAACCTTGTAGACTTAATTCCCATAAATATCAGAATGCGATTGTGTGAAATAAAGCACATTTACTGTCCTAAAGTCAGGTCCAGAGGTCCAAGATATTTCTTGAGTCTAGACTCACGGATAATGTTGATGTACCCGCGGAACAATTTTATAATCGTAGCAAACTACAAATGGACCATGCTTGAAGGAAGAGAGCTATCTCCGAACGGGAAAATGTCTCATTGCCCTCTTCGCATGTAGCTTGTCAATCAAGTATCTCGCTTGGCTCCAAACATGTACTCGGCAGCGGTTGAGTTTGAGGTTCCTGCAGATATTCTTCCGTTCAACTGGATCTGTTTGTAATTACCCAATCTCGATGATGAGTGATAAGAACTTCTCCACGAAAGTGATAACATTTACTTTACCAAGGAATTGCTTGACGGGAAAATGAAGATTTATAGTTTGCCACAAACGAGCAATATCTAGAAATGCTGCTGATAAGGAAATTATCTCTCCACTCACATCATTGACTCAATTTGGAATCAATTTGCCGTCAAATTTATATGCGAGCTTACCGAGTCGACAGCCTAATGCGTAGCTCCTGCTCCAGTATATAGGTAAGAATGGCGAGAGACCCACTCGCAAAAACGGCAAAAACGAATGATAACATTCGAAACCACATAAGTCAAATGCAGAATTTCATTAGTGCCATACATGCTGCATAGTAAGCTGCAGTCTCGGTTGTACTGAAATGAAATAACAGCGCATGGTTCATGGGCTCGCGCGGGGTATTTACCTGATATAGAACCATTAATTATCAACTGCCCCACGGGGCGCCATTGTGTCGGATTTCCTCAGCATCGTCCATTGGGCGAACAGAAGGTAAGAGACGGACCTTTTGCTATCCTGAGAACTATTGCGATTATAAGTCGTATCGCAGCAGTGGAGAAATGCTACAGACAATCTTATCTGGAATAGATATATGATGTCTGGTTTTTTCTTTCCTCACATGTTTCTTCAGCTACCAGATCAATCATGTCTTCGACTTTAGCACTCTTGTCAAAGCACAGAGGCGCGGTCTCCGTTGCCGCAGTGGCTAACACAGCTTCTATGCTGTTTGGCTACGATACAGGAGTCGCTGGTTCTGTAGTCGCACTAAGAAGGTGACTATCGAACAGCCGCCACGCGAAGGAACGTCACTGACCTCTTGAACAGTTTTTCTTCAGAGTTCAAACTCTCGACAAGCCCTGCACATTCGGCATACATTTCCTCCAATATTGTAGCTCTTCTCAATGCCGGTGCATTCTTTGGAGCTATAGTTCCGGCCCTTCTCACGAAATACATCGGTCGAAAACCAACCATGACTATTGCGGCCGCTTTTTTCATGCTAGGTGGAATTCTTCAAACTGCAGCTCAGCCACCTTCTCTGTCTATGATTTATGCTGGTCGTGTTATCGCAGGCTTTGGTGTCGGCATGGTTAGTAATCTTACTCCTGTTCTTGTTGCCGAGACTGCACCGAAAGAATTGAGAGGATTCCTTATGGGACTCTTCGAAATGTTCCTTGTGAGTGGTGGATTATTGGCTTATTGGACAACATATGGATGCTCGTTACATTTAGAGGCTACGAGCAAACAGTGGCGAATTCCATTGAGCATCCAGATTATCCTCGCTGCAATCATTATGATCGGATCATTCCTTATAATCGAATCTCCAAGATGGCTGGCCAAACAAAATCGATGGGATGAAGCCGAACACGCCTTGTGTTATCTCCGAGGCTCAACATCGGAGGACTTGGACATCAAGACTGAAATTGCAGAGATGCATGCGCAAATTGAAGAGGAAATTGCCGCAACTTCTGGTAGATCGATTACCGAACTGTTTCAATCCAGAAACCTTCTTCGTCTTGTTTGGGGATGTGGTGTCTCCTTCTTTAGCATCTGGTGTGGACACAACGGAATCCTGTACTACGGACCAACAGTTTTCAAACAAATTGGGTTTACCGCTCAGAATGCTGCTCTCTTTGCCAGTGGAATCTTCACCTGTCTTAAAGTGGCTACTACTATTATTTTCTTGATCGCAGGAGTAAGTTTGATCATACCTCTGCTGTCTATTGTGTCTCAATTCATAAGTGGATCATCCTGACACTGATATCATTTAGATCCAACATTTCAAGAGGAAAAATCTATTGAGTATCGGTAGTGCTGGCATGGCAATTTGTATGTTTGCTCTTGGTGCAGTCCTAGCCACACATCCACCAACCGCTGGAAGTTTAACAAACGATACGCCAAGTGGAAAGGGAATGGTAAGTGTACTTCAACACCACAGGCTGAGCCTAATAATAACTTTTTCAGATGGCAATCATTTACCTTTTCGTCGTATTCTATTCAATGTCTTGGGGTCCTATCGCTTGGGTCTATATTGGAGAGTAAGTTGTCACAATACCCCAATATTCTCCAAGAGACTAACATTGTCAGGATTTATCCTACTCGAATTCGTGATTGGGGAATGGCTATCAGTGTTATGGTTGTGTGGCTTTTCAACTATGTCGTTTCCCGAGAAACTCCCATCGCAGTGTTGAACATTGGATGGAAAACATGGATGGTATGTTATTTCCACATAAAAGATAAGAAACCTTGAAAAAGTCGGGAAAAGCTAATAATTCTTGGTGGGAACAGATTTTCGGAACATTTAACTCGGTCGCATTCATCTTCACTTTGTTCCTTCCAGAGACCAAAGGCTTGAGTTTGGAGGAAATGGATGTACTCTTCAAAGTTGTTAATGAAGATGTCAGAAGGAAGGACGTCGATGAGCATGTTGTTGCACCACTGGATGGTAGCGAGAAGAGTACAAATGCTGAAACGGTCAGGGAGGTCTAAGTTGTGTTATGGATGTGTATGATGTTAACGATGCGTTGCACTGTGTAGATATCTCCAGTGAAAGTTCTCACTTGAACTCAAGAAAAAATGTTGTGAAATGACACTTGTTGTGTGCGTACTTCTCTCCTACCACTGTATATTACTACAACGCGTCTTGGCCTGTCGTGAAAAGATTAGTACTGTCGAGTGTCTTGACTCTGTACATCTTACCGTTCCCATGATGAAGTCCACCCCAGGGCTCCAAGACACTGGGTTACAGGCTCCAGACCCTATAGTAGACATGCAACAAAAGATTTGGCTACTTCATTGTAGAGAGATGATTGGCTAGAGGGCATGTGCGTTCGATATGTATATCGGTGATGATGTTTTGATGGAAGAATTCATTATTCGCAAGACACGATAATGAGGTAAAGTAAGGGGTTTTGAGTAGATGCACATTAATAAGCCTGGCGTGCTGCATTCCCTCATATTATCAACTTTTTCCAGAATCCACAGGAATATAATAAGAGTACACAAGCAGATAATTGAATGTCTAGGTTTGATCATTGCCGCTGCTATGTAATGTATACGTATATGTACAAACGTTTCATCAAACGGAAAAGAACTCAACATTCGCGTGAGCACGTGGAAAGATGGTTGACGTGCCGGGAGCCATTCTTTAATTGGTTTAGCAACGGTTAGGTAATCACGACCCAGCTCACACCAATTCTTCACACTTCACTTATCAAAATTTCCAAACTTTCACCAAAAGATTAAAAACATGGTTGGGTTGGTACCTTCTCCATCATCATGTCAATTGGTTATTCTATCGTAGCAAAGAGTTGAGAAAACTATCCCATCGTCTAATCACGTGTTTTTTTTTTATCATTGATATCTCTCCATGTCAATTCTACTACCATGCATGCTTCACAATTGATTCTTTCTTACCCACGTATTGTGTCATTATTATCTCATCTCCCCAATATAAATCTTGTCTACGTACTCGTACCATGATCATGGATTCACTCATCCACCATCGCAAGATGATAACGCCTTCCCACACAAAAATTGCTTGCGTGCGTGCCATTGATTCTGATTATTGTGGTTCGCAATTCCCCATCTTTCAATTGTTGGTAATGACGACACATATATCCCCTGTTACATATTACATCATAAGTACACAAGAGGATGAAAGAACCATCTCACAATCTTCCTGCAACCGGCATCAGCGCATATGTTGGTAAATCCTTTTGCATCATCTCCGTCTCTTATTGCTCCATTGTAATCTCAAATGGCCGTTCGATTTTTTCAATTGGTGGATGCGTCAGTATATCTTGGATAGATTTCCTTGAAATCAAATCTCGATGTCTTCTCACATGGGATTTTCAATTTGCCCATTAGCGAGAATGGGGTGGGACGAACCAGTGGGAATCATTGCCCCCCGCCATACATACTGGGTACATAACTTGATACACAACTTATGAGAGGCTTTTTGATCCCGAACAAATGGATCAAATGGATCAAATGGATCAAATGGAAAAATAGCCACATTGATGATCATGCGACCGTGTGGCGTTGCCTTGTGGATATATGACGTTTCCAGGTTCTTATTGCATAATATTCTCTTAGATGTTACTACCCAATAATGATTTTACTTGTCTTGGTGTGGCAGGTCCAGATGCTAGGCAGAAGTTGCCTACAAACAAGCAAAAAGCAAGCAGGATCGGAAGGAGCAGGTGGGTAGTAGGTACTAGGTAGGTAGGTATTATTCACTAGCCACTTGCCTCACCCCTCCTTCTCAAACCTGCTTTAACTTGGTTTGAAAGAAGCACCTGGGCATGCGTGCGTTCCTGCCTCGTTTGAACCGTGGCTAGTATCACATTTCCTCTCCTCCCTAAGTATAAGAAGGGCATTTCTTCCTCTCAATTTTCATTCCTCATTCACATCAACAAAATCTCAACAAACTCACTTCACACCTACAATCACAAACTTCAAACAACTTTTCAACTCTTCACCTCAAAACAAAACTCCATCAACATGTCTGACAGTCTCCGCAAAGGTGTTGGCGAGCAAGTCTCCGAGAAGGTTACTCCCGACTCTCAAAAATCCACCACCACCAAGATCGGAGAGAACGTCTCTGGAGGTGTCGACAAGGCTGCTGGTGCCGTTCAACCATGTATGCAATCTTCCTTTCCCCAATCTTCCTCTCGCACAAGATACTAACCATCCATCTTTACAGCCGAATCTAAATCCACCACCCAAGAACTCTCCGACAAGACCCGCTCTGGAGCAGACGATGCCCAAAGCGAAGGAAAGGGTATCCTTGGTTCCGTCACAGACACTGCCGGCGATGCTGCAAACACTGTCTCTGAAACCCTCTCCAACACTGGTACGTTAATATCCCACTACATCTTCCAGCAACAAACAAAGAATCACACATAGCTAACATATTTGACAGCCTCCTCCCTCACTGGCAACAAATAAGTTCCTCTCTTTCGAATAATTTACATTGTTGCGAAGGACGGCAGGACGATGAATGAATCGAAGCATTGTTATTTCTTTTAGCGTTGGGATTGAATGGGCTTTACTTTTGCTTGCTACACATGATAGCTTGCTCTTATGAATGTACGATATCCGGAAGGAAGGAAGGAATGGATGGATGACTGGTAATAGTCTTTAGTGTTGGCGAATAGAAACACCTTCACACATATACACCTTTTCGTCTTTTGTCTTTCGTGAATGTAGTGTGAATATAATATGAAAGTCGATGTAAATTTATTTGTGTAATAGACTCCCTACTCCTCTCTCTCTCCCCGTCGAAACCCCTACAAATCTTTCCGTTTGAGTCTCAACCTTCCTTTCCTCATTGACACACCGACAATCAGACTCTATTCCATACATCACCATCACCAACCCAGCACTCAATTCCTCTCGCATGATCCGAGTGTGCAATATATTACACGTATACAACATGCTTCACTCAATCATCAAGCCACGCACCAAGCAAGTACTTATGTGAAATATTTATGTGTCTTCAATATCATATCATACACCCATTACTTCCTCGCTCCCATCTCATTGTATTCCTATTTCCATTTCCATCCATAACATCCCCTCATTCTACTTTCTCCACCACCAACTTCAATATCTCCTCGATGCCCTTGCCCGCATTCTTCGGATCCTTCGCTACCGCCTGCCAATACTCCCCGTGGCGAGGTTCGCTCAGTATACATTTCTGTATCACGTCTGCTCGTTTTTCCTATTGAATCATGTTAGTCTTGATCTACATCTCAAACACAACCACGCCATCGAGTCGCCTATTCTCATTTCCACGTCTAGAGTTAGGGGAGTGGAGACTTACTTCAGTACCATGCTGCAATAGAAACTTGTAATACCAAGCCCACGTATCACCCAAATCACTATCTAGCAAAATAGCCTTCTCGAACCAATTCTGCGCTTTTTCCAATCTTCTCTCGCCCCAGAAAATACGGGCAATAGTGACGAAAAGAATTGGATCGTTGTCGACTTTCTTGATAGCTTCCAATGCCCTTGGTTTCCTTTGTGTACGTGCTTCAAGATTCCAAATCGATTCTGTGTATAATAATCCACTGTTGGGTACTTCTTGGAGAGCTTTTGCCATCATGATTTTAGCCTGCGCAGTGTTGTTTGCGCGTCGTTCAACTCTCACAGATTCCGTCCATAATTCTGGTGATTTGGGGACTGCCAACCGGGCTCTGTCGAGGACACTACGTGCTTTAACGACCATACCAGCTCGCTCTTCGAGTCGTGAATATAGTAACCAGAGCGGAACAGATTTTGGACATGCTTTTGTACCTGTACTGTAAGCTTCACGAGCTTGTGGCATTTTACCTTCGCCTTCGTAAATTTGACCTTTCATCATCCACAATTTGGCTGCACTGGGGAAGAGATTTAATCCTTGATTGGCGAGATCCAGAGCTGCGTCAATATTACCTAACTGTCTTTCGTATGCAACACTCTTTGTCCATACACGATCAGTTGGGGCTTCTTGTCGTGCCGTCTTGAGAAGTTCTCGTGCTTGTTCTGGTTGGTTGTTTTCTGCCTCTAGTTTCACGGCCGCCAGCCAAATCTCCTCGTTATTTGGATTCTGGTTGAATGCTTTACCGAGGACTCTTCGTGCGTTATCGACTTCACCGGCTAGCCACTTCTCCTTTGCTAACATCATCCACAGCACTTCACTGGTAGGGCGTGCTTCGACAGCCTTCTCGAGTAATTGCCACAAAGCTTCCTTGGTACCATGGTTCTTTTCCAGGTCTGCAGCTGCAAGCCAAAGCTTTGTGCTAGTCACAAATACTCGAAGTGCATAAGCATAAATAGCACGAGCAGTTTCATATTTCCCACGGTTGATGCTAGCTTTTGCATCCTCCATCCAAATGTCTTTTCTATCATCATCTTCGTCCAGTCCCCATCCAAGTGTTTCACGAATGATGTTACCACAAGTCAGAACTGCTCCCTCTTCCTCACACTTTTCTGCTTCAGTAATCCAGTCTTCTCTTTTTAACATGGCAGACTCCTTCGCCAAAGCTTTAACAGCACGGTTCATGACATTTATTTTAGACGCTGTGCCCATTTGCTCACCAAGACGGGCAGCAGCTATCCAAATTTCATGAGAAGTAGGTATAGCTTTGCGAGCCTTATTAAGGACCTTTTGTGCATTTTCGGATGTTTCTAACCTTGCAAGCGCTAACCACAACTCAACTGAAAGGGGAATGATCTCGGTGGCTTTTGCAAGAAGCAGACGTGCATCACTGGGATCTTCCTCGAGATTGACAGCTTCTTTCCAGAGATTCACAGATTGAGGAATGTGATCTAACGCGTGCCTAATGACTCGTTTCTTGGCTCTGGGTTCTGATTCCAATTTCATCGATTCAACCCATAACCGCACTGAACGATCGTTATTTCTAATGGCATTTGCGGCAATAATCTTTGCGTTGTGGTTGTCATTTAATCGAATGTTCTCCAGCCAGATATCCTCGCTCTTAGGACAATACTCACAACCACGTGCGATGATATTACGTGCCGCTACAGTTTTTCCTGCAAGCTCTTCGACACGAGCAGCTGCAATCCATCCTGGAGCATGCTTTGGATTCGTTTTGATAACAGACTCCAGCAGAGTTCGTACACGGACGATATCACCAACTTGGGTTTCTCCCTCGTTAATTTGGGATTTGGCTAAACTTGTAAGATATCCTTTCGGGTCGATATTGGTCGCACTGCCAGACATTGAGTCGGTGCCTTGAGACGCTTGATCGAGTTTTACTTTGAGTACTTTATCTCTCGCCGCTCCAATATCCGCAAAATTGGTCATAGTTCCATCAGGTCCATCACCTGCTGCACTTTCTCCTCCATCATCCATTACAGTGGTCCCCAACTCAGTTGTGTCCCGAGCTCCAGCAATAACACTATCGGGGACTGCATAAAACCTCTTTCTCAATTCTTGCTTGCTTCGTCGATTTTTGCCAGTCAAATCACCCACTTCCGGTAAGTTTGCCCAATCTTCATCACTGACTGTTCCTAATGCTCGTTTCAGGTCCGCGAATTGTTGTTGAATTTTGGGATTATTGCGTTCGTATTCTTCCCTTTCTGCTTTTTCTCGTGCTTCCCTGTAGGTAAACTCGTCGGTAATCTGCTCATCTATTTTCATATGATAAACCAAATGCATTGGAGGATGGGGACTCGAAATAAATGGGGAGACAAACCTTCTAATTTTCCGCCTTCTATCCATCTTCTCATCCACTTCCTGGTAGATCCTATCTGCTTCATCATCGTCCTTGTCATAAACGCCACCTGAAAATAACCCAACTTCATTGTCCGGATCCTGGAAGCGCTCATCGTCCTCCTCATCATCTTTCTTTTCTGTAGCTCCGTATGCTGTAGGAGCTGCTTGACCGAGTTGAGCAGCGCGCTTTGCAAGAGCCTCTTTGATTTGATCTTCACTTGGTCCATCTCGCGCAGGACCTAAATCAGATCGTGTTGTAAATCCTGTCGCTCCTCGACCTAAACCAGCGACATAATTTTCTGGCGCCTTTTGACTGAGGAAATCGCGTCGACCAGACATAATTGCGAATGTTATTGTATTAAAAATCCAAGGTTCAAAGCATTGAAATAATGAAACCTCGAGAAAAGATGCAAGGCTGAGAGTAAATAAATATATCAATCCCCGACAGCCTAGCGATTGAGTAGCAGCCGTTTTGAAGTATTTATGTAATCATTGCGGATCCACTTGCGCACGGTCCATATGGCTCACAACTTCAGTAGATTCAGACCTCGCTTGGTAACTTACTTTCTTTGCCTCTTCCTTCTGTGTGAAAGCAACTATAGTAATACTTTCTTAGTTATATTTGAGTAAGAGTTTAGTAAAAGAAGACATAGTATCGACTCTCTTCTCCTTAGGGAATATTCTCTAAGCTTGAAGATCTGCGCAGTCGATTATCTTGGCCTTGGGAAGTCTCCTTGGATCATTGGGAACCGCAGTCAAAGACATTGTCACACATAGTTATCTCAAAGTTATACTCATGGCTTCAAAGCACAGAAGACTGACGCCTGGCACTTCATAGTTGGTATCCAAGGTTTTCGTTTCTGTATAGAGGTTTGGTTCATGTAAGCTGGTTCTATCCCACTAGGCCACCCTGACTTCTTGCATTTTTAAATGAGTAATATAAGGTAGGACACTAACGCAGGCTCCTGTTTTTTGAATTAGAAAGTCGGTATATTTAGTATGTCATCTCTAATTCTATTTTCTACAAGTGTAGAAAGTTTTTCAGTGGAACTATTACGTTTCACGTTCTAGAATCACGCAAACCAAAGACAAACACTACCTCGATGCACATATAACTATGCGTATTGTGCATACTGATTTCATAAAGCTTAAGACCCTTGAACAAACAAAACTTTAGGTTGGGACTTTGGTTGAGGATTGGCAAAGGCATCGAAAGTGGCGATTATCTTCGCTCATCTAAACCCCTCCGTTTGTATGGTACGGGATTCTAGAATTGCTCTCCCGAGTATAATACTCCCTTGGAAGTACAGTACAAATCGTGATCTCAAAAGTATAAAACATCATGTTGCTACATGGTTTCCTACCTTGCTCATGTTCCCAATAGCAGTGAGAGCCTTCATAGCATAAATGAATCGCCTGGGCTACAATTCTTGCATTGTGGAACGAAGCCTCCGAATTTCCAAATCTCTACGCCATCAATTGTGTTTTGGAACTTCCATCGCAAGTATAGAAGCTCAAATATGACTTGGTGTGTCTGCGTAGATTCTATACATAAACGGCAAATCGAGGACACTATGAGTCCTGTCTCCTTAAATTTAAACCAAATCGAATCTTCATTATGAAATCTTAAATAATACGCCCAAAATATAGCTTGTCTTTTATAAATTCTATAGTAATATATAAAAATCTGGCGTACACTGCGCGGGTGCTTGCTTAAATTTCGTACTGTCGAACTTGATTTCATCGTTTGCTCTACCTAAGACCCAAATGACCAAACTGAGCCTCGTAATTCTCCCTTAACAAGCGTTTCGCTACCGCTGCTTTATATTTTTCAGAGGCTGAAACCCTCAAAACAAACACATTTTGTGGTCTAGCTGTCTAATTCACCGCTCGAGTCAAAATAGAATTCACAATTTAAGCTAACAGTTGCCACAGAATGCAGACAGCCATCCGCCACCCCTTCGTATGATTATAAACACCTATCATAATTTACGAGATCACATTTAGCAAAGGATGATTTGAGAAATCGAATCATTCGACTTCAGTGGTCGCATAGACTAGAAAATTAGCAACTTAGCAATTTATAAGACGTCATATAGACCAGCAATTGATACTCGATCGCATAGATCGGAGCAAATGGGCGCTTGGAATAGTTGTTCACCAATTCGAACGTATGTATAACTCCTTCCTCCCGAATACGACAGCTAGACCACCACATTTTTTTGCACCTCTTTTGTCTTCACAAGAACTGTGTTTTGACAATCAACATCAAAATTCTCTGGGCCCATTTATTAAAGTTCGGTAATCTTTGCCGTATATTCTGAGAAGAAGTAAATTTTGAGATTTTCAATTTGGACTTAAGAAGAGGCGGGATAGTATCAGAATTGATTAGAATATTGCTAGTGACTGAAAATGAACCTACGGATTTCTTGTGAAATTTAATGACATTTTCTCTTTCTGACGATCAAAATCGACCGATCATTGCAATAAGAAGCCACAATTGAAGCCTCAAATTTCCCCCTCATTGAAGCTCACATCTTCTATACACTGCATAACTTGCACTGTCGTCCAATCTTTTCCACTCCTCTGTGTATAATTTACCCGGAATAGGTACATAATCAGAAAAATCGGACACTCATGACTGAGATATCAACTTGTTTTCATTTCCAATAGAACTATCTCGATAACATAAGCTGATCACTCATAACTACAGATAGTTTTTTCTTACTCAACCACGCTATTTGGCATACACGAATACAATTATCCATATCTTTCAGGTCCGAACCTCACACTCATATAAGTGTTGCCTGCCCGGTATCCCAATAATTCAGACGAGATATCCTCGGTTTTATTTCCTGATCTGCACGAGCTAGATCACAGGCATCTCAGTTTCTTTAGGAAATATTATGTTGTATATCCATCAAATTGTTCCGTGATTCTCAAGAAAAAGCTTCTCCGAACTCGGTTTCAACGCAGTCATGAACATTATTTTAGTTTATCTACCTATTATTAGTCGTCGAGATATCCCCTGTTCTATGGATGTATTTCAGTTTTTCGCTTATTTCTCAAGCAATAAAAGTTACAGAAGAGACTTGCTATAATATTAAAAAGGCTCCTTTGCATTCTTCTGCGAGACTCCAAAGGAAGCCCCTGTAAATCAGGGTTTGACACCGAATTCCTTCTTGCACAAGTTTCTCTCATCAACTATTGGGATATTGTGGAGTTTGTAAAAATCCTCGATTGTTCGTAAGAGATTGGCCAACTGCTTTCTCGGCTGGCGATTTTCAAGGGACAATCTCACATTTTGCAACATTCAAAATCACAAGTTTATGTGATAAATACATGTATGGTCTGTCAGTATCACTACTAATACTTATATTATAGAGCGGGGAGTTTTGCTATTTAAAGAGGGACATTATGTTGTCGTGACAGAACAGTTTTGTGGGGCGAGGTCCCACCTCCTTTCCCACTTCCGCCAAATCTCTACACCATCTAATACAACTGGAAACCTCATAGATACCTCCAGTAGATCTTCCTATTGGCCTCGGCAGCCGCCATCAACTCTGGCATCAATTTTCTTTCTTCCCATTCTGCAATCATTCTATCCTTGTATTTCCAAAGGGGATAAGTAGATTTACTAAAAGTCTTAAAATCATCAAGGTAAGCGAGGTCGCAAGCCTCAGTTAACTCCTTGGCTTTCTCACACAATCTATCGTCAGCTGTGGAAAATAAATCCGGTGCCTTTAATGCGCCATCCTCCTCAACGGTGGCGCTTCTTCGATATGCCGCCTCTACATAGTTTATTCGGGCTTTGACCTCTCGAATCGTCTCCAGCCACTCTTTGAATACCGGTGGAAATGTGTCCGGCATGAGACGACTAAAAACCAATCCATGGGCTTCCAAAGTATACTGTACTTTGTATTCCTCATCACAACTTTCGTCCATGATCAACAAAGTTTTGGCGTCGTCCTTAGAAATTCCAAACGTAGCGTCGAAGATAATTTCCAACTGCTGGAATTTATTGGCTTGGCGGATTGAGTTTGGTAAGAAAACTTTGAAGGACTGTCTGCGTTCCATCTCCATAGCATCTAGTTGCGACTGTTGTTTCCTAAGTACAGTTCCCTTCTCCTTCACCATTCTGAAATACATTGATCTCAACCTAATCAACTCTAGCATGTTTACTTGTTCCGTTAAAAGACGTTTTTCCTCGAGCTCCTTCTCGATTTTACCAATCATCTTCATTGACTCTTCATAATCGATGCTGTGTGTGGGAATTAAATCATTGGCGAGGTCAGAATTTGATACATTGGGGTCGTTGGCAGTAGAATAATTCCGAAGAGTACGGGGAGTTCTCGTATTAAGAGCCATGAAAGGTCTTTTGAAAGGTTGTCGGCCCCATTTTAGTAAAAAGGAAGGACGTGAGAGACGCATTTTGGGTTAGGCCGATTGAAGGTAAGGTGGATGGATGAGTTTGTATAGAATGGAGTTTAAAGTGTTTGAATAAATTGTAAGAAACTTGAAATGTATTTGGAAGAGTTGGTTTAGAGACTTTAGTATCGATAATTAGTGTGTTGGAGTAATGGCGATGTTTTGTTTGTACGGCTTCCGACTTCAAGGATACCTACCTGAGCACCTGTTCAGGCGTATGGCCTAATCATTAAGGCAGAAGTATGAGCTCCCATGTCTGCATTCATACACTTGCAGAGCCGAATATTGATAAAATTTTGTTAGATCGTTATTGAATTTTTATGTATATCCATCGAAACACATCTCACGGCGCTCATGTAGTATGAAGAAATCAGCCCCCTCGCGAACGCATACTGTCCAACTCGAGAACTCTCGAGTCGGCGTGACAGTGGCAACTTCGCCAGTTGTAACGTCAAACAAACAGCTAATGGCATGATAGTAACTTCACGGAAACGGGCCTCCCCCCTTCATTTCCAGTAGTACTTAGTTGATGTGGCTTATTCCGCGACCGGAACTGATACAGGCTTAATTTTGACATCATTGCGGCAAACTCCGATCCACTAGGCATGTCTGCGACCAAGTCGACATATATTATACATTCCTTCATTTCTGCCATCCTGCAAATACCCTACACCAATGTACCTCGTTTGTAATTATCGTTCATCTCAGCCTTCTCCCTCGCCTTGTAAAGAACCTCTGGATGTCTATGCACACTCGGCATCATACCCAAACCAATAGATCTCCTAATTGCCTTGGCAATTTTTCTCTGATTAACCGGTCTCAATCCCGTTTCCTTACTTCCTCTAATCCTTCCCATCGGCGTTACATATTCTGACATGATTGAGAAATTCTGAAACATCCATTAGTCCTACTCAAGCTTCTCTCAAAAATGGCCATATCATTCTACTTTCTCAATCCAAGAAAGAAAAACTAACCTTGTAACTCCCCGTAGCTATAGGGTCAAAAGCAACCACATCAAAAACATCCCTCGTAACCTTTCCTCTCTTCTTCCATTTCGCCATTTCTATCCCACTCAAATCATGTGGCGCATACACATCTCCAGCTCTCCATCTTCTATGTATTTGTTTTGTCAGAGCTGATTTCGAAACATTGTCTTCGTATTCCTGAGCCGCAGTTTGCTGCACCCTAGAATTGGCTAATAATGCCTTGCGTCGCTCGTGGCTCTTCTCTTGAGCTTTGTTTACAAGAGACATCAGACTATCATAACCTATCGTTTCTGAGGGGGATGTGTCGGATCTTGGAGGAAGTTCTGCGAGGAGCATTAGCAATTTGCTTCATGGTGGAGATATTTTTGAATGATAATTGACATACCAGCCGACATAATCCTACTGGTTGAAAATCGCATTCCAAGGAGCGGCGATGAGACCGCATTGCGCGCGGCATTTAAACATTGTAGTCGAGGAGGCATGGTTGCTATACTTGAACGATTCAATATCAGGACCACTTGGTGTTGCTCAATCCCAAAATCTTGAAGTCCAAAGCGGGCCGAAATCCCGCATCGGAGCTGGTTATTCCGATGACCCGCAAAAATTTATTTTGATATCTACAATGGAATAATGATAGACATCAGACATTCGCGCCAGACATAACATCTTTCAACTCTTTCAACTGAACTCAATTTCACAATATGGTTCGTAAACTTAAGCATCATGAGCAGAAGCTCCTCCGAAAAGTGGACTTCACAACCTACGCATCGGATAACAATCATCGAGATGCGGCTGTGATACGAAGATATGCGATCCAAAAACCTGGGGATTATCAAAAATACAATAGACTTTGCGGTGTAAGTTTCTAGTTCCTATGGCAGGAACCATCAAATACTAATATATAAATATGAATAGTCTCTCCGTCAACTCGCCCACAAACTCACACTCTTACCTCCCGATTCTCAAGTCCGTCTAAAGCATGAACAGCTCCTCCTCTCTAAACTTCACGATATGGGAATTCTCCCCTCCACCGCTTCCACTTCCAAACTTTCCTCTGTTGAATCGCACGTTACTGTTTCCGCATTCTGTCGAAGACGTTTACCGGTTGTAATGACAAGATTAAGAATGGCAGAGACAGTACAGGCTGCGAATAAGATTATCGAGCAAGGACATGTTAGAGTGGGTACGGAAACTATCACAGACACGGCATTTTTAGTTACGAGAAGCATGGAAGATTTCGTTACTTGGGTGGATGGCTCGAAGATCAAGAGGAATATCTTGAAATACAGAGAGAAATTGGACGATTTTGATTTGTTATAGAGGATCCGAGACGGAGGTTGTGCATGGTTGGAGTTTTGGTCGTGGGAAAATTTGCTTTGCTTGGAGTTTGGGGGTTGATGAATCCATTTGAGATGAATGCCTTGAGAAAATTCATGGATAAAATAAGATGTAAAGTATGATAAGAGACTAATGATTTCGAAGGTCCCAAATTTCTGGAAATAGGGTGCGGGTTAGCTTGATTATCAAAATCGTGTCAAGATAGATGAAAGCAGGATCACAATGGAAAGTCTTGAAATTAGAGGATATGGAGGATAGATGGTCTCATGATTGGTTTTTCAACTTGAACAGCGATATAGGAAAGGCTATGAAGGAGCATCTTTCATGGGAATCTCAAGCTTAACCATCTTTCGGCGGGCGATAACCGATTTATCACAACCATGATCAATACTATCATGATTTCTGCAGATAGTCACGCTCATTCCTCAGTTATACACAATAGTCAACTTATCAGATTCTCTGGTCAAAGTTCACCAAAAAGCAGTCTTCTGCTATCAGATACAGTTGCAGAAACCTAGGTAGCTCCATCATCTGATATCATTTCAAATTTCTTGTCAATCATTTTCACTTGCATTTGTGAGGGCACTCTTCTATTCACATTCTAATGCCATAATGGCAAGTGTCATCTATACTATCAGTACATTCGAAGCTTTTAGCTTTTCAAGCAAATCGCTCAAACAACAGCAAGCTTTGAAAAGCACATCACTTCCCCATAACAAAGTCATGAATATTTGAAATTCTTGCGCTTGTTTGCCTTCGTTACACTAGAGCTTGCCACAATAAATGTGAAATAATCTTCGAATACACACGTACTGCGAATCTCCCATATTTTTTTTGATACAAACTTTCTACTCAAAAGCCTCAGCACAACCACTTGCAACACTCTGAATCCGATTCGCATTCACATGACGTAGAGAAGTCGGCATGTTATTCGCAAAAAACGGTACACCATCTCCGGCGCGGGCATTCAGTACCTGCGATCCAACGTCCATAGTTGTGCTTGATGGAGATGCACTCGTTGCAGAAGTTGTAGTCATACTCGTCGAAGCAGCATCGGAAACACCGTAATAAGTCTTGGTCGGATAAAAATTAGGTTCTTGAATGTAAATCGTCTCGCCACAAAGAGTTTCCACAGCGACGAATTCTCCGGTCGTGAGGGCACTGGCGGGAATAGTAACACCGGCAACTGTGGTATTGCATATCGTGGATGTAGATGTGGATGTGGTGACCGTGGTATTTAGTGTCCAGGAGGCGGAGATACCATACCAGGTCTTGGTGGGATAGAAATTGGGCTCTTGAATGTAGATTGTTTCCTCGCAGAGAACTTCCACTGCGACGTATTCGCCGGTTGTGAGAGCACTAGCGGGGATTGTTACGCCTGCAATGGCGGGGTTGCATGATGTTGTTGTGGCGGCAATTTGTTGTTTGTCTTCGATGATGGGTGTTAGGATCAGTGTTGGGGTTGAGTCTGTTGATGCTGATGCAGATAAAGATGCAGGAGTCTCGGTGAAAGAATCTTCGGATGAAGAAGCAGAAGCAGAAGCAGAAGCCGGAGCATCAGTAAAAGAAACTTCAGACGAAGAAGCATCAACCTGCGTGCTCGCAGCAGGGAAACCAGAGGTAGGAAAACTATATGGTGTATTCCCAAATGTGCTAGTCACAGCAACATCTCCAGCTGCGTAGGAGCTGGAGCTGGAACTGGAGCGTGTGGGCTCCGGTACGCCCCATTCAGTGGCGGGGAAATTGTTGGGTTCTTGGATGTAGATGGTTTGGCTTGAGAGGATGACGATACCGGCCTGTTGGGTTGGTGTTAGGATTAGTGATTGTGTTTTTCTTGGAAGGCTGATCGAGTGGCTAGTTTGAGTGATTCGGGGCTGAGGAAATTGGTGATAGGGTGATGTGGAAAGAGAAGGGTAAGATCAAATAATCATGTTAGGAAGGAAGTCTAGGACTTACTTGTTCACCAGTCGTCAAAGCAGAAGTAGCAATTGTAGTAAAGAGACCAAAAAGACCTGATATTCTCACTCCTGTAGCTTCTTCCTCGCTGCGCTTGATAGGATTTCCAGACACAATGATAAAGAGAAAGGACAGGATTGTCAAAAAGTTGATTGTAGGGAAGGGAACAAACATTTTGAAAGAGTGATGTGTGGTTGGTTTGAGTGTTTTGTTTGTAGGGTATCGTTGTGTGTGAAGGGGGAGTTGGACTGTGAGAAGATAGATGAGAGCAAAGAAAGGGGAAAACAAAGAATGATAAAACTACTTACCAGGAAACATTCAAGAGAGATCCCGAACATTCATTGACTCCGCCACTTTTTTCCAAGTTTCCTTCAAACCTCTTTCTCGTGTCTCTTTTCCAAAGTGAATGTTATAGATAGGAAATGAGAAGATGGATATCAGATCATGATACCTCCAAGAGTAGAATCATCACTCCGAAGACCGAAGACCGAGAAGTGAATCTGTAGGTGACTAGAAAGTTTGTGATGAATGTATACAGTTATGTGGTTTGTTGGTTTGATGAATGTATTGATGATGGTTTCTAGATGAAGAGCAAATAGTAAATGTTTAATAAGAAATAGAATCAGAGAGTAGACAGACAATCTTTGTTAATATTATCTTCTTGAATACCTCAATTTGGCTCATCATCAAATCTGAAAAAACTATTTAGTTCATACAGATACCTCTCCAAGTGAAAAACTCAGCATCATTATATACTACTCATTCATTCATCTCATTAGTATCCTTACTAGTCAGTTATCATATAGCAATATCAAACTACCCCCTCATCCAATGCTCTACTTCACCATTTTCCCCTCTCTAATATTCGAGATACTCCGAGGTCAATCTAATACCAACCAAAACAAATCTAATTTCGGCTTCGGCTTCGGGTTGTCTCTTCTGTCAAGTAATCAAACCCCTCAAAGTACCAATCTTAGCTACTGTAGAAATGTCATGAGAAGCGGGGAAGCTTGTTCACAAATGTTTATATATACCCCCTCAATACCTACCTATGTTTCTCTCCTTCTGTATTAGAAAACACTTCTTCTTTCTCTAGATACATTGTTTCTACTATCCATTTCGAAACACTCATTTCTTTGTAAGATACTACTGAGCTCTCTGTATCATATCATACTATACACTTTGCTTGTACTTCAAGTTTGATAAAGTTTATTGCACTTTCAACTTCCGATATCTTTGTATTATTGTATCTCCATACGAAGCAAAGAATAAACTACATACACAACTATCAAAATGGATCGTCAAGGAGATGGTTCGGCGAAGCGCAGTCGCAGTATGTATAACTCCTGATACCCTTCGAAACTTACCTGCTGTAGTAGCATCTTCACTTGACTAACACATTCTACAGATAGGGATTCAAGAGAATCTCAAAGAGAAGCCACTGGGTATGTTGATTCTCTCTCCCTCTCTCCCTCTCTCCCCTCCCTCATCCCCATACCCATCCAAACTAACAAACCCCAGCATACCCCTCCCTCTCTCCCCTCAACCCCCAACTCGCCAAAACCCCCCAATCACAACCACAACAACCACAGCTAGAACAACCACAACAAACACAACAGCCACACCCCACACCACCCCAGCTCCCCCACAACCCCGGCACCCCATCCCCCCACCAATCCACCCCCCCTTCTACCCCTACACCCCCCAACTCAACCCACCCGTCTCCACCCCAGAAAGCCTCTTCAACGGCAGAAACCTCCCCACCCTCACAACTCTCCCCATCGCCGACCTTTACCAACCGGGAGGAACCTCCTACGCTCCACAACCAGGAATCTCCAGTGGCTCATCCCTAGGAGCCGGAACCGGCGCTTCCCACGCGATTCCCGTTGGCGGTGCTGGAGAAATGCAAGCATCCGGCACATCTTCCACGGGTGGATTTCCTGGCGCAAAAGGAAAATATGCTCTCAAAAAGCGGGAGTCCAACACCAATCGATCGGCAACTACATCGAAGCCGTATATTGTCAAACCCAAGGCAAAATCTTCCGGGGGGGAATCCTCCCGGGTGTCCAAGTCCAAGAAACCCGCAGAGTCCTCGGGCACAGCAACACCCGTTGCAGAGGATCTCAACGATTATGTGGATACCATGTTTGATGCCTTGAGTAAATCCCTCTTATTTCCTTAATCATCTTTAGAGACTTGCTAATACAATTGTGATATAGCTGGCGCGATTGCGGGTCTGAATGGGGTCGCACAGGATATCCGTGATGTACGAATTGAGGAGGAGCGGAGAATACAGGCGAGAGCAGATGCTGCTGCTGCTGCTGCTGGAAGAGGAGATCTTGTGGACGAAGAGGATGAGGATGAAAATGAGGAAGAAGAAGAAAGTATGTAATCTGATTATGTTGCGATTATTGACTTTGCTAATATACTCTAGACTGATTCACGTCCTGATTTTTCTGCTCTCGTGACTAGTTGTCCTGAATTGACGCCTTGATATCAGGTCAACTTTTGGTCAAAGAGCAGAGGAGATAGAAGTGAAGGGAGTGGCCTTCTACGAATCAGACTGTTCGATCGCCTCTCGGCAGGATGGTGTTCAAATAATGTACATAAAGAACAGATGTAACTTCACATGTCCTCCTGTACTGACGGGATGAGGTCCAAGGATTGTGGTTCCAGAGTTCTGAGAACTTCGGTGGCTCTAGCGCGCTTTTGGATGTATACTTCTGGGTACCCAAAAAATGGCATATATGGTTGAATACTACAATTCTATTTGAAGACGGATTCCTAGGAGTATGGGGGTCGGATTAGATACTTTTGGAACCTCTTGAGATGCTTCCGGGATGGGAAGTTTTGGTTTTATGATAGAAATTATCAATGGTTGATTACCGTATTCGATGGTTTCGTGAAGATAAAAATAATGTGCCACTTGAGTGATAGCTTGCCTGCAAAGACAATGATTGACACCATCGTTATTGTAAAAAACGATACTTTCAAGTCTCTTGAATTCAAACAGCATTCTGAGTTGAAAACAATTCGAAATGATATGTAAGCCGGTTAATAGTCGATGGCAATCTAAACATCCCATGGTACCATTATCTATTGCAGTCTGCCAAACAAGCAATCTTTTGATACAGTTGAGTGATTGAACGGAACAGGTTATTCACCCATCATCACCATCATTTTCCCTATCCCCAAATCCCCGCAAAACAACTCAAACCCAACACTTGAAGATATCACTCCTGAGAACAACTACATTCGAGTAACAGCTAACAAGCCGCGAGAAATTACATATCATCCGCAGATAGCAAAAAGGAAAGTCCTTCTACTCCAGCCTCGAATTCTCACCAACTAAACAAGAACATTCCTAATTTGCAGCGAACTTTCGCATTGTAAAAGGAGGAAACCAATAGAACAGAATATTTAGGAAATTAGAAGCAAAAGAATATGACCCTTTGACTACAGTGCATTATCCCCCTCCTCTCCAGATCTCAAAATGAAAATAGCAGCATGAGTCACTAAGTATTTGATTGAGATTCACCTTTCTTAGTCTAACAAGCAATGAACTCGCGGAACATGAATAGACTCTCTATGTGATGTAATGAGAGCACAATCAACCTTTCAATAGACCCTCACAACGAATGAATGAAAGATGTAAAGAAACTACCAACTATGGTCTATAAATGACATCTATGTCCAACCTCAAAAATCGAAATTGCAAAACTTCAGAGACGATCATCATGAATACTCCTAGTAATGTAACCTCTGGCTACTATTGCGAAATAGATAGATTCAGATGCTTGAAATGTGGGCACGATGATTACCACCACAGATACCGGTGCGAAACACATTTGGTTGGGGATGCTTATTGTAGAGAAGCGATACCCATGATCACACCTGATAGGAATATGTATTGTAGGGAATGCACAAGAGAGTAAGTTTTCAGTCTTTCCACGTTTCCTAGACCATGACTAAAAGAAAACATCTGCAGCGATGATCTGGATATAGGTAACCAAGATCGTATGTCACTGGAAAAACTACCAGCAACTCGATATGTACCCGTCAGCAGTAACATCACACAAGGAGGAACGGCGGCACTTCAGCCTATGTCTACCAATGTTTTGCAATCACCGGGTCCTGCCAATTCGAACGTGTCATCGGGAGGGTGGAACGAGCCTGGAGGTTTTCCACTTTCGACGTTAAACTCACAATCCTCAGCTCATGTATCTCCAGATCAAGATCTCGCGACAGCATCACTAGCGTTTCAAAATTCCTCCTCAGCACAGCCATCGTTGGAGAATAGCAACACAATCACAGCACCACCACCAACACTAGCACCAACGCTAGCACCAACGCTAGCGACAGAACCAACACCACCATCAACACCACCACCGGAACTAACACCACCATTAACACCAGCACCCGAGCCATCACCAGGACCATCACCAGGACCAGGACCATCACCGAACCCAGGACCAGTATCAGCATCCGCACCAACACTAGCACCAGTATCAGGACCAGTATCAGCACCAGCACCAACACTAGCACCAGTATCAGCACCAGCACCAGGACCATCAACAACACCAGGACCAGTATCAGCACCAGCACCAGGACCATCAACAACACCAGGACCATCACCAAACCCAGGACCAGTATCAGCACCAGCACCAACACCACAACCAGCAGTACGACAACCCGGAATCTGGGAGCGACTCCGTCGCTGGTGCTGTTGCCAATGAAAAAGGAAAGATGTAGATAACCTTGCATTAAAAGCAAACAAATGTTGAGATTCATGGATTGCTGTGGTATGGTATTCATCTCGATACGATACTTTGAGTGCAGATAGATATGAAATATGAAATATGAAATTGAATACCTACCTACCTAAATATTGTGCTGTGAGATTTTCGGTAGAGATGTGAGATGTGAGATGTGAGATGTGAGATTGAGATTGAAACTAGATATCTCGTAACCTTAGTGAAGAGTAGAAATCGTTTGGTGTTTACTGAAATGGATAGCCGTAGTATTCTTTTGCTCGGGATATCCATTGTTTAGAAGTACCTACCTATATTGGATTGATTGTTAGTCTTAAGGTTATTTAGTGACTCGATTTAAGATGTTAAACTATTCTATTTGGCGTACGGATTAATACTTGATTTTATGGTGTTTTCCCAGGCTACAATGTGGTACTTGATCGGTTGGTGGTGGTGATCCCATCCAAAGACGTTAAATGAGTATCGTTATTTAACCGCGCTTTTGTGAATCGGCGTTGGGGAGCTAGCTCATTGACTTCAAGGAGATAGAATTTCACGTCGGTGATTTGTTGCGACGAGTGTTATGTTTTATGATATGATTACATACCAGAAGGTGCATCTTTTGGAATCAGGATGCACATGGATGCTATATTGTTTGGTTTAGATTTATGCGTTTTAACATAGATGAGAATGTCAGACTATACTTCATACTCAGTGATATGAGATAAGTCAGCCATCATGTGCTTGAGAATAGTAGAAGTCTGTCTGAACGGTTCCGTTGTAATCTTACGAGAAGCAATAGAAAACGCAATACCGGTAACCTTATTACTTGATAGTAGAGAAAGAATTATGAATGAAATCAATTACATATCGATAGAGATTTGCATAAGATACTTTGTATTTCTGGAGAGCTACTCGAGTATCCATAAATAATATATCGATGAGCTATACTATCTCAACCTGATTGTATCGCGTGTAATCATACCTACCCAGACCAGACATCAAACATAATATATTCCACGAGGATGAGTGGAGACGGTTTGAATTTCCTTTCGTAAGCAATACCATATCCAACCAATCAGATATCCTCCCACCACCATCGTCCCACAGCAGCAAACACAGCCAGCTTTGAAAGTTGAAACCCAAAGATCCGAGACGATCTCGAGGTTAAACCAGCCAGCCTTATATTCTTAAACTGATCGACTTCCTAAATAAACTCACAGAATTGGGCGCTGTAGATCGAAAAGCCTAATCGCCTTGACTTGCATGGATGGCGTGCAGGCTGGACTTTGTGATCTGTGGTTTCTACTCGGTCTTTACTGATGGTCTCGTTTTTGGAAAGTTTACTGGTGAATATACTGTAGTTCATCTAGAATGATCGTAAGATATGAAGAGAGTACATTAACGCCCATGACGATTTTGACCGCTGATGTGGCGGTTAAGGTAAGACTAGGTAGGTCCACGGGTAGGTAGGTATCTGGTTGTATCTAACGGGGCGTCGTGGTGATAAATGAATGCGAACATCCGTTATCTCGTGGCGCAGTATTGTGAGTTGAGTCTTTAACCATCTACCGAGATGGTTTGTAACTTCACATGCCCAGGTGCGGCTCTGTTGACGGCTGAGGTCTAGTAGATGGTGTGCTAAGTATCTAGCTTGTGTCATTAGTATGTATACCCGATCAACCCGCGGGAACTACGAAAACTAGTTACACATCAATATGACTGACGATTAGAAGTTTGGATGGAATTGTTTCATTGTTTATTGTGAACCTTATTTGTGATTGTTGAATGTTGATTGTTGATTGTAGAATGTCCCGAAGATACGAGTGCGTCATCGTCATTCATTCGCTTTGCTAACCTTACGCCAACTTTCCACGCTGCATAGTTGGTCATTTTTGTCATTTTTTACAAGGATACGCCCCTCCAGCTCTCAGGCCAGGGCGAGTAGATAAAAGGTGCCGATCTGGTATAATAATACCTACCTCTTATAATATGTGCGAAACTGTTGAAGAATGGGTGGAAGGAACATTGAGAGGTTGGGGAATAAAGAGATTAAAGAGATTAAAGATAATAATAATAATAATCATAATATGACAAGTTAACTAATGAATATAAATACAAGATTATGACTAAATTCCTTCATATTTACCTACCTGGGTAATTATTGAGTAGACGCTTATTTACCAGAAGAAATGCGAGATCTTACTATATACCTAGTATCTACCTACACCTTCACCTCTACCCAACATCTCAACAATTCTAAACTGTATCAGTCAAGTCTCAGAAAAGCTTTATGAGACAGACAAGACAATAAGTATCACAAGGCCCAGCATGGGACCGCACACAAACTTCGAATTGCTTCCTTTTCCTCAAATACTGTACCTAGGCCGTCACGCTTCCTTGGATGATCCAAAACCTAATCCCAGCGCTACGAGGGTTGTTTTTCTTCACCAGCTCGCCAGATCCAACACTCCAAGGTTCCCCGTGGTTGAGATGGGTACCCAAAGAGATTTTGTGAGTAGACGCCCGAGAGATGGTGGTGAGATCGTGGTGATTCCATGCTGCACAGTAAATTGCTTGCTTTGGTTCTTTCGTTGAGTAAAAGTTGAGTGTGTGATTGGTGCATTCAAGCAGCGAAAAAGCTTGGACTCCGCCCAATTCATATATGTACACTGACGCAAATTTCCAATCCACTTCCACTTTCATCCGAAGTCCTGGTGGTCCCCACTGTCAAATTGTTTACCCCCCCAATTACTCGAGTATATCGTATCTGTGTGGAAATCTAAAGAATCACCCCTCATCATCTACTTACTTCGTACAGTATACATATATTTGAGTTCTTATATACTCGAGTACACATTACATACAATAAGCTTCTCACCAACATCATCACAACATCATCACAACACCTTATCTTCTTCTTCAACTCTCAAACCATACAAATCAATCATTTGGCTTATATCACGAGATGTCTACATAAGCTATTGGCGCATCAGGCCGTGGGACCAACCAGATCAAATCCTAATCATTAAATTTATTCACTACTACCTACCTATCTACCTAGTACCTCCCTACATACATACGCTCGTGTCAGGAGGGGCAATAGGAAGAGTGAGCGCGCAAAGTATCAGCAGCAAAGCCTCGATCCAAAGTAATCCTCCAACTTCCAACCCCCCTCAACCAACAAATAACAACAACTTACAACTTCTGCTCTTCTTTTTCTTCTTCTTATTAAAATCACTCGCAACCAACAAATTTACTTACAAACATATACCGTGTGGTCTCCGGACACATATCCGATTTACCCTTACTTTTTTGGCAATAACTACAGGGTAAACATTGCAAAATGCCTGAAAGAGTGGTTCGCAGCTCTTATCATGACCGAGAGGTCGACTATTACTCCTCCGATGAAGAACGGTCAACCTACGGTCGTTCGAAACCAAATGGTAGTACTTATCGTACCGTCCAACGTTATCGGGTCGCTCCTAATCGAGTCGAGGAAGTAGACGACACTCGATCCGTTCGTTCTTCCCATCGAGAGTACGAAACTCGATCGGGTGATCGAGTGGAAGTGGATCGTCGAGTCGAAATTGATCGCGAGCGTGAACGATATGAGCCCGAAGTCCGACGAACGGAACGCATCGAAGTAGACCGAAGAGTGGAGGTTGATCGCGAAAGATACGAACCCGAGCCAAGACGTACCGAACGTATTGAAGTTGATCGCAGAGTAGAAGTGGACCGATATGAACCAGAAGTCAGAAGAACGGAGCGAATTGAGGTCGATCGAAGGGTTGAAGTTGATCGTGAACGGTACGAACCTGAAAGACCTCGTTCAGCTGTCGACTATGATCGAGCGGTTGAATATCAGAGAAGTACAGTTGAGCGAGCTAGAGAACCCGAACGTGAACGAGATCGCACTAGAACAGTAGTTTATGAGCGGGAGCGGGAACGAAGCGGGAGTCCCTTACCTTGGGAACGGCGTCGGAATGATAGACCATGGGAAACGGATCGCGAAACTGATGTCACAGTCGAAAAGACAATAGCTCGACGTCATAATGAACCCTATGAACTCGAAAGATACTCCCGAGAAACCGAGTACTATGATCGACCAGAACCTACCCCACCACCAATTATCATTCGACAAAGAGCTCCCGAACCCCAACAAATTATTGTTCAAGAAGCGCCAAGCCCGGCTCCAATCATTATACCACAAAGTGCGCCGGAATCACAACGGGTTGAAGTTATTGAAAGGAAGACGGAAATACAACAAGAAATCATTCCACGACCTGACCCGCGGAGAGAAGAAGATGAGTACTATTATCGTAGGGATGTTCGCGAGGTTGGTGGAAGGAGAGATCGTGATGAGGATTATGATCGTCGTTACGATGATGGATATGATAGTGAAGGTTATGTCATACGGAAAAAGGTTGTCAAGAGAGAAACACGCAGTCGTAGTCATAGCCCTCATCACCGAAGACATTTGGCAGAAGGTGCCTTAGCCGGAGCTGGTGCAGCTGCTCTTTTGGCAAGCCACAAGGAAAAGCAAGGATCTGAAATTGCTCATCGTGGTAGAAATGTTATTGGTGGAGCTGCTTTAGGTGCGATTGGTGCTGAAGTAGTTACTAGAGCACGCAGTCGTTATCGCGACAGTCGTGAGGGCAGAAGCAGGTCCAGATCAAGCAGCCCACATGGCCATCATAAGTTGAAGACAGCCCTTGGTTTGGCAGCTGCTGCAATTGCCGCTGGAGCTGCTGTCAAATACGCCCAGAACAGAACTGCAAACAAGGAAGAGTTAGTTCGTGGTCGAAGTCGACAAAGAAGTATGTCTCGTGGTCGCCGTTATTCTGATGGTGATGAATATTGGTCCGATGAGTATGAAAAGCGCACTACCATCATACGTGATGGAAGTAGGAGCAGGAGCAAGAGCATACATGCCGATCCAGCGCATCGTAAGAAATCCATGGCAAAAGCTGGAGCTGGAGCTGCTATAGTCGCTGGTGTCGCAGAGCATTTCCGGAATAAATCTCGAAGGCGTAGTGGTCAACGATCGCAGTCACGAATTCGAACAGCTGCGGAGATTGCTGGATCAGGTCTTGCTGGTGCTGCAGTGGCCGGTTTGTATGAGAATAGAAAGGCCAAGCAGGAGGCCGAGGAAGATGAGGTGTATGAGAGACGGGAGAGAAGAAGAAGCAGGACTAGGAGCAGAACTAGAAGCAGGTCGAGAGCCAGATCTACAGGCGTATATTCTGATCCAGGTGTTGACCCAGAATTAGGCATGGTTCAGTACGGTACTGAACCTGTATACACGCACCAGCAGCCAGCACCATCCGATCGACCTAACGAGTACGATCCAGCTGTCGCGGCGGCCACAGCTGGAGCTGCTTACGGTGCTACCAGACGTAGTCGAAGTCGATCGCGCCGACACAAACGAGATTCATCTAACGAAGATGGAGAACGACCACGATCGCGATCACGAAGTAGAAGCCGTAGCAGAGTACGAGATCTTGCTGCTGGTGCGTTGGGTACAGGTGCGGCCGCCATTGGAATCAATGAATATAGAAAGAGAAAAGAGAAAAAGGAGAAGAAAGAAAAAAAGGACGCAGAAAAACATGAGCGTGAGCGCGAACGAAGACGTGAGGTCCCCCAGCACTCTAGATCAAGTTCCCGCTCGGTTTCCCCGTCGGAAATAAGATCGTCTCTATCCAAAAGATTTTCAAATCTTATCCCCAAAACTCCCGAATGATCTTGTTATTTCATTTTCATGTCCATAGGTACTTCCAATATCTGTTAAATCATTTGTTCGAGTGGCTCGGCCTCATGTATCTCTTTCTTTCGTACTAACATTCGTTTTGAATCAGGCTATGAAGACGAAGCACCTGAAAGTTACTACACGAATTTCCGTGATGAGACATATTCGCCTTCGCCGCCTCACGCTTCCGGAGGCTCATACTATCCTGAAAATAATGCATTCCCACCACCTCCTCCTTCTAACCCAGAAACTTTCACCCATCATGGAAATAAATCTACACCTTTTGTTAATGAAATCCCTCCTATCCCTCCTTACAATCCTCAAGACTATGCAAGTCAACGCCCTACTACTCATGATTCTCATCATTACCCACCTTCACCCAGAGTTCCTGGTGACAATGTGAGTACTCATCAATCTTCGAATCCCGAACCTTTTATGACAGTACCTCCTCATACAAGAGAGGAGTCTTATTTCCCTTTTCATGAAACCTCTCCACCTCAAACTGATCATGTTTACGACCGGGAGGGTGCGTTGCTATTATTCATTCCTTTCCATGTGTACAACATAATTGTCTTGATTCATCAACATACTAATACTTGTTTTTCTAGATCGTCTAAATGTTCCAACACCATCAAGACCCGATTCACCCTTAACACCAATCGAAGCTACTCCCTCAAACAAATCTGTCATGTTCGCTCCTCTATCTCCCACTTCTTCTCGTCGCTTAGAACGTATACGTAGTTCTAAAGCGGATCAATCAACTTCCACGGTAAATACATATGAACAACCAAATCCATCTTCGGATCGTCGCTACAGAAGAAGACGAAGACGTAACTCGGATCCTTCTTCTGATCGCCCTTCCAGACCTCGTAAACACCGTAAACATAGGAAAGGAAGACATGGTGATGAGAGTGATAGTGAAAAGAGTGAGGATGATGATGTGGAGGTGTTGCCAGCGAGGTTTGATAGAGATGGGAGACCGTTGAGTCGGAGTAGAGATGGGAGTGGCAGTCGCGAAAGAGAGAGAGATATTGCGAAGGAGTTTGGTGGTGGGAATGAAATGGTTGAGAGGGTGGTTAGGGGCGTGGGAGATGTGGTGGCGGGGAAACAGACGTGGGGAGATCTTTTGATGGGGTTTGTTAAGGAGGGTGGGTTGGCGGGAGGTTCGAGTCGTGGTTCGGTGGCAGGTGTAGAGGATGAGGAGAGGGAGAGGGAGAGGGAGAGGGAGAGGAGTAGGGGGAGAAATGGTAGGAGAGCTAGTAGGAGTAGAGGGAGGGATAGGGATAGAGAAATCTAGGGATGGGATATAGCGGGTGTGCTTTCTTTTCATGTTTTCGCTTTTCGCTATTTTTCCTTTCTGCGTTGCTTGGGTTGGGTAATGAATGATGTCACGGCCGTGGAAATAATACCTTATTTATTTACTCTTGCTTATGCGTTGGATTTTCTGCGTTGGATTTCTTTTTGCGTTGGATTTGGTTCGTTTTTATTTTTATTTTCATTTTCTTTTAGATATGGATGCGTTTATGCGTTTATGCGTTTATGAGTATCATGATATCATGAGTATGGAATGAAATATAAAAATATGAATACGAGTTTCTTCTGGATTCTGGATTTGCATTTTGGGTTTGCATTTTGCAAATGTAGATGAATTGCAGATGAATTGCAAATGAATTGCAAATGAATTGCAAATGCAGATGAATTCAAATACCTACATATCTACCTGCTTGCTTGCTTGATTGATTGTGTGATGTATGATGTAAGAAATGATTGTGTGATATATGATGTGTGATGTATGGAATGATTGTGTGATATGTGATATTTGATATGTGATATGTGTGATCGATGTATGGAATGGAGGAAATGAGATGTTGATGGGATGCGAGATATGGATGGATGTGCTTTCTATGTCTATGATAGGCTTTAAGTTCTGTTGTTCTGTTGTTCTGTTGTTATTTATTGAGGAATTGAATGAGAGAATGATGGGTAGATGGATAGATGGGTGGATGGTTAGGTAAGGGGGTGAGGGGGTGAGGGGGTGATTGTATATATATATTCGTGTATAGTTTGTAATTTGTATTAGATAGGGAGTGAATAGTGAGTAGTGAGCAGCGAGTAGTGAGCAGTGGGGATAGGGGAAAGAATGGAGAGGGAGATAGATATGGAGATGTTGGGGATGTTAGTGCTACTAGCATACTTGGAAATTGGAGACCAGAAATTAGAAATTAGTAGTTGGGAGTTTGATGCAAAAGTTGGTCGATACGGTACGAGGAAAGACAGGGGAAGATCGGAAGGTTGAGAGCGGAGAGAAAAGAGAAAGGAGATTATCTTGAAGGGGGTGTCTTTCACATACTACGTATGTGTGTAAACAGTGGAAATATCTGTGTGTGAATGCTTATATGCTTTCCCATCCTTCGCTATGCTATGTATAAATTGGGGTATCATCGCTTTAAAATGCTAATATAGTGACTGTTTTTCTAGATGGATTAAACCATTTGCCGGCTGTGAAGAAAAAGGGATTAGTGAGTGAACTCGCTCATGCTGCAGGCTAGCTAGGAATTTTCACATACCGGAATAAACTGCCTTAGTTTAATTCCCGCCTGACCAAACACTGCTGCTGTTTCCGCATCCATACTGTATCCTTGACTGTAAACCACTTCTGAAATTCCCACTTGTACAATCTTGATACTGCATGTGAGACAGGGACAGGTATCGCAATATAGGATGGCGTTTTCGCGAACTCTTTCGCGACCAGCTTCGAGAAGTGCGTTTTCTTCTGCGTGAAGACAGAGACAAGTGCCGAGTCCTACTCCGGAGCCTTGTCCTTCGTTACAGCGGGAACAACCTCCTTCTCCGCAGTTGAGAAGACCTCTGGGTGTGCCATTGTAACCGGTTGAGATGACTCGTTTTTCACGGACTAGGACGCAACCTACGCGGCGTTTCATGCAGTTACTGCGCTGGGCGGCGAGCGAGGCGAGTTGCATGAAGTATTGATCCCAGCTTGGTCGAAGACGGTCTTCATTTGTTAAATCGAGTTTGCCGAGTGTAGCATATAGGTGGGCGAGATCGGAAGAGGTATTGAGGAGACGAATGGTAGCGCGGGAAATGAGAGATTGAAGACCGTGTTCGGGATCGTAAAGATGCTCATCGGAACGGAGGAGGAAATCTTCGAGAGTGATTGCTGTGGAAGGTGTGTTGGGGCGTGCTTGGAAGCGTTTCCAGCGGATGGAGACTGGGGCGTCGACGCTGACGAGAATGAAGAAGGGGCGCCGGAGGAGGGCGTCAAGGATAGACTCGGTGTAGATATCGGTTGTCACCCATCGTTCGCGCCAGCGCTTGGTTACGAAGTCGAGGAGGTCTGTGGTGCTTGTAAAAGTATATTGGGATTGCGATTGAGATCTGGACTTCTGTCTTAGAGTTATGCTATTCTCTTCAACATTTTCTGATTCTTCAGCTGTAACGCCATTGGTGGCTTGAGTAGAGCTTTTGTTGCCTTGCTCTGGTCGAAGGTAAAGGTGAGTAAAGCCATGGTGCTCTACAAGATATTGTGCGATTGTACTCTTGCCAGCACAAATTCCTGTGATCAAAGGTCAACTAAATATTATTGTATATAAGCTTAGGGTATTCACTTACCTCCACACAGACCTATAAACATGGCTTTCTTAACTTTCTTTTTATCCCAAAGCTCCTTGAAACTTTGATCACAATTTTGATTTCATTCAATGGTGTGAAGATGTGTGGTGGGAAGTTTTGTAAATTTCCATGGAAGCTTGAAATAGCAAAGACAGCTTGGAGAGAAACAATCATGAATTTGCCGGAGTATCACCGATTGGCTGATTATATAACCTCGGACCATGTGAGTTGAATCCTTGTCTTACTGAATCACTTAACGTGCTGTATCCCACTAACCTAATTGCCCCTCCTCCATCTATCTCATGATTTCAACCTAAGACTATAGTGTCACACTGCACTTCTTACAACTTGACTTCATTTATAAGATATTTTTACTTCTTCCGCGATCTCAAAAAAGATCACATCAACTCTTACAAAACATCAACAAAGCTAACCAAATTGCTTTGATCTTCAGAGTCAAGACTGTACCCAAGATACCGACGTTGCCTTCATCGAAGAAGGCCCTTGGGACGGAGAGGTAGAAGAACTAATAACCTCATTTTCTACTATTGAAGATTTATACACAGCGATTCACGTGAGAAAGGATAACAATCAACTCGACATGGCTTTAAAGTTCGCTCCATTTGCTTCTGAAATAGAGCTACCATTTTACACAGCTCTTTCCCAACTAAAGATCGATCATGATAAACTGGACGATTCTGCAAGACCTGTTCTTGGGTTATATGAACCAAGAGCTACACAGAGTCCCGATCAAAGTTCTCGTATGAGAGTTCTTGGTAACGCTTTGAGTAGCAACGAGTATGGATTCACCTTCGTGTTTCAAATACGCGTACTGATTCATTCATAGTGTTCCATCTGGTCACATTCGAGCGGAGGGCAAAATCAAGAATGTTAATACAATCGAAGATTTCAAAAATATGGACAAACAAGCAATGTTACAAACTTCTGCTAAGCAAGTAAGTCCCGTGATCTTCAGTCGACTCGCTTCGATACCGTTCTGACAGGGGCAGATTTGGGATGCTATTAATGATGGCACCATTTATTCCATCCCTTCATTACTTTCTTCATTCACTATTTTGTCCTTTGCAAATTTGAAGAAGTACACTTTTACATACTGGTTTGCTTTTCCTGCTCTCCATTCGGAGCCGGCATGGCGGAAAGTTGAACAGCCGCCCAAATTTAGTGCAGAAGAAACTACGGCGCTTACGGAAGAACTTGGTACATGGCGTTACAGCCACGATAATAGAGAGCATGGGTTCTTTCTAGCCAAGCGAGTATATCCATCTTCGGGACAGCCACAAGATCTAGAGAATGAATCGACCTCCGATTTGCCCTTCAGGTGGGTTATCGGATCCTTGAGAGAATTCGAAAATGGTTTCTTCAATGGTGTAGATACAAAGGATCAATATGTATCTTTTGTTGACCCGTCTACTTATCATGAGAATCCGGGGTGGATGCTACGTAACCTGTTAGTCCTAGTTAGACGGAGGTACAAGCTCGACAAAGTCCAAATACTTTGCTACAGAGATAATCATGCAAAACGCCATGTGCCTCAGAGTTTAATCTTGATTTTAGAGAGCATCTACGACCCAGAATATCAATTCAATGCTCCGGATCAGATACCTAAAGTAACAGGCTGGGAGCGTAATAGTCTTGGAAAGCTTACTGCTAAAGTCACCAATTTGGCTCAATACATGGATCCCGCTCAATTAGCCGACCAAGCGGTAGATCTGAATCTTAAATTGATGAAGTGGCGCATCGCACCTGAATTGAATTTGGATGCTATTAAGAACACGAAATGCTTGCTACTCGGAGCTGGAACCCTTGGGACATACGTTTCGAGACTTCTGATGGGTTGGGGCGTACGCAAAATAACCTTCATTGACAATGCCTCCGTATCTTTTTCGAATCCTGTTCGCCAGCCATTGTTTGACTTCAAAGACTGTATTGATGGCGGCGCCAAGAAAGCATATAGAGCATCTGAAGCTCTTCAGGAAATTTATCCAGGAGTTGATAGCACTGGACATGTGATGGCAGTACCAATGCTTGGACATCCGATCACAGATGAAGCTGCTACGAAGGCGAACTTCGAACTCCTACAAAAGCTTATTGAGGATCACGATGCAATCTTTTTATTAATGGATACTCGTGAGAGTAGATGGCTCCCAACTGTTATGGGAAAGGCAGCTGGTAAGATAGTGATGAATGCAGCTTTGGGATTTGACACGTATGTTGTGATGAGGCATGGAGTTACTCCTGAAGATGGAGGTCCTGCTGCTCTAGGCTGTTACTTCTGCAATGATGTTGTAGCGCCATCTGACGTAAGTTTTCTAGCTATCTTTCCATCTTTACATGATTTACTAACATGACTCTTCTAGTCTGTGAAAGACCAAACTCTTGATCAACAGTGCACTGTCACTCGTCCAGGCGTTGCGCCCGAAGCATCTTCTAAGCTTGTAGAACTGCTTGCGTCTGTTCTTCAACATCCGTTGAAAGGTGCTGCTCCAGCTCCGAAGCTCTCCCCAAACCAACAATCTGGTCAATTGGAGTTCGATCGGGACCCACCAAATCACCCTCTAGGTCTTGTACCTCATCAGATTCGAGGTTTCCTGGCCGCTTACAAAACAATGCTAATCAGCGGCCCTTCTTACGATTGCTGCTCAGCCTGCTCACCAAAGATTGTGAATGCATACAAAGAAGATGGATGGGAATTCATCAAGCGCGCATTAACTGAAAAGGACTACATCACCGAATTGAGTGGTTTGGCAGAGGTTCAACGCAAAGCCGAAGCAGCTGCAAACGATGTAGAATGGGATAGTGATGAAGAGGGTATGGAAGATGAAGAGCCCGAATTACTATGATTATGAGCTTTATATATGTTTCTGGACATCGAGATGGCGTTAAGCTATATATGGAATGGGCATTGATGGTATGACTTATGATTCTATTGGCGTTTTGCAGATGGTGATGGAGGATTTTAGATTGGCTGGCGTGTTTTTTTGGGGTAATCCATGGATGATGAGCTTTCTCGGGGTAGTAGTAGATTAAATATTTCAGATTGGTGGTTCTGATGGTTTTGGCAGTTTTAGTCTCATGGAATCGAGATAATTGAAACGATCTTTAAGGGCAACTAAGCTTAATACAAGCTCGAGGTGACTATTGTGTATATGTATGGTTGTTTCAATCTAGACAAAATTTTAATCTTCTAATTTAGTCTCTTATATGGTTCATTGATATCATTAATTCAATTTAGTGACCTCCGGCTAGTCCAGTAAAGCCAAGTTGTTTCAAATAGGGATTAGTGAGGGGTAGCTCCCCAACATCAATGATTGGCTGAATCTTAATGCGGATCTAAACGGAAGTTGCCGCACATTTTCCAAGCTTCGAAGACCAATGGCAAAAATGTTAATGAACACCTTGAAGCTTCTTAGTACGTCAATTGTAATTCTTTCTATTATACCGTGAGTCAAACAACTGCACTGCTTATTCTGTCTTCATCTAATCCTTTGGTTTTGTAGATTCTGTACATAGCATTACCATTTCTCAACCATGCGCTCCCAATTGACCCGCAGAGTCTTCCGTGGACTTTTATCAAACGAAGGCCTCATATTACCATGCCAAAATCGAGCGCCATCGTCATTAACACTTCGACGTCGCCGGAATGCACTTCCTACGGTATCTTACGCATCGCGTCGTTCTCTTTTTGGATTTTCTCGGAAACCTCCACGACAACCAAAAGCGCCGGACTTGGAACCCGGAATGAGAAAAATGGCAGAATTTAGCTTGATGACGAAGATCCACGCACGAACTGCGAATAAAGATGAAATGCTCAAAGCTTTCAATGAATTCTTCAAACATAAGGTCGATACGGAACGAGCGGTAAATAATATCGAGGCGGGGCATGCGTTGAGGACTTTGAAGTATCTGGTTAGTTGTGGGTTGGGGGATGGACACCTCAAGGATTTTATGACGGCTTTGAAAGCATTGACGATCATTCCTAAAGACGAGACGAACGATTTTCTGGAATTAGCAAGACTTCTTTTCCTAGAGATCAAGAAGCTGTCGGAGTTATCTGGATCTAATGAGAATGCGCCAAGTTATGAACGCTTTATAAAGATACTGAGTGGGGTTGGGAAATCTCTAGAGGCTAGAGAGCTTTGCGAAGAGGAGGCTCGAAATTTTCTAGAAGATGAGAAAACTCCCTCGGGATCTTCAATCAAAGAGTACAGCGCTACGCAGCGCAAAATCATGAAACGGAACTGGTTTACCGTTTTATCTGGATTTGCGCGAGAAGGGAACGAGGTGGAACTACTAAAGACATACGAGAGATTGGAAGAGCTACGCCTAGGACGTCATAATACTAGCAAGGAAATCGTCGTCAAGTTTTATACGTCTAGGGACCGTGTTGCGGAAGCGCAAGCGTGGTTTGAGAAAGTTTTCCATGATCCGGTGGAACTTACCCCTAGTATATTGCAAGATATACTCAAATTGTGTCTTCGTCATGAGGAACTGCTAGACTGGTGTAAAGATATTTTTCGCAAAGTTTTGGAATCAGAAAAGTTGCAAAAAGAAAAGTGGGATGTTGTGTTTCAATGGGCTGCAAGTGCTATGGACAAGGGCGTTGAAGATGTGGAACGTATGATGCGTATCATGGAAAAGCGTTATCCTGACGATTATTCTATGAGACCTGATATTGACACCATCAATGGTTTGGTCGAACATGCAATATCGAAAAATGATCCATATCTTGCAGAGCGTTATATCGCATTGGGGCAAAAGTTCAATATTCGTCCAAATGCAAGAACTTTCATCCTGCAGATGGACTATCGTGTTGGTGCCGGAGATCTTTCGGGCGCCCATGCATCCTATAACCTGCTCCAAGGCGAGGAGATATACAAGGACGAGGATTTGCCCGTCATCAATAGATTCGTCCGAGCACTCTGCGCCTCTGAGAATCTGCCTTACAACGAGATTTCATCAATCGTTTCCGATCTTGACGAGCGTAATGCAAGGCTAGAAGCGGATACAGTTTCTTCACTCTCTACGATGTACATTGCCCGCAACGAACTTCACGATGTGGTAGATTTGCTACAAGTCAATACTTACCACTATACCCTTTTAGAGCGAGCTCAGATACGAGATGCGATACTTGCTTTCTGTTTTGACAGAAACAACCATGAGGATCGTATATGGGATGCTTATCGTGTCGTCACCCACATCTTCGATGAGACTGATGTTCCCACACGGACGCGCATTATGAATGAATTCTTCGATCGCAAAAGATCGGATATGGCTTGTCATGTCTTTGGTCACATGCGTCAGCATATCAGCCCTAACAGACGTCCTGTATTAGATACTTACATAGACTGTTTTGTTGGTATAGCATCATGTGCCGATGCCGAGTCTCTCGACATGGTTCACAATATGTTGAAGATGGACAGTACCATAGAACCCAATACCCGTCTATACAACTCTTTAATGCTGGCCTATACAGCTTGCGAAGATGCCAGTCGGTCTCTACATTTCTGGGATGATATCACAAATTCTCGCGAAGGGCCTAGTTACAAAAGTCTGGAAATAGTGTTTCAAGCATGCCAGAGAAAACCTTTTGGGGACAGACCAGCAAGGGAGATTTGGGATAAGATGAAGAGGATGGAGATTGAAATTACGAGGGAAGTCCATGCTGCTTATGCTGGTGCATTAGCTGGACAGGGAAAATTAGATGAGGTCAAGGTGTTGGTGGAGGCTATGGAGAAGGATGTTGGCTTTGGCCCGGATATATTGACGTAAGTTGTGTTCTTACTCTATTGCTCTAAGGGGGTTTCTAACATGAAGCAGCATTGGAACGATTTATAATGCAATCCAAGGATCAAATAGGAAAGATTTAGTGGCGGAATGGACATGGGAATTATATCCAGAGGTATGGAAGGAGGCGGAGAAGCTGGGATTTACGGAACATGAGGAGGGTCATATGGTGTTGAATATGCCAGAGACGAAACTTAGAGCTTGAGTGAAGGTTGTATGTTAGATACATATTTATATTTAAATTTCAGCTGGTGGTGATTAGTCGGTAGTCAAAGTTTACTACAGACGACACTGAAGTTTCTTTTGCTTCTATAATGATATACACTATCGTGAGTCTTGATAAATCTTGTACCGCTGTTGATCTTTATCTTTTATAGGTAGATCAATTAAGACAAGAGAAATCTGGATTTGGGCGCGGTTGTGTTGAATAGTAAAATGTAGGGTGGCTTGATAGGATCGATGCTGATATTCTTTCCCCATTTCTTCGGAGAAGAAAATTAGAACTTAGTCTATGATGATCAAAATCTGTCATGATATTTAGGGGGCATGAGAGACATTTGCGGTCTTTATATTAGCATAGGGGGGGTGAAATATTCAGCAAAAATGAGAGTAGTTTTGATGCTGGACATATCGTTATAGTATATATCGCTTTTGAACAATATTAGGCTGTTGTCTGACAGTTCTCACTTTGACTCTATTTAACAAATTTATTTTGTGGAGTACCTGATTATTATCCAGTTGGATTTCAAAGTTGAAAGCTATCAGGTGCTACAATTTTTGTATCGTCCGATCCAAGCAGTGAGTAGCTGCTGTCACTTCCTCGCCAAAGAGATCCAGCTCGCATCGCCGTGATAGTCTGAGAATGTTGAGTTACGGTGATTTGAATGCTCTAGTGGTGATTTGCTATCAGCCGTATCTCTGCATAGTATGGTATGCTTAGTTCGTGACAGCTTTTTATGTGAGTGATACCGAGGATGATACGGTCAGAACGTAAGATACAATGTTTACGGTGTGTCAAGTGCTCTAACGGCAACCTTCTATCAAAATCATCTCTGTATAGTACAGTGGACTCAATTGTTAATAGTCTCGTATGTGAGTAATACTGAGGGTGATACGGTCAGAGCGTACAATGTTTACGGTATGCCATCAGATTGTTAAGCCAACTATACGCTTACGCCGTATCAACCCCTTCGGCTGTGGATATCTCTTCCTCGTGTCTATATATGTTCCAGTCACGTCTGCTTCATCACAATTATCTATTCCTGATTTTCAGACGCAAAGTCACAACTATTTAATCAGTCCAAAAATATCACCACCAATTGTTCCTCGTCAAGATTATCAAAGTCACACCAAGATCATCAGAATCAAATCAAGCCAACTTCTTCGAATCACATCAAGTCGACTTCTTCAAGTCACAAGCATCATCAAAATGAATAGTACCCCAAATTCCATCTTCTCAGGACGCTGCCAAATAAGCATCTTTCAATACAGATGTCTCCACAACGGGCAGGAGAACAGCGCAAGATGCAGGAGTCATCTCGATAACAAGCCTTGTATCCCTGATGTGGTTTACTCGGAGGAAGTCAAGGATAGAGATTGCGCAGAATGTGTCATGAGGTTAGTACTCCTTCTTCAATCAGGGTTTGAGATTCGAGATTTGATGGTGTGAGATCCGTGGCTACTGCAGATCATTAGTAGAGATTCCGGTTATACTTCCGACGAAATTTACATGAATACTCCCCCGAACACTGCCACCAAACTATCAGAACTCGATGACAAGAGAGTATTAAAGCGATCCAGTCTTTTCAATCAAAGCGAAGTGGTATTAAACGCAAATCCACACCAAGCGGAACCGGAGGAGATAAGCTTGCAAGAAGTAAGGACATCAAATTCCAACAAGCTAGAAATGATGAACTGAGATATAGAAGAGCTATTGTCAAGTCTCGCAGTGGAGGTGGATATAGCACACCTACGAAGACTTCCAGAAAGATACCTAAGAGAACGAGAATGAGTGCAAAGGCACAATTGAAGTCGAAGGCGGAGGCGATGAAATGACGGATGAAATGGAATTTGACATGGAGATGGAAGGATATGGAGATAAAAATGATGTAACCGACCTGTCTCACAAGTTGAGCTCTCTTACTGCGATTAAGTGGGGTAGATAGTCAGCTCTGGAATGATCTTAACTTAGTTTAGCAATTGATCAAGAGCATTCTTTTTTAACTAAGGTTGACGTGGAGCAGGAATTATGTTTACTCTAGTCAATATCTAATTGGCATGTAACAAACGACATTGCTTACTCACTGGGGAGATCAGTATTCGCTTACTTAGTATGTAATTTTGCTCTGCTGATTAAATCATACTTAGAATAAACTCTACACACTCTTAATTCATTTGATCGTTTAAATCTTCGGCTATTTTGCAACCCCCCTTCATACTCCGTGAATAGAGTCCAAGTGAAATTTATCGTCGATAGTTCAAGTAAGGTAGTATATTGCTTTGAAGTTTACTAATTCACAACTTGAAGAAAATGTTTACTTCAAAATTATTCTAGGGCACCTCCTCTTTCATATCTATTTATCACTAGAATGATATTTCGGCTGCAGCTCTCTTTTGCTTACTACTGATGATCTATCTGAACATCTCCGTTGAGGTAGGTAGTTGTAGGAGAGCTTGTGAATATCTACTAGCTAGACTTGTGATCAATCACATTTCGAATAACTTGTATGGCTTGGGACTACAGTCTTTGTGGGGAGAGTTAAATGGTCCTCTATCGTTCCTCACATGAAGCCCAAAAATCTTTTCAAATACAGTTTTGCGATACGATGATTACTCTATAAAAGCTAATTACTTTAGACAGATTCTAATGGTAGTCCATGACATCTGTTACGGATCAATTGGATTCGCGTGTGAATACTCGATTGTTTTTTGCTAATCTGGGTATCCGTCCGATCTATGATAAACTTCTATATTATTAGATCTTACAATATCAGTTGCTCTGATGAGCAAGCACATTAATCCATGGCCTAGTTTTGATTCAATGACATGAAATGAAGTCTCATCAAGCTCAAATTATGACTGATTGAATGACTTTATCAAAACCTGGATGAATCATCCTTGCGTTCTCTTTAACACAAGATGTGCGAAATTAAAGCTTGGAACAAAACAGGCCAGTTCATCGATGATTTCTTTCTCTTTTCGCCCATTTCTTTGGTCCCTTGTATTTTCGACGCTTCTTCTTGTCGCGATTGAAAGGAGCAAGTGCTCTACTTTTCTTCTGTTTTCTCTGCTTTACGGTGCTTCTTACGAAATCTGGGAGGATGCTTTAAGAATCTGTAGCGTAGTTAGTCCACAGAACTCTTGAAGCAAAAAATCGGACACTTACTTCCTACTTATGATCAAACAACCATAACACATTTCCCCCGCCACGCGCTCGCGATAATATTTAGTGTGATGCTTTCCACAATTACCATTGGTAACTCGATGCAAATCACACCTGGAGAAATAATGCACATCGGCTCTCTTGTTACATTCTCTGCAGATATAGACTATGGCTTGACAACATCGACGATTACCCTCCAGCCGAATGAGCATGGTGATCCACGGCCATTTTTTAACATCGGACCGAAGAAAATACTGGGAATTGGAAGCCATGTTCAGTTTTGCGAACTATGAGTGCACGATGTTTGTGACTATTATGGGATAAATTTATGTTGGTGGGATGGTAATGTGCATTGAGAACACTTTTGTGGCGTTGAGATGGCCTGACAATATATATGAATTAGAGGACTTCTAGTTTTTCTCATTTGTCTTTCCAAATTCAGAATGAGCTGGAAGGCTCAGAATGATAAGATGAAAGAACTGATGAAGAAGATCTCTCAAGCCTTTAATTTGAGGTCTTATGGAAGTGCACAAGAGAACTTCAAAATAATATGGAAAAGTATGTGATTGTTTGAATGGAATTTACTGTTTGAAATCACATCTTTGAAGTATCATATATTCAAAGGAAATTCTGCTTCAGGGTCTCTGTGTGGGAGTTTGTTTTCGTGGTAGAAATTTGTCTTATGAAAAGCTTTCATACCTGCTTGAATTTCCTTGTGTTAAAATAAAGTAATGCTTGAGTCTATGCAAAAAGCTTCCAATTTTTCAGGGCCTGCAAGAATATTATTTGCCGGAGATTCTGGGCAAGTTTTGTGCGTAATCTAAAATGCCATAATAGCCTTTATGCATAATCGTATGGTCTGATCTGAGGCTTTCCAACACTGGGAAAGAAGGAACTGGGAAGAGATAAGTATACGAACGTTTCCTCTTGGTGAATAAAGAGGGACTGGAAACGAAAGAGATAAGGAGAAAGAGGGGGGGAGGATAAAAGTGATTTAATTCTTGGATCCGGCAGCTTCTAGAATATGTGTACGGAACACTAGGCTATATATTTCCCCACATTTGTTTTAAAATAACGATATTACATCAAGTTTTTGAATCCTTATCTGTCTTCGTCCCTACTAAATTCCCACGAACTTATTCCCAGATATCTGAACTACACAATGTGTAATTTTGACATCGTAACCTGCCCAGCCAAGGCTGCACATTGGATAAAGCTCGATGCAATTTACTTATGTGCACGATCACGGTCAACTTTCATTCCCTGCAGCATCTACTCAGCAGGTCAAGCACAACTTCAAAAATCTACTCATCAGATGTATCCTGAACCTTGCCGTAGATGTCATCCCAATATAGAACAAGACGTGTAAGTATTTCTAACACTTAAATAACAGTGTCCACATTCATTATTCAGCTCCCTACAGCTAACTCATGCAAGGCAGAAAGGAAGCAATGTCCACTCCTATCGGGACAATCCTCAGTGAACAAGAGATTGTTTCTCAATCTCAGACGACGGCCAACAATATTCGCCATGAATCAAATAGAAAGATCCATTTCGAAGATAGTCATGCTTCAGATAAACCGTGTGATAGGCGAGGTGATTGCGATGGTATGGATGACGGTGGTGGATGCTAGCTACCGCGCTCGTGTAGATCAGAGATGATGATGTCTTGAATTCAGGATTTGATATTATGCTTGCTCTTTCATATCAATGGATATCAAGATAAAATTCGTAATATGACAAGCTGCATGACAGAAACATTTCTATTTATTACAAAGCTACCCATGTTTCTCGTGTATTGTGATAACAAATTTTCCATGCTTCATTCTCATTTGCGTCAAGATTACTGAGCCCGTTGGACAGAAACTTTCCATGAAAATTTGGAATGATACAACCCTGATGCTTCTTAAACAAGCACGAGATTATGAATGTTGGAGCAAATTAAGCAAGAATACAATTAGGGAAACTTTTGCAAGAGATATCTGGCTGTAGGATCTGGTTGGAGAAGCAGAAAGTCGAGATAAGCACGCAAAAATGTTTGGTGAAGACATGCCAATATTATGGGTAAGACAGAAACTATATTGAACATGAAACTCTTAGTAAGTGATAGAGACGGTGATTTATATATTCAGGATTCTATACATCTGCTCAACAGAATGAGCAAGGTCGGAAGCCCACTATCTACCTTGGAAATGAATCATTTGTACTCAGCCCTACCAATCCAATTCATTGCCGGTGTGCTCCATGAACTTGCCCGAGGTATGCTCTCTGGTGGCAGCATCAATTTGTAGGAGTCAGCTAACAAAAATAGCACCCTCTATTTTGTTTCAACTTGGACTTACTACTTTCACCACGCCAGCTATACTCTCGTCTATTGATAGTGATGCTTCCTTTAATCCAATCATTTGAGCCCCTGCATTTCCTGTATCAGTCCGCACCCATCTGCCTGACAGTCAGTGACAGATGAAAGAGGAGGTTATTGAGAGATGTTACCCTGGATTGAGGGCAAATGCTGTTAGGAACTCGTGCTCAAAGTGCATCTTGCAAGACAAGTAATTGACACCTGCTTTGGATGGACCATACGCAGCGTTCGGAAATGAACAATAATTCCTGCGAAAGAGGTCATCACCACAAATTTTGGTCCTTGAATATTAGTACTGTTCTCCAGAAGTTGGAGAGTTGCGCGGAACAGTAATAAAGGTGTACGCTAAATTCATTTAGTATCAAGGTACGGAAACCCATATTTTCTGGTCAAGTGGACCTCACTGCCAGGCTGACAGCATTACCGATAGCACTATTACAATACATCCGCTTTATCTCTATTGGATCACTAAATCCCTGGAGCCCTTTGATGAAGTTTGATTTCTTATCTTATGAGTGCCAGACCTGGAAGCTCTTGGCCATATTGCACAATAGCGAGTCTTGATGATTCAAAAATCTTCTCGGACCCACCAAAAGTCTTCATGCAGCTTATTTGGATTATCGGAGTCTTACTTGCTTAATTTTTGTGACAAGTAGTGACCGGTAGAATCAAGATATTCCCTCCTACTTCATTCTGGTGCGTGATTACCTTGAACAACTCATTTGGGTAAATCAATCACATCTGTAGATGCAACGCTCTGCAGGTATAGGCGATGCTACTGCAACCAAAAAGACCTTAAACTATGTTTGTTGTTCATAACTACTGAAAGAGCCACTAGGACCTTGCTCTTGATTGAGAACTATAAGAACGACATGCAATTCAGCATTTATCTATCACCATTCACTTCTAGTGTTTGCTTTTTTGCAAGCGCTTTCATGTTTCATAGCAAGACTCGGATTTCATTTGAAGCAGCAGCATCATGACAGCCGTGAGTAAATGCCCTATTTCTGCCACAGGTGGTCATGAGTTTTCAAAGACGCAGAATCCACCTAGATCTAGGATCCGATTGCGGTGGTCGGGATGGCATGTCGTCTTCCGGGCCATAGCAGCTCACCTCGAACCCTTTGGGGCTTCGTGGAACGGGGTGAAGTCGACAGAATAACTGCCCCAGACACGCGATGCAATCTCAAGACACATCATAACGGGTCGCAGAAGCCAAACACAACTAATGAGCAGTCACTTGGAAGTAAAAGTTCTGGTGCTCCAAATATCAAGCGCCTCTCGGAATACACGCTGAAGAGTGTTCCAGAGCTGGTGATTAGATAATCATGCCGCAAGAAGTAATGTTTAATTATCGGCCATCTTGACTGCATTTCTGTTGAACGAATTTTATTCAATGCGGATGGCTGACAAGGGAGGAGTAGATATACAGTCACATATCGAATGGTTAGATCAGCATAAATCATAATGGTGCTAGCATTAGACAAAAGGAGCTTTTATTGAATTTGTACAAGAACCTGTGATCGAAATGAAAGTGTTTCTAAACTAACTAAGAAAAGTCCATGCAAGCATCCTGACTTAGATCATCAGCTTGCAGGAACAAATTTTCAAAGAGATATCAAACAGGCTCATATTTCACGCATCTCTCTAATAAAGGTATGAGGGAAAATACTAATTTGGGGTATAATTGTGCCAAATGTTTGGCCCCTTATTTAGCTCAGTTCATTCCTAACAGAAATTATTCCACTGGGACCACCATCAGATGATGTCGCATGCCATTTCCACAGGGTTAAGTTTGATACTAATGAGCATTTAAAACAATTAGTTGCTAATAAGAATCCACATTGAATGACATCACTTTTGAGATCTCCAACTTGAGAAACAAACATTGGAGTAAACTACAAGCCAGTTCTTTCATTTGAGTTTCGTTCTTGAACAATACTACATGGGGGTAAAAGGCGCTTTACAAGATCTCAAAGCAATTCATTCTAATTTTTCTCTTTTTGTGAACGATCCACGAAGAAGTTCCTGAAAATTGGCTAGCCCAATTGTCCTAAAATTTATCTTTGTAGAAATCTCTACACATAAGTATTGCTTCTTCTTCTGCAGTTTGGTCTAAGGTTTTGGTTTCTATTCAGTTTCTCTTGAAAGCCCACTTCCAACTGAAAATGTGCATCTACTACATTTAGACTTGTCTTGAAGGTCACGAATGTTCTCTCGTTTTCACCAAAGCCTGTAACTATGCAAACAGTTGCAGACCGCTCAGATACTGCGACATCGAAGAAGTAAGAATGGGCAATATAAGGAAAAGTAGGAACGCGAGAGAATATTGTAGGCTTTGCGAAATAGAGAAGCAAGTAGTGATATATTTTCATTTATTCTATCGCCAGTATCTCAAGTGCCGGCCCTTCTTTGAGGCGCTGGAGAAACCATGAATCACTTCGCGAGTCTCGATGCAATTTAGTGTGTATCACTAATCTAATATTGTTAGACAAAGAGAAGACCAAGAAGACGCTGCCGAGGCCGTGACCCTGGTCAATGAGAGAGACGAGGAAGACGAAGTAGGAGAAGATAAGCCGACGATAGTGGTAAAGAAAGAGGAAGCATACGAGCAGGAGAATGATAAAAAGGAGGAAACAGACGAAATGGATCAATGTACAGTGACTCAGAGTGGGCATTCCAAGTTCCGGCTGCAGTAAGACGCGGTAGGAACACCGGAAGGGGTTGCAAGGGTTTAATGCCGGCGAATGATGCCCCAGCAAAACGTGGACGTGTTCGAAATGAGAAGTTTGAAGAAAAAATGCCCATTACCAAAAGCAAAGAACAATTCAGGCAAGGAAATTAGTGGGCTAATACCATGGATGGTAGTGGTCGAAGTAAACTGAGAAGATCCAATGTTTACTTGTTACAGAAATAGACCTCTAACATGGCTGGGTCTATTGGTGCACCTTAAGGAAATTATTTGATTGCCCACAAAATAGAAAATCCTCTTCCGTCAGTGATATGATATTGTTCAAACTGAGACTTATGGCCTCACTCGATAGTCAGAAAGCTTTCAATCATTTAAATCAGTATAACTAAGCACAAAAAGATCCCAAGAAATCATGGCGAACCATTTTGTATTTATCAACATCTCCGTGGAGAACTCCAACTTCCAAAATGAGGTTCCACTGCCACTTTGAAGCTCTCACTGATCGCGTTTTAATAACAGCAGCTTTCTGATTTTCTATACAAATTTCAGGATGTTCTCCCGAAGGACTTCCCGGGAAATAAAATAGAGGAAGTAGAAGATGTGAAGATGCTAGATTCATCCTTGTTTTCATTGGTTGTATATCATCACTATTTGGTACCGCTGTATAAAAAGAACACCAGATGCTGAGTGATTCCATTCAGATATTGTCATGCAATTTCAAGGGACCTGTTTGTCATGTCGACAGATAACAATGTCGCATGTCTCATTTCATTCAACGCTATCAAAGTCAGGTTGATCAGAGTAGCAATGCCACAGTGACCTTTGAGCTGGATTTCTATTTTCAAAAAACTATTCTTTCAAATGATACTGTAAGAAACAAGACTTCTTCCAGAACGTTCAAACTAATCCGTAATAATTCGTCTAGTTGCTTGTAATAGGGTCTGCTCAATAGAGAATTATATAATCAAAACGTTCTTGCTTTCAACCTCGTTTAGGGATTTTAATAAAGCTTGTTCTAGCCATTCTACTCTTTATGAGGATTTGAATATATAGCTACAATGTTTAGGCTCTCATATCCACTTAATCTTAAGATCATACATGACTTTCAATTAAGGCAATAAAACAATTTTGAACAGCGATGTGTGTCCTACTACACCAATTTATGCCCGCGAGGCCATAATATTCTTGTTCACGCCACTGCTTGCCGAGCAGCACATCAACGAGGACCACATCGGCGAGGAGGAGTACTGCGTACACAATGATATAACACTACATAATAGGTCCCAGCGAAGATTGTTTTCAACGGAGTCATGTCCCGTATGCCGTGATGTGTAAGTAACTGTCTTCTATTATCTCCAGCACTCAGGAATTTTGATAGCCCCAGATCTCATAGGAGTGGCTTAAAGCAAGCTTCATCTTTATTCATAATCCGGCAATATTGACTAAATTTAGAAGATTTCCAGCTGCGAGACCAGCAGATAATCCAAATGATGGTGGTGGTGACAATGGCGAAGACGACAACGACGACGATGATGATAAGAATGACAATAATGGCAAGGGGAGAAGGAAAGACGAGCGAAGAGGAGATGTTACGCTGGCTTCTTTACCTGCGATGCGAGCAGAGGAGCGTAGGCGCTTCCTAAATATTATTCCGCCAAGAAAGAGAGCTACACGCATCATAAGAAGGCGTGAGCCAGACCATCAAGAGGACGTCTCGAAAAAAGCACTCTCAGTACAAGCAAAAGGGAGACAACAATACCCACTGCGCCTCAAGACATTGGAGAAGGATTCAAGGATCAAGGCCGAAAAAGTGACAAGGGATAGATTTTCGAAAGATGAATATGAAGAGGATGAGGACTTCTGAGGAAGATGCCAAGTACCAGCACATGGAAGAAGCTAGATGGTAGTGCGGGTGTTCGGATTCTACTGGTAGGCCCAGGTACACAGAGACAGACTTGCTACATAAGCAGAGCATGGTGACTTATGTAAGAAGCCTGCATGCATCCAAAATCTGAATGGTTTCTCAAACACGCTGCAGCAATTTCTTGTCACCTTTCTGAGCCTTTACTTCACACCAAGAATTGGTCACACATTAAGTCAAGCGAAACAAGTGATGAAAGTGATGTAGTAAACCCTGGCTAAACAATGCACCTCTACACAAATAGAAGACTAAATTTCAACGAAGTTTTTCATGCTTATGGAAAAATGAATACGATCTGAAGCTCCTGATCGTATCAAGCGTAGTGCTTGATATAAAAAGGGGTACCCCATCTATCTACTGTTTCATAAAGCGATGCTAATTCTTTTCAAATTCTAACCTAGATATCCGAAAGTTATTCGCCGATATTAGAGTTTTGAGTTTCCTCGATGATACCTGATGTATTTGAGAGACGGATACACATCGACTTGTCTAGACCACTTTTTGCTGAAAAAGCAAAAACAATTCTACTCTATTTTCTAGACTTGGCTTCATTATCCTTTGTTCAAGCCACTTCCAGCAATCTATCATGACTCGTCGCAGCTTGCGAGCCGAGCCGTCAGTGCTTCATTGTGTCAACTGACATGAGCATATGTGCATAAAAATAGTCCAAAAATACCTAGGTAGTCAAAAATAGTCAAAAACTAAGCTGCCTGGTATCTCCAGGTTACAATAGGTATTCTACACGCAGTCGTTCTGCTTTTGAGCAGACGTTGTTCTTTTGTGAGGTGAGAGGGTGCCATGACATCGTTGGCCTTTCGAATGTTACCGCTTAAGAAACATGACTGGATATTCTTTGAACATCCGTGCATGTATTACTAGCGAAAGTTGTAGATCTCACAACTCACCAAGATGAAATAAAGTTTTTACGTTCGATTGACTAACCTTGTGGTGAGGGGTTGAATGATAGTTGAAGACTTCGCTAAGCTCAGGCTCGACGACTATCTAGTCATGGGACTTTCAGCATGAAAACCAATTGACTATCGCCGACTGAAGCCTTGATGATAGATTTAGGTCAATCTCTCTCCTCTATAAAAGTGGCTTGGAGCTGTCTACATGGCCAGGAACTTTCCCAGAGTTCTTTAATTGGAATTTTGGGTATGATATGCCACATCGACGAATGTATAAAACCTGTTAAGAGAATCCTTCATGATATCTGTACTTCTATTCTACTCTGGTATCGCATAACAAAAGAAAAATAATCGCGAACGCCACTTCCCAGAGTAATTTATGAGTTTGATTATTTCAGGTCGGTGCCGAGGCTAACGCGAAGCTATCCAAGCCGCAAATCACAAATGTTCTCCTATCTTACTCCTTCCTTTTGTATTTGGTATCTAGTTCATCACTCATTTCCATCCGTCTTGCTTTCACTACATCTCCTGTAGATACACTCATCGCAGCCAGTTCAATTCCCACGTGTAGCGCACACGAGATACTTGTGAGGAAATCCGCATTCCACATCGCAACAACAAATTTCAATACTGTTTCAAGTCGCCCTTCGGTCGTGAACTTCGATGCTTTCGTCTCTTCTCGCCTCTTACTATCTGTCGTGTTTCAGGCTGAATCTGGATATCCTCTGGTGCTTCGAGTTTCTCGTCTTCATTATCTTCCAATGAGATAGGAGCATTAGGACTAATGTTTCCCCTTCCTAGAACAATTGGGGGTGGCTCTTTTCTCGGCATTACCATACTCCCTACCCAGGTCAACGCATGCTGCCATAGTGCCGGTGGCTTTGGTAAAGCAGCAATATTGCCCACATTTGACATTTCGAACAAGTCGGAAGGGACATCTTTCATCGTAGGGAGATTTAACCAGACGTATTCTTTCGAGTTGTGAATGTGTCCACGGACGGTCAAAGGGTAGAGTTCTTCTGGAAAGACAAAAGCCGTCCTAACAACCATGGGTCTATACGCAGGAATCAGGAGATGAAAACGTGCATTGATCCTTGATCTCTCAAGTCGTTTCCGCATAAATAACATCCAAGTACACAGAGCGTGAAGATTCTCGGACATGCCGACAAAATTACTTGGCACCGGTTTGTTTTGAACAATATCGTGGAACTCGCCGTGCCAATCTGTATCCGGGTGATAGAGGAAGTAGAGATGCTCCTCGTCACCACCATAGACACTCGCTGCCTCTTTCCGGATATATTTGTCAACATGCTTCGCGAATTTATCAGGGGCAGCAAGTCCTGTCTGTGCTTCGAGTTCGCCATAAATCTTTAACCCGATTTCTTCAAGACCAGTTGAACCCTGCAGTACTTCCATGAAAGCAGCAACAACATTCGCCCCCACCAGGAAGGTTTGAAACAAATCCAACCAGTTCTTGTTCTTCAAATATCGGTTCATCCCTGAAGCAAATGTTTGCACCTCCGGCACAACGGATTCCAGCTGATTCCTGAGCGCTGCCCCATTTTGATATGTTGTGTAACCTTCTGATAGATTCTTGACAACGCTCGAAACTTCGGTCAAGACTCCAGGGAAACGAAAGATTTGCTCAAGATGCATCGGTGCTATGGACGTTTGATTCGACGATGATCTCGATGATCCTTTCTTCGGCGCTGCGACAGCGAAGAGCTTCTCGAGACCCATTTCGTAATGTCTTAGCGTTACTGCACTGCTTTGTGGCCTGTCTATCTCGAGGAAATTTTGTTTCTGCGAATGAGTGAACGTAGAGAGGGACACGGCGTAGAGGTGTATTGAGGGGGGGATGCGAAAAGATACTGTTCTAAAGTCAATATCAAGTCGGCTCTTTGAGACTAAGAATACTTACATCAACCTCCAGGGTAGATATATGTATGTAGCGTACGCAAGAAAGAAGTAAAATGAGAGAGGAAGAAGTAGCAGAACTAATGTTCCCCTCTGTTATCAAGAGTCATCAGGTAATCATGTTGCGGTGAGCGCTCCCGAGGTTCTAATGAGTGATATAAAAGTTTGACGGTGGATGATGTTTCTTCGAGATGAATTGCTTTCTCACAACATTGATAGATGATTCTAAAGATTGCAGATAACTCGCCCCTCATTAACTTATCAGCAGCATTAATCTTATTATGTGAATCACATACATATTTACGATTTATGCAAACATGAGCAATTGGGCTTGTCAAAATGGGGCTGTCGACGATGGGTCCGCTGTCAACGTAGCTGGCGGTGAGTGGTGAAAAAGTTTATCTAGGACTATTTAGGCTTAGTGAGTGTTTCCGATTCTTAGTGTGTGGGGTGCTATAATTTTCAACTCTATAGGCGTGAGAACCTTGAAGCAACGCGACATGGCGCAACCAACAAATCGGCACACAACACGACTTTGACAATTGAAACAATCAAATTTACCAGTACGGGTTTCTATAGGTTTTTTCAACCCCATCATTCGCTGGACGCTCAAATGATAGCGTCCAGAAATGTTTCCCTGCTTGGTATCAGTGCTCAAAGATAGCGGAGACGATAAACCACAACGTTGTTCTGGTATCAAGTCCGTAGCTTTCAGAGAGTCTCATGATGCATTTTTCCCTGGGCAGGAGGGGCCATTTTGAAAACTTGAGAATACATTGAGGCTATGCTATTCGTTTCTTAACACAACTACAATCGCCACCCCATGATTGGCCTCCTATTGAAGCTGAATACGTGAATGTCAAAGATACATTGATTGGTTTTGAGGCTCGCAGTTATACATTCATGTGGATGCGTTGAATGTGGATGTGCTCGCTTCGGATTGACTGTTCTCGACATCGAAGCTACGAATGTGGGAATCTACTACAAACTCACATTGAAATAATACAATTCTCAAGGTCGACTTTTGTTTCAACTATGTCCCCGTGTCAGCATCACAAGGTGTAAGCTGAGCAGCCCGGACTAGATCATTTAATCGAGGTAAATTCAAATGATGAGCTATTGATGTTCATAGGTCCAGCTGAGTCATTGGAACACTATTAATTAACTCTGGTTAGAAATTTCAACGTGAATATAATCTATAGTCTGTACCATAGTTTCGAATTCTCTGCTCTGGCAGAGTATTTCTTCCAACAAATTGAGCAGAGCAATCTGCTCTTGTGTTAAAGACATTGCGTTCTCGACCACAGCTGTTCCGGTACCCAGAGCCTGATCAAAGTTCAGATTCACATTACTCTGCTATTATATGATTTCGATACGTTAAGTCGCGGCATATCATTCATATTGCTGTCGGAAATCACTTGTGGCAATTAACAGATAGACAATATGAATACCACAGAAACCTATATCGGCTTGGTTCTAATGTCAAAATGCTTCTCATCTTTGACCACGCTTCGACAATGTTGAATTGTTTCTTGACAAATCTATCCATCATGCAATCATATTGTTAGAAACGTCTAGAGAGGTGGTCTTATACTTTCCCCGTTACCACAACTTTTGTCCTATTTGACTCTCATGGTGAGATCTTTGGTCCCCTCCGCTCTCGCTCTCGATATGACGGCTCTCAAAGCAACACTAGAAAAACTAAGAAAACTCTATCAACGATGTATATATGTATGTATTTATCATTGCAGGTATCACTTGGGCAACTGTGCAGCAAGCTCCCACGACTCAACGGAACTTAACGAACTTGAAACTGTCTGTCGCGGGACAAAACCAGGCGAAGCTTACGGACGAAACTTTAGTTAATCTTCCTCAAATATAAAACCAAACTACAAATAAGTAGCAGATCTACGTCTATATCTGTTGCTCTTTGTTCATCCGCCGTAACAAGCTCTTGTACGTCTATAATCGTCAACTTGATGGTTATCAACTCATGTGTGGATTTATATCTTGCCATCACGAGACGCTCGGTTAAAGAAGAGAAAATGAAGTCGATAGCTGTATGATATCCTAATATCATTGTAATTTAATGCACTCTAAAACTGGATTTCACTAAACTTCAGAAGTGGTCTTGTTCAGGGGTAGTGGAGTTGTGAGAGAGTTTCTGATTGTGTTCGCCACAAGCATTACGGCTATAGAACAAGGTGAGCAATACAATTCAAGATGAAAATTTATTCCGAATCACAAATGTTAATGTTCAAGTTCGAGTGAGCTCAAATTTTGTTCGCTAAATTTGAAGGAATAAACGAGAAGGTTAATGTGCATGCTTTTAGAGCACCGGACCGGCAAGGAAATATATTACGTAAGGTAGCGCCGAATTAGAAGAGGAAAACCTAAATAACAGCCATGCCTAATATAATGTCGCTCAAGATTTATTAGCTTTCACTTTTGGCGGATCGCGATTCTGTGCTCGGATTAGATCCTACCTTTCTGGTTGAAGACGTGGCACTTTGAAATCACTTGATCGTTTCAGGCTCAGATGTGATTAAATATTGAATTCTGAACGATTCCTATTACTACATATGTATTCGATCCAAACCCTTGATAAAAATCACATGGCTTTGGCATCGATATCTATATTGAAGCCTCCGAAAATGCCTTCTCAATCCGTCGATAACTTCTTGCACTCTGGTCGCCTGCCATATATCTCCTCTGCAGATCTTGTCCTTTTTGGCTCAACTCACGTTTCAGTTGCAACGCCTCGGGAACATCAAACGCTTTGATAGGTTCCTCTTTTACAATATTTACAAGGAATTCTCGTGTAACTCGAGCGGCTATAAGCAATTGAGGTGTTTCTAGCTGTATAGATGTGTTGCCAAGTATATTGCGGCGTGCATTGTCCGACCAGAGTTCTATCCCGTAAGCCTCGCCCAGAATCCGCAAAACCGTCAGAACATTCTCTTTCGGGTTGGCTTCAGCACAGTCGACAAGACCGTTCTTGTTGTCCATCCCAAGTTCCTCGTTTAAAGCTTCCCGAATACGTAATAGTAACAGGCTGCATTGGCGTATAAGCTTGATATACGGTATTTCGACTCTGGCGATGATCTGCGGTAACCAAATCCTCATCTCTGTAAGGATCTCAAGAGGGGTTCCCTGACGAGCCTTAGCTTTCTTGTTGTCATCGTTCTTGCGGCCATGCTTTTGAGTTTGTATGAGTAGAGTATCAGCAGCAACTGGGTTCTCGAGGTAGCTCATCAAAGCGCCAGAAAATTCGGTAGTCTTGAGCATGTTTTCTGTACCCTTGACAAAGTTGACGCCTAAGTTCTTTGCGCTTGAAGCTGAGCGACAATTTGGTGCAAATGCGCTAGCTGGAACACCCAACTTCATGATAAACCGACTGATTATTTGCTTATGCGTGGTGGGGTAAGATGTCATTGAAGAGATGTTTCAGTTGAGATTTACTGCCCCATCCAATACGGCCCAGTTACTCTCAACAAGACCATCTTGTTTTAGCGCGTTTGTAAAGATGTGCAACCGCAAAAAATGATGTAAACGTGTTGCAAAGATCAACACCCTCCTTTTCATTTGGATGGCAATTCTAAACCATTCGAGCCCACAGTAAGTCGGGTTATTGTTGTAGTAGAATGCTCGATCTTTTGAAGGCCAGATGGTTTCAGGCTGTAGCTGTTTGAACTCTCTAAAGAGAGGGTGATGCTCTGGAATGTTGTTCGGCCGTGTCTCGCAAGTGCCTATGTTTTATGACAACGAAGGCGTTTTCCTTGACAGTTTGTTGAATCAACTGAGAAAGATGATTGCTCGTTGCGTTATTTCCGGTGTGATCCAATCTCCATTCAGTTCTCTGAGACTATTCTGAAAACCATGCTCGGTTGAAGCGTCGAAGCGGATCCATAAAGCGTTTGACGCAATAGATGCCTTTAGGCGCAAGCTTTCGTAAGACTTACCAGCGCCATCGCCCAGAATCTTCGAAATATCCATAAGAGCTCTAGCTCCAAATACGATAGAGACTCTAATATTGCCGGTTTATTGGTGGACATCAGACCTTTCGTTAACTCATCTTCAAATGGTGATGAGATGATTCGTTCAGCGATACGTCTCTGCTCTTTTACTTCTTCGCTGAAGTGTATCTCATGATGATACTTCAAAAATGTCTTGTTCGTGACATCGAGTAAAATCTGAGAAAGCAATTGGTCCTCATTCTCCCAGTCATCAATGGCGGAGGCTGTGGCTGGCATGATATGCCGACCCGTTTGTTCGTAGACCAAGTATTTGCAGATAAAAGAGTGCTGATAGGTATGACACACTGTGCACCGTCACTTTGAGTGTGTCCGTATTGAAGATACTTGGATAGAATACGAAAGATGGAGTAGGTACACAAACTCGTCGGAAGTAGATCTCTTCGACTTGTTATCTTGTTGATCCAGCTTGTCTTTGGCGAAGTTGACTTCATGTAGAATTCCCGCAATCTTAACATAAGATGGAATAACACCGAAGAATTCTGGGTGGCTTGTGGTAAGCTCATCTTCAATCTGACGAGCAAGACTGAAAGCCAGGTTAGACACGAGAGAAGCGGTTATGGCGTCCAGCTCTTCCTTCATAACTAATTTCCATGTCTCTTTCAAGAACTCCTGTATGCGCTGTAAATCTTCGAAGAAACAAAAGACGACAAATTCTAAGTCTATCTTATCCTCGATTTCCATCTCACATATGTTCAGATGTCTCTGTGCGTTAGGCTTAGATGCAGTGATGATGTCATCAACCGTGATATCGGGGGTTTCCGCACCAACATCTTCAACCTCCAGCATGCCATAGGTGTTTGTGCTATGAGCTGCATTGCTGCCTCGTATTTGAGAATCAGAACTAGAGCCAGCATCTTTTTCTTTTCTAGTACAAGGCTCGAGTGTATCAAGCGCCTTCTCAAGTATTGAGATAAAATACGCATGTGTGCGGTTGGATTTATCGGTGTGCTGGTCCGTCTCGATATTACGAAACCACTGTGCGTTTAATTAGCATGACGTCATATTGAAGTTAAACATTCTTCGCTTGAAGGCGAGTAAGGTGTTCTTACACTGGCACAGCGTGTTCGTGCCCTTATCGCACGCTCCAAGGTGTTACGAATATTCTTTGGCATTTCCACGGGCGGCCGCTTGTGTTTTGCAATAATTTCTGCCTGCAGCAATATCTCTTTCGTCGAGATATACCTCAGCTTAGTTTGTACAATTGGTGCAGAATTGGTTGCAGCTTTCTTTGCTTCTTTTCTTGCCTTCCCCTTGAGTCTAGTGCTTGGTTGCGCTAACTGCGGCTTGGGAGTTTCGTCAACATATCCCGGATTGTATCCACAAGTCTCTGCAGTATTCAACAACCATGTCGCAAATACATTGGTGTCTTCCTTGTAGCGGCGATAGCTTCCAGCTAGATTACTGGGTAACATGATTGATCTGTGAGTATAAAGAGAATTATTGTTTTCAGACCTTTTGATGTGGAGCTGAAAGATGCTATCAGGCAGAGGTTGTTAATTGCATTATCTTAAACTTAATTAAAGGAAGTGGTCTTTACTAACATCGTTCGGACCCTACTGTAGACTCCATGCCTCGGAAATTGGTTGACATACACCGAGAGTATGTTAATGGTCAATAATGTTCACATACCAGCACAAGTGATTATCAACTATTCACTCCATATAAAACAATATTCTTGTATTGCTTTGTATTTGGGACATCCTGTGAGGTAAATGAGGATCATTCTTGACTTGGAGTAAAATGATAGATTGTTTTAGGTTCTTTATATACAAAAAGCTAATACTAATGAGATTAAGATATGATAGACTTGATTCAATAGGCAGCTAATAAAGGGGTCAGACAGTCGTATCTATACCCGTACCAACCAACAAGCAAACTACTGATAATACTGCAAACGTTGGTTGATACTATTCATGTCTGTGTAGCACACAAGTTGTATCTTGGCTCCCCTGGTGACAGGTCAAACGGTTTTTGAACAAACCTTGTTCTAAGCCAGTTTCAAGAAAATTTCTTGAGTCAACTCAACAAGGCTCTCAATTGCCTGGAAAGTTATCCTTTTGACAAGCCGCTAGATTCTAATTTATCAGCACAAAGTAACCATCGCGCTTACCAATCTCAAAAGAATCAAACAGAAAACTAGTGATAAGTTATTGGTAGAAATGTTAAGTGTTGAACGCACAATCAAAAGATTGGGATGTGCAAAACAAAATCGACCCCTGAAAGTGTCTTCACGTGGAGTCAATCAAGTGAAGACTCATCGGATCCAATCGAGAGGGTAAACCCCTAGACTCTGCATCTCGAGTGTGTTCGAACCACGCGGGTGTATTGTAGTCATCATACCAGTTAGTCCATGCATCACATTCATCCTTCAAGCATGGCATTATTCCAACCTTTCTGGCCATGCTCTGTAGCTGACCGAAGTTCTCAACAATTGAACTGCAATCCTAGAAGATGCATGCGAAGCCTAGAACGGTAAAGGATTGACCCCAAGTGATGAGAGAGGAAACCTATTGAGAGGATCAAAGGATTGTATGGAGGAGAGGATCGGGATCACTAACAATATGACACTGAAGAAGCCAGGTTTTAAAGTTGATGATGCAAAAGCCAACCACCAAGTATCATTTTTAGGGGTAGCATCGCAGCGCATGTCTGGGTGCTCATACAACGGCTGGGGCAGAGCTGTGTTATGGCAGTTTGATGAATTTCCACAAGCTTCCATGCCACCATACAGAGCAATGTCGATGAGACATCACGCGGAAAGCTAGCAGAAATTCCCATCAATACCAGAAAATCACCATGATTTGAGACTTCTCAAAACATAAATTGTTGAAGTGATGCGAGCTACTCAGGAAGGCCAAAAACACAAACTTCGATTACATAAGCAACAAGGTCGGTGAATTTATCATCGGAGAACTTTGCCGATAGATAGACGAGAAAAACCCCTTCACAGCCGAAACATTGAAATTTCCTCGTCCCCTAGATGGTAACGAGATTGGTAAACCCCCCAATTCCATATAGTCTCCCGCCGCACGGTTTTGAAATTCATGGACGGAAGCAGGAGTTATAAGCGCACTGCAGAAGGGTCAATCACGCATGTAAATTGCATGTGATATGTCAAATTTACATCCACAGTCTTCCTTACTCCTCATACCCTAGGTACTCATCATAATGGAGAGGGTCAGATGAGTTTGATATTCACCACAGAAAGGTTTGAGGGACCGAAAACATGAATTTCATTTCCATTCTGAGATTATGACGTTGCAAAACTTTCTAGTACTCATTACTCAAATCAAACCAGAACGCGGAGGGACTATTGTGCGAATTAAAGTGAATATTGGTGCGATCTAATTTCCCACATGGAATTGAGAGCTTGAAGTTTTCATGTTCTCCCGGGAAAAGAAATTGGTAATTCGATTAAGACAGTATCATTTCCACACATGAAGAAGCTTGTGCACTACCACTTCAGGCCCTCATTAGTAAAGTCTGAACATCTGACCAGTGTCATTTCAATTGATTACCGTGAGATGAGGTCTCTTTGTGTTGGAAATTGGGGTTTATATTTGAGGTGTAACAATCCTCGGGCCTAGGGCTAAAGGATCAATTACACTCATCATAAAAACCCAAGTGAATGCATTCACTGACTGCCCCTCATATATCTGAGAAACTGAGATGATTTGAGAGATTGCATATTAAATGTAATACTGTCTACCTAGGTACATCATCAAGATATATACTTGTGGTGGTGCCACTGCTCCTGTGGAATGCTACTCAATGTTATTGTGGATTCGTGACACGAACTTGCTGGTAGGAATCAGTTCACTTGAAAATCACATCCTCAAATCTTGTGGAAGCTGCTTATATTTCATTCCATTGAGTTGTTATAGATCCTTGACTATGATATTAACTCGCCTATTCCTCTCAATCTGTTGGGTATTGTTCGTAGGTGTCAGAGCAGATCCCAAACAGTGGTACCATCTGGACTCTACATATGAAGGAGCAACCTTTCTCAGTGGATGGCAATTTTTACTGTAAAAAACTTATGGTATCTTCTACTCTAATAATCCTCTTTCTTGCTAAAATCTTATAGGATCCAGATCCCACTCATGGTTACGTTACGTTAGTCAGTCATCCTTTCAATATGAGCACTACTAACCGCCCCTCCCAGATTATGTCGACGAAGGTGTTGCGAGAACAAATCAACTCCTCAATACAGATACGCATGGACCAGTATATATCGGAGTCGATCATACTACTGTTTAGATCCTGCTGGTCCAGGACGCAAAAGTGTACGCATAGTGAGTCAGAAATCATGGACACATGGATTGTTTTATTGCAGATATTTGCACATGCCTGGTGGAGCTTGCGGTACATGGCCAGCTTGTAAGTTTCAAAGAACCGGTTTGAATAAAGTAGCTATTGACGACCCCACAAAATAGTTTGGTGGTTGGCCCAAACTGGCCGAATAACGGGTATGTTTGTTTCCAAAATCAAACCTTTGGAGAAGTGTCTAACTTGCAATCAGAGAAATTGATATCATCGAAGTGTCAACCAACAGATTGACAACATAATGACTCTCCATACGTAAGCAATTTGCCTCTTCAATGTTTTCGGCCCGCTAATAATGAAAGCTCGGCGGATTGTACCATGCCAAACAAAGACAACACACAGCTAGGTACGATGAATAGCAATCAATGTGATGGCAATGAAAGACATCCTCTTCTATTCGCAGTGTACACTAATCATAACATCACTAGTTGAACAACTATGCCGGCTTGCGGCTCAACAGCCAAGGCGGAGCGTTCTACCTATGGCAAATCTTTCAACTCCAATGGTGGCGGCATCTACGCCACGGAATGGACCTCAGATTACATCAAGATTTGGTTCTTTCCCCGCAATGCGATTCCGTTGGATATCAAAGAAGGAAACCCAGAACCCAGCTCCTGGCCAAAGCCTCAAGCAATTTTCCAAGGTTCTTCTTCCTGTGACATTGAAAAGCATTTCGCGAATCAGAGTTTAGTATTTGATACTACCTTCTGTGGAGAATTTGCAGGAGGCGTTTGGGGAAAGGATGGTGGAATCTGCAGCCAAGGAGGAAAATTGACTTGCGAACAATTTGTGGCGGCAAATTCAGATTCCTTCAAAGATGCGTGAGTTTTATGTTGGATTGTAATATAGATCAGCGCTGACATGAAAATATGATAGGTACTGGCTGATTGATTCCGTCAAGGTTTATCAACTAGGAGATCATCCAATGGATCTACGCATGCCTGAAAGAAACAAGTACAGATACACTTAGAGCTTGAATTTCTAAGCCTTTGCAGAGGGGGAAAGAAATGCCTGGTTTCACCACGAGCTCCACTAGTAAAGCTTCTCCGCTTTGTTAATTAAATAGCTCAAAAATACTAGACTGTTTATCCATCTCATCTAACACTGCAACAAGCATCCAATGCAATACAGTATCCAGGGCTTCATCAATGATTCAAAGTTTTAGCACCTTCATTGCTCTAAATTCTTTGAATTTTTCTGTTTAAATGTGTCCAAAGTTTCAAATACCTTCAGTAGAATGCGGAGCGATATTATACCACAGTGATTTCTCAGGGTCTCGTTTAAGAATCGAACAGTTTCGTCTAAGTCAACCATGTTTTTACACTTTAATCCACCAAGAGCCCCGAAAACTCATTAAATTGCATAATCGGCCCCATTTCGATTTTGTATCTGATTTCATAAATTTGTTGCTACAAAATACAAGGACGGATGATTTGTAAGTCTCTCCGATCAGCTATCTAACACGAGGAGGCCGTACGAGGCATAGACGCGAGGATGAGGTTGTTGCGTTCGGTAGGGTTCTCAGTGTCCATTAAATACCACAGAATATTAATCAATCTCACAATGGGCTTTTAGTCCTTGTTTTACTTCGTAGTGTCATCGTGTATGATGTTTGCTATGAACAGAACATTTTTGTCGGAGTTTGGAATCATGCCAATGACACTCATTCACTGATGTACATTTACAAGACCATCACCATGATGATTCTTGAATGGGATATTACATGAAAATAATGATCACATACACAATATTCATGATCTTTTGATAATTTCAATTTGTACTCGTATCTTCCGATACGATTCTAAGCCCTGCATTATCTTCAATGTTGCATCTCAATTCAAATCACTATGCCAGCGGATTTTCACTGGATTAGTAGGCCGTCCATTCACGACTCTTCACACACAACCAAGTCCCAATTCTCTGTTCGTATCTGTCTGTTCGCGATAGATTCGATGCCAGCCGATATATAAAGACCCAACCACGTTCCTCAAGTCTCTCCATAATCCTGAGCATCATCGTCTTTTTCTTTCAGGGCTTCCAGAAACGGAGAAAGCAGCCCTTGATGGAGAATTGGTGCCCAATTTTTCGCAGAATCACCATGCTCCTTCTTGCGCCTTGAAAATAGATTCATTTCTTGCAAAGTAAGGCGGATGGTGTCAATGAGTTCGTCTGCTCCACCCAAAATGCTTAAATGATCTCTCAGAGACCACTTACCCAGCATGCCCGTACGTCAAAGCAAGCCAGTAACATTTTGGGAGGGCCTTTGCAACATTTTCGAAAATTCAAGTTGTCGTATGGATCTAAAATTGATTGCAACAGGTTGTACTTTCCAACCCTCGGAAGCCAAGTACGCAATCATGTTGCGTGTCATTCGAGTCACCACATACGTACTTCCGCTACCAAATGGTCTCTTCTTGAGTTTGAATAATAACCATCATCGGATTTCGAGCATGGACCTTCTTTTCGGATACCATACTCCCAACCCTTTTCTAAGAGTGTTCGAATGCCGTCCTTGATTCTTTCAGGAAATGTTTTGATTTTGACCCAATTGGCATCATCGAACTCGAAAGAGGCATGCATGGCGGGACTTTTGAGATATTCAGTCTCTATACGATAACTGGAGCTTTTCATAATTTTTCTTCCAGCGCTTTGAGTACAACTCCGCCGGGGTTCGGTGGTTGAGTCCCCCCCTTTAGCAATTTCTTTCCTGGATTCTCCATTGCAAGGCTGTACCGGCTTGATACGGGAGTCCTCGTCGATATTCGTTGTCTGATCAGAGTCGCTTAAAGCTCTTGATCCTGCGTTTGGACATGAACTTTCAGTTGATATGGAGTCTAAAGATGCAGGTCGAGCAGGTGGAATGACTATTGATGACACATAAGCCGTAGACGGTGGAAGTGAGTAGGATTTCGGAGGTATGTAGGTAGCCATATCTCTGTGCTGATATTTTTATCCAAAAGTCTTTGAGAATCGATCAAGTAGCGTCACCGAAATGGCGAACAGTCAAGCTTCTCAACTAAATTGTTGATTGATGACAGATTCGTGGACTGAAGCTGGATACCCTCCAGATAATAGAAGTTTTGATTTCGGCAAGACGGAAAGGTCAAACCGCGACTTGAATTAAAAAAATGAGAATGAATGAGTGAGTAGAGGCTATATCCGCGTGTAGGTAATAGAAAATAAGGATTGATGAGGTGAATGATGTTGACCAAAATGAGTGTGAGAGGAACAAGTGTTTTATCTAAGAAGAAATCATCCTGCATAGACTACAAATAGGAAGGAGTTACATTGGATGTTCTTGTCGCGAAATTCACACCGACAATGAACTCGCTACTTCCCAAATCGTATATTTCAAGAATCGCATTGAAAGATCTAGCGTGGCTTATATGGCTTCAAGTAACAACACCATGGGCAGGAACCTTCGGGAATTAGGCTAGAAATTCAAGAAACTGAGATTATCAATCATTTTTAAAAGTTCATAAATTTTCTGCTATACCTGCATAACGATGAATGGCCCCAAATGAGATTTTACATATCTTCCTGCACTCCCGACCAAGCTTAAGTGATCCTCAGACAATACCTATGCAGCATTATGAGAAGGATCTTTTGGTCGAAATATCCGAGTACCTTGAACCTTCCATACAATGACTTCCCCGATGAGATGGTTGAGATGACAACGAGAATTGAGTTTAACCCTTTCAATTGAAAGCGCATATTGAAATCGTCTTCAACAAGAAACCTTACCATCCCACTCCCCTGTCTCAACGAAACCCTCACAAACTTGATCATTCACTATGAGAGCCATAAGGTCTTGGAGTCCTCGGTCGAAACTCCGGAGCAATATCTCCCGAACCTTCCTCTTCCTGTGTCACACTCTTCTCTTCGACATGGCCTACCCAAACTGGCCTGTTATCCTGTGTTTCTCCTCCCTCTGAGGCTCGGGTTCCTTCATGTCTCACCTCCTCCCATGATCCATCACTATTATTGTCCTCAGCCTCGCGTACGCCGCCTTGAGATTTCGTGGGCGGGCCTTCAACAGGACTGACAGCTTCTGCAACCCCATCGCTAGAACTACCAGTTTCGACTTTCATGCTGTCGGGTGTAGAGATAGTACTTTCTCGATGGTCAGTGGGGAGCTTGAGTCGGTGAACGTCAGGCTGTGAAGGCTTGGCATTTTCGGTTGAGATAGGATTGACTGGTTCGGCCTCTCCTTTGAACTCTCGGGAGACTGTGGGTACTGGCGTACTATCTGAATCTGAAGACATTTTATCTTGGGTTTGAAATCGTGTTTTGATTTTTTATTGTGTTTGTTGATTAATGAGAAGCTGTTATGGTAGAAGTAAATTTGTGAAGACAAAGAATGCAGCGATGGCTTGGTGAGGGGCTATGACGAAATCCAAATCAGGATCAGAACAAAGAAACTGTACCTCGGACTCACGCGACTAAAGCCAAGAGATATATTGATTGGTCAATTTCCTATGTATTCAAAACAACCTCGATTGGTTTTGCTCATATGTAAGTATTCAGTATTCCCGATAAAAGCCACAACTACACCACCGACATTCTTCTTCCTTGTCTAACTGACATTAAATTCAAAGGCATACGCAGTGCTCGTATCCACTTGATAAATAGGAAAAGTCACACTATTCCCCGAGTAAGTATGAGCCACAGTACCAAGATCGTTGAGCGCTGTAACGGAACCAAATGGGCCACCAGTATTTGGGAATCCCCAAGTCTGGATGTTCAGAGTACCAGATGTTGGTAATCCAACAAAGGATAAACTGTTCACCGTGATTTGCCAAGTTCCGGTTGTAATGCGTACTCCGCACAAAATCTTTACTTTGGTCGATCCAATAGTAGCATAAGTGTCCAATTTACCATCTGCTGACGCTGAGGTTCCAACGCGATGCCCGGTCATATTGAGGTTGTAGTACTTGTAAACCTGCCATTCTCCATTTGGCCAGTAACCAGTAGCAGTTGGAGAATAAGCTGAGGTTCCAGCATTTGGTTTACCGAGAAGACCAGCCATGAAATCGTGAAGTGACCGCCCACTGAGCCAATTCCCTCTTAAACCAATAGCGTTGTATCTCTCCAATTGCGAAATCCACCAAGCAGTCCCGGAAGGGACTTGCTCGGCATTGGTTCCATACTCATCAATATTAACAGTCTTTTGAGGGAGGCCGTAAGTTTTAAGGATTTGCTGAAGCCCTGAATAAGATGTTCCCATGTTTGCACTACCACCACCTTCCATGTGCCAGACCCATTGATCTGGAACGCTGTTGTTTGTCTTTACAAATGAAGCAAAGCCAGTCCACCAAGTATTGCTGAGGGATGGAGCATTTGCATAGGCGGGACCAATGAGAAGAACACCTGGAAATGCCGCTCTAAAATATTGATTTAGTACATAATTCTACACAGAATCATTCCACTATTTACCTTAACCTATAATAAGTTCGGCCCCACATTTGGTAGTACTGGGCTTGACTTCTGTTCCAAAATGCGGTGAGATCCGGCTCATTCCACTTCGTAGAGTCAGTTAATAAGCTTGAGACGGAATAGCTCAACGCAGCTTGACTTACAATATCAATTGAAAGACCAGCCGTGGCACCATTTGCGTTGATGTCAGAGATCAATTGAGTCAAATAGGCATCCCATGAAGCCCAGTTTCCATTGTCTCCGGGGTAAAGAGCACTTGAGTTTTGAGTTCCGTCTGCACCCCACAAATCGTGGATGAGGAATATGAATTTACCACCATGTGCTCGAGTGGATCGGTAGTTTGACAAAGCTGACGCGAATCGAACCTAGGACTGTTCAGCAATTTGTATACACTTGCTTGGCAACAAGAAATTCAACGGACCTTATACTCAGACAATCCCCATATCCAGCCCCGTCCTGGTGACGGAACCTGGGCACCACCCGCTCGTGCATAATTAAATCCCATATCAGAATAGAAAGAGGTGGGAATCTGTCCCTGAGTGTCTGGAATGCCATAGAGAATGCCCGAAGCAAGGTGTCCGGTAGAACCAGTATTGTTGTTCAGATTAACAGTAGAAGTTCCCAGGATAGTTTGTCTTTGTAGTATATTTGAGCCATTTGCAATGGCTGCCAAAAACAAAGACAGTATTCCGTACTTCATGATGAGAATCAAACAAGATGGCGTACCTCTGATGCCCTTTTCTTGCTTGTTGCTTTGGCATCTTGCCTTCCTTTATATAGAATTTCTCGGTGATATGGGAGTTAGGGACTCCATGAAGAATTTGACTGCCGATCTCCCCAATCTCGCCATTAAGATTAAATGACAACCCCGCGATGCAATATCTCCACATCTGTTTCCCCAGAATATTCTTTACCCAATGAGTTAACGGATGTTCTAATTTCCTTCGAATAGCCATAGGAAGTGTAGATTCCATCCACAAATAGTTTACCGATGCAAGAAGATTATTCGAGCGGTTCCATGGCCGTCCCCGCTTTCACACACGATTTGATAGTGCTCCGGGGTTACGCCCACCGGAGCTGTCCACATTATCATCCCGTAGTTCCCACACCTGACACTTAAATATCTAACGCTAGGTTGAGTACCGGTAGATACTAGCGCCAACAAGTTAAGACCGAACCAGCAAATACGAACTTCGGCAATGGTGACATTAATGTGCTATCGTATCTGCAAAACACCTGGCTTGAAAGATTGAGGTATTTCACCCATCCGTGTATAATTTCGAAGATCTTATGATTATTACTCCTCCAACTCTTGTTTGTTGCGATTCCGCCATTACACTTGTTTTATTGAGTGATCGTTCATCAAGCAGGCCAATTTTGGTGAGAAACAACAACAAATTAGCGACTATGGAACAGTCGAAATAACTTACAGAGGCCCCTAGAATTGGTCAATTTTGGACACCGGCCATGAGGAATGCCAATGTGAAATTCAACTTGAGCAAAAAGAAGAGATACCTCTTCGTTGTTTATACCAAATTTGGGATTTTACAGAAGCTTAAGGAGCGACAATTTTGCTTGTTAGATTAACCTTTTGTTTGCGTGCTTAGTCAGCCGCATTCGCCTCATTCAACGCTGTTTCAAGTTATTATGTTCTGAAAATTATATGCATAGTCCACAGAGGATTGGCTCATTCTTGCAACTTACATCTGGATCTAGAGTAGACCTTCAATCTAAATTTCACATCCCTATTGATTTGTGGAATGATTGTCTGGCGGAGGTTTTGGGCACATGAAACACAGAAACTTTGAAAACTGATTGATTAGGAATCTCATATTGGATTTTGCAACTTTCTCAGATAGCATCTCTTTCAAAAATACTTGTTATGATGGGCCAGAATTTACTGTCAGAGCTGTGCTTCTGTGTCTTGTGTTCATTCGGAAACACTTTCTGTCAGCCAAGACCCCCCTCACTCCATCACAACTCCAGTCACGCAGCCCTATACGCCACCCGGGCACTTCATTACATCCTCTTTCTATCCACTGGCACTAGTTCTCTGAGCACTCTCCGCCGTGGGCATCTTACACCACCGCTTGTGTCTCGTCTTCCAATCCACTTTTTGACATTCTCCACTGCAATACCATGTACACCTGCATCTGGCACAGTTCCTGAGTTCATCCTGCTTTGACTTGACGTTCATGCTACTGAGTGGACACTTATTACAGCTACTTAGCATGGTCCTGATTTTCGGGAGAGTCAGAAAAAAACACTTACCTTGAAGTTCGAACAAATCATGTTCTCCGGATTTCTTTCTCGGAACTCTCTCGCCTTCACGACATCGCCCTTGATTTCCCATAACTGACCAAGGTTATCACGAGTGCAAGCTGCGTCAAAATCATCAATGACTATTGTTCAACTCTTATCAGCATTTTTTCTTCTCATCTTACCATACTCAGTCCAGATAAAAGCAACATACCACTCCTAACCCTATCAGCATCCTCCAGCATCTTATGTGCATCATCCAATTTGCCCTCCATCTTCAAATATAATTCTCCCAACGCATTTTTCGCAAGAGCAGTCTGGATTGAATCCTCGCCGGTAGTTTCGATTTTCCTCGCGAGGGATCTCAAAAATAAATTCTCTGCGCCGGCAAAATCACCACGGGCTTCAAGCTGATTGGCTTCGTTGTTCCACTGTGCTGCTTCCATGATTTTCATTGCCTTGTTGGCGTCGCCGCCGAACGCAAAGGCAGACATCTTGATTCTTGGTATGTGTTGTATGTTTCGTCACTTGTGGTGGAGAAAATTGAAAGGTTTGAAGGTCTTATTGAAGTTTATATGAAATTGAAAGTGAGCGGACAGAAAATTACTTGTGCAGAATTGGGCTTGAGTGAATCTTGTGCAGCGCAATCAATTGGATCTTGTGAAATTGGGAAGCGCGTGAGGAGTAGAGAGATATCTCGCGTGGAAACGTGACCTAAATAAAGTGTTTGGGTACCACGAAAGTCTTAATTGAAAGAGGGGTAATTAAAGGGCATGACTTCTGTATAAAATGCAAAATAAATAGCACAGATAAGTTTTATTCATACATACATACAAACAAGCAAATCATCATTGGGGAAGAGAAAAGAAGGAACTATGGCATCATCAGACATTGAAGTTTTCCCTCCTGTGGAAACAATTTGAACTTATAAACACAAGATAATTCACACAAGACCAGGACCTTTCCACAATACTTGGAAAGCGAGCAAACTTTATCTTAATATCACAAGACTTTATTTGTAGGAAAAGAGAGAACCAGAAGGTGGCTACAAAGCTCAAACGATATAAATGCTTTTAAGAAACCCACGTATTTCATCAATTTTTGGCTATGTTGCAAAGAATCTCGTATCCAGTTCCAAATACATATCCATATTCATCTGACGTCCCAATCAAAATCACCAACACCGATTCCATGCCTTTCTTATACTCCATATCACAAAGATCCCGCGAGCCTCAAATCCCTCGAACTAGCACCCACCCTGATCGTAAAACTTCCCTCTGTGGGCATGACCCAATTCTGCCTGACTACATCCCAATAACTTAAATCCCTTCTCGTGAGCTCAAATTTCACTGTTGCCATCTCATCCTTTGCGAGTTCAACTTTCTCGAATCCTCTCAAGACCCTGACTGGAAATTCGATGTTGGCAGCTTCGCCACTAATTTTGTCATATTCGAGGTATAACTGCGCTACTTCTTTGCCAGTCACACTCCCAGTATTCTTGAGGTCGACTGATACAGTGGCGTAAACATTCCAGAGATCAGGATTGCCGCCTTCATCTCCCCCAGCTGGTGATGGGGTCTGTTCGGTGTCATAACCCTCTGGATATGGGTACTTGCCCTCCTTGATATCCGAGACCTTTTCGATATATGGATAAATAAATTTGGAGAGCTTCCTGATATTTGAAGGGAACAGGGCTTCACTAGCGTCTGGAATCTTTTCATCGAAAGTAGGTGGAAGAATTCCGTTTGGGCGAGTGGCTGGGAAAGATGATTTGGGTAAAATAGCATCGACCTTGAGGTTTGTATATTCAAAAGTGGTGTATGAGAGTCCGAAGCCAAACTCAAATGTAGGTTCCAAGCTGTATTTGTCGAAGTGGCGATAATCAATGTACAATCCTTCTGTAAAGTTTTGCTGTGGGACAACAGCATTTGGATAGTACAAAACTTGACCACCAGGACCATAATCTTGCAAAGATTTTCCAATGGTATAAGGTAGCTTACCACTTGGGTTTACGTTGCCGAGTAAGATATCAGCAATTGCATTTCCACTTTCCTGTCCAGGAAGATTTGCCATTATCACTGCTTTGACTCCTGGCAGATCAATCCACTCATCCATAACAACTGGTCCGACAGCATGGACTACTACAATTGTGTTACCTTTCCCTCCTCCGCACCCTTCAGCGACTTGTTTCACAAGTTTCTCGCCTCCATGCTGTAGGTTCAAGTCATTGCGGTCGCCACGAATGCCTTCATAACTAATATATCCTTCTCCGCCATCAGAATTGACAAATACGATGCAAACATCTTGGTCTTTGATAATTGCTGGAGCCTTCTTCAATGGGGGAGAATTTGTGGGAAAGACAGTAATGTAGACATGTTCCGGGTTGAACGATTTCTTGATACCTGAGATTGGAGAAATCAAGTAAGGAAAGTCAACGGCGCCAGACCCCCATCCAGATCCTAATGTACCTTTGTTGCAACCTCTATCTGGGCACACATTTGGACCTTCACCTTCACTTGCATCCTCGCCGAAGATCCCTATTCTGTATACGAGTTCATGCTTTTCTGGTGAGCTCCAACCATTCCTATTTAAAGGTAGTAAATTGTCCTCGTTCTTCAATAGCACAGTTCCCTCAGTGGCTACTTGGCGTGCTATGATAGAATGCGCTTCATCGCCTGTACCTTGGACATCGATAAATTTGTTGACAACTTTCTTGTCCTTATCATCAGCGCTTCCAGCATTGATGTATCCTTTCTCTTCATTGGTCCATGAGGAAAAGTTGGGACCTTCACCATCAAATTTTGATTTATCATCTTGTCCCAGCTGATACCAAGCAGCTACAATTCTGGTCACCATGTCATTGAGTCTCGAGACGGGCAATGACCCATTTAGAACTGATTTACTCAGCTCGGGGCCCCATAAAGATTTCCCATCTACCCAGATAAGGCCGTCTCCTGGCATGGTCATATCAAGTCCAGCAAGTGCACTTGCTACACCAGATCTTTGCGCAAGCCAATCGGATTGAACAAAGCCTTGAAATCCAAGTTCATCTTTCAGAATTCCGTTAAGCAGCTTCGAATTTCCACACGAGTATGAGTTGTTCACCATTTGGTAACTGCACATAACGCTGGCCACTCCAGCTTTTACAGCATCTCCGAAAGGCCACCCATACAGTTCATGCAGAGATCGATCGTCAATGTTAGATGACATGGCATTTGGTAATCCCCACTCATAACTTTGTCTGAAGTGTTCTTGCTCATTCCCAACGAAATGCTTAATCGTAGCAATAACGCCCTCTTCTTGAATGCCTTTGATGGTTTGAGCTGCGGCAACACCTTGAAGATATGGATCTGTGCCGAATCCTTCCCAGTTCCGCCCGCCTGCGGGCATTCGACCTATTGGTCCAACACAGGGTCCTAAGAGCACATTAACTCCCTTCAATCTGGCTTCTTGGCCATGTGCCTTGCCCCGCTTGTACATCAATTCCTTGTTGAATGTCGCTCCAACAGTGATACCCGCTGGGAAGGCCGTCGCATTATCGGCGAATCGTAGCCCCAAGGGTCCGTCTTGCAAGGCGAGACCAGGAAAACCTACATTCAATGCAGGACCAGTATTGCCAACTGCAAGCCCCATCTGCCATCCGGTACCCGTGGTAATATTCACCTTTTCCGGCAACGTCATTTTTTCGACCAAGGCGGCGGCCTTCTTGTAACTCTCGCTCCATTGTGATACTGTGCCTCCAGGTGGTGTTGGGTACCATGGCGGTGACTGTCCAGTTGCAGGTGTTTTCTTGTATAACCAGAAACCTCCTCCAGCAAGAACCGACCAAAACACTACTCCAACGAGAATTGTTATTATAAGACATTTCGACCGTCGAGCCAAAGTACGTCGTAGATTACTCAATTGAGTGCTGGTATGATATGCGGGCACTGAAACCTGAGGGTGATTCGGATTGAGATAATCCGTGGCGTCGATATCAGATTCCTCTGAATTTCGATAGGCATCTTCGAATGATTTCCGAATTGGCGTTTGTCCATTATCGTCATAATCTCGCAGAAGTCCTTCGCGGCTCTGATTTTTTTCTTTATTGCGATCCATTCTGGATCGATATTCAAATTGAAGTTGATCCCGCTTCGTTGTACCTGATGGTATGCCAACAGTTCGTCTCAGCTCAAAGGTGTGTGAATCATTCAAAGCTATAAGGAAGGAAAAGAATCACAGATTCATTAATTGAGGAGATATACCATGAGATGTAGAGATGAAAGCACATAAAATTGAAATCAAGGCGACCTACATACGATGGGGTCAATGGATGTTTGGCAGAAGCAAATCTCGTGTTTGCTTTGGACCAATGTTGTTGGGGTGCTCTCAGACGGGAGCGTGGGTAGCTTTCCCGGTTACAAATAATGTAGTGAGCTGACTCGAAATCTATCGACAAGTGAAGCAACATTAAAACAGCGCGGATTTCTCTTTCGCGCCTCCATAAATTAGGTCAAGAGTCACACATCCAGCGAGTCAACCAGCGAATACAGTTGTCAATTGCGGAAGTTTTATTTAAAAATTTGAGTGAGGTCATGATGAAAGGAGAAATTCGGGCCCAGAAATTCCACTCTGATGTGAACTTCCCGCATCCCCGGTGAGCTTTGACCACTTCACTACAGTGGCTCGAGTGGATATCGAGCAGAATCAAGTCTGGCTGTTCTCCATTTCATCCCTATCACAACAATTACACGAATAAAGATTCTCGCAGTCCAAGACGCCTTAGGTTCTGATATTAATTGACAAGTGCAATTACTACAAATCATAGATATCAGGTTCTGTCGATCTTTCAGCTGATATGAAAATAGCAAGTGCGCCTTTCGATAAGTTATGCCATCATTTCAACAAGCACCGTCGAAACGACGTGTGGGGGAAGGTTGCAGGCGGCGAAAGATATGCAGTAATCATCGTACAAGTAAAGCCAGGAATAGAAAGACTTGCGTGTTGCCATCACGATCTGGGGGCATGATTTCCACCTTCTCATATAATCCGACGGAGGGGTGGCCAGAAAGTGGGCCGAGTATCGAGTTATACCTGATTCAATAATGATTATCCTATCAGCTGCTGAAACACGTTTTTATCTTATCTCGGATGATGCTCACTTTCCACTCATCATTCAGCTGTGCAAAAACTTGATTAATTTCAATATTCTCAAGAAGCGAAATGCTGTGAAGGCACTGTTCAGTGGTTCATCTACAGCCGCTTTGTAGTGGTTTTTGGAGCCGAATACCACCCACACCAAAGCACTTCGCTTGAAGTGGGGGAATTGATCCCCGCCTCACATATCATCTCCGCTTCCAGCCGCCATAAGAAGAGCTTCTAACTGGTCTTGTATTTGTTTTCATCTTTTCCTATAACCTACGATCCAACATCATCATCGCATTGTTCTTGGACAGCCATCATGGAGCCCAAAACGGGACTCCATACAGTCACTGCCGAATCTCAAACAGTAGATCGAGAGCTTCAAAAGTTGTGGGATGAGGCTCAGAGCGAATTCCATAAAAATACAAACAGAAAACTAGCATCAATCCCTCCGAGAAAGATCGAGGATGTTTTGGCACAGCTTAAGGAAAAATTCCAGCCCGAGGATGGTGTACAACCCAGTCCCAAGCATAAGATCAAAGATGCTATTGGGAAGATTCTAGAATGCATCCAATTCCTTGGCGGTCTAGCCGCAGAAGCCGCATCCACTGTCTTTGCTCCTGCAAAGTTATGCTTCAATGCTATTTCTTTCCTGATTGAGATTCCTCAGAAGGTCGCTGAGGTGTATGAAGGCCTGGGAAACTTGTTCGAAGAGATTACACACGCTATGGCTCTTTTGAATGTTTACAAGGACTATAAGAAACTTGATCGGGAACTCAAAGTGGAATTCACAAGCTCATGGTTTCAATAGTGAGAATTTGCAGTCTAGCTATAACATGTTAGTTGACTCCTGAAAAGGATGCCTCTACAATATCCGTTAGTTTCCTCAAGACTGAAGCTGACACACACTTAGCATCGATGGTGGCAAACTTGTCAAAGTTAAGACTGTATTGAAGGTCACTTTCTTGAAAGATGACTCGGGTGTGAAGGATGAACTGAGAAACTTCAAAGAATTAATTACGAAGCAAAACGAGCTCACGGGGGTGATCACTTTGAAAACAGTCCTCGATAATTCTGCAGGTATTGATAAAGTGCTTAAAAGACAGGATTCAATTTCCGAAAAGCAAAGTCACATTGCAGACGGAGTCACGTACGTGAAGGATGACATCAAGGCCCAAAAGGATGAGAAGATCATATCAGATCGTGTGGAGAAAATTTCAAGACTCTTGTCGATACCCCAAGGATTGGTCAAGTCAAATGTAGCCAATGAGGAACTCAAAGAAATCAGAAAACAATTTCCAGAAGACGGCTTCAAGTGGCTATCCAGAGTGAATGACTACGACGAATGGCTCAGGCTATCATCAGACTCCGCTCCCAGGTCGCCTTTCCGGCTATTGTTCGTGTCTGGGGCATTCAAGACCGGGAAGTCCTGCCTCGTGGCATCAATAGAAGAGGACCTGAGAAACAAAAAAATAGCAAACTTGGCCATTGCATACCACGCTTTCACAGGGGTGGACAGTAAGAGCACCAAGACTGCAAGCAAAGATGATGTGGTCCATGCTTTGAAATCAATGGCCCTGCAATTGGCAACTCAGAACAAGGCATACGCAGCCGCACTGTCGCAACTTAAGAAAAAGATCTTCCGGATTTCAGATACACAAGAGTGCTCTGCGGTACAACAATGGTGGGATAAGTTGCGATTCGCTAAAGATCCTGAGAACCAAGAGCCTTTGAATATTTTTCTCCTGCTAGATGGACTGGATCAGCTGTCGGAGGATAATGCTGATAATTTCTTGGAGGTATTGAGGAAAAGTAGTACTTCGTTGGCAAAGGAAAATCGACTTCAACTTCGCATCTTGGTTACTGGAATTATTGATTCCAACAATCGAAATTTGCACATTCGTATCACCGACCATACCATGGATGATATCAAATCATTTATCGAACAAGAGTTGAAAAGACTCCATTCTCTTCAAGGACAGGATGTAGAAATGAAGCGACTTCGTCAATCTATTCGTGAGAAACTCCCGAAAGTTGCTGATGGATCATTCTCGATTATCACTCAAAAATTAGCCAGGATTGTGGAAGCTGTTAAATCCGACGCATATTCAGATGATATTGAAGCAATTCTGGATCAGGATCCATCCGAAGATCCGGATAAAATGGCACAAAAGATCATTACCGATCTCAACACCTCTCTCAGTGCTCGCGATATTAGGCAGTTGAATGAGATTCTCGACTGGGCTCTTTTTGGCTACAGATATTTCAGCATTGACCAAATCAGAGCGGCACTTTGGCTAAATTCAGGCAAATTGCCCGTGCAACCTTTGGAGAGAAAGCTGAAGGAAAAGTTTGTCAACGTCTTCACTGATCTGGAACATAACACTGTCAGTGTTTATGAGCCAATTGTGCGTTTGTTTACAGACTCGGATTCGAGGCTCACGTCTATGGGGAAAATATCTGCATATGACATCGAAACTGGTAGGATAAGTATGACACTATCTGTACATAGGGCCGACCTATATTCAGTTCAGCGATTTTTTTGGGATCTCACAGAGAAGATTGGAATTGGGAAATTTGATTTCTCCCCTAATAATTCCGGCAACGAAAGCAAAATTGATATTAATTCCACCCCGGTCCAAGCCAATTTCCACATAACTGAAAAACTCCTAAAGCTCTTGAATGATGAGCCTAATGAAATCACCGAACCTCTTGTTGAGTATGCCCTAGAGTGGCTTCCTCGCCACATTAGAGAAGTGAAGGAAGCATTGTTGTCTGATGAAGGGGAAATAGAGGGACCTACGATTCGAGTCATTGCGAAAAGACTCGTGGATCTCCTTAGCGATGTTGAAGCAATCGAGAGATTCTGGAATACCACAGAAAGCATACATGAATCCTGGTGGGATTCTGACAACGTGAAAAGTATCCGAGATTTTATCAAGGATGAGAGAACGGTCGCTCAGCTTGAGCCGAGGGAAAGGCGCTGGGTGAAACAGCATACAAGAGCGAAGGAAAATGTAGATTTCTATAGGCCTATCACGCTCATGGTGGCCAAGAAATGGCTGCGGGATCCAAGCCGTACCTGTAGCCCTTACCACGCATATAAATGGGTAGACAGTTTTCTCGATATAGTCAGTTCATGCTCCCTTTTCTCTTCTGTCTCATGCTGATAAGAGCAGGAAACACTGAGTGACGGCGCCATTAGAGATACAAAAACTGACGACTCAAGGTCGGATTCTACGACAAAAGTGGACTTGAACACTGAAGAAGATCCAGAATGCAAAAAGATTCTAAGCAGAGCGACATGGGCCCGGAAATTACTGCACATGACCGAAGACTCATTGTGGTACGAGCGTATCGGCCAAACGTTCTTTCAAGCCAATAAATTCACAACGGCGATTGAGTATTTCGACAAAGCTAAAAGCTTTCCATCCTGCCACTGGACGGTGCATGAATTTCAGGCATTGTCATATGCCGAGTTGAATGAGCTATCTGATGAATCTTGGATGGAGTGTGCCTCCTCTGAGATGGAATTGGCTGTCAAAGCACTGAAATCGATGCAAATGGAAAATAATCCGCCAGGGGAGACCCTGAGCCTTAGCGAGGCACTAGTTCGAACCTTGACAAAATTCGCGTTGTGGCAGAAAAATGTGGGAAAGATCGATGGAGCAATTGCCCTCTACAAGGAAATTCTCGAATTCAATCCTCAGGAGCACAGAATTCGTTCAGACCTTATTAAGATTCTTTGCAATGAAGAAAAAGATGACGAGGCAAGCAGCGTGATATTTGAATTCAAAAACTGGGTTTGGGACTCTCAACAACAGCCTGATATAAGAATATTCTCCGAATTCCTTCTTGATATAGCTAAGAACTTGGGCGATAGTGACACAATATACAGTCAAAATCCTCTAGATTTTGTCATCAATCTAGCACGTTCTAACACGGTATGGAGCGAACTTGTACTTGAAGCACTCGTCAGGGCGGCAACTAGCGCAGAAAACGAATTAGATCGTGCAGTCTTGCTCGTTTACCAGGGTCTCTTGATTGCCGGAAACGAAGAAACGAACGTAGAACAACTTCAACGCTCACTCATGCTTTGGAATGATTGCAGACGCATCCTAAATCTTTCATCCGATCAATCTTCAACTCTTTTTAAATGGCATGTCACTACTGGGAGGTATCAAATCATGGCGCATTGCCAACTTGCTATCAAAACTAGACAAAACAATCCCCATTTACTTAACGAACAACAATTAATCTATAAACTAGAAGCAGAAAGAGACGATTCTCCCATTGATTTTACTTGGGAATGGAAAGTGTTGTTGGGAGTCTTCATAAAGCCGCTTCTTGCATCATACTACTCACAGTTCAAGGACTTCGCCAAGGCACGAAACATATTCAGAAACAATATGGTCACTGCGATAGCTATATTAGAAGATGATGATCCAGATAATGACGACATCGGGTATAAAAGTCTGGCATGGACCCTTAGTTATACCGGAGATGATCAAAATGCGCTCAGTGTTTGGTCTTTAATGTGTCCAATAGATCCTATGATACGGAATAACGACGGTGGGGACGATCAAGAGGACTATTCTATTAAAAGCATCAAAAGTGATCCAATAGACCTGTCATGTGAAGGTGTATGCGGGAAAACGTGGACATACGCAGATGACTTCTATGTATGCAGATCATGCTATAAGATAGCATTTTGTAGCAATTGTTTGGAAAAGCTAAGAAAACCGCTTGGCCAGATGGACTTGTCGTCCGGAGCATAGTTGGTTACATGTTCCGCCATGGAAAGATGAAAATGCGGCCGGTAAAGGAATGATTAGGGTAATGGATGAGTCAGGTAGTCCAAAGGAGGTGAAAATTAGTGATTGGATCAAGGACTTGAAAAAGATCTGGGAGATTGAGTAAGAACAGATCAATTATTTGATCTCTTTCAAGAGGTGGGAACTATTGAAGTTCTTAGAAATTCCAATTCTTCCTTTGTGCGAGATCTTTGAGCGGCAGAATTGACAGTTGGGCACTCGGAAACCAACCAGGATAACAGGGAGGGTGGAGGGGGAGGGGGCTCATAAATTTTCTTACCTATTTCTCTATGACAGGCTGATCATCTTTTTCATTATGCATTAAATATAAAAATTGCTTGGGCTAAAAAATTGCGACTTTCTCTTTCTTTTCTCCGTTACTCTTAGTTTTGGACCGCTACCCTGATTATTTTGAATGAACACCATAAGAACCGCCAGACATCCTTACAAATCTTTTTTCATGTAAATAATTATCCGCGTCGTGAGCGACCGGTCACTCCCAGACTATATTGAACAATGGCCTGTTGCACTCACTGGCCTTGTTCCCAACAGTTTAATAATAGGGGTTTAGCCCCCACTTCTCACACTACAATTAATCGGGCTACATCAAATCTAGGATAGATCTAATCTCGTAAGGCTCGATTTTCTTTTCTTCTACGTTAGACCTGTTAGGTCTAATATCTTGTTTACCGAACGCAACATGAGGCTCAATATGCACTAGCTCAAATAAATGCATTTAACCGAACGCAATATCGAATCTAATATATTAGTATGAACATTGATTCAACTTCTCCTTATGCAGTAACCAATAGTACCTAGGTAGCCTTTGAAGTACTATCAATCAATATATTTGAAAAAATTAACACCACTGTATATACACATCTTTATTATTTATTTAGATACAAGAATATAATGGCCATGGACAAATCATTATTCTAGGGCTCTGGGATTTCAAGTTAGCATCGGTGATGGCCTGACAACTATGCCTGTCATATCCCCATGCTAGGACAACTCGGTGACTGTATTTAGATCATACAAGGGTGAAATTAAGCACTAGGTAAAGTATTCCCTGATTCCGACCGGGTAACATATTGATATGTCAGCAAATTACGGTACGTCGGTAGTGTTGGTTTCCTGGGAGACGAAATTCGAGCCGGAAGGTTGATGAACCACCCGGATGATCCCCACCAGTAAGCCGGCTCACTCACAGCCGAGCCTCATTCGTACGACTTCACTAATTTCTCGGAAGCACTTCATTCTTGGAAATATTTTTCTACGTACACAATTATCAAACTGCACACTACTATGACTTCAAAATATTAACGCAAAAACGAGCGACTGATTCGCATCTAGACCCCTTCGTCACCGGCATGAGCCTGCGAGCTGATTGAATACATGAATGAAGAAATAAAGTAAGACCATCGAAACTGCTTTCTCATCTCTCCTCCTATGTACATCAGGGCTCCAGTTCGAAATCTTTCTGTATCTCAAAAACCCTAATTCTCACGTCCAAGGTTCCCCAAGAACTGGACTAGAAAGGCACAATATCTATTGAGATTAGCAGAATGAACAATACTCGGTCAACCAACACTTACGCAACTGTCGCTACAAATGCTTCAAACTGGCTGGCCGGCGTTCCAAGAGTCACAACGATATATACCAGAATAGTGAAGACTAATACCACCAACACCACGAGCCCACGAGAAAGCTCAAGCAAGAATAAAAGACATATGGGAGCAATGAGCATGCTGGTTAGGACAATGAGCGACAGAATCTGGGCCAAGCCCAACTGCAATTCTTCATCGTAATATGATGTTTGTTCATCGCCTTTTGTCTTGAGAAATTGCTGAGAAGTATCAGCGTTTCATTTTCTTCACTCGCATTTGCGACTACGAAGCAATGTAATAGCACACTCGCAAATAATCGGGAGGAAAGAAGATCTCACCTTTAGAGGCGACCCAGGATACTTGAAAAGATGGCTGCCAAGCACTTCTTTGAAAGGGTTGTCTCTCTCTCTGTTGTTTAAAGAGATGAAGTCATTATGATGATACATGAATTCCTCTGCCTCGTTGCCATTGAGACGACTAACGCCGAGGGGCCTGATATTCAATATCCAATGGAAAACCGAATCATAACATCGTTTTAGGGGGCGGTGGAGGGCATTGATTTTGGCATATGCCAGCAATACCTCATCTGTTTGGATTGTCACTAGTGCTCGGTGATCCGTGAATCGGGACTAACCATATTGCTTTTGTTTGGTTTCTAATAGAGACATGAGTGTATCTTTGGTCCATGTACGATACTGGCTCTCATTATCGTCAGATACAATTTCTTCCCTCTCTTGTTCATGTAAGTGCCCCTTCAATCTATAGAACGCCGGTGTGTTCAATGCTGCAAGGTCCTTATTGTCCCTTTTCCGAAGTTCTCGTGCAATATCTGTAAGCTCAATCTCTTTATAAATCAAAATACGAATGTGGTTTTCGTGGAATGCACGGAAGATCGCGAAGTCTTTGTGGGTTCCTTGAAAACGAGCAAGCTTCGGAATACCAGTTTTCGAAATCCTCCCCTATTCATTGTTAGCTCACATAGTTTAATGTGGCATCTATCATCTCGATGCTTACAGATATAGTCTTTCTTCAAATTCTCCATTAACTCATCGTGGCTAGGCGTATCCTTGCTTTTCCTTAATTTCTCTTGGGTCAAGGTTCTCTCCGTGTCAGCTGAGGATGTTGTGCTCTCTCTTACAGCACCACCATACTGATCAGTATTTCGACGACGAATACCCTCGGACTGAAGAGATTGCGAGCTTTTCACAGCCTCGCGCTCAATATCGTCGGCAGAATCATCACGTTGTTGAAAAATACGCACCGCTGCATTTGCGCGAGGGGCTTCCGCGGTAGCTTCAAGGTCGGGCTCCATGACGAGATTTAAATACTCGATATATACGAAACGAAATTGAAGACATCGTGAAAATTTCACTTCTTCGAATAGGTAGGCAACTTTGCGGCCCAATGCTCAAGGCTGTAGACCCAGTGCTCTGGTTCATGTCAGCAAAATGCAACACCAGCACACCATCATGACTCGTTGGCGAACAAATGAGAGGGGTTCATTCTTTAGCAATCTGAAGATAACCTCAAATCGTCGCAAGCCTGATTCAATGTTATCTTTATGCGAGCCGATAAGTTAATTCTTTGTTGGAGAATTTTTGAGGGGTGAGGGAGATAACTACAAATTTTTCCATTGTGAAGTTTGAGGGTAGACAAATCTACGGGATTGGGGAATGGGAAATGAAACTTTTACTTATTTATCCAATGAAATATTGTGTCCAATCAGAACGAATTCTGAAAACTCGTGATCGCGATGTTTCATTGGGCCAACTTGACGACTTCTTAGAGAGACGGGATGTCCCATTCTACAAATATAACGTCCGGTTGCTCAATTATGTAAATATATAGCTAGATAAACTGAAATTTATAATTCGAACTTAACAATAGAAAAGTGCCAACTTTTCCTTCTAAATAAAGTGTAAATCCAAAGAAATCCCATCGTCCTCTCCAAGGACGCACAAATTACTGGAAGTATCAAAAATAATCATTTCATCCACTAACTGTCTCTATGAAGTATACATCATCCCAAATATGATGCCCAAGGCACTGGAGTATAGAATAAACTAGTTTCATGTCTGAAATATCTTCCACGAAACCCCGACCATCATGTGCGAATGCCCAATTTGAGATCTTCGAACGAGATGTTTTCGACATAAAATCGAAGTAGAACCATTCTAGCCTGAGTATCTCTGTATTTCCCTTTCGTATAAGAAACCAACGTAAAGGAGTTATTTCCAGTAAAGTCATGTATTGTCTCCTTGAAATTATTGTTCAATCACTCCTTCTGTTCGAGTCACCTCTTGCCAGACCATTAGACCAAGTAGCTTGCTCGTTCGAATGGACTTTCGCGTCTGGGAAGACGCCGATCCAACATTTCTCCGTGGGCGTGGTTTTGAAAACGATCATATTTGCCTTTGGTTGTTGATCAGAAAACTGGAGCAGTGTTAGAAGGCTAACCATCAAATTGTAAAGTAATGACAGTAATACTGGTTTTGGAGGGCCGGATGGCTGAACATCTGGGTAGTTCACCCATTTGTCGTTGAATACTTTGCTTGGGGACATTGTGTTGGGCTTCGCTAGGCTGTCGGTATATGAGAGTATAAATTGATTGACGAATTGAATGCTGATTTCTCTTCCGGAGTCTGTGTGGTATTGAATGTTCTTGGATTTTGCGGATGCGATTCTGTTGAAGTTTGGGGAATGAGAAAACAAGTCCAGGACGACATGACTTAATATACTGTCACAAAGCTCCCAGTGATCTTTCAATCAAATTCAGGCCATCACTCAATCTCAGCTTTGTGCTTGTGAAAGCGATCATGTTCGTTTTTGGCACGCCGGTTAGCTGCAAAGACCAGGTTGAGCTGCAGAAGCAGATGCAGATATTAAAAGGAGAAGACAAGATTGTGAAGTTATGGAAGCTCACGATGCAGCAAAGAATATAATAAGTTTTGTGGCCAAAATCAGCAAATGAGATCTTCCATAGGGAAGAAATACTGACTGTAGTGGGCCCCGTTGAAGGATCCAGGAAATTAGTAACGTATTTCTGTGTAACAAAACCACATTTTTCCTCGATAAAAGCCAAATTAGAGGATGGTGAGGCTGCAAGCAATCAATGTACGCTTTGATTATCTATCCATACTACTGCAGTCGGGTTCCTAAGGGCGCTACCACGTATGTCCTATGAGCTATCTAGAAGGGCCTTCTCCAAGCAAATCCCGCATAACATCGTTGCCAAGAGACTGGGTAGCTTCTCCTCCCTCAGAATCCTCGCCCATGGAAGAACATAATGTTGATCACGTATAATTCTTCAAAGGCAACACAATGGTTATAGATAAACGAATTGTGACAGGATTTATGAAGGAAAGAACGTACCAGCTAATTGGTTTCCCGCACGGCACGGCACATATACGTATCATGGATGATTTACCAGGGTTCAACTACAAAACGTAGATGATGGACTGGTCATGATCATATGGGTGATTCCAAAATGCAAGTGTTTCGATTTTTTATAGTTCTGGTGGTTTCAAATTGCAATATCACTCTTCCTAGGGGGCTCTTTTGTGGCGTAGTATCTAATAAACTTATTCCAAGGCTAGTATCAATACAACAGTATCTGTGCACTTGCTACGCCCTGCTTTAATGGTAGGCGTATTCGATGGACCGGGGATACTGACCTACTTTGGCGAAGCTAACGTAAAATGAAGCCCTCCACACTCATTATGGTGCGGTTATAACATTTTCCAGTGTTCACTGATCTACTGTGGCCTAGCTGTACATCATTCTTCAGTTAATAAATTCATTGACAATTCTATGTATCAAGAATATTGAAGGAGACAGAGAATTCAGTGAAGAGGAAATTAAACAACATCGCCACGCAGACTCATACAGCTACCAGTCCGGGATGGGAGTACATAACTGTGAAGAATTAGCGTAATTTAAAGCTCTCTGCGTCCAGCTAGAACCAAGACGCATCTTTCCTGGGTGAGAAGTTCTAGAATCTATGGAGAGCTCAAAGCTTGTATGAGCCTCTGGCCTACTATGTAATTTATTTAGTGGATAACCTTATCAACGGCAATATGACTCTTCCGTCCTTGGTATTCGATCCTTCGGGTATAACTGGTGACAACTCAGTCGACGGTCTCAACAAAGATAGTTGACCTGTGGAAAAGAATAATCAGGCAGGGTAGTGACAATATCTTTGCCTGTGTCATATATGATGTCAGGGGTAAAAGAGATGACGAAAAATCAAACTGACACTTAGAATTGAGACTGATAAATCTCAGCCTGCATGGTATTCGTATCGAGTCGACGTATCGGTTGAGGAGTGGATTTCCTTCAATTTTCCTCAAATATTAATACAACAAAGCTCCTTCCAATGACTCATAAAGCACGCCTCTGCAATCTTCAAGTTCCGACTTCAGGATGGAATATGCTTCGGGTTTGGTTTCTTTACGCGTGATAGATTACCGAGATTGATTTGAAACATTCAACAAGTGTTGGAATACAGCCTTGCAAAGAACCACTGGCCAAAATTCATGCAAAGTTGCTTGATATCATGAAATCTTGGGAAACTATACGTTGATACTACAATTCTCGACGTGTAAATGGAATTCACTAAGTTCACGAATCTTCCGAATCCGCATTTCGTAATCAATCATGATCAATAGTAGAAACTTTAATCCTCGAGATTAGCTCGGAACCGAACTCATCACATGACGAGCATGTTACTGTGAATTTTCCCCGTGTCGCGTTACAACAGTGTTATCAATGATAACTGTTGTATTCCACACATACCTAGTAGTGTGCAAGGGTAGAGAGCCAGGTGCACCGACAGTCCCGCACCGCGCTTCATGGCAGACAATCGTTTCAACATCTCCATAGTACACTCCAAGCAGATGATTCTTTTCCAGATAAACTTTCAAGCAGCTACTAAGCTACAAATCTTCAAATCTTCAATTCAGACTAGACACTTCAAAACTTCTTGGGATGACATATCTTCCTTATGAGATGATACTCACACTACGCCCAACTTGGGTCATAGAAATGTATGAGTTCCGAGCTGAGAAACGAAGAAAGGTGCGTTAGATATGCTGCTGGTCTATATATGTAGAGCCAGTCGTCATGTAATTTCAAGACCTGTAGCATCGGGACGAATTGAATCTTGCCGGTTGGAAAGAGCCATGCCGGGTCTATAAGTGGAAGCGGAATGAGTGTTTCGGTATTTGTAGGTCCCTCGGCATTTTCGACACGACACGCATTCACAAAGGTGTTGGTTTTGCTATATATCCAGGCTGGCATGTGCTATCTTGGCGGTTAAATAAGTTGTTCCGGTTGCATCAAGTCACACAATCTCGCCCTAGACTCTCTGTGCATGCTCTCTGCCACAGGACTTTACATATTTCCAGAATCATGAACTTTGCCAGGCACGAATGCCATGTATTTTTGTTAATGACGCAAAGATGGGAACGGGTCTATATGAGTTCATATATGTGGCGTATTGTCGAATGTGAGAAATATGACTACATCTCCGGGTGATACAAATTTGAAAATCGTTGTTAACACAATCTTTGAAAAGATATGTCGAAATCAAAGATGTCATCCAGATAGAAAAAAGGGATTAGCAAAACGTAGCACCTGAGAGTATTCCAAGATATCGAAAAATGGTTTTGCGACGGAAAATAGATTACCCCTCGATTAAGACCCACACCGACTCGGGTGAATGGTTGCGCTCACAAATCAAACACCCTTAACAGATATAGCTTTCCAAATCCTCTGCTATATACCCATTAATGATACTTTTCATGTGCTTTTAGTATCGGCCACAGAACAGTCTCTTCAATCGATATATCGATGTGTGAGAAATTCAAAAGCTCTCTGATGGGAAGGCAAATGCTTCATTATGCGGCCCAAGCTCATACTCTTCTTAACGAAACTGGATTCAGATAGCTGCAAACCATTGCGTTCTTCATAAGAGCCAAAACACATTTCGATTCTCCTTTCGAACGAGTATATTGTGCTCTCCCGTCCTTCCAACTTCAACACTCATCCCTCGATACTTTAGCTAGAACCACGAGATCACCAGAGTGATTCTTCCGAGAAAAATACACAAGTGCAACTCCAAGTCAACGACATCACAAAAAGCTTTCTTCTGAGAAACATCACGAGTTATAGTGTCTATCCGACAGCTTCTAGGAGCCAGAGAGTCCTCAATTCCGAATCAATCATATTGAATGCACTGTGAAACAATCAACACAAAGAAAAGAGCAATCTATGAATGATTTCGTGCGTGCCGCATGCTCCAAGCCAAATCTCAAGAATGGGATCGAAACATCCAGGTTCAAAGGAGAGCTTGCAAATGAAACAAGACCTGATGAGCTTTGCGTACCTACGTACACCATCTCGCACGATGCGGATTACAGATCGAAATTACTACAACTCAGAGAACCATTCCCAATAATCCAAATATATACCTACTCCCTAGAAATACAAAATACAACTTCATGTCCCTCCCCCCTTTTCTCCCCTCTAGTATTATACTTATACTCTCTACCTTCCCCAATAAAAACTGCCAGTCTTTTACACAGTCATTCTTATCACTACCATTCCATCTCCAAACCCAAAACCACAACCACAACCACAACCACAACCACACACCCAAGCATTCAACACACGCGCCAGATAACGAACGTATATCCGGGAGAAATTTCCACGTCATACTTACCAGGTAAATATCATCCACGTTTTCACTCAGCAACTAAAAGACCAAAATTGCGATTCCAAGGAACGTACCTAGGTAGGTATGTATCTCAAACATACAATCAACAAGCAATTTTCATATATGGTTTTCTTCTACTATATTTAATTAACTTTACTCCATTCTATTCCTCTCCTCTCCTCTTCCAATTTCTCCATTATTCCATCTCCCAACCTTCTCAACTACAATATCCCCACATCATTCCTCAAGATCTCTCGCATTTTTCGCCTACGAATAGTCTCCTCCCCTCCCTCGTATACATTACCACATCATCAACGCACACCATTATACCATCACACATACAATCGATTCACTCCCAGGAAAAAAAACAAGAGAAAAGACTCATAAAGCCAACCCATATCTTTCAATCCATGAATTACTATTAACTAATTGGCTCTTGCCTCAAGGCGGGTATCACTTAACATAACGCTTCAATAAGACCTAACAACGCTTTCGTGAAAACAATATAACCATCCATCCACCTCCTTCTCTTTGCATCCCTCCACATCGCATATCCACAACACACATTCTCTCCCTGTTCCAAATCTACAGATTCACCCTCTTCCTTCAGTTCACCACACCTAAACTCTAATCACGACCCCCCATCCTATTGCCCCGGCCTCTCTAATCGCACAAGCTAAACATCCTCTCCCCTTCCTACTGATCAACGCATTCCATCCCCTTTCTGCACATAAAGCTCTTACCAACATTTCCGCATCACTGCCAAATTCTTTTGTCCCTCCCCCACTCCCAATTTCCACTTCCAAGTCTAAATCCACGTCCACTTCATCAGGAGGCGAAGGGGGTAATATGGTACTCGCACAATCTATCACCAAAACTTTTGGGATATTACTTGTAGTAGTATGAGTACTAGCCTGTATAGTTGCTGAATAAGCTCCTTCGACTGGTGATCTCGGTGGTGAGATGAGTAGAGAGGAAAGAGATTTCGATGCTGGGGATGTGAGTATGTGTTGGAGAGGTATGATTGCGTATGTGAAAGCTTTGTGGAGGGGGTGGCCTATGCTTCGTTAGTATTTCTGTGCAAGAATAGGGAGATATATAACACATACCCATTTTCGGATTAGGAATTTGATCGCTTTCATCACCATTTTGTTGGAATAATGGACTTGTAGGGGACTTCAAGACTTCGATACTATGAGATTTTACACATGGATGAGCGGTAACGAAATGAACATCATGAGTCAGAGCAACATTGATTTCCTTCTTGTCATCTCCATCAAGACTTAATAGAAATTTTATCATTGCAGAATATGTTTTGATACTTGTCGCTGTTGTTATTTCTGTCTGTGGGGTTGGCTCTTCTTCAGTAGGCGTTGTCTCATCTGAATCAACGGCGAAAAGATCTAGTGACTCAAAAGTTATCGATGGAGGATTCAATATCGGAGAATCGTAAACTGCTACAAAATCGCCCGGAAGTATTGATGAAGAATCTGCTCCACCAATAACACTTCCACCCTTTTCAATGATAGCTTTTTGAAGTATTCTAGGGGTGTCTGTGGTAGCATCTATCGCTTCATCGTCAGCTCATCGGTTGATTGAATACATGGGAAAATAAAGACTTGCCTTCTAGTGATGCTGTATCAACATCTATATTAACCCAAGCCTCGCCAGAGATCCCTCTAGGTTTAACATCCGATGATATCCATCCCATACATTCAGACGAGTTTTTACCAGCAGCCAAAACTCGACCAATTATACAAGCTGTGCTCCAAAAGCTTCTTTGGCCGAATACAAACCCACCATACAAGTTGGCCTCATCTCCCAATTTCTCGACTGCAGCATCATCATTTTCTAATAATGTTGAGATTAGAAAATGACTTAGACCTTCACCAGGGAGCATCAGGCCACTGATGTAAGAATTTGACAACCATCCAGCAGAATTTGTCAGAGCAGACATTCTCTGTGTCGATCTTGATAAGCCTCGTCGTGGAACAGGCCGTTGGCTCATGAAATAGGAAGTTTTTTGTGTTGAAACCGACATCGGTGTTCCAGTAGATGGAGTATTTTGAGTACTATCGGAGATGTATATATCATTGGACGAGACCTTTGCGTTTAATTTATCCAAATGAGGCCATTTCAACTTCTGTGCGAAGTGTAATAGTCCGGCCAATTGTCGAGTCTCATTCCTCCCACGAAATGTATATGTTTGGACACTTTCGGGTGGTGCACTATTCTCGACAGAGGCTGATGCTCCAGTCAACGATGCCAACCACCCAGAAGCTTTCCTTTCTGGAATGATTTCGGAGACACTTTGTTCAATGCGGATGTTTTCGAGCCAGGATCGAGCTAGGATAAGTGACCACTTAACGCTGGGGGTCATACTTTTTTCGAGCTTTTTAACATCAGCAGGTTTAGCGGGCTCTAGACCATTATTGATGTTCTGAGACACTGTATCAAGTCGCACCAACAACTCACACGAAAGTAGTATTTGCAACAACAGCCAATACTTCTGATCCTCAGATTCATTCGTGAATTCACTATTGCTAGAGATGCCATCTCCTAGATCACTTTCGAGTTGCTGGCCCCATAGTATCTGTCCAAGACGAATTCTCCACTCAACAAAGCTAAAATCGACCCAAATATTAGGTTCAGCTAAGACCTTCACAAGCACCTCGATTTGGACCTGTAGACTATAAGGATCATCTGTATCGGTAACTCTAGAAGGTGGAAACAGAATCTGTGTGAATAGCTCGGAATACAACTCGACAGTAGAGCGGCTGTGCATTTGATCCTCGTGGTAAGAAACACCAATATCCATGAGATGTTCGTAAACAGCGGACTCATCGAGAGGTCTTATTCCATCCTTGCCATTTGCGAATCCCCTTCGCCTATAGAAAAGTGAATAGAGCCCAGAGTCAGGCTGTATTTCCTCAGATTCTTTCAGCGCATCGGCTACACCTAACTCCAAAGCCGCTTGGTACCCCACAGTTCCCTTTTCAATACCCTGCATACTGAGCATGTTCGGTCGTTCGCGACATCGTGGCATGAAATAGGCACGGCGTTTCCCAGTAACCTTGGCACCTTCTAGACTTATTGGAGCTTCTCTCGTAATATGCGGCCACGCTGTGATACAACCCCATGCTTCGTCTTGTATTTGCACATGATCGGACAGATCTCGTATCTGCAAACTTAAATCCCAAGGGAAAGCTATCCTAGGATACGGTGCGCCTGTATGATGGCCTTCGGAACGTGCGTAGAACTGAGGAGCTCCAGAAAATAGTTCGTGAAGCTCTTGATCCGTAAGAGGTGAGATTATTCTATCTAGTTTCTTGTAAGGCCTAGAAGATATCGCTTCCGAAGACGCAGACTCCTTGATTGAAGGTGGTGGCGGCGGAAGAGGTTTATTGTGATTCGACATGGGACTTGAAGGGTTGGTTGTGGGAGTTTGTATGGGGATTGTCTGGTGACGACGAGTAATATCAGCGTCATTCCAAAAGTATTACAAAAACAATCACCGGTGATTCAATAGAAAAGTAAGTTACCACGGACTGCTCCTTCCCCGGCTTGTCTTTGGAAGAGAAGCTAGAGATTTTGAAAAGGTTCCGAAAGAAGTTGCGCTTCGATTTTCTTTGTAACTTCTCTGGAGTCACGCTCAAACTCAAGCTCATGCGATTCTCATTTTGACTTTCACTTCTATGCTTCAGAAGAGAAGATATTGAAGGCATCTTGGAAGTGCAAAGAAAAGCTATTGCGTAGTAATTTATTAATGGTCATCAGATCGATCAGCATGCAGGAAACGCGATTAGGTATAGCAGAAAATAAATGGAAGGAGCAATAGAAATGGATATAAATGAGGAGCCAGTTATGTTGACAACCTGGTATGCGGGAAGCTGCATAAGAAGAACGTTGAAGTAAGAATAAGGTGACCAAACAAGTGCAATGAAAGTACTTGTACGAGCAAAATGGCATATACAAGAGGTATTAATATTCGGAAAGATTTCCGAATCCCACAGTCCTGCAATGAGAGTTGCAGATTTGTTGTGGTGGTGCAGCATATAAGTATGTGAGTACCTAGTAGGTAAAGTAATGTAAGGTAAGCAGCTATCAATGAATCAATCAATCAATCATCAATCATCAATCATATCCCTCTCTTTATCTGGTTCCAAGGCAGTGGATGATAAAATGCGTGGTTAAGCAACTTCAAGCAAGGATTCACGGCTCTGTATATGCAGTCGGTGACAGCTGCATAATAATACGACATATACCCAGTGCGATACGGTCCGCCGTGACTATAGATTGCACTGATATGGATGTATTAATCTCTCTCGTCGGTGAAGGGGGTGACTGATGAATAAGTAAATGAGTGAATTGAACGAACGAATGAATGAATGACTGAGGGACTGACTTGAGTGACGTGTAGGAAAAGAAAAGAAAAGAAAGGGTCGTGAGAAAGAAGGAAGGTGGGGTTGAGGTATGGGAATGCTTACCTTGAACATCCATCCGAGCCATCCCATCCATACCTTCCTTGAATTTTCATACTGGGTAGACTAGGTAGGGAGGTAGGGAACGGGTAGGGACTGACAAGGGCAATCATGAGTGAACACTGGTAAGTTTATACTTACTAATTTGATAGTTACCATGGATCTTTGCATCTTTATTTATCTTCCCTGCTTTTCCAATGAACGACGAGGACAACACCTCTCTTGTTGGTCTCGGCCATTATTCCAGAAATGTTTTAGATATCTTGGACCTTTGAGAATAGTCGTACGGTCTTCATTTCCGATGAGCTTATTCGATTATTTCTCGCGTTTGTTGTTTGTCATTGTTTATACTCCAGGTTGTCGGAAAATACAATTTTGATGCTTCATTTGATTGGAAGGGAGGCCTTACGAGCATGTAATTGCAAGGTTCCAAGGTTACTCCGTATCTTTCGTGTGTGTGGCGTGTGGAAGTACCGTAGCCTCAATCAAGACATTTTTGATAGCCATGACATGACCATCATCAACTTCCAATCTCGCGTTTTCGTTTCACTTCTTCCCATCCGCGGACTTCCTTCTCTTCTCTTCCCTTCTATGTTTTTGTTGAGTAATGTGCAGCTGACTTTGATTTCTAGCAGTCGTCTGCAGAAGCCCACTAGCTGCACCATCAACCAACCTCCTTTTAATTGACGGAGCAGTCCTTCAAGATTCCCGTTGGCTGGTACCCATAGTTCGGGACAAAGCTGACGTTATTCCGCAGAATTCATATTCATCCCGTCAGACTAAAGTCGGATCTGATGGCAATGTCTGATGATTCAATATAAATTCAATGTAGAAGCCCTGAAGGTTTCAGGAGTTGTGAGTATGCAGTTCGTGAGTGGCTCAGTAGCTCAGGGTGCATCCATTGTTTTGGAGCTATGATCAATTTCCGCCTTTTGCATGTATTCTGGCAAATCCTCGGTGCCATTTTGATATTGCTAAAAACAACAACATGTACTACGATACTTTCTAGAAGTTAGGGAATACTTGTGCGCAGTGTCAAAATCTCGGATTCGTATGAGCTTATGAGGTGGTACATTGTTTACCTCAGTTACTTCATCCATTGCAAAGGATTCAAAGGGGCTGTGTTACCCAGGACTCGCAGAGTCGTGGAAATCCCGCGCTACGTACAAATGACCCAACTAAATGTTCCAAGACACGTACGTCTGCAAATAGAACCGCTCTTCCAGCGGGGGAGTGGAGAGTACAGTTACAAGTCCCATTAGATTGAAACGTTCCCATGGAGCTGTCTTGAAGACTGACCGACGTGCAACTTGGCGGTGTCAAGTTGTCTCTTACTCCAGGGTGTTGTCTTGATTAGCATCTCTGATTGGACGCTTTTGACATTACTTTTTTATGTTCAATCGACATCTGTCAAGTATATACTGATGAATATAACTATCTTTGGATCTAGTTGAATATCGACATTCAGCAAGTGCTAGCCTTGATGGGTACTCACGGTTTGATCACTTCATCCCATAGTTACGACCCACACTCCATGATTGGATCTCATTAAAAGATATATGCCTATATGAATATTAAGTAACAATGTCAGATATCAAATGCCAATGATAAAGAGTAATAATGAAATCATCGCCGTTGGAGATTCTCGAGGACAACCATTTTCATGGATGAAGCAACACTACCGAAACAGTTGGGAGTGAACTTAGCTGCTAAAACAGCATCTTTATCATTCTCGATCATAGAATGAACATTCACTAGTACTTTATATATATCTTAGGAGTCTTTCTAAATTTGGGTTTAAGGTTGAGCATTTAATAATATCATACCATTTCTCCTTCCAAAGTGGTTGCAGAAATACCTAGCTCTCCAGCTATTACTGTTATATTCCATGTCTTTGATGGAGGATTAAGTTTCATGGATTTCTAACAGTACTTATTTTATTCTCTTTAGTTTTAGACGAGTAGTCGAGAAGAATGCCTTGGAGATATAGATATCTTTCTAGTAGTTACTACTATCCTATTTCTACTCGACGAATGGTAGAGAATAGTATCCTGGAGTTATACATTGGATCAAGACTAATAATATCTTCGCATGGCAATTTCTCAATATTCGGGATTCAACCAGTCATTTATTGATACTCTTTTGACCTATCAGACGACACTCTTGTAGTACCTGGGCTGAAGTTTAACGTTAATACAAGTTCTATTTACTGCAAAAATGGAAGTTGCGAATGCTCAGGAACAGATTGTGTAGTATTCAATTGGAGTAGTTCGAGACCTTATCCTACACATTTTCCAATTCATAATAACAAAAATCATGCATCTATTGTTCAAGATCCAGGTATCAACCATCCTCATCCACGCATCTTCTCTCCTCTACTCCTATCTTTTCCACTCACCCTTCATCCCCTTTGCCACCCTCGCAATCTCAATCCTTCCATCCCAAACTGGATAAACAACCACCGCCAAAATGGCAAAGAAATGCCACACAATCGCCATCACAATCCATCCGCTGAAGAAACTCTTCGTAAAAATCCAATCGCGGTAGAGTGGTATCGGCCACAACACAATCGTAACCAATACATTAACCACAAAAAATACACTAGCAATTTTCAGCCACTTGTTAATATGTTTTATAATTTCGTCTCCGAACGGGTGGACCACATCATCAAGGGGAAGTTGGGAGTTTGGTATTATGGAAGAAGGAGAGGGAGGACCGGCCTCATCTCCGCTGGTAGTGTAGGATTCTTTCTTCGACTCATCTCCCGCATGAGCGACTTGGTTAACAGCTTCATTACTGGGGAGTGTAGATGTCAATGAGCCGTTTGCTTGGCTTTTATCCTCAATGAGTCCAATTCTCAAGAATTCGCGCCAATCAAATTTGCTTGGCCAAATCAACGAAATCACAACCGAGTATATACCCGGTGAGAAAAACGAAACGATAGCTCCATACAACCCTGGGATCTGTACCTGCGTCGTTTGGATATTCAAGGCACCAGACCAATACCAGGAGAGACTGAGCCAAGTAGCTACACCCGACATCAAACCCAAAATCGGTGCTAGTATAGCTGCTAGCTTTGTTTGTCGTGACCAGAGAAGTGTGAAGATCATGGGAAGGATGCCCGGACAAGCGATAATGGGACGGAAATATGTTGACCAATTATTTGTCGCTCCTGCATATTCGAGCATGATAGCGAAGCCAGCCATAAAACAACCATGGAATACGACACCCCAATGACTGACTTTGAGGGTTTTGCGATCTGAAGCTGCGGGGTTGATATAGGTGCGGAAGAAATCGAGAGAGATAATACTGCTAACTGCGATCATGGATGAAGAAACTGTACTTGTGATGGCCATGAATACAAGCACAAGTAGACCTGTGGTTGCGCCTTTACCTAATAAAGAACGAAGGACGTATGGCATTACCATTCCGGAATTTACTTGGGTGATGGTTAGAGTGTTGGGATAGTCGAACCATATGGGAGTTTTTTCGATTGCGCGGGCGCTAAGACCAATAATGGTTCCTGTGCACCATGGGATTGCGATGATGACGATTGAGACGAGATCGTATGCTGGAACTGTCGAGTGGACTTCGGATGCAAAGGATTTTTGCCAGAATGCGGTGTCCATGAGGACAAGGGCAAGATTGCCGAATTTCAGGACAAGACCAAATAAGACGGCTTTGGGGGTGATTAGAGTAGAATTCTAAATGAGAGGGGCGTCGCAAGTCTATAGAGTCAACTTACCGCTCTTGGACTTCATCGTTAGAAGTGATCCTTCATAGTTGCCGGGGATATAGTCATCTGTAGCTTTGACTTTCTCATAGAGTCCTGACACACCCCCAATATGCTCATTGCTCAGAACCGCAAGCGAGAAGTAGATCAAGAGTATCAGAGCAACAGTAGTATGTAAAAAGTCTGTCAGGAACGTCGCTTTCAATCCTCCCACAGCCGTATAAATGACGACTGCAAAGCAAAAGGATCAGCCTCGATCTTTCGCATTCCCATTACCCTCATGAACTTCATCGACATTACTCACCACCAGCCGGAATCAACACACATGCCGCAACAACATGCATCCCCGTCATGCCCGTAACCAACTGCGCACCCGCCAGGATCATACTCCCACAGCCAAAAATATTATTAATAAGATTCAGCACAACAAAAAGCCAGTGCGCATAATTTCCATATCTCATCCGAATAAACTCAAGCGAGGTATGCGCATACGGAACCCTCAATTTCGCTACAATACCCAGCACAGCCATAAGTGCGATTTGGAAGGAGAGACCGCTGGCCCACCAGATGGGGAGGGCGATTCCCCATTTATACGTGTAGGCTGCTGAGAAAACACTCTCGTTGATCCACATCCTAGATGTAGGGTTTGGTTAGTATTGGATTTTCTTGGGGTCGGATCGGAATGGGAGTGAGGTATGGATGTATGGAATTACCAGCTTGAGAATACGGCGGATGCAGTGAGTCCGGTGCCGACGGAGCGATTTGCTACCATGAACATTTCGGATTGATCGCTGTCTTCTGAGAGATATCTTTTTTGGATGCGAACGGCTGCGAGGATGATGAGACAGAAGAGGATGGATAATCCGACGATGATGCCATAGCCGTCGGCTTGGGTAAGAAGTTGTACGGCCATGTTGAAAGTTGAAATTACTTAGCAGTCACCTGTAAAGTGTGGGATAGGCTTGGATGTATAGTATATATAAGTACCATTGTCGAATATATGCGGGCCAGATCTAGTCTCCGCAAGCATGGGTGATGTGAAAATTGACGCACATGTTATCATCAATCGCAATGGCCACCATCACTTACCGTGCAAATTTAGATAAATGAATACCGTGATATACAGCTCACTCTTGAGCGATTATTGGTTGATGATGTTTGTTATTCGTCGTGATACACAAACTGGGTGGGATCGACCAATTGCGTTCATGCAGCTAGTGAGCACGCAAGATATACCAAAGCACCATCATCACCCCGGGATAAGATATTGTGCATTAATCCGCACGACTTCATGTCCAATATCGGAACATTCTTAATGGTTGGGTTAATACCGGTAAAGATAAGCTTCTCGAAGACGACCTCGCAAAATCGATGCTGGATGATTGATCTCCGACTAGAAAGGAAGTACTTTCCTTCCAGAAACAACTGGTTATCAGTTTTGGCTGCGGTCTCCAGCGCTCAATCTTCGATGGGAATAAACCCAAATTTAACAGATGAGAATCCGAGAACGGCAGAATAGAAAGTCTTAGAACATAAAGAAAAGCTGCTTCGTATAATCGTGAAGCAGTCTGATTTTAAGGACAAGCATTTTATTTTCAAGTCAAGATGAAGCATTATATTGAAAATTCTTGAGATCTCTAACAACTGTCGCCAGTCTCCAAGTTCAAATCAAACAACGAGTTTTGTATGATACCATGTAGACTGCTTGATGCTTAAGTTGAAAACTATACATAACCGAGATCTAATGTGAGAACTTGCAGCCTCAAGAAGTTTTATATATCCATGTGAAATATCACAAGATCGCTCCTGACTTCAAGGGGTGCATCTTGAATCGGTCACTCTGTATTTCTCCAGTCATTCAGTCCTTCGACAATGGTTCGGGTGTCATTCTGAAATCCACATCGACGTCCAGGGGTACGCACTGAATAGACCACACATTGGAAACGAACAAATTTGCATGATTTATGTCATTAAGATATCCTCTCATATAAACTATAACGCCGTGAAATGCTCCTTGGGTATTGAACGCCGTTCCATCGACATGGGTAAACTAAATTTTTCCTGCGCTTCTTCCTTACGCTGGGGGTGTCTCATGCACAACAACGAGTATGTATTTTGGATCCGGGACAATCACAAGCTCATGTTTCTTCGTTCGTAGACGCAGGAGTTTAACCTCATCCTAATATTATGTCAGGTTGGCATTCCCGCATCACAGTCCGATTTCGACAAACCTCAACATCTAGTCCCTGCACAAGTCCCCCGGCTGATTTCACAAAACTCCATACCATAGAAGCTAATTCTTCGATACCTTGGCTCTCCGTGTTGGCTGCTGTGCTCGAATCTTCAGTCGCAACACTAGTACTGTTTGATCTAGAGGCTGAACGGAAGGCTGAAAACGATCCCGAGTTCTGAATGATGGTACCACTAGAAGTTTCAAGCACCAGTGTCGCCTCTACCCCGGGTTTCTTAGAGAGTCGTGCAAGAGTCTCTGCCAAAGCTTCTGCGCCGCTGCCCTTCAGTTACTGTTAGTAAATGCTTGCGAAAAATAGAGTTCAATATAACGTACAGTAAGCTGATCGGTCATTTGGGGCATATCTGTTAATGTAGTGCAATCAGTGAGTTGTGAAAACAAATGGGTGCTGTAAACAATTAATGATACCCATGTGCAGGGGTAACATCGGAGTGCGGCGTAACCAGTTATTCCGGGAGCTTAGTTGGGAACTTTTTTATTTTGCAGTCTCCAGATTCTTTCGAAGGCATCATTTTCCATAATAGTAATTATTCGCAATGGGTTCAAGTGCGAGAAAAAAGAGGGAAAAGAAGAAGGACTTTCAAGTAAGAATACTATCCCCTATTTCGGTTTACACAATTGACCCAATGTTTCTAGAAAGTAAAACTTCGAGTTGGCAAGACTAAAGCAAAAGCCGACAACTTTACAGACACCAGTTTCAAGTCCAAATCAATTGTTGTAAATCAACAATCTCTTACAACTGCTGCACCTTCGAATGTTGTACAGTTCACCCATTATCTTTCATTGGCATCGACCTCAAAATCAGACACTCAACGAAAAGATGCGCTCTCATATCTTACGACTCAACTCTCTTCTCAACCCGTAAACGAATCAATACCCATCCCAACTGCTGTTATTCTCCCAAAACTCCTACCTTTAATCCTTGATGGAAATGCCTCTGTGCGAGCACAGCTTCTCAAATTCCTTCGACTTTTACCACCTGCAGATATCGGTGATCGAGCAGAATCCGCCTTACTATACACAAGAGCTGGTATGACACATTTGGCCACCGAAATTCGAGTAGATGCTTTAGCCGTATTAGAATGGCTTCTTCAAGTTGCAGGAGAAGATGTAGTTTCATGTCCGGGTGGGTGGGTGAAAACATTGAAAAGTTTCATGTCAATGATAGGCTGGACTACAAGTAGCGCGACGTCAAAATGGTCATCTGCAAGTAGAGTTAGTTTTGGAATAAGTAGGGCTAGTTTTGAGAAGTCAGGGAAAACTCTTCCAAGACAATTGATGGTGCTTTCCCAATTTCTCAAGGCTGGCCTTGTGGAACCGGAAATGGTTGCGCAGCCTACTACGAAGGGAGATAATTTCCCGCTTTTCGATGTCGAGCGACATATGATACCTTCTAGAGCGAACGCATATGCGCATCTCAATCTATTTGGGTCATCGAGAGATGAAGAAGGAGAAATGTATATTGACAGAGAAGATCGGCAAAGAGTTTTCCACAAAAGATTCGAGGCAGATTTACTCATAGGAGTAGAGCATGCTAAGAGGGAAGCAGGTGAAGCTGGCAGAGCTGCAGCAGTTCTCACCAAAGTTCTACGGGATGGTATGAATGATTATAGTGGCGTTGATGATACCCAATAAAAGGACTTCAAGGTGGAGTTCAAGGTGTTTTACTAGGATGTCGTATACAATGCTGTTCAATTCATTTTATCCAATCTCTCATTTCTTCATTTCCCATCCTAGTCCTGGCGTATCACTTATTTCTATTGTATATGTACCTAGGTGATTCGCCAAACTCAAAACAGGTGGTATATGACTCTCGGAAGTACCATTAAAATTGCCCTTCAATAGAAGCAGCATCATTATTATACAGTTTGATTGTACGCAGAGAAGCTCTAGGGGCGAAAGAAGTATATAGACTTCAGCAATTGCAGAATTTCTTGCAAATCTCAGAATGATCTCACAGAATGTACCTGAAAATGAAGATGTTTCGATGCTTAGAATCCCTTGATGTATCGAGTTCGTTTGTGACCTCTCCGAATTTATCTGAAAAATTGACTTCATGCCAATTGACGAATCATCTGGAATATTCAATTATGAGCGATTCCAAGAAAGGTTCTTAGATGTTTGAATACTTAAAAGATCCAGACAGACAGCTTCAACACTAACCCTAAGAAAGTTAGACTAAATGCACCCCACCTTCCGGAAACGCTCTGAGACCAACAAGACCCACCAACCCACCCAATGCTCTCGTCATGTCCAACAAACACGCGCTTCACTAGGTAACGATGAAATGGCAATCAATATCTGAACATTACATTTCAGAAAGCATCATTGCCAGCTATAGAATAATTTGTGAGTTGGCCGATCTTTATGATTTCCTTTGCCCATGTGTACCTTCATTCGGATTTCTTGTCTGCCCTATCATGCAGAAGCTATGCCAAGCGGTAAACGTGTAGCATTGCAAGGCTTTCACAGCTGGCTTTGAATCTCATCTTACTTAGTAGTTCGAAAGGGAATTTAAAGCTGTTCAATTAGCTTCATGGGTACTTCAAACATGTTCTTATCACCATTCTGGTGTATTCGAACTGTTCCTTTCTGTTGGCACGACGCAATTGCAAGTGCAGCAGATCCCCGGGCTCTCATAGGCTCATTATTTCACCCCTTTTCACGCGATGGCATTGTGTTACTGACCAACAACTATTGTAGGTTAATTTAATAATCATCTTAAGCATCACGTCACTCTCTCTTCTTTCCGGAGACGTCACATGACTCTTCATATCTCTGATATTGCACTTGGTCGATGACTCTTTTAAGCTGGTTGCTTCAGTCAGATACCTTCCACTCAATCTTTTACCCTGAATGTGAATGCCAGATTTGATTTCGAATATCTGCACAAAAAGAAACTGCGACAGTGAGCACTTCTCAATACGTATCCAAGAAAATACTGTCTTTCATTATGACAAGAGTGGAAATTAAGCCAGGCTCGCCTGTCGAGGAAAGGCTAATAAAGAATGAAGATTCTGGGGATGAATCTCTGCAACTGGATTTACCGGATATCGCAGAAGATAGTATTTTCGATGACGTAGATGTCGAAGACGAAGAGTCTGAATATGTGGATGGGAATTTTGAAGGCTTGGTGTTCATTAATGGTATTGAACACTTTGTTTGTCCAGGTAAATTGACAAGTGAAATAATATGCTGATGCCTGCTAATGGAGATATATAAGGGTTTAAGATCCGACAACTTCCTGCACCAATGATCGTCAAAAGGTCTTTAAGAATGCTCTATAATACCATCGTCAAGGGGAATCTAGTATTAGATCCGAACTATCAGAGAGCTAGTGTATGGGACGAAGGACGTGCTTCTACTCTTATAACTTCAGTATTGATGGGATATTTCATTCCTCCAATCGTTCTTAATGTCCAAACAGTAATCAACAAATTGAAGGACGGCCGGAAAGAGGTGAAGCACATGCGGATCTGTGTTGATGGAAAGCAACGCTTGACATCGCTTTTTAAGTTTATGAGTGGAGAGATCGGATTTTTTGACAATTCACACCCGCCGAAAAAATGGTACTATTGTCAACCAACTATCAACGGTGTGTTGACACCGAGTAGCAACAGAAACATTTGTCCAGATGCATTGAAGAAGTTTTTCGACGACAAGGTCTTCTGTTGCTATGAGTACGACCATCTGACACAAGAGACTGAAGAAACTATGTTCCAGCTTGTCCAGCGGGGAATTGCTTTATCGCCAGCTGAGAAAATGAGAGCAATGTCCACTGAGTGGGCTAGATTTACCCGCATATATGAGGATGATTATGCCATGGTGATCAACTGTAAGTCCCCTGTAGTTTACGCGAGGAACATGGCTAATGGGTGATTAGTATCAAAGCAAAGTCGTGCATCAGGCTTTCGTCTTATTCTCACTATATTTACTATGATTCAAGAAGTTCTTTCTGGACCAGCCAACGGTCGAAGGAGGAAAACTGTGCCCTCACTTCAAGCCAGTCCCCAAGCACTTATGCGTGTCCTAGAAGATCCAGAACCAATATCTATGGGTCTCAAACTCGCTTTCAAGGACGTATTCGACAGGTTTGAATCACTGATCAAGTTATCGTCCACGAAGTTACCAGACGGCCAATATGAAGTCCAAAAGAACTCGGTATTTGATCCTGCTCCCGAGTTTCTAAAGGAGGCGGATGTGAACCACGTCCGCACTTTCTCACCACTAGAGTTAGTAGCCACAGGTATTCTAATATCATACCATAAAGACAGGCGATCAGACGACGTTCTTCTTTCAGACATCAAATCCCTACGTCGCTTTCTACGATTGAAACATAAAGATCTACGAGTCAACGCTCAATGCTGGGCCACGGCTTGGGAATTCATCTCTGAGCACGTTCATCGAAATCCCAATCCCCTGAATAATTTTGCACTTCGTTTACAATCGCATCGGGAAAAGAATGGAGCTGCTATCCCTACAGAGAGGGGTATAAGGAGGGCAAGATCGAACTCGGATTCCAGTACGCTGTCGAGTTTAGATTCGCTGTTCGAGGCTGAGGTTGAGCGGGACCGGGATGATTCGAGTGAGGACCCGGAGAGTAATTCTTCCGTGTCTAGTTCGAGTAAGAGGGTTTTGGTTGATTCTGCTGGTAATGAGTCTTCTAAAAGAGTGAAGATGTAATCTTGCATTGTCGGCGCAATGTTTCACGCTGGTTGTTCTCCTGGTGAATCGGCTGATGGGAATTTTGGTTGCTGCATTTTCTCACGTGTAAAGAGTTTTCTGGCCAAGCTTTGGTATGATGGGTAGAGTAGAAGTGTTTATACCGGCGCTAGGCTTCGTGTTTGGGAACCTTGTTTGTGGCGGTTCACAGCAATGCATCAGGAAGGGTGTACATGGTGGAATTTCAGTTTGATTATTGTATGATAGAGATATAGAGCTTTGGTCAATAAGGTTAATACGTAAACAGTTTGAGCTGATCGTGATCATTTTCTTCATGTGAAAAACGTGTGTCATTTTATTGACCTACTTTCAGCTAGACATTGTAACTAACTTGATATCAAACCCTTCGGTCCCGTCTTGTAGAAATTGGATCATGGATGGATTACTCATTTATCCTTTAAACAAGGACATGAAAGATTAAACTTCGAGGGATACATTGAGCAAGGTATAAACAACTACCAAAGTTACTAATATATATTTTCAAAAACTTCAACAATATACATCAATTCAAATGACTGAAAAGTAGTTTGCCAGTATTGGTGGGCCGGTTGCCTTCGTCTGTGTTCGGGCGTTTGTTACCGAGTGGTGCCCTGTCAGACGAGTTTGAAGGAGAGTTGTAACATTAGGGTTTCGACCTGAAGTTTTGCATTTTTTTGGTTCTCTTTCTCTTGAATTTTATCTCTTTTTGTTGGAGTCGTTTTTTTTGGTTATGATGGGCTGTGATGGTGGTGGAGCTTGGTAAGCGAATGATATAAATTTTGCAATACATAGTCACTTGCGATCAATCGGTCTCATAGCAATGTCCTAGCATCACAACTCCCAAGAAGCTCCCAATCCCAATCCTTCAACCGCCCATTCCTTCCATCCTTTCTTTTCTCCTACCAATCTCACTTTCTCCCACTCTTCTCTTTCGACAGACCTCCACTCCTCAATAGGTATCCAACCAATATACGCGCGATCCCCAAATCCTCCTATCCAGTAGATTTCCTGCACAACCAAGCGAACCCACTCGCTATGATGAATATGGTTACCTGGTAACCAATATTTAGCATCGGGGTGCGTGTCGACAAAACATTGTCTTAACTGTTGTTCTTCTGCAGGCGAAGTAGTGATGGGTTCGAGGTATCCCAGGATGCTGAACCGCGGTTGATTGGCCGCCGAAAATGCGAATGGGTCTGGCTTAGAGGATATGCGGGATTTAGGAGGGTAAGGAGGGGTCCAAGATAGGGAGAGAGAGATATTTGGGTTTGAGACTGCGTTTTTGAAGGTGGTTGCTATGCTGAGAGCGAGGATAGTAGGATTGTTAGTTGACGGTTCACAGTCAGCTATGTAGTCCATGAGACCGATGGGGATATTCTGGAGATTGGAGGGGCGGTTTTCGAAAGTTGATGATGAGTTGGGGAAGATGGTGGAGAGGGTTCCGAGTGGCGTGAGATGGAGAATGCGACGGGCGAGAATAGCGCTTTCGCGGGATGTAGGTATGCGATTTGTAGATTCGGTAGAGGATGGATTATTGACAACGTTCTCTGGAGAAGAAATGGCGATTGGTATGGATGAACTGCTTGTAAGTTGAAGGAGAGTGCTCAAGAGCAAGGCTCCCAATGGGACTTTTGAGAGGTACATTGCGAAAGAGCTTGAGGAAGCAGGGTAAATGTTTATTAGAGGTAATGGAGGCCAAATGAAGATGTGTTTATATGATAAATATTCAATATAAAATTGACCTTCACTATGTACTACTTACATAATAAAATGGTTTATAACCTTACCGCTGATGAGATGTGATGGTACTCGTGAACAATCCGAAAACTCGGAAGGGGTTACGGTGATAAACATGGATCTGATAACGATAAAGATCTCTTGGCGTTCATGTGATTGAATCTCTTGCACAGCTCGTTATCAATTTGAAATTGTACCTTTAGAGACTGGAAGTAAAGAATTAAAACCTTCAAAGTTTTGAGATGAGTACAGCACGGTACAGTGTGAGGAAAATCTCAAAAGCTTATTTATGTGTTAATTAATGGAGAAAATGAATTGATATGCTGATTCAGCATGTTCATGTTGTATTGTATTTTTTGGGTGTTTTCTTCTGCGCAAGAAAGAAAATGAAGAACGAGAAGAGAACATGGCTCCTGTATATAATCGTCACGTGATCCAAGACAAAGGGCTGCCTAATTTCGAAAGCCCTAGCATTTTTAGTGCGAAACACCAAGCGATGGTGCTAGAGTAAGCAGCAAAGAAAGAGTATACTGACGCATCTCACGAAATCCATCGACAACCCAACAAATTCAGCAACCGCGTACGTATACCATATTATTTTATCAAATCTACGGTTCCTGCCATCTCTCTAGAATCGCTCGCAGATTTTCAAATTGATTTCCTCATCTCTGCGAAACCGATCTATTTGCATCTCAAGGGGAAGAACATCACCGCTTACATTTGCCACTTTTACAGTTATCGGAAATATCAATCGACAATATCCCGATAAACCGCAATCATGGGAAAGGTTCACGGATCCCTCGCTCGTGCCGGAAAGGTCAAGTCTCAAACACCAAAGGTACGATTCCTCTGATATAATTCTCGATGGAAGTCATGGACACCGAAATGGGCGGGTTGGAGTGGCGAACAAGATCTTGAGGGTCATTTAGGCAGCAACATGGGAGAATGGAAACGGGAATGCGATGCTTTGAAAGGCTGCACATGATTTTGATGAATCAAATCATGCTAATACGATATCACAAATAGGTTGAGCCACAAGAGAAGAAGAAGCGCCCTAAGGGACGTGCTGCCAAGAGAGAGAAGTTCGTTCGTCGTTTCGTCAACGTTACTTTGACCGGTGGCAAGAGAAAGGTTCGACAACACCATAAACATTATCGAATCCAAGATGGTTTGCTAATCCAGGAAATAGATGAACCCCAACCCAGGAGCTTAAATAACCAAAAATTGATGGTTGGGGAACAAGAGGGGCGTTGCTTGTTACTATACACAAGAATTTCACCACGATGGGTTTACGATTACGATTCAGGAATTAGAGAATATCTACTCCAAGTTCGGACGGGAATCCATTGGTTGAAGGGAAAGCAATCTTCTGTAATGGGCGTATATGTACATTTGAGGAAGTGGTTTGCTGCTGAATTGAGATCAATGTTATCTTGATCTTTCTCCGTCTCAATACTTGTCCATTGGTTTCTGCAGATGTGATGTGATATTACGATGTTTTCTTACGCTGCAAAATGATGAAGGCGAACTGGGCAGTCCATTTGTGCGGGGCGTCGGCCGAGGTCTTGAGAAATCGTTATGGGCTGGCCATTGGCCAGGGGTACTAGAGATTCTGGCCACGAATCTCGGTCCCGTATTTTTCATAGGGATCTGACGACAATCAACAAGTTTCGACGTCTTCCTCACATTTCTCTTTTTGTGTTCTGAACACCCGCCACCTACATATAATACACATGCAACGGGCATATCATGACTTGAATGAAACTTTGCACTGAAACCACCATGTTGCTCCCATTACGTCTCAACTGAAATCACTTGTGAAAGATAACAAGATGTCAAAAGATCGCTTACTTTTCTTGACTGCCGCCATGAATCTTGGTTTCAGATCTCTTTTCAGCGCTCCTTACATGATTTCTTGTTTTCTATCCTATATGTACAACATCTTTATTTCTTTCTTCTGATGGCGAAATCGAGGCCAAATTATCGAGGAAGCGAGCTTTAAAGGTGTCTGTTTTCCTTCGTGCTCTCTTTCATTCGTATTTATACAAGTTGCCAGTTCATCTTCGCTCTCTGGGTGTGTGGAACAGAGGCTCTAAACTACACTGAGATTTTCTATGAGATTACGGCACATGATTGTAGCCTCTTTTTTTGCCTCCATCGGACGCTTCGATGACTGGTGATCAATCCAAAACCTACAATATGAAAAGTGTTCAGCATCCACCTGAATGCGCTGTTCAAACCCTTCTCGGATATTGAGTTTTTGATAGTACCTGTCTTCTCGACTGTCATATCTTCCTTCACTCACTCAGACTTGGATTGTTTTCGCTGTCATTGAATCCCTAAACCTGGGTACGGAAAATCGATTCACGGGATGAAATTCTTCAGTACACTGGCGTAGCATAGCGCGGCTAAAATTGACATCTATGTCGCTTCAGTTGTTCTATAATCTTCCTGAATATTGGTGTAATCACCTGTGAGATGAGGTTTCGTGGGATGAGATATCGACAGAAATATCGACCATGGAGGAGCAAATCAAATTCGAGAGGATGGGGTAGGAAAGAGAGGTGTTTTGGATGCAGATTGAGAATGTGTTTTATACATATCATGCTTTTTAGGAGATCTGATCTGTGTCTGTATAGAAAAGATAGATGGCTTCATTTTCTTTCTTTCGTTCTTTCCTTAAGTAGATATTTCAAAACTACTCGTATTTATATCTATCCAACTACATAGCCAGCTCCAAATAACACCTCCAACACAAACACAAACACGTACAAACGTCCGACACATCTTCAACATGCCATTTACCATTTACCAGGAGATGGGATATACAGAATCATATAATATAAAAACACCAGAGAGATATGAAATAAATACAAATACAGATACAGATATAAATACACAAAACCCCTCGATACCACCCACCTGATGAACTTTACCAACCCTCCAACCTCATAACCCTAACATAAGATTACATTTCTGTAATCAAGCCCCCTCCCCCTCCCCCCAAAAAAACTTCATCACCACATCTCCGGGAAAACTTACACTAGCCTACTAGGTAGTCATATAACCCCCCCCCCCCCCCTTCCAGAAAAACAAAACAAATCCAGCACGAAATCTCAATCTCCCCTCCCCTTCCCTCCCCTCCGTCTATCTAGACTTTCTCTCGAGTCTCTAACTTCTACGCAACGGTATCTAATCTAAATTATCTAATCCACCTACCTAGTAATTAATCTATGCTCCAGTCTAGAGAATGGTATTTATAATCGTGGGATCTGGGATCGAGGAGTACTAGGTAGGTAGGTAACAAGTAACAAGTAACTTATCTTCTCTACGAACCTAACAATACCTAGGTACCTACAATCCTCTCTCTCATTCATTCATTGCATTCGCCATGCACACACAAATCCAGATCAAAGTCAAAGTCAAAATCAGTCAATCAATCAATCAATCAAATGAATTAAGATCATATTCTCCTCCAACTACCACTATCTTAGTATCTCAGCCGTCTTCTCTCATATTCTCTGGCCTCTTTCTGTGCACTCTACTACATTCCCATTGCCATCATTGCCATTCCCATCGTAATTGCGATGCCTGCCAACCATCCAAGCGCAACAACTGAATTCAGATCCATCAACCCAGTCCAACCAAAATTCCTTCAACCCCGTGAATCCATCCAGCACAGCCAAGCCAGCATGCTCTCCCCAATCTCTTCATGCCCCCAGAAATAGAAGTCCCTGTAACAACCCGTCTATCCGGATATCAAATCATGTCATTAAAGAACCCTTCAAACCCTTGATGCGCTGCTCCGACAAAAAGACCAAAAATCGATGTGCAAAATCAAGAGTAAAATCAAACCAAGCCAAGGCCAACCCTTATCATATCCACCCACACGTCAACCAACCCAGTACAATCCATACCCATCGTCCGTATCTACTGCAAATAGTTCGCGCGCAGACACAAATACCATGGTCATAATCTCCCAACTCTCAAAAACTTTCAAGCACAGTGCAAAAGAAGAAAAATCAAATTCACACGATCAAAGTCTCATTGCTCTTAATTTGCGTACAAGAGTTAGAGGATCGAATGAGTAGGTAGAATAGAAGGAAAAGTAACATGATATCAAAGCTCTTAATGCTGGAAACAGAAGGAAAAAAAACAAGTTTCAAAAGAGCCTCCCAATAATCCCGCCCCTTCGTGGGGTATATAACCTGAGGTGCATTACGTTGATTCGATCCATTAAGAAAGAAAAAGCATCATCATCGTATCATTTGTATCTTAAAATGTAAAGCGCGAATCCTCGCTGGTATCATAAAAGGCCGAGTATAAGTAACTCCAAGGAACAATCAATTGTAGCCACCAACCCCAGAAAAGATCATAGGAAGGAAAGAACGTCTATTGACGTCATTGGTAAAGAGAACGACAACGAAGCTCGATCAGAGACTCATGGTTAGCCATTCCCATTCTTGAGGACCAGCACCGGAGCCATTAGGTCCATTTTGACTATTCATAGTCATTCCATGTTGTGAACCTCCCATGCCCATTTGCATTCCAGAACCTCCTTGCCCCATCATTGGTCTTGCTGGCATACCAAATCCATTGCCTAGGCCCATGGATCCATTGGTGCCCATCAATCCCATGCCAATAGACTTTGCAGCCTCGTTGCTACCAGTAGAAGCTTCAGGCGAATCAATATCCATACTCTCAATTGCACTAACACTTTTGCTATGTCTTCTTTGTCGCTTAGGTACTGCATTTGATCGAGGCATACTAGATGCTGCACCAGGGCCGGGTGTTGCTTTGGGTGGAGCAGCTGCTATAGGAACCACGCCCTTGCCTCCGCTAACACCTGTTGTGCCTGAAGAAGAGCCCGCAGAACCATGGTAGGAAGTTGGAGTACTGCCCGCAGTGCTTCCTCCATTTCCTAATGAACCTGTAATTGAAGGGGGGCTAGCACTCTCATTGGCATTTCTTCCATGGCTGCTCGTGGGTGTTGTTACTTGAGTTTGCGGGGCTGTGCTGACCATGCTTGTTGCTGCAACTATCGAGTTCTTTCTAGTGTTGGGTCCACTGCTCATTGTGCCTATTTTCTTAGAAGCTCTCGTTGAAGCGCCACCCGAGTTACCAATAGGAAGTGTAGCACCAGATCCTCTATTTCGCTTTTTGATGACGTCGGTTTTTAAGGATAAGGGACGTACAACACCGTGGAGCTTAAGGAAGAGACCGCAGGCATTGCAAAGTGGGTGACCTTCAGGGTTTCGTCTCCAGAGAGGTGTTGTTTGTGTAAAACAATTCGTACAAGTTGTTGGTACCCCATTATCTCCTTGACCAGCTGCCGCTAAATTGGTAGTCGAGCCATGCTTAGATCCACCAGGAGATCCTGGTCTACTGGGTGCAACTGATGAAAATCCTGACATGTTGTTGGTATCCGGTGGTGAATTTGATGCAGAAGGGCCTGAGTTGTCAAACATGCTATTCTGGCCGAGAAGTACTGCATTTGGTGTCGAGGCAGTTCGAGGAATCTTTTGTCTTCTGTCATTTCTTGAACGGTTATCGGAAACAGATTGTGTAGAGCCGTGATGTCTCCCAAGGGAACCTCCAGATCCATCCCACTCTAATGGTGACGACACCATCTCTGTTCCTCCAATGGTGACTTGTTTTCTTGGCGGACCTCCTGGATATCGTGCTGCCTGAGTATTGAATTGTCCTGACAAACTAGCATCCCACTGCAAGCTGCCACTTCCATGCATATCCATGTTCTGGTCGTCCAAAGGTGACTGGGCAAAATCGTGCTGTAACATGAGTGTTCGATCGGCAAAAGCTTGACTTTCATCATCTTCGTTATCGGAATCGGCTCCAAATGAAAACATGTTTTCGTGACCAATCTGGACACCAGGGGATCGCACAGGATGATCGGGTTGGAAGACTTGAGATGGATCTATGTGTTGTGACAGATTAAATCCACCGGCGGAGGCAAAGGAGTTGTTCGAGGGGCCGGAGGTTGTCACTGCAGTGAACATTGATCCTCCGTTGCCGTTGTACATATATTGCGGTGCCATAGAATTGGAAAGGCTTGAAGGCCCTTGATTGAAAGTGTGAGGGCGTTGGTGTCGCATATTCATTCCGTGTGAAAAGTACATTTCCTGTCCCTCTGGAATGGGCTGAGGAGTAGAGACTGTGGAAGGATAAGCGCTTCCAGGAGGAGAATAATAGTCGTTTGAGTTCAAGGAGGAAGACGGCATCGAAGCATTGTTGTACATCGAAGAGAATGGTCCATGGGGAACGAGGGGTGAATGGGAGGGAGAGAAGTTAAAGTTTTGTTGGAAAGGGCCTGCCGAGGTGATAATCGGGTCATTGTCCATGTTGAAAGTGTCTAGTTGAAATGGTACACCTGGCACTCCGTGGTTAAATGGTGGGTGAGATTGATTCAAAGAGTATTCTTGAAGATCATCGGGGTCATTTGGAATCATTATGCTGTTGACTTGCGGCGAAAAATCGGCCGGTCGTTTGCGGGCCTGTTAGTTTTGTCAGTCCCCAACCTTGATGGCGCTTAAGATGTGATTTAATTTTAGAACCACGGGAAAGGGAAAACATACACGTCGCTCATCAATACTTGTTTTCCTCACGTTTCTCTGCACGTAATTAAATTCTTCGTTACTTCGAGGAGCGTGGTGAGGAACCGGGACAGATTGTGGGACCGAAAAGTGCTGTGTCGATTCTTTCCGCATTTTGATAGGAATCGCCGAAGCTATCGAGTTAGACGATCTGTCAATCTCTTTTTTCGTAAGTTCCGGGGAAGGCGACGTGGCGATTCCTGTTGGTGTGGATATACTATCGGAAAGGATATAATCGTCCAAATTCATGGCATCAGAAGTGTCTACAGTATTTTGGTCTGTAGATTTTCTCAGCTGAGCAATTCCACTTGGTCCAGTCGAAGTCTGATTTTGTTGAGATAAACTATTATTACTGTTAGGGTTTCCTTTGTAAACATCAAGGACTCGTCGGCTTCATACCGAGCATTTTCTTCCTCCTGCTTGCGCTTTCGCAGATTCATTGCCATCATGCGCCATGTCAAGTTCTCCAATCGCTCCTGGTTTGGCAGAGTCTTTTTTGTTTTACTGTATAACTTCCAGATCTGTGTTGCCAAAGGATCCTTCTTTTGCATCTCATCCGTGTTATCGAGCTCCTCGCCGGCAGAGCCATCTTTCCAAGTCGGAAAGAAACTCTCACCAAGCAAATCATCGCGCGCACGGCTTGACGCTGGGTGATCCAGTTTGTCTTCCTGAGCTTTTGCGCTCGCGCCAGAGCTCTTTGTTTGGTCGTTAATATTATCGTAAGTAGTCGTTGATTGATTCGCAGATGTCGGTTGAGTAGATTGATTTTCGGGCCTTCGAGGAAATCTATAATCGTGCTGTGTCCCTATCGATTCTGATGCTGTATTATTATTTATTTGCGAGTCTCCACTTGTATGCCAGTCTTCAGATGAGTCGCGGAATCTTTGTAGATACCCCCCACGCTCAAGGTATTGTGCCGTTCCAGGCATTTTGTTGGAGCGACACACCTCCTTCTCGGACGGTCCTCGCCCAATGTAACAGTAATCCCGCAACCGAATCCAATCCTAGGATGCTTCCGCAGAAAATGAGCTTATGGCTATATTCTTTGAATATATTTGTGTTTCTGTTCTTCGGGGGAGGGGTTGTTAAATCGAACGATCCCTTTGAGCACACTTAAATTTTCCGAATTTGCGACGATTGGACGAAGGTCGAACAAATCTAGAGTTGTTTCCAAATATGCACTGTTGGATCCGCAATCTTTTTTTTTTTTCCTGTTAACCCCAAATGCAGCGAGTCAGATGGAAGTGGTGTCGCAAATTTCGGAAATCTTGGCCGAAGATTGGTGGATGACAGACAATTGTTCAAGGGTGTACTTGAGTATTGTTCTTCTTTTCAGGTCGGTATTCGCCAGATTCCAAAGCTTTGGTTCGTGCTGAAAGAATACGAGTTGAATGGGAGTTTCCGAGCGTATACTTGGAAGTGGATAGAATAAGGATATGTATGTATGTATGTATGTGTGTATGTGTGTATGTGTGTGTATACGTGTGTGTATATGTATATGTAAAAGTATTGATGGTAGATATGGTAGATATGGTAGATGTGGTATGGAAGAGTCTTAAAATAAAGTATGACGGTAAATTTGTAATATGAATGTGGGTAGTGTGTGGGCTGTGGATTGTGGGTTGAATGTTGGTTGTAATATTAGATAGTGCGGTCTGTAGTGTAGGTAGTGTAGTGTATTCTGTAGTCTGTGAAAAGGTAGGAGAGAGCAGGAGGTACAGTAGTCTCTAAAGAGAAGTGTGAAGAAAAAAAGAAGACTTCCGATTTCTTTTCTTCAAACCTCAAAGAGACTTTCTTTCTCTTTCTCTTTCTCTCTCTCTTTCTTTTTCTCCTCTTTCGATGATTGACCAGTGCATCCACACGCTTCTCTCGCCCTGCCTTGTCTGTCTGTCTGTTAAGTACTTTTCCCTTCTTCTCTGCTGGTCTCTCGCTCTGACTCGAGATTCTGAGGTTTTGAGTTCGTCAAACAAAATTGGATTTAACTTTGGATCGTGAAGGAGAAAGACATCCAGCAAAGCAATAACGAATCACTCTAATAACATGGGATGGGATGGTATTGTATTATTGTCAATGGATATTCCAGGTTCTGTAGTTCCATATGAAAAAAGGACTGTACCGTAGTATGATCCGGGTGTATTAATTCTTGTCTGCGTATGGTGGAGGGTCAGTGGAGTAGAACTAAATTACTCCCCTCCACCCACTAACAAAAATTGTAGGTGGTCGTACCGAACGAGCAGAGACCTAATATGCTTGCTTCTTTGTGGATATCACTGAAAAGATGGATGGATGGATGGATGGATCATGGGCGGATGGGTGTGAAATGTGGATGGAATTATGGATTCGAATTTAGATGAAATCTATCATGGACGGAGGAAATGGGGGAGAGATCAAACATGTTCAACTACATACATACGAATCCCAAATGCTTGGATCTTGAGTGGCCATCAGACAGTTCATGCTCACGCTGTTGTAGATATTCTTGCTTCGTGTTGGTATTTATCAAGTGCAATCTACATGTAAGTGTGTCTACGAGCACACTTCTCAACAAGGCTCTGGCTGTCGATATAACATATACGGAGCAGATGGTACCGAATTGAAGGCACCCAAACATAGAGTTGTAAGCTAGTCAGTATCACATTGATACATTAGCTCTCCTGTCTGTTGATATTCCACAGCCTCCATTGGCTCAAGATGGATTCGCGTACTTCAGTAGAGCACGAATCACGACTCACGATTCACAATGCAACTTCGAATCTAGTGTCCATATTTAACAAGGAAAATGGTAGCTGCTGGATGCCGCGCTGGTGGAAGACACAGTACATTGGCATCGAAAAGGCTAAATAGTGAAATCGAAAAGCCAAAAGCCAAAAAGCTTCCAGAATCATGAATAAGGTTCAATCATGTCTAGGGAACCCTATTCACGTACAAAGAAAATGAGAAGTCGGTCATGATTCATGGTTGACAGTGAGTGATCTACTTCATCGTGACCGGAGCATAATGCTGTCCACGTATTGATCTCCTCTCAATAATGTAAGGATATCGTATTCCACGAGGAAAGTGGCAAAGGGTCATTGAGGGGTTAGTTTGTGGGTACAATATAATATCCTCCGTCTCCAAAACTTGCCTCTCAACTCACTCACGACTCACGAGACAGAAGGAACGGAGACACTTTCGATTCAATTCTCCCCACATTGGGGACTGAAATAGGATTCAAGGATCATCGCAAAACAAAAAGCCTCTACTACATACATACTGTATGCTGTATGCTGTATGCTGTAATGTACTGCGATGCAATAGCTAGGGATTCTGAGATACCTTGTACTTTACTGCTTTGTGATTGCCAGACAAAGACAGAAATGCTGCATGAAGTTACGATTAATTTGGTTACTTGGGTAAGATTCTGGCCACTGCACCACCGATGTAATCCGTTGATTTCCATAATTTGACATTGATTTTGCCCCCCTTCTATAATACTCGCTTCCCTTCCTCGATACTTGTTCGGGCTTCAACTCATGCAAGATACCTCCCATCAATCTGCACCGTAACAACTACTAGCAAACGCTCTTGCAGCAAATGGATAAAGCCAAAGTGCGTTCTCGTCATTGCCAAGCTCAAAACATGCCCCCTTCATGTTCAACGCAACGCGGACCGGATCACACCAATATAAATTTTCATATAGAATTCGACCATAAGTAGAGTAAGGTTACCAAGCCTGGAAGAATACAGGGCTGTGTTTAAGTCCGGGAAAAGGAGAGGGATGAAGTGTCTATGGCACGTAGATCGGTAATGTCCATGATCGAAAGCATGGCGTGAATCTGCCCTAGATTTTCTTGATCATGGAACACATCCGGTATGCTGACGCCGGACGGTCCTATTCCAAGGGCATCGAATGGCTGAGAGGCGAGGATTTGAAGCTTGACTTTACCCTGCAATTTGTCCCGCGCAGCATGGCTGAAATTATGTGGGTGAATCGCGGCACCATGGGTAGTCCAAGTGGGGGGTGTAACTTATAGTGTGAAAGTCACCTAAACATCGAGACGACAACGGAGGTCACCTCGGTGTGATTTGGAGGAAGTCCGCCGGGAACGAACTATGTTAAAGCCACACGGCTGGCAACAGTACTGATACTTGGCTATCGTATTTCTTCGTACTCCTCCAAGAATGAATAAACGTTTCATGTTCAACAGGCATCGCCAGTGTGAATGGATTTTATGTGCTTCCCCAGGACATGATCGTGGACAGTCATCGAGTTTAATTACACCAAATTGAGTATTAAACATGATCACCAGCTTCATATTGCTCGAATATCATATCCTTTTCAACGATAGTGTCATTTATATTTAGTCCCAGGGTTCTACACTTTTTCTGGGATACCATTGCATTGACTGTTATTGGGCAAGAACAGCATGTCTGACAACTTTAAAATTGTGGTCCTCGTCTAGTTGACATCGGACATAAGATCTTATTTGGGAAGTGCGAGTCTACGAAAGTGGGATTCCGAATATGAAATGGAGACTCAACGTGAGAGACAACGTCAGGGTCTGAAGATCCCCGAAATGTTTGGAGAGAGGGCACGAGATCCTGTTTCAATGAAGGAGGAGGAGGAGGAGAGTAGTGACTTTTGAGAGGAAGAATTTGATCCCAAAGTGAGAGCGAGAGTCTAAGAGCTTTTCATTTTAAAATTTGTCAAAAAGCTAAAGAGTGACAAGAGTTCATTTAAAAAAGAAAACTCTATTCAAACACTTGAAATTAGTTAATTTGGTGTATGTGGCAGACGGCAATGCTGTGTTAGTATGAATTTGATATTTCATCCGGTTTGACCATACTGTGGTTGGTGCATAAGCCTTGTCCACATCAACTTCCCCCTACTCGCCTACTCCCCTCATCTACAAATCCTCGTTTGTGACTTAACTTATAAAGCTCGACATCATTTTGCACAGACGACTAAAGACCAAGTTCAGTTGTCTCGGTGCGTATATATGCAATATAATATGCAAGTACAACAAGCCTAGCTACGAAAAGCGTGTTAAACGATGTACCTTATTCAATTAGCTCGAGCATCGCATGGCATAGAGTTGGGTATGGCGCAACATAGATCACAGCGGAAAGCCGACGATTGAACGGATTAGGTCTGCGAGTCGGACTGTGAAAGAAATGTAAGCATTTCAAATTGCCACAAGCTTTCCCTCTCATTAGTCTCTGCGTTGCGCGTACGTGACAACAGATTCACAATAGACTTGTTCTCGACTTTCGGCGTTATTGCTTCTTAAGAACCAGATCATCGACAAAGCACTGTGAGATCAATTACACATTTGATTTATCCCCTGTCCTCGGTATAGAAAGTAATTTGTTCATCACGAAGTAGACATGATGTTGCCAGGTGAATTTGACGTCAGTACCCCAGCATGCGCAATAAGTATACTGATGTCAATAATATCAATCTGGTTGCGAAAGCGGCCTCTCTCCCGCGTTTTTCGTGGGGTCCTTGTATGCTGAGGAGGGGAGTATGGTATGGTTTGGGGGGGCTTGGTGGGGTGAGACCTCCCTCCATGGACAGATCTTAATCGATGCACACAGACTTCATTCAACCTGAAGCTTCATGCCCATGATGCCATCCATGATTGTTGATCATGCTTCTAGACATGCAGCGATTTCAAGAGCGATGTGACATTTCACTACTATCGAAGTGACATTATAGCTGGTAACAAACCTAGGTACTTCCATTTGATATCATGTTTCTTCATTCGTCACATATATCTCGGACCGATGGTTTCCCAAAAGTGTGTGCTTAACACTTTCATGCCCGTTCGTCTCAAGTGTTTCGAGAGGAGTGATTGGCTGTTTCGACTCTCCAGGGAAGTGGTCGTTAGTTGATGGATCTTACCGTTAGCACTTGGACGCACACTTCCTTCCTAGAACCATACTTCCGGAGCGGGATTGCAGTAATAAGTCTAACTGTGTATAGCAAATAGACCGATTTGAACTTCCGAAAGCTCCCGACAGTTCAAGTCGCAATAAAATAATACGGAATTGCCCGAACTAGACCCATTTCTTATGCTACTTCTCAAGCCCAATTGTCAAAACGAAGGGTAGCGAATTTCGATGATTGTCATTATTTTGTTTGGAGACCATCGGCCGAAACCCATCATACATGGATATGCTTAAACGGCTCTCGTGCATATGGAAGAATAAACCGGAAAATCCTGAGCAGAAGAGCCTCATGCAATCTAGATCAAAGGACCCTTAATATCAGGGTTGACTTTTGGAGCCCTTCGGCGTAACTGTTTAGTATCTTTCGCGCTTCACGAATGGTGGACGGACGTAGCCGTAGACTCTAAGTATCATTAAAAGCCAGAACGCAAGAAATGCGAATTGGAGCTTTGCATAGATCTGTTGAGCGTAGTATAGAGGTTAATTCCACTGTAACATTACCGAAAGTTTCATCGCTTCCTGAGAAATTTGACCTCGGGATAAATTCCGGTTGTCGCGGCTGTAGCGCAATTTCGTGAATCAGTTGTCCAGCTTTCCATGGGCCACCTTGAAACTACTCGACTACCGATACTACCGACGGAAGAATTAAAATGCGAAAATATACCTAACTTGTTTCCGTGTGGTTTGCACGCGACATTTCACTGACCGTTTGTTTTTTGGGGATAGACTTGAGATGGCATGTCCACTCACTTGCAGTTGTTTTGCATGTGAAGAAGATCCATCGTCGGGTTGTCAGGCGTTCAAGTTAGTGCTTTTCTATTTTTGTCTTCTTTGAGACAGACACCAGGATTACCTCGTGCTAGACCCACCGAATTCGGAGCGATTGCGGTGTATTGATCGCAAACAGAGTCGTAAATATACTTGAGACTGTACTGAAATGATAGTGTTGTTCATTCTCCGCACCAATCCTAGGAAGTAACTATTGGTAACCTACTTTCAGACTTCAGTATCAAATCAACGAAACGACTTTGAAAATTGCCTAGTGATTAGTATATCCTTGCGTGGGGGAACCATGAACAAGTTCAAAATGGTGAACAGGTCAGCCATCAAGGATCTTTTTCTGCACGTTCATGGAGTTACATGTGCTCTGCATTGGATATGCGGGGGCAAAGATGAGCGAGACCTAGGATACTGGGCACCCTCACACCCTGGGAAACGAATCTAAAGGATTTCGAAATGGCTGAGATAGGATGCGAAACTGGCAAAACCATTGGATGAAGTCGCTAACATGCGTGGGGGTTCAACAATGCAAAGGAAATTCATTCGAACGGCTGCCCTCGCGAGTACAATCTGAAGTAGGAAATGATTTGACATCTACCATACTTGTTAAACTAGTTTTGAAGGCTCGGAGAGGTCGTCCGTTGGATAAATTGAGGAAAGAGATCGATAGAGGAGGAATCGCCGTTGGATAATTAATTTCCGTACAACACTTGGTTTCTTGAATGTGAAGATCGAGCGATGGTCCGATGGAGGATCGAGTTATTGCCTTAATAATGTGACATGTCGATAATGAACTTCGTATATTGCGGTAATTATTGACGGTAGTTGCGGATGTAAGAAGTTTGTATTTGTATTTGCATTGTATATGTGTGCGACGATTGTAACCTTGTGTTTGTGTTTGCTTGGAGAGAAGATGGGGATGGGATGGTGAAAGTTCCTTGATATTTATTCATCATGTGACCTTCCTTGATTTGAGATCGAAATTCTTCACGAAGTTCAGTCGAAAATTGTCCATCACAAAAACTCGACCATGAAATATGACACTTTTCATTCCAGTGTGAGATGAGGGCACACGACATCTTATATAACCACAACTCTAATCTCATCTGCATCACGCCTTATCTATCTTTCGTCGGTTTCAACATCGGGTCTACAAATGATACCATCCTGCACAATCTAATCAAGACTGACAAGGTATTTCGCATTCCTGGGAAGACTGATTGATTGTATCTTGGCCTCTCATTCGGTTCGCGACAACGCTTGTACCCGTCCCTCGATTCCGCTGATAACATAGCTGCCAGATGGTCATATCGAGATGAGATAAGTGAAGATATGCCATTTTATTTGACCATTTGAGGGTAAATGGGGGAGAAACGTGGGACCCCAGTAACTCGGGAGATCATTTCCCTCTTATCCTTCAAGATATACACCCTAATAGGCAACTCAACTTTTATACATCAGTTTTCTTAATGCCCTCCATACTAAGGTGTACAAACACACAAGTTTGAAACCTTAGTCATTTATCCTCGTGAACCTTATCTTTTCATCTCAAGTGAGTGTCTGTTCACTCAAACATCTGATAGTTGTCGGATTGTCCAAAGAGAGGAGGAGTTTAAGGCTGTTGGTGAATCAGGAAGCCTAGGCTTCGTTCCATCAACTCACCTGTTTTGTTCGTCTTGTTTCCTAATTTGTCCTGTGGAGAAAAAGTATCATAGGCGATATGAATTTGATAGGGTATATAAGACCCGACGCAGCATCATCTGTTTGCCTTATCTATGGATGGCACAATATCTTGGAATTATCTCTTCAAGACGACCGATTCACTCTATTTCCATTGTGACATCCGTTTACGATTTCAATATCATTTGGAGCATCCTTTCAGCAACCCGGTGTCCGATTATTAGCCTAAGGGATTCAAGCCAATACAAAAATTGGCCATTCACAGGTCACACCCTACCGTCTAAAACAACTTCCACAAATGCTCCGATTGATCAGAACTTGTGCCTGCATCTTTGATCATAATCATATCATAAGCAGGTTTCAACAAGCCTCCAATAGCATTATCAGTTGTGAAGTACATCTTCGATATGACGACCGAAAAAACTTTGTGCGATGTTCAATCTGTCTGTTGAAAAGGGAAATACTTCGTCGATGCTATTTATAACTCTGAACAATAACAGTAATTTATCGTCGCTACTATAGCTAGTCAAGATTCACCTTCTTTGTTCTTCACATGATCCCCAAAATAAGTCGTGAATAAAATAATAACTTTGCTTTGTCTTCGCCCATTCACACAGGTCCAAATTCAACATCAAGTTCTTTGATAAATTCGATCAAGTCTAGTCAAGATGGCTTTTGTAAATACCATTAGCGGAAACTATGGTCGCTCATGGCTTCCGATTTAAGAATATTACAGCTTCATACAATACTACAACCTCATACAAGATGGCGACCCTGAACTACTCTTTACGGGTCAACGACGCGGTTTCAGACGCAGCTGGTATCTTAGCATCTGCGCCTCCTAACTATATCGGTCCAGCCGATACTGCTACTATTCCACCGTCGACTGGTAATACCCTTGCTCCTCCTGAGAGTTCGTTGACTCAATCACCATCGTACTCGTTCCCAGATCCTAATGTCCTCATTCTCACTACTTTCTCAACAACCACCGTTCCGTATGTAGATCCGGTCATACAAGTTCCTACCCTATCTTCAGACCAACCAGCAACTGAACATGCCGCACCTATCACTTCATCTACTTCCGTCTTATTTGACTTTCCCGTGGTTTCCGCGGCACCAACAAGTACTATAAACATTAGCCCTTCTTCTACAATACTTCCAAATCTCTCACCTACATCATTAACTCCAACCCCGACTGTTACACCATCGTACATCATTCCCACCACTCTAGAAACATTATCTTCCCTTCCATCACCACAATCAACACAAGCACCTGCCTCTCTCACATCCACCACAACAATCCCCACCAACTCCAATTCTTCAACCAGTCATCTCGGAGCCTACATAGGAGGCGCTGTCGGTGGTGCCGCAGTTATCATCATTTTTCTCCTCGTCATCTTCTTTCTTGCCCGCCGTCGCAAACGTAGATCCCCCAAACACCATCCCGACCGTCCCGCTTTCATCGGCGGCTACGAATTAAAATTAGATAAAGTAGGAGATTTACAACGTGTGGTCCATGAGAAAAAAGTGAGGAGGAATACATTTGAAGCATGGAAGAGAGGTGTTGTGCCTGGTCTCAAGCATAATACAAATGATATGGCTGGGAAAAGTGAAATCAGTATTAGTGGTGAAACACCCCAAACTGGATATTCAAGTCCGCTAGGAGATGTTGCGGAAAGTGCAATTTCGCGGGGTGTAGGTCAAGAGGGAAGAGGATCGTTTGGAGGAGAGGAACGGAGTGAAGTTGGGGATGATGAGGATACATATGTGGTCTCGCCGATTGAGGAGGAGCAGAAACCTTCGAGACCTGTATCTGGCATTAGTCCTTTGATATTTGAATGGGAGAATAGAGCAGATTATAGAGGAGATTCAACGACTGGGATGATTGGGCAGGCAATATAGATTTGAGGGATTTACATCAGATACATTTAAGATGCAAGAAGAGAAACACATAGATCGAGTGTACATACTACTATTTATAGATTAGATACAGTTAGCTACTTCAATTTAACGCAGACTACCTTTACACTCAATGTTATACATACATCCACGTACTCGCAATAGTAGTAACCCCCATCCCCATCCCCACCCCAATACAGTCCCGATCTATCTCACTACCACCCTCGTCTAGTTTTAATTTTGATATATATATTTTAGTTCTGGGCACATTCTTAACAAAAAACACATTCTCAAGCGGCTTTAGCTCACTTGGGAGAGCGCCAGACTGAAGTCCACTTCAGGAACCCAATAGATTCAATCTGTTTATCTGGAGGCACTGTGTTCGATCCACAGAAGCCGCATTCTGCGAGTTGGGGACCACCTTGACTTATATTCTCTTTTGCCATTTCTTCTTTTACCTTGAATAGAATGGCAAAATGGTATTTTTTGGAGGTCTTGTAGTGAATGTGGGGAGAAAATCTTGTGTGAAAAAGGTGGAGATGAAAAAATAGGGTAGCTCGGTTCGTGTGAGACTTCTAAGTGGGGAGAAGAGGGGTAGGCGAATCGGTATTCTCCTTTCTTTTGCCGAAGATGTTTATCGTAGCGTCGTACTTTGTAGATAAAGTAGCTAAGTGGCCTGGGTTGGATTTTGGTATTTTTGGATCTCTTTCTAGAGGCTTGGATGGAGTCAGTTCTTCTGTGTTGGTATTGTGGTTTGTTACGAGTAGTCTTGTTTTTGAAATTTTGTTCTAGCTTCACGGGATTGGCGTGCGATGCTATCATTTGAGAAATATGGAACTGTAGTCTTCAATTATTGGATTTGCATTACTTGGTATCTACCATAATATCCCATCTAGGCTATATAAAATCACCCTTAATATCTCAGGCATGGGATAATACAGGTGTTGTGGAGGCTATGACGTTATAGCTGAACCCTTGGAGGCTCTGCTTTTGGCATCCCGAGTGAACCTTTACAGTTGAGGGTGATGATGTCGGGAGAAAATGTCAGATACATAGGTCTACGAGTTGGCAAGTTGATGAGCCATTCAGGTGGAAAGGTTTGAGTTGAATGTCTGAATTGAATACAGAAATTGGGATTGTATCATTCGAGACAGAAGGCCAGGTAGGAGAAGATAGCCTTAATCTCTCAATATCTATTGTTTTACTGATCTGGCGGGATATAATCAGGTGGCCCTGCTATGAGAGCTTGGTTTGTTATATCTCGGGATAAGGGGTTTAATTTTTTCATCATCGATTATAGCGAGACAATGATTGAGCCACAGGCCTGTTGTATTTCCATTATGGTTATCCAAAGCATCTCCCGACTTCGTGCCCGGCAAAGAACACATGTGGAAGTCATGGATACGGTTCACTGGAGTGAAGTTCATTGGAAAACTGACTCGGAAGAAGTAAGTAGCGTGAGGATAAATCCTTGAAATGGCCCTTGCCCAAAGTACAAAACTGCCGTCTATATACATTGAATGTGAAAAGTTGAAGTTGATAATTTTACAATGGCACAACTTCATTCTCACACTTCTTTGCCATTCACGTTGCAAGTCACGACGCTTTACCATGGAAACGAATTCTGATCATCTTTTGCCAATCTTCAAAACAGCATGCCACAGATGTTTTTTCTAATCTCAAGGTGAGTACAAAGCTCTTGATGACGAACCAGATCCCAACCACCCGCAACATCAACTGGGTGACGCATTTAGAGCTACTCACCATTAACACGCATGCGAACCCTGAATGTTGAAGACGAGATGGAACTATCAACCAGAACGAAGAAAGGCTTCGTAAATAAGACTTCCTAACCATTAGAGGTCGTCGATATAGGCTGGCAAAGACCTAGTAATTGTCTCTTCATCCACCCACATAAAAGCAACAGCAGTGTACGTGAATTATTCCAAGCGCATGCATTTTTCAAACAACAAAACATATTCTTGCCAACGACTCTTGATATTCATCTACCCAGACACGTTTTTCCACATATATCATTCAAACGGTGTTTGCCATATCAAACATGGATAACTGTGGGTTGTCGGTCTTCAGTGCATGTCGTCCCCCACCTTCTGATGAGTTGATGTGGGTCTTTTGAAGTCTTACATTTATATAACAAAATATGCGACTCGCTCAGCATCAAACATCCCTCGTGGCGCAATTGGCTAGCGCGTTCGACTGTTAAGTGAAGCAATTCATTCAAACAGATAAATCGAGAGGTTCGTGGTTCGACCCCACGCGAGGGAGATTCTCCTTTGCTTTTTGCACCGACATGCGACGATTGACATCTTCATAATCGAATAAGCTAGCTTTTTGAGGAAATCATTAAGTTAAGGAATTTGCTGAGCCATCGGTTGGCTGTATGAGCAAAGACAATGGCTAGGGAAATAAGGGTAGAGAGGGAGACATAGAAAGTTTTGTTTGAATTTTTAGATTTTATCCTCCCCATTGAACAACAATTCGCTCGTCAATATCGATCAGCGATCCATTCGTTCTAATCTTCTTGAACCTTTTCCTAGTACAATGGTTGGTGCTGTTTCAAGCCCACCAGAGTGAGGTTCGTCTCCGTATTCTGCTTCTGCTTCTTACGTTCTTTGGTCGACGCGAGATAGAGAGAAGCATGAGAAATGATACCTTTGGAGATAGGGTTGCTATCTTAGTCTTTCGCGAAGGATCGTGCTTTAAAATGCCGTAAAGCCGTGAAGAGATAGATGTGCATGCCGAGAGCCCTATTGGCAATCGCAGTCTTAACTGGGACGGCAATCTTTTGCCCATGCCGGAACTGGCCGTTTGATATCCTACTGCGTGTGTAGGTTTCAATGTTTTGCTCTCATATCCGAATCCACATGCCTCCTGCCTCCTAGACTATTCGTAGCCAGAAAGTACGTTCAGAAATCGGAATCAGAGTCCTCCTTACGCTCTGCTGCCCGATTGTTGTTTCCTTTTGTTTGCCCCTGTCCTTGTTGTTGTTGCTGTGCACTCCCCGCGATTGTCTCTTCTCCTAAAACTTTGCTTGCAGCCATGAATCTATATTATTAAGGAAATTGTTAGCCATATTCCTGATATAGAATTTGGTTTGGAGAACCTGAGGAATGAAACAGTAAACTTACAACCCTCCATGATAAGCACCCAAGCCTCGAATAGACTCAGCTTGTATACTAGTATTTCGTAGAAGATTCTCAAGATCACCAAGGTTGGCAGAGAGTTGTGCGAGCTGTGCGTGTAGATGAGACTAGAGTTATTAATTAGAATTGTTGGATGCGTTGTTTTGAACGAGACGAAAGCTTTGATTGATAGAATATTTAAGTGAAAATGAGATATTAATAGAGCATCTAGAGGGGCTTGGGAATCATACCAGCTGTCGAGGTTTGGTACTACTACTGGGTGCAGTGGAAAGACGAGGTGCACCGCCGCTGGGAAGTCTAGATGACATCGTTGTAGGAACTAGATGGGGAAAATGCGATATTGAGTGAAAAAGTCAAATGGAGGAATCCCAAAGATTCGGGACACCTGATAAGTCTGTGGTTGCGCAGGAGGTGGTTTGGACTGGACCTATGGAGGGGTAGGTGATTATCGAGGAAAGACTTGATCCGAGTACCACAACACTCTTATTTGTGGTAAAGGCAAATGCTATTTATCTATCATATGACTTTGAGAAATAAGGGACGTTTTGTATTATCTTTCAGTCTGAAGCCTTGAATTGTTTGTTATCGCACATCAGTAAGTTGCGTGTGTTTGGAAGAAAGCACCTTGTAAACAAACATATGGGTGTGCACGGGCCATGGTGATTTTGTACAAATGTATTATTGGTATTTTATTATTGCAGTTCCTCTAAATCATTTTCGAGAGTGTGAAGATCAAACGATGGATCTCATTCTCCGTGCAAGACACTGCATGATCCTCAAATATAGACCGGCCAGATCAAGACTTGCTGGACTGCTCTCCAAACTATTAGACTGACCAGTTGATCAGACTAACCTTTCGTTATTCCTCACGAGTCGTGTTGACCTTCTGTTCAATAAACTGCCAGACAATGTCATTGAATCCATAAAATTCCGCGGCCCAAACTTGTTCAATGAGGGGACCAAAAGAATCCAATGGCAGAGAGTAAGGGGCTGGTGACCAGTAATCACGAAAATATGATGGATGGCTATCAATGTGTGTGAACTTCGAAGTGCCAAATACTTCTTCAATCCGTTCGCGCAAGCCAAATTGCGAAGTCTCGCCGTAATACAAATTTGGCGTATCAAAGTAAATTCCATGGAAGTCAAACACCCGGCAATTTGGCCCAAACAAGCGCATGGGACGACCTTCGTATTCAGGGGCAACGTGCCTACAACCTTCTAAGCAGACAGCTTTCATATCGTTTCTGATCGCGGCATGAGCTTTACTAAACAGTCTCAGGTATGATATGTTTGCAGGGAAGTCCATACCACCTGTATATACATCGTGTAATTCATAAAAGTACGAATCCAAAGGATCAGCTTTAAGGTGTGGAACATCGCAGTCAACGTTGAAGTATATACGGGCGTTCGAAGGTTCCGCAGCAAAGCAAAGCTTGTAGAATCTCAGAGTCTCATCTCGTGATTCTTTGCAGACGTGAAGGCCAGTAGGAATGGTGGCATTGCTCATGAAATGACCCTCGATAAAGAAGATGCGGGTCAACCGGGGTCCAGGGAACGATAATCTCCATATATCAAGACGAAGCTCGAGGGGGATTCTTGGAAATGGATGGAAGGTATCCTGTCGGGTCGTTGCTGAAGCCATGTCGTTGTTTGTTGTTTGTTGTTTGGTGAACAACTTTGGTGATCGAGTCGCTTGAAGATCGAGGTTGAAAGTTTTGTTTTTAAACCCTCAGAGAAGGGATGGTGGGCTTTGTATACCTAGGTACCTATGAAAAGAAATCTCATAAGCCGTACAATACAATCGAGTGAATTACCAACCAAGCTAGGCGATGACATTACATGAATTCACTCATTATGATTCCACTAATCACTACACCACATTACTAGCTCCAATGGGCCGTCATTTTGTCTGTGACATACGGCGTCTTCAATCAGTTGGTTGCCCGTCCCGTCCCTACACTCCCAGTGATCTAGAACTTACGGATCAAACCGGCAACAACCAACATAGGTGCTAGCATTTTACTACTGTCCAACACCACATTGTCAGGTTCAATTTCTCAGAAGATTCAATAGTCAGAAAGCTTTTCGACATCACATTTCCTACAACACAGAACTCTCATCCGATCCACTTTCGATCGAAATTATACCACTCACAATCTCATCCCCCATGACACCCCTATGGTGTGAGACCAACCTCCATTTAAACCCTTATCAATATTCCTCTCGGGTTATTCATATGTAAGTGTAACTCCAAGTATTTACACGGCCTTTTCAGAAGATAGAGGATTACCTCAAGACGGGGAAAGGAGGCTCGAGTAAATGAACCTCGAGTTCCCAAGCATCCAAATACCAGCTAAAGCATCGAAACCACATTACTCCCTTCAATATGGGCCCCGGTACTTTCTACCCGGCATATCTTAAACTTCCTACTTATTTCCCCTCCCCCTCCCCACCAACTCTAGGTCTATCCAAATACCAACATCTGATATCACTCAGTTTCCCCTCATCGATCCTTCTCGAATAAAACTACTCGTATCACAAAATCATTAGTCTTCTCCCCCTCTCTCTATAAAACACCAATCTTCTTTCCGCACGAGAGACTCACATTTTCGAGAACTTCTCCCTTTCTCGCCCCGACTTTGGCTATTATCCTCTCGCTTGCTTTGTTTCTCGGATCGATTTTTGCCACAAGATGCGGGATATGGGATCTTTCTATGTGCGGAGATGACTGTGTTAGTATGTCCTGTTTCGTTTCTCTGAAGAACATTCTTGGATTGATTATGGGTAAAGGAATATTTCCCCCTCCCTAAGCATGCTATCTACATTACAGACGAAAGAAATAAATAGGAACGAAAAGAAGAAAAAGAAAACATACCTTCCATCCCCCAATAAATCTTCAAAAATTCAGTTACTCCCCACGTAGCATATCCATTACCATAATAATCAGGATTCACACAATAGCCCATTTCGAGACCCTCGGGCGATGGGCGGTTGGTGCCGACGAAACCTACGCATTTGGGTCGGTCTGCGAGATGTTAGTAGGGGAAGGAGAAGTAATGAAGATGAAAAGGAGAGATGGCGAGGAAGAGGTGTATGAGGATCAAGATATCAAAGGGCTGCTTGAAAAAATGGGTGTGAGATAAAGCTTCAAGCTTTTGAAGATTTCACGAGATCATCTCTCCGAGAGTTCAAACTCCCTCCACTCTCATGGAACTGACACACCTCTTTCCCTCACTTCAAAATCATAGAACCATTTCTCACCCGATCCTTAGTTAAGGATCGAAGAGAAAATCTATCCTCCAAGCTCAACTTGAGATTTTCAACTATTTACTGAGCAATGATATTTCATCCTCGAAGCTCAATAATTTAACTATATCAGAAGCTACCCTGGAGACTTCCAGATTGCGCTTGCCTTCCTCTCCTTTTTTGTTCAACTCTCGCGTAGAACCAACCCTCTCTCTGACATTCCTATCCCCCCATCCTCATCTCCCACCAAAGAAACTCCAACCCATCACTCCTCACTCCTCACTCCTCACTCCTCACTCATCACAAAAAAAAACAAAAAAAAACAAAAAAAACACCCCAAACAAACTCCCAAAACAAAACCCCAAAGAAAAAAAACTCACCACCCTCCCCCTCCCCCTCAACCAAAATCGCAAACTTATCAATCCCCACCGCCTCTCCCCCCGGATTCTGCTCCGTCCTCGGTAAAATATATTTCAAAAACTCTAATGCTTCTTCTTTTGTTTTCATAGGGGCTTGTCTTCTATATTCCCCCCACTTCGTTAGAATCAGATTACTCATTCCCCCTTTTCCCTCCCTCATGCTTTTATACGGGAAGAAAAAACAAAAAAGGGACAATAAGAAAAAGAATAAGAGAAAGTAGGTAGACGAAGAAAAGAAAACATACGACCAAATAACTCCCCTCTCCTCTCTCCAAATCTCCCAGAAATCATCTAGATGTTCGGTTGGAGTTAGGGGGACAAGTTTAAGATTGTGATGGGGGTTTAGAGGATTGGAGGGTGGGGATTGGGTTTGAGTAGTGTTTGAGTCCATTGTGTGTGTAGATTTACTCGTGATGAGAATGGTTGGAGTGGTCAGCTATTGGATGGTGGATGGTGGATGGGATTGGCGAATGGGGTTTGAGAGTGGGGGTGGATGTGGATGAGGGGTAGTGGAATAAAATGACTTGAATGGATTGAGATTCTGATCAAGTATTCTGAGGGAAGAAGGAATGGGAGACGAAGATGAGAACGAGGTTGAAGAACAAGTCAGATTGAAAGATAATTGACAAGTTGACGAATACAAATAATGAAGCACTCTATATGTGATCTTGTTATGACACATACGGCGAGTACCGACGTCACCATGTAAGATTTTGGTGCCAAAATTCAGAATATGTAACGAGAAGTGGAACTTGCATTGCACAACCAAAGGAAAGATATTGATTGAGAAATCTGTAATTTCTTATTTGTTTTCGATATCGAATAGTAATATACATGTTCCGTATTCCATATCCTGATCGCTTGTTACACTTCGTCCCTACCCCTACTTACAATTCCTCATTCATATAAGGAATCAATCTCTCCATCAGATCCTCCACCTCCAATTCCTCACCAGCCCACATCTCTCCGCCAGGAGTCTTGGGTGGAATTAAAACGGAGCTCAAAACATGAATAACACCATCCTTTGCAATACCATCTTGAACACTGACGCTGCTGAATCCATTGATTCTGATAGTAATGAAACCACCAAATCTGCCAACATCAATACTTAGACTCTTATCTTTCAACAAGGTAGGTAAATCAACGTGGAAATGTCCCTTGGGGATGTTCTCAGTATCGATTCCATCAATCTCATTGATGCTCTGATCATCAGACTTGGCTTTGTAGAAAGCATCAGAGTAGAGTGTTTGATTTGCAACAACGTGATATTTGAGAAGAGCGTTTAGGTATTTTTGACCATAATTGCTGAAGAGGAAAGCATTGATTCTAGGACCAAGCTTTTGGAATGCCCAGTTACTGGGTGCGAATAGTGTTCCTCCTGTATGATGAGATGCAGCAATGGCATCGAAAAGACCGGTTTTTTCGAGACCAAGTTGGAGAGTTGAAAACTCGCCAGGAAGGAGCTCGATGATCTTAAGGGCTGGGGGAGGTGGTAGGAGAAGTGAATCGACGCCGTGAATTACTCCGTTTGTACCGAACTATTGAAATTCAGGTTAGTATTATGTTGATATGGGAAGAGACGATGGAACATACAATATTGACAGCAATGACTCTGCTGTAGAAGTTGACGGCTAATCCCTTCAAACCCAAACCGACACGAAGACGTTGAGGTTCGTCACCGAGACGGCCTTCCTTCAATGCGGTCGGAATAGTATGCGAAACGAGGACACGACCAGCAGGGTAGAAATCCGGAGATACGTGATATTCAAGGACGGCCTTGATCAATTCCTTTGAAGGTTTCTTGTGATGTTCTGGAATTTTCTCAAAAGCCTTGTTGGTTGGCGCGAATACGGTGTAGTTTGCCGCCGTGCCGTTCAAAGCATCAACAAGATCTGGATATTCGTTGATAAGCTCAGCAAGTTTGGTAGTGTACTTGCTGCTAGCAATCAATTCATATACAGTCTTGTTAGGCTTTCCATGACCGTGATGTGGGTTTTTTGGGTGGTGAGGAGGTTTTCCATGGTGTGGAGGCTTCTCGTGATGTGGAGGCTTCTCATGAGGGTGATCGAAAATATCGATATCCTCAACGGCAGAAATGCCAGAGTCTAACCAGCCGGATATATCAAACTTTGACATTGAGTGGTGACATTCGATGACATTCTGGGCCTTTTGACCGGCCTCGGAAAGGGTATCGATAGCGTTGTCAAAGGCATTCTCGCTGAATGCAACTGCGTCTTTCAAGGATTTTTCGGCATGGGAGATAAAGTTGTCCTTGATTTCTGGGATTCTATCAAGCCATGTCTTTGAAGACTTCTGAGATTCGACAATGATCTGGTTGGTTATCTGTTCGTCAGGAATAACGAAGGCGGTAGCAACTACCGCAAAGGGCAAAAGAGTCGTTGAGAACCTCATATTGATATGATTGATAAATGTAAAAAGAGAAATGAGGCGGGAATAAAGGAAGTAGATATAAATATAATGGAATGCTGTGATCAGGGCCAAGGTACTAGTGATTCAATGACGCCTTCTCACGCCGCGTAAATGATTTGAAACAGAGACAACTCGGCTCGGGTTCGATTCGTTTGCTGAGAAGGTTGAGGCGAAGGCCAACCAACCAGTCAATTTGGCAATGAAACTTTAATCAATATGATGTGGATATACCAAGAGCACCGACAGAAGTCAAACATGAGACACCGATAGATATCGCGGAACCAATTGATATATATTCCTCTCCAAAGTCAAGCTTTTGCTTGTCAAGTATTGTGTTGTTTCAATACGCGTATTCGTACCAAAGAAGGATTGGAAGTCAGTCAATGCTTGCGTGTTTCTTTGTAAGAAGACGAGATCCATAACATCATCGATCCAAAGAGAAGGAGGAGGCGTTATGATGCTTTGTTGCTTGATGCAGCTTACCAGCCAATCATTCTTGTTCATTGGACATTTACCCCTCGATCGGAGGTTGTAAAGACCGACGGACAAGGTGTGAAATGAAAGTCCGCTCAGTCCGATGAAGATATGGTATGACGAACGTGGTATTTTGTGTAAGATTTTAATGAAAGTTGTGCAAAGATTGAGTGGTCGTGGTCTCTCATAGATGGATGTCAGGCGAGTCTGGTACTGTAGGAAACAGGAGACATCGGACGGGAAGCACGGAAGCTACCGCCTATTTAATGTAAATAGTTCTAGCTGGTGTTGTGGGTATGTAGCGTTCAGTATCCAAGTTGCAGAAGTGGAAGAGGTTGATTTATTCTAATAGTTGTGATCTTACAAGGTTCTGGCTGTCTACACTCGTCGCCGTTCTTGCTATCATAGGCTTCCAAGGTTAACAAGATCTAATCTGTAGACACGCTTGCGGTTCAAAAAGCCTGATAGAATCTGGCTGGAAGTTGCTCACCACCTCACGGACACTCTCTTCACCTCACCATCATCGAACGATAACGATAAGAGGATGCAATTGTGGGGAACAGCATACTCCGTAGAAAACACAAAATCGATCAATTCTTGCCATCTAACACATCTGGAACACCTTCTACAATAGCTCCAACCATCTCATCGTTTTCTGGAGCTTCGTTTGGCCCGGTCTAAGCACAATGAATGAAGCTTCTTCATCAATACCACTTTTATCATTATTATTTCAAGCTTCAAGACTTTTCACACTCAGACTCAGGGAGTAGATAGCTCCACAACTTGAGGCCTGGTAGCAGGGTTACGAAACAAGCTTTTCCACCATATTTCCCGTGGAGCCACTATGACGCTTGGCGGAGCTTTTCGATCTCAAGCAGTCAAACTTCACCATGAATCAATCCATGCTTCTATGAATAGCATGTTTAAAAGGCCACTTCAATTGGATCAACAAGTATTCATCAGGTAAAAGAAACTCTCTTTATGTGGTTTTTGGGTGGTTAGTGGCTGGTGCTTGCCCGTGCTTGCAAGCTACATTGAGTTCAATCCATCAGATGTCGTCATCTTCATTAAGGTGCTTCTGCTAAGTGAGTGAATTTGTTCGATGCCTTTCAATAAAGCTGCTGTGTTACCAGCTAGGAAATTGACATCTCAAATCATTCTCCCTTCTCACCATTCTCAATACTATTAACATAATATCAACTTGCTATTTTCCCCATACTTCTCTAGAAAATTCAAATACTATACCACCATTGCAACTTTCAATCTAACATAATCACCATGTCTCTCGCACGCCATGTAAGTTGACATTCTCCCAAGCTTCCCTTGCTAAGCTTCCCATACTGACCGTATCTTCAATTCAGGTCGACCCAGATCAGATTATTCAGAATCTACAGAGTATGCATATGAAAGAAGCCGGTCAAAAGCATGTACACACCAAAGGAGGAACTTCCCATATTACCCCATACTCAACTCGATATGCTTCCAAACAAGAAATCTCCAAGTTCGAAATACCTCAAGATGGAGCACCAGCAGATGCTGTTCATCAAATGTTGAAAGATGAATTAGATCTTGATGGCAGACCTAATTTGAACCTAGCAAGGTATGTTCAATTGCTCAGATTATTAGAGGAACGTGAAGCCGGTTGAAAAACGCTAATCTCGCCATCAGTTTCGTGGGTACATACATGGAAACTCATGCTGAACAATTAATGTTCGAGAATATTTCAAAGAATATGTCCGATGCAGACGAATATCCAGCAATGATGCAAATGCATACCCGTTGTGTTTCTATTATTGCTAATCTTTGGGGAGCACAAAAGGGAGAGAAAGCTATTGGATCTGCAACAACTGGTTCTTCAGAAGCTATCCATCTTGGTGGTTTGGCTATGAAAAGACGTTGGCAAGAAAAGCGTGAGGCTGAAGGAAAAGATAAATCCAAGCCAAATATCATCATGGGATCGAATGCTCAAGTAGCTCTTGAGAAATTCGCCAGATACTTTGAGGTTGAGGCTAGAATTCTTCCTGTTTCTGAAAAGTCAAACTTCAGACTTGATCCGGAATTGGTCAAGGAGAATATCGATGAGAATACTATTGGTATCTTCGTTATTTTAGGAAGTACATACACCGGTCACTATGAACCAGTTGAAGAAATCTCCAAGATTTTAGATGACTATGAAGCCAAGACTGGAGTTGATATCCCAATCCATGTCGATGCTGCGTCCGGAGGCTTTGTAGCTCCATTCACCCATGCTAAAGCTGGTGGTCCAAAGTGGAACTTTGAGCTCCCACGAGTAAAATCCATCAACACATCCGGTCACAAATTTGGTCTTGTGTACGCAGGTGTAGGTTGGATCATCTGGCGCGATGAGTCTTACCTTCCCAAGCATCTTGTCTTCGAACTCCATTATCTAGGTGGAACAGAAGAGTCTTACACTCTTAACTTTTCTCGACCAGGTGCTCAAGTCATCGCTCAATACTATAACCTCATCCATCTTGGATTCAATGGTTACCGTCAAATCATGGAAAATTGCATGAGCAACGCCCGTCTCCTTTCCAAATCCCTCGAAGCCACTGGATGGTATACATGTGTTTCCGACATTCACCGCAAGAAAGGTGAACACACATTCCAAGGCCTAAGCGCCCCCGTCTTCAGCAAAGAAGATGAAACCTCCGCTGATTACAACGCCGGTCTCCCCGTCGTCGCCTTCCGTTTCTCAGACGAATTCAAGAAAGAATTCCCACACATCGAGCAAGAGACTATCTCCAATCTTCTTCGCGCTAAACAATATATTATTCCCAACTACCCACTTCCTCCTAACGAGGAAAAGACTGAGATTTTAAGAGTGGTAGTTAGAGAGAGTATGAGTTTTGATCTATTGGATCGGTTGATCTCAGATATCTGTGCCACGACGCAGAATTTGATCGATAATGATGAGCAGGATCTGAGCATTTTGAGCAAACAATTGGCTAAGGGACATGGAAGCGCGGAGAAGAATCACGGAAGTGTGGGACATAAGCATGGAAAGGGACAAGGAAAGGGTGGCAACAGACCAATGAGTGATGGAGTACATAGAGCGGTTTGCTAGATGATACGGGTTTATGATTTATAGGTTTAAAAATAATAATGGTATTATACAAGAACAAACGTAGATGGTACTGGTTCCGAGTGTGCTTTATTTGAGTGAGAAATAGATTACTGAGTTGTACGGTATTCTCATTCCTTTCCTTTCGAATATTCAGGACTTCGATGACAACTCAATATTTCTTGCCATCTCCTCATCTATCTACTGTCTCGGTACGTACTTACACATACCATCACATCTCAACCCATACTACCATCACTATAACCCCAAATTCTCCAACGAGACCACCTCTTACAAGCTGTCTACTACAAGAATCTATACCCAAGTAGGTAATCAGTTATCCCTCGCTAACCCCCCTATCAAAATTTTCAAGCCGCAAGTCCCAAGTTCAGCTTCGATAGGTACTCATTAGATACCTACCTAGGTAGGTATACTCCGTACACATATTTCCTTGCAATACCATCCCCCTTTCCCATACTCTCATTTGTTAATCTGTTATGGTCCAGATAGACGAGGAGATAGATTCCTGGTTGATATTCTGTATTTGTTTTGGATTTGGTATTTGGTGTATCATTTATAACCTGCTATTCACTATTCAGAGATCGATGGATGGATGGATGGCTTCAGCAGAAAGAAAAGAAAGGAATAGAATGAGAAGAAGGAAGAGAGTGAATAGATGGGAGGTAGATCCAGGATTTTTTCATGTCTACCATCTAGTCTCATACGATGATCTAGTGAGAGCTGATGCATCCATCTAATGTTGCTCAAAGAGGATCAGATGAGAGGATCATTGATTGAGCCTTCGCATTTTAAATTTAGTTTGAGTTGGATATCTGATTTGTACGTCATGAGATGGGAATCTTTGATTTTTGTATTTGCACGAGCTGAAGATACCCAGGTATATTAAAATGAAAGTACTAGAATGTCGATATAAAGCAAGGAAGCACTTCGTCTATTTTAATTCCCAGCCATCAATTTTTCCACTGCCCATTTAACGCTCAAATTCCTCAAATCACTATAATGCTGACCTACGCCCACAAATAGCACCGGTACATTCGTAGCATGCACCATGCTAACCAGGGTACCCACCATATCTCCCACGGTATCACATTTACTGATAATGAACCCATCTAGGGATCTGCCCTGCCCAAATGCTGCATTAAAGTTTCTTGCTTGCGCGACTGAATCTGTGCCAACGAGTGCTTCGCCTACCATGAGGATCTTATCCGGTTGAGCAAATTTAGCGAATTTTTCAAGCGAGGACATGAGTCGTTGATCGTTGTGACGTCGTCCGGCTGTGTCAATTAGAACTACATCATAGCCTTCTTGAGCAGCGAAGGAGACAGAGTCTTTGGCTACGTTTGCGGCGTCTTTTCCGTAGCCTTTTTGATATAGTTCTACTTGGCCACCTTCTCTGGTGGTAAGTTCTTTCAGATTTCGTACGTGAACGGCTAATTGCTCGACGGCTCCGGATCTGAAGGTGTCGCAAGCTACGACGAGGACTTTGTACTTGTTTTGTAGAAGGAAATAACAGATCTTGGAAAGATTTGTGGATTTACCAACACCATTGACTCCGACAATGGACATGACATATGGCCTCTTTTTCTTCAACGACAAAGCTGGAGGTGAGACAATAGAATCGATTTCTCGAAGGAGATCAAGAGATGAGGTAGGAGTCAGAATTTTTCTTAGTGATGCCTCCATGGCTGTTGCGATTCTTGTTTGAACGCCTGCAAATGGTTAGTGGTGCTCTAACGAAAATCATGTGTGCAATACATACTCTCGAAATTTCCAGTCTTCACTCCTATTAATTCCCGTTCTACACCCTCGCATAATCTCATCGCGGCTTCTCTTGCGACGTTCTTTCGTAATAAATGATCCTCCATTCCCTTCATGGCTTTATCTAAATCCTCCTTAGTCAAAGTCTTTCCTCCAACTACATTTCTAAATAATCCTCCAATAGCACTAAAGCTAGATCCTACTAGGCCAGCTGCTGGAGCGCTAGACTCCGCCTTCTTCGCATTCGCGGAATCTAAAATCGAATGGACTTCGTCTTCAAGATCCTTCAATACGAACTGCCCCTTTCCAGTTTTTGAACCCCATGAGGTTTGTTCAACTCCCTCCACGGCCCCCGGGCGACCTTCGTCCTCCCCAGAAGTAGCCCCGTTTGCGGGCGCGGAATAGTCGAGGGGGGTATCGCTATCCTCATCTGCCATTCCATCTGCATCCCACTTCCTTCCCTTCTTTGGTCCGGTTTTCACACTTCTACCCTTTCTGTGAGATTCATCGCCGGATGATGCATACGTAGGAGTCTGGGCTGCCTTTCTAGCTCTTCGAGAAACCTTTCCACCCGGACCTGCCTTTGCGCTCAATATGTGGCTCGCAGGTGTACTCGGCCGCGAATTAGGTGTTCCGAGAGGAGTCGAGTCGGGGGAAGGGATATCTTTGACATTATTCTTTGATTGTCCTGTGGAATATTAGTAAGTTTGCGCTTGAGAAAAACACTGGCGCATACCTCTCGAGGGTAATCCAGGCATTGGCGGAGGCTCATTGTCCGAGGTCGTAGAAATCAAAGAAATCGACTCTTCGAATGCAGAAGCCTCTGCAACTCTAGCATCCTGATTCAAAGCACTCTTCTCCAACTCCCGTACTTGTTGGTCGAAATATTCATCGAAAGGACATTCGACAACAGTTGTGTGTGGTTTTCTCAGTTGATCACCATACAAGTCCACGAATATCGTCTTGACATTATCCACCAATTTATCAATCCATGACAGATGTAGCAATGACCTGTACACAACCTGCAAAACAACTTAGCACGAGATGCCTCAAAAATTCCACAAGATTCGTTGCGCCACAGGACTACTTTTGCATACCACAAATATTAAGCCTAATTCTTTGCATGTCGTCCATTTCAAAGTATGCTGATCATGTTTGAAAGGAGGATTACTTGCAGCAGAAATATCATCTGCAACTCCGGCACCGGGTAAGGTTCGTTCTTCAATGAAGACATTCGTGATAAGGCTGTTAATAACCGCAGGGCTGACGGGGGAAAATTGTTTCGACCAGAGTACCACTCCAGAAGTAGTGAGGATCTCAAAAGTATCCAACATCTTGAGTATTAGAAATTCGTAACAGCCGTGAGAGTCGTAACAATAGATTCGTAGAATGTAACACTGTGGCACTATTAAAAGGAGTCCATTAAAGAAGATTATGGATTAATATGGACACTTTCTTCTAAAGCACGCAGAATAATTGTGCCAAGCATCACCGATAAGACGATAAACGTCGACTGATAAAGCGGCCGCCCTATATGCTTATAGCAGCCACCCGAAGCTCAATGCTTAATGGAAATGTGTTCGACCTAGGCGCGATTCTTACTTATTGTATGATAGTTATACCACTTTCCACCCCCTTATTATTCCACTTCTCATACTATTAATCGCAGCAGACGCTATTCGTCTACTTCTATCGGACCGTCAATATGCAAAGATCAAATTATGGGAACTTCCCTCCAGCCAACTCTCCCCCTCTTCACCACCCAGTACCTCAACATGTCTCTACAGTCCCTCAGCTACGATCACCACCTCCCCCAATGCCACAACAACAGCATCAATCAGGCTATGGAAACCCCTACCAACCACAAGCTCCAGGGACTGCTGGTGCATTCGGCGCATATGGAGACTTTATAAATGATCCTACGGCGCAAATGGGATTCCAAGTTGGACAAACAGCTTTAAAACATGGAACAGAATATGTGGAACAGAATGTTAGTATATGAGGATACATATTGAAGACGAAGTTCTGACAGTTAGATAGTTCAATCGATATGTCAATGTTTCGGCGCTGAAACATTACTTCAATGTCTCGAATGGATATGTGGTCAACAAGCTATTTTTAGTCCTATTCCCATGGAGACACAAGCCTTGGTCAAGGAAACAATCGATTGGTCCCAGTGGTCAAGAGGGGTGGTTTCTACCTCCTAGAGATGATCTCAATAGTCCAGATATGTATATTCCAGGTATGATTAATTGCCCGCGCGCAAACTCCATAAATTGACCTCTTCACAGTAATGGCACTTGTAACTTATATCCTCCTTTCCACACTGTTGGCCGGCCTCAGAGGAGCTTTTCAACCAGAACTTCTTGGATCAACGGCAGGATGGGCATTTTTTATCGTGTTTATTGAAATTCTGGGATTGAAGCTTGGATGTTATCTCCTATCAATTTCCAACGAGTCCCAGCTGCTTGATTTGGTCGCCTACTCAGGATATAAGTTCGTTGGAGTTATTGCCACTTTAGTCGTCAGTGAGATCATCAACGGCGGAAAAGGAACTGGCGGTTGGATTGGGTGGACTGTTTTCAGTTACACGTTCCTCGCCAACGCTTTGTTTCTGGTATGTTTCCCCCCTAAATGTTATTCTTTTCCGTGCCTCTGACAGATGTACCAGCTACGATCCTTAAAATACGTTTTACTTCCTGAAAATACAACTGATGAGCGAGGAACCATGCAAACAGTTGCGCGATCGCAGAAGAGCCGAAGGACACAATTTCTCTTTATCTACTCATACCCTGTACAATTGATCTTCATGTGGGGACTTACAAGAGCGTGAGTCAGTGGCTCGGAAATGGAATCAGTACTGCGTTGGCGTATAGAATGACACTAGCGAGATCAAGGATATTGGATCGCTACTGGATGGTACAAATGGGTTTCTGGTGAAAAGGCTGGGCTGGCATGACGAGGCAAATATGTAAGAATACAAGTTTCAAAATACCCAATACAAGTTGTTATATTACTGTTTACTAGCATCGATATCAATTAGTGATGGTTGTTAATGGTCTTTACTGATGTAATTTTATTGTTGATGCGGTAAACTTTTGAGCTATCAGTAAACTGTTGAGTGGTAAATCACATTGTTAGTCTAGGTCAGAACATCAAGTGATGCTGCCGTCTTGATCGTCTTGTAGATGCTCAAATCGAATAGAGGTCTTGAGAGGTGTTTCCCGTCCAAATTCGACGTGTATTTTCAGACAGATGAGCATATTGGAGTAGCGAGCTCGTTGACTTTGAGACCCCGGCCCGACACGCACTAATCGCAATGATATCTAAAGGACTTTTTAGTATTTTATACGTTGTAAAAGGTATTAAAATTAAATTTTATGTTACTGAGATAGAATTCTTTTTCAATTCTTCATTGTGTCTCTCCTTTTCGCCTAGAGTGTGCTCCAACGAAGCAGCTTAGTAATGGTACAACTATCAGAAACGCTGAATATTTAGCTACTATCATTCAAGTGACTAGCTGCCATGGACATCTGACACATGTGGCGAGGAGAATTTATGTTATCTGTAAAAGAAAGGAACGAAATGCTTCTCTGGGGGCTGATTGTCCGAGGCTGATTGTCTGATCGATTCGCAGTTTACCTATCTAGAATGGGCATGGAAGGAGGGTGGTATAGAATAAGAAATTGCTTTCCAGCTTTACCTCGCCCAGTATCGGCTTGAGTTTCACTTACTCGGTATGGATCTCACCAGTTGAAAGGTCTTGCATAATTCTCGGTATCATGTTATTGGAAAATATCTATGCCTCCTGCATATATATGGAGTCAATGCGCATACTGCCGCAATAATGACATACTTCATCAAAAATAGACGGTGAAATCGCAGGACAACAGTAGCTACCCCTGCTATCTAATAAGCTGAAAAAATTAGTGACATCGCTATAGCAATAGTTGTGCTTTTCGCGACTGCGGGGTAAGACATATAGTGGACAATTGTAGAATACTCAGTTGAAACAATATGTCAGAGACGTCTGCAGTCATGTGCAAATTTCGGAGGAATCATTTCAAAGATGACTTCTAACTTATCAGGCTTTGCTAGGAGTTCCTCATTGCTCGATCTAGGCACTGTAATATCTTGACTAGTCCGATTTTCACCTTGTAAAGCATGACCAGATGGTGTGTGACAAACAATATTAATCTATGCAATTTGAAAACGCCTTCCCACGTCTTGTACTCTCATCTCAAGTTGAGATTCGCAACTAATTAGTTACCTAGTCAATAACAATATGCTTTCCCACTTCTGCGACCCCAACAATTTCAATCTCGTCATCACTTTCTTCGCTTAACACACTCCTAGCTTTTGTTTCTGAATCCGTATCGTCCGCTTCGTCAATAAGATCCACGACCTCTACTTGATGATCACTATCATCAATGTGCACTCTGTCCATGTCGATATCTTCGCAAATATCCATCTTATCGTCCACCTCCCCATTCCCATCCCCATCCCGGTTCTCATCTCCATCTCCATCTCCATCTCCATTCCCCTCATCCCTCACAACCCCATCTGTCCCCTCCATAAACCTTCTAATCCCCTCAAACAACACCTTTGCCACAACCGGCGGCACCGCATTCCCAATTTGTCTCTTAATCCCATTCTGTCCGAACTTATGCTCTAACGGAAACCCTTGTAAACAAGCGAATTCTCGATCAGTAAATCCTCGTTTTCCGCTCGGATGCCAGTTATCACCACCACTGGTCGTCATTGTGCGTGGAAGAATCGCGTGGGCATTATATGGTTTGAGATCTTTTTCTGGAAGAAGGTGGGGTGAGTGGTTTGCTGCCGATTCGGGAATTTCGCGGAGAGTTTGGGAGACGGTTTTGAAAGGCCCGGTTTTGTGGAGAGAAGAGGGAGGTGAGTGGGGTGGGGAGTGCGTTGGTGGTGGCATGGGGGGAAGGGGCTCGCCTGGGCTAAGAGGCTGTTAGTTAAACTGTAAGAATGGAATACTTCCTAAGGAAACTCACCATGATGCGATAATAATCAAACGGAATCGTCTTTGCGGAAGCCCCTAAATCATTAGTCAACAAATTGAGCTCGCTAAGCGTAGAAAACAGGAGGAACTTACCCATTGAGCCAAAGGCACGATCGCCCACCTCAACGAAAACCCACAACTAGTGAACATACAAATCAAACTCGAAAAATATCCTCTAAACCTCGGATATAAAATCCCAAACGTCTGTTCCAACGTTACAACCCTGGGTTTCGCAACTTTGATTACCGCAGCCACAGCAAACAAACTCGCAGTATTCATCTCATCATTCTTACCCTCAACGGTATGCGCAGGTGAGAAATATTGACACGGAGGTGAAAGATGAAGAATATCAACTTTGACGTCATTAGGGATGTTTGAAGAACATGGAGAAGGAGTAGCTAGAGAAACGAAGCGTTCTGATGATATCTCGTAGCAAGTCGTGCCGGGAAAATTGAGACGCCATGTTGTGCAGGCGTGCTGATCGAAGTCGAATCCCCATTTTACGCGGAGACCTGCCATGACTGCACCACGCGTGGTACCGCCTGCTCCACAGAATGCATCGCCGTAAGTAAAGGTTTGTCCAGGAGCCAGGGCGAGTGGTTCTTTCAGAGAGGGCGGTCTTGAGCTGTGCACCAAAACCATCGAGGAAGATCGGGAAGGGTGAGACAATAGGTCGACAATTCCGCTAGGTGGTGGAGAGGCTAACTCGGATGAAGATATCTCGATTTGAGGAGGAATTTTTGGAGATGGAGCTGGGAAGGAGGGCAGTGGAATACTAGCCTCAGGATAGGGACCTCGAGTGTTAGGGGCACTTCTTCTCGGTAAAGTCAAGCGACCCCTCAATCTTGTTCGAGCACCTCTGTTGGATCGAGAGCCTCTAGCTAGTCTTCCCGTGTCACGAATTTGTTGTGTAGAGGTCAACTTGCTTTCGGGTTCACTTTTTGGAACCGTCTCTGATGATGTCCCGATATTGTAAGAGTGCTTGACATATTCTTTACCGTTGAACGCAAGCTTAATCCGACCTAAACGCTGCCTAATCTGTTCGATATCGTCCTCGGGAACTTGGCGGGCTCTTTTCGCTGGTTTGTTGTCTTCTTGGTCGCTATCTCGATCCGAAGAGGACGAGAAATCTGACTTGCGTTTGGTTTGAATTCCACCTACCTCATATTGTTGGGATCTTGCAGGTGAGGAAGCACAATCGTCATCGCTATCCTCGTCGACGATTATGAATTTTTCTGAAAGACTTTCCGCATCCTCGACCACGGCAGAATTTCGAGGTTGTTGAACTTCGCCTGCTGTCTCTTCTCCATCAATATCATAGCATTCTGGTATATAAGTACCACCAGGAACCGTTTCGCCACGCCATTCGGTTCGAAGTTGGGTGTTTGAGGCCAGATATGATTGCGCGCTTTGATGTACTGATGACAACCATTCCTCCGTGATCCGTTCTAGAGTTCTCTCTGCATATATGTTCTTTTCTCTAGCTGAAGCTGATGCATATTTGCAAGTGTATTTCCAGCGCACAGTAAGCCCCCCTTTGTTGTATGTGTCTCCATCGGTCCAGGTAGCATCACGATTCAGGTTGCGATGCTTTGGGTAGTTATGATTGGTCCAACGAAGACTACGTAGAGTTTTCACAGAGCTCAAAGGTACTTCGACAAGACTCTGCTCTTCTGGTGCCCGTGGGTCATCTAGGTCAATTTCGTAACATAGACAAACTTCATTCATCTTCTTTTCCAGCATGCCATTGAGAAACTTGCATCTTTGTAATCGGAATCCCCGAATAGTGATGAAAGCATTTTGGGTGTTGTCAAGACTAAGGTCACGAATGTCTTCAGGCTTGACGTACTTCACAATGTGCTTAATGCAAATAAAATCGCCATCCTCCAGCTCTACAGTTTTCGCCGGTCTTAACATGAGCTTTCCGTGCAAATAAGTTTCGCATTCGAAATAAGGACTGGCAATTGGAGGATTGCGTAATGGAAAGACTTTGAGTTTCGGCTGGGGTTTCGACTTTTCACTCACACTAACAGCGCGCAAGAACTCGAACTCGGGTTTCTCTAGGAGTTGGGATTCAAGCTTGAATTCGAAGTCATCGCTGTCTTCGATTATAACGGCGTTGTTATCTGTGTGCGAGTTCATATCTTGGGCGGTAGACGTTTTCTCTTCGTCTCCGTCCTCTTCATCTGAAATTGAGATCAAACTTGCATTGGAAGACCGATGCTGAGGTACAGAATGAGTATGAGACATGTTCCGAGAATTGGCAACCATTTCGCTGCGAGAGCTGGAAGAGCCTTCTTTAGTACCCGGTTGTCTTGAGAGACGAATCCGATCTTGTGATGTTTCCTGATCGGCTGTTGCTTCAGCAGCGATATCCCGGGGCCTTGACGATTCGTACCCCTCGTCTTGGAGTATGAAGCTTGGAAGACTAGTTGAGAGACTGCAAACTTTATCTCCAGGGCTATTGCTCTCTTTGGGTTTCGTGGTACTGAATACCACAGGAGTCGTCAAGTCAATGAAAGGAAAATAAGCTGAATGGTCAGGAGCAGGAGAGTTATCGAATTGGGATCTAAGGGTTGCTCCTGTGAGGTGTTCTCTGGTATTTGGACTTGAAGCTCGATTTATGATGTCGGCGTTTGAAAAGTACGTTGGGGATATACTGGGAGCTTTTGCGAGGTATTAGCATAGATATACCTGTGAGACAAGAGGACAAGAGCAAGCAGAACTAGGCCGGGCTAACCTACCTCGTTCCAGAATCACCACCTCATCTCTGTCGTCATCTTCAATCATGACAACAGCAACATCATCATCGATAACTATTGCCTGATCCATTGCCGCTTTCAAAGCCTAGAGAAATGCTATTGAATGAAATTGAATTATGCCAGTAGGTAGCAGGTCAAACAAACTTGCCGTGCAGGTTGCTTCTGGATGATACAGCCTCCTTAATTTTGGGCGATCGATTACGATATCCAAGTCCAGTTGCTTCTATTCGATCAATGCGGCAAATTGAACATTCTTCAATCATAGATTTGATGGAAAGGCAGCTTTCAATATATGTTTTAGCTGCTTTGTTGTGAACTAGTCCCGCGAATTGCTCATACTTAGACCACATCATCCTGAAAGCAGGGTATCTGAATCATCTACATAAGGAGTTTATATTGCAATGACAAAAGCAGGAAAAAACAAAGTTATTACTATTCAGATAAGGCAATAAACGTGAATATGTTGTCTGGTCATTGTGAGGTGAAACATGATGGTTGTTAGAATTGGTCGGGACAGTTACACTATCTCATCTAACATCACTAGATGGCATTGTCTTGTTGCTCATAGAGTGCTCATAGATAAAAATTGTTATGAATCTTGTGATAAATGATCATCCCACCTGCACTCTATAGTTTTGTTGCCTATGAATACCTACTCATTTGAGTAAAAGAAGTTCTCCAAAAGATTCATGATCTACCTTTGTATCCCCAGATGATGATGGATAACAAAAAGCTTTCAAAGATGATCATAGTACTGTAGAACTTTCTTGGTCAGGCTGTATCGAAAGCAACAACCAAAATAAAGAGAATTACTCCTAGGAAACAAGATGAAATATCCAGCATGGTTGCTGAAAGTAGAAGAAGAAAATGAGGCTAAAATAGATATCAGGCTAATTGAGACGACATGCATTCAGGCCCCATTGTTCCCACGATGAGGGTGGAAGAATGAACCCCCATTACCCTCAATGTAACTGTATACTGATATTTGAATTCGAAGACGATACGATGTCTGAATATATGAAATAGACGTGAGAATCGAGGCTGCTCTCTCATCATATATGCGGAATCAATGCTTGAACACATTTCCCACAATGAGGTTCTCATTTTGTCATCCACTCCTCCAGCTAAAAGTGTCATAAATCAACTTGGGGAGTATGACCGGTTTCCCAGTCAATTGAAGTCGTACTCTTACGAGAATAGACCTTGTTACACGAAGGCCTTGTCTTCCCGTTCAATTGTACTCCATCGGATCTCCGCAATACATATTCCGAGTACTTTTCGTATTTAAATCTTCATCAATTGCTAAAGCAGTATCATGATTGAAATCCCAATCACACATATGATATGAACCTCTAAACAAGAAGCAGAAAAGAAGCAATATAAACAAAAGAACGAATTGGCAGCCTTGAAAACCAGATTCACGGCCCTCATGCACATCTAGATCGAACAATCCCGGACGAACTTTCATTTCCCAATTAATTTGTTGCACATCTCAACTTTGAAGCCCCGAAAGTCCAGGCAATACGGGGGACGGAATTGGTGCGCCGAATTGTTTGTTGAATTATGAGGCTTTCAGAATGTGACAATCCCAAGCTTTTTCGAGGTTCTAGAACGTGTCCCCTGATGTTTAAGGCTGAAAATTCTTGAGAGCTTGACAACGAGACAACGTATCGAGGTAAGACATGGCAGAGAGAGCTACCGAGACTTCCACAAAAATAATCCCTGCAGCTTAACTTCATCCAAATTTCCTTGCATCTGGGAATTTGCAGCTGTCTCTTTATTCAGCAAACAGCTTTCCGATCGGAAAGTTTTCAGAGAAATCATGGCAGATATGCGTGCACCACCCACTCCCACGGCCATGCTAATCGGCACCGCCATCATAGCCGGTCTCAGTGGATATATGATTGGAATTGCGTCTAGTCTTGGATTCTTCCCAATTCCTTTCATGCCACGGAAACCCAAGGAACGAGGAATCGCGCATTACGACGATGAGGAAGAAAGCGAGGAGGAAGATATCGATGCGTCTATATTAGACCATGCGCCCAACTGGTCCAATGGGTTAGAAGCTGATAAACGAGATGGGTTACGTGTAACACAGAACGATACTACGAAAAAGAGTGAGAAGAAGAACAAGGAGAAGAAGGAGAAGAGTGAAGGCGGACCTGTGGACACCGGAGAAGAATGTAAATTGGTCTTGGTTGTGAGAACGGATTTGGGCATGACGAAAGGTGTGTTTTTGATTCTATTCCAGCTATCTACAACATTGAGATACATTACGATCTAACAACCCACTCTCTAGGAAAAATCGCTGCACAATGTTCCCACGCCACACTCGCCTGCTACAAAACTATCTCGCGCCAACCCGCCAATGCATTGATTCTACGCCGCTGGGAACGGGAAGGTCAGGCAAAGGTCGCGCTGCAAGTAAAGTCTGAAGATGAATTGCAGATCTTACAGGCGCAGGCTATTAGTTTGGGGGTTGTGGCCGAGCAGATTGCGGATGCGGGTAGAACTCAAATTGCGAGTGGGAGTCATACTGTTTTGGGAATTGGTCCTGCGCCAAAGAGTGTTATTGATCAGATTACTGGGAAATTGAAGTTGTTATAGACGAGGATGATACTGGCAGATTCAAGGGGGTTTGCAAATGAAGCCCTGGGAAGAGTAAAGGCGGAGGATCAAAATTCCAAGACGAATATCATGAATACTTGGGATTCGGACGCTACCGAGCACAGGATTAGGGGCAAGGAGGGTGATCTGAAGGAATATTGATTGATTCAAGACTTATGGGGATGAAGATGTGAAAGTCATCGAAGTTATGAAACGAAGTACAGAAACTCAAAAGCGTAGCATTGCTGGCGTTCAGGATGATCGAGGATATATTTGTAGACACGAATAGGCTTTGAAATCAATTCATACTGAAGTCTTGACTGGAGTCACCGGACTGATATCAATCATTATACAAACTTTCCCTGTATATTTCATGTGTATTTCCACCCCAGTACCGTGACTTTATTCAGTGATATGTATAGGGGCGATAGTCACCAGTCATCTTAATTCTTTACTTTCCAGTGCTGCATTTGAGAATGTGATCTTGTATTGTTTCGTGCAGCGCAATATCATGACCTGTCTAGCTAGTAAGTGAAATGAGATTTACATATAGCCAGCCTATTACGCACCATAAACCACAATTACGCCCCAAAGAAGATCAATGTGCAATTGATATTATCATTAAAACTTAAACGCTGGTTGGGTATATCATACACAATATTCTTTCTTCGACAAAGCTCCACCAAAATATTCGCTGTAAACAGTACATTTTCTGTTGCCCCAAGATATTTTTGCCTTTATTTTCTGGCGCAGGTTATCATTTACCTAGAGTTGATATTAGCGATATGGATCTTTAAATCGCTTGTGGAGAGAAACACATAAACTTACATTCTTGATCCCTCGACTACTTCAAATCATCATCACTGCTCTTAATCAACTGATGGTTGCTCGTAACCAAGGGCTTCTCAAACTTGTACTACGAGGGAAAGTCAGTGCTTGTCTTGGTGCATTGGATCGGCACTTCATTTTACCCGGACTCTTCTCAAAAGCAAGCCTATCTTCTTCCTCAAAGGAGTCCTCTTCGAATGCTTATACTTTATCTGAGGAAGTTCATCGACTGGGCATGCTAATGCAGCTCTTAACTTATCAGCATGTGTTCGAACACCGTATTGAGATGCTTTCGGGCTGCGATGTTGGCCGGTGTGTGTTCCCGCTGGTGAAATTGGTATTAGCGAATCTTGGCTGCCAGTCAAAGATAGGCTCTTGCTGTTGCGGAAAGACTGGTGATTTGGCATGGTGCGTGGGGAAACATATGGACTGCGTTGTTGTTGGCTGATGGGCGAGTGGAATTCACTATGATGACCATGCAAAGCTGGGCTGTTGTTTTTAGAAACGTATTGGGATCGAATAGGAGTCGTAGGGGTGTATGTTTGATTCCCATTGTCTGGAGGGACCCCGTGTTCACAGATATAAGATGGTGGAGATGATGATGATTTAGTTGCATCTCTGGTGCTAATAGATTGACTACTGGCTTTAGTAGTTAGACTTTCACCGTTAGATGGGATCTGCAATAGCGAATTTGTTGTTGATTCGGACTTGGTGAGATGCAAAACCTCATCTTCAGTTAATGCGCCTTGTTCTTGTTTCAACGATTCACTGAGTAGGGTACCACAGTTTGGACATCCTTTACAGCATGCAGTGCAAGGTCCTAGAGTTGTACTGTCTTTGAAACAGAGGGAGCAGAGAAAACCGCCAGTACAGTATTCTGGTTTAGTGGCGTCATGATCCTCGTACACATGGAAAGGCTTTTTGTGCTTTTTATTTGGCATGATGGCGATGACAGATGGGGAATGTGAAGGAGACGTTTTCTCAATTGACCATCTAACTAGATCGATGAGCATCAAGTAGTTGTTGAGCCGAACCGCACTGGTCACAGACTTGAAAGAGGTTGTAAGAATGGCTAAGACTTAAGACTCAGGTGAATGATGTAAAGAACTCCATTTTCGAGAATCGGAACACGAGCAACATGAACTCTAGGTAATTGAAGAAATTTCCAGATATTCAAAAGGCAGGTGCAACACAAGAATCGGCCCCGATGCTGAAGTAACATACGAAGGCATGTACAAACGTCATAGGTAGACACATAACTAGTATATACAAGTCGTTCCTTCAACGGCCGTAAACGGGGATTTGCTATGTTGGGAAAGTGCGGTTGAACCTGGACGACTAAACATCGTGCTCCGCGCCTTCCCAGAACTGAATCTGCCTAACTCGCTTGCCTGTTGCCATATTCCTTTCCTTTTTGAGGCATTCAGATTTCAAACTGACAGACAAGTAACTTGTGATACTGTGAAATCACTGCCCAAACTTGGGATTTGACATTGAATCACAACACAATGCTATCGCCCATAATTCTCAGCCCTTCAAGAATTTCCAAACGAGGTGCAGTGGATTAAGATTGTCACACTTGGAAAATTATAGACTCTGGATAAATCATACTCTCCCGAGGCTACAATTCAATAACTATATTGAAAATGGTAATATACCCAACTTTGCTAGTGTTATTTACCAGCAATGCGTCGATATTTTACGAGTCCATCATGTTATGATTTTACCACGCAGGAATCCAAGTTGCGGAAGTTCCTGCAACGTCTTCCTTGCTTTCGTAGAAGTAGCAAACACATGTTTGACGATGAAGACGACAAATGCTACCTAGGTATACACCATATTCTCATCTCAATAGTATCAAAGGCCCTTTGTGGCTGTGTAATAAATGCGTACGTCAAGCATTTTCTCAATGACAGAATTTTCGGTACCGGGCCTCATAGCGCAATATTCACCAATTCACCACCAACCAATCAAACCTTGGATAGAATAAATCATTACGGATATCTTGATCCGGGGACATTGTGGGAATGTTTTATTTAAAGGGCCCTTGGACGCAGCTGTACTGGCGGTCAACCCTCTTTTTACTATATAAGACTTTTCTCTGTTGGTGTTGGGTCTGTTGCAGGTCTTGACCATCTTCACGAATTTTGGAAGTTTGTTTATAAGGCCTGGGAATACCCTGAGTAATACTGCACCACCTTGAAAACCCTTGTTGCTTTTGTATGCGCCGCTCACCTGATCCTCCCGGAGTCAACTGCAAAAAATGTCTAGCAATAATTCTAAAAATTCAAATAATTCGGATGACCCGAAAGATCAATCACGGAACAGAAGAAGACATCCAGTAGGAGAAGAAGCCAATGAGGAGACATTTATAAATGCTAATAACGATGGTGGAATTTCTTACGGTACTGTATCGCGAACCAATGCATACGCACCAATCAAAACTGGAGAGCAAGTACACGGAAAACGCCCTTTACAACGACGAGAATCTGTTATAGAAGAAGAGAACAATGAAGATCTACAAATCGAAATCCCAGCTACAGAGCCGGAAAAGGAGGGACCTGTAGCTTGGGGTAGTTTGCCGCATAAGAGACAATTAGCTATTCTTACCTGCGCAAGGTTATCCGAGCCCCTTGTACAGACAAGTTTGAGAGTAAGTTCTGATTTCAATCTCGAGAGCACTGAAATGTGATTCCATTTTCCAATTATAAATTCTCAAAATGTTACAAGACACTAACATATGTAAAGAGCTATTTATTCTACCAATTAAAATCTTTTGATCCCTCACTACCAGATTCAACCATTGCATCACAGGCAGGTATTATGGCCGGGTCATTTGCCTTGGCCCAGTTGACTACTGCTATGTTATGGGGAAGATTTTCAGATCGATCAGGTAGAAAGAGAGTTCTCTTGATAGGTCTGAGTGGTACTGCAATTTCTTGTTTGGGTTTTGGATTTGCACAGAACTTTTGGCAAGCATTGATATTCAGAATGATCGGTGGTGCACTCAATGGAAATGTGGGTGTGATGAGAACCATGATTAGCGAGATTGTCAAGGAAAAGAAGTGAGACTTTTACATCTTCTGTCTCTGAATATACAGACCACTAACAGTGTCTAGATATCAGAGCCGTGCTTTCTTAATATTGCCCATGTGTGGTAATGTTGGAACCATCATTGGACCAATCTTAGGTGGTATCTCGGCCGACCCAGCAGGAAGTTACCCAAGTGTGTTCGGAGGTATCAAATGGTTAGAAAAGTATCCATATGCACCTCCGAACTTGCTTAGTGCCTTGTTTCTTGCCTCCGCATGTCTTGCAGTCATATTTGCTTTAGAAGAAGTAAGTATTCTCATTGCCTCTGCGTGAAGTAAAGCTCTACTAACCAATATAGACACATGAACTGTATGCCCATAAAGAAGATTGGGGCATCAATGCCGGCCGAGCTGTTAAGCATTTCTTCCGTCGTCTTCGAATAGGAACCTCCAGTAAGGGTGAGTATACTGCTATTTCAAGCGGTGCTTCTTCGCCAACCATTGGACCTACGCCAATTACCCCTAAATCTCCGAAGCGAGTTGCTCCTCGATATACGAATCGGCTACCTTTCCGTCAAATTTTCACATATAATGTGGTATGCACTTTAGTCTCTCATGCCTTACTAGCATTTTCGATGGGAACTTTTCAGAGTATCTGGTACTCATTCCTCAGCACCTCTGTGTACAATCCTTCGCAACCTTCCAAGTCTCTTCCTGCAGACTACACCCCACATCCACCTTTCAAATTCACCGGCGGCATTGGTCTTCCACCCCGCGACGTTGGTCTCGCCATGTCTATTCTAGGCATGATTGGTATCACTATGCAGCTATTCTTATATCCTATAGTAAATACTCGCCTAGGCACCGTCCGCAGCTGGCGCATTTTCCTCTACGGCTTCCCAATCGCCTATACTCTCGCCCCCTTCCTTTCTCTGATCCCATCCTCCTCTCCACCCCCATCCCAAAAGACCGGTCCCATAATCTGGATCTCTCTAACCTTCGTCCTCCTCATCCAAACCATCTCTCGTACTTTCGCCGGCCCAGCAACCACAATCCTCATCAACAATTGTTCGCCACATCCCTCTGTTCTCGGTACTATTCACGGAATCGGACAAACGGCCAGTAGTGCGGCGAGAACCGTAGGACCTGCTCTGGGCGGTTATCTTTATGGAGTAGGATTAAGTCATGGATATGTAGGACTTGTGTTTTGGGTTTTGGCGGGAATGGCAGGAGTGACTTGTTTGGCGAGTACGTTTGTGAGGGAGGGAGATGGACATGAGATTATTTTGGAGGGAGATAGGGAGGCGGAGGAGGAGGCGAGGGTTAGGAATAGGGAGTTGGGGTTTAATGTTTAATTTTTGATGGGCGTGAAAGGATTTAAGGGAGGGTATCATATGGTGTGATGATATGAAAAATACACATAGAAAGTGGAATTGATCTACTGTGATTTTGGAGATACATAGTCAAAAAAAAACATGATAAATGCCAATTGCCTTTTTGCATGTTCAAAATGAATTTTGTCGCTAGTGTGAGTTGTTTTAGTGTATCATTTCGAGACCTCAAATGCTCTGAAGGTTCGACAGTGTGAGATATCAAGTGTACAGTGTTCCAATGTATTCTCAAAGAGATATGTCCAAATACCCCAAAATAACACCCTATTTTATGTTGGCAACCAGGCCTTACACGAATCCTTGATGCGTATCCCGTTTCCTCCGCGACTCATGACCCAAACCAAACGCCGTCATTATGCTTGATTATATTTCCTCGGTATCCCGAAATTTTAACCCTTTGCCACATAACTGTCATTCCTTAGACCCTTAAACACTCCATGTGTCTTGTTTACCATATTTAATATTCCCTATATCACCCCAATTGATCTTCGCCCTTTTCAATAGAACACAACGCCGTGTGTCGATTCTCGAATCGATTTCAATCCTCAAACAAACTGCGTCCCCTGTTGCACCGGCAAATTATGCGACGACTGGCCCGGTATCCTTTGCTGAGAAATCTGCTGCTGATGTCCTCCCGCATGGTAAGGTGGAGGTACCCCAAGATTGGAGTTCATATTCATATTCATATGGTTAAGACCAATATCATACTGTGCCTGTGGATTTCTCCACGGCTCTGCTTCGTAGCCTTCTACTTCCCCTGTGATATCTTCGATTTTCTTTGCTTGGCGACGTTTGTAGCCCCAGAAGAGAACGGGGGCGCAGATGATGACCATGAGAAGGGTGCAGACTAGAAGTGCCCAGTCGAATTTGGGGTTGAGGGCGAGGGGGAAACCACTGGGTTTGTGTTAGATTTGATACATGGGTGATGAGAGGAGACTTACATGAAAGCGTTTATGATTCCAGCAGGGATAATAACGCGACCTAGCCAAACATGTATAGGGGCAAATTTGGTTGTGGCCGAGGTTTTCTTGTACATTCGATGGTGAAGAAAGCCAAGAATCCATTGTCCGATCATGGCTATGATAATGATAAGGCCAAATATTTGATGCCCAGATTTGAAACCTTTCGTCTGTAATGATGTTAGAGAATGATCGTTAGGGACAGAGGCAATCTATCATACCCGATTGTAAAGTGTGCCCAGCTTCGCGCCTAATCCAACGCCTATAAGTGCAATTGCAAGAGATATGGTTTGGTTGAGAGCATGCCACCTGGGGCTATTCAGAAATCTCAAAATGACTATACCCAATGGTAAAAGTCCAACAAATACTAGGACCATCAAAACAGCATGAGCAGCGGATGAGATGGTGCTGTCCCCTTTCTCAGAGATTTGGATCGTGCCTTTAGAATTCGAAGTTGGAACCGCAGGTACACCTGATGTACCCACCGCTTTCGATAAATCCATGGAAAAAACCCCATAAGAATCATGTCTCTTGACGTCGGCGTGTAATGAGTTTGACTTCAGGGTTCCGGGCGGTCCATTTGCCCATATGAACGTTGCGTTTTGATTTGTTGTCGGGCCTAAAGATCCTCCTTTCCACGAGGTACAGTTTAGACATCTCCCATTCCAAGTGAAAGTGTCGTTGGAAATTCCCGTGCCAGCAAGAGATTCTACCACGATATCTGTGGTATGCGATGGTTCATTCTCCCCGGAAGCTATCCGAGGACTGAGAGTTACATTCTTTCCGGTGGAATCGGCATATATCATAAACATAAGGGAATCTTTCATCTTGTTTGATCCCATGCCAACAGCCTTTTTCATGCGATTAGATGGAACAATTTGCACATTTGAATTTCGAACTTACTATCCAGGAGCAGCTGCTCGGACCTGATATGCTGAAATATAGATCATTGTTTGTATTTTTCTCCGGTATGTTGAGAGCAAATGTGACGCTCGTATCATCTGCAACAAATCCTGCTGCAGTTGTTGATATGGCATTGACTATCGAGAGAACTAGCGATACTTTTCAGAAGCTGTCAGCGTCACTCTATCCCGTTGGGAAGGCGCTCGGGCCTAACAACCCCGAAGCGAAGCCCCAGCATTTCTTTGGTACATACCCGCTGTCGTTCCCAAAATCATTCGAACCATAACTTATTTAATTCTCTAGATATTTTTTCGTATGTTTGATTTCTCAAAAAGGAGATGAAGCTACAACAACCATGAAGAGATGAAGGATCAAGTTATCCTTACTTCAATATATGGGACAATGGAACATATCTATGGCCAACACCTTTTTTTGCCGCTGAAGTGTAATATTTGTCTTCTAGCCGCCGTGATCATTAACCTATAAGATCCCGCATCAGCCTACCATCTCAGAGACAGGAAACACTGCGACTATTTAACCATCTTGGCAGATTGGAATGAACGAGTGTGTGATTGGATGGACAGCTTTTCCGGGGATGCCATTGAACCTCATTGCATATCGAATGCCGACATCCGCGTGCAAATATAGCATTGATTCAATGCAATGCGACGACGATATTTCTGTCGGATTATTAATAGATTTATTTGGGTTGCATGGAAGTATGTGATTATCGAATCAAAGGTAAATCTGAGCCAAATCTCGATTTCCCAACGTTCGACTTTCTGTCCCTGGTCCAGTAGTCAAATTGCTCGTTTCCTTTTGTATACCGTTTCATTTTCTCAACCCATCAAGAAAATTTATCATCTCGTGCGACTTTGCTACCTTTGGTTATATCTTCAATGCTTTGTTCTAGGATGTTTCCAGAATTTTCACGTTTCTTGCGTCGAGCATTACAGCCAGTGCTAAAAAGCTTTCAAGGGAAGTCAACCAACAAGAATGATTACCAAATGAGATTACCTTTTCGTCACTAGAAGAATGGAAAATCAGAAGCCTTTTTGTTCGATCTGCGAAAGTATACCCGGCATGTTGTACTGGCAAAGTTTGAAGATTATCAGATGGATTCTATTGAAGTCCACAGCGACCACCGAAAACTTCCAGATCAACTCACATTGTGAAGCTCGAATGGTTCTATTTTATAACTTAGCAAGGAAGACTTCTCAGTCTCACTGGGTACCAGTGTTGCAAACTCGAGGGACAATATGGTCAGTCATCTTTACAATGGCCTGAAGAAAGCGGTGCTGGATTGCGTTGTAAGCAGGTCTTCTTTTCTATTCTCTCATCTCCTTTGAGTATTTTCTTGCTCAAGTTTGTTCATATTCAATTTTTCTGGTATTTGAAGCTATATGGGTATTTCGAGATCATGTGGATTTTGAATGTCTAAAGAATGGATAGAGATGAACATTCAAGGCTGTAGATGCTGGTGAGATCTTGGATCATATCGAATTCTTGATGTGAATGGCAACGTCGACAGTCATGTTAAACTCATAGTCAATGACTATAGTTTCACTGTCATCGGTATGGATCTAGTCTTTATCATTAGTTACTATACTGAAGTCCTCTCCATGGGTATGAGACAAGGATACAATGGAATCATCGATGCAAGAGAAAGCGCTCAACTACCAACGATTAGGAATGCTTCGTATTCGAGACGGTAAAAATCATACCGCCTCCGATTATTTATACGGCCGCTATTTGTACTGCTGAGAATGAGAACAATCCACCGAGAGAGAGAGAGAAATAAGGCCATGCCACTGGCGAGTGGGTGATCAGTCATTCCTTTCTATACTAATTATACCGAAGCTTGGTTGGTTGATGCATTGCCAGATTTGGTAGTATATGGGGTAAGGGGGTTTACGCTATAAAATGCTAATAAATTGTGGCGAGGATGGATGAGATTGAGGGTCGACTGATCTAAGTTAGAGGGGTTGAATTTTATCTGTTTGGCTTGGGATACGATTGCGAAGGCGAATGCTTTAGATTTAGTAGGACGGCACTGATGGTTGAAGTTTTGATTTCTTTAATTATTATCATGTTCGAGGAATGTCATGGTACATAATAGGTACAAAGTACCAGAATTTTCAATAGGATTTATGAATGCTTGCGAAGAGAGTCACGCTGAGAAGCTTGAATAACGTAATTAGCAGCATACTGACTACTACTGTGCCCATGCCGATCAAATGTAACTATACGAATGCGTTCACCGTAGAAGTTGCCATTTGAAGCTATTCCCGAGATCTGAAAATAGAACCTCAACCAATCACCTGCATGAAGTTTTTCTACAGTTCTAAGCGGCGACGAGGCAAGCAAGCTAAACATACCTCGTACCTACCTACATTGAATAATCCCTCCCTTGCTTATGAACTGCATGCAATACCACCAATTAGATGATCCGGGGAATGCGCCCCGAGCCTTCGAAGAAAAGTAAGGCGTGCAAGCGTTTATCAAAAACTTTGCATTGTGTTAACAATGGCTGAAAGTAGCAATCTTGGGCTTGGATATTAATTGGATTTATGGTACATCAAGACGCCATATATGCAGACTGCAAGCTCTAAGGATCTGATATGACTCTGCAGGAAACGGAATTGGTTGACGAAACTGTTAGGTCTTCTAATTCAATTCATCAATTTATTCTCGTACTTCCTCTTGCGTTCCTTTTTCTCTCTCTTTACCCCACACACCGATGGCTATTGATTTCTACGAGTACCTACGAAGTGTTATGTGTCGGACCAAACTTCCTAAATTCCTACCTACATACTTATTACTTGCCAACCTAGTAATAAACTTGCGTACCATCTTCAAAATTTCCTGCTGCCTTTCCTTCTTCCCTCTCGTACTTCAATCAACGAGTTTCCTAGTTATTTCCACTTTCTTTCTCTGTTATGCATATGTTTGCTGGCTTTGTGAATCGATCCATCTATAGTCAGTACCTCCATGCGACGAACCATCAAGTCAGTTGTCAATCTTATCTTTCTGATTGCCAAGGCGATACAAATATTAATTAATGGGGGCACAGATAACCCTTGACATGCACTGAAATTTATTGATTGCGACGCGTCGACAGCCATACCTTTCACTTCAGCGCGCCTTGATTTTCTTGGACATTTTATTTAAACCTCGAGTCCCATCTCTGCTGTGCTCTGCTCTGCTCAAATATTGAACTCTTCGAATCCGTCGCGTTTATTGCCATTTGCAATTTGCAATTTAATAAGGCTGGCACCTCGAAAAGTATTTCTTATCGCGATCTAAACTTACGAACCCCCGCCCTCTAATTTCTTCGATGCGACGCTTCCTACTTCTTCCTTTCTGGCAACTATCTTCCCATGGCTGCCTCTCACACAGCGACGGTCCCCGATACACCAGACCAATATAGAAGCAACAGTGTTAATAATACAATTGGGAGAACACGATTGGGTGGAGCCTGTAATTATACGGACCTGAATTTCGGAACAAAATGTGGATGTTATGAATTCTGGGCGCAACCTCAGAATTCGACGGCCAGCGCAATATTAGAGAATGGAGGGTTGCCGAGAGCGGAAGTCTGCGCATGCGGACATCATCTTTGTTTTCATGGTCGTAAATCTTCACAGCCAACAGAGGACCAGCGATCACGAGCTTTAAGTAATGTCTCGGGACTCAATTTGGAGTCTAATACTCCTATGGCTCAAGTGAACCGTCAGCCAACTACTCCCAAGAATCTCAACGGACCTGAAAATGACAATCTGGAACCCGCCCGCCGAAGTATCCAGGAAACTCTCGAATGGAGCCGGCTTGTACAATCTGAAACCGGACCAGAGGAACTCCCGCCAATTCCATCGCAGTGCTTCTTGCCCTCAGAGACTGCTTCAATGAGTTCGAGCCAGGCTAGGCGGCCTTTCTTTGGCCTGGGGCTCAATACCTTGAGTCATGTTCCTCGACTCAACACGCAATTGCAAGCTGTGCAAACAGGTAAGGGACGACCTATACAGGCTTATAAAACCTCTGACGGTCGAACATTTCTTGAAAGTCCTACCGAGGTATTGACAACGACACCAAGTCTGCAAGCAACCAAGGATTTCGCATTTCAAGGTGTCCCAGATGAGCAAGCTATGAATAAAACGCTGGCAAATATTAATATCAAGCCTCAAGCTGCTACTTTACCTCTACGCTCCAATAGATCGCCGTCTATCCAGGCTTCTCAGATTAGACCTGGACTCAGTGATCAAGAGGATATTCTCATGGATCTCATAGCTAATTTCGATGAGGCCGATAAGCACCTTGTCCCCAGACTTCGTGATATCATAACAGATTTTCCAAATACCAAGCGCAACCATGAGGATAGAATCGATGCTCTTGAGAATACATCATTCTCGAACACTGGGTTTGAGGAGCTCCAAGGAGAGATTGATGATCATGGTGAACGTATCAATGAGCTTGAGAATAGAGTAGAAGAGCTCGAAAAGATTAATGCTGCAGCTGACGAGAGCAGTATAGGTACTAATAGAAACCTGAATGAGTCTTTCGATTCTCAGGCAACCAAGACATCCTCTGCTCTCTCAGCGAATGCTAGGGGCCGCTCTGGTCTTACTTCACGTGTGGAAAAGCTTGAAGATAGACTCACTCAGATAGAAGCTACTCTTCCACCATCATGGGATCGACCATGGGAGATTGAAGTCGTATTCTTACCATATGGACCCCAGATGATGGGAATTTGGTCTACAAATCACGCAGTATCTAAACGCTCAAGGGCTAATAGTTGCGCATCTGAAGATTGGACTCAAACTCAACAAAACGTCTTGGCTGCTGCGCAAGCATCTCTTTGCGATCAAGGTTATTCTATGTCCTGGGAGAAGATGTTGAAGAAAAGCAATGCAGACGATGATCTCTTGATGCCGAAAGCGTGTGGTGCTACCACTACGATCAATGAACGCTTGAAGAGCAGAGGTTTAGTGAAGGTGGTGCAAATCAAAGGCCCCGATGCTCGAGATGTACAAGTAGCCCTGATGTCAGCCTTCGGAGATCTTCCCAAAAAGTTATCTGAAGATGTTTTCTCATCGTCCAAACATATGCCACCTCGGATTCCTAAATCCTTGGACAACTATCTTGGACTACGCGCTGCTTGGATACCACTGAGGAAGTTACATAAAACGTCGGTTCTACGATTTCTAGATCCTTCAGAAATGGTCACTCCTGCATTGTGGACCGTGCCATTTCTTTCTTCAAGTGTGGCAATGCGCACAAAGAGTATGCGGAGGCTCTATGTCACACAAGCGGATAGCTATCTTCAACATCATATCAATCGCTCGGCAAGATGGACTTGGCAAAAGTTACGTCTGCTACCTCGAGTTCACGATGAAAATGTTGTGGAAAGCCATACACCAGAGGCTGATGCTGCTGAAACATGCTGGGCGTGGGATGAGCGCCTCGATCTGGCTGGGGATGACGCATCATTCACTACATCTTTGAGTATTCGATTATCCCAGGAGGCAGAGGATGCTGAGATCGAGCCTAGTTCCCCATCAGACGAATATTCTGCTGTTGACACACCTATGGAGTCTTCAACTCCATCTTCAGTTGCACATTCCAGAGTACCAGGGTCGTCTCCTGTCAAACAAGACCGTTATCCATATAAACCTCTTCGTACGGCTTCCATGTCCGCACTTGCCCCACTTATCACGGCTCAAATGGGAAAACGCCGAATTGGCTCTTTCGATCGTGAACCACAATCGTCTCCCCTTCAAAAATCCTCTAGCCTAAAGCGTCGCCGTACATCAAAATCACCAAATCGTCCACGTGATGCATGGAGTATTGGTCCCTCAAGTCCGGGGATATCTACGTCGCAAGAAGTTGTAGACTGTAAGAGAGGTGTCACTCCATCCGCGTACGCTACGCCTTATAGCAATGCACCTTATGTTGAAGCAAATTCCCGTACACGGAGTTTTCAAACGCAGGAAGATGCGTTTGGTAACGCGACTTATAATGATATCAATATGGATGAAGGCTATGATGATAACGCATTGAGCGATTTTGAACCATTCGCCAATGATGCATCTGATGAGGAACAGCAACTTTATGATGTATGGGGAGGCATGGTTGAGGATATTCCCAAGGAGGATTCACAATCAACAATCAAAATGACAACAGCTGATCTTCTTCCACGAGAACCAGAAGTCATTGAAGGAGAGGATAGTGATGATAGCGATACTCCATCTGAATATCCTAGCACGCAACCTGTTGGGAGATACATTAAAGGGGCCGTTTTTCAAATTCATGTTGATGAAGATTTCGAGGATGAACTTGGGTAGAATATAAAACATATTCGATGAGTATGATCCGACGATATAGTAGAGACGAGATGAGGAGTGGATATATGTTGATTTGTTATTTGACACACAGAATATGGAATTTCTTTCATTGCTGTTTTTGAGCCTTGGAGCGTAGCGTGGAGTAGGGGGGTTGGTGCATTGGTGTTTGTTTGGATTTGTGTATGATCTTTTAATTTGGTTCTACTTTCTGGTTCTTGAGGATTTATAAGGGCTGGTGGTCTTTTCTTTGGATGGATATTGGATGGATGGATGGATAGTAAAAGTATATTTGAGAAGCATAGTTTTGGAGGCAGATGGAAGGGAAGGTATTTTGAATGAAGGAGAGGTATTAAAGGAGCGTCGTTAAAAGAGAGTCGCTTAAGAACAGCAAATGAAGAAGAGCCAATAAAGAGGACAAACAAGAGACGAATAAAGCTGAATATAAAGAGAACTAAGATTAAAAGCGGAAGATTCAAATTGGACAGAATATTGAAGAATATTGAAGAATAGAGCACGGATTTTATACGCAGGCATGGCATGATAAGCTATTTTACATGTAGATTGAAACACAAAATAGGATATGGAAATTTTCACTCATTCTTTTTGGAGGGGGGGGGAATGTGAATTTAGAGCGAGTAATTGAATGGGTGGGTGATTGGTTGGTTGCGCGAGTATTTTGGTGTTGGCGTTTGGTGTTTGGATCTGATCTTGTGGTTTCTTTTAACTGCACATGAAATGAATGCTACAAGACACGATAACCAGTATATTTTCTAGATTCTAGATCTGGGATTCTGGATGTGAGATATGAGATGTGGGATATGCTCCTAAGGTCTATCTAGTATAGCATTTCGCATCTCCTATGGCCCCTTTCCCCCTACCACACGAGCCTATTCATGCTGAAATGCACCTGTGCATCTCTCTCTCCCCCACCCTCTCCCCCACAAAAAGATAGTCCGCCTGTCACGCACGCATCAACGATCCCAAATTCGCGAGTTCCCGTCCACAAGCCCAATTTCCTATCCTATCAATTGCGCGCCTATACATACAAAACCCCCATGTTTCCTCTACTCATCTTTTCATCTAATCATTGAATCATCTACTCGCTCTTATTCCTCTCATGCGCATGTATCTTTCCATTCGCATGCAAATGTCCATTTCCAAATCCATGCGAAAACACATCCGCATTTCTTCCTTTCTCCCCCTCGAATCTTGCATTTCCCATGTCCCAATTTTTTCCTGTGCTCTTGCGGCCTGCTAAAATTAAACCTACGGGCCATGCGAAGCTTTTGCCCAGTTCTTGGCCTGCTTCTTCGGAGGTGAGGTATTCGACTAGTGCTATGACTATTTTCTCTGTTGTTAGAATTGTGTGCTGCATACTTTATTTTGTTGTTTGAATGCTCGGTGGACTTGCTAGCTTGGGAGATTTGAAGAATAAAGATGGAAGGAAAATGGACATACAGATATAAGCACCGATTCCTGTCAAAATATGCCACCAGCCATGTAATTCCAGTACAAATGACCAAGGCATTCCCAACGAATGTTTTGTATCGGTGAGAGATTCACAAAATTGATTATCTATATTCCAGAGAATGAAACCAGATACGAAGATTACTGAATGTGTTAGTTAGAATTCTGGAAGAAGATCATGTGATGTGAGAAGGGAGCATGATGAGAATCTACATACCACCTCCATATGTGACGAGTTTCTTCACCTGTTTCTGCACCTCTACATCTGCCACGCGGAGATTGATGATACTGCGCGTCTTGATGCCTACAAACGCGATTTCGATACCTATTTAGGATTCGTCAGCTGCTTGTTGCCTAATCTTAGGGTTGTTGATTACACGGGAAAAGGGGACGGAAATCGAGAGAAGTCTTAACTTACCAAAAAGTACGGGATGCATTAGAGTTTCGTCAGTAATACAGTGCCAGGCTACAAATGCAACCATAAAGACAAATAAAGATACTCCGGTTACAACTGTATATCTGAGAGACTTGTCATATGTGAAAACTCGATGGACGACAGTAGATGTGGCGATCAACATGGAGGTGTCGTCGACTAAGATTTATTAGTATAAACATCCATATGGAAAGGTATCAGGTTAAGATTATAGAGGATTGAATTTGCTTGACAAGGGAAAAGAGAGATAGGTTACACATACACCATTGTGTCCAGTCTTTATTAGTTGCGTGGAACAGAGCACTGAGGATGCCTACTGCTGCGAGTCCGAGATAGGGAAGATTCCGCAAGATGGCATCTTGACGGTTGGAATTCGCGCGGATACCTTTGTAGGCGTAGTAAACTATGTATCGTTGAAGTATCAGCACTCGATCGGTTGATGTAAAACTGAATCTCGTGATTAAACACGTGGGAAGATATGATGGCGGAATACGAGAAACGGGACGAGAAGAGGGAAGAATATACGGTATGTGATATTCGTGAGTGTATTTATAAACTCGGCGATGTATGTAGTTATGATATGATCCTGATTTCCATCAGTTGCCTGGTACATGATTTATTTCATCATGAAATAGAGAATCTCTATACCTCTTCGCAGAAACTGTTCGATATTAGTATGGTGAACGAGAGAAAATGGTAGTAGGAAGATATACTTACTTTGTTTGCGAGTTGATCGTGCCCCAGTATGGAGGAAGGGGTTCCTTTCTATATGGTATTGACGGTATAGAAAACATTTTGTACTGGATGATCGTCGTTGATCAAAAGAAATGTATGTGTTGAATGCAAGTTGTAGTCCAACAAAAATCGCCGTCCTTTTGAAATCCAAGAGAACCGTATCTTGTGAATGAAGGCCAGGATACAAACGTAAGATTACCTTGTAATAAGTGAATAGGTAAATCTTCTTCCACCAACTTCGAAAGATATTCCAGAGAAATCAAATCAATATATGCTCAAACTCCAAAACAACAAAACTGTTTTTCTATACTGTAGTAAGTGCTGTAGTAAGTGTATGTAATGTATACCTGATCTATACGAGATATCTCATCATCCTTATTATGCTCACATCCACATTTCAAAATCTGGTTTCTGGTAAGTTGGCTGTACATATGTACTCTTTTGAGGAAAAGAAAATCGCACGGGAACAGGTGGAGTAGTTTGAGCGTCATTCTCAATATGCACCAAAGGATATTGCCTGAATGCGAGTCACTATTGATTGATTGGTACGTATATATTGTCATGTTTTTATAGCAGGGGTTTGGGTGATATTGCTATATGCATTTGCATTTATGTGTTCATGCACACACGTCTTGCTGTGGACTGGATTACCTTGTGATATTTATATATTATATATTGTGTGTGAAAATGATGCTGTAAAAGATAGAAAGTTGTTACATGATAGATAGGTACATTTGGTAAAGAATGAAGATATACTTTACGTTGCCATCTCGAACAAAACCATAGTAGACCGACTCATCAACCCCTTCATCACTCCAAAAGACAAATATGAAATACTCGTAGACATCGGCAAATCCATCTCCAAATGTTCCGACTTCCCAACCAATCACGGCACACTCCATCTCGCTGACCCCATATCTTATCCTCTAACCTCGGTTCAATTCCTCCCAAAGCCATCGAACCAATACTAATATTACGACCTCTCCCAAAATCCGGGGAAATGCCCTCCTCTTCTTTCTCCCTCCCCAACATCGGAACTGCCAATCTCTCTGCTATCATCGCCACATCTTCCCTCTACATTTACTTAATCGCATTACATCAACACCAGCAGAAAACATTACTAGCAGACCAGGAACGCGAACAAGAACGCGTGCGGTTATCTCAATCCCAATCACAATCTCAGAAACAGAAACAGAAAATCCAAACACAACCTCCGAATTCACGAGGAGGATACACCGATTCACAAAGTTCGAGTGGAAGTAGAACGAGAAGGTATTCTGAGAATCAATCGCAAATCGGAAATCGAGATCAGAGACAATATTCCAGTTCCAATCCCCTTCCCAATTCAAATACACACACAAATACACATCCTCCGCCCCCATTCAGCAAGATGTCCAAAACCTTTTCTCCCTCGGAAGTCGCCGCTCACAAAGATGCCGAAAATGGCATGTATTTAATTATCGATGAGAATGTCTATGATGTTACCAGTATGTTTTATTTCTCCTTTCATCCCAATTATCCGAAAACCCCCCCTTTTTCTAGTTTTATAATTACTGTTCTCCCTTCAACCCACGGTTAAACTGACCCTTTCCCCAGATTTCCTCGAAGAACATCCGGGCGGTGCGAAGATTCTTAAACGTGTTGCGGGAAAAGATGCTTCAAAACAGTTTTGGAAATATCATAATGAGAATGTGTTGAAGAAGTATGGGGAGAAATTGAAGATTGGTGCGGTGGGGGAGAAGGCTAAGTTATAGATGGATTTTGAGAAGACGGCGGGATTGGAGTTTGGGTATTGGAAGTTTGGGCAAGGGGGAGGAGATGAAGAGTGCAAGCGAATTGTGTGAAGATGAATAATAGGGAGTAGATATCGGATGATTTTATACATGCCCATAAGACGAGATGAGATGGATTGGGATAATAGAGGGTATATAAGAAGAGAAGAGAAGATATTTGCATATATACACCAGATGAGTATTGTTAGAAAGAATGAGTTCAATAGACAATTTTGTTTCACTGACCATGTTGTTATGTCCGCTGGATCATGAAATCTACAGGTCGGTAAGCATGAATAAAAACAACGCCCACGTCAAGTGATGAAAGCAAGTTGAGTTTTGGAAAATTCGTCGCATTGGGTATTCTATCACTACCTAATAAGCATTGCTGACTTTCCAGCATGAAAAGAAAAGTCCTGCAATTATTCATAGTTTTTTCCTTTCCCATCCTTTCATTCCATAGTTATCCATGAATTCCATCCGAAAGCATCGCAATCTCATAATTCATTCTCGCAAAAGTTGTCTTGTATTTCTGTCCTCGTAATTCATCCCCATCACCAAACCACCTAACACATCAATCCTCCCAACATCAAACCCCCACCCAATCCCATCGCCAACGGAAGTCCCGCTCCCCCTCCATATCCCCTCGCATACCCCCTATTATACGGCATCCCCGGTCTTCCATACCCACCCATCCCCATCGCATACGGACTCGGTCCAAACGCACCTCCTCCAGGCATAAACGGATTATACCCATAGCCTCCCGCAGGATACATACCCAATCTGGTAGTTCCCGCACCGGCCATTCCCGACCCAGGATAATACCCTGCAGTGTTTCTCGGGGGTTCAATATACACATCCTTCCCCTGGCGATCTTTGCCCAGAAGTTGTGGTTCGCCTGTCTGAATCGCCTTGCGCATTGCATCCCGAATGGCTTGATGACGTCGATACATGGCAGCTTCTTCTTCTTCTCTCTTTCTACGACGGGCTTCTCGCTCAGGATGCGTGGAACTGGTCAATTTATCTTTCATTTTCCGACCTAGTTTGTGGATTCCAGTGGGATTTTGCTCATTGGGACGAGCGTTCTGAGAACGTGCAGGAAGAGCAGAGTCGTCGTCTGTGCTTTCAGCTTCGAGGTCAGCGTCGCTGGGGACCCGGTGTAGACCTTCGATTCGTTGGCGTTCGTTGGGTGGGAGAGAAGAGAGATATTCGTCGTCGTCGTAGGGATGTCGCCAGATGGAGCGGGGAGGGGTTTGTCGGGTGTCGACGAAGAATTGATGGTTGCTTTCTATGTCGTATTGACGGATCCAGCCGGGAGGAAGAGAGCGTGCTTCGTCTTCCATGGAACGACGGCTTTGGGGAGGAATACCACTTCGGGTTTTGTGGGGGTGGTTGGGAGTGGCACTCTCGGTGTAGGGTGGTGGTGGTTCGGTGGGATTAGACATTGTGATGTGATGTGATGATTGTTTTCTTTAGAGGTAGGTATCTCGAGCACTCTTAATGCTCGTATGTGAAAACTATTGTAGGTATCGTTGAATTTCAATCTGAAAGATTTCAATATTGTAAACCTGTATCGAATTTCCAAAAGATATATGTAGCAGTGGTTCCTCGATTTCGACCTTACCCCAAGCTTGTCTGGGGCAAATGCTCCGAAATGACGTCATTAGAAGCTACTCCTCCTGTGGCTGTTCATTATACACCTATCAAATTTCTTTATCAGTCGCACTTCCCACAAGCATAGCCATTAACGGCGGTTACCTACTAATCAACCTTGGAACCCGTGGACCAGTTCTGTGGATATAATTGTGGCGGTGCAACATAGCCAGAAACAACGAGACAAGAATCGTGATGATAGTTGTGTGCATTTCGTACTACAGTATTATGAAACCGCAATCGCAGCTTCTAGAATAGTACCCCTCACTCAATCTTCTGGATGACCTTATAGGTATCCGAGAACCTACAATCTACTTCAATCAAAGGATTTCTCAAGGGCACGCTGAAGACAACCAGTTGGCGTTATCGGTTCAAAGCAAGAGAGAGTGAGCAGAAAGTTGTACTCACTCATTATGATATCAAGGTGTTTAATTTCCTGTGCATGAGGCTACAATATGATCCAGCTGATGTGGGCTTTATCCTATCGGTTTCTTGTTGGATATGGAAATACTTCTATTTGTATACACCACCACGAATAGGAGCATCTGCAGCTAATCCTTCCAAACAGTATTGAAGAGGACCTAACGTCAGCAAAGCTTGCTCTTATGATGAGCATCCTCAGGAGAAGATAGATTTGACTATATATTATTTCCGAGATACTGATCATTTTATTTAGCACGAAATCGACAAACGATGAAGGCGAAAGATTTCTGACGCCAATCATAACGGCGGGTAAGGTGGGATGAGTTGTCCCGCCTTGTCAATGGAAGAGTAGAATCTCGATCAAGCTGCTTCATAAATCAATACCTGACGTGTTGTCAACTACATCTTGTGTTTCGCTTTACTCGAGACAGATACGCTGTCTTGTAAATTCTTGACTAAAGTAACGCCTATCATTGAATAGAGGCATCATTTCTTTAGCAATTAAGGCACCATCGATGCTGACGTGTTTGCGCACCCAGAAGTCTTCCAACCTCATGCACCCAATTCTTGTGAAGCTTTTGTCGCCTTTTCGTAGAACGATGATGCCGCGAATACTGAAACGTTTCTCTTCACCCGCGCCGATTTCGGTTGTGAAAAGAAGACCAAATGTTTGTTCTCCAACTTCAGGCTCAATACCCAACGTCAAACGAATTACGGCGAATATCCCTGGAGCCTGTTCCTCAAACATGACATGGTGGTGACAGGCTCTGAAATCTAGGTTTAGAAACTCACCAGAATTCGGTAGTTGATTTGCCCCGACGAGCTTGAGTTTGGCTAATGGGCCCGTCACATACAGACAACTTGGTTTTTTGTTCGTAAAAATCAGTCGACTTGTCTGGAATCTCGACAGATATCGGTGCATATGTTAAGTCGGTGGATCCATACGAATTGGTAAAGTAATGATCCTCAAACTCGATACCTCCCTCCCATCCAGACCATGACCAGGTAGGGAAATCTGGTCTTCGTCGTTTGGGTGGTTCTGGATGATACCAATGTAGCAATGGGACGCCATCTACGAAAGGCAATCCCCAGGCGTGACTGGGCAAGCAAACACTGCGCGAAGCCAAGTCTATCACTACCGATACTTCAGGGCATGCTGCTCTCTGTTGCTCATACGCTGCAAAAACACCAAGGAAGGCATCGAGAGAATCTTGGGGGTAGGATAGGTGTCGCCGAGTGTACTCGACAATTCGAAGCTGAAGCGCAGACACTGCCCTCTTGGTTGCAAACAGTGTCTGCAGAATGTTCCAATCCTTCATGAATGCTGCTGCATCCGGGGGAACAAGCTGCTGCAAGGATTCTTCAATATATCTACCCTTACAGTGATATAGCACTCCCCTATCAGTGAAGACAAGACCCCGTGTCGATAACAAAACGCCTTGATACGTCCGACCTCTCTGTATCCAGGTGGACGACCGTGTAAAGTTAAGTATTGACGGGAGCTCTAGTAGGGTGCACACGCCTATTTGAGTCTCCGTTGCTAAACGAGGAATGGTGCTTATCCCAGGTAGCCCACCAGCAGCCGTCTTTCCAGTAGCGGCAATGATGGTTATATAAGCCTTAGCATAAACTTCATCCATGGAAAGAATTAGTCGGTGTTTCTCTGGGTCGTCCTGTCTAATGCACTATATTGATACTTTAGCGTTTCTTGAGCCACAAAGATTTAGTCGGTAACTTACGTATCTGTCGACCCAAATAAACCTCAGACCCAGCTTCAAGGTAACCTCAATAGTGTTCTTGATCACAGCTGGAACCTTGATGCTAGTGGTGTGTGCACATCCCCAAACGTAAGACAAGGCGACGTACTGGTATGGTTTGGGTAGTGGAACGAGCGAAAGAGTCGAAGAGGCAGCCAGACAGTCAATGACGAGAAGTTCAGGCACAAACAGTGGATTTGCGCCAAGTTAGCTCTCATGTTGTTGGCAACACTCTGAGATGGCGTTTCGTATCCAAGTAAAATCCCCAATGAAAGGTGGGATTCTATGTGGTGCGGGGTCTTTTCCGGGAGCAATCAATGCAATGTATAGCTTACCCTGCCTATAGCCATAACCCGACTCAGTTTCATCGTTGAAGCTGTGCCAATTGCCGATTTGTAAAAGTGCAAGACTGCCTTGACTGCATGTCGGGGGTTCAAACAGCACTTCGCTTCCAAGGGTCGTGACTTCAAGGTTGCGGATGTTGGGTTGGTCAACGTACAACTTCTTCGGCTTATCCTCATCTTTGATGATGGAAAGAATCAGGCAAACTCTACATTTTGCAGATTTCAGCTGGTTGTGACTCTTTGTCATGGTCTGAACGAATCGTCCTAAGAATGTAACTTGCTCGTCTTCATCACGTTGTTTACGGGTAAATTCTGGGTCCAGCGGTCGCTCAGCAAGCTCTCTCCAATCCACCCGTCGACATTCTGGACATAGCGAATCATCTTCGAAAGACATCCTTCCAATTCCGGATGCCGTTTGGTGGTTTCTTCTTCACTTTATCTCCTTTACAATTATGTCGAATTTAGTACAGACAAGAGGAGACGACAAATAATCTGATGTACTGATTCTAATAGGTCCTAGACGATATTTCTTCAGGAAGCTAGATGTGTCAAAGTTGAGTCTTTGACATTAGAAGAATGTGGTAAATATTCATGGTGCCTGGAATCTTTCTTCAATGACATTTTTAACTCGGGGGGTGCTTATGTGATAGTGACCAATGAAAGTTTGTACCGAACCTCATGCATGTGTATACGCTGCTAATGATGACGGCGTTTAGATGATTGGTATTGGGTTGAAACTACCTTATTGCTTTGATTGATTGATTGATTTAATTAACGTCCTTTTCTCAGTCCAAAACTATTTAGGATAGCTAGGCTTTAAGAATCTAATAATTACTAATAGATATTTTATAATAGATATATTCAATTTGAAGAAATAAAAACGAATACTAAAATATTATACCCGATCTCTATTCAGAATGCAAATAGAGATTAAATAATCTTTATCCTCTAAAACACTTCCTTCCTCACTTTTCCCTTACCCCTAATCCAATTAAAGCATCCTAATATCCAATTTCTCTTTTTAAAATCCTAAATCCAATTTGCTATCCCTCCCTTTCTATAAAAAACAAGAATTATCCCTTTCCAAATTACCTCCAATATAGCAAAAAGTCCTTTTGCTAATAAAATAGTAAAAAAAAGGCATTATTCTTTTTTATCTTTATCTTTTTTAAATTAACCCCTTATATATCTTTATAAGTTTAATATCTTTCAGTTCTTATTAGATATGTATAATTGAAACTATTGAAAATAATAAGGCAAAGCCGAATCCTAAGCCCTATTGCCCACACACAAATCAATTCAGAAAATTCGAAAATTCGAAAATTAAAAGAAAAATGTTGTATTGTATCGATACCTAAAGTATAATATTAATTTGAAAGTGATAGTATTCTTTATATTATATCATCATAATATTCAAATGGCTAAAAGCCAAAAAGTATAAAAAAGGATTGTAATATGAGTAGAACAGTAGCAAGCTTTATATCAAAAAAAATTCTTTTAAAAAAAAAGATTTATTATGTATCATATTTCTATATTTGAAATAATAATTGATAGTAGATATTGAATTTAACCAGGGCTTTTATAACCTTTATATCCATATTTAAAACTGGTATTCAATTTTTTGTAAGTATTGTTGTTATAAAATCGTAATATAATCCTTCGCTATATCTCTAAACCTTTCTTTTTCTAATTTTTCCAATTCCATTTGCGACTCAATTTTAGCTTTGCAGACTCTCAAAAAAGAGCTGGAGGTTTGTAGAATGCACTGCGTACAGGTGTTGAGTCTTCGCATCCCACCTTATTGCTTTAATCTGGGGTTCAACCCCAAAGTCTTGTTCTGCCTTAACTGAATTCTTTTTTGCTTCATCTAGCAATTGGATGCGTTGAAATCTATTAAAAATTGCGTTATTTGATACTTCGAGAATTCATCATTTTTTTGTTATCTCTACCTAGGTATATATGTATATACGACATTTACATTAAAATACATGGCTATATGGTTTTCTACCAGATGAGATGAGGATTTATCCCGTCATCGTTGAGATTGGAGAAGATGCCACTCATGATATGAGGCTCAGAGATCACGCCAAATAACTGGCATCTTGAATTTGTATATCAGCTATGTAGGAAGACTTGATAGATAGATAGTACAATAATACAATACGTATGTTCTGAATAAATATGAACCGTAGAACCTCTCCCTCTCTCCCACACACACCCATTCCACTACGCTCCCAGAGGACACACATCACACAAGTACTACGAAACCAGTTCCAAGAAACCAATCTTCACACCATACCATCTCCAAAACCCAAACCCAAACCCCAAACACAACTCTTTCCCAAAAGAAAAGAAAAGAAAAGAAAAGAAAAGAAAAGAAAAGAAAAGAAAAGAAAAGAAAAGAAAAGAAAAGAAAAGAAAAGAAAAGAAAAGAAAAGAAAGAAAAACATACCTCATCTTGAAAAGTTCAAAAATAAGACAGACTTGGGATTAAATCCAAAACAGGATCTACGAGCGGAATTCAATGAAATATTTACTCTATGTAGGTAGGTATCTGGTTATTAATTCATATATATTTGTATGTATGTATGTATGTATGTATGGAAATGGAAGTAGGGTTATCTGGGTAGGCTTGGTAATCTATAATCTCTGATCTCCAATATCCAATGTCCAATATCCAATGTCCAATGTCCAATGTCCAATCTCTATCGACCACAACTACGAACACAAGCACGACCACAAGCACGACCACAAGCACGAGCATGACGACTTACAAGCGCACAGAGCACATGAAAAACACGAGAAAAACACAAGAAAACCACGAAAAGAAAGGAGAAAGATATACTCATTTATCATCAATCAAATCAGCCTTACTACTTAGTAACTAGGAGCACTTTTTTTGAGGGAAAGAAGGAGCAGTCAGTAGCAGAAGAAGTAGCAGTCAGTAGCAGAAGAAGTAGTAATAGCAGCAGAAGAAGTAGCAGTATAAACAAGCGAGAAAGAAGATCGAAAAAGATGAAGGAGATAGAGGAGATAGAGGAACTATCCCGTATATAAAGAAAGTACTAGACGTGCGATACTATCAAGGTATACGATTGGATGGGTTGAACTTGAACTTGAATTTTGTCTTGGGGATTGCTTTGATGTTGGGGTGGTGTAGGGAGGGGATGGGGTATAGGGTATAGATTGTGTATACATAGATATACACATATGTATATAGATTTACAGACAAGAAGAGATGAGTATACAGTGCATCGAATCATCAATAGAGAGAGAAAACCAATGGTTCAGAGAGGTGGTAGGTATAACATTGTTCGCTGTGCCAAGGTAGGTAGGTAGGTAGGTAGATAACTATCCAATTACCGGCCTTCCCTCTCCTCCCTCCCCATTCCACACAAAGATGAGTGATTTGGAAACCCCAAACCCATTTATACAACACTTTCTTCCTTCTTCCCTTCCTTCCTTTCCTGCTACCTAGTATCCTAGTCATAATTCGTGCATCCCTCCATCACTCCATCCATTGTTAATCCATAAACACGTAAATCCCGTCAATCAATCAATCAATCAATCAAGCCACGCACCCCTCATCCTCATCGCTACAGTGATGAGAAATGAGAACCCAAAGAAAGGGGAGGGAAATCTATAAAATCCCAAGCAAACAAACAAACAAACAAACAAACGACTTGAGAAGCGCTATACAAATTTGGATTGCATGTCTTATCGCTAATCCAAAAAAGCACATGTGGGATTTCTTCACTCTGCAAAACCCCTTCCAAAAAAATCAGTAGAACCTCCATCCATCCATCCATCCAACCATCCCTATGAAAACGCCAGAATTGAATTGTAAACGGTAAACCAATTTATGCCAGGTCTCCGATTTGCAAAACTCCTATAAGTTCAAGATCATCCATGACCACCAGGATAGTATTCTCAGAGTATGCGCTGCTCTTTTCCGAGCCAGACTTTATATACATCTCCTTTGCAGCAGCGACTTCAGTTTCAGCTGGGATGGTAATCCACTTAGTACTTGGGATCATCAAGCCATTGATAGAAGATGCTTGCAAATTCATATCGGCTTTTCCAAGCTGTTTGATGGAGCGAGGTGGCACGACAATATCGGTGCCACATCTCGCCCATCCGGATTCGGAGCCATACGCTTTGATGAGAAGATCTGCTCCGGTGTTTGGTCCACTGCCTAGATCTGGCATGTCGGCGAGACAAATGGCGATGTCGGATACTTTTTGGGGCGGTTTGCAGGCGGCGCCAATGGCGCCACCGGGATGGTATTTAGAGAAAACGGTGGAGATGTTTCCGTGGATTTCTCGGGCAACGACTAGAGCGAGAGCATCCCCGACGGCGATTGCCATCGTGGTAGATGTGGTTGGGGCAGCACAGCCAAATGATACAGTTTCTGGTTCAAAAGTGGGTGCTGGCAGTAAGATAGTTTTTGGTCGACGTCTAATGATTTCGCAATTGGATCGATGAGTGTGACCGGTCAGGATGATCATGGGGAGAGATGAATCGAGATGAGGAAGTAATTCGAGTAATTCAGGGGTTTTGCCCGAGAAAGATACAAGGAGAATAGTATCATATTTGGTGATTGCTCCAAGATCTCCGTGAACCGCTTCGGTAGCGTGGATAAAAACTGCTTGGATAGCGACACTACGCATTGTCGCGACGAGTTTCTGGGCAATGTAGCCACTCTTTCCTACACCGCAAATGACGAGCTTTCCTCTCTCGCCAATGGATCTTTTGATCGCATCCACAGCATGATTGAATCCATCTCTTGCGACTGGATCGGTGTCATACAGCATGGTTAATGATGATAGTGATGTAGCTTCGGTACTAAGAACATGAACTGCTCCTGATAAACGTTGAATAAAGGGTGGACATCCCTCTTCTATTTCTAGGGGGGTCAATGACATCAGGTCGTCCAGTGGAGGAGGAAGTTCGTCGCATGGTGTACTTGGGGTTGGTGGTGATGGTGGAGCGGAAGCCGGAAGGCAAGTATGAGGTGCAGAATTGAGAAGGTACACCTCGCTATTTTGAACGGGATGATCGTAAGCCATTGTTGGTATGTGATAACAAAAAGTATAAATTCAAATAAATGGTGCGTGATGATATGGTATTAAGCTTCCAGAGCCGATTGATGGTATGTAGACGATGGACAGCTCCGCTGCTTTGAATAAAGGTTCATATGGCTTTAAAAAAATAAAATAAAGCTAACATCCGATATGAGAGGTCTTAATTAAAAATGTTAGCCAGAACAAATAAGGATAGAGACTTCAATAACTTTTTTACCTTTCTAAATTCGTCGGATGGCCTTGATTATATTCTAGAGTGATATCGTGGACGTGAAAGAGTCTAACGGGCTAGAGCGTGGGTAAGAGTGGTGACTAGGATATCTCAGACGATAGCTCCACGTAATGGGAAGTTTCGGTGCTTCAGATAGAACGGAAAGTGAATCGACGTTTACGGATCATTCGGAAAGCATTGTAGAAGGGTGCCATGGGGGGTTTTGAATATAATAAGAGATGAACAAGGTTTGTGTAAGAGATGTTGTGGATAGAATCGATGGGTGGGACGACCGTGAAGGGGAGAAGAGGGGAGAGGGGTGGAATACCTTTATTGATAAACAATTTGCAAGGGGGGACCGCTTAGGTGAGGATGGGAGAGAGCACTGAATACTGAACACTGAGCAGTGGTGCACTTTAGAGGTGGGCCGTGGCTTAAAATTGTCTGGTCTTGATATCGGTATGCTAGGTACTAGGTAGACTAGTTCGTACGGTATATAGTCTGTCTGTCTGTATTTGATAAAGTCGATGGATAAGAATACGATTTCTTCGATCTAATTCGATGACCGAGGGGCTTGAGATTAGTTTTTAAATATGAGAAGGATCTTGCCGTTCCTGTCTAGACGAGCTCTAGCTAGGTATGGAAGCTAGAGAAGAAGAACAGAAGATGAATGGACTACGGATGGCAGGGAAGGGAGGGAGCCAAAAGGAAAGCCGACGATTAGACTTTCTCAAGTAGATACTGCGTACATCATACATGGTAGTAGTAGGTCGTAGTAGTAAGTAGTAGTTGGGAGGTTGGTTAGTAGTACCTATGTGAGTAATAGTTGGATGGCATGTATACTACTACCAAGTAGTTTATCTAGGTGTTGTCGGCATTGTTGTTCTTATTAGGGTAGATCCAAGTCCCAAGTTTTTTGTATTGATCTCATTGGTATCATCGATTGCTGGTCAATTGTAATCTCTAACAAGATATCGTATATCTATCTAGCTTGCACGATAAAGGATTTCTTCCGATTTGAGTCGATTGATTAGTTTCCTTATTTATCGAGAGCATAATCGGATACCGGTAGTCGATTACTAGACAGCTAAGTGCCTAGTCTCCTATGTAGTATAGATAGATCACTTTACGATAGAGACCTTTGATATCGTCGAGAGAGTTTACCTTGGTCGATAGTAGATACAGTATGGAAAAGACTGCCCACCTCACTCACTACTCACTCCCTAGGTACCTAGCTCACGCAATCTCTCTTCTACGTCGTCCCAGCACGCAATTTTTACCCTGGTAAGATGTCACTGCATTCGGACCCTCAAAATTCCGTGATATACCCAGTCCTAAGGATTTCTTTGGTCTCTAGTCTCTCGTTTGAAAATTCCTTTGTCCACTATTTCTATTGTGCCGATGCTCAGGATTCTCCAGTAATTTAAACATGATACCGATGTCTGCGCTGTGATTGGTTCAAATCGCCTCACGTACAGTCACACTATACTCGATGCGATTTGTTATAAAGTCATAGCCTCATAGAGTCCATGATGATTGATTACAAAGGAGAAAAAAGTGGAGGAGAAAATGTTGTGCTTTCGTAGTCCGGGGTTTGTAGCATTTCCGAGGATGATTATGATTGATTGATGATGGAGCGAGCTGCGAGAGTCTACACGAGTACGAAATCTTACATGCAGATGTGGAATGGGGTTACTGTGCTGGTATCAAATCATGTCCAAGTGAGATTGTGATGCCGATTGAGAGAGATAGATCGATCTTTCTACCTCCATACCTACCCTCGAGCTACCTATCTGATAGATAATTGTCTTCATCCAAATTCCGAATAGCTTTCAAATACAAGGAAAATAGCTCGTAAATCTTGTATACGGATCACCTAGTAATAACTTCTTGGCTACATGATATTTCGGGCCCTTGAGTCTTGAGATCCATCATCCTGGAGACATACGCGACTTCTCTTTCCCGCCTCCTGGATTTGTTGATGCTTTTTCTTTACTTCAGACGACAAGAATCGATGTGCTTTGACACGTGCCGATGGTATAAAACCTTCTGGTAATACAACGTGGATAAATGTTTGCGAAATCTGATAACGATGTACAGTGCAGAGTCATGGCACCTATGTGGCAGGTACTAAGACCTCGAGCTAGGTATTATCGAGGCACCTTACCTTTTGGGACTCACATGTTGTTGTCAGCTCAAGGTTGAGAGAGGTGGATGTCGGTTAACGCGTGAATTTGAACTTTGCCGTTGGCTTGAGACTGGAGGTAATATCAATATAGAAATTTTAACCATGATGATGAATCAAAAGCCCATCATGAAATTTCATACAGCATTAGCATTAGCATGAACATTGGCATTGGCATCAACCATCAACTTTTGTGCTTAAAGTTGCCTCCAAGAGATATCGCGAATCCACTTTTGCTTCTTTTTTCTCTTCCAAAGTCCAACAAGGTGTGTCGCAACATGAAATAAATCCCTTATCTTTCCGCAATCACAAAACCATCATCTCCATAATTCCGAAGCAGAGTTCCTCTCTTCTCTCACAAGCCCAATGTTTGAGCTTCTCGTCGTTCAGACTTCATTCGATATGTTGGAACAGAATTTATGGAGTTGAGAAGTTTCGAAATCGCCAAGAGAAGAGATGAGAATGCATTCATTCATTCTTTCATTCATTCACTCACTCACTCCACCACACCATTGCGACATTTAAATTGCAAGTGTACGAGAATGGAATTCTCCATCGATTGAAAGAAGGGTGGGTTGGATGATAAGATCGAGATTGATGACAAGGCAAGATAACAGATCCAAAAATATCCCTGGTGGTGTGTGATGATCACAAGGAATATGAACCCTAGGGACTCAAGTGCCGAGGGAATGTGAGATCACATGATTGTGTTGTCACATGTTTGCTGATCTCGTGATATCCATAACGTGATCTTTGATATCTACTGGGCATCTTTTGATGGCGAATCGACATGTCTGAAAATTCGAGAAGTTGTATATGATGGCAGATCTGGTAGTTCATACAGTAGATGGATGATATGGAGATCTAAGATATCAGATCTAAGATATCTATGCACAAAAAACGAAAACTATATACAAAGCTACCTCCCTACGAATGATGGTTGTTGTGTCTATGGTGTACATCAAAGTTAAGTATCAATTGCGTCTTTAGAAAGCTTCCAAAGTAACATGTATATCAATCGGCTCATAGATGTGAAGATAATAAGATAGAATCTATAGTATCATTCAATCCTTGAAATTTTGGTGTTCCTGATATTTCTGCTCTGAAAGCAGCGACTTGAGTGACTGCAGAAGGAGAATTGACGTCGTTTGCAACTTCTCATCTATCACGTTCAATTCAATTCATTATTCTTCCGATGATTACACAAACCACGAAAAGTCCTTACTTATTTCAATCTTCTCTTGTGTTCAAGAAAATACGTCCCATCAATCTTCATCGTTCAACAGATTAGTATTACGTATACTCCAGGGCTTTACAACATCTGTCAGGTATGTCTTAGATTCTTGTCCAGATACCTCCATTTCCTCATTCCTCCCCCGCCTTTTCCCTGTGTGAAAGATAGACCCGTCAACTGTGTTGTCGCGAATCATCTAGACATTCAATCTTAAGTTCCACAATCAAACTGCCATAATCTCTGCATCTTTACAATGCCTTGGTCTGTCTGCACACACGAATACTGATCTCTGGAGCATCTCCCTTCAGAAGCTCTTCGCCTTCAAAGATATACCATGAATTGACGACTTGAAGCAGATCATTTGACCAAACAGTTACTCTTTACTCACGAAAATTGATCAGTGTCTACGAGACCATTCTTCAACGTGAGTGAAACTCTCGCAGATACCCCTGAAGCTTGAATGTTTCTACTAATCCTTATACAGCACTCCATTAATTTCAACCCAAAAGCATTGAATCAGTGAGTAGTACCTTTCTCCTTCCATCTGATGGGAGCGCTTGCGGCACGACGGCCACTACACCGAGTCTACGTAATCCATCCAAATACACCAGAATTCTGAATATCCAATTGGGAATCAAATTGGCAGTGTTGACATCTCGCTTGAAACGTCTCTTCAAAGTGAAGATTTGATTTGAACTTTCAATCATTGGATCCCGAGCTCTTGACTAATCCCTTACAGTAACCGATCAAAATGGCAACTATCCAAATCCGCGAAGCTACACAACAACTTGTTAAGAGACAGAACTGGGCAGCCCGTGAGCCTGGTGTCATTGTTGTCTTCGCCATAGTCTTCATCGTCGCATCAGGACTTATCGGTCTTCAAATATCTCGATGGATCTCTCGCCATAGAGAAAGACAAGCAGCAAAGCGTTCCGCTGTCTGATCAAGGCATTCATATCAATAAGAAAAGAACCATAAAGCATGTGGATCTCGTCATCTCAAGGGGTGGGGTATAGAATGTCGATCTCAAACTTCATTGTAATAATATGTATCTTTAGGGGACTTGGGAGCCAACGCTTAATTGGCATGATCCCATTGTGTTGCTTTGTTGCTACAGGTGCGTTGATTTATCGATCCGGTTCGATAATTCAGACATGAGGTCCAAATACTTACTCTAAGCAATGGACATCATGTAACATCACGTTTTTCCCAAGTCTGATACGTTTTGATATGGGATTTGTGAACGTTTAAAGAGAACCTCTATGTCGATAAAGGTTACTTCTGTTTACTTAGTTTCGAGAACATTCAATCTTACCAAATAGTTTACTTACGGGAAGTCGAAAAATCTTGTTTGTCGTTATAATAAAAGCCAAGAAATATGGGGCGAAGGTCCCTCCGATTGTTTTGATGGTGTCAACTACTGAAGATCAACACAAGAATAAGTGAGGAGCTGCATGAATATATTTGAACCCCTTTCTTCAGTAGGAGCAAAAGGGAATTCATTTGTAAAGCTATTGATCTTCATTCAGAGCTGCTAGATTATCATCTCGTGTGACATTCTATCTCAGCTAGGATTATACTATATTCCAAATCATTCATGACGATGTCCCAAGACTTTTCTAGCATCAAGGGCACACCAATGCCTAACGGTCTCTCTAGTGAAGGCAGTTAGCTGTCAAACTTTGGTGATCATTTACCTGCAAACTGGTTAGTCGCACCGAGTGGTGAACATCATGGTGGTGCTACTTGTGTTCAATTTCTCGGCCCGCAGATCGCAATTAGTACAACACATTTGATATGCGGTGCCTATATTACTACCGACGGCCTCTAACGGTTTCCGACTTCTTCTCCTTTTCCCTTGATCACTATTTATTCACTGAGTTAATTTTTAATTATAATCATGCTTAAACTCTCTGTTGCTGTCGTCGCAGCTAGCTTGGGCTTCATTGAAGCGAAGTCTTGCAATGATATCTCTATTCCAATTTCCATCAATGCTCGAAATGGCATTTTCAATATTCCACCTCTTTCTGATGCCATTGCCGTAACAAAGTTCGCGCAAGATTTCCTAAGAGCTGGGCAAAATTACAGTGCATCTACATTATCAGGATTCACCACGGTAAGTGACCAATACAATATTGCTGCGACTGTTTGTATACCAAGCGAGTCAAGTAGCAACTCTGATTCATGGCAACTTCTTACTCATGGAATTGGATTCGACAGATCGTGAGTACAATGCTACACTTCCAAATGTACCTACTGATTTTGGATATAGGTATTGGGATTTGCCATTCAACAACTACAACTATTCATACGTGGATGTTGCTGTTGATCAGTATGGATATAGCACTTTAGCTATTGATCGACTTGGAATAGGTGAATCCTCAAAAGCTGACCCAACATCAGTCATTCAAGCACCTGCCGAGCTTTCAGCAATTGTAGAAGTGACGAAATTACTACGTGCAGGCAACTTGCCAGGCGTCGAGATCTCAGAGCCAAACAAGATTGTCCACGTCGGCCATTCTTTTGGTTCAATCTTATCATATGAACTCGCTTCAGCATACCCAAATATCACAGATGGACTTATTCTCCAAGGATTCTCCCTTGACGGTTCTGCCCTTCCCCAGACAATTGCAGGATTCAACATCCAATCCGCATCCGTGAATCAACCTTACAAATTCGGCGCTCCTTCCATCATCTCTCTCTTCGGTTCCGCAATCTCGCAACTGGCAAGCACCTTTAGCAAAATAGGCTGTTTCTACACCGCCGGCTCAAACAAAGATACCGGGAACATCTACGCCCAAGATCTCGCCGATGGCTATCTCACCTGGGCGAATCTCGGCGCGAACCAATTCAATTTCCTCGCCCCTCCCTACTACGATCCGGACATCGCAGAATATACGGAGAAACATAAGGAGCCCTTTACGACGGGAGAACTCCTCACGTTGGCGGCGCAACCGGCTTCGGCGCCGGAGTTTGAGGGACCGGTGCTCGTGCTGGCGGGGAATGAAGATGCGATTTTTTGTGGGGGGGATTGTATGGCGGGGGGTGGAAATGTCTTGAGTGCGGTGCAGAAGTCGTTTCCGAAGAGTAGGGCGTTTAAGACTCGTGTGCTCGGGGGATGTGGTCATGCGGTTAATGTGCATTTTGTGGCGGCGGAGGCGTATAGGGTTATGAATGAGTTTTTGGGGGAGGAGGGGTTTTAGTTTAGGATGAGGATGGGGAGGGGGGAGGGAGGGGTGAGAGGAGGTGATTGCGGGACTATTCATTTATTCATTTATTTGTTGTCTTGAAGTTAGATAATTTGTAATTTGTAATGAATTATGAGAGGGTTAGATGGATTATGGATTATGGATGATAGATGATAGATGATAAATAAATATATAGATTGGTAATGAAGATGCGAATGAAAATGAAAATGAGAATGAAGATTATTTGATAATTGAACAGAAAGAGAAGACGAGATGAGGCGAGGCGAGGTGAGGTGAGGGAAGTCAGGTTAAGTTAAACAGATTTTTATTTTTATTTTGAGTGGAGGAGTCGGGGATGAGCACCGAAAAGAGAAAAATACTTATTCCCAAGAGATGAAAGGGAAAAGGATGAGTTGTTTTGTTGAAGAATTGATGTCTATTTGTCTATCTCATCTATTTGAATGCATTATGATATGATATCCAGGCTTGGTGTGCGAATCGCACTGAGATTATCCTATCCTATCCTATCCTGAGACATATCTGTCTTGATAGAGAATCGCTGTCTCTAAATCCTTTCTCGAAATTCGAGTTTGAAGGTTGAGGTTGAGGTTAAGACCAAGGTTACCTCTCGCCGTATCCTATTCTATGAATGCACTTCTATTCTTAAATCCTATCCCTTATACCTTATACCTAAAACCCCTCTGACCCGCCGCCACGGTGCCCTCATTAACCGCACCATCCACCACCTCTCCCCTATCCAACTTCTTATTCAGCCTGACCAGCATCGTGCGCAACACCAACGCCGCACACATCGCCATAAAGATCATTCCGCAGTTAACACTCATCGCCACCACGTATCGCGGGCCCGCACTACTGGGATACATATAACTTGAGTAGATACTACTCGCATTGCTGACTGCATTGATGAATGCTAGGGCCACTGCTCTCTTAGCCGGGGGACGGGGCAGCGTGTTGGAGATCCATGCGAGGGCGACCACGAAACCGGCGTAGCAGCCGGGAACCATCAGCATCATGGCGAGGTAGCGGGGTGCAATACTTGTGGTTGCGGCGGCGAGGATGAATGCTACAAAGGCGAAACAGAGCGGAATGACAACGTGGAGGAAGCGTTCACCCGTTTTATCGGCGTGCCACGCGTTGAACATGGAGGTGAAGAGAGCGAGGACGTAAGGAGGCGCGGTGAGAAGGAGGGATTGAATACGGTCATACTTTAAAGTTGCGACGACGGTTCTGTGATGTGTTAGACTTTGATTTTCTCGGATTGTGCTGGACATGGGGAATCTTACGGGAAGAAATTGGTAACGGATGCAGCCGAAACAATACCAAACAAGATTATCACCAGGATATAAGTTTTAATATCTGTAAATGCGAGTTTCAAGCCGTGCCTGAAAGTTTGCTGATGGCTGTCCACCCAATCGTCCATGCCCACATCCTCTTCCAAACGCCAAACAGCCAATTCTCGTTCCCGGTCCGTCAACCAAGCCGTGGTGCGAGGAAAATTGGGTAGGATAAAGTAGGCAGTAGCGGCAATAACGACGGTGATTGCACCTTCGATAATGAAAAGCCATCTCCAGGCTAGAAGACCATGGACTCCATCCATACCACCCGTGATACCTGCAGCGATGAGACCCGAGAAGGCTCCGCTAATGAGGGATCCGGAATAAAGGAGTGCAGTGCGCAAACCTAATTCCTTGCGGGTATACCAACATGAGAGGTAGTAGAGACAGCCGGGCTGTGTATTGTTAGGACTTATCATGTATCAAATCGCCACATGCATCAAGACTTACAAAATAAGCAGCCTCTATGAAACCGAGGAAGAATCTACAAACAAGAAGACCCGCGAAATTTTGGGTACCAGCTGTTGCACCTGATATCACACCCCAGATCATCATTGCTCCGGGAAGATATAATGCTGGTTTGCCGATTTTATTCAAGAATAAATTGGAGGGAATTTGCATTAGGAGGTATCCCACGAATAGGATACTGACACAAGTCTATGAATTTTAGCTTTTATCACCCATGAACACTTTACTGCCTACCTGATATTGATCTCCCACTAAATTCAAATCTTCCTCCATTCCTGCTAATCGTGCTGCTGCAATATTATTCTACCATCATTCAGTAATCATCCAACATAAATGGTTATTAGAGTAATTAACGCACCCTATCTAGATAATTCATGATATACATCAGAATGACCATAGGTAACAATCTCAGATCGATTTTCCTTTTGAGTTTGGCTTCAATACTGAGGCGTTCTCCAGGAGACAAGGCTGCGATCCATTCTGGCGGTTCAAGAACTCGAAGACCGGGATCTATCACCGCAGCTGATGTCGTCGAATCATCCTTATCGACATCTTCTACATAATCCGACTGTGCCTTGACAGTTGACGCCATAGTCTCGTTACTTGAGTCGCTTTATTGTTGTATCTCTGCTGTAGCTGACTCGAAGACTTTTTCTGATGTCGGGTCTGTGGTTGTGTTACCTACACTAATGCTGGTGTGAGGTATTAATTGTACCACAAAGTCGAGATCTGGTGGTAAATGTCCAAAACAAGAAGCCAAGTTAGAGTTTGATATCACAGACAAAAACATCCGGATTTGAGAAAAGCTTGATGGAATGCCATCTAGATAGAGTTTAATCATTAGCATATTTTCATTGGGGCAAAGAAGTGAATGATGCATGACAGGTCAGAAGGTATCATGATCATCAACATCTAAAATCTGTGCATCCAGTCATTATGCCTGCTTTGGTAGTATCGCTTGCTTATCAGTGCCTGTCATATTGCCTCACTTGCTATTCGACGGGCGAACTCTGCGGGGGGAGGAAGGGCAAAGGAGCGATCAGTAACATGGGATAGCAGTGCCGACGAGAATGCGGGGGTTGTTGATCTTACTGGGGAAGTTAGCCGAGAACTCCGCAATTTAACCGGATTCTCTATTACCAACTTGAACTCTCTTTTGCACGATTCTTGATCTTTGATCTTCTCTCAAATAATTCCCCCTCATTGCCTAGAGTGGAAAAGTGGAAAGTGCGGTGAGTTCGTCTGCCGTTTTGTCCCGCTCCAAAAAACTCTCAATAACTTTGATAAATTGAGATATGTCAGCCTCTCAGCCAACATATCATGATGATAACTTGAAGTAGTAACGCGTGTATCTATCCCGAGACAATGCGGACTAGTATATACATATGGATATTATCATACATGCGAGGTTTCCCCGAATTGATGCCAATCGACAGATTCTACTTTCATTGGTTCGGAGTTTATGCAAACAGCGAAATTTCCGTTTTAGTATTCCCAATACATCGGGACACTTAGTATTGGCGACGGGAGAGTAGTGAAATGCTTCTTTTCTTGTATCGAGAATTTCGCGTTGTGATCTGTAGAACGGTTTATCTTGGCACATCTTGGTAGCCTGGTCTACGAGGCTAATTGGATGAGTGGATTGACGTAAGATCAGAGCATTTGTTGAAATTGTTAAAGTTTTGGCTGTGGTTGGAGGATCTTCTTGAGTCCTTGTTTGATTGTGTCGTTCATACCTCGCGTTGCTGGTCGGCCAGTCTCTCTTTCAACAAACACGTGAATAATTTCACCCACTGACTTGACTTCTTCAACTCCCCTCTCGAATAACCCGATTTCGTAAGTAACACTGCTGTTCCCAAGCTTGTTGACACGTAAAGCTAGATCAGCGACAGCTGGAAATGCGATTGAACCAAAGAAATCACCATGGGAGTGCACAACTAGGCCGTATTGAGATGAGGTGGGTGGATGCAGACCACAATGTTCGATAAGATATGAGTTCACGATTGAATCGTACCTTTCTCTAGTCTTAGCCATAGAGTATGTCCAATGTTCTCGATGGGACTTACAGGAAGTTATAAATGCTATTATTCATATGGTCATACATATCGTTATCAGACCTCCAAATCTTGTGTCAGCTCATTGCGATCTGTGTTAAGACGTGAAGACGTAAAGACGTAAAGACGTGAAGAAACCATACCAACGTGTTCTATATTCCAAAACGTAGCCATAATCCTCTCGCCTCCTTCTCTTAAGCTCTTCATGTGACATATTGAATAGTACTTAGTTTTTCTTTTCTCAGGATACAGGATGTTAAAGAGAACACATAAGAGGTGAAAGGTTTGGAAGGGACGAAGTTTGAAAAGGAGAACCACGATTAAGAGGTTTGCTTTCAGCCGAGGTATTTCTGAATATTCTAGTAACCTAGACGACTCCAAGACAAACTATGATGCTATTGGAAATGATGGGTATTAAATGGCAAAGGATTCTCAATGTAAGTTCATATGGTGCGCCGAAATGGATGTTCTCAACTTTGATTTGAAAGGTTCAAGTCCCCGCGGCACCATGTATGTCAACAGGAACAGGATGTCTAAGTTGATGAGTAGCACCATACCCAGGTACTACAATCATTAAATTGACGATTAACGCTGCACACCGCCTTGGGCAGAACATAATTTTCTAAATTGATCTGGACTTGCGCATCATAATTTCGATAAATCGTTCACCAGTTGTTTGCGTTATCTCGCACGTTAAATTTCAATCCGATCAAGTGGCTCCTTCACCTCGAATTATTGCGCTTTTGGCCCGCAGGGCTGGAAGAATGAATCCTACTATGGCGCTCGTTGAAACTTCAGTCGGGTATCCTCCCGTGGAAGAGAAGAAACCATTTGAAGAACCCCCCGCAGTTGTGGTTACACCTTCCGATCCATGGCCGCGACCATATTATTTAGATAATGGGTTACGCAGAGTCGCGCCGTACCATTTCACCTACAATACATACTGCAAACAAAGATGGAGAGGAAGAGAAATATTGGATATATTTTCAAGCGAATTTCGAGATAGGCCATTAGAATACTACGTACGTTCGGCATGATTCGAAACAATAAAAAGTCTTACTGACAGGCGTAGAAAGATGCTATGGAGCGCGGAGCTATCGCTGTGAATGGAAAACCTGTCGAGTCAACTTCACAAATCATCAAGAATGGAGATGTTATATCACATACTTTACATCGCCATGAACCTCCCGTTACAGCTCTGCCAATATCGGTCGTACATGAAGATGAAGATATCATTGTCATCAACAAACCTTCCGGCGTCCCCGTCCACCCAGCTGGTCGATATAATTACAATTCCGTAGTTGAAATTATGAGGGCTGAGCGCGGCCATGGCTGGAACCCACTTCCGTGTAATAGATTGGATAGACTGACCAGTGGTATCATGTTCATTGGAAAACACGCCAAGGCCGCAGAAGCACTAAGTTTACAAATATCAGGACGCACTGTCAGAAAAGAATACATAGCACGAGTGAAAGGAAAGTTTCCAGACGGAGAGGTTGTGTGTGATATGCCAATTCTGCAGATATCACCAAAACTGGGGTTGAATCGTGTGAGGGCAAATGGTAAAGCTGCGCGCACGGTTTTCAAGCGCCTTGCATATTATCCTCCAGAACAAACTGAAGACAGCTCCGAACAGACAGAGCTAGATCAGTCGAGACCATCAATAACAAAGGAAGGCTACTCGATCGTTAGATGCCTTCCAGTCACTGGTCGTACGCATCAGCTCAGGGTTCATCTACAGTTTCTAGGCCATCCTATTGGCAACGATCCTATATATTGCAATCAACGTGTATGGGGAACAAGGCTTGGAGCAAATGACTCGGACGCAACTCAGGATACGGATGAAGACATCATTACTCGTCTTTCGAGGATGGGCAAGTCAGAAGTTGCTGATGCTGTAGCCTACCATGATGAAATGGTAGACGAATACAATAAGAAGAAAGCCGAGAAGATGTCCGGAGAGCTATGTGAAGTATGCCAGACCCCATTATATACCGACCCTGGTGAACAGGAGTTATCTCTATGGCTTCACAGTCTTCGTTATGAAGATGCTGGAGGCTCTTGGAGTTATGTGAGTCCTCTCCCAGCCTGGGCTTTACCCCCTGATGGTATGGATGGACCAACCGAAGTTGGAGGTATGGAAGAATTAGTCGAGGCAGTGAAGGAAGACAATCCCGAAATTGCATGAGCCACCACACCTTGAAAGTCATGCCTATTATCGACCTTATTTCGATATGTCCTTCTGGATTTACTTAGCTAGGTACCAAGAGAATCTATTCAGATCCATGCTATACACACCATAGGGACTAACGACATCCATGATCCAACCCTTTTTGACTCTTTACACTGCATATCACGGAAGACGGGCTGTTTTTATGTGGGTAAAGGTAGTCGAATTGTCTAAAAGAGGTATTACGAGGGAGGATCTCATGCTCCACTTAAGTAGCTAATCTCACGCAAAGGCTTCCTCCTCAATTCACTTCTTCCTTCTATCACTTTGATTGCAGGTTTTAGTGAGGGCGATAAGATGTTGCTATCTATCTTCCGGGAACTTCCCAGTAACGCCGCGGAAGATCGAATTGGCCCCAACGCCCACGTGTGATAACGCACGGATTCGGGATTGCCGATCTTTGATTTCAGTTAATAAATTTTGATCCATTTGTGAAATTCGTTGAATCTGAAGGACTTTTGAAATCTGGATCCTCAAAGAGTCCCAGGAAGCCTCAAGAGTTGGCTGTTGTATTTGTCGAGACTGCGGTCCATCAGTCCTTGGCTATTAGCATCGTTGCCATTTGCTGACTACAGAAACGGATACTCGAGTACAGTTTATGATACACGTGAGCAGGGGAGATACCGAATCCTACCTACCTAATAACATCGATATTTGTTCACGAGACTGCTAGGTATTGAAATCCATGCATTTGCTCGTAGTAAATTCTTCAACAATTTGATTTAACTATACTGTCATAGTCACCGCTAGAAGAGTTACTGGATTATTCCAACACTAGGGGACCTTATTAGGACTGCTGCATTATTAGTATTGGAATATCTAATCCAATTGGAGGGCTTGAGTCCCGGTAAAGTTATAAGCCGGCACGATTTATGTGCGGAATGTCGAGCTAATCAATTAAGGTGAATATATACGGACGAGGTACATAGTACGTGTGTATATACGATGCACAGAAGGGACGGCATGAACCCTCCTCTAACCTATTAGTTTTAGAAATCTATAATCGAAACTTTTTTTCCCCATACATCCAAGTCAAGTTCGATTGAGTTCATTAATCTCGCTCATACGAGATGTTATTCTCGGAATTTCATTGGTAAAACTCTACCACCGTACACATCACCTTCCACCCACCATTCAAACCTACCTCCGTCGTCCACCTAGATTCCTAGGAGTATCCTCCAAATAGAAATACTCTAATGTAGATAGCCTCGCTTTCGGGTTCTGAATGTATGCTAGGTATCTAGTACCGTCTTCCAAGGCTGAGTTAATTATACTTTAATTTTCAAATTCGATCTCGTTCGAATTTCTTCAAAACCCCTCAAGCTTCCTCACAAGCTCACAATCCGTCTGCGCCACGCCATAATTACTTGCACTACTAGTCAAAGTAGTTTTGGAGCCAAAACTCATGCATCTTGGCACTAGCTCACTACTTGGGTACTTACAGTAGAGTAACTACGGACCGCCCAAACTTTCTTTAATCTTCTATCTTACAATTCATCTTATATGCATCATTTCATGTACTGATTCATCTTACTTGGAATCGGTGCGACTTCCATCTCCGCAGTCTACCCCCTCAAGTCTTATAATCCTCTGCTGTGCCGAAGAGTTTAAAGTAACTTCACAAGCAAGCTCGAACGACGTTTCCGTGTAGGTGATTTTCAGATCTCCGAACTACCGAAAGCCAAATCTACAACCATCTACATTCCGTGAAAGTTGAGCTTCTTAGGAATTGTTCTATCTTTTTCCTACCATTCCAATCGAGATTTCGTACGTTGAAAAATACATCTGCAGCCAGCTTTCACGTTGCCGGAATTTGATTCTAAAACGACGCACGTACCCCAAACGATACGATCCATGGGTCACGAGGAAATCCAGGGGAATATCTGATCTGTGTTATAATCTACTCTTGCAACCATCTACAAAGTCTCCAATCATGTCCCAACCAATCTATGGCTCCAACGAACCATTAGGGTCCGATGTAGATGGAATGAACCATTCAGATTCGATGAATGCAACCGGTAAGAAAGCCGGTGAAAAGAAACGAGGTACGAACGAGTCAGGCAAATTTACAAGAACCGATGTCTTAGCCATCTGTTCAATTCAAGATTCAAACTAACTTTCGTAGTATCCCGGGCTGGAACTCGCAGTGTATCGACTTTGAGCCCTGCCCAGTACGTACAGAATTTCATGATAGTTGCTTGATGTGATACTTTCGAGCAGGATCCAGCATACTATCTTTATTCTTTCATTGAAAGTTGTTAATCAATTTCTATCAGGCTAGCAAGGAAAAGGGCCAATGATCGTGAAGCGCAGCGGAACATTAGATTGAGAACTAAGGTGCGGCAAACTACTTCATGGTCCATTTCAACCTCAGGTTGAGATACTTGACCAGGTTTCACATTCAAAACTCATTGAATTGGTTTGTTGACTAGAAATGTAGGAGCATATTGAGAGATTGGAGGCCCGTATTGAAGAGCTTACCTGCGGTCGTGAACCTGGTGTAGAGCTCGAAGAGGTGCGGAGGCGCAATGAGGAATTAGAGCGAGAAGTAAGACAATTGAGTGAAAGTCTGGCACAGTTGAGGGACGATGATAGCTCGAGTACGTATGCACATTGCATTTTCTCAGATTTGCAGTCGAATTTTTGAAATTGAGCCTCTACGCGTATTCATGGACTTTTTGGGAGGGAAGGGCCAAGGTGTCTGTAAATTCCTCGGCTGTCAAAGTTGGCGCCATCAAGCAATTCCAGACACGGAAGCATATGTCAAGGACATTGAGAAATAGTTGTTTGTTCAAATATCGCCTGGATCTTTGTGATTTTGACATGCTTTAAACTTCTCAACTTCTTCAATGAGTAATTATTTCCTAAGGCTAACCAAAAGCCACATAAGGTCCGGATCGATCTTCTATGTTGAATCTTGGACAAACTGCAATCATGCCTGGCTCGTCAGCACGAGATGTCCGTCCAGCAATGGCCTCAACTAGGTCTGTTAGTTCTGGAGCAGGGTGGTACCAACCACTACCTCCGAGAAATCCATCTGGTACTAACAGGCACTCATTCAGCATGTCATTCGGGCCTATGGATATGGCAGCACCAATATCGGGGCCAGCTTCCACCAGTGCTTTGGATGAGACTAATCGATTTTCCTATTTTGATCCGATTCCCGCTGTGAACTTCAATGATGGTATCGCAGTCCTGTTTCTTTGTTTGAAGTTCAGTCTCTTTTGAATGTTTAAAATAATGACAGTTTAAAGTAGGAAACTGGGCCCCAAGATCTATGCCATCAGATATCGTTCAAGATTCCCGCCTAGCTACCCCGCAGCCGCGGTCTTTGGTACCACAAAGTCTTACATCTCCAGTCAGACAAGCAATACCGCCATCCTTGCCGCCATTTCAGTCACTTCAACCTTGGGCTCTACCCATACTCAACACATCGACGCCGACGTGTGGAGTTGACACATATCTAATGAATATCATAAACGGACAAAAAGAACTCGCGAGACAGGGAGCACCCGAAGCTCAAATCATTGGACCCTCTCAACCTAGTATGAAGGCGCTTATCTACCCTGATGACCCAAATCAGACCCACGTGGTCTCTACAATCATTTCAAATCTTCTTACAAACCTTGCCGTCAAAGGTCTCGCCGAACGTGCAGGCTGCCTCTATCTAATGTATCACATTTGCCAATGGCAAATCTATCCCTCATCGTCGACGTACGGAAATTTGACAGATTGGACTTCACCTCGAACATCCCAGCTCATCACAGCTCATCCCTTGTGGGCAGATTCCATATTCTGGGGCAAACTCAAAGATAGGGTAATTGAAAAGCAAGACATTTATGCCAACGAAGATTTTCAGAATGCATATATACTTTGCATCAATGCGAATTGGCCACGTCCGGATCTGGAAGCATTTAGGTTCGAAGGTGACGATATATTTATTACAGAAGAGTTTGAGAATCACATCAAAACTCTGTCAAACTGGAGCTTGGACGAAAGATTTGCTGCTAGATATCCCGAACTAGCACCTTTGGTGAAAATATCCGGATTAGGGGAAATGGGATTGCAAGGACCCTACGTATTTTAATGAGAATAGTTTGCGGAGTATAGGCGTTGTTAGACTACAAACAGGTTCATGGAGACATGAAAATACCAAGGACATTTGTGGTGGGAAACATGGACACAGTGGAGATTGAGACTGGCTCCAGTATAAACGAAGAAACGAAGTTATGACTTGAAACGTTCTTCATTCCACTGTAACTAAGAGCCTCAGGATTCAAGTGGCCAAATGAAACGTCAGCCACCACTTCGAGTATAATAAACTTTATCATATAGATTGGATCGAGATTGTGGTGAACTCTAAAACCACTGTGTGGGGATTTCAAGGAAAATACATAGGAAGAGGTACATATAAAGATGGAGATATAATGATGAGTATATTTACGAGACCACTAATCTTCGTAATTGACCGGCCATGTAGATCTTATTCCGGCTCACACTAACAAACTCTATTGTACTGTCCGTTCGAGCCGTTCGAGCCGTCATGTCATTTGAGATGGTAAAAACGGAGGAAGATCTGTACAACGAGCTAAGTTGGTGCTATATGTATAAACGTTTGTGAGTTGTGTCTACATATATCCACGGGTGTGATTGATAAGCTTCGGCTGAAAGGAAGAATTGAGACATCAAATTACTTGACATGAAATTAGACATTAAAAAATACCTACCTACCGATATTTTGAGACTTGATTTGATGATAAATCGAATTCCATCCAATTGTAGACGGGATGTGAAATGTAACAAATAACAGACTTTTTTATTAATATATTTATCCATCTTTCAATCGATAATATGATTATCTGATTTGAAATTGCATATTGAGAAGGAGGATTTTCTCCGGTGGAAATAAGTTCGGGCATTGGATGTGCGGGATCTTGTAGATCTTGTATGAGGGGTCGGTCATATATACGAGAAAAATCTTGTTTTGATGGCAAAGCTATATGTGAGAATCATATACCGAGGCACCTAGTAGATCTGAGGACTTACGCTTGTCACTTGGATTAAAGTTTGAGACTGTTTGGAGGGGAGATCGATGCAGCGTCGTAGGGCTGGGGAGAGACAAGACTGTGAAGGAAAGGAGGATGTCAGAGGGTTTGATCACGTGCTGACGCGACTGGAAACCCCCACAGTTTGGTAGATGCTGCGCTTTCTTATCTTGTTGTTTGATAGGAACGGATCAGAGCAGACAACGATATTCTGAATTGAAGAGAATGAGAATGAAAGACGAGCAATGGGGAGAGGGATAATGGTAAGAGTTTCGATTTAGAATTGAATGGTTCAATTGCAGTACCTATTCAACGATGCCTTAACTGCGACGAGAAACCGTATCAAAACTCAAAACGCGTCAATCTTTTTCTAATTCTCTTTCATGAATGAATTGTTGATGGGTTGATTTTGTTTCTTTGAATGCTCATTAGCAATTCACTACCTAACTATTTTCACCGATTTCAATTCGAGTTTTTCTTCCATAAACGATACATTTGTAGCATTTCGGTATCTCGGTATTGACAGCATCAACGAGGTTCTAGATTGCATTCCAACAGAATCCCATCATGGCTCGCACTTCGCATAATGAGGATGAAGTGAGCACAGAGGATGAGGACTTTGACCGGAGACCCGATAAGACAAAGGCACTACTTGCAGATGGTGGGTTGATCAGAAGTGTTTCCAATGCGTGTACTAATTATTCTTCAGAGGTTCTTTCAATCTCCGACGATGAGGATGATAACGAATCCGAACCAAAACCCTCCAATGCTGACAAGAAAGGCAAACGTAAAGCTCTTGAGCAAGTGGAATGGTCAGACGATGATGAAGAGGAAAACCCTTACGAAAAATTCAAGAAGAGGAAGTCCGAAAAACGCAAGAAACTAAATGCACAAAAGAAACGGATAAAGGAGCGAGCAAAAGATGCGAAGCAGGCGAAAGAGAAGGGAGGCTCGTCCAAAACAAACGAAAGGGTATGGGGCGACGATTCGGATTACGAAATGGACGATGAAATCCCCGAATATTTACAAATCAGGCGGAAGGAATTTGATTCGAATTTAGAAGAAATGAAGAGCGCCGGCCTTCAGCTCCCCCCAGACTATTCTGATATATACTTCTCGGACGATGAGAGATTGGCAGAGCTTGAAGAACGACCGGAATTTCCCAGTACTGTGGAGCCATCAAGACCCTATGCAGATATCAACATGGAGTTATCCAACGGAGTCATACCAGCATCCATTGCACAGTATCTTCGAGATTATCAGGTGGATGGAGTCAAATTTCTCCATGAAAAATTTGTCTACCAGAAAGGTGGTATCTTAGGGGACGACATGGGGTTGGGAAAAACCGTACAAGTGGCTGCTTTTCTGACTGCTGCGTTTGGCAAGACAGGAGATGAGCGAGATGGAAAACGTATGCGAAAAGTGAAGAACGCCGACGAAAAACGATGGTATCCTCGAGTACTTATTGTCTGCCCTGGCTCTTTGATTCAGAACTGGAAGAACGAATTGATGAGATGGGGGTGGTGGAATGTTGAAAAGTTTCATGGGGGTGTGACGGAGAAAGAATTCGTACTTCGAAGTGCGCAATCTGGTCGGGTCGAAATTGTCATTACTACATATGCAACATACAAAAATCATAAGGATGCCCTGAATACGGTTTCTTGGGATTGTGTTGTGGCTGATGAATGTCATCAACTCAAGGAACGGACATCTCTTACGACTCAGGCAATGAATGAAATAAATGCTTTGTGTCGCATAGGACTTACAGGAACTGCTATACAAAATAAATACGAAGAACTCTGGACGCTGCTCAACTGGTGCTCGCCTGGTAAGGTTGGTCCGTTGGCCACTTGGGTTTCGACAATCTCGGAGCCTCTACGTATCGGGCAAAGTCACGACTCCACTAATCAACAGGTAAAACGGGCTAGAGAGACTGCGAAGAGGTTGGTTAATAACCTCATGCCTCATTTCTTTCTACGAAGGATGAAGACTTTGATTGCTCATCAGCTTCCGAGAAAGACGGATCGATTGTTACCATGTCCGCTTACTGATCTTCAACGAGAAGCATACGAGAGGTTTCTTGAAAGTGATGTCGTACAATTCGTCAGAAACCATGGCGAGCCATGCGATTGTGGCAATGGCAGAAATTTAACGCGTGGCGGCTGTTGTCATTCTAAGATACCTGGTACCAACACGAAATGGCAGGCTATGGTATTTCCTATCATGACCACACTTCAGAAGTTATCGAACCACTTGGCTCTTCTTCTGCCTAATGACGGGGATCCTAGGGAGAAGCAAGAACGAGATCTGGAATTCCTCCAATTGATGTTACCAGATAGATGGGAGGAACTATACAAAGCTCGAGATTTAATTGCGAATCTGTCAAACCCCGAGTTTTGTGGGAAGTGGAAAGTGTTGAGGAAATTATTGAAACATTGGCACGAGGAAGGAGATAAGGTTTTGATCTTTTCCCATAGTGTCAAGCTATTGAGGATGCTTCAACATTTGTTCCAGAGTACTAGCTACAATGTTAGCTTCCTCAGCGGCGAAATGAAGTATGAAGACCGTCAGGACACAGTAGATGATTTCAATTCCGATCCCAATCAATTCATCTTTTTGATATCAACTAAAGCTGGAGGTACGTTTGCTTTTTTACTTCATGATGTTCTACGTTGCATATCTTTTTGGATTTTTGATTCCCAAATTTGATCCTTTGTAATACTTACTTTGTCTATCTAATAGGCGTTGGCTTGAATATCACCAGTGCTAATAAAGTAAGTCTCATCTATTAAAACACTTCCCAGCAATGACTAATCTTACAGGTTGTTATCTTTGATCCCAATTGGAACCCTAGTTATGATCTACAAGCCCAAAATCGAGCATACAGAATAGGTCAGCTCCGAGATGTTGATTCATTTCGACTTGTTTCCGCTGGGACCATAGAGGAAGTCGTTTATGCACGCCAAATATACAAGCAACAGCAAGCTAACATCGGATACAATGCTTCAATGGAGCGTCGATATTTTAAGGGTGTACAAAATGCTGTTGGCCAAAAAGGAGAGATCTTCGGATTAGATAATCTATTATCTTTTCACGCGGATGAAATTCTACTTCGAGATATCGTCAATAAAACCAATGTCGCGGAGACGAGAGCAGGAGTCGCCATGGCTAGTTTTGATGTGCAAGCAGCACTTGACGATGATGATAATCCTCTTCGCGCAGATGATGATGACCCTAATGGTGCCATGAGTCAACTTGCCGCTTTGATAACCGATAATGAAGAAGGTATCAAGCGCATGAAAAAACCCACTCGGAAGTCTGATCCCATAGCTGCAATCCTAGCATCGGCGGGCGTAGAATACACGCACGAAAACTCGGAAGTAGTCGGCTCGTCAAAAGTTGAAGAAAGACTAAGCCGTCGAGCAGAAGAAACAGGCGGTGAAATTGGATATGGTGAAGAATTACTCTTTGGACCCATGTCACGACAAGCGGAAAATGGAAATTTACGTTATGAGTTCCATCCCCCAGAGGAGGTTATGAAGAGACAGTTCTGTACGATGGCAAAAATGTTTGGGTTTTCTAGTGCGACGGAATTTGCTTTTGTGGTGGAGGGATGGACGCAGAAACAGAGGACGGATTGTTTGGACAGGTTCTATTTGAAGAGGAGAGAGAGATTGGAGGAGTTGGATAGGGAGAAAGCGGAGAAAGAGAATGCTGAGAAAATGGAGAGGGCGAGAGAGCAGGCAAAGGCTAATCTGGAGGGAGAGACGGAAAGTGATAATGATGAATTGTGATGATACCCCTATTTTTTGGAGTTTGGTGTAGGGAGAATGGGCGTTGAGATTTCTTGGGTGTAAGTCTTGAGAGAATGTACTTCTATTAATTAAATGCGTGGGCTTTTGATCTTGAGTCTAGATTTGAATGTCCAATATGGTCTTATAGCACGGATAATACAGACTGCATATAACGCGAACTTTGGCACCAAATCTTATTGTATATATTCCGGCGGCAGAAATCTCTCATGCGCTCAAGTCAAAAATGTAGATTTTAAGATTTTACTAGAGAGATTTACAAGCCGCTTCGGTCCGGTAGTCTACTAGTGACAAGTAGCGATAGCTATCTCATATTAGGGCGAGTTTGGCGCCTCTTCTTAACGAACGAAAATAAGACTGTCGTCAATTTGATCAGAGCTATATGGATACTTGAAGAGCTCGGATGAAGAAATTTCCTGGCCAGCAAGAAACAGTCCCCAGCGTAACGCTTCCTCATCACCATAATTAAAGCTCTCAAAACCCCCATCTCAAAATCGTCTCGGCTACTCCTTCGTGAATTTCTCTCCACGATACCATTTTTAGCAGATTTGTGATAGCTAGATACCCCGGCGAACAAAAATCGAGATGTTGGATAGACCGGGTTACTGATTTCAGATTAAATTCTTAGAACGACAGGTAAAATCCAAGGTCCGATGACATCTTTGAGTATTTTCTCTTTCTGATCGTTATTTCCTTTTCTCTCTCACTCGCATCTTCACCTCGAAAGGGAAAGCTGCATAAATAATAACAATCTGTTCCAGCTAGTTAGTTGATTTTGTAAATCAGCGAGATAAGCGCCATGTGATTGTTTGATTCGAAGGTCTCTGCAACGTCCCGTGATAATAGTAATTGTCCCGCAAGGCGTTCCATAAGCGGAGAATATGAGTGGTTGACGGGTATACGCATATGTGTGGCGGGGTGTCAAGTTTCGAGGAAACGGGATTGGTAAGATTGGGTGGGTGAGTGGTGGGGAGATTCGTGGGTAGTTTTTGGTGATGATTGTTTAGAGGTAAGGAGAGACTTTTTAGGAGTTGGGAAGGTGAAAAGAAAGAAGGTGAAAAGAAGGAAGGAAGGAAGGAAGGAAGGAAGGAAGGAAGGAAGGAAGGAAGGAAGGAGGGAAGGAAGGAAGGAAGGAAGGAAGGAAGGAGGGAAGGGGAGAAGTGGATTGGAATCGATTACATGAAATGGGTGCTCGGATTAGGAAATGAGACTTAGTGGATGAAGACTTGAGAAATCAGGTTGAAAAAAAAAGGAAAGAAAGAAAGAAGAAGGGCTTCGGGTGGCTGCGGGGACCAGCGATAGGTGTCGAAAGTAGGAGTCAAATTGAGCAATCAAGAAGAAATTTGGAAAGAAGGGTCCGCAGGGTGGTATTGAAGATGAAAATCAGGGTGGAGCGGCTATTCAAAATCTCCAATGAGTTAGAGGTCCTGGGATATTTTTACTATATGGGGACTGGGAATTATAATCTAGCGGATATGCGCAGGTACGAGGAATGATAGGATTCGAAGATTTGTTGAAGTATCTGGGTATGTATGCGTCGATCAAGAGAAATGCTTCTGTGGTTGGTGTGTTGTCGATACATATTTGGATCTTGGTTGAATCATATGGATGGGTACCTTGTTGTGGATGTGGTAATGGGCATTTCTGGGAATTGGCGGGGTTAATGGAGAATGATATGTATGATGTATCGCACCTCCGACGGAGAAGAAAAAGAAAGTTGAGTGGTGTGGATTTGGTGAGCGGATGGATTATCATTCAGATTGGTTGGTTTGGTTGATAGGTAAGAGGGCAGTTTATCTTCAAGGAAATATCTAATTAAAGTGTGGGTTATGGAAAGATGCACATTCTCTGGTTGTTGATCCATAGTTTATGGAATGAGATGTGCCATATCTTGTTCCTTTCTTTTTTTTCGACTGGAGATCCTCAGATTCTTTACTGGTTCTCCGTACGATGCGCATAGACGGAGAGACGAACGCGCTCGATGAATTATGATCTGGCCACCAACGCGACGACTCAAATTTTCAAAGATACTACGATTCCGATTTCAAATAGCCTGAACTGCAACCCGAAGAGGCTTTTAGATCCTGAATTCTTAGACGATTCAAATGACATGGAATACTGAATTTGTTTTGACTATTGTACTGTTTTCAGCCATTGAGAGTCTGCTTTCAGTCTACTAGTCGGTACGGACGCCCTAATACTACACGTTGCGAGCTACACATAGCGTATACCGAGAACTTCTACCAGTCGCCATATTTGATATGCCCATTCATCACTTGATACCTGACCACTTCAAGCAATGGCAGATGTACACTTTCGCTTCCATGATTTTGATAGGAGACATGATTTCGAGGTTCGATTCCAAGGGGATGTGAATGCGGGGGGTACAAGGGCAGATATTGCAGAATTGAGGGCGGAAGTTAGGAGAGTACGGGATGAATTGCGACATCAAGAGGAGAGATCTTTAGCATTAGGGAATGAAGTTGGAGGGATGAGAAGGGAAATTAGGGACGTGAGGGAAGAGCTGAGGATGACGAGGAGAGAGCTCTGGGGGACTAGGGCAGAAATGTTGAGGCTCAGAAATGAAGGCATGCAAAATAGGGGAGACTTAAGAGGCTTAAGACAGGATCTTCTGGATTTGGAAGGGGAGATTATGGGGTTGAGGGGTGAAATGAGGAATGGGATCAGAGGTATAAGGGAAATGAGGGAAGAGGTTTTAGATTTCATGGATGAAGTTGAGAGGGGACAAAGAGAAAGGTTGAGAGATGCTACCATGGCTATTGAAAGATTGAGAAGAGAGCTTATGGAAGAACTGACTAGGAGGGATGCGAACAACGTTCAAATAGAGCTACGATTAATAGAGGAACTAGCGAGGCGGGATGCGAATAGCGTTCAAATGGAAGTACGAATAATGGAAGAATTTGAGAGGAGAGATGAGTACAATATTCGGATGGAACGGCGGCTGATGGGAGAAGTTCAAGATCTTAAAACGAGGAACGCAGAAAGATCAGAGAGGGAAAATGAGTTGATAAATGATGTGGATAATCTAAAAAGTGGCAATTTGGAGAATGAACGGGCAATGAGAGGTGAAATTGAAAGTCTGGGCAATAGGATGGACGCTTTGGCGCTGGAAAATGGGGGGTTGATGGAAAGAGTAACGTGGTTGGAGACGCCAGGACCTGAAATTGAGGAAGATGTCGAGCCAGTGGATGACCAGGTAGTCAATAATATGGCTGAAGAACGGCACGATAAAGGAAGCCGAAAGAAACGTAAGAAAGAAGGATGCCGGTGGCCGAGATTCTATACCAGAAGTAAGAAACATAGCATTAGAAGGAGCTAGCTTTAAGGATCGTGAAGTATACAGTTACATGAGCATAGATTTGAACATGATATGTGACTGAATGGGATTGGAAATTTTTCAAAAGAGCCTCTTGGTGCTATCTAAAGGACTTTCTCGGAGAATAATCGACATTCAAGCCCGCTCTACGCCGTAGAGCTGACTATGATGAAAAACACAGAAACTCTCAGTCTTGCCACTGGACTGTCGAAGGATCGAAATCACACCCCAGTAATAAGACAGCTCTTGATCCTTACTTTTTTATTTTATTAAATATGCAAGAACTTTTGAACTTCTCAGAGCTCTTGATTGATCAAAAGTTTTCGACTGTTCAAGAGTCTTCAACCATTCCAAGATGTCCAGTTTCAATCACGTCAAACACGCCTACAGGATCATTCTTAAAAGGACCGATCCCAAAATCAAGTGGGAAGATAGTCAAACCAACTGCCCAAGATCTTCAGATACGCCCTCATTAATACCCTTGGGACTCTCCGCCACTACCAGCCATCGCGGCGATAAAAACAAATTCTCATCACATCACTCTTAGTATCTATATCCACTCGGATCTTTCATATTCAAGATTCTTTTCACTTTCCAGACCATTTCATACTCGGTCAATTATTCAGCCAATGCTACCATGACCAAAACTTAATACCACGAAGAATTGTCGAGATGTCGATGTCCTGGTTTGCATCCTTCGCGAGACGACCTGCATTTGTGTTTGAGGTACTGGTAGCAAGTTTCATTGGCTATACATACGAAGGTTCGAAGCAACTCCTACTATGTAACAATAAGAGAGGATGTTTGGTCGGACCGACTGTAACGCAGTGGTTTGGAGAGTATGATATAGCAATTGCTTGCATCGCGGCTTTCCAACGAGCAGAAGAGAAAATAGGGGACAGAATCAAACTGGATCTAAATCTGAAGAGAGATCTATGAATCCAAAAATCGCCGAGTACAACAATATGCCGTGGAAATATCATAAATGACCATTGCCATGCAATCGTTGGATTTGCGCCACTGGAACAAAGCCAAGAAACCCCAATTCAGGGTGTGTTCTTGTACAGACTTCAAAGGACTTTACCTATGAAAATTGGCAGTACAGGAATGAGAAAAGGTCTTGCAGAGATCGTACTATCAATACGAAACGATTTTATGTATCAGCATCGAAGAAGACAATATCCTTGTGTGACCACAACACAACCTCCAAGTGAATGAAGTGAAGCAAGGGGACGAATAGCTATAACAATTTCGGACCGATGATATATGCGCCAAGTATGTCGAGTTTTGAAATGCATGAAAAATGCCCTTCTCGGCGTCAGCCATGTGCGGCGGGGGTTTTCACACTCAGTACATAATCGTTGTGTGTATTGGATAGGTTTTGGCTAGGTTTCCAAGGAAAAACTTGCCACCCGTTCTGAACACAGCATGCATGTGATATATGAAATGAAGGTACGACTGAGAATTCATGTACCTTTTTCATTACTTCTGCACCATTTTCCAATTGAAGCATGTAAGTCATATCGTTGTCGCCTTCACAAATGAACATTGGCTACACGTGGTTGAATTTAGGTTATCTTAGCGCCGTTTGTGCCGAGGACAAGCTCTCCTCTCGTTAGAACATCCTCCACATTCCTATAAAATTGGCCACGACACCTCGATTCAGTTCAAATTCTTACAGCATCTCATACAATCATGTTCACCTGACGGACCGAATACTGACAGCTAAGAATGTCAATTACACCGTTCAATATGGCCCAGCAATTGTGATGAAGATGATCCAAGTTGTTGGGATGAGATCCATTCATCCCATTTGATATCCATTTGAAATATCATTAATTCCAAGAAACTATTCAATTAACGAAGTCACACGACAGAAACAGCTCAACCGAAAATGGTTTCTCGAGACTCGAGCTGCATGGGAAGGTTGATACGATTCACTGTGATTGGATGTTTTATCTTACCCCAGAAAGTAGTTGGATACTTTCCGATGAACAGCCTCCCTTCCCCGCAATTGGTTGTGAAGGGTGTCGATGCTTTCAAGGGCTTCAACTTGAATTTCATGACCTCTCAATGGCTAAAGATTCCATTAGAGTTTGAGGATCCTTGTAAGAAGTCTTCAATACGATGATCATTGTTCTTAAACACACTACACACACTGTCCTTTATTGTCATATGTAACATTGCTATTCCGTACGTAATTTGGCCAAGACTCCAAATCACCCCAGATTTGATATTGAAGTTCGTTTATGGTCTCATTAGTTTTGGGATTCATTTTGTTTTGATATTACTTACTCATTGTGTATTAATTTCCTTTCCACCACATGTACCGTAGGTAGGTACCTAGGTACTTCCCGTGTGCAAGCCTTGGAGCTTTTCTTCCATGCACCCAATCACCCATTTTACATACCGAATTAGTGAATCCCTTGCTCATCGTATGGTACTTTCCCCACGGAAATTATCCAATTAATCCCTTTTAGATGCGAAACGTATCAAATAAACTTCATACATGGAATCGTACCTGCCTACCCCTCTACATAAACAAGACCTTCTTCCTTTCACTTCACAAATTCTAGATTCTTACACAACATCAATTTCATACCACTTTTCCTCTAAATTCAAATTCTCCTACGGAATTCTTTTTGGCATACAGTACACATCTTCATTTTTTAATCCATCTTCGTTGCTTAATCTTTAATCAGAATATTGATTAACAAGATGGGCATCTCAATTGTCAAGCCCGCGGGCGTTCCTGGTAGATCATGGCCAGCAGTAAGTGTCTATCTACATGGTTTTCTTGAACAGAATTAACAATTTGATTAGATCGTCATCGGTTGTTTCGTTGCATTCGGTGGTCTTCTTTTTGGTTATGATACAGGTACTATTGGTGGTATTTTGGCCATGGAGTAAGTTAACACTATTGACACTGATGTGACTTCAATCTAAATTATCTTCTTACTGACACTTTGTTTTAGCTATTGGCGAAACGAATTCTCTACCGGTTATATCAATCCGAATGATAAACATCTCGATGTTTCCCCATCCCAGTCTGCCGCCGTCGTCTCCATTCTATCCGCTGGTACTTTCTTCGGCGCACTCACTGCAGCTCCTCTTGCGGACTTCTTTGGTCGACGTCTTGCGCTGTTGATATCTGCTGGTATTGTCTTTAATTTTGGTGTTGTTTTACAAACAGCTTCTACTGCATTGCCAATGTTCATTGCTGGTCGTTTCTTTGCTGGTTTTGGAGTTGGTCTCATCTCTGCTTTGAGTAAGTATTTTTATGTCATTTTGTCACAACCTGATTCATTAGCATTCATCCCTACTGCACAGAAATAAAATCATCAAACTAATACTGTCTTTCCTAGTTCCACTTTATCAATCTGAGACAGCGCCTAAATGGATTCGTGGTGTCATTGTTGGATGTTACCAATTAGCTATTACAATCGGTCTTCTTCTTGCAGCTGTTGTTGATAACGCGACACAACACCGAAGTGATACTGGATCATACAGAATTCCCATTGCTATTCAATTCCTTTGGGTACGTCACATTATTCCGAGTCTACTTGTACTTTACTAACATCTACTAAGGCTATCATCTTGGTCGTCGGATTATTGTTCTTGCCTGAAACCCCTCGCTACTTGATCAAGCGCGGCAATTATGCAAAAGCCGCCGAATCACTCGCTAAGCTCCGTCGCCTACCCCACGATGATCCATATATCCGTGAAGAACTCGCTGAGATTCAAGCAAATCATGAATATGAACTCAAACTCGGCAAAGCTTCTTATCTTGATTGTTTCAGAGGTGGTATGGCTAAGAGACTTGCAACTGGATGTCTTCTCCAAGCTTTGCAACAACTTACTGGTGTTAACTTCATCTTTTGTAAGTTTAATTCTGGAAATAGGATTATACATGGAACACACTAATGATGTTACATAGACTACGGTACTCAATACTTCAAGAACTCTGGAATCAGCAATGCCTTTGTCATCCAAATGATTACCAGTGCCGTCAACGTATCATCTACCCTTCCCGGCTTATACGGTATTGAAAAATTTGGTCGTCGTCCACTTCTCTTATGGGGAGCCGTAGGAATGTGTATCAGTCAACTCCTCGTGGCCGTCTTGGGTACCGTGACCACTGGACAAAATGCCGATGGATCCGTATTTGCCATAAACGTTGCTGGACAAAAGGCTTCCATCGCATTCATTTGCATCTACATTTTCTTCTTTGCATCCACCTGGGGCCCTCTCGCATGGGTTGTCTGCGGCGAGATCTTCCCTCTCAAAGTCCGCGCCAAGGCTCTCTCCATGTCGGTCGCCACCAACTGGCTTCTCAACTGGGCCATTGCCTATTCCACCCCCTATCTAGTCAACTACGGAGAAGGCAACGCCAATCTCCAATCCAAGATCTTTTTCATCTGGTTCGCCTGCTGCTTTGTATGTATCGCCTTTGTGTACTTCATGATTTATGAAACCAAGGGCTTATCACTGGAGCAAATTGATGAATTGTATGAGAGCAAGACTAGCGCTAAGAATTCCGTTCATTGGAAACCTAGCAAACATTTTGTTGATTTGATCGATGGTCATGAACGTAAACATGACATTGGTCATGAGAATGGAGGGGTTTTGGCGGATGAGAAAAATGAGCATAGTGCTCAGCATACAGGATTGGGTCATGATAATGCGGTTGCGACGGGTCATGAGTAGATCTGAGTTCTCTTAACGGGTTTCTATGATCGATTTTCTATCTGTGGTTGTGGTGGGTGGCGGGGGGTTGTTGTGGATTTGGAATCGTATGGTATCGTGTCATATCATATCATCATGATACTTTCGCTTTCACTTCCATCTCAATCTCTGTCTGTTTCCACCTTGCGGATACCCAATCATCTACCTACCTACCTACCTACCTAGTCAGTTTATCGATGATGGATCATGGATTATGGAGGTTCAAGTATAGCTCATGGTGTATACAAATCCTCTCTTTCTCTTTCTTTCTTTCTTTCTCGACATGGATTTAATAGTTATTGCTGTTACGGGGGGAGTGTCAGTGAGATGGAATGGGATGCCGTTTGTATTCATGGGTTGGCTTTGTCGGGACGGAATGAATAAATGAAATGCATAGCTTGCAATTGTTCTTAATACCTACTCTCCTACCTACGTACCTAGGGTATCTACCTATCGCACTCAACCTATTAATTGATTGATTTAATTGCATACGCGTTGTGCTGTTTGATCACTTGTGCACACTTATTTATTTTGATAAAAGGAATAAGATATACCAGTTATAATACTATCTCAATACTTTCGTGTGTACATTATAATCCTTTATTTTAAGCTCTTCTTTTTAATCTTTATATTTCTTAATTACTTGCTGACTTACTTCTCACCCCCTCATCAATTAACATCATATCCTCTCTATTCCTCATTACCTATTCCATATTCCCCATTAACTATTACATATACCCTATACCTATCTCCATCCCCTCTCCTATATCCAGGAATCGTTTCCATCATATCCATCACATCACATCGCATCACACAATATCCATTCATCAATTCCATCAATCAATTCCAGTACTTACTGTGACACTTTGCCTTAGAAGAACTGCAAGAGCAGGGTACAATTTATTCTTAGAATCTATAATTACAGAATCGGGAGTAAAGTGTTTGTAGAGTGCTTTTATATATTAGCTATGTATACATAATTGTGTATATATATAAGTGTGTATATAAGCAATTGCAACTGCGATTAAATACGATTTGTGATACTATCCTTTCTTTTGAAAAAGTTTGCCCTCAAGTTTCACAATTATCTAATTTATAGATGTATTAGCAATTCTAATGAGGTATTATTGTTTATGTTGTAGTATGGTGTGGTAAACAAACATATATACAAATTTTGCTTTTTTCGTAACGGGAAGGTGTATGGGAAATGGAGGAAATCGTTTTGTAGTCTAGCAATAGTGTAAAGCCTTCGAAGTATATAAATCACCCGAATTTCCTCTTTCTTCTAAATCTTTTCCGGTCATTTACCTTTTTCGTATCCCTCGATCAATATGCCTTCCACACTATCAAGAAAACGTAGTAGTAAGAGCAAGTTGTTGTCAGCGCAGCTGAAGCAGTGGGAGGATGTGTGTATGGTAATGAGTTATTTATTTTTCTTTTGTGTTTGCTTTGTTGATATACTTTCTTACAGCTTACAGCGAAGAGAGCGTCTGCCTCTTCTGTTGCGTGAGGATTTGTTCGGGAAGTGGGTTGTCTGCCGCTTTGCAAAGCTTGCTAGATGAAAACACAGGGTGGACTTTTATAGTGGATGGTAAGTCTAATCGAAAGGAATCTCCGGTTCGATTAATAATCTTGAATCTCTCTTGAATAGAGTAATCTAGTTTTTTGGATGATTATTGTATCGAAAAGTCCTTTATACTAAGCTATATATTGTGACACTTTGCCTTAGAAGAACTGCAAGAGCAGGGTACAATTTATCCTTAGAATCTATAATTACAGAATCGGGAGCAAAGCGTTTGTAGAGTGCTTCTATATATTAGCTATGTATATGTAATCGTGTATGTGTGTAAGTGTGTATGTAAGCGATTGCAGTTGTGATTGGGTATGATCTGTAACATTATTTTTTCTTTTGAAAAAGCTTATTCTCAAACTTCACAATTATTTAATTTGTAGATATATTAGCAATCCTAATAAGGTATTGTTGTTTATATTATAGTATAGTATGATAAACAGGTGTGTATACAAATTTTGCTTTTTTTGTAACAGGAAGGCATATGGGAAACGGAGGAAACCGTTCTGTAGTTTAGCAACAACATGAAGCCTTCGAAGTATATAGATTATCCGAATTTCCTTTTCTCTTTCAAATCTTTTCTGGTTATTTATTTTCTTTATATTTTTTAATCAATAATCAATATGCCTTTTATACTATCAAGAAAACATAGTAGTAAGAGCAAGTTGTTATTAGTACAATTGAAGCAACAGAAGGATATGCGTGTAGTAATAAGTTGTTTATTTTTTTTTTGTATTTATTTTGCTGATATACTTTTTTACAATTTGTAGTGAAAAGAGTGTTTGTCTTTTCTATTATACAAGGCAAGCATTTTGTTGAGAAAGAGGAGGAATCGAGCTATAACAGGAGTGGTAATAATTCTGTTAGCGAGGAGGAGGATAATAAGAAAGATAGATTGGATAACAAAGATATATATAAGTGAGACTTTTTTTTAATATTTTCGGCTTATAATTAATTTATCTAATAAATGTAATTACAAATGTTGAAGGCAATATACCTAAGGGTAAAGTCGATCTTCGATATGCTTATTGGATATATCTGTTCTATTATCTTTCGAGGTAGAATTTGGAGAAAGAATATAATCCCTTGATTGATTATATTGATAATTATGAAAAGAAGTTTGCTAACAAGTTAATTGTAGTGGTATATCATTTTTGTGATTTCGAAAATGATAACAAAATAGTTAAGAAAGATATCCTAAAGGCCTTATATCAAAATCAACCTGGTCGCAAATTCGATATATCTTGTTATAGAAGTATTGGCTTTGTTGATATTAATAAATAGGGATTTCTAAATAAAAGATTATCAAAAAAGATAATATCACAATGGGAACAATATATTCGGGAGGACGGCTGGGTTTGTGCTAACTGTATATACAATTGTGTTTCCAGCAAGGGAAATAGCGTTTGCTATCAACTTCCTAAACAATTGTTTGGTTAATCTCGCTGTCTACTTTGTCTAACTAGCAAGTATAAATATAAGCGCTTGTTTGACAAGAATATATACAAGATGTTTCTCCAATATTAATCAGTTGTTATTAAATATAACAATATAACAAAGATAAATTATAATTTTGCTAGTTTTTAGTAAAATTAATTCTTAAGATAGCTTGATATATGGGAGGAGCTAAAGAATTGTGTTTCGAAAGAAATATTTCCTCTTATTCTTATTTGAGAAGTCACGGAGCATTGTATAACGGAGGTTGTAGTGTGGGGAAACGAATTGGAGTAATAATATCAGCTCGTTTTAATTCAGATAGAAACAGAGCTTTCAGCAATTCGCAAGTGGTTGGATGCAACTAAGTATAGGCTTGGCCTTATTGTTGTATGTATTGCAATCAATAGTCATCTTATCTTTCGGCTTGTAGTTATTCTATATGTGCTTGTTATTACTATTGACTAGGGATTCGGTTAATATTTTGGTTTAAATTATCCAACCTTTGCTATCGTATCTCGCCCGACTATAATTATTGATGCCTGTAAGGGCTTTTTTTCTGGTTTAGTTTAAGTCTATTAGATAGGGGAAAAAGACTTTTTTTGTTGATATTTTATCTTTATTCAATTGCTTTTAGCTTTTTGTGTGATTAGGATTTTCTTTATTACAATAATAAATTAAAGAAATTCTTTTTGTCTTTTTTATTTATATATTAATTGTTATCTATAAAATCGTAATCATCCTTTCCACTTTTATAAAACAAATCCATTTCGGTAAATATACAGGAAATCCTAACAGAATGGGATTTTGTAAATAGAAGTTATAGAGATAATATAGAATAGTTTTTAAATCAGAGATAGAGTACCAAGTAAGATTGTTATTGGCGTTTAGCCACAATACTTTGTACTTAAGCTGTCGGCATACTTTCTTTATAGTTAGAATACACTCCACTTCCCATTTGATATTATTGGTGATATTTATTAGAGACGGTAGTTCAAGGATTTGTTTGGGAAGTAGATCGTTTGCTGCTTTGTAGAGCTTATTAAATGGAAATACAGGGTAGATTTTTATAGTAAGCAATAAGTTCAATCGGAAGGAATCTTTGATTTGATTAATAATCTTGAATTTATTTTGAATAAAGTAATCTAGTTTTTTAAATGGTTATTGTATTGGAAAGTCCCTTATATTGAGCTATACATAATCTCCTATATTAAAATCGATTGAGTAGTAATATAAATTGGTTAATCGAAATATCTTTTCTTATATATACAAGATATTTTCTTTTGCTTGATCAAGTGCTAGTTTATTGTATTTAGTATACTCTCTAGTATTGATTATATTCAAATTGTTGATAGGCATAATGGAATCGAGTTTCCAATCCTAGGAATTGCAGGGTAGGTAGTTATATAAGGTCTTATATAAAATTTGATTATCTAGTAATTTATAGGGAAGTGTGAATTGAATGTAATCTATTATTAGTAGGAATTCAGACTAATTATTTTGATAATAGTTTATAAAGAGTTATAAGTATTATTAGAAATATTAATTATAAATCTCAATTTGACCATCAGTTTGTAAATAGTAAGTGATAAATAACTTGATTTGTATTCCTAAGATATTATTGAATTCTTATTAGAATTTGGATATGAATTGAGAATCACAATTAGAGATTATAATCTCCAAAACACCGTAATATTTGTATATATAATATAAATATAAGCAGGCCTGATCTCTCGAATCGATTGATTTATAATAGAATATCGAAATAGCTTGTTTGGTTAATTGATCAATAATAACGAATACGTTGTTGTAATTGTATTTATCCTTATTGAAACTACAATAATCCATAATAACATATTGCTATGCTTGTATAGAGATCAAGAATGAATAAAGGAAACTAAGAATGTAATCTCTTAATATAGAGCTACACTTACATTTGTAGTAATTCTGTATATATTGATTAATTGTATTATTTATATTCTTCTAATAATATTGATTGATTAAAAGAATATAGATCTTTTTGATATCAGAATATATAATAAAGACTGAATTGTGAATTTTACAAATCAAATAGATTTGTAGATTTTTGATATTTGGTATATAAAGTCGATTATTGTAAAACAAGAGTTCTTTTTCAAGTATAAAATACTTATGTGATTTGATAATTTGAATATATAGAGTTTTTAAATTCGGATGGGATCTATTTGCTTTAATGATATGATTTATAATATCGAAAAGCAGTATGATTATATATATATTGATGTTTATAATTATATCTGGGTTTTGTTATAGAGATTTGTATATAATCTTTGTATTCATTTGATTATCTTTTATAAACTACTGAAGACGATTCTTTTTCTTAATATTGTTTTGTTGATCTAATTCATTAATATAATATATAAATATATTTATAAATAGATTGTTCTTTCTAGTATAATATATAATAATGAAATTATAATCAATAAGTAGTTCTGTCTAATATGTTTATCAAGCGTTTAATTGTTTAATAGATATAAAATATTCAAGTACTTTATAATCGATATACACTTTGATTTGATATAGGGATCTAACAAGTTCGGTTTTCCAGTAGTCTAGGGATTTGATAATCGCAAGTATTTTTTTATCATGAACTTCGTAGTTCAGCTTGATAGCAACTATTGTTTTCGAAAAGTAAGCAACTGATAATTATTCGTTGCTGTGTTTCTGAGATAGCATGCTAGTGACTATATTATCGGATATATCGGTTTCCAGTATACAGAGTAGTGTATAGTTGTAATACTATAGGAGAGAAATAGAAATAAATCTATCTTTGAGTATATCAAATACAATTTGACAGATTTCGTTAAAATGGAATTTGATATTCGCTTTTGTGAATTTATAAAGAGGTTTTACTATTATACTATAATCCTTAATGAATTGGTAGTAAAAATTATAAAAACCTAAGAATAATTGGATACCCTTTACAATAATAGGGTAAGTCCAAATAACAATCATTTCAATCTTTTTTGGATCGATTTATACATTATCTATAAAGATAATAAAATCTAAATATTTTGTATGTTTGATATTGAATTCGTATTTCTTGAGGTTTGCCTAAAGGTTAGCGAATTTAAGTTGTTTGAGGATATACTTGATATATTTTTTATATTCATCTTTGTTTTCAGAATATATAAAAATATCATTAAAATAAGTAATACAGAAGTTATTTAAATAGTCAAATAGGATATCGTTCATATATCATTAGTAAATCACAAGGCCATTTATTAGTTTAAAAAGTAAAACTTTGTATTTATAAAAACCATATCGAATACGGAAGGTAGTGTATTCTTTGGAAACTGAATCCATGCGAATACGATAGAATGCTTATCGAATATCTAATTTGATATACACCTTTACACCAACAAATCGTACAAATATCTCGTTAATAAGAAATAGAGAGTATCTGTCTTTGTATGTTAAAGAATTAAATAGTCGAAAGTTTATACAGAATCTTAAGCTTCTATTCAGCTTTCTTACAAAGAGAATCGGCATTACGAATAATACTTAACTGGATTCTATAAATCTTTTAGCAAGATTCTTTATAATATATTCTTTAATAACTTCAAGTTATTTAAATAACATTTTATATAAAAAACTATATTTGAAAGCTTTTTTATTTTCTTTTTCAAATATAATTTTATAATTATACAATTAGAAGAAAGATAGGATATCGGATTTGCACTTAAAGAATACTCGGTAATATTACTAATAAGCTTTAAGGATTAGAGGCTTTGTTTTAATATCTATAATAACATAATTAAAAACAGTAATAGTTTTTGATTTAAAACTATTTAAAATAACAACTACAATTAAGATTTAATAATTGTTGTTTTAACTAGATTTGTAAATCAAAATAACATCATCAATCTCTATACATATAACTATAAAGATCTTATAATCTTTACTTCTCTTATAAATAAATTGAAATTGAATCGGCTTAAATATATAGATATCGAATATATCAAAAATACAAAGCAAAAGGAATTTGTAAACAAACTGAATAAAGATTTAACCAAAAATAGATTTCTTCTTCAGATTAATTGAAACCTGAACTTCGATTATATTTAAGATTACTATATTAATCTCTTAGGAAAAGATAATAAGTATTTCAAATATAATTAATACTATAATTGATTATCTATTATTAAATCAGTGATATATCTTTTTTAATCAGATATTTCGATTATTAATATCTTTTTATCTTAAATAATTGATTTTGGATTATTAAAAACTATCTCTAATTAAAAGTATATTTTTTGATAAGAAAATAGTAAAAGGATACTCGAAAGGCTATTTGAAATGTTAATTAAAACAATTGACTTTAACTCGGATTTCTGTTAATTATTTGTAATCTAGGATTATATTATATAAATCCAAATTGATAATAAAAAATAGCAAATAAGATTGTTATTGAGTATTAATCATGAAATTAAGAAATATGAAATAAGTGATAGCTTTATTTTGTATATTATTATAACTTTTGATTTTAATTAATGATTCGAGTAGTATAATATAAGGTTTGAATATAGAGAATAATAATAAAAGAAATGTTTTATCAATAAAAGCAAAGCTATTTGTTTTGGAATCTATAAGAGATTGAGTATTATATAAATATCCGTTTTTTGAAAGTATATATAATAGGTTTATAGAATTATCTTCTATTAGTTTTGTTAAATTGAGGAATCTTATATCCTAGATTACATTTAGAAAGAAACTTCTATCTAAATATATTGATTTAAATATTAATCTTTGGTAATACAAACAGATTCAATAATTTCCATTTATACTTTTTAATTTATATTCTCCTTGGCATTTTCTTTTACATTATAAAACTTTTCGTTTTTTCTAATTTCTTGAATTTCAGCCATAACGTTTATATTATTTATATATAATATGAAATTGCAATTCATTTTTGATATAGAGGTGGTAGTATTATAATTGAAATTGTTTTCTAAAGATGGAGTATTATTTGACTTGAAGGTTTTTATATAGTTAGTAGAAGTGCAAGAAGGATATTGGATATAAAACTAAGTAGATAGGTTTGAATTACCTAATAAGCAAAGAATGCTTCTAGGGATAGTTAACAAATCGGTATTACTAGATGGCTTTCTAAGAAATATTTCTTTAATCGTTTTATAACGATTACATTCTCGAAACATAACTTCGAGTTTATCGATTTCAGTAAGCTTGATAGCCAGGTTTTCAATAGTGTAGTATTCATTGATGTAAAGGCTAATAGCTTGTTGAAGGAAATCGGATATTTTTCTTTCCAGATTGTGAAGGAGAGTTATCGGATTGGTGATTTCCGCCTGTGTAGCTAATAATCTAAACCTATAATACTATACTAGAAAGTTTCCTCATTAGATATTATTAAATATAACCTAGTATTCGTATTCAGTTCGTGTATGATCAGCTTCAGCTGGATTCTTGTAAATAGCTATAAACTGATTGATCAATTGCTATCCTATTAAATAGGGGATTTGAGTGTATAATGAGAATATGTATTCTTGTGCCTTTTCTTCTATTTGATTTATTATATAAAATCGCTGTTGCGCTTTCAAAATGAGCAAATTTTCATAAAGTTTGAGTCGCTCGGTGATTAATAACTGTTAGAAGCTTGTTTTTGGCTTTACATTATCTTTGAGTTTGGATGAAAGATTAATAAGCTTCGGAATATATGGATGCTTTATTATAATGATAGGTAAACGAAAATGAGGTATTCAATGAATTTGTGGATTATTTAATAGAGTAATCAGGTTTGAAAGAGGTTTGTTATTAGTATTCGAAAGAGATTGTTGTGAAGACTAACTTTACAAATAAGGGTTTTTCTTGTTTTTCTTTTTTCTGGTAGTAAAAAAATATTCTTTTAATAAAATTGATTGAAATATTAGAAATCCGGATTTTGCGATTTGTAAGAGAATCTGTATAATATTGCTATCGGTATTTTGAAAATTGAAATGGGTGAGTGGTATTAAGATTATGTTATAGCAATTCGTTTTTAAATCTTGTAATTTCGTTTTGCAAGTTTTCAAAGTCTTTAAGGGTTGGTATTTGTCTTTTTGTGATGGGAGAGTGTATATTGGTATACTATCTTCAAGAGTTAATGTTTTAATCGAGGAATCGTTTCCAGATTGTTTTATTCTTTTTATATTTATTAGTATTTATATTAGAATTGTAAGGACTGTAATTGTTGCTCTGTTGAGATTAACTGTTGTCGGCTGGGGGCGCTCGGTTGGTGAGAGGGGGAGAGCGATGGAGTTCTTTTGAGGTAAATAGATTGGATATGATAGTAGTATTTGTAATTCTGTATGTTGGGGTTTGTTGTTTTCTGTTGAGTAGATTTATTCGGAATTAGTTTTTTTCTTATAAGTGATATCGAATGTCCTCGATATATCCAAGAAGGTATTATGGTTATAAGGTATTATTTGATTGGCTATTAGATGGTTGTGTGATTGTATTAGTGAGTTGTAGATAATGTGATACTTTGTCTTTAAAAGAATTGTGAGAGCAGAATACAATTTATCCTTAGAATCTATAATTACAGAATTGGGAGCAAAGCGCTCGTAGAGCGCTCCTATATACTAGCTATGTACATGTGATCATGCACGTACACAAGCGTGACATGAGCGATCGCAGCTGCGATTGGATGCGATTCCGTGATATATATAATCTTCTATATCGAAGTCGATTAAACAGTAATATGAGTTAATTGATCGAGATATCTTTTCTTATATATATAAGATATTCTTTTTTATTCGATTAAATACTAATTATTATGTTTAGTATACTCTTTAGCATTTATTATATTCAAATTGTTGATATTTTTATTATTTATTTATAGTGATTAACGTCTAATATCTGACCTCCAAGGGGTATTCTAGACATACTAAAAAGAAGGCCTACAGACCGCTAGCGTTCCAGCCACTCATAGTAATATAATGTTAGCTAATCAGGGACTTATTGCCTCTAGTGTTTCTCTGCTCAATATTGCTCATAGTGATTCTGTAGCTATTCTGTCTAAGGGTTTGTAGTTTTGTTTCAGAGGGTTTTGTTTCGTATGCTATCCAAATATCGGCAGATAATCAGATCGATCGCTATCGATCGGGAGAACGCTCGGAGCGCTTATAGCTAGTCAGTGCGGGTCTTAAATTGATTAGAATAGAAAGCTCATCTTCAGGGTATTAAAGCAAATTGGAATTTGTATAGTTTCACATAGTTTGGGCATATTCTAATATAAAATCTGAATCTAGCAAAAAGATCAATAAAGCTATATTGTATTTATATTTATTTATTTATTTATAGTGATTAACGTCTAATATCTAACCTCCCAAGGGGTATTCTAGATGTACTAAGGAGCGGGCCTACAAGCCGCTAGTGTTCCAGCCGCTTATAGTAGTGTAATGTTAGCTAATCAGAGGCTTATTGCCTCTAGTATTTCCCTACTCAGTATTGCTTATAACAATCCTGTGGCTGTTTTGTTTAAGGGTTTGTGGTTTTGTTCTAGAGAACCTTGTTTTGTATATCGTCCGGGTGTCGGCGGATGATTGGGTCGATTGTTATCGATTGGGAGAGCGCTTAGGGCGCTTATGGCTGATCGGTGCGGGTTTTAGATTGATTGGGGTGAAAAGCTTGTTCTCGGGATACTGGAGCAGATTAATATCTGTATGATTATATATGGTTTGGACATATTCTAATATAGAATCTGGATCTGGTAAAAAGGTTAGTAAAGTTGTGTTGTGATTGCAGGATGTGGTTGATATATGCTATTATATTCCATTCGGATTGTAATCGGTTTGGTGCAAGTGGTCAGTTGTTGTGCATCTGATTATTGATTGGATATCGAAAGAAGTGTAATGAGCTTTTCTCGATTCCATATATATAAATGTTTTTACTATTTTTGTGGTTGAATTTGGTGTGATAGGCTGCAAAATTATTGTGTCCGGTTTGCATTATTATAAGTCTGTGTAGTATTCTGTGAAAAAGCTTGAGGCTTTTCGGTTCTGAGGTGTTATATACCGGCTTTTATGTATTGTATGTTTTAGAAATCAGATCTCTTTTTGTATTCCATCACTTACTTTCTGAGTACCGACATTTGGTACGTAGAACAGAGCGAGAGTTGCTGACGGTGGGGAGGCACGATGGGCCAGGATCAAGTGGTCCAGTTGTACCCTGATCGGCAAGACGATCGGCTGCCTCGTTGCCCTCTATCTCAGTATGCCCAGGGGACCACTTGACTGCGACATTGTAGTGTCGCATTGCTTGATAGAAATGAATTATATTATAACTACTTTCTAGAATATCTTATAATACAAAGTAGATTCGCTACACCTACAAACGCTTTCCCGGCTCACTTGTGATAAAACCACTAGTACTAGGCCTCTATAGAATCTTCTAACTATATTAAACCACCTATTGCATGATTACCTTTAAAAATTCCGGTTAGGATTAAAACCATTTCTTTATACCTTTATTTCTGTTTGCTTCTTAAACCTATCTAATATCTTCATCATACCCTTTGCCCTATAGTATCCGATTATAGACTGATACACGTATCTGTTCTCTCGAGCTATATAGATAGTGTTACTGTTACTATTATTATATACTATGCCTTACAACTAGTAATTGTTTTGTATTATCTTATCGGATTTCTTCTACACAACAAGGCTGACTATATCTCGCAGACTTGTTATTTCAGATTCTTAGCCAAATAGTCTTTCTATAGTGTTTCCAATCTACTAACCAAAGCTTTATTTATAGAATTCACTTCCCCAATATATAATTTGTAATCGAAAGTAGAACACTAGGAGCACGTTGTACATATATATTGTAAGATTGGCCTCTACCTGAAATCCTCCGCCGCTGTAATACCGATTAAGCATTGTCGAATATGGCTTGCTAAAAGCATCCTTCCTGTACCGGAACTCCTCCGCTATCATACCGCTCCTACACACTCGGAGATAAGATACTAAAAACGTCCCTCCTCCTACTCTATATATACTCCTGCTAGCCCTAGTAGATACTATCCTAACCTTTATATACTTCCTACTACTCCCCTTACTATTTATAAATATCCAATCCAGTATACCCACAGATCGTATATATTATTGGATTGTGAAAACTCTATACACTAATACCCTAAAGATATTCTATCGATTTTCGTTTATCAAGTTGAGAATATCGGCTTTGTTTCCAATACAAGCTTCAGTCAAACTCAACTATATTATAGAAACTTCATTATCCGCTATTTCAAGAACTAATTCCGCTTCACAAACACTCTGCTGCGATATACTCTAGCTTTGCTTCTTACACAGATTTGTAAAGACATAATTCTGCATTAATTCCGCTTTCATCTCCCTTCTATTGTCGAATGGTTTTCATCTTCGTTATACTAGTAGTCCTCTATTCCAAGCATCTTCACGATCACCCTTTGATAATCAATTGTACATACCTTCGCTCCCAGTACGGCCTCCGATTAGTGTATAACCACCACCCAGCTCCAGCTGACTCTACTTAGCTCTCCAATCGCACGATCGAAGGTTCGTAGGATACACCACGTACAGGTGAGAGTCATCGTATCCCATATTGTATTTATAGAACACAATTAATATATATTATCACATCCCATTCAGATTGAAATCGATTTGGTATAAGTGGCTAATTGCTGTACATCTAATTATTAATTAAACATTGAAAAAAATACAATAAGCTTTTCTCAATCCTATATATACAGATATTTATATTATTTTTATAATTGAATTTGATATAATAAGCTATAAAATCATTATATCCGATCCGTATTACTATAAGTTTATATAATACCCCATAAAAAAGCTTAAGATTTTCTAGCTCCAAGATATTATATACTGGTTTTCATATATTATACATTTCGAAGATCAGGCCTCTTTTTTCCTTTTATTATCTATTCTTGAAGTACCAACATTTAGTATATAGAATAAAGTAGAAACTATTAACTATAAGAAAGTAGGATAAACTAGAATCAAGCAGTCCAGCTATACCCTAATCAGCAAAACGATTGGCTGCCTTATTGCCCTTAATCTTAGTATACTCAGGGAACTACTTGATTACAATATTATAATATTATATTACTTGATAGCACTTATAATATACCTATTGAAAGAAAGTAATAATACTTTCTCACATTCCCTAGATTACTAAAATACTATTAATACATAACTATATTCATCTCTAATAAAAGCAATTAATAATACTCAGAAGACATTCTAATCCCTGCCACACACCAATCACCTCAGCATTAAAAATATACAATTATTCGTGTACATAGCCATAGCCACTATCAATTTATTATTTACCACAATAAATTATAAAGCCATATCCCATACGATAATTGTATTCATTATATTGTTCAGATCTATTTGAAAACACAGAATAATCTTCTTAAGGAATTAAATCCCACCATTCCTTGAATACTTTTATAACATTCTTTTTATTCATATTATTCATTGGATTAATATAACACTTAGAAGAGAAGTGAGACTATAAGAGTCTGGGGCACTCAATGACAAGGATTACCCATCCCATTCTTTGCAGTTTTGTATTGGGACCTTTCAAAGTACCTATACCTCGTCCTCTCTTCCTGATACACAGCTTCAATCGGTTTATAAGTAGGTGTTGTGCATCCACTGTCTGAAGCCGAAACGCGAACCTCAGTCTGGCTTACTCTAGTGCAACAATTCCAGCTGGGAGATTCAAATTGTTGATAGGTATAATAAAATCGAGTTTCCAATCCCAGAGGTTGCAGAGTAGATAATTATATAAGGTCTCGTATAGAGTTTGATTATTTAGTAATTTATAAGAAAATGTAAATTGAGCATAGTCTATTATTGATAGGAATTCAAATCAATTATCTTGATAATAGTTTATAAAGAATTGTAAGTGTTATTGGAAATATTGATTATAAATCTTAGTTTGATTATTAGTTTGTAGATAATAAGCAATAGATAGCTTGACTTGCATTTTTAAGATATTATTGAATTCTTATCAGAATTTGGATATAAATTAAGAACTACAATCAGAGATTATAATCTCCAAGGTATTGTAGTATCTATATATATGGTATAGGTATAAGTGGGCCTGATCTCTCGAATCGATTAATTTATGATAGAGTATCGAAATAGCTTGTTTAATTAATTGGTCGATAATAACGAATACGTTGTTATAACTGTATTTATTCTTATTGAAATTGTAATAATCTATAATGATATATTGTCATACTCGTATAAGGATTAAAAGCGGATAGAGAAAACCAAGAGTGTAATCTTTGATATAGAGTTGTATTTGTATTTATAGTAATTCTGTATATATTGATCGATTATATTATTTATATTCTTCTAATAATATTGATTGGTTAAGAGAGAGTAGATCTTTTTTATATTAGAATGTATAATGAAGATTGAATTATAAATTTTTTACAAATCAAATAGGTTTATAGATTTTCGATATTTGATATATAAAATCGATTGTTGTAAAGCAAAAGTCCTTTTTCGAGTATAAAATACTCATGCGATTTGATAGTTTGAATATATAAAGCTTCTAAATTTGAATAGGATCTATTTGCTTCAATAATGTAATTTACAATATCAAAAAGTAGTGTGATTATATGTATATCAATATTTGCAATTATATCTGGGTTTTGTTATAAAGATTCGTGTATAATCTTTGTATCCATCTGATTATCTTTTATAAGTTATTGAAGATGATTTTTTTTTTAATATTATTTTATTAATTCAACTTATTAGTACAATATATAAGTATATTTGTAAGGGGATTATTTTTTCTAGTATAATATATAATAATGAAATTATAATCAGTAAATAGTTTTGTTCAACACGTGTTACAACGGATTAGTAATAGGCTGTAGAATCACTGACTTATAGGCTATAATGGTATTATAGGTCTCAGTGATTCAGCTGCAGTATACCGAGGGATACTAGGTATTCAAGGAAAGTCTCAGGTATGTATATAGTATTAGTTATAGGATATTCTAGAAATTTAGAATATAGTTTTCAGGATAGTAGGTTTTAGGAAAGATAGAATATAGTAAGCAAAAAGGCTTTATTAGGATTAGTAATATCCCAGGGGATTAAATCTTAGGATAAAAGGATAAGTTAGGATAATAGGAATCACGGGATAAGTGTTATATAATTAAAAGCCAATCGACTTATCGATCGATTTGTTGATCAACTTATTAGTCGATTTTAGAACAAAGATCTATATAAGGAATAGGTTTTATTATAATATAAAGTTTTATACTCAAAAATAATCATTAATTTCATCACTATAGTTACAAGAATTGTAATTAATTACAACCTTATTGAATTTCTATTTGAAGTTTAATCTAAATCATTTCGAGAGATCTCTAACTACTTTCACATAACCCTAAAAGCAGCTCCTATAACACTTTGAGTACCTTTTCTATTTCAAGTATTGATTCAATAAACCAATCACTAAATATAGCATCCAGAAACCCCATCACCGGATAGTCTACTGGGGACATCAATAATATTGAGATGATTAATACTTCAAAAGAGATTACTATTAGTAAAACTCTCAAAATAGTTTTATCAAACAAATATCAAGATAGTTGATAGAAATTCGATACCTTTTTTTTATAACTTGAAATCTATTTTAGATTTAATGAGAATAAGTTTATTATTAAGGAATTCAAGAATATATAAACTATATTATATTTTTGAAGAGAAATAACCAAATAGATGTAATCATATTTATACAACTATTTCGAGTATAACGATATAAATTATATATAACCCACTCAAACAATCTTTAATAGTTTTAAAGGTTTTAAAATAAAGATTTATAGAATCTTTGGAAATTCCAATAAACTAGAAATAGCAGAAAATAAGATTTTTAACCTTAAGCAGATAGGATTAGCATTGAAATATACTACAGAATTCCGAAGATATATAGGGATAACTAAATAGGACAAGATCGCTATTATAAATCATTATCATAAAGGACTCAAACCAGAAATACATTTGGAATTTGATAGGGAAAAGGAGAATAATAACTTGAACAAATTAATCAAAAGCTTTATCAATACTGATAATTATCTATACAGGTATAAATAAATTCAATAATTATATAAACCTCAGATAAATCATAGGCAAAAACGTTATCATAAGAATAAGAATAGATTACGTTATAATACACAGAGTTATAGGAATCCTATAGAATTAGATACTATATACTATAAGAAGGGGAATAATAATCCAAAAAAGAAATAAAGATGAGAGAATAATTTATACTTTTAATATAGAAAAGTAGAATATCGAATGGCAAATTATCAAAATAAAAAGATAAAAGATAAGCAGGGAAATTTCAAATCTAAATTCAGCAAAGGCTAACTCAATACTACCTTTGTAATCCAAGAAAATACAATCATACTCGATAATCCCGATATCTTTATCTTTAAAGAGTTCTAGTAATTATATTAAGAGTTACTACGAAACAAAAAGGGAGAAAATATAATAGATCTATAGGAATAAGAGTATTTATAAATCCCAATATCCTCTATAATCAAAGAAATTCATTAAAAGGAAGCAAATAAGAATTCTCAGGAAAAAACAGAAACCAATTATGCTATACTATATTGAACTATATGCTATAATAAATTCTATAGAATTCATTAATCAGATAAAGAAGCAATTAGATAGTTCCTCAAGAAAAGAAAGATAAGAAATCAACAATCCAATGAAACAGACAAAAAACAAGTTACCTAGTAATTGAATACTATAGGATAAGTAGGATAGATATATTGTAAGATCAAAATAAACAAACAAATACTTTATTTATTTATTTATTTATTTATTTATTTTAATTTACATCCAGGGGGCAAGCCGCAGGGGCTCGCCACGACCTCCCAGGGGGTACTAGGGATGGACTATGCTAGCAGGAATGCCGGCATAACCACACGTTCCGTTCTTCTACAACTGTGATGCAGGCCGGGGAAGAAGCGGCCAGGAGCGCTGTACACACTCCTGCCGTTTGTCTTCCGCTTATAATATCGATACTGTTCAACCCACTTCATATTGGGTAGCTTAGGTTTGCAATTGGCTAGAGGGTTCTATATTGTTAGTTTTTGTTTGGTATAGTTTATACATAATAATAAAAGGGGGAAAGCGGCTCTAGAAAAGGGTACAGCCCTGATTAACAATATAAAAATAGGAGATCAAAGGATCTCTGGAGAGACTGAATGTAATTGCTTGAAGTGATTGGTGATTGTTAAGAAGATTGTAAAGTTTGTTAAAGTTTTCAAAAAAAGAGAGAGATAATTGATTGCATTTTTTGTGTCTCGTGGAATTGAGTTGGATTTGTTTGGCCAATTATCGAATTGGATACGAAAATGTTAGTAAAGCATTAGGTGCTTAGGCTCTTTGTTGTATCCACAGGAGTATTCTGAGGTAGTGTTGTCGTGCTGAAAGTGTTAGTGGTAGGATGCAAAGTCCCTGTATTCAGTTCTAAACACTACCAGTTATTGAAGAATAGAACAGGGAAAAGTAAGTTCCTCAGGTTTCTTGACTTGATAGCTAAAATGCCAATAATGGTATTGATCAATAAGGATAACCTCATTTCGCTTCTACTATTTCTATTCTGCTTTTTATCTGAGGATTCTGGCTATTGAGCTTATCCTATTGATAATGGGAAACAATAAATTGTTGTTTTCGATACGATCGCTGTAAGCATTCAGATCGGTAAGCCGATTGGCCTTCTCGTTTCCAAGGATTCTAGTATATCCAGGTGACTATCGAATTGCCACTTGCCTATTTCTCATAATCTCATAACAATACAGAAACGCCTATTGGGATGAGTTAGAGGTATTGCTCCTGATATACTAGATGATTAAGGTGCTGTTGATGTATATAGTGATCTGTCCAGCTGGCTCTAGTCGGATAGCACATTCTAGATCTTTTAGAGCACCCATTACCTCGGTGTTGAAGATATACAAAAGCGGGTTAATCGCCCCATGATCGGATGCCATTAGAAATTGTCCCCAATAGATTGTGTAGCTATAACCAACTATCTTTTACCCTTGGTAATACTGTTCAGTATTATTCAAGAAGACTGTGATATAGCTATTAGGTAGACAATTCCATCATTGTGTGAATTCAAACGCAATTGCTTCTTTCTTTATGCCTCCTATAGGGTTGTTATAGCTCCCTGCGAAGAAGTATAGCGGGAAGAGTATTAGTCTTAATGCTTTTGAAATCAATCCGATTAGTTTATAGAGGTTGGTATTGTTTATTTTGTGTTGAGGTGCTTGTGTTAGATGAATTGCTAGTAGATGATTTTCGTCCACCTTGCGGAGTTGGAACGCGAATCTTATTTGTACCTATTCGAATACTAGCTCGTTGAACAGTAATCCAGAGTCTCTCAGGATTGCAATAATCGGAATCATATGCCAAGCGGGTAGAACTTCTCTTACTGTTAGAACAATCGCTCGATCGATTTTAATAATATAACTGCTCAGCCTTGTATTTATTATTATACTATAAGCAGCTCCCTCTATTTGATTTGGCTTCGTTCAATCTGTATATTATACCTCGAATCTATAAAGAATAAAGGGGAAAATGTAGATAATTACCCCTTTATATAGCACTACAGCTAATGGGCTGTAGTATATCTATACAAACCCTTTAATATATTTTGTAATCTTGTAAGCTTTTGTTTTTTGTTTTGCTATATATCTTTTAAAGATGAGTTTCCAATCAAACTAGATTTCTAGTTAATATAAAGCTGGTTGAATAGTTTTGTTATTTGTTTTGTTGATTAAATAAATTATTATTTCATTATTTATCTTTAGGTATGGGGTGTACATCTCTTTCCTTCAGAAGAGGTGTATTATCTCTAGCTTTTTTGATGCAAATACTATGCGGTTTTGTTCATCCCACTAAAAAATCTGGTGGAAATTGTGTTTGAAGAGATTAACATTTTTGCGAACGTTTTTGGATACGTGGTAGATGTAGATATTGTTAATATACCTGAAGTATAGTTTAATATCTTGATTCAAAAGTTCAGTAAGGTATAGAATATATAGTACAGGTGAGAATGGGGAGCTTTGCGGAATGCTGTACTTGATGTGGCTGTATTCTGTGGTTACGTTTTCCAGCCGAACTTTTATTAAACAATTGTTCAGAAAGGCTTGGATTAGTTGTAGAAAGAAGCGGGGCTATTTTTGCTGGTGTATGCATTCCAGTAGCCTGTTCAGCAGGAGTGTGTTAAATGCATTTTGTATATCCAGTGTAACCATTATGACTTCTTGTTTGCAGGCAAAGGCCTTTTTGATATTGTGTGCAAACGAAGTGATTAGGTCTATTGCTACTCACTTGGGGAGCGCTTTATTATATTGGGGGCTGAGTATACCTACTATCATTACAATCTATAAAATATGTCGAGTAATTATGCATTCCAGACTCTTCGAGATACATAAGAGTAGAGCTATCGGTCGCCAGGATTGTATTGACAATTTGTTTTTCTTTTTGGTTTTAAGGATTATTACCATCTTTGTCCATCTCCATCTATCTAGGAAATAACTAAGTTGCAGATATCTATTAAAGATCCCAATGATTACCAATCCAATAGAATCCCAGCAAGCCTTTAGAAGGCAAATAGTGACCTGATCAAACTCTGGTAAAATACTCGAAACTCCTATAACACTCTTTTCCACTTCTTCAAGGAACATTTTTGTACTCCATAGAAATTTGTTGGATATATAATCTGGCCGGAGTGGGTTTGTTGTAAGATTATTATTATTATCGAAGCATTCAAGGATCTTCTTTTATAGAACCCAGGCTTTTTTCATGGTGTCTTTGATCGCCATACTATCGATAACCAGGGGCAGTGCTTTGAAATTAATAACAAGCTTGTATCAGCCGATTATTTTGTATAGATCTCTATCACAGCTTACCCCATTAATGATTTTGTGTTAGTATTAGTATTTTGCTTTTCTAATTATAATCATTAATCTCCATTATTATTGTTCCATTTAATCAATGCCCTCAGTTTTGGCTGTTTTATAGTTTTGATATATCGTTCTGCATTCACTCATTCATTAGAGGGCAGAGCATTCGGAAGCGCCTTTCTCTTTTTCTATTAAGCGAATCACCAATTCAAACAAAGAATCCAGTATTCCTATTAATTCATTGATCTGCCCAGCAGGCATATTCACTGAACTTGGAAAATAGGGAACTCCATTCTTTATAATCCTCTGAAAGATTGAAAGGCCTTTTTCACTGATTATACGATCAAAGGGCTTGGCAGTAAATGAGGTAAGGTTTGGGATTGTAGTTATCTATATTTCGTGGTCGAAGCCGCTTTTCAAATTAATATCAATAACAATACTAGCAAAAGGGATATTAGAAAAGGTCAGATCAATCGTGTAACCTACTTTGTGGGTAGGGACTCCTGGGGTCCCGATAAAATCTATCCCATTCGAAATGAATCATTCTGTAAGGAGAGCTTTTTGACTAGCTGAAGCTATGCCAAACTCGAATAGATTATACTTGATATTGAAATTGCTATTTACTACTATGCAATTGGGGAATATCATAGAGACTACTAGATCCATTATTTCCCTAATACCTAGCTGTTGGTATATATTAATAATCTGTACGTTGTTTACTTTTATTCAGAGAAGATTTCGGTATAATTGAATACATCTTTGTTGAGTATATAGTTGCTTGTTTTTGTATATGTATATTATTGTTTTTAGTCTCTCCCTTTTTCTTTCGAGGCTGTTCAGGCTGTTCTAGTTATTTGTCGGTGTAAAGAGGTTGTATTCTGGATGGTTCTGGGTCCGAGTTTCAGGGTATATAGAGGGTTCCTGTATGTATAGAATTTTTAAGTCTTGTTTGTATATTATTTGCAATATTGCGATATACGTTTCTATCTTCTTCTGTATATTTGCCCAGTCGATCTGTATGGATCGGGCTATGACTGTTTAGCGATTGGTGCTGCAATGCCAAAAGGAGTGGCTACTTATTCAGATCGATATCGATATTTATGCCGGTATACTGCAATAGCGTGGTGTTGAAGAATATCTTCTTATTCAGGCTGCTCTCATTTAGGCACTTTCTTTTAAAACAGCAGGGATCCTCGGGCGAGCTGCTAGTCGGGGAGGTGTTCTGAGGGGTATATTGGGAGCTGCTCAGATTTTTATATATAGTAATACATTCCCTGTGGATTGGGAAGGGGATCTCTATTATAACATTTCGAGAAGCTGTTATAGTCGAGGCAGATATTTTGTTGACTAGTGCTTTAGCGATCAGACAAGTTTTTCGACTGTATTTCTTAATTTTGTGGACTTTGGATTTTGTAAGGTATACAACTTTCCCATTAACTCAATACAGCATCGTGGGATAGTTGTTATACCCAGCTTAAAATGGTTCTACATAGTTTGTACATTCAATCTTAGCTTTATACTCAGGCTCAAATGGGCCATTGTGATTCGTTTGTAGGATACCATAGTTGTTGTATCTTGGAGCGCTTTTGTATATCGTTGGATTACAGAAACCCTGGTACTCTGGATTATAATGAGTGATGCGCTGCTTGGGCTTAATATACCGAGCTCGTTTGGAGCTATCAAAGAGCCTAAAGGAAAAAACTTCTCTCGATAGGCTGACAATCCAGGTTTGCTCATAGGAGTTGGCTGTTCGGATAATAGTTCGACAGTCAATCGGGGGAGTGTCTGTTTGTATTGATACTTCCTTAATTACTATTTCCTTAATAATAAGTATTCTATCTCCATTTAGATTACTAAGGGAAATTGGGATTCCTTTTAGTACATAGCGATATCAGGTTATAGGTTGTTCTAGGTTATTATAGTTCAGGATCTTCTTGATCTTTTCTGTATTTTCGGCTTTGAGGAGTTTATTGTGTATAGCACCACTGGCAGTGCATATTGCCCAACCAGTAGCTGTAAAGGTAATAGCCACTATATCGATTATTTTCAGACTAGGGATAGCTTTATCAATCGCCTTTCTTAATATGTAGACGCTCGAACGGCTTACTGTCAATACAGCAATTCCTATTGCTAATAGACGAATATCCATTCTGATTTTCCAGGATTTGATCGATCTCCACTTGTTAGCCTGCCCTTACATATATATGTTCGCGTTTGTAGATACGCTCGAGTTTTTCGGGATCTTTATAATGTCCACATAGATACGGTTTGGATTATTGCTGGTCCTGTTTCCAGCTATAGATTGTATCATACTTTGTGATAACCTAGCTTTGATATTGTTTATTGCTATATTACATACTTCTTTACTGAAAGCCGCTTTCTCTAATATACTATCAGCTTCGAATTGGTAAAACATTATTTCGAACATTTATAAACTTTGTATTTGAGTTGCGTTTGCTTATCAAGAATATTGAGTTGTATTGCAATAAAGGATCCTCTTATTACCTACAGACTTAATACAATAGCTCTTGCAGCTTCTATACTATAAACATTTGTATTGCTGTAATTGAATAATAAGAATAAAAATAATAATCAATCGCAAATGAACCAGAGATTGATTGCAATTAGCACCCTCATAAAGATAGTCGTTATGGCGTTTACACCGTTGACAACAACTATAGCTGTATCTGATACTAGAGCTTACATAATCGGAAGATACGGCTTAGTACGATCTAAGCTCGCTGATGTGTTGTTGTAGATTTATTGCGAACAAACAAATACAATAAGCTATAATAGATTTAGGGATTATAGAAAACTTTATTATATCAAAAACTACAAAATACTTGAGAGTTTCATTTCAAAAGAAATAACAATCCTATCAATTACAGCTAGTTAATAAACAATTAATAGAATCTAACAGAAACATTTTATAGGAGATATAATTAGTATAAATAAATATAATCTAATACTCAAAGGTTATATAGCTTAATATTATGCTATTGGGCTAACAATAAATCATTTTAGAAATGCTATGGTTGAAGATATACAATCTTAGGATAGACTGATTATAGGAGATAATAATATTCGATTAATATAAGAATGGTTATAAGGATATATTTAAGGTATTTGCAAAACAGAATATACGCTAAGGAGAATTGAATACAAATAATCCCGATGACATAAAACACCCAATTCAGGATCCTCCATTAAAAGCAAAGGTCAGTATATCTTCTCTATAAATACAGAAGCCAATGATACAGCAGAAAATCACAATCAAGGTAGAAGAGCCTATGATATTAGAATAGTATAAGAAATACAAATATATGTTCAAAGAATCAGAGATTTATAAGGCTTTGCCAAAATACAAGCTATGGAATTATAAAATAATATTGGAGAAAGGTAAGATATTTATACATATTTCAATTTATTTAATATTAGCTGATAAGCTAAAGATACTCAGAGAATATATCAATAACAATTTGGCTAAGAGATAGATTAGGGAATCCATATTCTAAATAGCAAATCCAATTATGTGGATATTCAAAAAGAATAGTATTAAAAGACTAATTGTGGATTATAAAAAGCTTAATATATTTATCAAAAAGGATTAATATCCATTTCCATTAATTATAGAATTAAGAGATTGATTAGACGGAGCTATTATATTCATTAAGATAAACCTGCACAACAAATACTATTTGATTAGAATAAAGGAAGGCGAGAAATGAAAAACCACTTTCAAAATAAGATATAGACTAACGTGGTTTATCAGTGGGTCGGCCATATCAGTGGATCGGCCACTTTTATCTCGAATTATTATTCTATTTTCGACACGTGTTTTCTTCATAACTAAACATGGAAAGTCATTCTAAAGAAGCATATATAATCTTAGCTATTCAAGCTATCAAATTAAATAAAAAATTGACAATTCGAAAGACAGCTTAGCTTTATGGTATATCTCGATCTATATTGAGTAATAGAATTCGAGGTAAACCTAATATGGCTGAGAGTTGATCAAAAAGTTATAATTTGATTGAATTAGAAGAGAAGATACTTATTCAATATATACTTGATATGGATAGTAAAGGATTTTCACCTAAATTGAGTATTGTTGAAGATATAGCGAATTATATATTTGAAACGCAAAGGGCAAAGAAGGTTGGAAAGCTTTGAGCTTATCGATTCGTAAAGCGTTATACAGAATTAGAAACATGTTTTAATCACATTTATGATTTTCAAAAGCTCTCTACAAAGATCCCAAGCTTATTGAAGATTGGTTTCACTTAGTTTCGAATATGCGGGCAAAATATGATATTCTCGACTGCGATTTCTACAACTTTGACGAAACTAGCTTTATGATGGGTATAATATATCCTGGAATGGTAATAACTAGTGCTGAACAAAATGGCAAAAGCAAGGCAATACAATTAGGCAATAAAGAATGGGCTACAGTGATTATATGTGATAATAGAAAGAGGGAACTATATTATTATTCTTAGTTGTGCAAGGATAATATCATCTTTCTAATTGGTATACAAAAAGTGGTTTTCCTGCAGATTAAGCTATCAAAATTATTTCTAATAGATAAACGAATAATGAAACGGAACTAAAATGACTAAAGCATTTTGATAAGTATATAGTTTATTGAATAAAGGGTAAATATCGAATGCTAGTATTAAATGAATACAAAAATTACAAATCAATATTTTTTCAATCATACTGCAAGTCAAATAATATTATAGCAATTAAGCTACCACCACATTCAAATCATTTAACTCAACTATTTGATATTAATTGTTTTAGTATATTGAAATAGGTATATAGTTATCAAATTGATAAATTTATTAAAGTTTACATCAATCATATCATTAAGGTTAAATTCCTTATAGCTTTTAAAGCTGTATATCAATAATCAATTATAGCTCAGAATATAAAAGCTGGTTTTCAAGGAATAGGTTTAATATTATTCGATCCTCAAGCTATACTCTCGAAATTGGATATTCGGATTTGTATACTTATCCCTTTATCTATTAATTCAAATATTTGGATCTCTCAAATACCTTATAATTCAATTGAAGCTTTTTCACAATTAACTCTAATAAAATCTCAAATAACTCGTTATCAATCAAGCTCTCCTATACCTATATTTGAGATTGTATTGGCTTTAGCTAAAAATATAAAGAGATTAGCTCATAAGAATACACTTTTAAATACAAAGAATCATATACTTCGAAAAGCAAATAAGACATTAAGCAAACATCAATACACTAAAAAGATTCAATTACATAATGAAAAAATACTTACTAGATAAAAGGCTGAAGATATATTATTTCAACAAAAGGTTGATATTCAGATTCAACACAACAAGCATCAAAAAGGGAAGAATTCTAATAAAAAGCATCTTCTAGTCGATACTATAATAAATACAGAAAGACTAAGCATAATACAAGGACTTATCAAAATAATATAATAAATCCTAGATTATTAGATTCTTCATAGTTTCAATCAATTGATTTAATCGTTGTTGAATAATATAGCTTTAAGATAATAATTCGAGGTAAAAGTGGCCGATCCACTGATATGGCCGACCCACTGATAAACCACGTTATACAAATATCAAGTTATATTATTCGGGTTAATTAATGCACCAACTATTTTTATAAGATTTATAAATAATATATTATCATTATATTTAGATACTTATTATATATACTATTTGAACGATATTTTAGTATATTTAAATAACAAAAGTCAATATATCAAGAATATCAATAGCATTCTCGAAAGTTTAGTTAAGACAGATTTGCTATATAAATTAAGCAAATACAAATTCTATATTAAGAAAACAGAATTCTTTAGAATTCACTGTATCAAGTTAAAAGCTCAAAATGAATAAAAATAAAATCAAGGCAATACTTGAATGAAAATAGCTAAATACAATTAAGGAGTTATAATTCTTTCTAAAATTTGTCAATTTTTATTAAAAGTTTATTAAAGATTATTTAGGGATTGTAATATCCTTAATCAATTTAATCAAAAAAATCAAGGAAGTTTTGAGTGGATCGTTAAAGCACAGGGGGTATTCGATATACTTAAATAAGCAGTAGTTGTCACGGTATGAGCTCACGTGATATGCTGGTCCTATCGAAGAGGACTGAAAGAAGCGCTCGCACCGGAGCGTAAGCAAGCTAAAACCCGATCGGGCTAGTTCGCTATGAAAATTCTGTATATCTTCAATTCAGAAGATTCTGTATTATAGCTTTTTGAACTACATCTTAATCCTCAATCTGAATCTATTATTTGAATTAGTATAACTTTACTAGATTAAGACAAAGTTATTAGAACTCTATTCTGTTCGTCTGTCTTGTGATATTATATAGCTTTTATCTATTAAAACATCGCTTTCGCAATAACTACTTCGCACTTACCTAACCAGCTTAGGAACTCCTCAAAATTTGGTGTTTCTGTATTAGAGAACCCCCAGGTTTGATATCAATACCTTTAGTCGGTATTTATGTATTATGTCGAGCTGGAGGAAATCAATAGATTGCTCGAATACGAAATTTCCGAATCTTTAATTCGTGAATGTATTCAAATCGCTCTATACGAATAGATTGCTACTCAAAATGTTTGTTTACTCGATCGTTTTGCTGAATCTATATCTATTATACCTACTCGTTTGGAAACTATATCCCCCAAAACTCCTGCTAACTTTATCCCCGAACTTATTATACCTATTTCGATTATTCAATTAAGTAAGCACATTCCCAATCCAAAAGAATTTAATGGTATTTACTTTAATCTATATAGATTTGTTTAATAGATATATGGAAAATTAAATGCGAATAATGATAGATTCTTGATAATTTCTGCCTATTTGATTTATATTGTTAGAAGACTTATTAGAAAGATATATAAGCTTATACTATTTAAGATTTTCTATAGGATTTCTCAATTTATCAATTATATCATACTTTTCGAATATTTCGAAAACACCTTTAAGGATTTTGATCAAATATAAAATATACAGAATAAACTATATGTACTGAAGCAAAGATATTTCGATTTTAATATCTTCTTTGCAGAATTCCAGAGATTCGCTTTAGAAGGAGAGATATTTGATAATACTCTAATCTCACTCTTATTTTAAGGAATCTTTTGTAAACTATAAATATATTATTATATAATCCCACTTCGATTTGTAAATTTCATTAATATACTAATTATCTATAATAATTCAATAATCGATTTTGTTAATATTAATAACAAGTCTACCATATTTATTCTATCACTTTCGAAACTTCATTCCAAAGAATAATTACTATTTTGCCTTTATCATAGAGTTTTATACCTATGATAGGGTTTTTACTGAAGAATGGAACAATGACTTGCTAGCCCAAAATCTATTTCTGGAGACCTAATAGATCTGAACTTAAGAAAAAAGGAATATACTATTAGGAATCTAGATTTGTAATAGAAATATAACAAATATTATTACTATAGCTCTACTAGCCACCTAATACAAGACTATTTATACTCTAATATTTGTTCTATTCAACTTCGAGTTATTATTATTACAATCAGCCCTACAAAAACCAGCCTTATACCAAATAGTTCTCTAAAAGGCCGAGTCTCTATTCATTCCCTATCTCGCTTTCTTCCTCGCTTATCAATCAGCTCAATTAATTCGGGAAACGGGATATACCTAATCTAAATCGTGATTAGGATAATTCTTTGTGTACTTTCTGCTTATCTATTGTTATTATTTATAGCTTTTTTTTGAAAAATGAACTAAATAATTATATAAATCTAATAATTCTATTCATTATTCTACTCTTAGAAAAAGATATCTTTTCGATATATACTATAATTAATAGCAAATATGAAGGAATTGTCTTTGTAGATTGAAGCTAGGTATTTTTCTAGAAAATACTAGTATACTAATTGTTTATAACATTCAAAGTTATAGAATTTGATAGAAATACTTTGCCCGATAATCAAGTTACCTTTTATATCCAAATAGAATTTAGAATCAACAATCATATCAAAAAGAAGATTGTTTTGTATATAACCGAGTTAGCTCATTATCCTATTATACTGGGGATAGCTTGGTTTAAGAAATACAACCCTTATATCGATTTTGCAATAAACTCGTTTTAATTCAATAGTTTGTTTTGCTATGAATTTTGTAATACTTTGTTCTATTTGTTTTATATAAAAACTTTATCAAATATTCCTTTAAAAACCCAATCTGTATATCTACCTATCTACCCTGAAGGGTTAAAGGAATAAGGATATAACCATAATCTTTCTAAAAGCCTATTCAGCTTATATCTATTGGAAATATAAAATATTCTAAATATCAATCAAGCAAATTGATAATATTCTAAATAAAAAAAAGAAGATATTCAACTCTAAAGATTTATTATCCGAGTTTCAAAATTGGAAAAATATCTTTTTCCCAAAGAATACAGAAAAGCTACCCCCTTATTGATCATATAATTATAAGATCCATTTCAAAAAAAAAGCTGTTTCTTCTTTCAATACCTTGTACTCTATATCCCACCCCAAATTAAAAGCCTTGAAAGAATGGTTGGAAGAGAATCTTAAAAAAAAGTTTATTTAGCCAAGCTTTTTCTTGTTACTTCCCTTGTTTTATTTATCAAGAAGGCCAATGGAGGCTTTCAGTTTTGTATAGATTATTATATTTTGACTATTTATTAGTTCAGGATTGATACCCCTTATTATTAATAAAAGAATCTCTAACCAATCTGAAACAAATGCAATATTTCAGTAAAATTGATATTATCTTTGTTTTTAATAATATCAGAGTTAACAGAAGGATAGGAATATCTAACTGTCTTCCATACCGATTCGGATTATTCGAATCCTTAATTATACTGTTCAGGCTAATAAGGGCTTTTGCAATCTTTCAGAGATTTATCAATAATTCCCTATAAGAATATCTGAATATATTTTGCACTGCTTATCTGAATGATATTCTGATATACAGCCAAACTCGAGAGAAATATATCCGCTATATCCAAAAGGTCCTGTAAGTACTGAGGGAGCCGGCTTATTCGCTAAATTCGAAAAAAGTGCGAATTCCTGAAATCCGAAACCAAGTTCCTAAGCCTTATTGTAGAAGCGATAATATTCGAATGGACTCAGAGAAAATCCGAATAATTGTAAATTGGAAACCGTCTACTAGTGTAACCAATATCCAAGTATTCATTAGGTTTTTCGAAATTTTATTAACAGTTTATTAGAGATTTTTCAAAGATTATCAACCCCGATGGTAAACCTGACCAAAAAGAATGTTCTGTTTTTGTAGAGCTCTGCCTATCAAGAAGCATTTGATCGATTAAAGCGAGCATTTATCAAAGCATCTATCCTGGCTTTCTTTGATTAGAAAAAGAAAGTGATTATAGAAATCAATGCCTCCAATTATATATTTACCGGAGTATTTTTTCAATATGATGATAATAGAGTACTTAGACTTGTTACATTCTTTTCTAAAAAATATTCGGCAGTTAAATACAACTATAAGATTTATAATAAAAAACTACTAGCTATTATCCGTTACTTCAAAGAATAACACCCCAAGTTGGAAAACACTGTATTATCAATTCAAATAATCATTAATCATAGAAATCTAGAATACTTTATTACAATAAAGCTATTAAATTGCCATTAAGCCTGCTAATCCGAATTCTGTTTCGATTTAATTTCCAAATTACTTATTGCTTTGGAAGCTAGATAATCAAACCCGATATATTGACCAGAAGGTTAAAAGATCTCCCTAAGGAGAGGGATAAACGCCTCCTATACCAAAGCCGTATTATCTTGAAACGAAAGAACCTAGATCCCGATCTATTTCTATCATTATTATTCTAATCGAATTTAAGATTGCCCAAGAAAGTACGCGTCACTATAACCACCCATAACCAGAGAAACCCCAACCCTATCAATACCATCAACCACTTGGATTCTAATAATACTATAACTTATTAGAAAATGATAAAGTTATAAAACCTGTAATCCCATATACCATATCTGTACCTAACCCTACGATACAACTAGAGGACCCAGAAACCTCTCTAAACCTTTTGCCGATCTGCTTACCCTATTCCATGAAGGCTACCAAACCAACCCTATACCCGAATCTGTTCTGAAATCCCTACGAGAGGGATTCCCGAAATACTCGAAAATCACTCTTGCTAAATATACCGAAAACAATAATCTGTTGTATTACTAAGGGAAACTATATGTTCTTGATTACAACCCCCTGAAAACCTATCTGCTTTACCTGTATCACAAATCGCCTGCTGTCGATTACCCGCACTGTACTCGAACCTTCGAATTACTATTCCAAAATTATTATTAGTCTGGATACTATAATTATATTATGCAATAAATCTATAATTATTATAATTGTTATTGTACTATCCCGACTTGTAAAGACTAGAAAAAGTTCTCTGCTTGTTTCCGATCTTGTAGAGAGTTTGATAAGATATTTCAATAGATTTCATTACACACCTACCCGAAAATACCAGTTTCGATACTATTATAATAATAATCAATCGATTAACGAAAATAAAATATTTCTTACTTTGCTATAATATTTGTAATTCTGAAGAGGTTGTTTATTTATTCCAAAAGAATATCTAAAAGCTTTATAGCTTACCCCTGACCATTATATCTGATTATAAAGCTCAATTTGTTTCTAAATTTTGGAAATATATTTGCAAATACTTGAGTATAGCTACTAAGCTTTCAATTGCTTATCACTCTAAAACTGATAAATAAATCGAGAGGGCTAATATAATACTAAAACAATATCTCTAGTTGTATATAGTCTATCTATAAAACAATTAGGTAGAATAACTTCTATTTATCGAATTCTCCATCAATAACACCTAATCCGAAAATACCCGAATAATCCCATTCTTTTTGAACTACGGGTTTTATCTCCATCTAGACTTCAAGTCTGTACCATCCCAAAGTAATCATTCTGTTATATAAGATATTAAAGAATTTGTTGCTAAAATAAAAGCTATCTCCTTATATCTATAAACCAAAACTAATTTGCTAATTAAGCCCGATATTCGAAGAATATCGATATTTGCTGTTCCCCTACCCATAAATATCTGTTTAGTATCTAATCTAATTGAATACCAAAAATATTAAGATTCTATATCCACAGAAGAAGCTTGATTAGAAGAACCTTGGGCTCTTCAAGATTCTGAATCTGATAGATCTATATGCTTATAAACTAGAACTCTCTGTTTTAATAAGGATTTACCCTATTTTTTATATCAATTTATTGTATTCTGCATATAATAACCCTATCCTTGAGTAATGTAATCCATTACCACTATTTATCAAAATCGATAGCTTAGAACAATTCAAAGCCGCTGAGATCCTGAACTCCCACTGGGAAAGAAAAGATCGTAAAGGACCTCGCCTAAAGTATACCGTTTACTGGGTCGGCTATAATATACTGACCAAAAAACCTATAAGCTATCTGGAAAATATATAAGAACTGATCCGCAACTTTCATTATAGATACCCTGATAAACCCGATCCCGCTTGACCGGATCCCGCCTGTCTATAGATTGTAAAACCATGATGTGCTGCCTCGATGGAGCTCGACCCTTAGGAAAGGGGTAATGTTACAGTATAAGCTTACATAATATACTGATTCTATCGAAAAGAATCGAAAAGAGCGCTTGCACCGGAGTATAAGCGAGCTAGGGCCTGATTGGACTAGCTCGCTATGAAAATTCCGTATATCTTCAATTCAGAAGATTCTGTATTATAGTTCTTTGAGTTATATCTTAATCCTCAATCTGAACCTATTACCCGAATTAATATAATTTTTGCCAGATTAGGGCAAAGTTATTAGAACCCTATCCCGCCCGCCTGCCCCGTGATAGTAGTAAAGGAGCTAATATTATTGATATTTGATCTAAAGAAACCAATTATAGTAGAAATCGACTCCTCTGATTTCGCTATAGGAATAGTTCTAAGTCAGTTGGGCTAGAATGATATCGTACAGGACAATAGCATATCACGATGGAGGGGAATGATTGGACAATAATGGTATAAGTATAAGAATGTGTATATCTCCTCATCTCCAGTTAGAACTGATCTCTTCTTGTAGAGAAGAGATCGGATTATATACTGGGTGATCTTCGGGTACCGATCACGGAGCGGTGATCGGTCCTGCGGCCGATCCGGTTATCGTTGTTCCGCTCCGGAGTATTCTATATAATGAATACCTGACCATCACATGATCTGATCCACGTGGTCTACAACACCGTTTCCGTCACAAATGAGAAATAGCAATCAATCACATTCTATTCCCAAAAACTATTATTAGTCAAATTAAATTACAAGATATATAATAAAGAATTACTGGTAATAATAAATGTATTTAGAAAATGGCGAGTGTATTTAGAAGAATCGAAGTATATAGTATAGATGTATATAGATTACAAAAACTTGGTTTACTTTACTATAACGAAATAATTAAATAGACGATAGGTCAAATAGTTGGAGATTATAATTAACTATAATTTTAAAATTTCATATATCAAAGGATCAGAAAACACTAGGATTAACACTCTTAGCCGAAAACCAGAATATCAAGAGAATAAGTTATACGAATTATATACTATATTCAAGAAAAAAGGCGAATCATGTCACGGCGCCAACTACATGATCTGTAGTTGCCTTCGTGCCTCAGGCACAGCATACTAGCGCGCCCTACTTCCTATAAGTAGGGCTTCACTCTTCCATAGCTCTTCTACCCTTATGGTACAATATAAGTCTTTACCCGTACCTTGACAGTTTGTACCATCTTCAAATAAGCTATCACAGCTTTATTTCTTATTTTATTTCCAAAGCCCCACCGACGTCTTGTCCCGATCGCGCCGATCGCACCCACGTTGATCCATTGTACACCCTGCCGCCGATGTTTTGAGCCTCAAAAAGTGCCGAAGATGGGTGAACAAGCACCTGCACCAGAAGCGCCTGCATCTGGCTTACCTCCGCAGTTCCTTTTCTTGAACCACGTTCTCAACTCCGCCGAAGCCGATATCTCTCCCTTTACAGACCTATTCAATGATCCAACGCTGCACACTTCGCTGCCGCTCAAGCCGTGTTTGAATCGATCGAATCGATCGCAGGCTCATTACAAGCCCAAGCTGCCGCTGCTCAGGCCCAAGCCACCGATGCTCAATCAAAGATTGTCGAATTGAAAGGACACAATTGAGACATGAAGATTGCTGTTCGCAATAATTCGCAAGCTTCACCTCGTCGCAAGTATCTCGCCGCCCCAGAAAAGTTCAGTGGTGATGAGCAAGATATCGCAAAGCGCCAAGATCAGTACACGACTTTTCGTAGCGCAGTCAATCGCTGCTTGACCGCGGATTACGAAAATGAATCAGAGTTTCAGAAAATCACATTTCTTGCTAGCCTACTTTCTGGCCCTGCTTATACGAACAATCAGATACACTTTGATACAATCACAGACAACGCGCATGATTCCGACCTTTGGCCCTCTGGATGGCGCACTGTAGCAGGCATCTGGCGTGAATTAAACAAGCAATACCAGACTCTAGATCTCTCACGCAAAGCTTCCATGGATTACGATAAATGTAAAATGAAGAAGACCCCATTTGGTAACTTTATTACCGAATTCAAGCAGCTCGCTATCAAATGCAAGAAGACTGCCGAACAACAAGTCGCTGATCTTAAACTCAAAGTCTCACAAGAACTAATCGATGCTTCAGTTAACCGCCCCAATAAACCTTCTGCCGCCGACATCGACGCGTGGGTAGTCTGGTGGCAAGGCATCTACGATGACTTAGAGGAGAAGATTCATCTTGACAATCAACGCAAGAACCAAGGCACCAACTTCAGCGATCAGAAAAAACCCAATGAAAAGAAGCCTGCTATCGCTGCTGTAATACCTACGCCTGATCCCTCTGGAGATCCTATGCAACTGGATGCTGCTCGCCAAGGCCAGCGACCCTTATTACGTTACAATAGAGAACAATGTCTAGATCTTGGCCTCTGTCTTTATTGCAAAAAGCCCGGTCATATCAAATTCAACTGCGAAGAAAAGCGACGCAACGATGCAAAATATAATACCAACTCAGGAACCATACAATACCCCGATCGTCCCCCTGCTACGAACCAACACGCTCCGAATGTCCACCGTTTTCCCGTTACCGATCACCATCACAACCCCGGACCCTATCGCAACGCTTATAGCCCTACTTACCAGAATACATTCCCGCCTGCTAATCGTTTCCCGACTGCCGCGGCACCATTTCGATACGCCTCTCCAGTCCCCACTGGCAGCAGAGATCTGGGCGGATTCGTTGAAGGCTCCGTACATTCGGATGATAGCGGAAATTCAATTCCCCAGCCAAGCATGTTAAAAGACTAACCTCGATTCATAGTCGCGAATCGAGGTTCGTTGTGGAAAGTTTGCCTTTGTGGATTAAGAGATCGGTTATGTCTAGGGATCCTTTGTATCTTAGAACAATGAATAGCAAATCTCTTAAAATCTCAACGGAAATTTTCCTTGCGCCTAACGTGATCATCCCACTCATTGGCTTAGTAGATAGTGGAGCCGCGGGATATGGGTTTATAGATAGAACCCTCATATCCAAGCTTGGTATCCCTACACGTCCCCTCCCTACTACCCGCAACCTGTTACTTGCAGACGGAAGGACTTCTGATATCCTATCTCAGTATGCACTGTTAGATCTACGGATTAACAATCATAAAGAAATTGGCTTATTCTATATTACCAATCTTTCCGACGCGGACCCTATGATCCTCGGTCTTCCATGGCTTCAGCGCCATAACCCTACCATTAATTGGGCAACAATGACTCTTAAGTTCACGTCCACGTACTGCTCCAGATATTGCTGCCCAGTTAACTCTGCTGCAACTGTCGTCCCCGATCGTAACGATGTGCCGACCCCAGCAGACACAGCGCTCAATCCAATACCACGTACACCCGTTAGGAAGTCTATTTTGAAGTCTACTTCGAAGAAATCTACCTCAACCCCATATCGTGCCTTTGCCGAAGAAGTCATCGACGAAAGTCTCCAGACTCCCTCCTTCTCACCCCAAGACCAGTCGATACTTTTGGAATACGATCCTCCGACTCCAGCTGTGGAGAAGAATACTGATAGAAACCTCTACAACATAGATCCTGCTGATCCAATGCCACCCGACTCAAACCGCCGCTACACTCACCGAATCAACGGAAAAACAGAGACCCGCGCCAAGATGATACCAAACCGGCCGATCCTGAAACCGGCCCCAGCGCGGATCATCGCAGGCTCTAGGATACACAAAAGACCGCCACGAAACCAAAACGTTTTACCCCCATTGAACCCCCTATCGCTACAGAAGCCCTCTGAGGAACCGACTGACGCCTTACGAAATATCCGACAGAAAATGAACGATATAAAGTTCCTCACAGCTAATAGCTTTGTTCAATTCTGTAAAGATCAGGAAGCTTATATCACAAAAGTAACCTGGGATGAATTAGATAGAGCTTGCGAGTTACACCGTATAATAACAAACGATCCTATTCAACTACGTCGCAGTATCATGGAAAGCGATATCAAGAAGTTCATGGAAAAGACCGACCGACCGTACCATCTACAACAGAGATTCAGAGCAAGCTACCACCCTGGCTTCGCGATCTGTTCGCTGGGTTCTTACCCTCCCTCGCCAACGAGCTCCCGCCACGACGCTCTTGGGATCACAAGATCGAGATCATGCCAGGCAAAGAGCCCCCGTACAACAAAGGTCGCCCAATGTCCCCAGCCGAGCTCCAAGTCGTTCGCAAATGGCTCGATGATAACCTAAATAAAGGATTCATCCGCGAATCCCGCTCCCGATCGGCCGCCCCACTCCTCCTAGCTGCAAAGCCCGGGGGGGGCGTTCGAATTTGCCAGGACTACCGTGGACTGAACAATGTTACTATTAAGAACCGTTATCCGCTGCCACTGATCAAAGAAACCCTCGATGCCTTATGCTATGCTAAAGTTTATACCAAATTGGATATCATCGCCGCGTTCAATAAACTACGGATCGCGGAAGGTCACGAATGGAAGACCGCTTTTACAACTCGTTTCGGCTTATTCGAATCCCTGGTGATGCCTTTCGGCCTTTGCAATGCTCCTGCCTCGTTTCAGAACTATATCAATCATGTTCTTTTTGATCTCCTGGATAAGAATTGTACAGCGTACCTAGACGATATCTTGATCTACTCTGAGAATGTTACAGATCATCGAAAGCAAGTTCGCGAAGTCGTGCAGAGACTCATTGACGCTGGATTACAAATTGACATTGACAAATGCGAGTTCGAAACGAGGAGAACGAAGTACCTCGGCCTGATCATTACTCCTGGTGGTATCGAGATGGACCCCGACAAGGTTAAGACTATCCTCGAATGGAAGTCGTTAACTAAGCTAAAAGACCTCCAACGCTTTCTAGGGTTCGCCAACTTCTACCGACGCTTCATTCGCAACTTTTCTAAAATCACGGAACCTTTAAACCGCCTGCTGAAAAAAGAGAATATATGGAATTGGACTGCTGATCAAGAGAATGCCTTTGAAAACCTGAAGCATGCCTTTGCCTCCGCTCCAGTCCTTGCAATGTTTGATCACCACCGCCGCACAGTTGTCGAGACAGATGCTTCCGACTGGGCTGCGGGCGGAGTACTCTCTCAGTATGACGATGAGGGCCGACTACGCCCGGTTGCATACTTCTCCTCAAAACACAGCGCTGCCGAATGCAACTACGAGATCTATGATAAGGAACTACTAGCTATCATCAAGTCCTTAGAAGAATGGAGACCCGAACTATATGGAACTCAAGAGCCGTTCGAGATCATTACTGATCATAAGAATCTAGAGTACTTCACATCGACAAAGATGTTGAATCAAAGACAAGCTAGATGGGCTGAATTCCTGGCTGGTTTCAACTTTCGTATCATATACAGACCGGGTCTTAAAGCAGTTCGCCCCGATGCACTGAGTAGGAAAGCAGAAGATCGCCCTGTACACGCCGACCCTAATGACGACCGAATCAAGAATCGCTTACAAACAGTCCTCCCGAAAAGAGTATTCGACACCGCTGCATTCAAGAACCTCATCCGACAAACAAATAACGACATCGACCTCACCGCGGCGCCTATGGGTATGATCATCCCCGATACTGAGAAGCCGATCGACGATCTTATCGATAAAGCATACGAATCATCCGAATTGGTCACTACCATGCGTAAAACACTTCAGAACCCAACTGCTCGCCATTGGCCGCTATCGATCCGAAAAGACCTCCGAATCGCTCTTCAAGACTGTAGATTAATCAATAATAAAATTTTCTATCGCGACCGCCTCTTTGTTCCCCCCTCCGCTGAGCTTCGCACCCAGATCATATACCGAACGCACTCCACTGGTCCGGCAGGACATCCCGGTCGAGTTAAAACTATTGATCTCGTCTCCCGCACATACTGGTGGCCCAATATGTCGAGGGAAATCGAAACTTACGTACAAGCCTGTCAACTCTGCTTCCGAACCAAAGCCTCCCGTCTTGCCGCACCCGGATTCCTAGAACCCCTGCCAGTACCATTCCGCCCCTGGTCCGATATCTCCATTGACTACATTACACCGCTACCAATCAGCGAACGCTATGGCAAAAAGCATCAACATATCGTCACAGTTGTCTGCCGCCTAACGAAAATGCGTCATTTCATCCCGGTTATAGGACTGTCCGCAGAGGAGCTCGCCGATCGGTTCGTCGAAAAAGTCTACTGCCTACACGGTGCACCTGACAATATAGTATCCGATAGAGGTTCACAATTTATATCAGAATTCTGGAAGCACTTATCCGAGCGTCTATCGATCACTTTGAAACGATCCTCCTCGTTCCACCCCGAGTCCGACGGACAAACAGAGAGGATCAATGCCATGGTAGAACAATATCTTCGGGCTTTTATGAACTTCCACCAAGATGACTGGTACGATTGGCTCCCACTCGCGGAGTTTGCGCTTAATAATACCACCTCAGAGACTACCGGCGTATCCCCATTCTTCGCTAACTACGGTTTTCACCCACGCCTCGGCGTTGAGCCCTCTTCACCTGTTCCCCCAAACCTATCATATCAACGCAAACGCGAGTTCCTAAAGGCCAACGAGATTGCGGACCGATTTGATATCATCCTAACAAAATTGAAAGCCCTAGCCGCTCAATCCATTCAGAGATATGAAGATTACGCTAACAAGACTCGCACCGACGCCCCTCTATACAAAGAAGGTAACAAAGTATGGGTTAGTACTAAGAATATGAAAACCAATCGCCCGATGAAGAAAGGTGATGACAAATGGGATGGCCCCTATAAGATTCTAAAAGTTTATAAACGAGCCTGTCTACTCCAGCTCCCCACTAGTTTTAAGATCTTTCCAGTATTCCACAACTCATTACTCCGACCACTCCACCGCTCACCTGGACTAGCCGGTCAAGAAGCGATCAACGAAGCCGAATCCCGTCGAAACCAAGGCCGTATCCTAGAAAGAGATGACGAAACGAACGAGGAAACCGAGCGGTGGGGAATTCGATAAACTACTTGACTGCCATAACGAGGACGGATTTCACTACCAAGTCAAATGGAAACATCACCCAGCATCTTGGCAACCCGCCGAAGACCTTCGCGGCCAAGAAGACACGATCATCGCTTTCCATTTAGCAAATCCAGATAAGCCAGAACCGCCCGCTTGGGTAGGCTTCAAAAGATCTACTACTCCTGATCCCCCGCTAGTACTTACACCAAGCGCACCCCCGAATCGAGGCCGAGGCAGACCTAAAAAGCTCCGGCAATTGATTACTACTCCCAAGAAAGTTCATTTTAATCCAATAGTAGAAATTAGAGTATTTTAGTGTTATTTTGTTTTCTAAAAGGTCAATTGGTATTGCGATCGTGGACCGATCGCCTTGAGCGGGGGGTACTGTCACGGCGCCAACTACATGATCTGTAGTTGCCTTCGTGCCTCAGGCACAGCATACTAGCGCGCCCTACTTCCTATAAGTAGGGCTTCACTCTTCCATAGCTCTTCTACCCTTATGGTACAATATAAGTCTTTACCCGTACCTTGACAAATCACTAATTTACAATATACCATAACTTATAGCTATATATATATTGAAAGATAACCATCTCAGGATTAAGATTTAATTATATTATAATAAGAATGCTATAGCTATATGTATATGCAAGATAATAAAATCAGAATTTATAATAAAAAACAAGACTATATATTTTTATAGAAAAGTATATATTCCAAATCAAATAATTAAGGAATTCGTAACAAAATAACATAGATTACTAGTATACAGATATCAAGGAATTACAAGAATATTTGTAAGAATACAGGAAATCAATTACTTCCTACGAATAAAAATGATAGTTGAAGAAATTATTGGAAATTGTAATATCTACATACAAAACAAGTTATTACGATATACTTTATATGGCTAGCTTCAGACCTTAGATATACCTTTTCAACTATAGAAATCCATTATATAGAACTTTGTAATTAAACTACCACTCTCAAAGAATTTTACTATAGGAATTAAATACAATGTGATATTCAATATAATAAATAAACTAACGAAATTCGCTTATATAATATTATTCAAGGAAATATAGAATACTAAGCAATTAGTATATATATTCCTAAGGGGTATAGTAAGTATACACAGAGTGTTATATGGATATATATATAGTAGTAAGCTATCAGGAAACAATCCCTGATACTGTGCCTTTTGGACAGATTGCGTGTGTGGCGTAGTGGTAAAGCTTATAACTCCTATTGTGTCTGCTTACGTAACAGAGTATCAGGGATTTTACCTTGTGGATATCGTTCTGGGATCTCTGATTTCGGGCTTTTAATTGGGACTGGGTGAACAACCAATTGAAAAGTGGATCGAATTAGGGACGAGGATGTATCTGCTTAATGATTGGATATTCTGAATTCATTAATAATGGATTATTAATGGTGAGGGTGTTGGATAATAGAAGAGTGTTATTCTATTATTATAAATCATATGGTTGACTATAGTATAGTATAATAGCCCCTGTACTAGCCTTTTCGGGACGAAAAAGGTTAAAGAGGAGGGCTTTGTTATATGGATATATATATAGTAGTAAGCTATCAGGAAACAATCCCTGATACTGTGCCTTTTGGACAGATTGCGTGTGTGGCGTAGTGGTAAAGCTTACAACTCCTATTGTGTCCGCTTACGTAACAGATTTGGTATAGGGATTTGATAAGTTTGGTTTTTTAGTAGTTTAGGGATTTGATGATTGCGAGTATTTCTTTATTATAAACTTTATAGTTTAGTTTGGTGGTGATTATCGTTTTCGAAAAGTAGGTAATTAATAACTATTTGTTATTATGCTTTTGAGATAGCATGTTAGCGATTATATTATTGGATGTATTGGTTTCTAGTATACAGAGTAGTGTATAGTCGTAATGCTGCAGGAGAAAAGCGAAGATAAATCTGTTTTTGAGTATATCAAATGCGATTTGATAGATTTCGTTAAAGTGGAATTTGATATTCGTTTTTATAAGTTTATAAAGAGGTTTTGTTATTATACTATAATCTTTAATAAATCGATAATAAAAATTATAAAAGCCTAAAACAATTAGATACTTTTTACAATAGTAGAATAAATCCAAATAGCAATCATTTCAATCTTTTCTGGATTGATTTGTACACTGTTTATAGAGATAATAAATCTAAATACTTTGTATATTTGATATTGAATTTGTACTTCTTGAGGTTTATCTGGAGACTAGTAAATTCAAGTTATTCGAGGATATATTTGATATGTTTTTCGTATTTATTTTCGTTTTCAGAATATATAAGAATATTATTGAAGTAAATAATATAGAAGTCATTTAAATAATCAAATAGAATATCGTTTATATATTATTGATAAATTGCAGAACTGTTTGTTAATTTAAAAGATAAACTTTGTATTTGTAGAAACCATATTGAGTATAAAAGGTAGTGTATTCTTTGGAAATTAGATTTTATAAATATAATGAAATGCTTGTTGAATATCTAATTTGGTATATATCTTTATGCTAGTAAGTTATATGAATATCTTGTTAATGAAAGGTAGAGGGTATTTATCTTTGTGTATTAAAGAATTGAATAATCGGAAGTCTATATAAAACCTTAAACTTTTATTCGGCTTTTTTATGAAGAGAATTGGTATTATGAATAGTATTTGGTTGGATTCTATAAATTCTTTAATAAGATTCTCGGTAATATATTTTTTAACGATTTCAAGCTATTCGAGCGATATTTTATACAAAGGATTGTATTTGAAAGCTTTTTCATTTTCTCCTTCAAGTATAATTTTGTAATCATATAATCGGAAGAGAAATAGGATATCGAATTTGTGTTTAGAGAATGCTCAGTGATATTGCTAATAAACTTTAAGGATCAAAGATTCCATTTCGATATCTGCAATAACACAATTAAGAGTAGCAATAGTTTTTGATTTAGAATTGTTTAAGATAACAATTGTAATTGAGATTTGATGGTTATTATTTTGATTAGATTTGTAAATCGAAATGATATTGTTAATTTTTATATATATAATTATAAAAATCTCATAATCCTTGTTTTTTTTTGCAGATAAATTGAAATTGAATCGGCTTAAATGTATAGATATCAAATATATCGGAGATACAAAGCAGAAGGGATTCATAAACAAACTGAATAGAGATTTGACCAAAAATAGATTTCTTCTTCAGATTAACTGGAATCTGAGCTTCGATTGTATCTGAGATTATTGTATTAGTTTCTTAAGGAAAGATAATAAATATCTCAAATACAATTAATATTATAATCGGTTATCCATTATCAAGTTAGTAGTACATCTCTTTTAATCGGGTGTTCCGATTGTCGGCGTTTTTTTATCTTAAATAACTAATTCTGGATTATTAAAAACTGTTTTTAATTAAAAGTATATTTTTTGATAAGGAAACAGTAAAAAAATGCTCGAGAAATCATTCGAGACATCAATTAAAACAATCAACTTTAATTCGGGTTTTGCCAACTATTTGTAATCTAGAATTATATTATATAAATCCAAATCGATAATGAAAAATAGCAAATAAGATTATTATCAAGTATTAATTGTAAAATTAAAAAATGTGAAATAAGTAATAGCTTCACCTTGTACATCATTATAGAAACAAAAAGACCATTGTTCTCCGTAAGGAGTGGCTGGCTCAGTGGTAAAGTGATTGATGCCCACTTTTGCTCAGAGCCATATCCCGATCAATATCTGTCTTTTCGAAGTTTAATCATTTATGAATCCATAGCTTATTATCTGTATATAATTAAAGAAGGGTGTTGTACTCCTTTCCCGATCCTTTAGCCCCAATATGAAGAAGCCTCTGCTTTATTATTACCCTATTTCTCTACTAAAAAAAATGGTTCCACTTGTACCCGAGCAATCACAATATATCTTCCTTTCTCGACAATAATGATTGCCTGCTTACAGTAATCTACAATTACTTTGGCCTTTACCAGTTTATGATTATCCCAGCCCTTACCAGCTAATAATCTCTGCCTTTTTACAAAGACTCCGAACAACCCCTGAACTCCTCAGCATGAAGTAAATTAGACAACCCAAACTTGCAAGTTGGAATGGAGTGGCAAGAGTGCTCATAGCACAACCACTCTGCTTGCCACTAGTATCACAGTTGTAGAAGAACGGAATGCTTGGCTATGCCAGCAATTGTATGTATATAGAATTGTTAGTTTAATCCATCCCTAGTACCCCTGGGAGGTCGTGGCGAGCCCCTGTGGCTTGCCCCCCGGATGTAAAATAATAAATAAATAAATAAATAAATAAAGTACATCATTATAGCTTTTGACTTCAATTAATAATTCGAATAATATAAAGCAGGGTTTGAATATAAGGAATAATAATGAAAGAAGTATTTTATTAATAAAAACAAAGCTATTCACTTCGGAATCTATAAGAGATTAAGTATTATATAAATATCCGTTTTTCGAAAATATATATAATAAATTCATGAAATCATCTTCTATTAGTTTTATCAAATCGAGGAATCTTATATCCCAGATTATATTTAGGAGAGAACTTTTATCTAAGCATATTGATTTAAACATTAGTTTTCAACAATACAAGCAAACTCGATAGTTTCCATTTACACTTCTTGATTTATATTCTTCTCGGTATTCTCTTCTACATTATAGAACTCTTTGTTTTCTCCAATCTCTTGAATCTCAGTTATAATATTTATATTACTCATGTATAACGTGAAATTGCAATTCACTTTTAATACAGGGGTAATAATACTATAATTGAAATTGTTTCCTGAAAATAGAATATTATTTGACTTGAAGATTTCTGTATAACTAATAGAAGTACAAAAAGGATATTAGATATAAAACTGAATAGATAGATTCGAATTATCTAATAAGCAGAGAGTGCTTTTAGGGGTAATCGACAAATTAATACTACTAAATGACTTTCTAAAAAATATTTCTTTAATTATTCTATAACAATTGTATTCTCAAAATATAACTTCAAGTTTATTGATTTTTATAAACTTTTTAATTAAATCCTCAATAATATAACATTCTTTAATATAAAGATTAATAGTTTATTAAAGAAAATCGAATATTTTTCTTTCTAGATTATAAAAAAGAGTTCTTTGATTAGTGATTTCCATTTATATAGTTAATAATCTAAATCTGTAATATTATACTAGGAAATTTCCTTATTGAATATTATTAAATATAACTTAGTATTTGTATTCAGTTTGTATATGATTGACTTTAGCCAGGTTCTTATAAATAGCTGTAAGCTGATTAATCAATTGCTATCCTATCAAACAAAGAATTTAGATGTACAATAAGAATATATATTCTTGTATCTCTTCTTTCATTTGATCTACTATATAAGATTACTATTGTACTTTCGAGATAAGCAAATTTTCATAAAATTTGAATTGTTCAGTAATTAATAACTGTTAAACAACAATAACAAAAAGACCACATCAGCGAGCTTAGATTGTACTAAGCCGCACCTTCCGACTATGTAAGCTCTAGTATCAGACACAGCTACAGTTATCGCCAACAGCGTGAGCGCTATGGCGATTACTTCTACAAGGGCGCCGATTGTGATCAATCCCCGATTCACTTGTAACCGATTACTATTCTTACTTTTACTATTTAATTACAATAACACAAATGTTTATAATACAAAAGCTACAAGAGCCATTATATTAAGCTCACGAACAACAAAAGGATCCTTTATTATAATATAATTTAATATTTTCAATAAACAAATACGATTCAAATACAAGGTCTATAAAATATTCGAAATAATACTTTATCAATTTAAAGCTGATAGTATATTAAAGAAAGTAGTTTTTAGCAAAGAAGTATATAATATAGTAATAAACAATATCAAAGCTAGATTATCACAAAATATAATATAATCTATAATTAGAAATAGGAATAATAATAATCCAAACCGCATTTATACAAACATTACAAAAACCCCGAAAAACTCGAGTACGTCTACAAACACAAATACGTACATGCAAAGATAAACCAATAAATGAAGATTAATCAAACCCTGGAAAATCAAAATGAATACCCATCTATTAACAACAAAAATTGCTATATCGATAATAAACCGCCCAAGCACCTACATATTAAGAAAAACGATCGATAAGCTATTCCTAATCTAAAAATAACTGATATAACAATTATTACTCTCACAGCTATTGATTAAACAATACACACTGCCAACAACACTATACACAATAAACTCCTCGAAACCAAAAATACGGAAAAGATTAAGAAGATCCTGAATTGTAATAGCCTAAAACAATCTATAACCTAATACCACTATATACTAAAAAAGATTCCAACTTCCCTTAATAATCTAAATAAAGATAGAATACTATCACTAAGGAAATAGTAGTTAAGGAAATATTAATACAAACAAGCACTCCCCCAATCAACTATTAAACTACTATTTAAATAGCCAATTCCTATAATTTTATTTATTTATTTATAGTGATTAACGTCTAATATCTGACCTCCCAAGGGGTATTCTAAAACGTACTAAGAAGCGGGCCTACAGGCCGCTAGCGTTCCAGCCGCTCATAGTAGTGTAATATTAGCTAATCAGGGGCTTGTTGCCTTTGGTATTCCCCCACTCAGTATTGCTTATGGCAATCCTGTGGCTGTTCTATCTAAGGGTTTGTGGTTCTATTTCAGAGGGCCTTGTTTTATATACTATTCGGGTGTTGACGGATAATCAGATTGATTGCTATCGATTGGGAGAGTGCTCAGAATGTTTATAACTGATCGGTACAGGTTTAGATTGATTAAAGTAAAAAGCTTATCCTCAGGGTATTAGAGCAGATTGGAATTCATATAGTTTCGCATAGTTTAGGCATATCCTAGTATAGAATCTGAATTTAGTGAAAAGATTAGTAAAGCTATATTATATTCACAGAATGCAGTTAACATATGCTATTGCATTCTATTCGGATTGAAGTCGATTTGGTACAAATGGCCAGTTGCTGTGCATCTGATTATTAATTGAATATTGAAAAAAATACAATGGGCTTTTCTCAATCCCATATATACAGGTCTTTATGCTATTTTCATGATTGAATTTAATATAATAAATTGCAAAATCACTATATCCAATCCGTATATTATAAATCTATATAATACCCTGTGAGGGAGCTTGAAACTTTCCGGTTCCGAAATATTATATACCGGTTTCCATGTATTATATGTTTTGGAAATTAGATCTCTTTTTTCCTTTCACTATCTACTTTCGGAATGCCGATATTTGGCATATAGGATAGAGCGGGAGCTACTGACTATAGAGAAATAGGATGGGCTAGGGTCAAGCAGCCCAGCCGTGTTTCTGATTAGCGAGGCGATCGGCTGCCTTGTTGCCCTTAATCTCAATATACCCAGGGGATTACTTGATTACAATATCATAGTGTTGTATTACTTAATAACACTTGTAATATACCTATTAAGAAAAGGCAAGCGATATTTCCTCATATTCCTCAGATTACTAATATATTATTAATGTATAACTATAATTCATCCCTGGTAGGGGCAATCATAATACTCAAAAGGCATTCTAGTCCCCACCACACACTAATCGCTTCAGTATTAAAAAATATAACAATTGTTTATATATCAGCTATAGCCACTATCGATCTATTGCTTGCCATGATAGATTGCAAAGCCATACCCTATACGGTAATTGTATTTATTGTATTATTCAGATTTATCTGAAAATACAGAATAGTCTTCTTAAGGGATTAAATCTCATTATTTCTTGAATACTTTTATAGTATTCTTTTGTTATATTAATTTATTGGATTAATACAATACTCAGAAAAGAAGTAAGGCTATAAGAGTCTAGAACACTTGATGACAGGGATTGCCCATTCTATTCTTTGCAGTTTTGTATTGGAACCTTTCAGAATACCTTAACCTTATCCTCTCTTTCTAATATACAGCTTCAATCGATTTATAAGTAAATATTGTACATCCATTATCTGAAGCTGAAACACGAACCCTCAGTCTGGCTTACTCTAATACAACAATTCCAGCTGGGAGATTAGCTTTTATAAGGAGTATGGTTGTCAAGGTTGTTTTGTAAACAGATAAAGCTCTCTATATCGCATTATGGATTATCTTACTAACTAGATTGATGTGTTTCTTACTCCCGATACCAACCAGAATATAACCTGCATTTAGGCATTATTTATATAGGCCTATCAAACTATACTTTGAAGTTGAAAAGAGCGATAGGGAGTACACAAGTAATAATCGCTTTTCGCAGGTAGGCTAACAGATATCCGTAGTTATATAACTATTAATCGAATATAGAATGTAACACACATAGCTTTCGTAATACACGTTTTGATATACTAAGAAACATTAGGCATTGATCAAAAAGACACTAAGCTAGTATAAGATTGATTATACTCCATTAATAAGCCCTAAAGGGATTAGCATAATAACTAGATTCCAATTTATTTTTATAGCTGGGTTTGCAATTTTATATTTCCTTAATATATAAAGTAGCTCAAACTTTCCAAAGTGAAAAAGATCTTATTCTGATCTTCTTATTATAGAATATATCGAATGGTTTGGTAGAGTATATATATATTTGTGGATAGGTCCTTAGACATATGATATATAGCTATATCGTCAGCATATCCAAAGTACTGTACTCTATCTTGATTGAGAAGCTCAATAAGGTAAAGGGTATACAGAATAAGGAGAATAACAATTCCTAGGGAATATTGCATATAATCAGGAAATCCTATATTGTAATCCCCTTAAGCCTTACATGCACATATCTCTCAGTCAGAAATGAATTAACGAGTTGCAAGAGCGCTATAGGCCAACCCTACTTCTTTATATATTATAGGAGCTATCTTTTAAGAAGTATATCATAAACACCTTGTATTCCATTATTACTAATATAACCACTTTGCTAGTTATTAAAACAAGCTTGGTATTATGGGTGAAGGTATCTGTGAGATTAATATCAGCTCTTTTCAATAGCGGCTTCGCAATGCTGAGGGCTGATAATATTATATCTTATAGCCATCTATGCAATTTGACTAATAATATATCTTTTTAATTCTTTTTCAATATACAATATCAATATAATCAGTCTCCACGATTTCGAGGATATTCTATTCTTCTTATCAATCTTGGGCAGTATAACTACTTCAGTGAGTTTCCACTTGTTAGGGTAATAGCTGAGCCTAAAACAGATTGCGAAAATCTTATGTATTACACTCTTTGTATTAGATTAATATACCTTGAGAAAGCGAATGATTGCCTAATCAACTCTGAGTGATATACTCCTAATTCTTATTATATATTTTTCCATTTTCTTCGTAATGATTGTTCTTTTTTATAATAAGATTATCTAATAGCTCTATTCCTATAGAGGATTGTAATTATAGAATCATTTGATACTTTGAAAGTAATCGAATACTTGTTATAACAAGTACCTGCAGCTTTTTCTTTGATATTAGTAATCTCTTAGGTCTTTGGATTACTAGAGAAAAAGGCTTTGAGGCTTGTTTTGTGGAAATCAGTTTATACGCAGTTTATCACTTTATATAAATTCCTAATTGTTCTATACATCGTTCAAAGCGGCTTAGTTCAATAGGCTTATTTCGATGCTTGTACAACTCTTTATAGGTTGCTACTAGATAGGTGTCAATTCCATTAGCAATTCTAGTTCTTCTGGTTTGTATTATATATTCGATATGCATTCTTATATTTGTTGGTCAATTACAAGAATAATCAATAGGGTTTGCGGCCTTTCTGCCCCATAATTATTATAGAGGCGTTTAGTATATTTGTAAGTCTGATAATTATCTATCGATATCATAGATAGATGGGAGATCCGGTTCTGGAGTTTGTAAACAATTGGCCATTATATCTACAGGCAGGGTTAAATCTGAATTGTGTATCCGGATATACACTTGCTTGTATTCAGAGGTTCCTTTATCCAAAATGGTAATAACTTGAGTAGTGTAATCGGAGTCACTATACAAATCGTTATTAATCACTGTTGTAGTGATAGTCAGATTGGAAAAGGTCAGATCTAGAATGTATCCCCTCGCATACATAAGGGTACCAGGAGTCCTTGATATACTCCATTCCCTATTTGGACAGCTTATTATATAAGTGTATCACCTTGATTAACAATTACTACTCCGAATTCTCACAAATCATACTTAGCATTGAAGTTATTTCCGATAACCATACCAATCCCTAAGGCAATCTCTAATCCAAGTATGTATTCTATTGTCAATAGATTGAACAGAATGCGATAGGTATTAAGGATCGAGTATTCATTAATATTAATCCAAAATAGATTCTTATTTCCGGTCTACCTTATTTGTCTGATCTTCAAATTGCCTCCTTTTTTGTATATAGATAATCATTTGTAGTTTATGCTTAGGGCTATCAATTGCTCTCTAGATATCAATCAGCTGATATCAGTCATATACAATATGATTTTGGATTGCCGAGTTATTATATAATCAGATTCTTGGATACAGATAATATTCATATCAGTCTTTCTAGCGATTTATAGAAAAGTAATATAATTGGAGTGTCCGCATTTCACATTTGTTTATATATCGTGAACCCCCTTCCCTTAATTGAGTTCGCATTGATTATACGACTCATACAAGAGTAATAACAGTTTCATTAGCGTTTGACTCACTCCCCTTACTTATTTCAGAGTCGAAAGATGAGAAGGCTTTTTTAGTTATAGCTGTTATATTATAGTTTACTTCTTTATTAGCATAATATAAAGGGTTATAGCTCGGGATATAAATCGGACTATTGGAGGAGCCCTCCCTTGATCGGATCTGTTTAGATGATCAGTTTATTAATTGCTATTCGTTCTTATAGACAATAATACAGGCCTTCAATACAGGGGGTCTGAGAATAACCATTTAAAACTATTTGGCTAGCATTAGAGCAAATGCCTTTCCCTTATATGTTTCCTGAATCTCCCTTTGGCCAGCGGTTCTGACTTCTCTCATTTGTTGATGGATAAGCCTAATTAGTTTTCTATTGACTGATTATGATACTGCTGGGTAGTTACTGTATACGGATTGGAAGAGTTCTAGGCATTCCGTATATTAAGTATCGTTTTGATATTGCTTATGGATTTTTTTGTTGATATATTTAGCAATCAGTTTACTATATCTAAAGCAGTGAATTAGGTGATAATATATATATAAGTTACAGTATAACTGGTATCCATTAGAATACTATTGTGATTGAGAGTGTTACAACCTATCAAGAGACTTCGAGTATTCATTGACATTAAATAGCCGGAATGATTTTATTATCTTCTTGAAACTAACAATCCAGTTGGCCCTTTTTATAAAAAGATTTATTTTGTATTTAGAAATTCTATATTATATTAATTCCTCTCCTATCTGTATTTTGATCTTTTCTTGAATAATCGTGTCTGGAAATATTGTGAGCGCGTTTAATATATTATAAGGAATCTAAAGCATAATATAATTATATCAGATCTCTGTGACTTAAGTATTATTTGTATTAAATACAATAATCAGCCATATGCATTTTCGTTTTGTAAGAGATTCTTATATTCCTCTGGCATCTTGCATTTCAGAGTCCATCTCGTTTTATTATAATGAAGCGAGAGGATCAGTTCAAGCCTTAATTTAGAAACTACTTCTATAATCTTTAATCACAATTCGAAAGGATTATTAACAATTATCTATTATCTACTTCCTATCTTTATAAGAATCATACAACTATTTCGCTCCCGTCATTCGCACTCCTGTATCGTCTCCATCGTTTTGGGCGTACTCGCCTTAGCACCTTTTGGTGCCTGAAACGCCTTCCCAGTCTTGAGTGTATTAGTATAAGATTTAGTAGTTCCCTTTAGGGTTGCTCTTATAATTAGTATAGGGGTTCTCTATATAGGCCTGGCTTGTCTTATAGTCTTAATCATACCATCGATGCACACAAACCTTAGTGTATCGATATAACTCAGTTTCGTTTTGCTCAGGATTTTAATACACACATCGATTGTGTTTGTAATCTTTAAAGTTACTTATTGCTTTCCGTTTTTCTTATAGAATTGATTAATTATTGCTTTGTAAATAAACCATATATCACTATTTCTATTTATTTTAATTATCAATGTGATTATTGTTGTTATTGTTGAAATGATTAGGTTGTAATCCGATACGCTCGACAATGCGACAGATCGTTTACAACCGCATATTAACAGTATCATGGTATTGTAAGATTCCTTTAATATGATTTGTTATAATATAGCTAGTATCCATTGAATATTTATATATAAAACAAGTTGTCGATTATTTTGCCAATTCCTATAAGTAGACCTGAATTATTAATCTATCAAAAAAAGTCTTTTCCTTTAGGCTCTTCAATAACTCCAAACAAGCTTAGTATATTAAGCCAAAATAGCGTATTACTTATTATAATTCAGGATGCCAGGGTTTCTGTAACCCAATAATATACAAAAACGTCTTAAGATATAATAACTATAATATTCTATAAATAAATCATAATAATTTATTTAGATTTAAATATAAGATCAAGATTAAATGCGCAAACTATATAGAACCATTTCAAATCAAGCACAATAACTATTCCGCGATGCTACGCCAAGTCAATAGAAAAGTTGTATACCTTATAAAATTCAAAATCCATGAGATTAAAAAATATAATCGAAAAACTTGTTTAATTGCTGAAGCACTAGCTAATAAAACATCTATCTTAACTATAATAGCCCCTCGGAGTATTGCAGTAGAGATCCCCCTCCCAATTCGCGGGGAATATATTATTATATATAAAAATCTGAGCAGCTCTTAATATACCCCTCAGAATACCCTCCCAACTAGCAGTTTGCCCGAGGACCCCTACCGTTCTAAAAGGAAGTGTTCAAATAAGGGTAGTCTGAATAAAAAAATACTCTTCAACATTATATTATCGCAGTATACCAATATGGATATTAATATTGATCTGAATAAGTAGCCACTTCTCTTAATATTGCAGTACCAATTATCAAATAGCCATAGCCTAATTCATATAGATTGATTAAGCAAATGTATAGAAAAAGATAGGAGTGTATATTGTGATACTACAAATAATATATAAATAAAACTTGGAGGTTCTATATATATAGAAACTCTCTATATACCCTGAAACTCGAACTCAGAACCATTCGGGGTACAATCTTTATTATTAACAAATAGCTGGGATAGCTTGAATGATCCCGAAAGAAAAAGGGAGAGACCAAGAATAATAATGTATATATATAAAAGCAAGTAATTATATGCTTAATAAAGATATATTCAATTATACCGGGATTTTCTTTGGATAGAAGTGAACGATATGCAGATTATTAATATATACCAATAGCCAAATATCAGAGAAATAATAAATCTAGTAGTCTTTATGATATTCCCCAATTATATAATAATAGATAGTAACTTCAATGCCAAGTATGATCTATTCAAACTTAATATAACTTCAATTGACTAAGGAGCTCTTCTTACAAAATGATCTATTTCGAATAGGATGGACTTTATTAGAACCTCAGAAATCCCTACCCACAAAGCAGGTTATATAATTAATCTGATCTTCTCTAATATCCGTTTTACTAATACTATTGTTGATACTAATCTGAAAAGCGGCTTCGACCACAAAATACAGATAACTACAATCCCAAACCTCATCTCATCCATTGCCAAGCCCTTTGATTGTATAATCAGCGAGAAAGGCCTTTCAGTCTTTCAGGGGATTATAAAAAATGAAGTTCCTCATTTTCCAAGTTTAACGAATATATCTATCAGGTAGGTTAATAAATTAGTAGGAATACTGGATTCTTTATTTGAATCAGTAATTCGCTTAGTAGAAAAAAAGAAAGGCGTTTTTATCACAGGGGCAGGCGGGCGGAATAGGGTTCTAATAACTTTACTCTAATCTGGCAAAGTTATACTGATTCGGATAATAGGTTCAGATTGAGGATTAAGATATAGCTTAAAGAGCTATAATACAGGATCTTCTGAGTTGAAGATATACAGAATTTTCACAGCGAGCTAGCCCAATCGAGCCCTAGCTTGCTTGCGTTTCGGTACGAGTGCTCCTTTTGGTCCTTTCTGATAGAACCAGTATATTATATAAGCTCATACCATGATATTACCCCTTTCCTAAAGATCGAGCTTTATCGAGGCGGTATATTACAATTTACAATTTATAGATAGGCGGGGCCTGGTCAAGCAGAACCGGGTTTGTTAGGATATCTATAATGGAAGTTGCAGATCAGTTCTTATGTATCTTTCAAGTAACTCACAGGTTCTTCGATCAGTGTATTATAGCTGATCTAATGGACAATGTATTTCAGGCAAGGTTCTTCACAATCTCTTTTTTTTTAATAGGAGTTTAGGATTTTGATAATCTTAAAATGCTTGAGGCTGTTTATTTTTATAAGGGGTGGTAACGGATTATATTATTTAGGAATAGGATTATTATATATAGGATATAGTAAATTGATATAGAAAACAGGATAAATCTTCATCGAGGCTAGAAGCTTTAGTTTATAGGTATAAGGGTTTATCGGGTTTAAGATTTTGAAGAGCCTGAGGTTTTTTTAATCAAACTTCTTTTGTAAACATAGGGTCTTGATATTTCTAGCATTCAGCCAAACCAGGTCGCTGGGTAGGTATCTATGGGCAAAGGAACAGTAAGTATTAATATTTTTTGAATATCGAGTTTGACTAATAATCAGTTTGATCTGTAAGTATAAGGAGATAGTTTTCATTTTAATAACGAATTCTTCAGCATCTTATATAGCAGGATAGTTATTCTGGAACGGTGTAGGCTTGAAGTCTAGGCGGGGATGGAATCCGTAGTTCGAGAAAAACGGGGTCATCCGAATGCTTTCGGACTAGATGTTATTAATAGAGAATTCGGCAAGTGGAAACCATTTTGCTTAATCATTCTATAGATATGCTATATACAATCAGAGATACTACTCTAATATCGTATTAGCCCTCTCAATTTGTTCATCAGTTTCGGAATGGTAAGCAATCGAGAGCTTAACGGCTATACCCAAGCACTTGCAGATATGTTTCCAGAATTCGGAGATAAATTGAGCTTTACAATTAGATATAATAAATAGAGGTAAGCTATGGAGCTTTCAGATATTCTTTTAGAATAAATAGGCAACCTCTTCAGAGTTGTAGGTATTATAGTAGGGCAAGAAATGTTTCATTTTTGTTAATCAGTTAATTACTATTATGATAATATCGAAACTAGTACTTTCGGGCAGGTGTATAATGAAATCTATCGAGATATCTTGCCAAGCTCTTTATAGGATTGGGAGCAAGCGGAGAATTCCCTTCTAACCTCTATAATTCGGGATAGTGCAATAGCAACTATAATAGTTATGGACCCATTGTGTAACATAATTATAGTATCCAGACCAATAATAGTTTCGGAACAATAATTCAAAGGTTCAGGTATAATGTAAGTGACCGGCAGTGGGCGATTTGTGGTATAAACAGAACAGATAGGTTTTTAGGAGATTGTGGTTAGAAATATATAATTTCCCTCAGTAATACAGCAAATTGTTATTCTCGATATACTCAGCAAAAATGATTTTCGGGTATTTCGGGGATCCCTCTTGTAGGGATTTCAGAACAGATTCGGATACAGGGTTAGCTTGATAGCCTTCATAGAATAAGATAAGCAAATCGATAGAAAGATTTAGAAGGGTTTCTGAGTCTTCTAATTGTATTGTGGGGTTGGGTATAGATATAGCAAATAGAATTGCAGACTTTATAACTTTACTATTTTTTAGCAAAGTTATAATATCGTTGGAATCTAAATAATTAATAATATTGATAGGATTGGGGTTTCTCTGATTGCAAGTGGTTACAATGAAGCATACTTTCTTGGCAATCTTGAATTCGGTTAGAGTAATAACGGTAGGAAACAGGTCGGGATCTAGGTTCTCTCATTTCAGAATAGTACAGCTTTGGTGCAGGAGGCATTCATCTCTCTCCTTAGAGAGATCTTCTGATCTCCTAATCAGCATATCGGATTTGGCATCTAGCTTTCTGAAGTAATAGGTAATTCGGAAATTAAATCGAAACAGAAATTCGGATTAACAGGCTTGATAATAGTTTAATAGCTTTATAATAATGAAATACTCCAGATTTCAGTAATCAGTGATAACTTGAATTGGGAAGATGGTATTTTCCAGCTCCAAATGTTACTCTTCGAAATAGTGGATGATAGTTAATAGTTCTTTATTATAAATCTCATAGTTATATTTAGCTACTAAATGTTTTTTAGAGAAAAATGCAATAGATCTCAGTACTCCCTTATTGTTATATTAGGAGAGTATTCCGGCAAATATATAGTCAGAGGTGTTAGTTTTTAAAATGACTTCCTTTTCCCAATCGAAGAAAGCCAGAATAGAGGCTTCAATGAATGCTCGCTTCAATTGGTTGAATGCTTTTTGATAGACAAGGCTTTACAGGAACAGGATATTCTTTCTGATCAGATCTACCATCAGGCTGATAATCTTCGAGAAATCTCTAATAAATCGTTGATAGAAGTTCGTAAACCTGATGAACACTTGAACATTAGTTACAGTAGCAGGCGGTTTCCAATCCATAATAGTTCTGATTTTCTCTAAGTCCATTCGAATATCATCCCTTCCTACAATAAGGCCTAGAAACTTGGTTTCGGATTTCAGGAATTCGCACTTTTCAAATTTAGTGAACAAACCAACTTCCCGCAATACTTGTAGGATCTTCTGGATATAACGGATGTATTCCTTTCAGGTTCAGCTGTATATCAGAATATCATCCAGATAAGCGATACAAAATATGTCCAAGTATCCTCGCAAGAAATTGTTGATAAACCTCTAAAAGATTGCAGGTACTCCTATTAGCCCAAACGGTATAATCAGGAATTCAAATAATTCAAATCGGGTATAGAACGCGGTTAGATATTCCTGCCCTTCTTTTATTCTTATATTATTAAAGGTAGAGATAATATCAATCTTATTGAAATACTTTATTCCCTTCAGGTTGTTCAAAGATTTCTTTATTAATAGTAAAGGATATTGGTCCTTGATCAAAAGGTTATTCAAAGTATAGTAATCTATATAAAATCAAAGGCCTCTATTAGCCTTCTTGATAAACAGAATAAGGAAAGCAATAGGAAAAAAGTTCAGCTAGATAAACCCTTTTCTAAAATTCTCTTCCAACCATTCTTTTAGAACTTTTAATTCAAAACAGAATATGGAATACAAAGCGCTGAAAGAAGGAACAGCTCCTTTTTTGAAACAAATCTCATAATCGTATAATTAATGAGGAAGTAGTTTCTCTGTATTCTTTAAAGAAAAGATATCTTTCCAATTTCGAAATTCGGATAATAAATCTTTGGGGTCGAATACCTTCTTCTTCTTATTTAGAATATTATCGATTTGTTCGATTAATATCTAGAATATTTCATATTTCCGGTGGGCGTAAACCGAACAGGCTCTCAGGGAGATCGCAGCTATATCCTTATTCTTTAACCCTTCAGAGCGGGCAGGCAGGTATACAGATCGGGCTTTTGAAGGAACATCTGGCAGAGCTTTTATGCGGAACAGGCGGGACAGAGTGTTACAAAATTCGTAGCAAAACGAACTATCGAACTGGAATGAGTTTATTGCGAAGTCGATATGGGGGTTGTGTTTCTTAAGCCAAGCTATCCCCAGCATAATAGGATAGTAGACTAGCTCGATTACATATAAAATGATCTTCTTTTCGATATGATTGTTGATTCTGAGTCCTATTCAGATATAGGAGGTAACTCGATTATCGGGCAGAATGTTTCTATCAAATCCTATAACTTCGAATACTGTAGACAATTGGTGTACTGGTATTTTCTGGGAAGATATCCAGTTTCGATCTGTGAAGGCAATTCCTTTGCATCTGCTATCGACCATAGCGTATATTGAGAGGATATCTTTTTCTAAGAGCAGGGTGACGGGTAGAATTATTAGATCCATATAATTGTTTAATTCTTTTTTTAAAGAAAGACTATAAATAGCAGCAATAAATAAATAAAGAATATACAAAAAATTATTCTAATTATAATTTAGGTCAGGCATATCCCGTTTCCCAAATTGACTAAGCTGATTGATAAATAAGGAGAAGAGTGAGATAGGGAATGGATAGGGACTCGGCCCCTCAAAGAACTGTTCAATACAGAGCTGGTTCTCATAGGGCTGATTGTAATAGTGATAACTCGGAGTTGAACAGGATGGGTATCGGAGTACAGATAGTCTTGTATTAAATAGCTAGCAGAGCCGCAATAATAGCATTCGCTGTGTTCCCACCACGAATCCAGGTTCCTAGCGGTATATTCCTTTTTTTCTAAGCTCAGATCCATTGGGTTTCCAGGAGTAGACTTTAGGCTAGTAAGTCATAAAAGCAGAACAGCGATTATTCTCCAGAATGAAGTTTTGAAAGCGATAGGATGAATACAATAGATTTATTGTTAGTATTAACAGAATTGATTATCGAATTGTTATAGATAATTAGTATATTAACAAAATTTATAGATCAAAGTAGAGTTATGCAATAATATATCTTGTAGTTCATAAGAGATTCCTTAAAATAAAAGCAGGGTTAAAGTATCATTAGGTATCTCTCCTTCTAAGGCAAGTCTCTGAAATTTTGCAAAGAAGATATTAAAATCGAGATATTTTTGCTTTAATATATATAGTTTATTCTATACATTTTGTATTCGATTAGAATCCCCAAAGACATTTTCGAAATATTCGAGAAATGCGGTATAATCAGTGAACTGAGGAATTCCATAGGAGATCTTAGGTAGTATAAGCTCGTATGCTTTTCCAATAAGTCTTCCAATAGTATAAGTCAAGCAGACAGAAGTTGTTGGGAATCTATCATTATTTGCATTCAATTTTCCATATATCTATTAAACGAATCTATGTAGATCGGAGCGAATACTATCAAACTCTTTCAGATCGGGGATGCGCTCACTCAATCGAGTGGTTGGAGCAAGTACAATAGGTTCGGGAACAGAGTCAGCAAGAGTTTCGGGAGATATAATTTCCAAATGAGCAGATATAGTAGGCGTAGATTTGGCAAGGCGATCAAATAAACAAATGTTTTGAATAGCAATCTACTCGTACAAAGCAACTTAAATACATTCGCGAACTAGGGATTCGGAAATTTCGCATTCAAGCGATCTATTGATCTCCTCCAGCTCAACATAATATACAGATGCCGACTAGAGATATTAATACCAAACCTGGGGGTCCTCCAATACAAAAACACCAAATTCTGAGGAGTCCCCAGGCCGGCTAGGTGAGTGCAGAGCAATCATTGCGAAAGCGATATTTTAATAAGTAGGAGCTATATAGTATTACAGGAATAGATGGGCGGAATAGGGTTCTAATAACTTTACCCTAATTTGGCAAAGTTATATTAATTCGAGTAATAGGTTTAGATTAAGGATTAAGATGTAGCTTAAAAAGCTACAATATAGGATCTTCTGAGTTGAAGATATACGGAATTTTCATAGCGAGCTAGCCCGATCGGGCCCTAGCTCGCTTGCGCTCCGGTGCGAGCGCTCCTTTCGGTCCTCTCCGATAGGACCAGCATATCACGTGAGCTCACACCGTGACAGTTTTCAAATATTTTGCCCCCTAATGGATAAACAAATATAGAATAGTATATCAAAATTATAAAATAATCAGAACTAAGGGCATTAATTAAACAAAACAATAGCAGCGGGGATTGATAATTACGATCAAAAAAGCGAAACGCTAATATTAGCATGGGATCATTGACAGGGTAAGCTACAACAAAGATCTATACAAAGTGATCGGTTAGCACAAGCTTGCTATCAACCTCAGAGCACCACCCCTGATTGTCGATAATATGGTGATCGAAGATACTGTAGAAAAAGCCCAGATTCTATAAAAGAAGATCCTTAAATATTTCGATAATAGTAACGATCTTATAACGGACCCATTCCAGCCAGATTATATATCCAACAAACTCCTATAAAGTATGAAAGTGTTTCTCGAAGAAGTGGAAAAGAGTGTTATAGGAGTTTCAAGTATTTCACTGGGGTCCGATTAGATTACTATTCGCTTTCTAAAGGCTTATTGAGACTCTATTGAACTAATAATCGCTAGGATCTTCAATAAATATCTGTAATTTAGCTACTTCCCAAACAGATAGAAACAAGTAGAAGTAATAATGATCTCTAAGATTGGAAAGAAAGATAAATTGTTAATACAATCCTGGCGACCGATAGCCCTACTTTCATATATCTCGAAGGGTCTGGAATGCATAATCACTCGATATATCTTATAAACTATAATGATAGTAAGTATACTTAGCCCCTAATATAATAAAGTACTCCCCAAGCAAGTAGTAATGAATCTAATCACTTTGTTTATATACAATATCGAAAAAACCTTTGCCTACAAATAAGAAGTTACAATAGTTATACTGGATATACAAGGCGTGTTCGATATACTCCTGCTGAACAGACTACTGAAATGCATATGCCAATAAGGATAGCCCTATTCCCTTTTATAACTAGTTCAAGCTTTTCTGAGTGATCATTTAATAAGAGTTCGGCTGAAAAATATAATCACAGAATATAGTTGTGTTAAATGTGGTATTCTGTAGGGCTCTCTATTCTTATTTGTATTATATATTCTGTACCTTACTAAACTTTTGAATCAAGATATTAAGCTATACTTTGGGTATACTGATAATATTTACATCTATTATGCATTCAAGAATGTTTACAAGAATATTAATCTTTTCAAATACAATCTCCATTAGATTTTTTAATAGAATAAATGAAACCATATAATGTTTATATCAGAAAAGCTAGAGATAATATATTTCTTCTAAAGGAGAAAGGTGTATACTCTATATTTAAAGGTAAACGATGAAATAATAATTTGCTTAATCAACAAGATAAGCAATAAAATTATTCAATTAGCTCTATACTAACTGGGAGTCTAATTTGATTGAAAACTCTTTTTCAAAAGATATATAATAGAACAAAAAGCAAAAGCCTACAAGATCACAAAATATATCAAAGAGCTTATATAAACATGCTATAGTCCGCTAGTTATGATATTGTGCAAAGAGGTAATCATCTATATCCTTCCTTTTATTCTTTATAGATTTGAGGTATAGTATATAGACTGAATAAAGTCAAACCAAATAAGAGGAGCTATCTATAATATAATAATAAATATAAGACTGGATAATTATATTATTAAAATTAATTAAACAATTATTCTAATAATAAAAAGAATTCTATTTACTTGGTATACAACTCCGATTATTGCAATTCTAAGAAACTCTAGACTATTACCTGGTAAGTTAGTATTCGAACAGGTACGAATAAGATTTGTGCTCCGACTTTGCAAAATGGACAAAAATCATTTATTAGCAATTCATCTAGTATAAGCATCTTAATACAAAATGAATAATATCAATCTTTATAGATTAACCAGATTGATTCCGAAAGCATTAAGACCAATACTCTCCTTATTATATTTCTTTGCAAGAAGCTATAATAATTCTATAGGAGATATAAAAAAAAAAACAACTGCATTTGAATTTATATAATAATAGAACTATCTGCCTAATAATCATATTATAATCTTTTCGGATAACATTGAATAATACTATTAAAGGCAAAAGATAATTGGCTATGGCTATATAATCTATCAGGGACAATTTCTAATAATATCTAATCATAAAATAATCAACCCGCTTTTGTATATTTTCAACATTAAGATAGTGAGTATTCTAAAAGATTTAGAATATATTATTCAACTAGAGTCGGCTGGGCAGATCACTATATGTATCGATAGCACTTCAGTTATCTGGTATATCAGGGACAATATTTTTGATTTATTCTAATAAATGTTTTTATGTTATTATAAGATTATAAGGAACAGGTAAGTGGCGATCCGATGATTGTTTAGATATACTGGAATCCTTGGAAACAAGAAGATCAATTGGCTTGCCGATCTAAGCGCTTGTAGCGATTGTATCGAAAACAATAATTCATTACTTCCCACTATTAATAGAATAAGCTCAATAGCCAGAATCTTCAGATAAAGAGTAGAATAAAGATAGTAGAAGCGAAATAAGATTATCCTTATTAGTTAATACCATCGCTAGCATTTTAACTATCAAGTTAAGGAATTTAAGGAATTTGCTTTTCCCCATTCTATTTTTCAGTAATTGATAATACTCAAAACCGAATATAGGGACTTTATATCTTACTATCAATACTTTCAATACAATAATATTACCTCAGAATGCTTTTGCGGATACAGCAAAGAGCTTGAGTATCTAATGCTTTATCAATACTTTTGCATTCAATTCGATAATTAGCTGAACAAATCCAGCTCAATTCTGTGAGACACAAAGAATGCAATCGATTATTTCTTTCTTTTTTTGAAAACCTCAACAAACTTTACAATCTTTCTAATAATTACTAATCACTTCAAGCAATTATATTCAATTTCTTTGAAGATCCTCTAATCTCTCATTTTTATATTGCTAATCGGGATTATACCCTCTCTAAAGCCACTTTCTCCCTTTCACTACTATATATAAATTGTATTAAACAAAAACTGATAATATAGAGCCCTCTAATTAGCTGCAAACCTGAATTACTCAATATAAAGTGGATTGAATAGTATCGATATTGCAAGCAGGAGACAAACAGTAAAAATACGTATAGCACTCCTGGCCGCTTCTCTCTCGGCCTATATTACAATTGTAGAAGAACAGAACGTATGGCTATACTGACACCCCCGCTAGTATAGTCCATCCCTAGTACCCCCTGGAAGGTCGTGGCGAGCCCTTGTGGCTTGCCCCCTGAATGTAAATTAAAATAAATAAATAAATAAATAAATAAATAAATAATAACTGTTAAAGGCTTGTTTTCGATTTCATACTATCTTTGAATTTGAATAAAAGATTAGTGGGCTTTGGAATATACAGATACTCTATTATAATAGTAGATAAATGAAAATAGAATATTCAGTAAATTTGTAAATCATTTAATAAAGCGATCAGATTTAAGAGAGGTCTGCTATCAATACTCAAAAGGAATTGTTACAAAGATTGACTTCGCGAACAAGGGTTTTTCTTATTCTTTCTTTTCCCAATAATAGGAGATACCCTTTTAATAAAATCAACTAGAATATTAGAAATCCGGATTCCGTGATTCTCTAAGAAACCTATATAATATTGTTATTACTATTTAAGAGATTGAGATAGGTAAGCAATACTAAAACTATACTGTAGCAATTTGTCTTTGAATCTTGCAATTTCGTTTTATAAATCCTCAAAGTCTTTAAGGATTAGTATTTGTTCTTTTTGTAACGAGAGAATGTACATTGATATATTACCCTCGAGAATTAATACCTTAATCGAGGAATTGTTTTCAGACTATTTACCTTTTCCATATTTACTAATATTTATATTAGAATTATAAAGACTATAATCATCGCTTTATTGAAATTGACTGTCATCGGCTAGGGGCGCTCGGCTAGCGAGAGGAGAAGAGTAATAAAGTCCCTTTGAAATAAATAGGTTGGATATAATAGTAATACTTGTAAATCTGTATATTGAGGGTTTATTATCTTTTATCAAATAGATTTACTCGGAATCAGTCCTCTTTCTATAAGTAATATTGAATATCCTTGATATACTCAAAAAGGTATTATGATTATAAGATATTATTTGATTAGTCATTAAATGACTATATAATTATATAATGAATTGTAGATAATGTGATATTTTGTCTTAAAAGAATTATAAAAATAGGGTACAATTTATCCTTAGAATCTACAATTACAGAATCAGGAGCAAAGTGCTTGTAGAGTGCTTCTATATACTAGCTATATACACATGATCGTGTATATGTGCAAGCGCGCACATAAGCGATCGCAGCTGCGATTGAGTGCGATCCGTGACACTTACTAAACCCTTTATTTTATATAGTTTAGGGTACAACATTCCTATCTATCTATCTACCTATCAATATATCTACTATCACTACTATTATAAACTCTATTCTCAAATCCCTATCTCTATCCCCATCTTTATTCCTATCCTTATTTCTATTTTTATTCTTATCCCCATCCTTATCCCCATCTTTATTCCTATCCTTATTTCTATTCCTATCCCCATTCCCATTCTTATCCCTCCCTCACACCCTAGCTCACACTCACACTCACCCTATCTCACACTCCCACTCACACTCATACTCATTCCTTATTCCCAGCTCACACTCACACTTATACAATCTCAAACTTATATAATCTCAAACTTATAACGTGGTTTAACAGTGGCTCGGCCATATCAGTAGGTCGGCCACTTTAAAATACATATAAAATCAGCCTTTTTCAATATTCATATTTTAATTATCAATCATTATTTTTGAAAAAGAAAAGAATATTAAATAATAATAAAAAATCAGTTATTCAAAGTAATAATTTTTTTTTCAAATAATTATTTTCGATTTCAAAAAAAATCAAAATTGTCATGATTTTCGTTACAAAAAAGCTTTTTTTTATAATAACTATTTTAAAAATTCTAATTTATTGAAACTAATTAGATTTTTATAATCTATATATAATCAAATATTTAATATTAGATTTTTAGAAAATTATATCAATAAATAAAGAAAGTGCACGGTTGTGCACAGACGTATTTTGTATGTAAAAATGGTGGCCGACTTACTGATATGGCCGAGCCACTGTTAAACCACGTTATAATATTATAACATTATATAATCTCAAACTTATATAATATCATAACGTGGTTTATCAGCAGTCCGCCCATATCACTAGTCCGTATCACAGGGGCAGGCGGGCGGGATAGGGTTCTAATAACTTTACCCTAATCTGGCAAAGTTATACTGATTCGGGTAATAGGTTCAGATTGAGGATTAAGACGTAGCTCAAAGAGCTACAATACAGGATCTTCTGAGTTAAAGATATACGGAATTTTCACAGCGAGCTAGCCCGATCGGGCCCTAGCTCGCTTGCGCTCCGGTGCGAGCGCTCCTTTCGGTCCTCTCCGATAGGACCAGCATATCACGTGAGCTCACACCGTGACAGTCCGCCCACTTTTTTGGTATTTTCAATTCTCTCACTTCAATACACATTTTATCAATAATTACTTATAAAGAATTATTTTAAAAAAGTATGAATAATCTTAGCTATTAAAGCTATTAAAATCAATCCACAATTATCGATTCGGGAAGTAGCAATACTCTATAATATACCTCGATCTACTTTGAGGGATAGAATTAAAGATTATACCAATATAATTGAATATCAATCAAAAAATTATAATTTGATTAAATTGAAAAACAAGGTACTTATTCAATATATAATTGATATAAATAATAGAGGATTTTCATTTAAATTAAGTGGTATTGAAGATATAGCGAATTATATACTCGAAACGCAAGATGCAAAAAAGATTGAAAAGCTTTAGGCTCATCGATTTATAAAACGTTATATAGAATTAAAAATGCGTTTTAGTTGCATTTATAACTTTCAAAGAACTTTCTGTAAAGATCCTAAGCTTGTTAAAAAATGATTTTGATTAGTTTCGAATATGCAGGCAAAATATAGTATTCTCAATTGCGATTTCTATAACTTTGATAAAACCGGCTTTATAATGGATATAATATACCCCGGAATGATAGTAACTAATACTGAATGAAATAGCAGAAGCAAGGCAATACAACCAGGCAATAGAAAATGGACTATAGCGATTATATATGGGAATAGAGAGGGTGAGACTATACTACTATTCTTAGTAGTGCAAGGACAATATCATTTTTCTAATTAGTATACGGAAAGCGGTTTTCCTGTAGATTGGGCTATTAAACCTATTTCTAATGGATGGACAAACAATGAGACAGGATTAGAATGGATAAAGCACTTCGACAAGTATACTATTTATCGAACGAAGGGCAAATATCGAATGCTAGTACTAGATAAGCACAAAAGTCACGAATCGATATCTTTTCAGTTATATTATAAGTCACATAATATTATATGTCTAAAGTTATTATTGTATTCAAATTATTTAATTCAACCATTCGATATTAGCTGTTTTGATATATTGAAACGGGTATATGGTTATCAAATTGATATATTTATTAAAGCTTATATCAATTATATTACAAAGGTTGAATTCTTTATAGCTTTTAAAACTGCATATCAAGATTCAATTACAGCTCAGAATATAAAAGCTGGTTTTTGAGGAGCAGGTCTAATACCATTTGATTCCCAAGCTATACTCTCAAAATTGGATATTCGAATTTGTATACCTATTTCTTTATTTATTGATTTAGATTCTTGGATTTCTTAAACATCTTGCAATCTAATTAAAGCTCTTTTACAATCAACTTTAATAAAATCTCGAATAGCTTATTATCAATCAAACTTTCCTATACCTATATTCGAAACTGTATTAGTTTTAGTTAAAGATATAGAGAGATTAGCTTATAAGAATATACTTTTAAGTATAGAGAATTGTATACTTCGAAAAGTAAATGAGATATTAAGTAAGTATTGATATACTAAAAAGATTCAATTATATAATAAAGGAGTACTTACTAGATAAAAGGTTATAGATATATTATCTTAATAAAAAGTTGATATTCAGATTCAACACAACGAGTATCAAAATAGGGGAAATTCTAGTAAGAAAGTATTTTTTAATAAGTGTTATAATAAATATAGAAAACCAGGTTATAATTTAAGAATTTATTAAAGCAATATAATCGATTCTAGATTATTAAATTCTTAATAGTTTTAATCAATTAATTCAATTGTTATTGAATAATATAGATTTGAAGGTATGAATTAGAAGAAAAGTGGGCGGACTAGTGATATGGGCGGACTGCTGATAAACCACGTTAACATTATATTATATTATATTATTAGAAGATTGGGTGGAAGAGGCCTCTATATTGACTATATAGTTATGCGTGTAAGCATATTGATCTCCCTGTAGTATTATATAAGGGGATCAATATGCCTATCTATAGTTCGTCTAATCTAGCCCGTTTAGGTAGCTATATTACTAATCACTATATGTGCTTAGCACTAATAACTTCTATTCCTTTTAATACTTCCCCATAAAAATTATTATCTTTAATCTCCCTGATCTTCCATACCTCTATTGTTTCAATTCCAGTATGTTTTTGAATCTTTCGAATACTATTCTCATTAAGAGTTTAGTTATCCTATCTACTATTTATTTTATTTATTTATAGTGATTAACGTCTAATATCTGACCTCCCAAGGGGTATTCTAGACGTACTAAGGAGTGGGCCTACAGGCCGCTAGCATTCCAGCCGCTCATAGTAGTATAATATTAGCTAATCAGGGGCTTGTTGCCTTTAGTATTCCCCCGCTCAATACTGTTTATGGCGATCCTGTGGTTGTTCTGTCTAAGGGTTTGTGGTCCTGTTTCAGAGGGCTTTGTTTTGTATGCTATTTGGGTGTTGGCGAATAATCAGGTCGATTGTTGTCGATTGGGAGAGTGCTCGGAACGTTTATGACTGGTCAGTGTGGGTTTTAGATTGATTGGGGTAGAAAGTTTATCCTCAGGGTATTGGAGCAGGTTGGAATTTGTGTAGTTTCGTATAGTTTGGGTATATCCTAATATAGAATCTAGATCTAGCGAAAAGGTCAGTAAAGCTATATTGTATTTGCAGGACGTGGTTGATATATGCTATTATATTCTATTCGGATTGAAGTCGATTTGGTACAAATAACTAATCGCTGCGCATCTGATTATTAATTGAATATTGAAAGAAGTGTAGTGGGCTTTTCTCAATCCTATATATATAGATCTTCGTATTATTTTCGTAATTGAATCTGATGTGATAGGCTGCAAAGTCACTGTATCCAATTCGTATCGCTATAAGTTTGTATAGTATTCTGCGAGGAAGCTTGAGGCTTTCCGACTTCGAGATATTATATACCGGTTTTCATACATTATATATTTTGGAAATCAGATCTCTTTTTTTTTTCTACCATTTACTTTCGGAGTGCTAACATTTGATATGTAGAATAGAGTAGAAGCTATTAACTGTAGAAAGATAGGATAAGTTAGGGTCAAGTAGCCCAGCTGTGTTTTGATTAGTGAGGCGATTGACTACCTCGTTGCCCTCAATTTTAGTATACTTAGAGAACTACTTGATTACAATATTGTAATGTTGCATTGCTTGATGGTACTTGTAATATGCTTATTGAGAGGAGACAACAGCACTTCCTTGTATTCCCTAGATTACTGATATACTATTAATATATAATCATATTTGTTCCTGATAAAGGCGATCAATAATACTCAGAAGGTGTTCTAGTCCCCGCCATACACCGATTGCCTTAGTGTCAAAAACATACGACTATTTGTATATACAATTATAGCTGCTATCGATTTATTGCTTATTACAATAAATTGTAAAGCCATATCCCACGCGGTGACTATGTTTGTTGTATTGTTTAGACCTATCTGAAAACACAGAGTAGTCTTCTTAAAGAATTAAATCCTATTATTCCTTGAATACTTTTATAACATTCTTTTTGTTTATACCATTTATTGGATCGGTATAATATTCGGGAAAAAAATGAGGCTGTAAGAGTTTGGGGTGTTTAGTGGTAGGGATTGCTTATCCTATTCTTTACAGTTTTGTATTAGAACCTTTTAGAGTACCTGTATCTCATCCTCTCTTTCTGATGTATAGCTTCAATCGGTTTATAAGTAGGTGTTGTGCATTCACTGTCTGAAGCCGAAACGCAAACCTCAGTCTGGCTTGCTCTAGTGCAACAATTCCAGCTGGGAGATCAGCTTCTACGAGGAGTGCGGTCGTCGGGGTTGTCTTGTAGACGGGTAAAGCTCCTATCCTATCTACTACTATATCCAATATATTGATATAACTAATTACCACCTTTTCTTTTTCAATAAAATCCCTAATAAAGTGATAGTATATATTAATATACTTTGATTATTTATGTAAATGTAGGTTTTTGATTAAAGCAATTGCTCTTTAATTATTGTCTAATAGTTGAATAGTATTTTCGTATATAGATATATATTCAGCCTTTTTAAGATCTTTAAGTATTTGAACTAATTATCTTTTTTGTTTAATGAATATTGCTATTAATATGTATTCGGACTTAGTATTTAATGTTGTTATTGAATTCTGCTTTTTATTAGCTTACAATATTGATTTACTATAGAATATAGCAATTCCCCCAGAAATACTTTTCCGATTATACTGATTACTTGCTTAGTCTACATCAGTAAAGACTTTTATAGTATCTATTGGTAGGTTGTATTCCTTTGTAATTTGATATTGTATTCCCTTAGGCCTATATTTGAGTTTCTGAGTGATTGTAGCTTTTAGATATCGCATAAATTCTTTATTTCTATTCCATAGCATTTTGCTGGTTTTGCTATATATTATAACAATCGGCCTAATACAAAGGAGATATCTGGTCTTATATATACCATTAGATGAATGAGGCTACCTATAGCTTATTGATATTCAATAATATTAATTAGTTTATTGTTTTCTATAGTAGATTATAGATATAAGTAATTAATAGTAGGTATCTTTTTAATATAATACTAAATATATGAAATTCCGAATTTTGTGAGTATAGCTTCTAGATATTCTTTTTGGTCTAATATAAGAAATCTGTTTACTCAATCTCTTATAATCCTAATACCTAGAATCTTGTTAATCTCCTTTAGGTTTTTGGTATTGAAGTATAATAAAAATATTATAAAAAACCAATTGAATTGATCTTTTAAGATTAAGAAAACAATTATATTATTGATATATACTAATAGATTGAATTGACGAGTAGTGTATATATAGAGATATAGATTAACGAAACTTTAGGTAAAGCCCTAATTGATTAATTGAAACTTTAGAAGTTGATTCTAATCTCATTCAATTTGTTTAAGGCTATACAAGCTTTTTAATACATATAAGACATATCCATCTAATACCTTGAGTCCTTAAGGTAATGTGAGGTATATCTTTTTCTTGAAATAGGATTCTGTAAAAGTATTCTTTATATCGAAATGTTAGTATTCCGAGTTCTTTTTTATAATAATTATTAAGAATAAGTAGAGTATATTAAGTTACACTATAGGAGCAAAGGTTTTATTGTAGTTTTTTTCTGAGAATTTGACTAAAACCTTTTATTATTAATTATACTTTGAATCTTTTGATTTTATTATTCTTTATCTTTATTGTAAATATTTATTTTGTTAAAACAAGATTCCCTTCTTTCAATAGAATATACTTTTTTTAAATACTATTTATAATCAATAAATTAATCTCTTCTTCAATAGCTTACTTCCATTTTTTTTTATATTTGGGATTCGAAATTGCTTAATAATATATAATAAAAATAGGGATTTCTAAAATCTGTTTTATAGGAAAGGCTGTATCCTTATCTGTAAGGTTTCCTAAGATTACTTATAGATTTTGGATAATTTTGTTTTAATATTTATATTGATTCTTAGTATAAACAATATAAAGATTATAGTATATTCAATAGTATTTTTATTTAGGTTTACTATAAGCATTGCTATTATTACTCTAATCAGTTTTTGAATATACTCATTTGATCCATTATTATTATTATTATTATTATTATTATTAGTAATTTTCAACCGGGCCGTATAGGCGAACCTCCCAGGGGGCATTATGATTGGGCTAACTGCGGGATGATCTCTAATTTACATGATCCCCCTCTCCTAAGAATGGGGTCTCAATACTCTTAATAGTCTTTCAAGCAATAGTTAGCGCGCTTGCGCTTTTGTCTCCAATCCTTTAAGTATCTCTATATACGCTTTCCGATCTTTTATATAATGTTTTGATTGAAAACTGCTTTATTCTATAAAAATAGCTTTTATATATATTCTAGTGTAGTGTAGTGTATTACATATATCGATTTTGTTCTTTATAGCCTTGCTATATCGGTTGCCTCCTATTCTATATTTATGTTCACCCGGATCAGTCGATCCATTTTTATTTCCTTTTTTTATTCTTCTAATAATATTCTAGAGCATATACTCTTATAGAAGTTTGTTATAGCAATAAATTCAGCGAACTTAGCTAGTGTATGCATTAGTTGTTTCAGTAGTCGTTCTTGAGCTGCCCGGTTGTGGGATGGGTATTTAGGCCTGATATCTGGGGACCAGGTTTTGTAAATTGCGAGGACTTTGCAACAGTACACAATATGCTCAAAGGATTTGTATACACCACATAAGCAATAAATTGTTGCTTCCTCGTATTTAAATCATTAATAATAGTTTTCGAAATCGCTATATACTGAGCGGATCGCTAGCATACAATAAAAAGTAGCTTGTAAGAGTTCTAGTTTATTAGGGCATTTGTTTATACTCCTTGGATTCCATTTCTGATACTATTTGGAGAGCATTGGTTTCTGTTTGATCCACCACGCCTGTGCTGCCAATTCCATAGCAGTTTTTGCTATAGAGCGGATACCGCTTGCTGTAGGTCGATTCGCATGCCCTGAGGCCATTTGATCCATTATTATTTCACTTGCGTTTTCGAAAAGAGTATTTTTTAGAAGTATTTATATCTATAGGTGTAATCGAGGTTTCGATTAAGGGTTGAGTTATAAATATAATATCTAATATTTTTGTCTCTATTATTTCTGGAGATAATATTGGATTCTCAGATGGATTAATTTCGATAATATTCCCTTCGCTATTTCATTGAATTCCTGGATATTGTTTATTTTAAATACACTAGGGATTATTACCTTTGGAATCTCGGGGATAGCAATATCTTATAATAAATCAGATAAGTATTCTAATTTCTCTTATATTTTATAAGATCTATCTCTAGATCTTCTATCAAAAATAATATTCTCTATATCTTGAGGATCTAATACTGAATTTCTTATTCTCAAGTCTAAATCTCCTTTCTTTTGAATTTATTTATAATCATTCAGCTTGCTTGTATAATATAGCCTAGTTTTAATGAATATATTCTAATATATTTATTAATTGTGGTCAAATATCCACAAAAATACCTTCTCGAGCTGTATCTTGTAATTTGTTATATTATTGATCCTTTGGGATTGTTTTTGGATTGATATATATATAGTATTTGCTTTCTTATATTCTATAATAACTAATATTCAGGGTTGATTCTATAAACACTTCAATTAGACTGATTACATTATTGTTGATAATTGATCTAATATTTGTTCTATTCCTATAATGTATATTATATTTAATAGCTTTATTTCAGAATTCTAATGGCAATCCGGACTTCTTTAGTATAGCTCTTATATTAACTTTAGTAATATCAATATTTCTTTTAGTAGCTTTATTCTAATAAGATAATATTATAGTTATTAATTCTAATCAGATCCTAGAGTTCCATTTTTTAATAATTTGGATTAGCTTTAATACATTATCAGTTCGAATAGCTACTATTTTGTTATTAATATTGAGTTCCAATTCGGTTTTCTATTTCTTCAATCTTGATATAACTTTATCTTTTGTTTTTAGAATCAAAATCCAATCACTTTTATCCAATTGTCTATAATCAATAGGAAATAGCGGTTTCCTTATAATAATTTTGGGAATAAGCTAGTGATATCAAAGTGAATAAGCTTTAGTCTTTTTGTCTTATAAGAACTGAGTTATTTCGGAATTAGATTTTTTATCTTGATGAATATACAAACTTTATATACAGGGATTTTGGATGGAACTTTGATTGGCTTTTCAATGTAATAATTTTATAAAGATTCTATATTTTTTTTAAGCCAGATAGTTAAATTGTTTATATTATAATAGATAAGTTTCTAGATCCTTTTTGATTTATTTAAAAAGATATCTAGAATAGTTTCATTTAGCTTAATATTACTAAGAATCTTTATACTCGGTAAAGTGATATCTTTATATCCTTTTGTAATATTCAAAATCATATAAATTCCTTTATTCATTTTTGCTTTGATAATATTTATTCTATTTTTTCAAAAGTATATATAATCTGAATTAAATCTGCCCTTGAATCTAGCTTACAAATCTCTTACTAAAAAAGGAGATTAAACTCCTAATCCCGATATATATAATATTTTTGAAAATAAAATTATACCCCCATTTTCCAGTTCCATTACAGCAGTACCTATCCAATTACAGTATATAACTCTCCTATCAACTTTTATTATCTTTCTCTTTATCTTTTTGATATTTCTAAAAGAGAAAGTTGATTAGATATATATAAGGAAATACTAATATCTATATATTAATAAGAAGGGGTGATTTTACAAACAAACTCTTTAGATATATAGTATTCTTTATTATTAGATTCTTCTTGCTTTCTAATAAATTGAGATCAATTGGAAGGCTCTTATTATTTATAAAATAAGTTTAATTGCTTTTCTTAAAGAATAATATTTTGGTTATCTTTTTAAATATTACTCTTTATTATTAAACTCTATAGTATTTGCGGATTAGAGTTTATATAAATAAAAGATCTTTTTATTTATACAAATAACAAATAAAGGATTTTACATTATTATTTTGTTTTTGCTTTTTAAATAGGCTTGATTCTTTATGTTCTTTTTGTCAATCCGGGATCACATACTTTCCACTAGCGATATGAGCTTGTTCTGTTTCTTTAATGCTGAGTTCTTTAGCTGTAAGATACTTGATTTTATTTTCGATTACTAATATGCTTTAAATGCTTATAGCATCGATTATTATTTGATAATCAATTAATAGACTTTTTATAAAAACTAAAAAGAGAATTTAATCTTTATATGAATCTTTGAATATAGAATTGGCTACACCAAACTTACATCAATATTTTTTGAGCTTATTCCAAGCTTCAATAATAATTATCTCCAATTGATTTAAGGATTTGAAGATAAATATCTGGATTATTATCAGATACAAATTTGTTGTGATATTACTTATTCTCGAGTATTGGATTTCAAATAATTTCATAATATATATACTATATATATTCATCGGCTAGTACTTCATTGTTATTGCTAAGCAATCTATATATATATAAAAGTACATTAGTTTCATCCTTTAAATATATAGTTTTCTTCTCAATATTGAGTCTGATATGTATTGTTATAGTATTTTCAGTAATCAAGAAGATCTCAATACCATCAATCTCCATCCTAAGTTCTCCGATCTTCGTATAATTCTAAAGTGTGAATTCAATTATATAAAATTAATTCTTTTTTCTTAATTGTATTTTCATTTACCAAAACCATCTCTTATAAATCTCTTAAATAAAAATTGAAATATACTTAGCTTAGTCCTTGATATCATCCATTTTGATATCTATATAAAGAATTTGCAGAGTTTTTTCCTTTTCCTTCCTTTTTTTTGTATAGACAATGCTATATAGATTGTAATTATAAATATATAAGTGTAGATAGCATTACATACTTTTTCAACTCCACAAGTTAATAATAGTAATTGATTGTAATATCGCATATTGATTGTAAAGTAATATCATGCACTTTTCAATTCTGTAAACTGATATAAAGTAATACCGTATACTCTTTAGCTTTGCGAACTGGATGTAATATTGATCACGTCAATCTATCCAAAGAGCTATACTAATCGGGTCCTCATAATCTATTAGAAGATTGAATAGAAGAGGCCTCTATATTGATTATATAATTATGCGTATAAGCATATTGATCTCCCCATAGTATTATATGAGGGGATCAATATGCCTGTCTATGGTTCGTCTAATCTAGCCTGTTTAGGTAGCCGTATTACTAATCACTACACGTGCTTAGCACTGGTACCTTCTATTCCTTTTAACATATATTAGATTATAGTATTATATTATATTATATTATATATATTATATTAGATTATATTTATATATATATATATTATATTAATATATTATATTATTATATTATATTAGATTATATTATATTATATTATATTATATTATATTATATTATATTATATATTATATTATGATTATATATCTTATATTATACTATACTCTATATTATAACCACTCTCTTTTAATATTCATTTCTCTATATTCACCTATCCCTCCTCTTTCTTTTCTCCTCATATTCCCTCTATTCAATAAACAATATAAGCCTCAAATCACCTCCACTATACACTACACTACACTACATCACACTACATCACTCCACTACACTACATCACTCCACTCCACTCTCCCTCTCTCCCCCTAGGAATTCACTTCCATACTTCCATACATACATACATATATACATACCCCGAAACTCTTCACGAAATCCCCAGAAAATCCTTATATAATTCAAATCCTTAATATCACTCCTTTACCTTCTACCCTTCCACCCTTCACTCTTTGTACTCTTCACACTCTTTATATTTTTTACACTCTTTACCCTTCACTCTTTATTCTTTACCTTTTACTTTATTATTTTATCTTCCACTTTTCATACTTAATACTTCATTCACACTCTTCGCCCTTTACCCTCACACTCTTCATTCCACATCACCAACTCCACTCCACACATCCTATATCACCAAACCACAAACCACAAACCAATAAACAACAAAAAAATCTATCAAAGAATTATCATTCATTAATCATAAACTCAATGCCTAGGTAATTTAATGTAACGTAACGTAACGTAACATATCGTATCGTATCCTCATCTCCATCTCCAATCCCGCATCTCTCATTTCATTTCATTACTCATCCACGATTCCTTTCCAAATTCCCGCACACCATGTTCCTTTCCCTTCCATGTATTATAGAAATAGATAGATACATGCGGACATTGCCTTCCTATCATGAAAATGATCCTAAAGTCATGTATGTGTCCATGTATGTACCTTCCCATCTCCACCAAGCCAAAGTAAACCAACGCATCTATTAAACAATTAAAGTAATCTCCCCCTCTCCAAAAAGAAATCCCAATCCATCAGAATTACTACTCATGCAAGTCTAACGCATTCCAATCTACCAGAAACTTTTCCAGACTCCACGTTTCCAAACCATCCATATCCCACACTCAATCCATTCAAGTACACAAACCAATGTATACCCAAACAACTTCTCCCAAGTTTCTCTCCAAAACAAAAATCTAAGCACACGGCACCATATAAAGACCAATAGCGCTCGGTGCACTATTCTCAAAATATTCCAATCCCAATCCTCCCACACTCTTCGCCTCATAACTGACCGTCTTTCCAGCTGGACACGCAAATGTCGAAACCGTATATCCCTTACCGGGAAGAACTTCAACTTTTCCAAAATCAGTTGCGACAGTTGGCAGAGTATTAAAAGTGGTGTTCGCATTAGCAATACCACTTAGAAGCGAGAAATCAATTCCACCATTTTCAGCGGTTTCTTCTTCGATGCCGGTGAAACTGTATGTGCCAGCTTGAGTTTTTGACGCGACAGGGAAAAGGAAAAGTAAGGCGCAGTTACCGGTGTAGGGGGCTGTGGATGGGATGTCGAAATTGAATATTGTGCTATTTTGTGGCGTGATGTGCGCAGTGTATTGATTACCAAATGGGTGATTTGGGGATTCAGACGATACGGGAACAATCAGATGCGGATATTCGAAAGGTCCCGATGTGATATCAGTCGGGCACGAAACTGCAGCTGCAGAAGTAGTTGATGCAGCTACCGGTACAGAAGTGGAAGTGGAAGTCGCAGCAGCGACTGAAGTAGTGGATGAACTAGATGGTCTTCCCAATGCTGCACAGCTGAAACCTCCCGTAACTATTTGAATAGTTTCGCATCCAGTCGTGTTGGTTTTTGCTTGGGTAAAGATATTATAACTTCCATCTTCACCTGGTCCAGTTGCTGGACAGGCTACCCAATCTTCAGTTGAGTTGTTGTAGTTCAGGTTTCCATTATTTCCTAGTGTGAAAAGAGTAACGCCAGAACCTTCAATACATTGAAATTGAGAAGTAGTAGGAGAGATACTGCAAATGTGACCTTCGGCATCGGTGAGCACTTTGGCATTAATGCTATAGACACCTTGAGGCCAGGAGCCACCAATGCGATTTTCTCCAATGGTGGTTTCGACAATGGAACCGGTTGGATCACCAACGGCAGCCATGGAGAAGGTACACGGAACGCTTTGTCTTCGGAGAACAGCAGCATTTGCAGTGGCTGCAAGAGCGAGGAGAGAAAGTGAGTACTTCATGATGAAATCTTCAAGAGTTGTAGAGAATTTGTGTGTTTAGGTAATTAGGATTGGAGACTGAAGATTGAAGATTGAAGATTTAAAAAATGAGTACAAGTAATAAGAGAGAGAGGATGAATTTGAGGAGGTTGATATGAAGGAAGTGGAGGAGAGGTAAGTGTTTCTATTTTGTATCTAAGTTGAGGTGAGGTGAGGTGAGGTGAGGTTGAGGTGAAGAGGGGCTGTGAGGGGCTGTGGTACAACAAGGTAGACGGTGGTTCGATTGATTGAAGCTTTGACAGCTCTCAGCGTTATGCGTTGAATTCAAATCAGCAATGGCGGGTGGCTATTGCTGGTGGCTATTGCTGGTGGCTATTTTGTTGTTGTTGATCCTAATTCGAGTGAAGGAGGTGCGAGTCAAGTAAGGAAGAAGGATGAAAAGATGGAGATGGGATTAAGAAAGGAAAGAAGTAATCTGGATACGGTATATAGGTACTTAAATATCTCAACTAATGAAAAACATCAACCCATCTACCTCTCTACATAGATACATTACATATTCTTGCATATCCTGTTGATTCATTACCTCTTTACTAGAACAAAAGATTCAAGTCTCACCACTTTTCCTGAACAAGCATTGATTTGTTTGTTTGTTGTCGGGTTTGTACGATACATCCACATCCACATCCATCGTCATCATCTACCAGGTAAGGTTACTCTGTCAGTATCACACCAGTATTACCGATAATCGTATCGTACTCTGTATAACATTACTGTGGGGAAAGATTAAACACCCTTGCACGTTGTATTCCTTCGTATTCAAGAATCCAATCCAATCCTTCTTTAGGAATCTGATAACCTGGAGAAGGATCTTGAAGATGATTAGATGATCTTTGACCAATTGTAGTATTTTGATGTGCAGCCGAATGCATTACCTTAGGTGCAATCCGAGAATAGAATGTCTATGTATTGGTGGCGATGACATCAAAGCTCATTCACTCACAGTATACATCCAAAATCTTCACAAGAATACCAAATATCATCAAAGAAAGTCCTCCCTTTCACCAACATAATATTATACCTACCTAGATACATTTACCATCTACCTCATTGGCCAAGTCTTTATATATCACATGAAACATCAATACACCCAATCTATACTTCATCTGGTATAAAAGTGGCTGGAAAATGGGGCTGATGAACGCTTCTTCACTTCGATAAACCCCTGATTAACGGGTATGTGCTGGTGATTTTTGGGATCGACAGTGGAGTTACATCCTACCCGTTATTGTGCGGTAAAGTAAACGCTGGGAAGACGGAGGGAGTAGGGTGGTAGTAGGTAGCATGTATTCCGTCATTAATGATGATTGTTGATCTGATGAATTCTTTGGTGTCACTTGGTATTTTGGCATGATGATGGTAGAAAGGGAATGGAATGGAGATGGCGATCAAAACGCATATGGAAACGTTACATACGAGAGAAACGAGGTCTTGATTCGTATTTGCTTTTGATATCGATACTGATATTGACAACGATCCTCACATTACCCAGTGAAAACAACACAAGAAACCTTACACGGCATTGAATACTGCATATACGTTATCTGACACTGATATCTGCATATATATCTCAATCTCGTATTTTCTACTCAATACAACCCGCATACCAATTCTAGAATAACTACGGGTGTCTACAAAATACTAGGTAGGTGGTATCAACAATCATTCTATTCATTCCATTCCATCATACTAATTCCATCTAGGTATCTATCACAATCTTCCATCCATTCCATTCCTCCCTCAAACACGATCACTCTAAAGATCTGCACAAACTTTCCCTGGTTTTCTATCCCTCCCTCCATCCATTCATCCATCCCGTTTCAGTCTCATATTAATATGATGAAGATATAATAATTGAGATAGATGAGAAGATTATTCTTGCCGCTCACTGACGCTTTAAATTCCTACATCAAAATTGTTTTGCAAAGAACATCAAAATAACCCTAACCCGCATTCCCTCACATTATGGATACCCCATCAATCCACCCGCTACAGATAGATATCAGGATTCGCATCTCTATCCGCCTCCTCCGTCTCATGTCTACACTACGATACCTAGGTACACCACATACCACATCTCCTCGTTTTCATCAATGAAACCAATAATCATCCTCTACCTCGATCCCCATTTCTTAACCATCCCATACTATTCCTTCTGCCCCAGGATCAAAGCATAACAAACTTTCTTCTATATTCCATATCGTGATCTATATCCATCTTCTTTCTATCTCCTATCTTCCATCTAACCCGTACCCTTCCATCCCACCAGCGCTTGCACAATCTTATTTCAACATCCATCCATCCATCCACCCATCCATCCGTCCATTTACGCGCCTATCAAGTTTCTCATATATTACCAGGCGTACGGAGTATTTCATTTCACATCTTCCATGAATAAGCAGATTCTATGATATAAGATCAGGTATCCAGCTTCCAGATTACATCTTTTCAGAACATAACCTCGTTGCCTGGAGAAAGAATTCATCACTAATAGAAAGAGGGGAGGATTGTGCCGATACGGTAATACTAAAAATTCGAGTATACACCCATGTTTTTAAGGTTGTGCGTAAGGTTACAACGAGTTGAAATATCAGTGATATCTACTCGCTCGCTCGTTTAATATCTCACTCATCTCTATTGTGTCAGGACATATATATATAGGTATCAAGATTATATCTATAAACCCCATTAAGAAATAATAAAATAGATATTCAAATGAGCTTCTGGAAAGACGAGAATCCATCTATCTTCTCTGTGATTTCAAAAGCGATGTCATAGTATCACGTATGATTGTAAGATTATCTTCTGAGAAATTGGAAAAGTGTGTGTCGGATGTTTTTATATAGTGTGTATTCTTCTCGTACTGACATGTAGGTAGCTATATAGGTAGAGAGTCTTGCTTTCGAGACAGTTTGATATATAACCACCTACTGTACTCGGAGGTCTTGGACTATTATATTATTTCCACTTCGCTTATTCTCAGCTTCAAACTGGAACTTCATTTCCCATCATCCATTATCCATTCAGTCACTCACTCATCAAAGAACCTTCCCAAGTTCCACTACAAACAAGCCCCTTTCCATGACAAACCCAACTTACATTTCAAAAAAGTCAAAAACGTCTAAGCAATCCATTCCATTCCTTTTCCCCTCCCCGCCACCTCCCTCACTCCCTCCCTCCCTTTTCCCTACAACACCCCACGCCCGATAATATAGGCAAGACTCCCTCACGTACACACACCCAACACGCCACGAAATTCCTCTTCAATTTTCCTCTTCGTCAACACTCTTCCATCCATTCTCCCACCCCCAAGTATGAACATCTCTCCTTTCCCTCTTCCTCCTTCAACCCCACCCCATCTCTCTATATCTTTCAAAAATCTTTCCAAATCGCAACTCTACTCTCTCCTACCTTCCTCTAAAATATGAATAGAAATATCTCCGGAGTATATGCATATTTAATGAAAAGAAAGAAAGGAAGAAAGAAAGGAAATACTCAATTATATACCTATACATACAAATACACAGTCCCCTCTCCCCTCCCCCCCCTCAAAAAACAAATCAAAAAGCACCACAACAAAATCTCAACTGCACACACCCTTCTCCCTTTCTCAAAACTGCATATGTATGTATGTATATATATATTACTCCCATATAACCCCAAATCCATTAACATCCATTCAACATCCATAAAGATAATTGAAATTCTTAAATCAAGATAAAAAAACTATAGAAAAAACAAAGCTACATCCACCTATAAATAAAAATAAACACCCACCAACTTTCCTACAAACTACCATACACCTACCTACCCATAGCTCGTCGCCGACTAAAAGCATAAGATAAAATTGATAGCAGAGTAGAATATAGAATACTCTATTCTACTAGAATCCAATCTAATCTCATCTCCAACTCTCTCGTCTTTCTTCACTCAGTCACTCACTCTCACTCTGCCTGCCTACCGTGAGGACAAAAATAAAAATAATAATAAAAAATCTCACCGGGGGGAAGTTCAAAGTCAGATCCCCAAGTTCAGAGTCCAAGATCCCAAGTCCCAAAGTCCAAGATCCAAAACCCAAAGAAAAGAAAAGAAACCTCCATCCCATCACACACTTAGGACAACCACAAGCGCAATCACAACCACAACCACATTTAACACTGCAACCGCACTATTTATTTATATTGCATATAGAAAGAAAGAAAAGAAATAAAAACTATCCTCCACATCTCAAGCAAGCTCTATCAATCCTCAATCCTTTCCACCCCCTTCTCCCTGCATTCCTCGTAAGTTTCTCTCCCCAGATTCCCAGGTTCCCAGTTTCCCAAAGTCCTCTGTATACGATGATAGAGTGAAATACTCCATATCCTCTTCAAACCCATCTCCAAACCCTTTCATCCTTTATTCTTCCGCCAAGTTCCAGTACGACAAAAATACAAAAAACAAAAATACAACCACAGAACCCTTCTTAAACCTCAACACCATGCATATCCAGAGGGAAAAAAAAATCATTCGAAATGCCTCAAACTTCTCCAAATCGTTGTCATCAACCTCCCAACTTCAAGTCTGCTGTACTCTGTAAGATAATGAAAAAAAAAATATATATATACAACCTTCGATACAAACAATAGTCAGACAGACACGTAAACCTTCTACCCATCCATCTCGAGCAATGATTCACTAAACCTCAAATCCTCAATCCATAAAACACCGCTGCATATCAACATGAATAACCACTTACAATTTCAACATAACATACACACAGCCCATTCCTCATTTCTCCTAAAAGAGAGCACCACTGATAGAATAAAACCTACTATGCAATAAAGACATGACACATCACAATTACTACCCACAAATATCGAAGTAACCATCTTCGCCCAAACATCAAACATCGAACATCGAACAAAACCAGCATACCAATCTCAGATATAAAGTTCAATAAAACCACTAGCAAGAACAGTAATCTCCTGTTACCCAAACATCCCAAGCTCTGAGCTATCGTGATGAACCAAGGTCGAAATTTCCCTCTAGCCTTTCTTGGGAAGAACAGCTAGTCGAAGAGCTTTTCGCTATTGGTGAGGAAATTGAGGATCCTTGTGTCAGAATCTGCAGATGATGTGGTATGATAGATTGAGTTGGTTGACGTCGAATGAGAATTGTGCTATTGTAGGTTATTAAATCAATGAAAATGATATACGGAAGTTTGATATAGCTTAATAACCACACTTGTTGAATTATGACAAAGCAAGAAATACTTATATTAACGAATTCTGCATTGGCTGGAGAAACTATCATATAGGAAACAAATCCATAAAAAGTCTTCAGTCAATAACTCTTAAGTTGATCGGACATTGTAATGTTTTCATCAATCAATTATCCACTAGGTGATTGTAATTACAGCCTCGATCTTCCCCAGCTGAAATCCAAAAGGTTCAAAAACGCCATTTCATCCTTTTCATAAAGTCATCGTAATCATTATAATCATCACTTCTAATATCAATTCAGCATAACAACACACACATTTAACCATCCATCCGCATAACTCGCTTCCCTCATTAAATCCTCCAATGGTGCCTTGAACGGAACTGTTGCCCCATGTAAGATGACATCCGCTAAAATCGCATCTCTCCTACTTGGAAACAAACTGGGAAGAATAGTATTGAGGGCCCCTCCCAATGTTTGAGGTTCACGAGATGCAGTTTGTGGTTGTATGAGAGTTTGTACCGTTTTAAATGCGAAAAGTGGTGGAGGTGGAGAAGAAGTACCTGGAGCTTTTGATGAACTCGAGGAAGCTGGATGAGGAGTTGAAGATGGAGATGAGAATGAAGGTAGGTATATACGTAATGGAATATGTTTTAGAGGAGTAGCGGGGTTGAGGAGGATGGTGGAAATCTTGAGGTAGGTGTGAAGATCGTCTGGGGATTTTATGAGATTAGTTTATGCTATGTCGTTGTTGTGTATGAATGTAGACCAAAAAGGCATCATACTATCTTGAACTGAGTTCCATAATTGTGTCGAATGTTCTTTTGACATGCTCATGATCCCCTTTGCATTTCCATTGCGTATGAAATCGGCCTGGAATTAGATTGTTAGTAAACGAGGCTAAAAATGACTCGAGGGAGGGTAGATACTTCTTTGACGCTATTGATAAAAGTATCATGAATATCAAAAGATGGGCCATCTCCTAACTCTATTCTCCATGGCAATTCTGGTTGATATAGATCACATAAAAGACCGACTGGTAGATTCTTCAATAGAATTCCTTCATAGGAAAAACTTGTAACATTTTCCCCGAAGAAAGAGAGCAATCGCGGGAGAAGGAGCGGCAGATAAGAGACTCGGGGTATATTGATCAAATAAGGTATTGTAGAAGAAGGATGAGTGATATACAACGGTATATGAGAGGCCCAAACGAGGGATTGCATAACGAGAGTTCTGTGGTCTTCAACATGTATGTTTCCAAGTGGTGTTCATGCCCACCTAGGTAGTAAGGCTGTGAGGTTAATCTTGGAAGGCTACCACATCTGTTGCAAGCGACTCAGCACTCGTTAAGGTTTAGCTCGTAGTGACTAATCGTGCAAGGCTGAGGCTGAGGATTTGCATCGATACCTAGGTATTGCTTGCTACGCGAAGTTTCATACTTCGGATATTAGGTGATCAGACTTTAAACTTGCAAAATTTGAACGTTGGGCATACTTTTGGAGCCAATTCTAACGCTCAGAACTTCCTTTACAATTGAACTGGTCGATGATGCAGTGGCGGTGAGAAACCTCATAGATTTTAGAATTACCAGCAACGAAACCATCGAAAAGAAGAGTCCGAACGTAGCGGAGAGTGTTTCTCCGCACTGGTAGCTCACCGGCCAGCCTAAGGTCCGGAAGGATCCTCATTATAGCAAAGTCCACTTGATGTCTCAACCTTGTCCTTGTTTTAATATTGGTACCTGATGCTCATTTGAAGCCGATTTCAATACAGTTCAAGAGATCCCTGAAACATCAACACGCGTTTGAAAGAGAAGCTATAAGAACTAGAGAACTAAGTGTCCACTACAGGTAAGTTCCTAGAACAATCAACTGGAAAGTCTAAGCGAAAGATGTTATATACATACTTAATCCTATATTCGAGCTTACTAAATAGATACATGGTGGACTTATTTCCGCCCAAACAGGGTCGCTCCCAACTTGAGGAATTCCACTTCCTTCCCAAATCTGGCGTACGGCTCGCAAGAAATCATGCCATCCATTCCCTCTATTCCAAAAGCTCTTCGTTTTAACTTTTATGAGTCTCTCATGCATTCTTCTAATCGCAATAGGGGCCAATTCCGAGCTGAACCTTTTCGATACTTACTGAATCCTGAATCAATATATCGATCGTGTGGCAATCTAGACTCCATATCCGAGGTATCCGGTATGCCGCGCGATTCGTCAAGGCAAGCAAATAATTGCAGAATTCCGTGGACTTCACGTCGTCTTCTATCTTGATGGCTTGTTCCAATTTCCGAGCTTTCGAAGAAGTATTCAAACTCCCACACATACAATCTCAACAGGATACTTTGCGCTTGCCAACTCTAGAGTGTATACCATGTCACGTTGTATTACAATTTAGAGTATGGCCCTGGTGCCCCCGATACCAGAGAGCCAGCAAATGATCTTCCTTGATCTTGTCGCGTATCTTCTCCACAACGAAAATCCTTGGTATCCTTAGAGCTTGGACTGTAACGATAATCTGGACAAGATGTTGATTTGCCATTGCAGACATTCTTCTATGCTGTTATATTAACGTTCGCCTGAACATGACAAGTAATCGTCACAGGAGCCCCATTGAGTCAATTTAGGGGTATGGAGATGATGGGTGACAACATGTCACATTGCCACTGCAGTTCCCAAAGCTACTCAGTACAAACTACTAAAGTGGACATGGACATTAATTATACAGCCTGCATAAGTAACAAGCATTAGGAAGAAAGGTTGTTCCCAATTGATTACCCAACACACTTTATGCATGGCTAATGGAGGAAGTATTAACGTCGAGGTATGTAATTCGTTGAAAACTCTACGCTTAATATAAGTCCAACAATCCTATGATAAATAGGCACGGAACCAATTTCCTAAAATTCAGATGGCACGTAAGCTCTTTCTTATTTTATCCATTCCTTCGGGTCTATGAAGATGTCTATCTGCCGTGGTAGATTTTTACCATTGCAACCATTGAATCAATCGATGCACACAGACCTATGTCCTACAATGTATTCATTACCGACATTAGCAAGGAACTTTCATAGAAGGTCAAAATACCTCCTAGAAGTTTCTTCAAATTTGCGCACAGAATATTTGGTTACACTAATCACTAGGCAACGTGTCACCAAAAGAATCATCCGAGCCAGCGCCGTCTTTCAAAACCACATCAGGCTTCAGAAGTTCAATGGGGGTCAGTTTACACTTTTTTTTAGAAATACGCGAAATTTTAGTTAGTCTGTAGATCATCTAGATATATCCTTCCGGAAAAGCTTGCGGCTGGCAGATTACTGTGTCTCGTCAGCTCATCTAGCTATTTTCTTATCTCCCCTGTCTCCCTTGTTCTCGATCCATCCCGCAATCTTCGTGTCATCCTTGTTTCTCACGTTTGCTAGAATGAACATGGAATATACACTCTCCCTAAGATGGTGAGGTTCCCGGGTTCTGGGATAGGAGAAGACTTTTCTAACTGAATACTTACGAATAGTATTGGCCAAGAGAAGCTGGGATGTTCGATGCGGAAGAAAGGAAGGTATTGGGATACAGGTACAGATACCTTGTTCTTACAATGGGTAGGGGACTCATTGCAAGGAATAGACAGTTTTATTCATCCATTGGCCTGATCTACAAATGTCACAAACCTATATGCGGATCGATATGTAAGGTCCAGACTTTCCAGTAAAGCATATTTTTTTGGTCTTTTTGGGTTTTCGTTCTTCTCAATCTTGCTCATGTTACTATCTGTTGTTCTGGCATCAATAGATCATTGCCTGAATACTTGATAGGCATGAATTTATCTCCATGTTGACTTAAATGCAAGTCCTGCTATCACTCCCTTTTGAAAGTACTGAATGGGCACCGGGATTCCGCAAGAGGCCATAGGTGCTTCTGCTGCCGTCCTGACATACTCATCTATATGCCTCATTTTGGTCACCTTACTCATTTGTATGCTATGGACCTATGGTGAAAGATGGACCTGTAAGTTGCTTTATCAAAACCTATACCAATACATCTAACAAGATAGATGTGACATTCCTCGCAAAGTTCTCTGCTTTAAGCACACTTGGATCTATCGCACAGCAGATACATTATAATCGCTCTTGGCTCATAGTTAAGCATGATGCTTATGCGACGGCTTTAAAAGCTGTAGACACACCAGCTTTGGGGCTTTCGGGTGTGGGAAATAATGTGGATCTTGTACTATTTACAATTCGTAAGTTCTCATCCCGATGTTGCCAGTCTGAATGATTGCTAACCTCTTGACTCAGAATTCTATTGTTATAATGTTATGGCTTTAATGGTGTTATTCTGGTAAGTCGATTCAAAATCAGATGAGTTGAGTATTGAGATTTACCAGTAATTAGGGCTGTCAAACTTTTCTGTGGTTCCTGGGAAATACGTGCGAACTTCCTTGGTAGCTGGCTACGAGAACACATATCTTTCATATCCAAGATATTTGCAATCATCGTGCCCGGGGTTTTAGTGGGCGTAGGGCATGCTCCGGCTGTGCTAAGAAGCCTCGTGGCGGCTTTCATTCTAATGAACTCCACAAGTAAGTCATGCTTAGCCAAATCTTCTATTTCTAAAAGTGTACATTCAGAGCTTGGTCTGACTTGTGATAATAGTGCTCATAAGCTTGTCAACCGGCAGTATCCTCATGGTACTTATTCTTTATAAATATATCAAAACACGGCGACTTCTGTTTGCACACGAAAAGCGTAATGGGTGGTGGGCTTCAAGCGGTACAGCGACTGCGACTGACACAACGGGTACCGGCACTGGGACTGGGACTGGGACTGGGACTGGAACTGGAACCGGTCAATCTAATGCCAACAATCGCAAATTAGCTCGTCGCTCTGTATACGATCGTGCACTTATTACCCGGTTTACGATTGGATTTGTTATTATTCTGTGAGTCTCTTTGGTGTCCTAATAGCTAAACTGGTTGGTAGAAAGACCAGCTGACAATTTTTAAAAAGGGCTCTCGAAGTTGTATTAATCATTTTTTCTCTATTCTCCGAACAAAACTTTCAAAAACTTGCGAAATCGTCATCTCCCGACTTCTCGATATCTAGCTGTATTACAGATATTATTCTCTTCATCCCCGGAGTCACCGCGTCACTCTTAGTGTTTCTCGTTTTCGGAACCGCCAAATCTTTCACGCAATATAAAGATTTGATCCTTAGTTGCTGTGGCCAGCGTACGAAATTTCCTAAAAGCAAAAGAAGAGGTGTTATGAGATCTGGAGATGAGGAACAGGGTACCGAATTTCAAAGATTACCTAGTATGGGAACAAAGGTCGTCACGCCTGAAGAACGAGCTGTGCTGGAAGCGAAAATGCGAGGCATGTTACCTGACCAACGAACATCCGTCGGGACACAATATACAGAATACACGACACAAACAGGGAAAAAAGGACCAGAATCGTCAGTATACACTCATACACGAACTTTAAGTCCAATAACAGCCAACTTTAATTTCAGTCTTCCAGCTTCAGCCAGAAACGCATCTCGACCCGGGATACGCCAAGACGAACGTGATGCAGGGGAAGCGTGGGCTAGACAAAATGATTTGGAAGTTGGCCTGGCATTGGAACAAGAGTGGAGTGATAACAGCCTTGGAAGGGAAAGAGATTCGGCAGGAAATACAACTGTGGGAAATACGACAATTCTTGATGATATCGACCTATTGTCTCATCGGGATTTCATTCTGGATGATAGTGATGAGCATGAGGGATGGACGAGATGAATCGGTTCATGGGAGGAGTTCTAATGATTTTATGATTGATACCTTCAGTGCCGGATTGATTTTCTATCGGTAGTCTTTGTATAAAAAGGGGAAATATGTATATATATGGGGTATCTGGATATAGGAAGGATAGAAAGATTAATGGATGTAAAAAATGGTTGGGATTAGCGAGTTAAAATCTTTAAGGAAAAGCCGCTACTGTATGAATAGTTTTAAGAATTAGAAGAAGGAAAATACCCGTTCTTGATATCCATCACATGTTAGTCTACATGACGTGCGGATGTGCCGATGTGATAATAGTATACCGGTCTGTCACATGCAGGAGATCAATGTATCGTACCGAGCTGCATATCGAGAAAAAGAAATCTTTTACTAGGTAGTCGACGATCTACACGCTTCGGAGATATTTCATATCTCATAACGTGTGAAGATTACTGGCGTGGCACTGACATCTGTAACCAGCCAGCTGGATACCAGATACATAATCAGTACAGCCAAGACAGAAAAGACATGGCAAATCCCACCCTCAGATTCTCGGAACCCCCCTAAAATAAACCTCGGGGTCTTTGTACGATGAGATTTTTGAGATTTTTTGATTTTTTTTCATCATTTGAAATTCGTCGGCCATAGGTTCCTCCGTGCCTCGGTAGACCCATGTTTGTGTTGTGTTCAATGATTTATCAGTGTCCAAGTAGCATTATTAATTGAGATTATTTGAGATTGAACCTTTTTATTTATTCCTTACTGTTATTTTTTCCCTTCTTTGCTTGTTTCTCATTGATTGCTTATAAGTGTGCGGGTTCATTCTTTACCTGTATATACAATTCCTGCTCAGATTACTGGCTTTCAAAAGTCGGAAACCCACCTCCTTAAAATGGCATCCGCAACTCGTCTCCCGCTCAAATCGATTGCGTTTACGACGGCAGTGGTGGCCGCAGCAGGTATCTCTCATGTGAATATACAAAAATTACTCTCCGATGTCTTTACCGGACCGGGAAGCTATTCGCGGATTGCAGCTACCGTTGTCATTCTAGCGAATTTGAAAAGTTTGCCTGGAGTGTGGCATGTATGTTCTCCTTTTTTACACTGCATCTGATTCATTTTACGAGAAAAGAAGAAGAAAAAATAACATCAGCTAATATATCTGCAGTTCCGAGTCTGGAACGCAATCCTCAAACATCTCATCTTCACCATCCCAAATATCCCTTCGGATCTCGGTCCCGCATCGCTCTTCCTCCCCGTTATAACAACCTCCCATGCTCCCCTCTGGGAATGCGATTACAATCTGCATAAATCGAACAGTACCTATTTCTCTGATCTCGACGTCACGCGATCGCATATCATTTGCTGTCTTCTAGAACCGGGCATTCACGCTCTGCAAGCGAATCCGAAAAACAAACTCGTGCTGGATAAAGAAGGGAAAGCGGTACGCGGAAGATGGGGAATCATGCTCGGAGGCGTGATGTGTAATTTCAAGAGGGAAATAGGAATCTATGAGAAATACGAGATGTGGAGTCGCATACTGTGTTGGGATCGCAAGTGGATTTATGTGGTGACGCATTTTGTGAAGAAGGGGACGGTGAGACCGAGGGGGTTTGTGTTGGGGGATGGAAGTTGGTTTGGGGGTGGGAATGCGAGGTTTGAGGAGAGGGAGGGAGAGGGTGGAGATGCGGTCGAGGTGGATGAGAAAGCTATTTTTGCAAGTGCGGTTAGTAAGTATGTGATGAAATTGGGAAGGTTGACGGTTCATCCAGAGGTGGTGTTGAATGCTAGTGGGGTGTTGCCGGAGAGACCGGGCGGTTGGCATAGTATGGCTAATTCTGGGGTTTCGACGCCGGAAATGGATGAGTCGTTTGTGGAGGCGAAGGTTGAGGATGAGGAGGTTAAAGAGGGGGGAAGTGGAAATGGAATGGAATTGGGGAGAGAGTCGAGAGGGAAAATAAACGAGGATTGAAATTTGCGGAACATTTTGCTGCGATGGAGGGGTTGCATCAGGAGTTTACTGGAAGTCAGGGACCGGCGTTGGGTAAATATAGAGATTTGTTGTGAGAGTATAGAGACTTTTTGCGGAGTCGAGATGTTTGATGTGCATGTTCATATAGATTAGATTAGAATAGACTAGATCAGCTGAGATGGAGTATATAGATTGTAAAGGAGCATATAGACTAATAATATATAGAAATATCAAGAAGATTCTTGTAATCTCGATAAGTGCAAGGCATTTTTCCGAACCATTTCATTCCTCTCAAGCGAGTTAGATTATCATATCCGCAACTAGTAGACTCTTTCAATGTGAACATAGGAAGTGAAAACAGCACGTCATCGTATCAAAACCTCAACTTAGCGTCACAGTAACCTACTGAGATCTCGCGAATGTTAAAGGGGTACGGTGTGCATACTCAAGAAGAAACAAATGTATTCGAGTGGTACCTACCCAATAACAACAAGGTCGAGCATCAGACTCTTTGAAATTGAATTGTGGAAAGGCTGGATATGTATTGTTACACTGTTTTTTATGTGGGGATGGAGTTATCTTCGGGGGAGTTCTTTCGTCGCGGCTTGTTTTATCGGATCTTGGTTTCTTTTGCGGAGTTGGTGGTATTTTGATGGTGATAGTGATGGTGATAGTGATGGATCTGAAATTAGTGTTGGAATAGGGGGGGGGAAGATAACGAGATTTTTGCAGTATAGTCGACACAAGAAGTCTCATTTTCCTTGCGCTTTTGTCGCGCGTAAAGTGATGAGTGAAGGAGTTTATGTGTATATTTCGGGTTGGTGTTGGTGATGGGGAACTAGACATTCCATGGGGTGTGAGGGAGAGTTGATGCAGTTGGTAGCAGACTTGTTGAAGCTTCTCTCGTTTCTCTTGGTGTTTAATCTCTTAGTTGCACTGAGCCAGAGGTGTTATTTATGTGTTTGGAATAAAGAGAGGGGAGGGAATGATGGAACCAGGAGAAGAGGGGTTTTGTTGTGGGGTTGAAGTGAATGATATATATTGCATGCACAGATCATAGACCTCAGACCCTACAGTATATATATATATATATACATCTGATCTCCGGGATAACTCTAACAAGAAGTCCCCGACGAGTTCCGAAAGCTAACAGGAGTGATAGATATAAATATCACGAGACTAAAGTTTGGGAAAGACGGGCAATTTAAAGAAAATAATCCATAGAGCTATATTATGTTGCAGCTCGGAATGTGTGGGGTTTCCAATTGTATATTTGAGTTGTGGTTTGGGATTTTGTTTTTCATAGGGCTAGGAATTGGGAAAGTGAGGTTATGGCTGTTGTGTGTTGTCTTGGTTTGATGTTATGAGCGCGGTGCTTAGATGATGTTGAGTGATAATACTACACACTTATATCTTGATAGCGGGTGAAAAAATAGTATAAATGACAATAGAAGGAATTTTTTATTGCATAGGTATTGATAAGTTGGAAGTTCACAAACATCAACTCAATCCAATGCGTCAATGTACCTATGTTCTAACGTAATGGGAAAGTTGAGATTGACTCCAGCTGTTCGGACCTTGGGATATTTCATGAGCATGAACCAGGTAATTGTGAGGAAACTTTGGAGAGTGAGAGTGTTGTTTATATATCCACAACTTGAGAAATTTTTCACCCTGATGGAAAAAGATTGAGAGGGGCACATATACTGTAAATTGGGAGGAGTGAATGATGCATTTACATTTACATTTACAACTATTTGCTTAGAAAGTTCCAAGCGGATCCACAAAATGAGCGTCGAGCTAAAAAAGGGGAGTTATAAAAAGAACGGTATTATAAGAATATTCTTATATCTTTTCTGGAGACTTTCTTTAATTCATTGTGTTTTCTAGACCAGCTGACTTTAACAGTCTTTGGGAATAGCTAAACGGCATGTCTTTTTGTGCTGTCATTGTTTTATATCTATCTACCTCCCCCAGGAAGAGATCGTGGAAATTTGAGGGTTTTGTGGGCTTGAATGAGGGAAATAACCACAAAACAGATATTTGATATGGTAATAATATGAGTCACAACAAGAAATTTTTAACGGGACGAGAGTAAGGATTGTCTTGTTATTATGACGAGTTCTCCCTGTATGTCTAATTCAGTTATCTTTACGGGTTTGATGGGCAGAGATGGGTAAAATAAAGAGTGGTGTTGGCATCGCACCCATAGATTTGCAAGTCGGGTCATCTTGAATGGAATTTGTTGGAGAGCTCAGTCGGGGATAATGGGATTTTTATACTTGGGGATTTTGAGGGGAGGGAATGCGTGGGGAGTAAGAGGACGGGGAAAAGAAGAGGTGAATTGTGATGCGCTTATAATCAACTTTTTGATGATTCATATGTTCCAAGGTTGTACTCAGCGGGAATCATAATCCGAGTTCGAATTTAGAGGAATCGAGAGTTATAAAAGAGATCAGGTGTTGGGAATGGGCGGATTAAGATACTTGAGGTGACACAGTCGAAGAGGTTCAAAGTTGTGTGTGTGTGTGTGTGGGTATCGTGCCTTAATGTGCAATATGTTGTATCTCTTTCGAAGAAATCGCGAGTAAAGGAAAATCATATTTTCGATAGTGCCCATCCACTGCCGTTACATTGGACATTGATCATGAAGAATAGCAAAAGTCGCAAGTCGAATGACAACAAGAACAGTCCAATAGGATGAGAGTATGGAATCTACATCATTATTGTCATTGTCATGGTCATTTTCATTGTTTATGGACCATAAATTCTTGCGAATTCCTACTGAAAGATATTCCTCGAACCCAGCAGGGAAGAAATATCGAAATACTTCCAAACATGGTAGTTAGTTAGTTACATTGAATACCCATCAGAAAATTGACTGTCAGTTTAATGCTTGCTTGGAAAAACCCAATCAAGAGGTACTTTCCCCTTTTAAGAAGACCTCGGAAGAAAAGCATACCCAATCCATTTCCAGCAATTTAGCGAGATATCAAGCGCCCCCCCCCTCTACATTAGCGAAATAATAGGCGGGAATTAATTAACATTCGAAAGCACTTCAACAATTCGAATGTCTTCTTGATATAATAGTGAATATAAAAAATTCTAACTATCTATTCATAATATAAAAAGGACTTAAATTTTTATTAATCTTTTCAGATTTTAATATTTATTTTGAACTGAATTGATAATTCAATAAATAAATGATATTGAGATGGATTCAAAAATAAGAGGGGATTAAATGAGTATAAATATGAATGAGTGAGTAAGTGAGGTATTATATTCTAATTAGTTATTTATATTCTTTATATTATATAAGATTTAAGATTTAAGATTTAAAGATTTAAGATTTAAGATTTAAGATTTAAGATTTAAGATTTAAGATTTAAGATTTAAGATTTAAGATTTAAGATTTAAGATTCAAGATTCAAGATTCAAGATTTAAAAGAAAGAAAAGAAAAGAAATCCTGTATATATTATATATCTCATCAACCCCCCCCCTATTTCTCCCTCTTCGTCTTCCTCTTCATCTCCCTCTCCGCCTCTTCCCCTCTCCGCCTCTTCCCCTCTCCGATCCCATACACTCTCTCATCCCATGCACTCTCTCATCAACCCATCATTCCCCATCATTTCTTCTTATTCCTCTCTCCCTCTTCATCTCTCCCTCTTCCTCTCCATCTCTCGCCCGTCCTCTTCCTCTACTCCTCCACCCCTCTCCCATCCCATGCACCTCTCATCAACCCATCCCCATCATTCCTGATTATTCCTCCTTAGTTTCACCCTTATTCCCTCCTTATTCATTCCTCTCCACCTCTCGCTTCCTCGCCTCTTCCTCTCTCTCCCTCTTCGTCTCTCCTATCCCATCCACTCATCTCCCTCTTCCTCTTCTTCTTCCTCTTGCCCTCCCTCACCACCACCTCTTACCAACTCTCCACTCCCCATCTTCATCGCCTCCTTTCATATTTCTCCTTTCCAACTCTTCAAAATACTATTCACATCACCCCTATCAATCAATCAATCAATCAATCAATCAATCAATCAATCAATCAATCACTAACTACTTATACTACACACAATACATCTTCCATGCATCACAACTTTGTATCAACCCATTCTATCATCACTAGTAATTTCTACCTTTAATGTCTTCCACTTTCTCACCAGATCGCACGTCATTTCAAAATCACATCACAAAAATCAAGCAAAAATAAATATTTTAAAAATCATCATTTTTCTTTCCTAACAGATTATTCCTGCCCAATAACAAAAGCACCACCGAACCATAACCGCAAGTACCATATCAATCTTGTGTGAAATCTCCCTTGCGAAAAATATCATCACATATGATCAAAAGTGGGAAAAGAAAATTAAAGAAAGGCCTCAGAGGAAAAGACGTAATAGAAAAGAAAGCAACGAGTGAGATAGATTCCATTTCCCCCCTCCCCAAAAATACGTTCAGTAAAAAATCCCAAAAGCTCCATCCATTTCCCTTGATCCATCCGCTATCCAGAGCTTGTTTGTGTGTCAATCTTACGCCTGCCTTATTCGTGATAATTCATCCCCATTCCCTTCGCCATATTCATCCACGTCCTTTCCATTTATTTATGTAGTCATCTTTACCCTAATACAACTTGCTGGGTGATGCATTTACTTCTTAGATTCTGATTCTTGCTCGGCAAGGTATTCCTCATCACTGGCATCGAGAATATCATACTCCTCATCAGTCATGAATCCATCCTCAGCCTCATCATCTTCGAAGTTTTGATTGAATTCCTCAAAGTCATCGTTGAAAATTTCTTCGGAAGTTGGAACAACCTTTGGTGATGGTTGAGCTTCATGAATGCTTGAGATTGGAGATTCCTTTTCAAGCTTTGGGAAAATCATTTGACTAGTCTCGGCTTCAGGTAAGTCTTGAACCTCGGATGAGACTTCAGAGGCAAGCTCTTGCTCATCAGCTACAACCTTAGGAGCTTCAACCTTGGTAGCTTCAACCTTAGGAGTTTCAACCTTAGGAGCTTCAACCTTGGTAGCTTCAACCTTAGGAGTTTCAACCTTAGGAGCTTCAGTCTCAGCAACTTCAGTCTTGATGACTGGAGTTGGCTCATTGACAGTAATATCACACCAAAGTCTGTGACCAAATTTATCACCAGTAGGAGTGGTAAGACGCCAGTATGAAATGAAGCTACCAGCACGGTTTGGAGTTCTCATCAAGACGGTGAAACCGTATTCTTGACCAGGAGCGACTTCAGTATAACAAGTTGTGCTCTCAGCAGCACTGACAAGTTCATGTACACTGGCTGGGTGTTCAGGGTCAACAGCACACATGTTATCGCCACCAACAAATCTAACACTGCAACCTGCAGGCCAAGATGTCTTACCACCATTGCGGAGATACCAGGTTTGTTCGAAAACTGAGTTTGGTGTCATGATGGTACCATCAGCGACTGCATCACGAACAAAGTGTGCAACCAATTCCTCTTCAACGGGAGCTGGAGCTTCTTCAGTGACCTCCTCGATAACTTCCTCCTTGACCTCAACCGGTTCAACCTCAGCAACAGCCTTAATCTCAGAGACAGGCTCAACCTCAACAGGTTTAGCCTCAACAACAGGCTTAACTTCAGCAACGGTTTGAACTTGTGTTGCAGCATTGGTGGACTGAGTTGGAGTGGTCTCAGTTGCCTTTGAAATTGTTGGAGCAAAACGATCACCCATTGGTGCCATGGGTTTACCATTTGGATGATCACCAAGAGTGGTAACGCTAACATTGCGAACAGGTGTCTTGAACTTAATCAAAGGATGGGTCTTGTTGTGAGTGTTGGATGGACTGGCCTCACAAACAGAACAGAAATCGGTGTCATGGCAGACAGCACATTTGTAACGATCTCCAGTGATATAAGCGGGAGACACGTTACCATTGTTGTCTTCGGTGTGGTGCTTGTTTTTGCAAAGAGGTCCATCACAGAAAATACCATGGTGACGAACTCTGCTAGCTTGTTGTTGGGCACACGAGCGACTGACAGGTTCATAGAGAGGTACAAATCTGTGACCTTGGTGGATGAAGGTAGCATTCGCAATGCATGCATCGCAGTAATCCCAATCTGGACAATCAAGGCACTTGTGACGAACACCAAAGATGTTTCTATCACATCCATCACAAATAGCAGAGTGAGAGGCGTTACGACCTGCGGCGAGAAGAGCGGAGGCCATTGGACCAAAGTTAGCATCCTCATCCACGAAAGCGAAAGCATGCTTAGGGTTGTGGCCATGTTTCAATGATACGTGGCATTGAATACACAAATCGAAATCTGCACAATCGATGCAAGTGACAAAGTTCTCTTCGGACATTTCGGAGATGCAGCTGTTGCAAGTGCGGGTGGGAACCGGTTCCTTCTCTTCGACTGCGGGAGCGACGAGGGTAGTCTTAGAGTCGGAGAATTGAAGCTTGTTATCTCTGTAGCCAGAAAGTTGTTTAGGGGCGAGCTTTTCGGTTGTGCTGTGAATGTATTGACCCTTATCCACGATGCGTTTAATCAACCAGTGATCACCATTGCAGGTGACTCCAGCATCGTTACACTCTGGGCACAAGTCGAAATCACCATTATCACAGGTGCTGCAATGATAGTGGATATCTGGAATAGAGACACTGCAACTGTTACAGTAAAACGAGAACGAGCTTGACAAACAGGTTCTGGTGACTTTGAGCTTCCTGAAGCCACGTCATATCGGTCCAGCAAGTAGGCAGGAAGTGGCTTTGCGTGTTCGATTGCTGTTTGGTAAGCGGCGTGATTATTAGAGACAGCCATCTCATCAAAGGATTTTTGTAGGGAGATAATTGCTTCAATCTGCTCTTGTACTTTGGATTGCACTTGCACAGCGGCACTCGACTCCTTGTATTGTGCTTCCGTTCTCGCCTCCGAGTCGAAAGCGACGCTACGTCTGGCGTTAGGGATCTCAGTGGTTGATGGGTGTGATACGGGAATGGTGAATGAGGGGTATTCAGGTTGTGCTACAAGAGGCTTGGCTGAAGTTGATTCTTCATCCTCGACGGAAGCTGGCTTTGGCACGACTGGTTCTTTGTCCTTGATGGTGACCTTGAGTCTAAGCTTAAGCTTAGCCTTGGCAGCACGATACAATTGTTTGTAAACTGAAGGATTGGTTGCATCGAGTACGATGAAGGCAGCAGCACTATCGGAGTATCTCTCAAAGATAGCCTCGGAAGTTGTAGGGATGGCGAGAAAGGAATCGAAGCTATGTAGATGGGAATGATTAGCTGTATTCAAATGATTTCATCAAGCTCCATCGTGATTAAACAATATATTATGTTTTGCATAATCATGGAGCTGTGTTTGGAGATAGATTGATGTTATCACATACCTTATCGGGAAGAGTGCTAGCACCGAGATCACGAAGAGGAAGCTTGAATCTTCGATTGCTACCCTCAATATTCACCTTGAGGGTAACCAGCGTATCTGGAGTTGGGGCTGTCATGGACGCCATGGTTGAAAATAACAAATCTATTGAAGAGTATCGTTGTCAGTAAGTGTGCCAGAGTGAAGAAGTGATGAAGTGATAAGTGATGTCGAGAGAGAGCGGTGACCTTGCAGGGAATGATGCCGGCCAGGAATCGATCGGACTTACTTATCTATCTTATTATGAATAATCGATTCTTTGAATAGGGTATCTTGGAAGAATCGAAGGATTCGATAATTGTATCGAGCGATCAAAAGAATCAAAGGATATTCCTTTGATCTATTATGCAAAGGGAATTGTTGTAGGGAAAGTGGATTGATGTGTTTTTGATTGATGTTGTAAGTTGTAAGTTGTATGTTGTATGTTGTAGGAATAGAGGATGGAGAAGATGTGGAGAGGAAGATGTAGGTAAGTGGTAGGTGGTAGGTGGTAGGTAATATGTAAGATGGAGTGTAGCTGCGGACTAGGTAGGGAGGGAGGGAATAACTTACAAGTGTTGGGTTTAGCTTACGAAAACCAGTTTACGGCATGGGCAAAGAAAACCAATCGCTAAAATCAATAAGCAAGGCTGCCGTAGAAGGGTACGTGGAGAGAAAGGCCTGTAGGTAATTGTTAATAATACCGATTGAGGGAAGAAGAGATCGACTTGTGAAGGGTGAATGCGAGAATGATACGGTCATTGTTGAATATCTCGGTAGTAGGTAGGTAAGTACCTAGTAGGTAATCAATGAATGAATATGATCAAGATTGATAATGAATGTTTGTATGAGTTTTGCCTCTTTCGATTTGATTCTATGGTATCAGTATGGTAGATGATGTTTATGTATTACTCCGTAGAGATACTACCTAGGTAATTGAATCTTACCTGGTAGTATTGTAACATCTTGCCATCTAAGATCCATCCTCTTCAGCATACCTAGTAAGCTCTAGATAATCATCTGGAATCATCTCCATCTTCTCGTTGGCGAATGAATGGCGAATGAATATCTATTATACGTATCTAGATGCTCTCTACAATCAAAACAGCTTCATTATGATACTACATCACACTACATCTTACATCCATCTCACATCTTCAATCCCACTCAAATCTCCATCCCATCCCATCCATCCCCTCATTATCCATACTCCACTGGAGCATTCTCACTGCCGCTTTCTCACTACTCGCTCCCTACGTTATCTCTAGCATCCACGCATCCACATATCCACGCCTCCCTACCAAAAAGTCCCTCTCAAGTTCCATCTCCTCTCCTCCTAGCTAGATTCTTAAACTAAACTCCAACTAAGCTCCCAGCTTAAAACCCCCAACTACCCCCCAAACTAACCCCCTCCAGTAAACCCCCTCCCAACCCAATCGATATCCCGCATCGATGATACAATCCCTCGAGAATCCCCGAGAATCCCTACCCAGTAGTCCCTCTCCAAATAACCAAGACCAAGCATTCGAACTCATATAATAGTATAGTTCCCTACCTCCATATCTACATACCTACCTACCACTAATTCTCACATCACGAGGGCATTCAGTTCTTCAATAACAAGCTCGCACGGCAAGCAAGCCTCAATCGGTGAGTATTGGAGCACGAGGATATTATCTATATTATATATTCTACTCGGTCACATACCTATTACATACCGAGTACGTATATCTAGAGTGATAAAATACTAACTATCTAGTCTCTCTCTCTCTCTCTAAAATTCCTCTACACTCTACCCATCCATCCATCCATCCATCCATCCATCTTCCTCCTACCCAATATCAATATCAAGAACAAAAATAAACAATTCACAATACATCATAAGATATCTCCACCCCTAACATGCCACCCCCCCTATCCTTCTCCAATTCTCATCCATTCTCATTCATTCCCATCCATTCCCATCCTTACCTATTAAATATACATACATAATACATACTCTACATAGGAGGAAAAAGAGGCCGATTTTGATCATACAAATCTTTAATGAAATCTCTAAATTAATTGAATTATAAATCAACTACAAATAAAATAAATAAATCTGACAATATCAAATTACTTTTCATCTTTTATTTATATCGATCTTATCAAATTTTATATTTAATTTCAGATTTGAAAAGAAGAAGTTGGTTTGTTAAAAGTATTAAAAGTGATTAAACCCGATCTCTTTTTTCTTCTATATAGAGATATGTACATCAGAATTACATCTTTTCAAAAACTTTTCATAATGAATTATTATAAAAATATATTTCAAAATCGATTAGGAATTGTAATATTATATTATACTGTTTATTATAATATTATAGAAATCTACTCGTAGTTGAATCAAATCAAATTATCTTATAAAAAATCATCTCATATAAAACCAAGTCATATAAAATCATCTCCAAATCAAATGTTTTATAAAAAATCTATATGTTATATATCTACCTATTTACCATCTACTCATCTAATCAACTAACTATTACTACCACTATCACTCACTCCAAAATCCACTCATATCAACCCCTCCCCTCCCCTCTCTTCTCCCCTCCCCCCTAAAAAACCCCTTCGCCTCTCCTTTCGCCCCTCCCCCCACTAAACACCCCCTTCGCCTCCCCCCTCCCCTCCCCTCCAAAACCCACCTCCAGACTACCTAGTACTCAATACTCAATACTCAATATCCACAATTCAAATACACATCTACCCCATCTACCAACCTACCAACCTACCAACCTACCAAAACCACACACAACACACACACCCACACCTAACCTACCTACCAACCTAACCAAATCCAAAACAAATCCTCACCTAACCTACCAAACCAAAACTATCTACCCTACTTCCAACCAACCAACCATTTGCCTCATCTCATCTCGCCACATACTACACGCCACACACCACACCACACACCACCTGCACGCCACGCCACGCAATCCTTCTCTCCCTCCTCCTCCCTTCCCCGATTTCCAATCAAATCAAATTGAAGTCTCAATCCAAACCGCCCGCCTCAACGAGGCTCATCATTATACGTACTTATATCCATAGAGTATACTCCGAAAACAATACGGATTAGGTTTCCAAGTATGAATTAGTTATCAAGTCACCAAGAAAATCACACATGCCTAACAAACAACAAGAAGAATAAGAAGAATAATTCATATGTAACAACCTATGTAGAATCGAAAGGAAGAGAGGGTAAATCTTATTAAAAAAAAAGTATTTACCCTATCCATATTCATATGAAGATGAAAACCCCAGAACGAGAATTACTACTTATGAAAGTGTTTATTTCCTCCCTTCCTTTTCCTTCCTTTGCTTTACCTTCCTTCCCTCCGTCCACTGAATCAAACGTCCCATGAAAACATAGACTCAAGAAAAAAAAAAATCAACGACCACGCCACGAACCCCGGCAATGAACAACTTGTGTTTGCAGAAAATTGCTCGTATAACCGTACGCCTATAGAAGAAGATTCCTTCCTATCCACCTAGCACCTTGCTTATCTATTTCCCCTCATCCATCAAATCCATCTTAAACTTCCAATCCCATCAATAACCATCTTTCACTCGTGGTATCCAGTTGATGCGACCACATGTCAAGGGTTGTCAATTCGAATCCAACCCAACGAAGACTTTTCAGGAAAGTTGATCTATCTCCTTCCGGAATTGATCGATCAACATTAATAACGACTTTGGAGACTGCGAATACTTCATCCGCGAGTTCAATGAGTGCCATCAGTCTATTGCTCATTAGTAACTTAAATTGTGGTGACGACAACAAAGTAATCCTTACCCCTGTTTTAAATCCCTTCCAATGACTGAATTGTCAAAGAATGCAAAGAGTGTTTTCTCATCACCATTTCCGCCAACAAATCCACGAAAACTGCACCCTCCCGTGTAATCCCAAATCTCGACCCAAGCATCGATTGCATGGCCTGATTTGACGACACCAAAGTAATTATCATGCGTATCCACATCATCGTCAAGACTTGAATACGTGTCCGCACCCATCACGTTTGAGTCACTACTCGCACTTTCTTCTTCACCAAGAAAAATGGTTTTCATGTTCTCGCAAAAGAGTCTCTCACACTCTTCCCGGATGGCGTACGCTGCCCCCTCTTTGCGGCTTGTAGTTCTACCTCGATTCTTCATTGAATGATTGATTAATGCGAATTCGTTGGCAGATGTCAAGGCCGCAAGAGGGGGACTTGACGGAGGGGATATTGACCCTGAGCGGACCTCAGGGATACCACTTTGCCCTGTTGAAAGAAGATTAGTATTTGATGTTTGGTTTGCGAACGTTGGGTGGATGGAAATGAAAAGGGGGAAACTAACCCGCCAGCGCCGGTAGTGGAGTAATGGAATCCAGAAAGACGAGCGGAAGAATCGACAATGTAGCAGCTGGCGAGGACGTTGGCTTGAGAGCCGACTACCTCGCCGCCACAATTACTACTACTATGACTGTTTTTCATACTTGGAGCCATTGTTCTCGAAAATTGCCAGGTTTGCGGTGTGAACGGTTTGGGAATAGAATTTGACCAGTTAGTCGGGATTTTGATTTTGATTTAATTGCGATTTGATTTATTGATTTATTGCGACGATGGATTGAAGTGAGATTTGCAGGGAGGATTTGTAAGATGGAATTCCTGGATGGGAGATTTGATTTCTTTCTTGTGAATTTTGAAATTCGGAGTTTGCACTATTTGATAAATCGGTGACTGGAAGGAGAAAAGAGGCGGCTCTGGCTCAGATTTCTTTCTTTCTCTCTCCCAGATTTAAACAAAGGTAGAAAAGTTTAGTTTGTAATTTCCCCGCTTTCAATGAACCAATCATGATGAATTCTCATGCACATTGGTATACAACACAACACAACCAACCGCCATGACTCCAAAGCACTAGAAATTTCTAGGAGGATTCAATTACCTGTTTTCAGTGAAGTTTGAATGTTATTATTAATCAATGTGATACAATCATGAATTATGACAATTGGTAGGTAGGGTCATTCATTCATTCATCAGAAAAGAATTACCACAGAGTACAGAGTACAGAGTGTAGTCAGCAGGAAATTGCCTTTTCTCATTCCATTCCTTCAACTTCCCGGGCCTCCCTCGAAACAGAAACTGCCAAGGAAATACGAGTTTGTAAGTCACGACTCACACAACACCATGCATGCATTTCACCATATGTTCATTTCATCTGAGTTGCATATTGAATGAGTGTATATTGAATGCACATTGAATGCAATCTGATTTGTTCTTTTTTGGTACCTCTATTCGATCACTCCACTTCTTGAATCGTAGGTACGGAGTACTGACAGTTTGTTGGATCCGTTCTTCATTGTTATATGTACCTGATTATATCTAGGGATCCCTTCACTTGTTTGTACTGCGTATGGAAGTACCAGACCAAGGATGAAGCGTTCAAAGCTAAAGGTCCAGAGTCAAACGTTAAGAATAAAGTCAAAGTCAAGGTCAAGGTCAAGGTCAAGGTCAAGGTCAAGGTCAAGGTCAAGGTCAAAGTCAAAGTCAAATGTCAAGATGCTCCCATAATTCACAGAGTACTACGAGTACTACAAGTATTACGAGTATTACGAGTACATTGATCCGAAAATGGAGCCAGCTTATTCTCCCCATTCCCATTAACCGCGGTACATACGAGTACATAGTACATAGGTACATACATAATATTCACATCGCATTAGTACAAAAGTATACCTGAATCACCGAGTTGAGATGAACAACAAGCATTTCCTGCCCTGCCTGCTTCCTCCTTCCTGCGTGTCTATATGTATTCTAGTAGATTATGCAAAACATTGTGAGAAGGCTCGAAGGATAGAACGAATATGCAGGTAGTCATTCAATCCTTGTCTGTATACGAAATGGTCCCTTTCTTTTTTTGAAAGAATAAATGGAGTTGTGATAAGAAGGAAAAAGATCTTCCATCTTTTATCTTTTCTCCCATCTCGTAAATATCAAGCATCATTTACCAGAAATCATCTGACTACCGGTACTGGCAGTCTGATATAAATCATCCTTACATCCATCCGTACATCCTTACAATCATTCTCACAATTATCTTATCGATAAGCCAACCTAGGTAAGTGATAGTAAATTATCGATTATCTATAATCACCTACGACTACCTCTTACTACCTCCGACTACCTCCTCCTCCCTCCCTTGGCTCCGAGATACCCAGCTCCCTTGTCACCTAGTCCTCTCACCAGCTCCATCTATCTTCTGCAAAGCGGAGGCACAATCACACAACCCACGATAATACTCTGTCTGGACTCACTCTGTACAAATGAATGCGACAACACATCTCTGCACAACTTGAATACTAAAGTGGGAAGTGGTAAGTGGTGAGTGAAAAGTGAAAAGTGGGAAAAAACACATGATTTATGTAAGTCGTCTCGTCTCGTCTCGGTCATACATATCTACAAATGTATCCTCAATTCTCAAATCCAAGATTAAGTAAGTCTGCTTGTCTATATAAATCGCTATTCAAATCGCTTTCTTATTTCACACGCACATGTCACTTACCACACTATCCTATTATCGCTTCTTGTCCTACGACATCAGATTGATCTCGGTACTTTTGCTTAGAATATCTCTCATCAATCATTTGAATGGTGAGAAGAAGAAGCTGCGCGGTATGACATTATATACATGTAAATACCTCATTTTTATCCCTCAATTCTTTGGTCTCTCGACCTAGATATCTCTATATCTATGCTATCCATCTCATACCCTCCGATATCTTCAAATAAAGCTCACAAGATTCCCCAATTTCACATGCGAAACTCATCGACACACACACATACAAATGCCAATAATAGCATTGTCTCATCTATAAAAGTGAGTGATCATGCCATCCCTTTCCGTCGCGCAAACAGTCTTATCTTTTAGGACCTTTGAGACTTTCCCACGCGACTCTTTGTGTGTGTGATGTTTTAGCTTTACTTACTTATTTCTTACTTGAATCCCAATTTTTCCCCTATTCACCATCATGTCATTTCATCGCAGCTTTCTAATCTTGACATTCAGACAATATCCAATAATCCTTCTAACCACGATACACCTTTTATGACAACGCAAATCTTCCATACTATTAGCTAGCTAGCAAGCACGAGAAGTAGCTATCTGCGAGTAGAACAAAAGAAACCGTCCCAAAAATGTCCAACGAACGCCTCACGTTCCCAACCTATCTTCTCCCTTCCTTCTCCTTCCCCTTTCGTCGTCGCACATCCTCTCCTAGCACAAAAACCGCATCGCTCAACACAAGTACAAGCGCAAATCCTTTGGTTCCAGGATTAAGCTATTCGCCTACCAGTAGCTGTAATGAAACTCCACTCGCATCACCTACATCTGGGAGTTTTCTCTCGCGCATTCCAACTACTTCCACCCACAAGAGTGGGAGTTGGAGCGAGAATGAGAATGAAAACGAGAGTCATGATTTAACTTCCACTCCCACCTCTCCTCCTCGCACCAAACCTCTCCCTCAACCTCATCTCTCCCGTCCCTTTCCCTCTACAATCCGCTGTCTCACCTGCTCCACCCACATCTCGTACTCCTCGCAAATAATCTCCAAAGGCTTTACCGGTCGCCACGGCCGTGCCTATCTCGTCGCTCCGCCTCCTTCTTCCCCCGTTCCTCAAATCCCTCCCTTTCCACCCACCGCTCACGATCGCTCTAAAAATATCTCCAACGTCCGCATCGGGCGTCCTGCGAATCGAGAATTGTTAACAGGTCATCATGTCGTCGCAGATGTAAACTGCGCGGTTTGTAATACGTTGTTAGGGTGGAAATATGTGGATGCGCGGGAGGCGGGCCAGAGATACAAAATTGGAAAATTTATTTTGGAAACGAAGAGGGTGGGGGTTGTAGAGACGTTTGAGGATGAGGATGTGCGGACGCATTCGCTTGATTTTCGCGGCGAGGAGGATGATAATTTGGGATTTGGGGGGGTGGGAATGGGGAATTTTGGAGGTGCGAGGAGAGATGGAGAATTACATATTTTGAATGTGGAAACGAAAGAAGAGGAAGAAGCGAAGGGGTGGGTGAATTTTGATTCGGAAGATGAAGATGAGTGTGAGGAACTTTTTGCGGGGATTTGGGATGCTGAGGTGGCGCAGAAAAGAAGGATTAGGAGGATTGATCGGAGGAGGAAGGAGGTGGAGAGGGAGAGGTTGGCGAGTAAGGATAGTGGAGTCGGGGGGTTGTAGGAGAGGGGGATTAGGGAAAGAGGGGGATAGGAAGGGTGGTGGGGGTGGTGGTGATGGTGGTAGTAATATATAATTGGAAGGATTATGGAAATAGGAGGAGCTGATATGAGATGCGATGGGATGCGATGGGATGTGATGTAAAGGGGTTTATGACTACTCTATGATTTATGACGGAAAGAAAGACGGATGGATGGATAGATATACATTTACAAGGATGGATGGAGGAAAGGCATTCTGAAGGAAAATTTCTGGGTGTTTTTGCTTTGTCTCATTTGGGTGGTCTAATTTGTGTTGATGAGAATCTTGAGGGTTCCTCTCTTTTCTCTTCTTTGGGTTGGGGATTCGTGCTTCGTTAATCTATCTGTGATTTGAGGACTGATGGGATGGGATGGGATGGATTGGATTGGATTGGATGGGATGGGATTTGTTGGGAATTTTGTATCGTGATGGGGATATAGTATAGTATAGCATGGTATGATATGATATGGTACAGTAGGGTATAATATTGTATAGTATATTATTGTATTAAGTAGTATACATAGCTTTTTTTATAAAGAGAGATGTTTACTTGCTTGCTTGCTTGCTTGTTTAGGGTGCGTTCGGATCGATTTATTTCGACTTATTTGAGATTATTTACTAAATAATTTAGATTTAATAATTGAAGTAATAGGTTTACCGAACGAACACTTAAGGTTATGAAATAAATTATTAGGGAATTATTTGACAAATAAATGCGTTTATCGAATGTTTAGAGTTATCAAATAATTCCTAATAATTTATTTATTTGATAAATAATTTTTAAAATAACACATGCTTTTCAGATTCTTATACATTAATTATAACATAGTTTTTTGAAGTTTATAAGTAAATTTTTAATAAATCTTTATTATTATCTATTCCTATCATTTTTCAATATCATTTCAATATCATTCAGATATATTCAATATCACTCAAATATATTAACCTTGATACTTTTATCATTTTAATATTATTAGAGATTTCATAAAATGAATTGGAAATCGATCCGAACGTATCCTTATTATATGTGTATGTATATATATATGTATATAAATATGTATATATCTAAATATATTAATCATTCTCTTTCTATTCACTTGATATCTCTATTTGATATCTCTGTTTGTTTGATTGGTGATTGATAGTTGATAATTGATAATTGAGATTTGAGATTTAGGGTTTGGGTTTGGGGTTTGGGGTTTGGGGTTTTAGGATTTGAGATTTGAGGGTTTGAGATTTGAGATTGAGGAAGGGGGAGGCAATGGAAATGGAAATGGAAATGGAAATGGAAATGGAAGAGAGGAGAGGAGAGCAGAGGGAAGAAGACGGGAGGAGGAAGAGTATTATAGAGAAGAAAGAGGGTGAGAGAGATGAACGAAGGGGAGAAGGGAAGAAGGGGAAGAAGGGGGAAGGAAGGGGAAGAAGGGGAGGGAAGAAGGGGAAGAAGGGGAAGAAGGGGAAGAAGGGGAAGTTTCTAGGGGTCTGGTTGTGTTATTGTGTTATTGCATTGTGGGAGATTCTGGGAGATTCTGGGTTTGGGTTTGGGTCTGGGTGTAGGTGTAGATTTTGTGAATTGTGGATTGTGAGGGATGTGAGGGGTAGAAGAAATGGAGGAGATGGAGGAGATGGAGGAGATGGAGAGGAAATTTGGGATAGGATTCTATTTCTGAAAGTTATATTCATTTGATTTAATTTGATTATAGATATTTAGGTAGATAGGTCTTGATAGGTTTTGATATCTATCTATAGTTGGACGGATGGATGGGTGGTTGTGAAATTTTGGGATTGTGAAATTATGAAATTAAATAAAAGGGTTAGCGATGTAAGTCTTACTTTAGGGGGAGAAGGAGAGGAAGAAGGAGGGGGATAGATGAGTTCTAGCGGGAATCTAGGAATCTTGGAATCTGGGAATATTTCTTACTGCGCTGGAAGTTGGGGGATGATAGGTAGTTAGGTAGATGTTTGGGACTGGCATTTATAAGAGGCGTGGCACTGATGGGATGGGTTGGGTTGATATGGTTGTGGGGAGGGAGTGTGGAGGTAGGGAGGTAGTTGGATGGAGGGGATCATACTAGGTAGGTAAGAGTATATTTTGTTCGGTGTGCCCACCTAGTAGGTGTTGAGTATTGAGTTGAATAGTAGGTAGTAGGTACTATCTAGTGAGAGTTGGATGATATATATATAAAATGATTTGCGCTGGATGTATATACATTTTTTTTTTTTTTTTTTTTTTTGGAAAATCGAGGTTCGATTTCTATATGTGTGATGAAGGTTTTGAAGGTTCTTTGTGGTTTTGTGATGGTGATTAGATGGGTAGATGGTAGATACTAGGTAGGTATTTATGTTGATTTCTTGAGTAGGTGTTATGATACTTTTGAGTGTGCTTGGGATTGGGATTGGGATTGGAGGTTGTGAAGATGAGGCTGGAGTATTTGAGGGTATGAGGATATGAGGGGTTAAGGTAGATACATAGGTAGTTGATTTGTTGGCGAGTAAGAGTATGGTTGACTAAGGTTTTATGGGATATATACCTAGTATTGCTTTGAGAGATTTGACTGATAATGTCACGTACATACCTGGTATTTATATCTTACCATTAGAATTACTAGATAGTTCATAGAATTATATAGAGAAAGAATATTAATTGAAAGAATATTTAGCAAGCAAGTATTCATCTCATTGTTCAATCTCTTACATAGGTAGGTATCCAGATATCCTGCTTCTCCCTATGAAAAACGCTCTTCAACTCAAAATATCAAAAGGACTTCCCCCTCAAGTTCTAACAAACGAATATATCTATACTGCAAAGTTCCATAAGTTCAATAAAAGTCCTAGAGAACCCTCTCACAAGCTACTTAGTGAAACACTTTCATTCAAAACCCCATCAACTATTCAAGTCAAGCACTCTCACCACACCACTCGAACGACTAAGCAAACCAAAACCCAAACCCAAACCCAGAATCTACAAACCATACCCTCGAGCATCTTAGTGTCTCGGCGTCCTAAGTGGGATTAGCTCCCACAAATTCAATTTTGGGAAATGGGGTAGTGCTTCTTGTTTTGTTTTGTTTTGTTATTCTTTCCTTGAGTTTGTTTCCACAACTTCAGCTTCTTGGACTTTAACACAACGATCTCACAACGAATTACCATAGTTTTTGGTTGCCAACAACACAATGATATAGTTTTTTTTATTTGTGGATAGCACCAATGGATTCTTCTTCTTGGGGGATTGTAAGTTTTCTTTCTCCTTTTCTACGTCTTTTTCAACTATCTTTTGGACCTTGAGTCGCCGTCAACTTCAACTCTAACTCTTGAGTTTGAAACTTGAGGCTGCGCTACAGGCAGGTAAAATCATATGTGCCACTACTTCAAGAGGTTGCACTTGTACTTCGCAGTATTTGTCAATTGATCTTGATGGTTAAAAACTGACGATGAATAAATAGGAACGAACTTCTTGTCCAGTTACTTCCTGGTAAAGTGACGATGAGCTGATCACTTGATCTGCAAGATCGGAGGAATACTGTTAGAGTCTTGATGCAGGTGAGATATTAATCAAGTATCTACGGGTTTGCTTGGCTAACTTTGAAGTTGCTGCTAGATCAAATTCTCAATGCCTGACCTTCTGAGCACCAAACCTGCAAAGATCGAGGACGCAGAATTACTCTGGCTTTCGCTCTTTCTTCATGATTCCTGTGGTCTCTGATCTACGTCGCTTGGCGACAAGCTCGTCGCGGTCGTTGCCGATGATAGCATAGCGTCAAGAAAAGAAGTAAGTAACAACTACCTCTTTCTGTCTTTGGGCTCTGCCAACTCAAACAATAGACGCCATCATGATGTGGCCTATACACAACTAGAGCTGTAAGTTAGAGACAAGCTTGTGCCTACAGTTTTCCAACTTTTGCAAGCTTTCTCTAACACCATCACCACCATAGAAATTTGAGGTTTGGCACAAGCACACCGAGAACCTATAACGAGAGATATTACTACGTTCAGGATTCAACGGTACGTAACTGATTCCAAAAATTACCTCTTATTACTAACGTAGAATCAGTACTACGAACGGAATTCAGCCAACGCAGCATGCATCACCGTGAATCTCCTCCGGCTTTCTCGGTCGGTAAAGAAATTGGTGGCTTGGCTGGCACGATCGATGAGAAGAGCCGACATGGACTCGGCACTCAATACTCTCGCTAGAATAAGCGTTGGTGTTCCTCATGCTGATGAAACTTTCTCGTTGACGCACGCTGATTCTTACTTGTGTCGTTAGAAACAAAACAATATTGATCGACGGCTTCAATCGCCTCCGATCAGCAAACGAAACGTTCTACCGGTCGCCTTCATACTCACCCCGGTGCGGCTTGGCGCCGGCTCTGATACTCAGGTAGCAAGGCCGGGGTGGGCGAATGATTGGAAAGGGAGTTAGGTGGGAGTTTCTTCATGGTATGTATTCAAATCTTGTTGCGGATTGTATACACTTACTAATCTTTTGATAGGGATTGGGCATTGAACAATACTGAACAACACATCCAAGAGACACTTCTCGGCGCGAGTGGTAATATCGGAATGAATGGGAGGAAGAGTTTAGCGGTTTGTTTAATACAATGGCAACATATTCACCTTGAGGTTTTCCACTGATTGCCGTGATCGTTACAAGAATGACGGGGAACTGATCCTTGTCCCTGGTATGTAATTTGTGAAATGTATTGCATATCCATCGCCTCGCTGCGAACGATCCAACTCTTCAATAGTTGTGATCGTAAGAGATAATGCTAAATGTGTGTACATGGTGCTGGTGGTAGTATTCACAACGAGATTCGGAGAATGTAAGTTTTCTTTTCACCCAATTTCTTGAAGTACAAATCACTAACACATCATCAGACATATACCTGCCGTCTTCAAACCTTGGCCATTTCATACCGGGGTCACTCCGAAGACTTCGTCACAACCTCCACGCCTGTCTACTCGCCAGGGCATATCGGCTACTTGCCTGATGCTGACCAATATAGAGTACTTGGACCACGCGTCCAAGACTCTTAAACGCCTGTAAGGGTGCTTTATCTGCATGGATGGGTTGGGTTGGCATTTATAGACCAATGTTCCAACTCAACCCATCCAAGTACCATGGCACTAAGAAGGGTGGTCTGGTCAATCCAGCCGTTGACATGTGGTTGTCTTCCTTCGGCAAAGTGATTAGTAAGTTTCTTAGCTCTTACTTTCGTGTCTGATGTCTGATGCTGATTTTGAATAGGATAGAATCGGGCACCATTTCAATGAAGAGTAAATCAAGGAGATCGGAGAGATGAAAAGTCTTTTCGAAGCGATTGATGAATGAACGGATCCCGTTGACGACGATGAAACGGGTTTAAAATCTCTCACGACTGCATTGAGTTTTCTGCACAGAACTGTCTGTAAGTTTTCCAGTTCCAAGTTCATTCCCATGCTAGAGTTCTTTAAACGGATTTGTACTGACGCAATAGTAGTCTGATCCATCACTTCAAACTTCCTCTGAAGTCCTTTATTGACTAAAAGACCACTTCAGTGGCAATTCCTCTTGGCCTCGGTCATTGAAAGAGTCCTGTGGACCTTCTCGGAAGACCGGAGTGCACCGCTCCTTCCATTCGTCCGACATCAAGATCAGTGGATGATGCACCCTTCTGGTGGTGATTCAATGTACGTATTAGGACCTCACACCATCATCACCCATTTCTCTTGTTAGTTGGTACTAACATATTCTCAGCTCGACATGGCAATGGAGAAAGGTGACGAGGAGGCTATATCGCCAACTCTAGCCTATAGAGAGAACGAGAAGACGTGAGGTTTCTTTCGAATTTTCAAGAAAGACTCAAGAACTGATGGTGAGAAGTGGGGGCTAGATCTCTCATACCTCTACCAGGGGTGGAAGTCCCGGGCGGCTGAAAAAATCGTGGTGGAAATCTGTCATTACTGCTACTGCAGATATTGTATATAGACAGTCATAGGAAATGAAATGAAGTTTCCCGTAGCCGCTTCGGCGTGCATCTTCATATGATTTGAGTGATATTCATCATGCGTGGAGATTGGGATGGTTGTCTTTTGGTATCGGTAAGTTTCTTTGTCCTTATTACTGGTCGAATTATGCTAATTCTCTTTGCACGTAGACAGTGTGTCTGTGGTGATAAGTCTTCGTCCTCGGATGTCTGATAGGATGTTGAGAGGTAAATCATCATTTAATGTCTTGGATTTTGAACTCGTGCTAATGAAAATCTACCAGCTCTACTCCGCTACTTGGTTTCATAACGAGGGATCTCAGTCACGACCTAACAGCTTTCCTCATCAACCATCTTCTTTCTCATGATGATTGAATCCAAGCACCATTCTATGGAAGTTCAAGATTTGAGCTCCTCCTGCAGCCAAATTGCAAGTCTTAGCTCTTTCTGGCCAATTATCAATCAAGTCAAGGGGTAGTCATCGAAAGCGGTTCCTCCGAACTGAAAGCAACGTTGTTATCCTGATTTTTGAAGGAAACATCAGCAAGCACCATCCACTAGCATTGGTCCTATCCTCATTGCTGAGGTGCAAAACCAAGCACTAACCCTCGACTTTGTTGGGGCTCTTAAGTTCTGTGGAGAGTTTCTTGACGATCCGACACATTTGCCTGCCAGTCCGGAAATTCCTCGATAATTTCCAAGCCACTGTCCAGAAGGAACATTTGAAAGCATCCAAATTCTCGGGGCGAAGAGCCACCACCATTCCACTTCATTGGTGCGGTGGAGACATTCTCTAGAATTCACCACATTTGCCTTCCTATGCAAGAATTTCATGACAATTTCCAAGCCATGCTCGAGTTGTCCAGAAAGAACATTTGAAAGCCTCCATATTCCTGGGTGTGCAAAATCGAGCACGACCCCTCGATTTTGGGTGTCACGACTCCCTATGCAAGAATTCCATGACAACCTCCAAGCTATTGCTCGAGTTTTCCAGAAGGAACATTTGAATGCCCCCTAACGGGTGCGAGATCAGACGCCCCCACTCGATTATGGGCTCTCACACCCAGTCGAACCAACCACAATCGAAACCGATCCTCCTCCCGATACGTCCCCCGCCTACATCGCCTCCACATCCTTGAGCTCCAAGCGCCGCGGTTTCCGACGCTCCTGGACAGCACCAATCAACGGATTTAATTTCACTGGTTTCGGTGTTGGTGGCGTGGCCTTCACCATGCAAAGCTAGTTCCTATGACTATTGTAGTCGGTAATACGAGGTTTGAAGCTGTTCCTTATGGACGTCCTATCGAGGACATTGGAGCTGGTGCATGCATTGTCAATAGACAGGAGTGCATGGACTGGAAAGATAAGTTTGAGGGGGAAATTGAAGAGCAGATACTGCAGGGATTCTCCAAGATTCGCCATGTTTACTTTCCGGTTCAGGAATTTCACGATAATTCACAATCTGCTAAGATTGTCCAGAAGGAACATTTGAATGCCTCACAATTGTCCGGTTTCCTGGCAACTTGCTGCCAGGAAAAAGGAAGAGAGATAAGCGCTGGAGCGTCGTTTGGCAGAGCCGCACTTGTTGCGACGCTCTCTGCCCACCAGAAGGAGCATTGGATTTTTTTTAGCAAACTAAAATCCAATTGCTGGATTGTCCAGAAGGAACATTTGAATGCCTCAGCAATTGCTCGGCCCTGTTTCCCTGCGCCCAGTGCTATGGGCAGGGAAATACTGGCCTCAGCCCGTCAGCAACTCTAGACCAACGTATGGATGACCACGCAGGAGGGGAGGAAAGGAAGGGGGTAGGTCTGGAAAGTGCAGGTCGGAGGAAATCCGAGCGCGAGCATGAAATCGTAAGTACTTGCCAACAAACAGCCTTCTTATCTTCATCGCTGATTCTATGTGATATATAGATCTTCGCAAGTGTCCAGAAGGAACATTTGAATGCCTAAACAGTTGTCCGGGTTTCTGGCGACTTGCTGCCAGAAAGCAAGATGAACGATTAGCATTGGAGCGGCGCTCTCTGCTAAATAATAAGAAATGAAGCATTGGAATTTTCAGAAATCTGACATGCAATTGGTGGATTGTTCGATATCGTCTTCATCGTGTGCCGTTTTGTATGTTTGATATTGGAGGGGGTTTCAAGGTGGTATGAGATTGAACGAGGTCTTGCATCATTTGTTGATGGCCGCGTGGGATTGGGAGGGCAGCGGTGGAGGGGTTGAAGATGGAGAAGGTACAAAGATTGGCGGGGTTTGAGATTATGATCATGTTTAATGTGTTATGGTAGCTTTACTTTATATAGCAATATATTCCGTTCACTCTAGCCGCTTCGGCGTGGCTTCTTGATGTGTGTTTTTGAGGTTCGTGGCTTTCGTGCACTAATTTTGCTTGAATTTTTTCAGAATATAGCTGGTAAATACCAGGAAAAGGATGGTGACGAGCTCTAGGACGCAGCAATACCAAGCTAAGCTTGAAGGTTGAAATGACGCTCGAACAGGCATGCTCCTCGGAGGAACCGGGAAATATGCTGGATATTTGATGCAGATACCAGCGGGTGCTCATTTCTTTTGAGGTAAGTGAACTTGGAAATAGACCTTATCGTAGTAGATTCTGGCTAATGATAATGAAAGTAGCTTTGGAACAGGACGGCGATATCCATGTCTTAAGATGGGATAGTTACCACAAGTCTTTGGAAGAGACATTAGCATTCTAGATCGTCATCTCCAAGACGGAGATGATCTCAAAATCATCTCTCCGGAATTCGACAGAGTTCAAGAGAGAAATGTTTCTCTGTGCGTTCCAGTATTCCTCAAAAGCAAAGTAAGAAGAAGAAGGCAAGACGTTTGGGACTTTATCTTCCTGGCTTTGGAAATGGGGAAGGGAGGCCTTTCCTCTCCCCTCTCTCCCACCCCCAAACCTGGGAGGAGATGAGCAAAGCTTCTCCATACGTTCTAGTATTCCTCAAAAGCTTCATTGGAAACTTGGCGAAGATAAATTTAATGATGCGACAGGAGGCAATCTGGGGATGTGTAAGCTTATGGGAGGAACTACTCGAGAGAATCGACCGGTAAACCCGGCTAATTATCCGGCCAATTCTTTTTACATTGGAGTGAAAGGATTTCGAGGTACCGAGATTTGTGTCAATTGGAGTTTACTGAAATTGCCGCCGATAGAAGGTGATAGAGCTTTACATGGCCACTTTTAAGAATGGAGAGCGATATAACTAGTCAGCATTGAAGCAGGCTAGACACGAAGAGGCGGGGCTACCTACTCCAAGAGCTGTCATCAAGATAGCTAGATGGCGAACGTCATGAGAACTTGGACCAGTGTGGCTGACACACCATAAGCTCCCTCTATGAAAAGGCAACAGACACCTCTCCGCGCGTTATATTCGGCATGGCATTGCCAACAACACCGACTCTCGATACCTCCTTGCCGCTCCCACCGTCTTCGTCTCCGACACCCAAGTAATCTGTGAATATTCTTCACGGGTTCTCGGAGACACAAAGCCACTCACACTTCGCTCGTTCCTCGCTACAACATCCCACATTGAGCATGGACCTACTTCCTTCCTTTTCTTTGGAAGAAGAGCTTAGCGAAGCCGAAAAACGCATCCAAAAGGCAAGCATCTCCGAAATCGTTAACAAGCATGGGGTTTGCTCGAGTGCTTTAGTTGCAACTCCAGATCTTGCTGGCTTGCTTTACCTCTACGACGGGCAAGGTAACTGAGGACGTTAAATGATAACAACGCTGAGCAGCAGGTCATTCGTATCAGAATGATCAAACAAAGCGATTCGAAGTACGGCTCTTGCTGCAAGACTTACCGGCAAGGTAACTGAAGACGTTCACGCTACGCATCCTTGGCCCAAGGGCCCGATTTTTCGTTTGGTCGGCGAGAGGAGAAGACAAAGCTCGAAACCCCAAGGTAAGTTCCCTATTCCACAAATTCATCTGGTCCAAATACTCATTATAATTCTAGGTTGCCGGATGAAGTTTACTCAGCTATCCTCACCATAGGAGGGCTGAGGTACAGAAGAATTCTGGGAGACGATCGCTCATTCTCCGCCTGATACTTCAGGTCATGATTCTTCGGGATGCACCGAATGGTTCTGTGACAAGTCCAATTGTATAGCCTCCAGACGAAATCTATTCAAAGGGGTACAACGTGAGGAGAGCAGCCGTTGACCAATGAATGTTGTTGCCTCTTTTGAGGAATAATGTATATAAGAGCATGACCCCAACCATGCAGAAGATTAGTTTGAAGCCTGAAAATAGTATCAATTGCCAGATTTTTGAAAATCATATTTCGTCGTCTAGTATTTGTTCCACATTGTTCCACATTGCGATTTCGTTTTTTTCTGAGAGCAGACGCTGAAAGGATCAAGAACGGGAGTCTGTAGGGCACTGAAGCGTTGATATGTTTGATTGTTCCCAGTAAGAAGACTGATGTAGTGAAGCCAAATTTGACATTAATGGATTTCAAATAGCAACGAAAGACCTTTCCCACCAGGCGTGTTTTGGCATGCAATTTCGGTTCGAACTGGCAGAACACAGTGGTGAGTTTGAGAAATATCGTGATTCGAATCCGGACACGACCCCATAGCAGGACCTTTATAGTTTGGTTCAGAATGACTGTCAAGCTTTTGTTTCCAGACTACTGTGACTCCCAGTCGTCTTGTTATTTGAGAAATACTGTGAAAGCGTGAGCCGATATTGAGCATTAATGTCACCTCTTACACGATTGAATTCAAGGGCAACCAAAGCTCCTAAGTGCGATATTGGGTTTAGAGCTCTGGTTGACTTCCCTATTGAAAGACAGGACCATCAGTAGCGGAGGTGACGAGTTCGTAAGATCGAGTTTCGAAAATGACATCCTCCAGCTAGACTTCTGAAAGCAAGTCGTCCATCGACACTTTACAAACAGTCTCGGCTTTTCGTTGCAAATACATCCTAAGTAACGTTTCCTATACCGGGAAGTATGCGACTATCAAACTATACAACACTTTTGCGGATACGAGATCGCCGAGTAGATTTAATTTTGCATTGATGATAGTAGATCCATCTTAGGGAAAGAAATGGCAAAGTTTTGTGCACTTAAATCTAGAGCCGCCCGAGGGATACAGGTATGATTTGCTAACCAAAATCACAAGATTGAGCGCACCAGCTTTGTAGAGACTAAAGCACCGAGAGGATGAGAACTATGCGAGAAGCGGTTTCTGGTACCATTGAATGGAAGAACAACAGAACTGGAATTCGTAAAAAGGATGGAATGAGGATTGAAAGATGATAGCTCAGAGAGGAGAGATAGTGAGGTGAAGATATACGACCTTAGCGAGTCTAGGAGAGCTGGTTAGAATCTACCCTGAGATTTTAAAACCAGCCTCTTACTTTGAGGATGGAACCATGTCAACTGAAAGCTATGAACTTGTTCTTAGATTGATGAGATTTCATCGGTGGAGTGTAGCAGGTGGTCGGTGGCGAGCGAAAGTCGGCGAGACTATCGATTTACGTGATGTTATCTGGAAGGAAGTTTAATCGAATAGTGTTGCTGGTTTGGCTGAAATGATATGCAGAAGTTGATGTTTGCTGTTCCGCAATAGCAATCGATTCCATATTTTGGATTGTCCTTGGAGAGAAAAGGGGAGTTGCAGAAAGCTTGTCGACAATTAACTAGCTCTAGTGCGAGACAGCCTTCACTTTCGGCTCTCAGCTTGACGAGATGATGATACCTCTCAAGAAAATTGATAACTCATTCCTACCATGAAAGGTAGAAAACCGTTGAGGAGCATCATTCTCGCCAGTCTCGTAGAACCATATTCGGGAATTATCGTCATGGGAGAAAAGCAAACGGAGAACAATGCACATCAACTTGTCAGAGCTCGCGCAGACATCGCCTGAATTTCTCTTCTGAGAAACTCTACCTATATAAAGTACTTGCCTTCATTGGCAATAGACATGCAAATATTTGAGTTGCATTCTGGAAGGAGCAGAGACAGAAGTAAACGTCGATATATATCATCTTGATACATCCTCCAATAGCATGGGGTATGTTTAACTCTGCTAAATAACTAGACATCTTGAATATATTCAAACAAGACGATGCCAAATAATAATGAATGGGGATGTGACCAAACGAAATACTTTGTCTGTGCTGGTGTAAATTTGTTCTCCCGTTGCCAAATATATCTTTTTTGAAGAGGGTCTTGGCATTCAGAGATACAAATGGTGATGAACATTTTCAACTCATTCAGAAAATGGCAGATATGTTTCATCCACGGTTGCTGAAGACTTTCAAGGAGGAATGAATCATTCATTCTCTCTCATCCACACTTACCCATTTTACCATTCCATCAATTCAAATTGTGAATGCCGAAACCGAGGAAGTGAAGTGGAGTGGAGGACTGGAGGACCGTGCAGTACAGTACTTATCTTGATCACGTGTCAGCAGATCCTATCAGCACGATTTTTATCTGAGCTGAGGTAGGCCGTATTCGTACTAGCGTCTCACAGCTACTGTGCCTTCCGATAATTAAGCGTTCAGGCTTAGCAGTTCTCCGTACAACAAAGAGTTTAAAGAGTTTGTCAACTTCGCCCCAAAAGCCCTTCTTTCTCTTACATCTCCATCTTCATCAACGTTCTTTTCGACATCAACACAACCACAACTTCACGTCTTTACGACCAGGTTTTCGCATCAAAAGAATTTGTACAATTGGAAAAGATACTTGCACTGTCGGGAAAGAACTTAAGGAAAAGGAAAACAATTGATTTGGAGGGAAAAGAAAAAGAATAATACAAAGAAGAGAGAAAGAAGAGTGGATCATCTTGGTGGTGCAAAATTGTGTTTGGTCTTGTGGAGGAAAGCGGCAGTTTTCAAAGAAAGAAAGAAACATCACAATAGCAGTATTATCTGCAATCTTGTACAATCATTTCCTTTTGAGAGAGCTTTTTCTGTGTCACCAGAGTTATCTCCAGTGATCGCAATCATACTTGATTTCACTTCATTTTCTTGAACGGAGAGAAGAATCTTGATATTGCACCGGTCGCATTCACGAACTATCCCTTCTACCCTTCCATATTCCATCATATTAACTTATCCCCAAGAGTTTACTTGATCTTATTGAGTGCATTGGAAGAGTAGTTTGTTTCTCTGTACACGCCAACGAAATCGATTTATTCAACTCGAGGATCAACAACTTCCTTTACAACTCCAACTTTTGATCAACTTAACCAACAGCAGTCATGACGTCCTCCGTGTTCTTCAAGTTCAGATCCCAAAAGGAACCCTCTAGAGTTGAATTTGATGGTACTGGTATCTCCGTATTTGAACTCAAGCGTGATATCATTATCAAGAGTGGATTAGGTGACGGAACCGATTTCGATCTTCAAATTTACAATGAAGCAGACAACGAAGGTAAGCATTTGTTATATTCCAAACTAGATGTCGATTCTGATGCTGACCATCATAGAATATGATGACGATACTACCGTTATCCCACGATCAACTTCGATCATCGCTCGTCGATTGCCTTCCATCAAGCCGGGAGCAGGAAGAGCTGCCAGATACATGTCGGGACAAATGCCGATAAAACAAAAGAATTCGTCGCGAAAAGAACAAGGAAAGCAGGCAAATGCAAAGGCCGTTGCATCTACACAAGGGTTGGCACAAATGAATAGTGCGATGACTGAGGAGGAGAAGATGGAAGCTATGTTTCAGGCTCAAAGTGATCAATGGACGGCACAACAAGAAGATATGGCCAAGTAAGTTAATTTCTCCTTTCCGATCTAGTAATCTGTTCTAACAAATCTATAGTCAAACCCCAGTCTTCCGGCCAGGTGGTAAGAAAGGTCAACCCCCACCAAACGTTCCAGATCATGAACCACCAACTGGTTATATCTGTTATCGATGTGGAGAGAAAGGTCATTGGATTCAGGTCTGCCCTACGAATGATGATCCAAATTTCGATAACAAGGCTCGGATTAAGCGTACAACTGGTATTCCAAGATCTTTTTTGAAGACTGTAGAGAAACCAGTTCAGTTGACCAATGATGGTACGGTGGATGATACAAAGACCCCATCTGGTGTGATGGTAAATGCTGAAGGAGAATTTGTCGTTGCTGAGCCTGATAAAGCTTCATGGGAACAATTTCAGGCTAAGACCAAGTCATCTGCTGCTGCCCAGAAAGCTGCTGCTTTAGGAGATAAAGTTTTGAGAGATAGAGGATTGGAATGCGCGCTCGACATGAGAATATTCATAGATCCAATGAAGACGCCCTGTTGTGAGAAGACGTATTGCAATGACTGCATTACTAATGCTCTTATCGAAAGCGATTTCACATGCCCAGGATGTCAGACTGATGGAGTATTGATTGATGATCTGAAGCCTGATGATGAGATGACCGAAAAGATCAAGACTTATTTGGCAGAGAAAGATGCAGCCGCTAAGAAAGAAAAAGAAGACCAAAGAGCTAAAAGTCCTAGCGTAAAGTCTGAGGCCACCAAAACGCCCCCCCAATCTAAAGCATCAATAATGGCAGGAAAAGCCAAATCGCCAACACCAAAGCAATCACCTAAATCAAAGTCACCAGAAGTCTCGAAGGTCTTGAAGAATAGTCCTAAACAAGGAAAATCGGTTACCCCAGTTGTTAGTGTTCCTGGTGCTCCGTCAGGACCTCAGGGTAAAAAGCGACCTGCAGATGAATTACTCGAGAATCCAAAAATTCCCAAAGGACCAAAAGCTATGCGTCAAAAAGAATCTGCCATGAACCCACAACAAAACATGATGAACGGAATGAACGCAATGAATGGTATGAATGGGTTTCCAAACATGAATAACATGCAACAACAATTCTACGGCAACGCAAATGGTTTCAATAACGGCATGCCAAACATGAACATGATGAACCAATTCGGTATGGGAGGTATGAATCCAATGATGGGCATGAATCCTATGATGGGTATGAATTTCCCGGGTATGAACAATATGCCTATGTTCAACAACTCAAACGCATTTGGTAATATGAATCCCATGATGAATGGAAATATGCCACAGATGAATGGCATGGGTAGAGGAATGAATGTACCAAATGGTGCAGCAGCTGGATTTCCTAATCAACAAAAGACTGTTTTTGCGGAACCTTTACCAAACGAAGAAGATAATGCATATTTCAGAAAACCGGTCAATCCTCATAGACATGTGGGAAGACAGAGGAGGGCGAGACCGAGTGATTACCGGGAACTTTAAAGGAATTTTGTGATATCAGAACTGATTTCCTCCGTTATCATTGATTTCAAAAGGTCATCAAGGGGCTCTTGCTTGAAATAAAAAATAACGGCTGGAGATTAAATACAACATCTTGATACCAGCACGTTGGCTTTTTCACAAAACCAATTTTTCTCAGGATCTGGCTGCTATTATCTCTGGTTTCAGATTGCCAAAACTCTCCGCATGTTCAACAACAATCAGCATCGTCACAAGGCTTTGCATCGCAGTGCAGGATTCTTTTTTCCCCACTAAGGCTTTTCTTTCTATCTATTTTCTTCTCTTTTTTAACTCTTTACTCTCTTCTCTTTCAAATTATACGCACGAAACGAAATACACTAGAAACGAATGGACATGGGGTGGGCGTGGCATTGGGAGGCATATTGCGGCTTACATGTAGTTTGCTTGCTACAGGCAGAAACAGACATTTTTGGTGTTAAGGTTTTTACTTTGGGTTATGTACCATTGGGATTGGGATTTGCGATTTGCAATTAGGATTGCAGTCTGGGATGGCATGGATATCGTTGCATTTGCATCTACATTTGAGGATGGGAGAAGGAAGGCATTTTCATGATTACGGTGAATGATGGGGCGGGAGGGCTTTTGATAGGAAGGACGAGTTATGGGAGTGCAGAGGAAAGGGGGATGAAGTACATAAAATGAATTGGGGTACATATTTGCAGATGAGAGATAGTAGATACCTTTTTGCGGGAATGGCGAAGTGAATGGATATTTTATCTGAATACTTATTAGATACTTGATGTGGTTTATGTGATCGTGATGTGATGTGATGTGATGTGATGTTTTATGATGTGTAATTTGCTTTGTGTGATGACTGACAAGTTTTCGATTAATGTACTCTTCTTATGCACACACCGATATCCAGCAATGTCGTTGTTCACTTCTACCAAAACCTCTTTTTTCGTTCTCGTCTATTGCCATAGAGGTTCTTCATATTCACATCCTATTTTCACCATGCTATTTCATTCGACACTATACCATCTCGTCCCCTTTCATCTTACCCCATATCATCTCACCCAATCTCTTCTCATCTCTTCACAACTCACGAAAGATAGCACCACCTCATCTTATCTCATTTACCTATTAATTGATCTACGAATTCACAGAAAACATGTTGTGTTTTGTTGTGTACTGAAATGCTTATGGCATGGAATCACAGGACAACGACACGAAGATCCAAGCTCCCATGGGTGCCGACAGTGATATAATTCTGGTGTTGTACTGAAGATGGAAATGTGAGGGGGAGGGGAGACTTTTATGATGGGGATGGGGGTTGAGAGAGAAGAGGGGGAGACGTAAGCTAGGGTGGTGAATGATTCAGATATCGGTGTCATGAAACCGGGGCTCGCAGTCACATGTTGATGCTTACCTGGGTATGGGAATGAGGTGACGATGTGGTTGATCAAGTGAATCGAGTTCAAAAAGTACAGGAGTGAAGTTTGAGGGTCCAGATGAGGAAGAAATATCTATCTACATAAAGCACCGTTTTCCCTGGTGGTATGAGATTAGTATCTAGGAGTCTTGTAAATTCAGAAACCCCCTACATGTGGAATTGGATTCGGGGCTGGAATGCACCATAAGGTATGGTTTGTTCTAGTGATCTTAGAGAGCTTGCTCTGATGATGGGAACATGATTATTATAGAGTTAGGTCCGGAAGATGGTGGTTAATTTATTTTGGTGACAATTGGTGTCGCGTGTGAGAGTGACGGCGATGAATGAAAGGTAAGAATGAATAGTAAAGAATGACAACAAAGACTCCCATTTGAAGCAATTAAACTCCAATCTATACAAATCAGAATGCAAGATCCCGTATTTTAATGAGTGTTCTATGAGCTATAACCCCGGGAAATAGTGAAGGAACAAATACTGTTTGATTTTCATCAGCAGCATAGAGACTACAATCTTTTGGTAGCAGCCGATCAGTCAGACGACTTCGGTATTCTTACTACCTTTTGTAGCCAGATCTCAAAGTTGTATGACATCCTTATAGCATGAAGCCAGCCTTTTGTAGTTGGATTTGGATTTAGTGAGTGGATTTTGATAAGCGGGGTCAAGAAAGAGATGGAATTGGTAAATATACTTGATTCACTTGACAACTTATCATCCTCAAGAGATCGACCCAGCTTCAGAAGTTGATTCGCCTTCTCCCTTCTTGATCATGCCTTCTAAACGCTCGAGAAGGTTTTCTTGTTATATAAACTCCCTCTTTTTAATACATGAGGAGTAAGAATGACTAAATGAACTCCAGCACAAGGAGCCTTCATATGTGGGTGGGAAAATACAATTGTTTCCATCTAGTTGATGGATCATCAAAGAAGATAGTGTTGTTCTGATTAGTTCCGTGGCTGTAAGATTTAGAAGTGAACATTGATGGCGATGAGAGTATATTCTGGCGGTAGATATCTAGGTAAATAGGTTCTTGACAGCAATTTTTGCGATTAATGACAGTGAGGTTTTTTTGGATGGATTATTAGATGAGATGAGAAGTCCGGAAGAATATTTGTAAATGTCTTTATAGGTTTAAATATTTCGAATTATCAAGAACATTAGCGCCAATGTTAACAGGTGTGTCAAATCTTTCCTGCATGGCAGTAAAGACTTGGCTAGTGTCTCATGAAGATCCGGAATGGATAGGTGAGCGGGTACATATAACACTCGCACTTGAAAAATGGAATATGTCAATCAGAATTTGGTGGAGAATCAGAAAATGCGGGGGAGTACCTAGGTAACCTTAGTGTTTATACACTTTTATAGTACTGTAATGGGATATAATATGAGATGAGATAAGATGAGAGATCGAATTTTTGCTGTCATTGTAAACCCAAAAAGGTGCATAGTTGGACGAAAATCCCGGCGTATAATCCTAAAATCTCTTGCTCTAATTCAGCCTCAGTAGTTTTGACAACTAAGCTATAGTTAAGAGGGGTCTTTGGTCATGATCGGGTAATGGCAGGCATGCTGGTAGTCTAATTACGGATCTAGAGAGAAGTATCTTGTGATATATATAGAGCTCTGGTCAGATTATGAGATGACCGGGGAGCGGGGTAATAAACAAGTTATTGAGGGGCTTTCTGATTCATTCACTTGAACTTGTGGCTTTGTGAACTAGGTATGCTTGATAACAAATATGTATAGACCTTTATTTGAGTAGTTGGTAAATTTTCTCGGTATCTTGCAAGCAATACGATTCCACGCGCGCCTCTTCGAGCTAGATCTTTCTGTCTAGTAGATATCAGCTCTCATAAAAAGAGGGATTTTTGATGTTTGAAGTGGAAGAAATGGAGAAATGGCTTGTAATCAGAAAAGTGACAATAAAATATGAGATGAGATGGGATGGAAGGGGAGTGCATGGTTATCAATGTCAACATTGTATAGAAAATTTCAATTAGGAATGCCAATTATGGTGCCGAAGGGATAATATTACAAAGACTAATAAGCTCTCCATTTTACAATTACACAATAGTGTGAGTCTTATGAGGTTGGTCAACCATGATCCTTCTTCCGCTCGGTGGATCATACTCCTGGCATTTGGGAGTATTCAAAATTGAGAGAACGGAGGTGATAGCACAGCACTTTATAGACCGTAACAAAAAGAACTGTCCTTCTTGGCTTCCACTAGGATCTACTTACTTCCAAACACTCTGCGGTATTGCTGTGGAGCATGTGAGTTCAACCACCTGATGGGACATATCTTTAAAAAAGAAGGTATGGCAATGGCTGAAGAACCTAGAGGTCTATTTATGCACTGGTTTGGTGATGCCGACATGGGTAGGGTTATGCCGCATGTAGTCGAAAACGAGGAGCGGAGTAGTTCTCGTGGTCCTGGGGATGAGGTTTCCTTCATTCACTACTCCCTAAATCACAATTATTCCACTACTCAGAAAGGAATTGCATAAACTGCTATATAAGCTGGTGATTCATCAAACTGTTTGAAGCCATTAAGCCCAACAAGTTCAACTGAAGAAGAGTTTTATGCAGACCATCGAACCAAGAAGTTGAAAACATTGTATTAAACTAGAAAGACCAAAGGTTTCGGCCAAAGGAATGAAAGACAACGGATTAAATGGTTCTATCGTGCCTCAATTTTTCTCAGATGATATCGGCATATTTGACAACAAAAGTAGGATAAAATGAGATGATGTTGATTGACTCAATCAGTTACCCCGGGCTACTCATGGATATTATGATCCTCAATACCTGCTGATAAGCCTCTTTTACCATTTCTTTTGAGTTGTGAAAGACACAACTTGATGTATGGACAGGCAATCATAGGCTTTGGAATCAGGTCGGATCTAAAGAGAGTTTGTTACCTTTTATGCCCCCTCACGCGTTGTCGACCACCTTTGCTGTTCGGTTATTTGGTGTATAATGCGGGGTACTCTTCATGACACTGTAAAATTATTTTTTGATCATTCACGACTTGATTAGTGGCGCCATACATGATTTAGTGGGGTTTCATGGAGAATAAGCGCGACAGTTTGATATATAAAGCTACTTCTCAGTCCATATGAAAAAAAGTTGTGTAGGCACTGAGGACGTCACCTAATTTTTCAGGCCCGGGGAGATGTGGCGTACAGGCCATATACTAGACTAGTAGCATATCTTACGTAACCCGCATAGCCGATACCCTTAAGTAGCATAGTCTTAGCTTCAATACAAATCAGCTTTACAACCCAATACATTGTGTCTATCATTACAGGCAATTTGCTAGAGATGGACTTATTATGGGTCCATGCGCGAGACCGGTGGCAGCATCTTGAATCTCAGAGTTAACCCTAGTTTGGCCACGTCTTCTGTGATTACGGAAGTGGAGATGACAAAAAAGAAAAGCGGCAGTGACGCTGACGGATGGCAATTGGCTATGCGATGCGAAGATAAGAGAGGATGGATGTAAGAGTTAAACCCCTTTCGATGTACCCCCCTGAGAAGTCTTTGTCGGATGAAGAAGTGAAACACAGAAATCCCATCTCATTATCTCTTCCCCAAAGATTATCTTTAGTCTGCGAGGACTTGAAGCGAGTTTTCGGTGTGCTTTATGCTCCTACCCTGCATCTCGAATGGGTATTATGGGCCATCAAGATATGGTAAGCGGGGCAGTGTTCATAGAAGAATGAAACTTCTCCGCTTTATTCACTATCAACTCAGATTAAGGCAACTGATCTGAAGCGAGTTGGAGAGAGTTAAAGGTCTTCGGTCTGACAGTTTGATAGGAACATATCATTCATTAACAGGAAGAAACATACTCGCATGGGCCTGGAATTATCAAATCTTTTCAATGCGGTCTTTTTTCTGGTATTCTGGACATATTGACCAACATGAACCTGTTGAATATAATTTGTGGGGCAATTCAAGCTAGAAGTGACAATAATGAGAGTAACAGCGATTAATGACAACAAAAGTGGGAGAAATTGGACAAAAATTGATGAGATGACATAAAAGAGTTCCTGGAAATCAATATCACGGCTCTCGCTTCTCAACCTTTGTATTCGCGCTCTAACTATTGAAGTGTAGTTGGGAGACCATGTAAGCGCTACATTCAAATCTAAATTTTGACTTGAGAGGTACCTGCGTAGAGCGTAAATCGGTAGCGCATAGCTTTGGGTGCATTGAGTAAAGAGCACATTGCGTTTGGACTGGGTGAAACAAATATAGGGAAGCCATTATCTCCACTGGACTAACAAAAAAATGCCTGAGATAATAGTTGGAGGGGTATTGGGTAATATTACAGCATTCACTTAGAACAATCCGATTCAACCATTTCTCATTGATTTACGAACCGTGAGCAATCTCTGTAATTCTCTTGTATCGAATTTCCCCTCGAATATCTCATGAATAGCAATCTCAATATGCTCTTCCAAGAATATGAGCACGTCATCTATCGAATTGTCACGCACACAGATATCTGAAACTTACAGACAATGAAGATTTTCGGGAATTAAATCATATAATTCCAGTCCATAGTCTCATAATCCAAGTTCAAGACAAGTCTGATGACCTGAAGCGAGCAGTGAACATTATCACTATCCAGAAAGTATCCATACTTCCCTCACGACTCGGAAAGATGAAAAGGCAAGATTGAAGCCTGTACGCCCAAATCTTGATTCCGTTAATCCAGATCAACCCATATCTATAAATGAATCACTAGCTCTTGATGCTTAGTGTATAATGATTCACCGCGAATCGAGCAAAGACCACTCGAAGACAGACGATCGTTTACGTCGGGGTGCATTGGTGCTAAACGGTAATGCAAGATCTAGGAAGAGCAGGTCACGGAATTTGAGATTGTGAATATGACACAGGGGCATTACTTAATGTTGAGACTGACAATTGGATGGAAATAAGGACCTTCTGATGAAATTATGAATGCACATGCGGCTTTATCAAAAGGGAGGTAGATAGCTTGAATGGCGTGATGAAATTTCAGGATTTGAACTAGCATGGTAGGTAGGATGGAGCATGAGAAAGAAGAAACGTAATTCAAACTTCGAGCTCCGACGGATGATATGGCACGAGAGGAGGATTAAAGAGTTCTGGACTCGCGTTGGTTACACAAGCATGAAGTTGAAACGTTGAAGTAGAAATATTAGGATAGAGATCAAACAGAGTCTTAGACAATATCTGTAGGTCTTTGAGACCGCCTATCATGCCTATTTCAAGCTTCATGCAGGCAACTCACTAGGGATAGTTTTTTACAAAAAGGGTTGTATCATTCATGGGCCTCTACCTCCTAAAACTAGAAATGTATACAGAAGTATCACCACATCGGAACCACGGGTGCCAGGAATAGAAATCGTGCCGAAATGCTGATCCGATAACGGAAGAGTAATGGGCAAGATAGCCCATTCAATTCGCTATCTCTTTTACCCTCAATTCTCTACACAATCTCTAATCTTGGAAAATAAAGATATTGACACGTGCGGGTCACACTACATGAGCCAAATGCGTGATATGCTTATCGTTTGTGACATTCGCGATTATCAGATGCCTAATTGTAACATAGGACGAAATCTCCGTTGCCTCGATCGGAATCGATTGCACCAAGTATACACATACAATACAATGCTGTTGTGTTTCAATGTCTATTATTGGTGATGATCATCAACTGAATGATTCAAAACGGCTAATAATATCACTACCGCTCGGTATATTGCAAGCCAGTATTGACGTTGAAGAAAAGCTGGAGAAAACAATGCAGATTATTAGATGTGTAATACGAAGATATGCGGACAAGGGGAATTCAATCAATACTTAAGTTGGTGGTACATCGAGAGGTTGTATTTCGCCAAGAATCTGTATTGTTTGGCGAATGCGAATTTGAGCGGGGGGAGAGGGGTCATATGTAAGTATGGCGTGAAATATACGACGATGATGTTCTCGCCAGCCTTCATAACTGTACCGTTATCTGGATTTGATCTGAGAGGATATGATAGATTGATCGGGAGGTCGGGAGATGGATACTATGCATATATAAAAACCGTCCCGTCTGCAAATACGACAACCTGACCGTTGGCTTCCGTGGCGCGGGATAATATTGATGACAACGGAGTTAGGATTGTGATTAGTGGTTGGTAGAGCTGATGCTGTAGCTTATGAAGGAGCTGACGGATGGTTCAAAAATCGATATAGATCTGCAGTAAATAATAGGGGGCACACATTCTCATCAATTAGGTGACATTTCTTAATTTGTGGAAGCGGAGGATGAATGACGGATAGGTAGGGTCAGGGGAAGGTATCTTGGTTGTAGATTTACGGTATCACTCCGCATTACTAATCAACAACCAATCGCTAGATAATGTCACACCACATATCAGCTACCTATGCTATGCAACTGTGATCTCTGTGTTGATTCCAATCTCATACTCTGTACCTGTACTTAAGAAAACTTGTTGGATTTGTTTGGGAATGAAAGGGGGAAAGTACCAATGTCGTTCAAATATGTGGATCTTCGAATTTTCAAGCGCCCACAGTGGAGCTCAGCGGCGCGGGTTTACCATGGTATCAGGGGCAGCCTATCGGTAATTGCCTTCTAGAAGTTTCATCCTTCCGGTTGGAGAGTATATCTCCGAATCTTACTCAGATGTAGGATCTGGAATTCACGAGTAACTGAATTATAGTACATGAGAGAGAAAAGAATTCATTCCATCAAACAAAGCCGAATATCTCGCTCTCGCAAAGGCAATGAACCGATTCTATTTTGTGTGGTGAAGCAAACACTGGACTGTACGATGAAAAGATCCGGTTCCCCGGATTTACCATTCTGTACATTGAACTGTAAATGGTATCGCGGGTCCCCGCATTGACACACGAGATCTTTTACCTAATATAATACTTTCGAGCTACAGAAGATATCAATGTGAGGCTTTCAAACGGCAAATGCCATGTGTTTGGCGTATCGCTACTGAATGTATCAATTTTGTTAAGTTTTGGTATAGTATAAAGTTCTCGCCTCATCCATCCGTGACCATTACAAGGGCCATGGCTGTGTGTTCCTTTGCTTTGCCAGCGTCAGGCATGGAAGCTGTAACCTGAGATATCATAGTCACTGTAGCGTTGAGTGTAAACGTATCATTGATTTGGTATGAAGATTGAGCTGGCGATTTCTATGACTCCTTTTGCTCACCTCATCCCGTACCCGAGATGAGCGGAAGGTAAGGCCCGTTCCTGTTTCTAATGGTTGGATGAGATGTTGGTATGAGTCGACGAATCTCTCAAAAAGCTGCAAACAAGAATAAAAAAGGTCTTTCCACTGAAACATACCATAATTTACGTACCGACGTCTTGTTTGCACGGTGTAATAGAATATTGGAGATGGATAGTTTGCAAGCAGGCCAAGTAACTTGGTAAGGCCAGGCCCGGAAGATTTTACGACAATAATTCCATCCTTGACGGCACATTCCAGTCTTGTCTCTCCCCATGTTTTCTGAATCAATCTGAGAGCATACTCCACATATAAGGCCGAATGCAGTAAGACTTCAATCATACCTTCATATCCCCTTCTTCAAATTTGACAAGTCACAACGTGGGGGTTTAGGTTGTGATAAATCTGGCAGCAGCCGTCGATGGCATTTCGATATCCAAGACAATCAAAAAAGCTAAAATCTACCTACTCACATAAGCCGAACCCAAATTCTGTTCTCATTAACACAAAATAGAAAGGCGACGAATGAAGAAACTAAATCAACTCATTTTTAGATTGCCAACATCATCGATCGTAACCTTTGGCTTTTTGTACAATGTTGCTTTCGCAGCTTCCCAGCTTCTGCCTAACGTAAACGCTGACGCTCTCCTTCTATATGATTCGGTCAAACATCAATCCACACCGCTATTCGAAAAAGATGAGATGAGAAAACTTTCGGAATCCATAGTGAAGCATATTAATGAACCATTCATATTATATGATAGCTGTCCTTGCACCGTACTGTATGATTACACACATCCCGGTTGGATTTATAGACGGAGATACAAATTGTACGAAGCATTTTGTATTACTACCGATAACACTTGGCGAGATGAAGGGGGTGAACGAAAGTAATCTTACCGAGGAAATTCAACCCGACGAGCCGACCTACAACTGCTGGGAATATGATGACTTCATATTAAAACAGACAACATGTTAAATCTTGGGGGGGGGGGCCGTGATCTGAATACACAATCATCATTTTCTAAAACAATGATATCAAGAGTAAAAAGCAATAAAATCTGAGCCAAGACATGGTACTTACGGGTTCGATGATCCGGAAGCAACGTTAATGAGTAGGATTAGAAAAAGAAAAAACGATCTAAACTCCACTTTCACACTTATCCGTCTTCTTCTCAGGGATCCTCCTCCAATATCCAGAAAATATGCCTGTTAACCCCACGAAATTCCATGCTTTCTCACATATGCAAGGATACAAAACTGTTACAGTAGTGAGGCTGGAAACAGCTCAGCAACACAACATAATCCGATATAGTACATATTCCAAGAAACTGGGGATTATGTTTTAGATTGGATGAGAATCAACGAGATGCAAAAACAACGAATGCAGTAGTATCTCTAGGAGCTTCCCTGTAACAGAGTGACAATTCAACAATTTAGGAGTGTCCGGGGCACTCGGGTTCGAAAGGCTATATGCTATGCTAGTAATACTAGTATGCTATTATTATGGTAGTACGCCGGAGATTTGCAATTTTTATTCTATTTCTTGTTGGTATAGTTGCAATTGTTTTTGCTTTATTGTTTATACTATTCAATTTCCTTGGATTTGTTGCAGAAACCATCGCATCGTAGGATGCCTCAGACCGGTCATTGATCAAAGCCAGTAACGCACGCACAGCATCACGACCGAAACGATCCATAACCCTGGTTTACTAAATTCGAACATTCTTAGATGAGACTGGGGTAAATACTAAATTGTGAGGCGGCTTCCCGAAGGGATGATTGTCTTGAATTATTTTCCTTTTCTTCTTCGGCTTTGCAATTAGCTGTTTCTTTGTCAACATATTTTTTTCATCTGTGCTATGTATTTGATAAGGGGGAATCATACCGGATATGATATGATTAATTTATCAAGGTTTCGTATGGTACTGTATAGCAGCAGTGGATGCAAGATAAATTCATTCGTTTGCCCCCCTCTCCGTCGTTTAGTTTTTGTTTAATTCTTCATCACAATATCGTCCTCTTCAAGATTTGTTGTTCACTCTCCCATCTCACTCAGCCTCATAATCATTACACTATTTTTGCCTCATACCTGCGAGTGCGCCTGAGCAAAGCATCTGTTCGTTGGAAAAGCGTCAAGTGTATCACCAAGTTACCAACAATCAATCCATCCTTCCAGAAGGATCGTAAGCGCTTATCAACCTTCCCCATTTCCCCATACAGAACCAACGCTTTCTGGTGCGTAGTAGCTATCTTCCCCCATTATCTCCAACCAACCCCGAACTGACCCCAAACTTGTTAGCCCACATACAATCTGGGGTAGCACTAGAAAATAATACATAAAGGTCCAAGGTCTCTCAACCTCCTCACCATATTCAAGCCGACCTTCATATCAACCTTTCGACCTTCACACACAAGCGTCCTATACATCAGACCATCATACACCAATACTTCCTCATTCGAATATTAATACAAGTTAATCACTCACATCATTAAACATGCCTTCTCAATCTTCAACCACTACAATGGCCGTACCTGTTCCCCGTCGCCGTCTATCTCCACTTCTTACCTCTTCCACCTTTGGCGAAGACGTCAGTTTCTATCTTGACACCGTCAAAGCGAACTCTAAGAACAAGACTCCATATATCTTCCACGAGAAAGAATATGCTCCACCTGCCCCACCTCCACCATCCCCAATCAACTTCCCCGCTGAAAGTTGGAGCCCCGCTTGTCGAAGATAGATCCTCTCTTCACTAGCAAATTTACATTGGTGGTTTCATCACAGGGGTGTACGTTAGCGCGCATGTAATCATGTGAGGAGGTAGATATATACATTCGATGTATCTTCTTCGTTCGTGATTACCCACCGCATTTTCATTTCGTCGTGTTTCGAATTTCGGCTTTGGTTTCATCATACATTAAGCAACATTTTCTTTAGGTTCATTCATGGAGAGAAGAATATCGCAGATGGCAGACAGTAGCCCGTTCATCAAAGGGAGTTGATTCATTCTTTTACGGTATTCTACACACCATCTCTATCTCGGCAACAACAACAACAACAACAATAGTTACAGCACTATGAATAGGACATCGCTCACGCGTGCATTGGGATTTTCATCAGGAGTTTTAAAAATGGGAGGTTATTATAATGATTCATTAAATTGATTCTTTGGATACTTCGACGGGATATGATATTTTTAGTTATTGGGCTTTGCTTCTCTGGGTTTGCTTTCTTGCTCCTGGCATGAGCGTCTGTACATTTGGAGGGGTAAGGGAATAGCATGGGATGGGATGGAATGGGATAGGATAGGATGGTATTTGGATCCATAGGGGGAAAGGGCAATGTATACTCTATAGAGGTTCTTTTTAGGCAGGCCATGAATGAAAGAGCTATCAAGTAACTCTTTTCCCCTTGACTCGTACTGTGAATGAATGGCCAATCATGATGAACAATCTCTGATCTTTCTCCTTTCTGTTTACCACATATAGAATCCTTACATAGCATATCTACATAGCTACATAAAAGCCCTCATTTACCCCAACCCATCCCGAAAATGTTCCCGTCAACAACTACCCCGAGTCTCACCCCACAAACTCACTATCTGCAAATCCGGGGAAGTAAGGAATACGAACCATGCATGCGAAGAATCCAAACTCAAATCTAGATTCCAAATCTTATTACGATACTTTTTCTGATAGTGGCTTGATAGTGGCTTGATGTTAATAATAAGTAAATATGCACGCTAGCATCATGAACCGAGAAAAGTTAAATGAGGTACCGAACCGGATTCGGCTCGGGAGAAAACTGACGAGAATGCGGATATTTCGGGTTCATTAGCTTTTTGAGAGGGGAAGTTGAGATTGTGTTCATCTAATTGTTTGAGATGAATGCGGAAGTTTCCGTTTTTAGCAAGCTTTTGACTTTGCTATCTCTTCGAGGACGATAGGGCGAAATGGTTATGTTTGTTGGAAACACGTGTTGCACTAGTACTAGCTTGGAGAGCTGGCCTTCACTCAACCTCACACATATTAGTATAGATTGTCAGCTACACAGTATCTAGGTTCTTGGTGTTAACCTCATATCGCGACTTGCTATCCTGGGCATGTACAACCTGTAGGCCCACCAATCCAGAAGGTGGGGGAGATAGTGATATGCACGTGATCGTACGTGATGGTGGGGGCACGGCATGGGAGTGTGACTCAACAAGCTTTTCACTTCTCAGTTTGTTGCTCTCCAGCATTTCAATCACTCTCTATTCACTCGGTGATATTTAATCATGACGGCTACAGATGAAATACCAGGTCAAGCAGGACTTCCATCTCCTAATCCCACCAAATCTTTCTGGCATAGTGAGCCTTCGAAGATCTTATTGGGTCATAGAACTACGGAAAATCTTCCCACGAAAGCTGATGTTGTTATTGTTGGGAGTGGTATTGCAGGGACTTCAGCTGCACATTGGTTAAGAGAGCATGACGATGGAAAGGATCTCAATGTGGTGATGTTAGAGGCGAGAGAAGCTTGTTGGGGAGCAACTGGTAGAGTGAGTTAAGCGTCGTCTCGAGTCTACAATCTATTAGTGTCTGATCACTAACGAGACTAAAAAATTCAGAATGGAGGTCATTGCCAGCCTCTTGTTTATGCTTCACCTCCAGAAGTCGGAGCTTTTGAAGTGAGAAATTATGAGGATATCAAATCTTTTGTGGCGCAAAATGATGTTCAATGTGATTGGAAATCATTATCCAGTTGTCACTCTTATATGTCAGAAGATCAGTTCGAGGCAGCCGTCAAAGCTGCGGAAGCCCTCAAAGATTTGGATCCAACACTAGGCAAATTAGTCACCATTATCACCAAAGATTCTACTAATCCCTCATTATCGGACCTTCGAATTCCCACAGCAGCTGGCGCAATTGCAACCTCCAAAGCAGCCTCGCTCTGGCCGTATAAATTGGTTGCATGGGTTCTAGAAGATTTGATCTCTAAGAACAAATCCTCAAGCCCCCCAAAATTCAATCTTCAAACTTCAACACCCGTAACTGGGCTTCAAAAGTCTTCCTCAGAATGGATAATTCACACTTCTCGCGGCCAACTTTCAGCTCCCAAAGTTTTGTTGGCAACGAATGCTTATACATCGCATCTTCTTCCCTCATTCTCTGATCTTATTACTCCTGTCCGCGGTGAAATGTCTTCTCTTCTCCCTCCATCTACCATGTCCCCGGCCATAGAATCATCAAATAAACCCTTAGAATACTCTTATAGTATTATGGGTCATTTCGATCAAAATATAAACCGAGATGATTATCTCGTTCAACGACCTTTTTCTTCCACATCCTCATCACAACAAGAGTCGGGAGGAGAATTGATGTTTGGCGGAGGTCGCCAATTTGCTGCACAAGCTGGTTTGGGCGTCTCCGATGATTCATCTATCGATCCTCCTGCCGCGAATTATCTCCGTCGAGAGCTACCACGTACACTCAACCTTCATAATAATGAAGAAGAACTTGAGGCTTCTTATGAATGGAGTGGGATTATGGGATTTAGTAGAGATAATTGGCCGTGGGTGGGAAATGTGAGTGAGAAATTGGGAGGGGGAGAAGGATTATATGTTTGTGCTGGCTTTACAGGACATGGAATGCCGACGGCGAGATTGAGTGCTAAGGCAGCTGTAGATTTGATGATGGGAGATAAGATGGAGACTATTGATTTGCCACAGAGGTATGTACTGAGTGAGGAGAGAGTTAGAAAGGCAAGAGAGCTGGATGTGGTTTGTGTTGCAGATGAGAAGGGGGAGTTTTGCTAGAGTGGTGGGTTTGTGGTTTTGGATGGGAGTACTTCATATGTGGGATTTAAGCCCAAAGTGTTGTCCCCTCACTTTCATTCATACGTTCTCTATTCTTTTTAATATGTATTTCCCTATTTTATCCTTTTGTTTAATAAATAAACATTTGAGCGCTCTAAGATTGTTTCTAAAGCCAGATACTTGTTTTCTTACAAATCATTTTCATAATTACCGCAGGGTACTTTTGGACATCATTATCATTGTGTTATTTAATAGTCACTACACCGTATCATACGGGAGATGGTAATTGCAATAAAGATCAACTCTTGCATTGACATTTGAGAAAAAAAACCTCAATCTCCACAACAAACAAGGCTTCTAGGGTTCTTAGTCCAACTTCCCTAGCTCAACATTCCGTTTTTATGAATACCTTGCCGAAGAACTCATCTTTGACGAACACCTCCTCAGAAGGGTTCCTCCTTGATGATCTCGTCCTCGACATCCTCTATCTTGACATTGTCATTGTTGATTACCACCTCTTCAATACTCTCTTCCTTGACGTCCTCCACATCGTTATCCTTCATCACACGCTTCAATTCATCATCTACCCAAACACTATATTCCCAATAGTGTCCCGTATCCTGCAACCTCTTCCGTTCCTTCTCCAACCAATCTCCATACCACAGCCCCGTTTTCCACTCGAGATAAATCAGTTTATCCCATGCAGCCTTCTTCCCTCGTTCCCAATGCTGACGTCGAATAACGCTATTAACCCGACTTCCTAAGTTATCTAGATACTCCTGCACTACCTCTTGATTATATCGCATAATCAAAGTACCGAGACTAGGAACCGCCATATCACACAAACACTCGCGCGTCTCGCAGTAAATCAACTTGCACCTGAAGTTATAAATGCATCGCGCGTTCATTTTGTCGGGGTTGCAGGCGAATTCTGGTTGTAGAGGTATCCAACGTCTGTGTCCACTGCTGTTGATAAACAGTTTCCAGGATCCGTGGGTGTAGAATTGTGAGCCATCGGGATTGAGGTAGTAGTAGTGACCGTTTTCTTAGAAATGGTCAGTTGTGGAATTTATTGGAGACAGCTAGTTGCGGAAAGTGCTAAAAAAAATGTAGAACAAACCGCCGAAATTGTAGTATTTGGCACCTGTGCGCTGCAAAGATGTTAGTCTTTAATGAGCAGTGCAGTGGAGGTGGTACTTTGGTAGCGAGTCTATGTGGAGGTATGTCCATGAAATAGGCTAGAGACATCGCGATATCAAATAGATATTGAATGTTGGTGAGTGATGTTCAGGTGACCGTCGCGAAAGTTCAGTGAGGATATTTTATGAGATTGAATCCTGCAAACTCTGATTCTAGTGGGATTAAATGCTTGAAATATTTTAATGTTTGATCTAATTGATTGTTCTTACAGCGAAAGTTCTACTTTGTTGAGTGGGTGATAGTGAATCTGATGAAAACATGGGCTGAAAGAAAAGAAGCTGTGAGGGTGTGTTTGCGAGGAAGATTTATGAAGAGAATTGGTTGCGATATTGAACCCATTGTGTGCACTTTCACATCTCTTTCAAGTTTCAAAATGCTGAATCTTTGAAATGAAATGAGACCATCAGATACATTCAAGGCTCGATTGGTTCATTATCGTATTTTGTTCTGGAAACCTGTAAGTATTTTCCACACACCACTACCCACATTTCTACAACGACTTATTAATCACTTCCTCTACTGAGATTGGCTGTTCTCCTACATTCGCCAACCTCCCCTTCAAGACACGTATCTTCTCCCGAGTCTCTTCAATTTCCTCTTCCTTACAATGCGCCTTCCCATCTCCTCTCCACCATTCTAAATTCCTCTCTTCCCACTCAATGTCATTCTCAAAATGTTTCTTCCACGCTTTAACCATTTCTGCCCTTTCTCCTTTCCAGTCTCCATGATCAGAAATAGCCCTTTTTAGCATTTCATTTAAATCATTGACTAATTTCATTTTCTTCTCAAGAATAGTGTTTAACATTATCACGTCTTCGGGCTCTTTGTCAGGATCACGATCCCACACCCCCATTCGCAAACGCCTAGAATGAGAATCTAGAGATTCTGTAGCGCTTTCCAGGTTGAGTTTTTGATTTATGATATCAGAGGCAGAGTCACACGCGTGGTTCTTTATGGTCGAAAACTCGCGCCAGCGGGAGTAGGTAGAGTCGAAGCTGGTGTGGTTGAAGTTATGGGGCCAGCCGTAGGTTCTGAAAAGGAGTCTTAGATCTTCGTACTGAATGATGTTAGAAAATAATACAGGTTAATAATTTTAAGATAGAAAGAAATAGTGAAAAGATTGCTATCGAAGTTGAGTACGTAACATTTGGGGTTGAGATAACTTTAGAAAAAAAGTGAATACATCTTCATCCCATTCTGATAACATTTTACGGTCCTCAGAGCTTGGAATCCATTGAAGTTTTAAAAGTCTGTTTGTAAAATCTTCGAAGACCTCTCTAGCGTGGCGGCTGGGAAGATGGTCATGGGAATTGCGATTACGACTTCGGAGACCCTCAGGGAAGTTATGTACACCGGGATCTTCGCTTTCACCAGAATCTTGACCTTCCATTGTTATGTGACCTGGTTTGAGTTAGTATAAATCAACGGATCTAGATTGATATTTAGGAGAGTGGAAGTGAAACATAGATGTAGGTATTCAGGTCAAGTCGAGAAAGGATCTGAGGGGTAGTACAACGAAAGTCTCAACGACGTGAGATATAATGATGACAATTTAAAGCTCTCACCATTTCTTATGTCAAGAAACATCATCGTTCCATGATTTCCACATGCATTGATACAGATTTCCCAAGGTCTCATATACTCCCCGTCTACATCATCAAATCCGCCTTCAGGACAAACAAATCCCGGATCTCGGCTCTGCGTTAACACTTCCAGATCCCTCATATCAGCAAAACTTCCACCAAGGATAAACTCATCTTCATTGTTATACCCCTCTATGTATGGCAGGGCTTGAAGAAGCTCAATGACTTGTTGTTCAAGATCAAAGCTCTTTGCGAGTTCCACGTTGATGGGAGGATCGTGGGGTGCATATTTGATGTAGGAGGCGGGAAAGTAACGCATTTTGGCGAGAAGTTCGTAGTATTGTGTTATAAGTGTTACAATCTCCTGTTGATCATAAACTCCATTCTTCTCGGGCTGACCAAGCAAGGTTATACCAGGGAGTGTTTGCATTTGATAAGACATGATATTCGAATTCGGAGGAAATTTTGGAGACGCGATTCATGAGATGAAAAGGAATGAGTAGGTAGGTATGTTATTAAATTGGTATCATAATAATGAATCAAACTAATGGGACTTTATTTATTTATATACTAGATGAACTATGGATATCACCTCGCGAAGCTTCCCCTTTTCAGGTGGCTGCCTACCACAAAAGGTGGAGCTGGTTGAAGATGAAGTTTTGTCACATGTAAAGTTAATCACATGATATAATCTCACCTCATCGAGAATTCTGCCAAATACACCGCCTAAATCTTCGACTCGAACATCAGCAAATTCAATACATGCAATTTGTTCAAACATAATTTCTTAATGATCTCACCGACTGATTGCCAAGAAGCAAAGCTTTGAGGTCATTGCTTGAATCACCTACTCAATGTTCAGGAGACTGGTTTGTAGAATTTCATTCCACATCTGATGTTCAATTATTGAAGTTTATAGAATCCCCACGGCCGGATACCCCAGCCACTCCGCCGCAATGAACTTCGTCTACCAAGACAGTGGAATAAACTTTTTTCTGAAAAGATAACTCAGTCTCCCACGAGTCATTGGTTATTTGATATTCCTTCAGAATTCAATTCACGAAGCGAACTTGGATTGCCTCTTCCGCATACAGCTGTCCTTTCAAAAGATACAATTGATTGGGACGCTATAGACAAAATCTTCATTCAACGCCCGGGATTAGCTAAAATTGTTATTGGACAAGGTGATTGTGGATTCAGTAAGGTTGTTTTACTTGCTCGTCTGGACGCGTCCATATTGAGTAAAGCACACTGTACCTTTGAGTATGGAATCCGGAGTTATTTTGCAGCGGATGGTCATAGAACCCTGTCTAAATGCAGCCTGACTTTCCAACTTCCTGGTGAAGCTCCTTTGAAATTCGTTGCGTTATCTACCAAAAAGGTAGGGTCAGTCCTTCAAGTAAATTGGAAAGCTTTACTAACCAACAGCTCTAGCGGTTAGCCAGAGGAGCTGCACTTTTGCAACTTTTCTCCATTCTTGAAGAAAAGCAACTATTGGATGACTTGTTGCTCCTCATCTCACCAAAATGGGTTGCCAAAACAGAACAGGAGAAACCCGGTCACAATGTTCAATCCAAAGATACTCAGCCAGCAGTGCCAATCGCAGCAACAGAGACAAAATCAATTCCGGATTCTCCGCTAACACCCAAAGAAGAACCACCAGGAGAACCGAAATCAAAGTCGGCAAAAAAGCCGAAGGAGCTCAGACCGAATCATCTTGTCACGCGTGAAGTGTTTAATTATGCAGCAAAATATCTACATGTCCCGGAATACACTGTCACTTCCCAGAAAGTTTCTAAAAAAGAACACCCGAGTAACCCCGTTACATCAAAAAAGCCTAAACCTCCAAAAAAAAGTTTTACTGTCACTATATCTTTGCCTGAACATAGTATTCATGCAACAGCAACCAGTTTAGATCTCCCACTCACCGAGGCTATGGCATGTACAGAGTTCAAAGTGCAAGCTGAGAAGTACCATATTGCAAATAGCATACCTTCAGATTCATCAGAAGGAGCAATCGTTTTAACCACTGCAAACGTGAGAAATTTTATGGATTTCTATAATGACTACAATGACAAATTAGTCATTCAGTTGGAACGCAAGGTCAACACTTTCAAAAGTCAAGCCTTTACCAGGGATCCTAACACTGCTGCTCTTGAAACACTTGGTCCGGCTATTGAGAGAAGCAGTTCTCGTGACCTTGAAACGTTGACTCTACTAGTTGCTGCAGTCACACTAGTCAAGCAAAGGCCTCAACTAATCTTGGATTATTCGAAAAAGCTGGATGTAAGAACTGGAAAGTACGTGGGCAAAGCTCTTCCTATGAAGCTTGAACTACACCAGACTAGTCTGGATTTAATGCAACGCACGGTAGATACCACCACAAAGCTAAAATTATCAGCACTACCTACTGGTGAATGTAAGGACCATGATGTCTCTCCCTTGGCGGATTATGACAAAATTCGCTTTGAGTATTCTTATGACTGGAAAGTTAAACAACGTTCTAGCGATTTATTCAAGTGGTTTTCTCAACGTCCGCACAAACAGAAATACTCAAAATTACTACCTTTAAACCGGAATTCGTCTGAAGTATTGAATCATATTGAAAACAATCAATTTTCTATTTTAATCGGGAAAACTGGGAGTGGAAAGACGACTCAGTTGTCTCAAATCATTCTGGATGAATACATTCGTACAAAACGTGGTGGAGAGTGCAGAGTCATTTGTACGCAACCGCGAAGGATAGCCGCAAAATCAGTGGCAGAACGTGTTGCTGAAGAACGTGGTCAAATGCTTGGTGATCAAGTCGGTTATAAGATAGGTTTTGATACTGAACTTTCCAATCCTCGCGGAAGCATCACGTATTGTACCACAGGAACCATCTTACAACAATTAATACACCATCCTGATGCTATACTTCACGAAACATCACATCTCATTATTGATGAAGTACATGAGAGAGATCTGGATATCGACTTTCTCTTAACAATGATTAAAAAGCTTGTGAAAGAGAGAATTGAAGCTGGAAAGCCTACGCCAAAAGTGTGCTTGATGAGTGCCACCGCCGACGCCGAGATGCTTCAGGAATATTTCGCTTTCAAAACTGAAACCCGGGAGATTTCCTGTCCAGTTCTGCATGTGGAGGGTCGAGCTTTCCCTGTCGAAAAATATTTTCTCGAAAATATAATGGATACTTTCAGAAAAACATATCCAGCAAATCATACTATCTGGGAAATCCTTGATTCTAACAAGAATAAAGCTTATTTAAAAAGTGAAGAACGAGTTAAGAAGACAGATTTGGTTATGGACGTTAAGAATGAACAGCCTAAATCGGTTATCAAATGGGACAGCCATGACGATGATCCCGATAGTCTACAGAAGCAGATAGCAATGGGACACTTTGGAGGGACAAGTGCCCGATGATCTGGCTGCTATTATGATTGCGCACATAGCGAGTACTACAGAAGATGGCGCAATACTACTTTTCCTGCCAGGCATACGAAGCATCAATACCATTGAAAAAAATCTCAAGACGCAAGATATTTTTAGTGTAAACTTCAATGACGAAAATAAGTTCAAGATCTTAAAATTACACTCCTCTACTGCAGATAAACATCAGGAGGTCTTCGAGCCAGTCTCTCCAGGTTGTCGAAAGATCATTTTAGCCACAAATGTTGCTGAAACCTCAATCACTATCGACGATGTTCAATATGTTGTAGATACTGGAAAACACAAGGAAGACAATTTTCATCAAATGTTACGAATTTGGTCATTGTCTTGTAAATGGGTTAGCAAGTCAAGTGTCAAGCAGAGATCAGGTCGAGCAGGCCGTGTTCAAAACGGCAGTTATTATGGTCTCTTTTCGTGAGTCATCCCTTCAACTCCCTTCGCTTTTTAATATTGACATGAGGCAGAAAACGTCGCTATGATTCCCTTAGAATGACTCCCCGCCCGGGAATGAGTCGCGTCGATTTGCAAAGCACCTGTCTCGCAGTCAAAATCCTGGGTTACAATGAACCTATTCAGGATTTCTTGGCGAGCGCTCCAGAGCCTCCATCACCGAAAGCAATACAGTCAAGTATTGAGGTTCTTCAAACACTTGGAGCACTCACCTTCACGGAAAAAATTACTCCTTTGGGCCGAATAATTGGAATGCTCCCGCTGAGGCCCACACTGGGCAAAATGGTAATTCTCGGAATCATTTTTCGTTGTCTAGATTCTATGATAATTTTAGCAGCCTTCGATAACATAATACTGCATGTGCGTCCACTGGATATGGAAGAAGAATCTGATGCGGCAATGAGAGGATTTGCAAGGACATCCAAAAGCGATCATGTCGCCATGCTCAATGCTTTCCGTGCGCTTCGCGATTTGGAAGAAGCTGATGGTCGCGAAGTCATGACGTCGTTTGCGTACCAGAAATTTCTTAGTGTGGCAAATTATGACACAGTGAAGCGAAACATTGGTTTAATCCAACAAGCGCTTCGAAGAAATGGTTTGGTGCCAACCAAGAGACGCAAGGCGTGGCCGGACTTGGTGAAAAGTATGGCGGAGAGATACTGAATGAGAACTCAGATCAGGATGAATTAATCAGAGCACTTCTTGTACAGGGCTTGCATCCACACGTCGGTACATGGAATAATCACGAAACCAAATATCAAATTGTCGCCAACGAAAAAGTACTCATTGACATACACCCTTCTTCTATCAATCATCCTAGGAAGCGACCTAGCTTGAAAGTTGAAGGAATTACATCGTCATCAAAAGGCAATGCCCAGTTGTTGTCTTTTGATAAGCTTACTCTCCTAAGCAATAAAAACCTTGTTATGCAACGTACAACTGCTGTAACACCTTTTATGGTATCTTTGTTTGGTGGGACGCTGAATCGAAGTGCAGATAATGCAGATCAAGTCGAGGTAGATAAGTGGCTTCTATTCGATGTGCGGAGCACAGACAAGCTGAGATGCGCAGAGGGCGTTGCGGGACAGACCCTCATGCGTTTCAACAAGGCATTGCGACAGCTAGAGAATATTTCTTTTGACGATTTGGCCAACGGTGAATACGTTGTAGACAACGACTTGTCAAATAATTTCGCAAAAGCTTTGAAGGGAATGTTAATTACGGAACAGGATATCGATAGACTTGCGGAAGAGAACGAACTCGACCTTGCTATAAACCTACGCAAGTTTTGGAATCGATCCGAATCGCCACTTGAGAAGATGCCACCAAAAGAACCCAAGGAGATCGTACCAAAGTTTTCACTACTCGAAGAAACACAATATGATGAAGATTCTCACGGGTCTTTTTTTGGATTAGTAGAAAGTGCTTTGGAAGGACCCGAAGTAGCATCTTCCTCCTCACAAGTCCAGTCACAGCGCTCCACGAAAAATGTGGTCACCAAAGAAAGTAATGGAGTTGAATCAGAGAATTCCGAAAATTCTATTCCTTCGAAGTACATGCCTGGATCCAAACTTCTGAACCAACGTCGAAATACTGGAAATGCGCCTCCGAAAGACCGGCTCGGTAGCCCGAAGCCCCCTCCTAAGAAGAAACCTAAAGAAAAAACGATCGATCGCTTATTGCACAACATATTTAAAGGATTGTGAAACTCATATCCGCGAAAGTGAAGAGACTTCCCACAATCGATTTCAATAACCCCGCTTTTAATCATCTCAAAAAGCACCTTTATCGAGAATGGAAGTCTAGAATGTTGCTCCCGGAGATCATGAACAGTACTTCTACGACTGCTTTTGATGCTACCAGACGCGGTCCATGCCGATATCGAAGAATTGAAGGATCATTTCCGAATAATCAAAGCAGTATTCGTACAGCCGCTCTCTATGTTTCTTATCACGATTGAAGTCGCCCCGAAGACCGAAAACATAGTAAGCAACTCTGAGTGTTTTCCCTTGGATGAACAATATCGCACAACATTTTTCAAAAAATATAGCCAGGAACTAGAGACGACGTTCATGAATTCCAGAGTCTCTCTGATAAATCATCACAAATACAATCCATCAATCTACAAAAAATATCTCCGTCTCTCTCCCACACCTTTCCACAAACCTAGCTGAAATCCCAGCTTCTCCCACAATCGAAGATTCGATTCCTTCAGGAAGACTACCAAATCTTCCCCAAGGATATATATAATCTCCACTCCTCTCGGATATCAATTCAGGAGAGAGTACTGCACATAGCTCAGTATAGATCCCGCAAATAGATGGGTACACTGTGAATTTATCCTGTGACCTTGGATATGGCCATGCGTGTAATCAGTTGCGTCCAGATGGGGGTAGCGTATGAAAATGATCATGGTGCTTTATTAGACATGTAATGTGATGATGGAAGTTGGGAGACTGGTTGGATGGAGAAGTACTTAGTGTAGATCTGATGGGGTAAAGATTGGGAATCACGCAGTGACTACTGCGATGGCAGTTGTAGTGTTTTTATTGCGAAAGATATCGTCGGGTTCAATACTGAAGCGTTAGGATATTATTGAAAACACTTGAACCTAGATACGGCTGTGTATGATATGAAGATGCGATCCACAATTGGATTGTGAAATGATTATAAATATCTGTTGTTGTAGAAAAGATAACGTGAGGTAGCTTGCTTGCAGGCTCTTACCAGTTGGAGCTTACGAGAACGCAATGAAGAAGTATGAATGTCAAAACTATCCATGGATCAGTTAATCAACAAAGGTACCGATAGATAGATAAACAACGTGATAAGTATATCATCAAATAAGATTACAACCAGCATACACAAATCCGCCGCGAACAAAAAACGAAGCGCGAAAACAAGTCACGGGATTCAAAAACCTATTAGCCAATCCGTCCATACCAGTCCAGTACACGATTTTCCAAACACCATCTCAAAAAACCCGGGAATAAAATCTGGAAAGTATTCTTATTCCCAGTTTCGTAAATGTGCCATCTATTTCAACGATTTGAGGATGGTGTCTTGATAATGGGTTGGATGTTAGGGACAAAAATTAGATGTGCAACAAAAGGATTTTATTTTGGGGGATGGGCACGTGGTTATGACTAAGATTACTTGGGTATGGTGTGACTAAGGTGGTAAGTTGGTGTATCGGTGGTGGGGTGATGTCATAGATGGGAAACGTGATGTGTGGTCAGGTGTGTTGTATGGAGTAATGGTAATTGTGGATGGGGAATGGGGAATGTTGAGAGATTGATAGAGAGATTGATAGGGAGAATTTTTTCTTTGGTAATTACTATATTCGAGTAGGTCCACGGGTATTCCAAACCTGGGTTGGTATTCTAATATCATAATTGAGGAATCTAGGAACATGTTCTCAGCAATCACGTGAGACTATTGAATTTGGAATTACATTAGAGTACCGGTACCTTTCCTATCGGATGAAACTTTACCGTACATTTACGGTATAACCTGCTCAAGTCAATGCAGACCCAAAAGCAAAAGCAAAAACAAAAGCTTAAGCTTAAACTCATTGCAACCCCATAAACATGTGATCGACATCAATCTAGCTATTTAACCCGGGGTACGGAAGTCCATCATGATGTCAGTGCTTTCTAATTGTATTGTGATTACCTAGGTAGGTATACAATGTGATTGTGGCTTAGAATCCTTCATCCAAGCGGTTTTCAGCTGTGCAAGAAAGGCGAAGCACCTGGGCATGTACGGAGTAGTAGGTACGAACACGCAATCAAGAAGTCTGGAGATGGATGCATGCACCAATGAGATGATGGATGGGGAAGCTTGTGGGTTGCTGCGCCGAGTTTGGAAGATGGATGTGAATCATGTGATGAATCCGAATATCCGTTTGGGAATTTGGTGGTAGGGATGTATTGTGTGTTGAGGGAGGAATGATGGGGAATCAACGGAATTGATGGAATTGATGAGAGCAAAATCACTGCGCCAAAATACTACGCGTCCATACCATATTGTCTACCTACCCAAGCACACATTGATGTAAAGACCCGCCTCCAAAGCTCCAAGCTCGTAATCAGGGAGGAGTGAAAGAGTGAAGTTTGAATAAAGAAAATACTAGGTCGGCTCGGCAGATTGTAGATCCACACACTATCCCACACTATTAACCAAGAAAAGGTTGGATGCCATGCTTTTTGCGCAGAGTGCCATGAAACTAAGGTACTGGGTTTGGAGAGAGGTACCAGTTGTTGGAGGATAAGAACCTTGGAAAAGTTGGATTTTGTTATTCACTTTTTGTGACTTCTTGAATTTCATTTGGATTGTTAAGATTGTTTTATGAGGATTTCTTTTGAGATTTGTAACGCATTACAATACAAGATAATACAACGACATTCGATTTCAATACTATTCAGTAACTTCAGAAAGAAAAGAAGCCAAGAGAGATCAACAATATGGGTGTTCTTCCAATTGATACACGTGAAGCTCTTCATTTGAATGAGCTCACTTCGAGAGCGAGATGTTATCGCAATGGTTATGGGTTCGTATTCTCTCATTGTTTACTCCTTCCTTTTGATTCATTCGAATCATCAAATTCATCATTTCAATCAAAAACTAACTCCGATCACAGTTATTACAGATGTAATTCCGCCTGGAGTCGCTTCGGTAGATGGATTCTCGCTGGTGTTTTGATCTTCGTCGGTCTCATATTACTTTTTGCCATCATGTAAGTATCAATCGTTCCCATTCCCATCTCTCCAACCCATACCTAACAACCCCAGGTGCATATCCAAACGTCGTCGTCGCCGCAACCAAATCAGCTCCACGAATCAACCCATGGCATACACTCAACCCGCTGCCACCTATGGTCAAGCACCCGCTAGCTACAATTATTCACAGCCGCAACAATCATATGCGCCGCCGGCGGGTGCACCACCGACGTATGGTGGTGCGCATGCGGGTGCGAATGCGGATTATTATGGGACGAGTGGCGTGACGCAGCCGGCGAATACTTATGCTAAGTAGAGGGTTGTGAAGGAGGATGGGGAGGGGGGAATACATGATACTGGAGAGTGGTGGGTGGGGAGATGTATTGCGGACGTATTGGTATGAGTGATACGATGATACAATTGCGATTGCGAATGCAAATGCTGGATAATGATTAATGGATAATATGTTGGCGTTAGCGCTGGTTTCTGGATGGTTGGATGGATGGATGGACGGGAGGGATATGGGTTTACAGAGGTTTCAATGATAATTCATTCATTTATTCATTCATTCTACTCATGTATTTGTGATGCTTATGGAACTCTATTACTGTGAAGATCTCTGTGGTATTGCGATGATATGGTACGCAATATATTCATATAGCTCCTTTCAGTCACTTTGGTCGTGTAACTTATGGGCTTTCATACTCTTCCAATCCAATTCCATCTCTTCTGTGATTGATATTACCTAGTATACTATCCTCTCCTGCACGATTGATTCATCATAAACCCGAATCAAATCACTAGGTTAGGTAGTACCTCAATATATCTCAAAATCTCCCACTTGAAAAAATGTGGCTTGATACTTCCTTGCGCCACCTGGGCTCCCAGACGCAGCCACAGCCACTTCGGGGATCTCCAGCTAGGTACTTACCTAGCGTTGAATTTGTAGCGTGAGAGTGACATCCTATCTGGGTGGGTACCCATCTAGCAGGTTAAGTAGGTATTCTTCCTCCTATGCGACGTTGAAAAGAAAAACAACACACACCGATAGGTAGGTCGCACAAGAAAAAGCGATATCAATAGCGGTGTCAATGGCGGCGTCAAACAGATCATCAATTGCGAGGTTGGTTACTGGGTTTGATATTTATTCTTTCTGTTAATCCCTTTCTAGTAAGTAAAATCAATCCCAGCTGGAGACCCAAAAGGAAGTTTAGTTTCTCAGAGAGTTCAGAGCAGATACCGATACGGCAAGGAATATCGTTACATCTGATCTCAAGATATTTACATTCCAGTAGCCCATGCGAATACTGACATCTTTCTGATGTTTCCTTTTTCTGTTGAGGTAGTATTATCAATATCTCCATATACAGATAATTCCACAGGACGACAGATCAGCAGTGTTATCATATTATGCCATTCCTTCAAGGAAAAGTAAATCGTTGCCTTGATATGTTTGAATATCGAAAGTACTCTTAGCTCGAATGCATTATATTTTATCTCACTGGGTCCGATTCCTATCACAATATTATCAATATCCGTTTGGCCCGCAGAATCAAAATTTTCAACGGCAGTCGGCAGTCCATTCTCAGAAGAAAGCCTGGAAAATGGCTTTGCGTACTAAGACTCTTCGACGGCACGGACGTGTAGGTTGTCGGGAAAGTATGAGTTTCTTTTGAGAGCGTTTGCAATGCGGGGATTTGAAAAGGACCTGTCATGGTCTTGGAAGTGCGTACCCGTTGATTTGGAAAAATCCCTCAGCCAGTGCCGATCATTAATATGTTGAGAAGAAGTCTGAGATATGTCAGTTGTCGTCAATTTCTACACCTATGCAAGGCATATTATGAGAATTATTCCTTTATATGTTGATGGTTGGTTAGTTGACCTATCAAGACTCTCTGTACATACCAATGGGGAAGCATTTTTTGTGGAGGCCTGTAAAAAGCATGGAATGAGAACCTGCAGTACACACCGACGGGAGTCATTGCACACCGGTAGTCTGGCAAAGCAAATCTCTTATGCGTTTGCTGTGGAAAGTATGTAGATATCCGAAGAGTGCAAAATATGCAAAGCATGTCTCATCACTCAGCCATACTCTCTATCAAATTGACAGGATTACAAACGGGGAAGTGTGAAAATTTCTACCTAGGACTATTGTTGGAATGCTACTTCTACTCTCAATTCTTTTCAGTATCTGAGCCTCACTCTCAAACTTCGCGATTCAGCATTCAAATTCTTACATCTTCTTCAATCTACTCGAAAATCTATGAATCATGTCGGCTTCATTTTATACTCCATTGAAAGAGAGCGAAATACGAGTTCTCGAGATATTACCATCCGAAGATTTCTCCGAGACCATCAACACTACCTGTCGCATTATCTTTCTGGCATCTGATACTTCTACTGAGGCCTATGTTGCATTGTCATATACATGGGGAGTGCCTAATAATACTTCCTACATCCGCGTCAATGGTTACGAACATAAAGTCACTCCCAATTTAGAGTCAGCTTTACGGCATCTAAGAGGCGACAAGAACAAGATTGTTATTTGGGTGGATGCTGTTTGCATCAATCAGAATGACATTCCCGAGGGAGATAGACAACTACAAATGATGGCGGACGTCTACAAGAAAGCTGAAATGGGGCTTTCGTGGTTAGGGGAGGAGTCTGATGATAGCTCTTTGGCGCTCAGAATGATCCAAATATGGGCCTCATTTTCGATGGATAAGCAGTTACTAGATTGCCGCCTACGCGAATTCTTCGAAAGCAAATTAGAAGATGAAATACTCATGCCAAAATCTATCACCGCTCTTAACAATCTACTACGCAGACCATATTGGAAGCGAGTCTGGATACAGCAAGAAGTTGCCCTACCTCCCATAGTTACGATGCAATGTGGGCATGAATGTCTATCATTTGATGTATTGAGTGATTTTACTTGCACAATATCAATAATTCGACTTATTTGCTGGATGTCTAGCTATAATTGGCTTAATCCTGACTTGATGCCTAAGGAGATGGATTTCGCACCATTGTTTAATTTGTACATTTGCCGAAAATCAAAATTGGTTGATTGTACGAGAGACAAAACTTCATCATTATTGATTAATCTTTCGTTATCTCCAATCCTCAAAAGCACTGATCCGAGGGATCACATTTACGCACTTCTTGGACTTCCTCGTCTCGAAAAGTATCGATCGCTTCTTAGCCCAAGCTATAACAAGTCAGTTTCACAGGTGTTTTCTGAAGCTGCCCGTATCATGATTGAGGAGGAGAACAGTCTGCAGCCTATAGCTATCGCTTGCAGCTTATACCGCCCGGACGTTTCACTGCCATCTTGGGTGCCTGACTGGGCAGCTCTTAGACACAGATCCGCTCGTAGCAGACTTGGGGGGGAAATTCTTGGCCCTGTAGCTAACTTATCTGATTTCGTCAGTTTTTCAGCGGATGGACAAATTCTATCAGTCACTGGTCTTTTACACGATGAAGTGTCTTTTTTGAAGGGATGTTTTACCACTACATCAATGATGAGTCACGGCGAGTGGAAAGTTTTATCTGATCTCAAAGATAATTCGTTACCAAATGGTCTCCCGGTCTTAGAGGCTGTATTTCGTATTTTCGTGGGAATAAATGCCAACGCTACCCTTGATTCTTATCGGAGAGAAAACAACTCAAAGTTTACCTTCGAAGCTACAACCTTTGCGGCGATAATGTGCGACGGAACAAATCTGATGAGTATGCTTCAGATCCTTCTCGGTCAAGATTTACCCAAACCCCCAGAAATTGATCAATTTAACGTAGCACCAGCCTTCGAGAAATTTTTACAGCTATCTGGCCGAATGTTTTTCGTGACAAAGAATGGGACACTAGGGGCCGGGCCTCCTGATTTGATTCCAGGGGACAAAATATTCCATTTGATCGGGTGGCCTGAAGATTTTATCCTACGAAAGGTCAACGAACATTATCGCCTGATCGGGGATACCCGGATTGCTCGGGCAGAACTTCCTCCATATTCTGATGGTGGTTATGAGACTGTTGAGATTCACTGACTTGCATTGCAAATTGGATGATACCGCCTGGGTAGTGGGTGAAATACTTGATCTCTATCCTGGAAGGTCCGATGGGAGGTTTCTGGTATCATTCGTTGTTTTCAAAAAGTATGCAGCGGCATCCCACCATTTTTTGCTCATGTAGGAAAGGAGTTATGATTTTGCAGAGACTCGTTTGGTTGGTTTCGGGACGAGAACACGTGATATGTGTCGGTCAAGCTGGGTTGGGTTATTGTCAGATCGAGGAGTTCATCTTGTTCCTGGGTTTTTTTTGTTTTGGATACCTACCTGCCATATTGCATGTATTGATGATTTTCTGTATATTAATGAGTGTACTCTGGTGATTATGGGTATCTTTTTGTTTTCTTGTTATTCAGGGGCTGGGTTGGGGGTTTTAGGGTAAGGGTATTGGCACCTGGTGTTTTGTTTTTGATACCTGCTATATGTATTGATGAGTACACGTTGGCGTTTTTCGAGCATCTCTGCATTTCTTATATACCTTTGTGCTGGGTGGGGATTTGTAGAGTAAGAGTATTGGTGTTGGGTGTTTGAGTTCATGGAATTTTATTGGTGGTATGATAGTGGATGGGTTGTTTATTGGCGTTGGAACTATGAGGTAAAATTTATGTATGAAATCATTTCGATTCTCAACACTTGAGGTTTTAAAATATAGTCAGTCTCGAAACAAGTGTCCTATGATTTATGATTGATATCAAAAGATTCACATCTCACTACTTATCAATCCCCTTCACTCATTTCTCCGTTTCTGCTTTCTCCATCCCCCTCCTCTGCTCTGCTCTCCCAACCTATCTAACCACAACCCCCACCCTCGCTCTCAAATCCTGCACACTAAACCCGACCGCAACCCCTATCTCCCCCTCCGGCACAACCCAATCCCCCAATTCCGTATCCCAAAAACTTACATCTCTCCTCTGCACCACAAACACCACTTCTTTCTCCTCTCCCCCGCTCATCTCCACCTTTTCAAACCCGCGCAGAACTTTCTTCGGGGTTCCTTCGGGTGTACTTTTTTCTGGGAGAGAAATATATAATTGGAGAATTGTAGCACCAGCTCGCGCTCCTGTGTTTTTAACGCTGGTGGTGAGGGTGAAGAGGGGGGTATACAGATCTGCGTTTCCGCCTGGGAGGATGGGGGAGAGGGGATTGGGACGCGCGGTGACGGATTGATTTGTGAGGTTTTGGATGGAGGGAGAGGAGGTGAGATTGAATGTCGTGTAGCTTAATCCGTATCCGAATTCGAAGAGGGGAGTTACATTTTTCATTTCGAAACCTCGGTAATCGATTGCGAGGCCTTCGGTGAAATCACTTTGCCAGGCGTTTTGTCCCTGGGCTTGGACTTCGGTGACGCTGAGATTCACGATGGGGATATGCATGTCTGTTTCGTGGAGGGGGATTGTGTAGGGGAGTTTTCCGGAGGGGTTGCTGTCCCCGAAGAGGATGTCGACGATGGAGTTTCCGGATTCTTCGCCGGGATAGTGCGCGAGGAGGATGGCGGAGATGTTGGGGTTTTGGGCAAAGGGGAGAGTGTTTATTCCGGAGGAATGGGTGATGACGATGGTGTTGCGGTGACAGAAAGATGCGACGTTGTTTACGGCGAGGGTGGAGTTCCAGTCTAGGGGGTAGGATTCACGGTCTACGCCTTCTGAAGAGAAGGTTTTGAGGAATACGAGACAGATTTCTGGGGTGGGGTAGATGCTGCCGAAAGAGGAGGTGGAGAGGAGTGCGTTGTTGGTGAGATATTGGATGCGTGCTCCGTATGTAGCGGCGCGGTTTCGGAGGGCGGTAAGGGGGGATATGAGGGTGGTGTGACGAGCGGAGCCGGATCCACCGCCGATATCGAGGGTGCCGATGTCGAAGCCGTTGTGGAGGTCTGATTCCGGCCAGGTAAGACCACCGATAGGATCTGGGGCGGAATTACCGAAGACGCCTACGTTTAGGGGTTTGGATAATGGGAGGATGTTGTTTGTATTTTTTAAGAGGACGGTTGCTGCAGAGCCGATTTGTCGGATTAGAGAGGAGTGATTAGCGCGGACGTCACGGGCGGGAATTTGGGCGCCGAAATCATAGCCGTACATGTTTGCCATGACGTATGTTTGGCTCGGGTCGGGAGTGGGATAATCGCTGTCTTGATTGAGGAGGAAATAAGATGTCATGATTCGGGTAGCCATATCGTCTAATCTATCTTCCGTCATATTACCTGCCTGGATAGCGGAGATGAGATGAGGACCGAAATATGTTTCGCTGGTGGGGATGGCGGCTTGAGAAACGTAGCCGGGCATATCTATATCGAGACCGGCGTTTGCGGCAGGATATCCGGAGTGTGTGGCGAAGAAATCCGAGACGACGTAGCCTTGGAATCCCAATTCGCCTTTCAGGATATCGTTGAGTAGATGCGGATTTTCACATGCGTAAGTTCCATTGATGCGGTTATAGCTACACATTATTGAAGTGGTACCAGCACGTACTGCATCTGCAAAAGGCCAGAGATATAATTCATGAAGGGTTCGATCATCGAAATTGGAAGAAATCGCATCGATGTTTGTTCCGTCTGGAAGTTGGGAGTTTGTTCGTTGGGTTTCCTGCTCATTGCCGATGAAATGTTTGGAAGAGGTTTGGACCCCAACGCTTTGCATGCCGGTTATGGAAGCGGTCATTAGATGACCGGTGAGATAGGGATCAGGGGAAAATCCTTCCCAATTGCGACCTCCCAAGGGATGACGAACGAGGGGTCCTGCTACTGGTCTTGGGGATTTTTAGTTATGGTCCAGACAATGATGTTTTCAAGATGGATCGGGAGAAAAGCATACCCTAAAGCAACATGCGCACCCTTCCCTCTAAATTCCTCTCCCAGTGCCCTGTGACTTTGGTATACCAAGTCACGATCCCATGTTGCAGCCAATGTGACACCAGAAGGAAAAACACTGATGAGATCCTGACGAGCAACAGCGGCGGGCCCATCGTTCAAACAGATTCCTGTGAAATTGAGACGCGGGATGGGACTGACGTTCCCGATACAATTCACGAGTTCACCTTCGAGAGTAGTAGCATGGTAGGTTCCTGTTACTATGTTTGATTTTTCGGTAATGTTTAGTTGACTGACGAAATTGCGGGCGAGCTCCTGGGCGTGGGTCCAGTTTGGGAGGGGGGTGCTGGGGATATGTTAGAAGTGTGAGGGACATAGGTTAGGGAAAGTGAAAGAGGAAGTGAAAGTGGATAGGAAGAGACGGAGATGGCGTATTTGGTAAAGTGTATCAAGCAAGGAAGCTTGGGAGGTGTGGAAAAGACACAACGCCTTGTCTATTTGTTCAAAATTCAACCATGCGAAGATTGATTCTCAAATGTTGAATTGGACAACATGAAACTTCTCTATATCCGAGTTGAACTAACTGGACAATAGGAGTATCTCCTATCCATACACCTTGAGACTCTGAAACCTCACACCTCGTACTTTCTTGCTACAAGAAGCCAAAATGAAACAACTCACAAGCAAAAGAATCACCCGAAGTAGCTGCAACTTCACTTCCCCCAGCCCAAAAATATATAACCGCGCACAAAGAAGGTAAAAGTCTCATCTTGATATAAGTTAAGAAATCGTACATGAGATGGAGGAAGAACTCTGTCTTTCGCTCTTCATGTATTATATTTATATCCATTGTGGGAAATTACGAGCCAGAGCTTAATTGAGGATTATGATATGTTGTCATTCTCCTATTCATTTCTGTATCGTAATTTGGATGAATAGAATGAAGGAATGGGGTCAATAGACAAGTTACTAATCGTAATAGCATTTCGTGTGGAGGAACGAACATCTTGGCGCTCGAATACGCGTATAGAAAGAGACTAAGCGCGTATAGAGAGACTAAACGCGTATAGAGAGGCAAACCGCGTATAAGAATGTATGAATGCCAATCATACTTTCAAGATTTAGAGATCTTCGACATCTTTGCCTCAAAATATGGAGAAGAACTCTGAAGAGTTCCGATGGTATATATAGCCAATTATAATACAAAATAAATCGTAGAAATATATAAACAGATGACCGGGACAAGCAGGAATAGCTTGGCGGTGAGAAAGATATATATACGCCACTCAACTTTAAGCAGATATTGACACATCGTATGTAATGCCTACAGTGACTGACCATCATGGGCGATGGTAGTAATGCAGACTCATGACTGTAGAGAAGAAGAGCATGACAAAAAGTCTAAGGATGTAGTTCAGACCCAAACTGATTGAACTATAAAGTCATAGTCATAGACTTATTCAATCAAATAAGACATAATTTGGATGTCAGGGACAAGTTTTTGAAGATTGAGAGAGGAGATACCTAGTAAGTTCAGACGTGATGGTAGAACTCGATGGAAATGTCACTTGACATTTAGTCACATGATGCAGAGCTTTGTCAGTCTAGTCCCAATTAAGTTTAGCGTTTGGAAACTGACGAAATACTTGGCGATTCTTCTCCCTTTTCCCTACTTTACGTCTTTGTGGCTCATGTTCTCTTCCATGTTATTTATCAACAGCGTAGAACCAATCAATTCGTTGCTGAACCAATTTTGAAACCTTGAATAACACACCGCACCTGCTACTTCTTGTCATAATATGACGGATGTCTTCACCCTAGATAGAAGGTACATCCCCACCTCATCTCCGCCCCCGGATCGATAGCTTTGGCTATCAGCTATAACTACCGAAAGCACCGATGTTTCCTATCCCGCCTTAAACCACTCAATATGCTAAACACATGCAGTCGCCATTAACCCTTTTCATCTCCACCTTGAATCAATTTGCTGATTCTTCCAATCATACACGCTGCTCAGCTTCCCAGCTCTATATTAATCGGGCTCGATTAATCTTCAATACGTACGCGTGGGGATGATTGTGGCGACGATGTTCTGTTGAACTCGGGGAGAATGCGGGGTTGGTGATTGGTTTGTGGGGCTCAAAACAATACAACTCAAGATGATGTTAGGGTTTCTTGTGGGGATTAAGGTGCCAGAATCGATAGGGAAAGAGGACTAAATTCAGTTTCGCAACACCATTCACTCAGAATTTCTTCATCCTCCTTAATTGGGTATGGAGAGAGAGGAACTAGAACTGAATATGGTTAGACCATAACCAGTTCGCTGAGGTTATACAGTAGCAAAACTCAGACCACATGCGGGTATTCGATTATGTCACAATCTCTTGACCAAGAGAACTCAGGAGTATAAGAACCGAGAATGACTCCAGTGATTCATCCTCATCTCATCTTTCTCTTCATCTTATTAACCACACACGGTTCGAGCTACTCGGTGGAGATCAATATGCGTTCTCTAAATCTTGCTACCGCCATTGCTTCTCTTCCGGCTTTGACGCAAGCTCTTACGCTGACCGATATCTGTACATCAACTTATCTCGCAGCCAACTTTCCAGCTGTCGATTTCTATGATGGGATAACTCTTGATCCAACATCCATCACAGCCAAAACGGTGACAAATGCCACAGCATCGAGTGTGTTTTATCCAAATGCTGTGATCGATTACTGTGCTGTTACTTTCAAGTACTCACACAACGGTCTAGATGACAGTGTGCTCTTAACATACTGGGTTCCTGCACCGGCAAATTTCCAAAATCGCTACCTTTCTACAGGTGGTGGTGGATATGCCATCAACTCAGGAGCTATGTCATTACCTGGAGGAGTTGCATATGGCGCAGTTGCTGGTGACACTGATGGTGGTTTTGGAATCTTCCAGAACAACGTCATTTCAGATTTCCTCCTTGCGAACGGAACACTTAATTGGCAAAATGTCTATATGTTTGGATATAATGCTATCCATGAAATGAGTGTCATTGGAAAGGAATTTACTACATCGATTTTTAATATGACAGCTAATAATGCTACGTTATATTCTTACTATCAGGGCTGTTCGGAAGGTGGTAGAGAAGTGTGGAGTCAAGTTCAAAGATTTGCGGATCAATTTGATGGAGCAACAATTGGTGCACCGGCTTTCAGATTTGCATTCCAGCAGGTTCAACATCTTTATTCCAATATTGTGGAGAAGACTCTGGACTATTATCCACCGCCTTGTGAATTGCAAAAGATTGTGAACGAGACAATTATTGCTTGCGATCCATATGATGGCAAAATAGACGGAGTCGTCTCACGAACAGATCTTTGCACAATGAACTTCAATATTTCAACACTTTTGGGTACACCATACTCTTGTCCAGCGTCAACAGGAAGTCTATTTTCCTCTCCTACACCCGCACAAAATGGTTCAATCTCGGCTAAGGGTTTGGCCGTTGCCCAGAAAATCCTCGACGGTCTCCACACCACTGACGGTAAACGCGCTTATTTCTCATACACTCCATCCTCTACTTTTACAGATGCGGCCACAGCATATAACGCCACCACGGGTGAATATGGACTTAGTATTACCTCTCTTGGTGGTTCATTCGTTGAAGTCCTTCTGGATCTCAAAAATGGTTCAAACCTCCAATCTCTCGAGGGAGTAACATACGATACTCTCCGCGACTGGATTCAAGATGGTTGGAACCGATACAATGATGTTCTCATGACAAACTGGCCAGACCTCACCCCTTACAAAAATGCCGGCGGAAAAATTATCCATTTCCATGGTGAATCTGATTACAGTATTCCGACCGCCTCATCCGTTCGCTACTTCGAATCCGTGCGAGAAATCATGAACCCAGGTCTTTCGTATAATGATTCTGTCGCTGCAACTAATGAATTCTATCGATTATTCCTTGTACCAGGCGGTTCACATTGTGCAGTTAATACAGCGGAACCTAATGGACCATGGCCACAAACGAACTTGCAGGTACTCATTGATTGGGTAGAGAATGGAGTGGCACCTGTCACTTTGAATGCGACAGTTTTGCAGGGGGCGAATAAGGGTACGAATCAACAGATCTGCGGATGGCCTCTGAGACCGTTCTGGACAAACAATGGAACTACGATGGAGTGTCAGTATGATCAGGAGAGTATTGATTCATGGATTTATGATTTGGATGCTTTTGACATGCCAGTTTATTAAAGTTAGTTGAAACGCTTGGTGAAAAAGTTTGGGGCATTAATTGATTGTTATTGATGGTTATGATTGAGAAATGAAAAATGGTGGATAGTTTTGGAATGTTGTAATATATCACTGTATTTATTGTGTATATATCAGATATATCACACCAAGTGATTAATACACATGGATATCCTTCACACATGTGTTTCGTGTCAACTATAAACGGAATCCAAATTCTAATCACAAATTATTGCTCTTGATTTGGTCAATTCCTGACATAGATCAAACATCTCATGCTAAAAATGAACCAAGTGAACATGGGACAAGGAATAGATGTAGAAATTCAGATCTATGCTTTCTTGACCCAGAAGCACGATCTTTATGCTTGTAGCAGTAGTCTGGAAACTAATGAGACGGGGTTAGAGATCAGTATATCCAGCTCGTCGCACTATATTCTCCAGATCATTCTTCTTGAAGAATGTTTTGACGAATTTGGCTTGTCTATCGAATATTCTCGTTTCCCGCGACGAGTCCACGAGATTCGTTTGCGCCATTATATCACTTCAATGCTTTGTCCCAATGCAATGAATCTTTTGACCGCGCTCTAAGTAGGACCCTAATTTGTTATCTAGGCTTTTTGATACAATTTCCATGATGAAGTTGGTAACTTGGTCAGCATTTGGGGCTAGAATTTTTCTGGGTGGTTTTAATAATTTCAATTCGTTACAGGCTGGTTTGGTCATGTGAGTGAGGCGAAGTGCCTATGAATGCACAAACAAATTGAATTGTGAATGTTCGAATTCCACAAGCCTGAAAATCGGGCAGAGGTGTCGTTATTGCTTCTCTTTCTCTCTTCTCAAGACCTCATTTTTCTCTTTATATCGCATATCGTATATCATCTTATAATGTTCAATGGTAACGTGGAATGCGAAGACTCAACACCTGTACACAGTGCATTCTATAAACCTCTAGCTCTCTCTTAAGAGTCTATAGAGCTAAGATTGAGTTGCAAATGGAATTGAAAGAATTGGAAAAAAAAAGATATCAGAAATATAGCGAAGGATTATATTGCGATTTTATAATAATAATATTTATAAAGAATTAAATATTAGCTTTAAATATAAATACAAAGATTATAGAAACCTCAATCAGATTCAATATCTACTATCGATTATTACTTTATAGAAGTAAGATATGTAATAGATTTCTTTTTTTTAAAAGAGTCTTTTCGATATAAAACTTGCTGCCGCTTTACTCATACTATAATCCCTTTTTTTATATTCTTTAGCTTTCAGTTATTTAAATATTATAATGATATAATACAAAAAATACTATCGTCTTCAAATTAATACTATACTTTGGGTATTAATATAATACAACGTTTTTCCTTTTAATTTTCGAATTTTCGAATTTTCCGAATTGATTTGTATATAGACTTAGGGCTTGGCTCTGCCCCATTATTGTTAATAGTTTCGATTATATATATTTAATAAAAGCTAAAGGATATTAAGCTTATGAAAATATACAAGGGATTAATTTAAAAGAGATAAAAACAAAGAAGAGTAATACCTTTTATTGCTATTTTATTAATAAGAGAACCCTTTATTATATTAAAGATAACTTGAAAGGGAATAACTCTTGCCTTTTATAGAAAGAGAGGAATAGCAAATTGGATTTAGGATTTTAAAAAAAGAGAAATTGGATATTAGAATACTTTAATTGGATTAGGGAAGGGGAAAAGTCAGGAAGGAAGTGTTTTAAAGGATAAAGATAATTATCTTTATTTGCACTCCGAATAGAGATTGGGCTTAGTTTTTTAGTATTCGTTTTTATTTCTCTAAATTGAATATATCTACTATAAATATCCAATAGTATTTGCTAGGCCCCTATAGCCTAGCCGTTCTAAATAGTTATGGACTGAAAAAGGATGTTAATAAAATCAATCAATCAATCAATCAATCAATTAATGGTAACGTCGCGAAATTGCTAAGTCGCATGGTTCTCTATTTACTTATGCTATCATTTTCCTTTTCGGCATGCTCTCAGAATAATCTGCATATCAAAGTTTTCAGGCTTTGTTTAAGAGACTTCCACCGTCAATCCGGACTGTTCTTTTGACCGGGTAGCTGTGTTCAAGTGAAACCATCGTATGGAAAATATCATACCAGGAAGTATAAATCCGGTATATATGTTGTGGGAGTTTAGTATATATTTGCATGTCAATTGGTTTTGCGATATATCAGGGTATCAAATTATGGTCGTATGGATCTGCCGTGATCATTTGAGGTATGGAATTTTTTGTTTCCTCCAAACGTTTCCCTTGGGAAATAATGCAGCTTTCCGTCGAATTTCTGATTCATGTCACAGATGGTAAGTGTCATCACGTTATCACTTCGATCCCTTCCTGCGCTCTTACCAATTGCAAAAATAGGGAAATGGTTTTATGTCAAACTTTCTGCCTTGTCTCGATTTTGCAATCTTGATCTTCAAGCATCAAAAATTCTCGATTAAATGTGGTTAAAAATTCGTATTTTGTTGGCCTTGGTGCCATCATTGGGGAACTCTGTGGCATCTACAGACACAATTCCAGGTGCAGATATGCTGCAATCGGGATAATTGGATAATAATAAAAGGCAGCCTTCGACATTGGGTCCTGCTATTTGGAATATTATGGAAAAACTAATACGGGAACAATAAGGAGGAATAGCATGCAAAACCGTTAGTATATACTCCGCCAGGCGGGTCACAGTTAGTCTTCATTGCATTAGAGATGAGTATCATACGTACTTTGGATGCTGTTAATGGGACTATGTTGAACTTACGAGTTATACAGCCACCTTTTCTAAAAATTGATCTTTGGTAACTTTAACTAGAGATGGATTGGACCACAGTCAATACAAATAGACGGATGTGCTGATGTCCCAGATTTCATTGACATTGTTGGAACTCCTACTATAGATCCAGCAAAAGATCTTCTATAATATTTCTCCAAGACATACAAAAATGAAGCTGTGACTGGGGGCGTCGCTAATCACAAGAAATTCTATGGTATGGAGAATTTGGCGCTGACAGGTAGATCGGGCTTTACAAATTATATGCTGTTGAAATCATTCCTCTTCAGGATATCACTAGCCTTACCAGGTGAATAGGGTCTTTTATCTCCAAGCTAATTATGCTCATATTGTTAGGTACTTTCCCGGCGGTACTATTCTTCAACGACCATCTGTCACCTTAATCAACGGCGTGGTGATTGGCGCATTTGGACGGCATTGTGAGCTTTTCATTATACTAGGATATCAGTTGAAGTTAGCGCAACTTCCGGAATTGACGTTACATCCATCTTCACCATGGAGTCAAGTCCAGGTGATCTGTTGGTCGTTGCAGATTTTAATACTCAAGAAGGTGAGAAAGCTGGAACATGGTAAGGGGGTATGGTCGTGGCGACAGGTGGAAATCGACTGTTTCTTGCTTCTGGACACTTTGAGTATTCTGTGGTATATGCAATTGTATATGCTAAACTTTGAAGGAATAGGGAGGAGCATGCAAATGAGGATATAACGACATCGGGAAGATCTCCACTTTCATTGGACGAAGTTGTGTTGAATATCGCCATTTCACCCGCTGGTAAAATCATTTTGTCAGATTATTTCGACCCGTACGAATACGTCCCTATGGGTGCTGGTGGTCGAGATCTAGGATCCGGTGGTGTTGCTCTATTGGTCCATACAGTGTTTATCGGTACTGGTTTTCATGCATCGTAGTTGTCATTGGAAAATTGGGAAAGCATAGTACAAAAAGTTCGGGAAGCCTTCCAGTGACATGCAATAGCTGACATTAAATTATTGTTTTGAATGTGAACAATCTTGATGGGTTCAACCAGGGGCCTGGAGGTATTTCTGTAGTCATCCTCATGGATGTAGCGGTTAACAGTCTTACAGGATCTGACAATATACTCCAACCAATCATTGCTCAGCGTTCGATATTTGCCGGCCCAGGTCCATGTCCTCTCGAAGGAGGTTGTATCTAGTGAGTACGCATACGATATATATTTCACGGAAAATAAACCAAGTTCTACTCTTGTTGATACGTGATTGATTGAATTTAGGTTCAAATAATATATATTCATGGCTTACACTATCTAGGCTTTTCAACAGTCTGTTACAAGCCGGGATATGACGATCAAAACGCGCTGCTTTTTGTTTTGTTCGGACGAAGCCCATCAAATTTCACAGGAGCTGTGGAAATGGGCAAAAAAACGGGACCTTAGTTCACTTTCGTATTGTATTGCTAAGGCTTCTCTAGGGATACCGACTACTACTACATATAAAAGCCAAGCTGGTACATGTTTTCTTTTTTGGATTTCCGACCCAAACGCTGGACTAAAAGCCTACAATGTTGTACCTGTAAATGGAATCTTGACTCCAATTCCAATTCCACCAACTGGAGGTCTCAATAAGTTTCAATGTCCAAATTTTGGAGATGTACGCTTGTATGTATTGGATATTAATGGCAGTGTCATGTGTTCAGAATCTCCGGTTGCTTTACCTCTTTAGTATACTCAGCCAGTCGACTTTGATTAAGTTGCTATTGGTTCCACCGGGACTCGAACTATTGATTGTACCGCCAAAATTGCCATCACTTCAGTAAACGGTTGCATCAAAATTCGCCGGTGTGGAGTATTGTCTGTATCTCGGACGAGGAGCACCTCTTGATCACAGCCGATTTTGACAGACACGGAAAGTTGGTGTGAAAATATTGCTCCAAAAGTAGCGAAATAGAATTTTCGTGTTTGATTTTACAAGTTGGAGATCTAATTCTTTCAAAGTAGTGACCTGTCCTTGAACAAATTTTCATTGAGTTGTCTTGGAGATATAACACAGGCATGCGGGGGAGATGGTACATTTGTATCAGTTTACTATCACAGGACCAAGTATGTGCCTGACCCGGATTGAATTCCTGATCTCTCGATTCTTCAAACAGCAGTAGTAGTTTAATCTCAACTTCTACCACATAGTCCTCTTCATCTTTTCTACCAGCGATTACTTCGTCCCAATATTCCACAGCCACCTCTTCTACCACTGCGTCCTCCACTACAAATTCTACTTCTACCGACTACCTCGGTCGTACCAGCCTCGACTTGACCTGTGATCATTCAATCTCTATCGGCTCAAACACCTTCGTAGGGTGCTATACCGAGGGTACCATCGGAAGAGCTCTAACTGGCAATACTGATGCAAATAATAGGATGATTATTGAAAGCTGTTATGCTTTTTGTTCCGCATTTATCTGATATGGCATTGGATATTGGAGGGAGTGTATGAAATTATCAAGCACCACCATATCTTTGCTTTCAAGCTGAATTTTCCATAGGCTATAGGGGAAATGTCATCAACGCAAGCAGTTTTGTGTCTACATCAGGGAGTACTTGGTCCTTGACTTGAATGGGGAATTCCTCGGAACAGGCAAGTCTAGTTTTTATGTGTACAACCGTTGGAGTTTACTCAATAGCATGACTCAGTGCGGTGGGTCACCTCGTTTACAGATGTATCACAACGGCACAGGCGCTAATTCAAGCTTGAGCTCCATTCCCTCAACCAATTCGGTCTCTTCCTCCGTTCAAAGTGGTGTGATTGCCTCTTCAATATCTTCATCGTGGTCCTCCAGTGCACTAGTTTCACTTACCTCCTCAACCAGCAACTCATCTACGATAGATACACGATCCAGTACCCCCTCAGCGATTTCTTCAGTGGCTCCTTTCCCATCGAATGATTATCCATCAATCAGAACATCTACCACTCCTTCGGTAGGCAACACTGCAACATTGGAATTTGCGTCGATAGGTTGTTTCAACGACCCTGCAGGAAAACCATATGAAGGACTCAATCTCCCCAAATTCTTCTCCAAAGATTCAATGAGCCCCAAACTTTGTATTTCTTCTGCCCTAGCTCAAGTCACTGCTCAAATCCCATCACCTACCTACAAATACATTGCACTAGAATATGGACGGGAATGTTACGCGGGATCGGTGCCGCCAACCCCTGAACCAAGTAGTCTAACGGGAGCGCACGCGTATACCATGACTTGCAAGGGTGATTTCAAGCAGAATTGCGGGGGTCCTAATATGTATGACTTTTAAGGCGGCTGGCGACAGCTGTGCTGGTGCGGTGAGCAAGGCTAGTGTTTGAGGAAGTCAAAAAGAAGCATTCTTAACGGAGGTGTGATTCGGTCGAATGAACGACGTGCATATAAGATGGGGACGATGCTAAGGATATGCTTTTTCTAAATGTTGGTCTTGCTGACATTTTGACAGAGAATTCGTTTCTTACATTGTTCTTCAAGTTCAGATAATAACACCATTTGCAGAAGTTGATTCACTTTGCTACTTAGTCGAAGCAAATGATTCATCCCTTGACTGTATTGTATGCATTTCAAATCGTTACATCGAAAAAATTCTCGAAACCTCATGATCGACATGTTAAATGCACATGGATAATTGCTTCCTTAAAGTTGTTGGCAGATTCACCCCACTTCGGCTTTTGTAAAGCCCGTTGTTATCACCAATAGACACGAGGGAACAAGGGATTTCCCTTGTAGAAAGTAAAACGCCCTGTATGGGGGATCATGATGGGAAGAAACTCCGAGAGCAAAATCCAATCATGAATGTGGAGAGGAATATGTAAGTTGCTTCATATAAGAGACTTTTGGATGTGGGACAAGCAGGCAGGAGTCAGGACTGATCTTTTTGAAAACATATCAGATTTTGAATTTTTTTTGCCGACCGCAATCCGCAATGGTTATCTTGTTCTCTTTGCTGTACGTGTCAGATTTCCGAATTGAAGTCATTCGGGATCATGATTGTCTAGGACCATGTCTGATCGATTAATAATTGTTTGTACATCAGCACCGAGGTTTTATTGGAGTAGCACTCTAATATAAGAGTTCCGTATGCCATTTTCCTTTCGGAGGGCTCTCTTTCTTCCTTTTGTGTTCTTTATATAGTTCTTTAGTTACGCAACCCTCGTACAAACTACGTCAGTAATTAATTTTTTGATACCCTATAGGGTTTATTGAGATCAACGTTTTGATCAATTGAATTGATACTTTGGAACGATATTTGATTTATTTCTTGTGTTTGAAACTATTGGTTCGTATAATAGTCATTTATCTATCGATACATTTGTCCTCTACACTGCAATGGCTTCGCCTCCACCCATAGGATCTGAACCGGCAACAGAAGCTCCAACACCAGCTCCCTTACCAGTAACGCTAGAAGCCGACGATCCGGAAGCTTTAATCGACGATGGCGATTCAGCCCTTGGATCCGAACCTGGAAGTTCCACAACCTCACTCGCATCGAGTATTACTAGATACCGCATAGAGAATGGACGTACATATCACGCTTATAAAGATGGAAAATATGCATATCCTAATGATGATATGGAACAAGAAAGATTAGATTTACAACATCATATATTTAGTCTCACCCTTGATGGCAAGCTTTTCACAGCACCAATCGAGGCAGATAAGATTGAGAGGGTTTTGGATGTAGGTTGTGGAACGGGAATTTGGACAACAGATTTTGCGGATGAGTATCCTCAAGCTACGGTTTTGGGAATTGATTTAAGTCCTATTCAACCAATGTTTACACCTCCGAATGCAATATTTCAAGTGGATGATTTGGAAGAGGAATGGACTTTTGAGGATAGTGATGCGTTTGATTTTATATATGCGAGAATGATGACGGGAAGTATTGGGAATTGGGATCGATTCTTTGATCAAGCTTGGAAGTGAGTTATCTCTCATATTTTCGTCTGTTGTCGATGTATTCCTAGTTATTCTTTTCCTCAAATTCACAGATTTTTCCACTGTTCTAACTTTATTTGAAACAGTAACCTGAAACCAGGTGGATACATTGAACTTCTAGATATTCGACTCCCCGTATCCTGCGCAGATGATACACTTAAGCCCGATTCAGCGCTTCTTAAATGGTCACAATTACTGTTAGAAGGGAGTATTATAGCAGGCAGAGATCTGGACAGTGCAATCACTTGTAAAGAGAAATTGGAGAAGAGAGGGTTTCAGGGCGTTAGTCAGACAATTTATAAGTGGCCAGGAAACAAGTGGCCGAAGGATGCTAAAGCTAAGGAGTTGGGTGAGTGATAAGTTTTCTAAATGAGGGAAAGGAGTTCCGAGGAAAGATTGGAGATGATTCCAAGAGATATAAAAGGGGTAAAGAGATATATGCTAATATGAATTGAAACAGGAATGTGGCATCAAGAAAATCTCACCTCCGGACTTATGGGACTGAGTGTAGCCATATTTACAAGGCTATTAGGATGGAGTGTAGATGAATTAGAATTATTTTTGGTGGATGTTAGGAGGGAAATGAAGGATACGTCAATTCATGCTTATTGGGAAATGTTAGTGTTCTATTGTCTTTCTTCCTTGGAGACTTTGTGGGAAGTGATGTTAGGATAGTCATGCTAATTGATTCTGACAGATATGCGCATTATGGGCAGAAGCCTTTAGATGCTTAATAGAGTACAGGAAAGAGAGGCTTGGGTTCAATGGCGTGTAGGGGGGAGTAGGTGATGTATAAAAATAGATGATAGAAGATATCAAGAGTGGTTGGGTTTGGCATCAATGGAACATATACACCTAGTGGTGGTGGCTGGAGAGTCTGTAATAGTTGGAGCAAATCTACCAGATACATTGCATGGAAGTCTAGGAAGTTACTTTACCCGAAAGTCCGAATGTCTATAATTGGGTTTTACCTAGTGGAATCAGTGTATACATGTTCACTATCACTGGATGGAATGGCTTTCTGTTTTCCTTTTTGATTATCATATGATTTATCTCTCATCATACTGATTTTCTTCCTACGAAGTATCCTGGGATAGTGTAGGCAATAGTATACTATAGTAAAACAGTAGCGCATATAAAGCTTTTAATATAGTAGTTAGTGCGTATTAGATAGTTAAAAACTCACTACTATAGATATCATTCAAAATTGATATCTACAAAGATATACAGAAAAATTGAAATATAAAAACCTAAAAATATATAAAAGATAATACTAAAAATCAAAACTAATTTTAATAAAGCTTAAATAATAAAAAAATACTATTTAAAAGAATAAGTTCTGTTTTTTATTAGTCCTACAAATAACAATCAGAGGAGTCCTCCCAGTCTGACGAACAACCCCGAATATAGTGATAATAAGGGACAGCGCTTTTCCACTAGCAGAAATAGCATTAGAACAAATAAAATGGAGAGCAGCTCTTCATATTCAAACTATTAATCCAAAACACTCTCTTTATCACTGAGGGATAAGAATCACCTATTCCTTTGGTAATAGGGAAAGCTAATTACAGCCAGCTAGAACAAAAGTCCAGATGATTAACCAGTATCTTTCCCAAATCAAGGAGATAACTTTAGCAAGGCCTCATTATATATTAGGATATCGAATAAATCCTATTAGAGGCTTTACAAAAGAGGTAGCAATAGAGTAGTTTCAGGAATAATGAAATAAATATATATACAATCAGATAACTATATTCTCTGATAGATTGGAATAAATCGATAAGGATAGTAGATGAATAGGATATGGATATATTATATATAGAAAATAGATAGTAGTATGTAAAGAAAACAATGAATTGCATTACAATTTTTATATATTCGATATAAAAGCAATCGGAACATATCGAGATCTCTAAGTAGTAATCAGAAATATTATTAGTATAAAACAAATGGAAATCTATATATACATTAATAGCATATCAGTGATATAGGAAATAAGAGATATAGCCTTTATTATATTACAATAGGCTTTCCTTAAATATTATAAATTAATATAAATACACTCAATTCAGATCAAATAGTCATTAGATTATATAGAAATCGAAAAGAATGAGTATATGGATATACTTATTGATAAAGAAATAAGAAAATCAGTTTCAGAGTATACAAATCGATTTATAACAAGTAATATTTGTTTTATAACAAAAACTATTATAGAATCGGTAATATAGATATAATAAATCAAATAAAAATCAATGCTCTTCAAATAATATCAGAAATGGAATTCAAGGAGTATAAATAAATACTTTAATAAATTAGAACTCTCACAAGCTATTCTCTATTATATATTAGCGATTCGCTTAGCACATAGTGATTTCGAAAGCTATTATTGATAATTTAAATATAAGGAAATAATGATTTATTATTTATATAGTATATATAAATCCCTTGAGCATATTATATATTATTGCAAAATCCTTATAATCTATGAAATCTGATTTCCAGATATTAGGCCCAAATACTCATCCCGCAATCGAGCGGCTCAAGAATAATTATTAAAACAGTTAATATATATATCAACCAAGTTCATTGAATTTATTATTATAATAGATTTTTACAAAAGCATATACCCTAAAACACTATCAGAAAAATAGAAAGAGAAAATAGAAATAGATCGATCAATCCGAGTGAATACAAATATAAAATAGGAAATGATTAATATAATAAGGCTATAAAAAACAAAATCGATATATGTAATATATTATACTATACTAAAATATATACAAAAGCTATCCTTATAGGATAAAGCAGCTTTTAATCAAAATATTATATAAAAGATTGGAAAGTGTATATGAAAGTGCTTAGAGGATTAGAGACAAAAGCATAAGTGTGCTAACTATCGCTTGAAAGGCTACTGAGGGTATTGAGACCCCACTCTTAGGAGAGGGGGATCATGTAAATTAGAGATTATCCCGCAGTTAGCCCAACCGTAATGCCCCCTGGGAGGTTCGCCTATACGGCCCGGTTGAAAATTACTAATAATAATAATAATAATAATAATTCTGTTTTTTATTTACTCAAATTCTCAAATTCTCAATTATCTTTTATTTATAAATCCAAATCTAATTATGATTTTAAGTATTCTATTTTTTCAATAGTTGCAATTTGAAGTTTATTTCGTTTTACAATGATAATAATCTTTGTTGAAGAAAATAAGTATTCGATAAAAGTAGATATATTAAGAATACTAAGCAAATCAAGTACTATTTGCTTAAATTAGGATATACTTATTATTATATAGAATCAAGTCATTATTGTGACGATCCTGTCATATTAGTGGATCGGCTAGGTCCTCACGTGATCCACAATCCTGTATATTACCACTTCCTTCCGAAGAGCTCTTCTAGCTCTTCACCTTAGTATTCTAAATGATGCAATCGTCACAATTATTTGTAAAGATCTTAAATATATTTAAGAAGGGGAGTAGTAAGATATTTTATATATTTATTTATTATATAATAAGATACTTTTTTAGTTTGTAGGTATGCAATTAGTATATTAAAGAAGATTTCTTCGAATATTAATTAAAATGAATCTTCGAAATCTGATTTATATTAATCTTTCCAAAATCTCTCAATATTATTCTTTTATCTTTTGATTTATAATAAATAAGATTCCTTTTAAGATTTTTCGAAATATAATTATTTTTGTACAGAATTTAGTACAATAATAATAATATAATATAGTGATTTATTAGTAAGAAAATAGTATTTTTCGAGTTTTGCCTATCCATTATTAATATAGGTAGATTTTCTAATGAGGTAAACAAAATCCATCAAATATCAAAATCACAAGTTCACGAGCTTATAACAACCATATCTACGGATATCCCGAAATCATATTATACAATATATACCAGCACAATCGCTGTAGCACTCCGAGCTGCTTGGTTCGAGAATGCTGTCGCAGCAGAATCAGAGAGGGTCGGCGAGCTAGCTGTCATTTACAGGGATAGTGGGCTCTCTAATCAATCTCGATAACTGCTCCTCAATCACCATTCTAAAAAAAACACGAATTAGTAATAAAAGTGCTAGTCCCTTTTCAAGTTTGTTCAAAAGCAGTTAGAACATTATTGAAACAATTATAAAAACAATTATTCAGAAAAAGATTGATATATAACGGAAGCGTATTGCAGATAAGGCTCTAGTACTCATTAGCTTCAAAACGATCCTTGTATAGTTCGCAGTGCAATTTGTGGAACAGGATTTGAGCCGATTGGTAGGAGAATTGGTATGTAGAGTATTAATAGTCATTATAGATAGTATAAAAGGAATCTTCAATTCGAAGCTAGTAATAGAAAGTGTAAAGCTAATTATATAAATGTATGTAGGGATACTTCAAACCCCCAAAACCATAATCACTATTCCCTTTGGCTCAATTATAAAAATAGGGGCTGCAAATAGATTCAAATAGATAATCAATAAAGCATCGAGATTAGAATGTATAAATGAAAGATTCTTTCTTCAATTTGATAAACAAATCAAAATGAAGTTATTCTTATAAAGAATCAGATAAATATTAATAAAAGCAATCCCAAAGATTACTATTCTAAGGACTAGAGCTATTATAGTAGTAATATTTATTTGAACTGGATAGGTAGTTACAGTTTCCCTAAAAGTCTATATAATCCTTTTTGCGAATAAATAATAGGCTATAGTAATTACTAAAGCTACAAATCTTGTAATTAATGAACTATAATATATATATATAATACTAAGGGTTTCGATAATCATTATCAATCTTCTAGGAATATTTATAAAGATTAAAGAAAAACAAATAAGGGAAGAAATCTGGTATCAAACGAAATTATATTTAGTATGGGTAGTGAGATCCAAGTTTGAAGCAAATAAGTAGAATCGGATTATCTAGATACTATTCTTTCAGAAATAGTTTATCTCATTATAACCTATTCAACAAAATCCGAATATTCCTAGCAAATAGAAAACAAGTCTTGGGAAGATATGATTCAGGATATTAATAATATTGTGAAAGCTGGAAATGCAAAAGAGAAGTGATATACAGAAAGTATATATACCTATTATCTATTTATAAGCCAATCGAGAATTATAATTACTCAATACAATATGCAGGATATTGTGAGTCCTTCCCAGTGGATTATGACAACTACCTTACCAAGCCTCAGCAAATGAACAACAAGATAATGCACCCGGATCGAAAGCAGATCTAGATTATCCGATGAGCAAGGGAAATCAGCATTACTATTGTCTCAGTATTAGTAGTAATAGTTCAAATATTAGTGATAATATAAGGAAGGAAAAGGAAATCTAGAATAAATACAATCTTTTGATATAAAGATAATAGTAATTCGGAAAGCGATATTGAAAAAGAACAAGCGAACAATATCTTAGGGAGTTCAATGAATGAAAAGCGGGATACATAAGATCAATATATTATCTATAATAGGATAATAAAGATCAATAAGAATCTCAACCTTAAAGCTCTAAGTAATTAGATTATAACTAAGGGATATAATATAATAATAAAAGATTTATATAAATAAATCAAATTCATTATCTATTATTTAGATAAACATATAGAAAAGCCTTACATTGCATATAGTAGTATTACAGCAAGTGTTTAAGGAAAAGATCGATATAATATATATACAAAAGCTCTAGATATTCAATACACACATTCAAATATATAATGAATATCAATGCCTATCCCTAATAACCTTCTGAAAAGGGAGCGGGATATATGAGGAAGAGTAGAGATGCTTATGAGTAATGACATATATCAGAACTGAAACTAAACTATAAGTACTATAATTAGCAGAAAAGGAGTATAGAAACTATATATAGCTTTCTATAAATAGAATTAAATTATTAAATCTATATAGAGAATCGAATACCTTAGGAGTTCTGGAGATAATCCTTGATCTAATATTAACTGGGGATACGATTATTGGGGGAGACTTTAATACTCACCACATACTATTCGAGCCAGATGTGAATACAGCGCATGGTGACAATCGGCTTGCAGAATGGTTCAGTGATAGAGGCCTTAAATTCACGAATATCCTGGGTCAAGTGATATACAGAGTAGGATACATAATCGATCTAGTCTTTTCTAATATTCCAGGAATATATATAGAAATAAGGGCTGATATGTATTGTGGATCCGATTATAATATCCTTCTTATTATTATACAAAGAATAAGCTCAGTATTAAGATTCCAATATGTGTATTATATCAGGGAGGAAGATCTATCTCTATTTTAAAGAATGATATCAGCTAATATAGTGAAAATCAAATAGAAAATACAAACAGTAATTACAAGTATAGCCCTGAATCAAACCATCGAAAATATATTTTTTATTTATTTATTTATTTATATTAATTAACGTCTGTTTTGGACCTCCCTAAGGGTATTTAGACGTGCTAAGATAAGGAACTATTTGAGCGGCGTGATCGTCGCGACCGAATTTAGCAATTTAACTTCAATGCCAGGGGCTATTCGCTCCTCTGCGGGTGCGATCCGCTTCTGTTTCCAGAAGGGAACGTCTGATCCGGGTTGTTGTTGAGGCAGAGCTTGGTTCCCGGGTGGATAGGCTCGTTGTGGGCTTCGATCCCTATGGTAGAGGAGAAGAAGCGAGAGTGGGTTGCTATTTAAATCATCGAAAATATATAGAAGATATTATAATAGATAATCAAAACAATAGGAAAACCAGATCAAAAAACAGGAAAATCGGCTCTCTGATGGATATCCGATTATATAATCGCTCGAGATATATATCTTTGGAGCTATATAATCAATAGCAATTACTTTATAGAATGCAGAGCATTCTTATTATATATACAATAAGCCAAAAAAGGATATTGGAGGAAATTTCTTAATGAAATAAAATCAGATCGAGATCTGTATAGAGTAATCGGATAGTACAATCTAAGCCCTATATACCGCTCTTTATCGATCATAATAGATGAATATACCGCTATATTAGATAAAGAAAAGACTAAGCTATTATACTTAGAGATTCTATAGCATTTCAAAGCCACCAACAATCTCCCAGACTCCAGATACAATCAAAGTAAGGAAAAACTACTCTAAAAGAAGTCTATCTCTATAGAGAAAGTGGAATATAACATTATAAAGGTTTCGAATATATCCCTAAGGACAAACCAGATTATAATGAGATTATTAAAAACTATCTGAATAGAAATAAGCCTAGTTCTATATATCATTTTCAATAAATATCTATAGCTCAATTATTTCCCTATAGTATAAAAGCAAGCAAAGGTAGTTATACTATTAAAAGTAGGGAAGACAGATTGAATATCCTTATGATTATAGTAGTCTATTACTCTCCTTTTCTATATTAAAAAGGATTTTAAAAGGATTATAGCAAAACGTTTAATATGGATAATCCTAATATAAGAAATACTCAATCCACAACATTACGGTGCCCTTTCGAAACGATCGGTTATGGACTTAGTAGTATTGTTTGTTTACAATACAAAAATAGCATTCAATAAAGGTTATGAGATTATAATGATTATGCTAGATATACAAGAAGCATTTAATACTCTATTTAAAAACAGACTTCTGAAACAAATAAAGAAACAGAGGTTTTTATAGAATCTGATTGCTCTAATCAACTCCTTTTTAATCTAAAGGCAACTTAGGGTTAGACTTAACAAAGCAATAACTAATTATAGTATAGTGGAATACAGTATCCTATAAGACTTACCCCTCTCACTAATCCTGTATATACTTTATCTCGCAGAGTTACTCCAGTAAAACCCTAAACTCCGATTTGGGTATGTAGACGATATCTGTTTATACCAATCATTGGTAAATGTTCAACAAAATATTGTAATGCTAATAAGAGATATGAAAAGTATATTCCGTTAAAAAGTTAGAAACAAAATAATCTTTGTATCCGAAAAAATAGAGATAATCCATATAATATAATATAAGCATTCCATCAACCCGATATACGAAATAAACCGCGATTGCATTATCTCTCCAATCGCATCAGGATCGGCTTTATGATGATTAGGCATGTGGTTTGATTGTAAGCTTATATTCAAATAGTATATCGAAATGCAAGTAGCTAAAGGCCGGAAATTGGCTTATTATATTTAAGGACTAGCCCGGATCACAAACGGACTTCCAGCAATATCCTTATGGAAAATAGTGATCATTTGTTTATACCCAGTTCTATTCTATAGGGCAAAGGTATGATATACAGGATAAACAAAAACCACTGGATAGTATCAAAACGGGATATTAGTAGTAGTGAGCGCCCGATTAGGAGAAGCGATTCTAACTATCAACAAGATCCTATGAATAGCAATCAGAGGAGTCCTTCTAGTCTAGCGAACAATTCTGAATATAGTGATAATAAGGAACAGCGCTTTTCCATCAGCAGAAGTAGCATTAGAACAAATAAAATGAAAAGCAGCCCTTTATACCCAAACTATTGATTCAAAATACTTTCTTTATTATCAAAAGATAAAAGCCACCTATTCCTCCAATAGTAGGGAAGGCCAATTATAGTTAGCTAAAACAAAAATCCAGATAATCAACCAATACTTTCCCTGAATCAAGAAGACGACTTTAATAAAGCCTTATTACACACCAGAATATCAAACAGATTCTATTAAAAGTCTTACAAAAGAGGTAGTAATAAAATAGTTTTAGGAATAATAGAACAAGTATATATACAATCAGATTACCATATTCTCTAATAGATTGGAATAAATTGATAAAGATAATAAGCGAGTAGGATATGGATATATTATATATAAAGGATAAATAATAATATATAAAGAAAATAATAGATTACATTACAATTCTTATAGGGATACGATGACTCTCACCTGTACGTGGTGTATCCTACGAACCTTCGATCGTGCGATCGGAGAGCTAAGTAGAGTCAGCTGGAGCCGGGTGGTGGTTGTACACTAATCGGAGGCCGTACTGGGAGCGAAGGTACGCGCAGCTGATCACCAGAGGGTGATCGCGAAGATGCTCGGAACAGAGGACTACCAGCAAAACGGAGATGAAAACCATTCGACGGTGGAAGGGAGATGAGAGCGGGATTGATGCGGAACCATGCCTTTACGAATCTGTGTGGGGAGCAGAGCCAGAGCATATCGCGGCAGAGCGTCTGCGAAGCGGAACTAGCCCTTGAAACAGCGGATAATGAAGCTTCTATAATATAGCTGAGTCTGACTGAAGCCTGTGTTGGGAGCAGGGCCGATATCCTTAACTTGACGAACGAAAATCGACAGAACACCTCTGGGGCGCTAGCGTGCAGAGTTTTCACAACCCAACAATACGTACGATCTGCGGGTATACCGGATCGGATATTTACAAATGGTGAGGGGAGTAGTAGGAAGTATACAAAGGCTAGGACAGTGTCTACTGGGGCCGGCGGGAGCATATATGGAGTAGGAGGAGGGACGTTTTTAGCACCTTACCTCCGAGTGCGCGGGAGCGGCATGGCGGCGAAGGAGCTCCGGTATAGGAAGGACGCTTTTAGCAAGCCACACTCGACAACGCTCGATCGGTATTACGGCGGCGGAGGATCTCAGGCAGAGGCCAATCCTACGATATACATGTGCAACGCGCTCCTAGCGCTCTACTTTCGACTACAAACTATACATTGGGGAGTGGATTTTACAAGCAGAGCTTTGGTTAGTGGGTTGGAAATACTATAGAAGGGCTGCCTGGCTAGGGGTCTGAAATAGCAAGCCTGCGAGACATAGTCGGCCTTGTTGTGCAGGAGAGATCCGGCAAGGTAACGCGAAACGGTTATTAGCCGCGAGGCGTAGCATATAATGACAGCGACAGCGACACTGTCTATATGGCTCGAGAGGACGGATGCGTGTGTCGGTCTATAATCGGATACTATAGGGCAGAGGGCATGATGGAGGTATCAGATAGGCTTAAGGAGCAAACAGGAATGGAGGCGTGAAGGAATGGTTTTGGTCCTGGCCGGAACTTCCGAAGGTAATCATACAATAGGTGGTTTAACGTAGTTAGAAGATTCTACAGAAGCCTAGTACTAGTGGCTTTATCACAAGTGAGCCGGGAAAGCGTCTGTAGGTGTAGCGAACCTACTTTGTGTTATAATATATTCTAGAAAGTAGTTATAATATAATTCATTTCTGCCAGAAGCAGGCCTCAAGGCCCCTCCTCTGGTGATCGAAGGCCAGGAGATCACTGATACCAGGGAAAAAGCCGAAGCACTCTTTACAACGGTACTCGACCGCTTCAAAGCATCGGACGATCTACAGCACGACCCTCTACAGGAACAGGGCTGCCAGACGACCTTACCATGGAAAAGAACGATCACCGCGGAGGAAGTGGAAAAACATGTAATAGGAGTCAGGAGCACGTCACCCGGAGTCGATCGGGCAACCGTTCGCCTCCTCAAGGCGTGCTGGCCTAGCACGAAGAGTGTAATACATGAGATTTTCGCGGCCTGCCTCAGGCTCAGCTACTACCCTAACGAGTGGAAACTCGCTGAAGTAGTCATGCTGCCCAAGGTTGGTAAGAAGGACAGGACGTCCCCGAGATCGTGGAGGCCGATTGCGTTGATATCGTGTATTGGAAAAGGACTAGAAAGGTACATCGCCAGTCAAATTGCATGGACGGCCATGAGATACAACGTTATCAGCCCTCAGCATTGCGGAGCGCTGCCGAAAAGAGCCGGTATTGATCTCACAGCTGCCTTCACTCATGATGCTGAGCTTGCTTTAGCAGCTGGCAAAGTGGTCACACTAGTAACAATGGATGTACAAGGCGCCTATGATGCACTCCTTAAAAGACGGCTCCTACAACGTATGAAGAAGCAGGGTTGGCCTATGGCGCTCTTGCGACTCGTTGATTCATTCCTGACTGGGAGACGTGTGCGTGTAAGGCTTGAGGGGATCACAACACAGGATTTCCCGGTCGCATGCGGTACCCCCCAGGGATCGCCACTCTCCCCTATCCTGTATACCCTCTATCTTGCTGAGCTTCTCAATCAAGATAGAGCACAGCGCTTCGGATATGCTGACGATATAGCTATATATCACACATCTAAGGACCTATCCACGAATACACGTATGCTCCGCCGAACCGTTCGACGCATCCTACGATGGGGAGATCAGAATAAGGTCTTTTTCGCTCCGGAAAAGTTTGAGCTACTTCACATATCGAGGAAGCATGAAATTGCAAACCCGGCTATGAGGATAAGTCGGGACCTAGTCATCACGCCGACCCCTCTAGGGCTCACCAACGGAGCACAACCGACCTTACGCTGGCTTGGCGTCTTTTTTGATCGGCGCCTAACGTTCCTACAGCATGTCAAAACGCGCACCGCGAAAGCTATGCGTGTTGCATCCCACATCCGATCAATAGCTCATACAGCCCACGGACCATCTGCAGCCTGCTTGCGAAAAGCGATCATTACCTGTGTACTCCCTGTCGCCCTCTTCGGCTCCGAAGTATGGTTCGATGGGCTATACAAACAACGCCCAAATGCAGGCCATGTTCCGGTCGGCACCGGGATCAAGAAACACGTCGACCTAGTCAGCAAGACGATTCACAGTGCGGCACGGGGAGCTTTACCCGTCTACAAGACGACCCCGACGACCGCACTCCTCGTAGAAGCTGGTCTCCCAGCTGGAATTGTTGCACTAGAGCAAGCCAGACTGAGGTTCGCGTTTCGGCTTCAGACAGTGGATGCACAACACCTACTTGTAAACCGATTGAAGCTGTGCATCAGGAAGAGAGGACGAGGCACAGGTACTCTGAAAGGTCCCCAATACAAAACTGCAAAGAATGGGACGGGCGATCCCTGCCACCGAGCGCCCCAGACTCTTACGGCCTCACTTCTCTCCCGAGTTGCCGCACCGATCCAACGAATGGTATGGACAAAGAGGACGCCGCGAAAGCATTCAAGGAATGGTGGGACTTAATCCCCCAAGAAGACTACTCTGTGTTTTCAGACGGGTCTGAACAATACGACGAACACGGTCACCGCGTGGGGTACGGCTTTGCAATCTACCGCGGCAAGCAACAGATCGATAGCGGCTACGGCCGTGTACGCGAACAGTCGCATGTTTTTTGACGCTGAGGCGATCGGCGCGTGGCGGGGACTAGAACGCCTCCTGAGCATCCTTGATCGCCCTACCAGGGACGATATGGTTATGCATTGATAGCACCTCCGTCATCTGGCGGAAATGCGCGGCAAAGCGCCGCTGCCTCCTCTCAATGGGCATCACCAGCAAGTGCCATCACAGCGAATTCAACACTAAAATATTGTAATCAAGTGGTCCCCTGGGCATACTGAGATTGAGGGCAAGCGAGGCAGCCGATCGCCTCGCTGATCAGGGCCGGCTGGGCCGCTTGACCCTGGCCCATCTGCCCTCCCCACAGTCAGCAGCTCCGCTCTGTCCTACGTTGCCAAATGTCGGCGCTCCGAGAGCAGATGGTGGAAGGAAAAAAAGGGGCCTGATCTCCGAAACGTACAATGCATGGAAACCGGTATATGATACCTCGGAGCCGGAAAGCCTCAAGCTCCCTCGCGGGGTACTACACAGACTCATAGCGATGCGGACCGGACACGGTGACTTTGCAGCCTATCACATCAGATTCAATCATGAAAATAGCACGAACACCTGTACATGCGGGATTGAGAAAAGCCCACTGCATTTCTTTCAATGTTCAATCAATAATCAGACGCGCGGCGACTGGCCGCTTGCACCAAATCGACTTCGATCCGAATGGGACGCGATAGCATATGTCAACCGCGTCCTGCGAACACAATATAGCTTTACTGACCTTCTCGCTAGATCCAGATTCTATACTAGGATATGCTCAAACTACGCGAAACTACGCGAATTCCAACCTGCTCCAATACCCCGAGGATGAGCTCTCCACCCCAATCAACCTAAGACCCGCACCGAACAGCCATAAGCGCTCCGAGCGCTCTCCCGATCGACAGCGATCGACCTGATCATCCGCCGACACCCGGATGGCATACGAAACAAGGCCCTCTGAAACAGGACCACAAACCCTTAGACAGAACAGCCGCAGGATCGCCATGAGCGGTACTGAGCGGGGGAATACCAGAGGCAACAAGCCCCTGATTAGCTAACATTACACTACTATGAGCGGCTGGAACGCTAGCGGCCCGTAGGCCCGCTCCTTAGTACGTCTAGAATACCCCTTGGGAGGTCAGATATTAGACGTTAATCACTATAAATAAATAAATTACAATTCTTATATATTCGATATAAAAGCGATTGGGGTATATCGAGATCTTCAAGTAGTGATTAGAAATATCATTGATATAAAACAAATGGAAATCTATATGTATATTGATAGTATATTAGTGATATAGGGAATGAAAAGTATAATCTCTATTATATTATAATAGGCTTTCCTCAAATATTACAAACTAATATAAATATACTCGATTTAGATCAAATGGTTATTAGATTATATAAAGATTAAAGAAAATAAGTGTATAAATATACTTATTGATAAAGAGATAAGAAAATCAATCTTAGGATATATGAATTGATTTATAGCAAGCAATATTTACTCTATAGCAAAAACTGCTATAGAATTAGTAGTATAAATATAATAGATCAAATAGAAACCAATGCTCTCCAAACAATACCAGAAATAGAATTCAAGGAATACAAACAAATACTTTAATGAATTAAAACTCTCACGAGCTATTCTTTATTGTATATTAGCGATTTACTCAGTATATAGCGATTTCGAAAGCTATTATTGATGATTTAAATATAAGGAAGTAATGATTTATTATTTATATAGTATATATAAATCTCCTGAGTATATTATATATTACTACAAAGTCCTTGCAACCTATAAAACCTGATTCTCAGATATTAGGTCCAAATACCTATTTTGTAATCAGGCAGTTCAAGAATAATTATTGAAACAGTTAATATACACACCAACTAAGTTCACTGAATTTATTGTTATAACAGATTTCTATAAGAGTATATATCTTAGAATACTACTAAAAGAATAAAAAGAGAAAATGGAAATGAATCGATCGATCTGAGTGAATATAATATAGAATAAGAGGCAATTGATATATTATTATTATTATTATTATTAGTAATTTTCAACCGGGCCGTATAGGCGAGCCTCCCAGGGGGCATTACGGTTGGGCTAACTGCTGGATAATCTCTAATTTACATGATCCCCCTCTCCTAAAAATGAGGTCTCAATACCCTCAGTAGCCTCCCAAGCGATAGCTAGCGCGCTTGCGCTTTTGTCTCCGATCCTCTGAGCGCCTCCGTGCGCGCTTTCCGATCTTTATATAATGTTTTGATTGAGAGCTGCTTTATCCTGTAAGGGTAGCTTTTGTATGTATTCTAGTGCAGCGCAGAGTATTGCATATATCGATTTTGTTCTTTATAGCCTTGCTATATCGATCGCCTCCTATTCTGTATTTGTGTTTACCTGGATCGGTCAATCCATTTCCATTCCTCTTCCTATTCTTCTGGTAGCGTTCTAGGGCATATGCTCCTGTAGAAGTCTGTTATAGCAATAAATTCAGCGAACTTGGCTGGTGTGTGCATTAGCTGTTTCAGTAGTCGTTCTTGAGCCGCCCGGTTGCGGGGTGGGTATTTGGGCCTGATATCTGGGGGCCAGGTTTCGTAGGTCGCAAGGACTTTGCGGCAGTGCACGATGTGCTCGGGGGATTTGTATGCGCCACATGAGCAATGGATCGTTGCTTCCTCGTGTTTAAATCGTCGGTGATAGCTTTCGAAATCGCCGTGTGCTGAGCGGATCGCTAGCATGCGGTGGAGAGTAGCTCGTGAGAGTTCTAGTTCATTAGGGCATTTGTTTGTGCTCCTTGGATTCCATTTCTGGTACTGTTTGGAGAGCATTGGTTTCTGTTTGATCCACCACGCCTGTGCTGCCGATTCCATAGCAGTTTTTGCTATAGAGCGGATACCGCTTGCTGTAGGTCGATTCGCATGCCCTGAGGCTGATTTTCTTGTCCCTTTATCAGCGAGTGCATCCGCACGCTCATTCCCTTCGATCCCTGTGTGGCCTGGCGACCATTTGATCTGGATCGAGTGCGTTTGCATCAGTTTGTGACATTTGAGGAAAGCCCACTGCGATGTGATAGAGGCTGTGCCTCTCATTCCCCATATCACCGATGTGCTATCGATGCACATACAGATTTCCATTTGTTTTATGCCGGTGATATTTCTGATCGCTGCTTGGAGGCCTCGGTATGCCCCGATCGCTTCCGCGTCGAATACATGAGAGTTGTGATGCAATCCACCGTTTCCTTCGCATACTACCGTCTGTCCTCTATATACGACATATCATATCCTACTCGCCTACCATCCTTGTCGGTCTGTTCCGATCCATCAGAGAATATGGTGATCTGATCGTGTGTGCGCTTGTTCCACCATTCCTGAAACTGCTCTGCCGCTACCTCTTTCGTAAGGCCTCTAGTGGGATCCGTTCGACACCCTGGTGTGTAGTGGGGCCCTACTAAAGTCGTCTCCTTGATTCGGGGAAGGCACTGGCTGATCACCTGGACCTTTGTTCTGGCTGGCTGCAATTGGCCTTCCCTGCTGCCGGAGGAGTAGGTGGCTCTTATCCCTCGGTGATAAAGAGGGTGTTTTGGATCAATAGTTTGGGCACGGAGGGCTGCTCTCCATTTTATTTGTTCTAGTGCTACTTCTGCTGGTGGGAGAGCGCTGTCCCTCATTATCACTGTATTCGGGGTCGTTCGCCAGACTGGGAGGACTCCTCTGATCGCTATTCGTAGGACCTTGTTGATAGCTAGAATCGCTCCTCCTAATCGGGCGCTCACTACTACTGGTGTCCCGTCTCGGTGCTGTCCAGTGGTTTTTGTTTGTCCTGCGTACCATACCTCTGCCCCATAGAATAGGGCTGGGTATAAGCAAGTGATCACTGCTTTCCGTAAGGATGCTGCTGGGGGTCCGTTTGTGATCCGGGCTAGCCCTTGGATGTGATGAGCCAATTTCCGGCCTTTGGCTGCTCGCGTTTCGATATGCTGTTTGAATGTGAGCTTGCGATCAAACCACACGCCTAGCCATCGTAGAGCCGATCCTGGTGCGATCGGAGAGATGGTGCAATCGCGGTTTATTTCGCATGCCGGGTTGATGGAATGCTTGTGCCGTGTTATGTGGATCATCTCCATCTTTTCGGGTGCGAAGATTATTTTGTTCCTAGCTCCCCAGCGGAATATGCTTTTCACATCTCTTGCTAGCATTGCGACGTTTTGTTGAACGCTTGCCGATGATCGGTATAGACAGATGTCGTCTGCATACCCGAATCGGAGTTTAGGGTCTTGCTGGAGTAGCTCTGCGAGATAAAGCATGTACAGGACTGGCGAGAGGGGTGAGCCTTGTGGGGTACCGCATTCCACTGTGCTGTAGCCAGTTATTGCTTCGTTAAGTCTAACCCTGAGTTTGCCTTTGGGTTAAGAAGGAGTCGATCAGAGCGATCAGGTTCTGTGGGAACCCCTGTCCCCTCATTCGTCTCAGGAGTCTGTTTTTAAGTAGAGCATCGAACGCTCCTTGTACATCTAGCGTAACCATTGTGATCTCGTGGCCTTTGTTGAGCGCTACTTCTGCATCGTGAACGAACGACGCTACTAAGTCTATAGCCGATCGTTTCGGAAGGGCACCGCAGTGTTGTGGGCTGAGTATTTCTTGTGTTAGGGCTATCCACGCTAGACGTCTTGCTATGATCCTTTCAAGGCCCTTCCCAATACAGGAGAGGAGGGCGATAGGCCGCCATGATCGTGGGGACGTTCGGTCTGTCTTCCCCACTTTTGGTAGCATAACTACCTCTGCTTGCTTCCATGCTGTAGGGAAGTGATTGAGCTGTAGACACTTGTTGAAAATGGTATGTAGAACTGGGCCTATTTCCGTCCAGATAACCTTCAGTAGTCTCACTGTGATCCGGTCTGTCCCCGGGGATGTACTCGAGACCCCTATAGTGTTACGTTCCACTTCCTCTATGGAGATAGGCTCCCCCCAGGGTAGTTTTTCCCCACTTTGATCGTGTCCGGAGTCCGGGAGATCGTCGGTGGCTTTGAAGCGCTGCAGAATCTCCGAGCGTAGCAGCTCGGCCTTTTCTTCATCCGACGTAGCGGTGCGTTCGCCTACTATGATCGGTGGAGAGCGGTATGTGGGGCTCAGGTCGTGCCATCCGATCACTCTATATAGGTCTCGATCTGATTTCATCTCATTAAGGAATTTCCTCCAGTACCCTCTTTTGGCCTGTCGTATGCACGATAAGAATGCTCTGCATTCTGTAGAGTAATCGCTATTGGTTGTGCGGCTCCGGAGGTATACATCTCGAGCGATCGTGCAGTCGGGTGTCCACCAGGGGGCCGATTTTCCTGTCTTCCGATCCGGTCTTCCTGTCGTTCTGATTGCCTGTTGTAGTACCTTCTGCATGTTTTCGACGGCTCGATCCAGGGCTATGCTTGTGACTGCTGTCTGTGCCTCCCGTTTGATTCCTACTATGTTAGCTGATACCATTCTTTGAAACAGAGGTAGGTCTTCCTCCCTGATGCGATACGCGTATTGGGATCTCGGTGCTGAGCTCGCTCTTTGTATAATGGTGAGGAGGGTATTGTGATCGGATCCGCAATGCATATCAGCCCTTACTTCTGTATATGTTCCTGGGATATTGGAAAAGACTAGATCGATCACGTGTCCTGCTCTGTGTGTCGCTTGACCCGGGATGTTCGTGAACTTGAGGCCTCTGTCGCTGGACCATTCCGCGAGCCGATTGCCACCATGCGCTGTATTCACACCTGGCTCGAATAGTGTGTGGTGAGCATTGAAGTCTCCCCCAATGATCGTGTCCCCAGTTGGTATTAGGTCAAGGATCATCTCCAGGACTCCTGAGGTATTCGGTTCCCTATATAGGTTTAGTAGTTTAATTCCGTTTATAGAAAGCCACATATAGTCTCTATGCTCCTCTCCTGCTAATTGTAGCACTTGTAGTCTAGTCTCAGTTCTGATATATGTCATTACTCGTGGGCGTCCCTGCCCTTCCTCGCACGTCCCGCTCCCCCTCCAGGAGGTCACTGGGGACAGGCATTGGTATCCGTTATGTGTTTGAGTGTGTGTATTGGATACCCAGGGCTCTTGTATACATATTACATCGATCTTTTCCTCAAACGCTCGCTGCAATGCTGCTGCATGCGGTGCGAGGCTTTTCCGCGTGTTTATCCAGGCAATAGATAGCGGATTCGATCTATTCATATAGATCTTCCATTGTTGTATCATGTCCCCCAGTCATAGCCTGATTACTCAGAGCTTCAAGGTTGAGATTCTTGTTGATCTTTGCTGCCCTACTACGGGTGATACGTTGACCTTGCGCATCCCGCTCCTCATCCGTTGAGCTCCCCGAGATATCGTTCGCTTGCTCTCTTCCAGTATCGCTTTCCGAGTTGCTGCCATCTTCGTGTCGGGAGACTGCATCCATTCTAGATTTCCTTTTCCTTCCTTGCACTATCACCGGTATTTGAACTGTTACTGCTGGTGCTGAGGCGATAGTAGTGCTGATCTCCCCTGCTCGTCGGATGATCTGGATCTGCTTTCGATCCGGGCGCACTGTCTTGCCATTCACCCGCTGGGGCTTGATAGGGCAGTTGTCATGGTCCGCTGGGAAGGGCCCGCGGCATCCTGCGCATTGTGTTGGGTGATTACAATCCCCGGTTGGCTCATGAGTAGATAGCGGGTGTGCGCACTTTCTGCATACCGCTTCTCTTTTGCATTTCCAGCTTTCACAGTATTGCTGACACCCTGGGTCGTGTCTTCCCAAGGCTCGTCTTCTACTTGCTGGGAACATTCGGATCTCGTTGAATAGGTTACAACGAGGTGGCTGCTCCTGGAAGGATAGTATCCAGGTGATCCGATTCTGCTCATCTGCTCCGAGCTTGGATCTCGCTACCCGTACTGGACGTAGTCCCGTCTGATACCAGATTTCTTCCCTCATTTGTTTTTCCCCAATCTCTGTGGGCATTCCCAGGAGATCGGTAATGATCATCGGGACCCCTGGTGCTATATATGTATACCATGGCTCACTGATCGCAAGATCTGTAGCTTTAGTAGCTGCTATAGCCTGTTGCTTGTTCGCAAGAAGGACTATACGGGCTTCTGGGGAAGCTGTGACTGCCCACCCAGTTCGGGTGGATGTTACTGCCGCAATAGCTCTAGCCCCTAGAGTAGCAATCTCTGGGACCGCCTTTACTAGCGCCTGTCTGATCCCCCATGAGGACGACTCCATCTTGGTTCGTTCGTCGAGTCGGAGGAAGAGTCTTTCGTCTGTGCGTTCTAATCTCGGTGCTCCACTGATCCCCCGCTTGGGCCCGTTTGCAGCCCCTGCTTCCACAGTTGCACCGGAGGGAGTAGCGGTCGCGGTTTTGGGGGTTCGAAGCATCCCCGCATACGTTTGCGTAGTTGGCTTCACGCTTTCTATTGCTAGCTTCGAGTTGAAGGTCCCTTTTGTACCGTCTGTGATGGCTGTTAATGCTCTGCGTACCAGTTCTCCTGCCAGTCGGCTCAGATCCTGTTCCGCAAATTGCGCTGCGAACTGTACGAGGATCGTCTCGAAGCTGGTGAGTACTAGAGCCTCGTCTGCAGTGCGCTTCCGTTGTGTATCGATCTTCTTCTGAATAGCTGTCTTCACAGCTGTTTCAATGGTGTTCTGGCCGCTCTCGAACGAGCTTGAGAGGGGACCAGCGCTTTTGTTGCTAATCCGCGCTCTCTTCGGAGCGGTGGTTGAGGAGCGGTCATCGAGATCGATCGGGGAGCCCGCTGTCCCTGTAGGTGACGGCTGGCTCGCCGGCCCTCTCTGATTCTGCTGCGACAGCATTCTCGAGCCAAGCAGCTCGGAGCGCTACAGCGATCGCGCTGGTATGTATTGTATAATATGATTTCGGGATATCCGTAGATATGGTTGTTATAAGCTCGTGTGTGAATATAAATCTGAGGCAATTGATATAGTAAGGCTATAAAGAACAAAATCGATATATGTAATATACTGTATTGCATTAGAATATATATAAAAGCTACTCTTACAGGATAAAGTAGCTTTTAATTAAAATATTATATAAAAGATTGGAAAGCGTGTACAGAGGCGCTTAGAAGATTGGAAACAAAAGTGCAAGTGTGCTAGCTATCGCTTGGAAGGCTATTGAGGGTATTGAGACCTTATTTTTAGAAAAGGGGGATTATATAAATTAGAGATTATCCCGTAGTTAGCCCAACTGTAATGCCCCCTGGGAGGTTCGTCTATACGGCCCGGTTGAAAATTACTAATAATAATAATAATAATAATTATTAATATAGGAATCTAAAAATAAATTATTTATATAAATAATCTAAATAAGATTAAATATAAATAGAATAAGCAAATAAAGAGATATAAAATAAATGTGACGGAAACAGTGTTGTATCCCACGTGGATCAGATCATGTGATGATCAGAGATTCATTATATAGAATACTCCGGAGCGGAACAACGATAACCGGATCGGCCGCAGAACTGATCACCGCTCCCGTGACCGGAACCCGAGGATTACCCAGTATATAATCCTATCTCTTCTCTACGAGAAGAGATCAGTTCTAACTGTAGAGGAGGAGATATACACATTCTTGTACTTATACCATTATTGTTCAATCATTCCCCTTCATCGTGATTTGCTATTGTCCTGTACGATAATAAAGAATATATAAACAAAGAATATACAAATAAAGAATATAGATTATACCTTTCCACTTTCAAAATGCTATAACAAAAACTCTATTATAAAAAGAACTTTCTCAAGAATTATATTATTATTCTCTATAAACTTTATTACATTTTTTAAAATACCTAAAAAATAATGAATATCTTGTAATTAATCAAAATCATTATGTCACGGGTTCACTAGCGTAGTATATTAGCGTAGTGGATGCTTAGTCATCTTTGCCATTATATAGCAAAGTTATATCGTATCATTTTCAACCTCTTTATAGAATATTATATATTCAATCTAGTATTTATTCCTTATATCGTGATAGTATATTCTATTTTTTTAAAGGTCCTGTTGCTATACGTTAATAGTAATCCGATCTTGACAATAATATTCTAATAAAGATTTTGTTTTTGCTTTTGTTTTTGTTTTTGTTTTCATCTTTGTTTTTATCTTTGTTTTCATTCTTATCTTTGTTTTCGTCTTTAAAATGACGGATATATCTAATTCATTATTTGTAGAAGACGGAGTTCAAATATTCAACAATCTTAGAACAAGTATTCGAATTGTCTTTGTTAAATGGCAATAACTTGCAAGTAAACTTTCAAGCGTCTTCAATCCCGATCTTTGAAACTCAGTGTTCAGTCTTTCTGAGGACGAATAATTATACTTACATTATTTATGTAGTATTGTTAATAATTTATTAGAGTCACTTTATAATATATAAACTAGAATAGATGCAGATTTGAGTAACGAGTGTATAACTCTAGTTGATATATAAATCCACTTATAAATCCAGATACAATTAAATGTAGTATTATAAAATCAGCTTTTCTAATTATTACAAAACATATCAGTCCAAACCTTTAATTCATTTATTAGCATTTGGTGACAAATCTTCAAAAACCTAGAAACCTTTAAAGGAAAGAAGATTGATGCAATAGCATAACAGAACAAATATCTAGCTTGGAAATAAGGATTACAAATTTGCTGGATATCTAATATCACTATATTTGATATTGAGAAAAAAAAACTTTTGTATATAGCCTTCCTTATCGGAGAACATATATACCAAAAACAATTAAAAGATATTAATAACATTTTACAAAATAACTCGGTCTATACAATTGCTAATTCGTTCCTCAAAAAGCTTGATAGCCTTTATATTACAATCGACTCCGAGCGGGAAGCAGCGATTCAATTCGATAAACTCAAGATACCGGAGAAACAGGCCTTTGCAATATTCTATATACAGTTGGAACACTTAGGCAATCAATGTTACAAGTCTGATCGAGAAATAATTCTTGCTTTAAAGTAAAAAGTCTTTAAAGAATTAAAATTTATAGTTTGTATAGATTCAAGCCTTTGTGTATTAGATGATATTGAAGGGTGAAGAAAGAAATTCACAATTTGGAATTAGAATTGCTGGGAGAATGATTATTATAATATAGATTTATCAAAAAACAATCACAATCAATCTCGATTTAATACAATTTTTTTTATATTTGTTACTGCTTTATATAATGACCCTATAGAGCTCGATATAGTCAAATTCCAAAACAAGGTATAACAACACAAAGAGGAGCGCCATCTCGGCCTTTGCTATTATTGCAAGAAATCAGGTTATTCTATTTGGAATTGCAATGCGAAAAAACAAGTCGATATATAGCAAGTGGTTAGAGGATACAATACAGAACCCCTAAAAGGGGTGTCAGGATATAATTGTAATAATACCGGAAGAGGAAATCAACAATTTGGCTGAGGCGGATAATATTGAAGTAATAGCAATCACAATCAGAATGACTTTCGGGAATATGGCTATCAACAACAATCCTATATGCAATAACAGCTTAATATAGTCTATGGTTATATCGAGAATGGTTTTTTAACATTCTCAAAAAGTGTTTCTAATATCTCTATACAATAATATAATATCACCATCACTATCCAACAACACATACGAGTTCCCGGGAAATGTATCACCTCTGCAATAAGTCGGCTATGGAGATCATCAAGAAACGAGGAATGGATAAGATACACTGTAGATAGTACTGAGCCGTTACAATTCAGCTCTATAAATAGCAAATCTCTACTTGTCCAAACTACTATATTTCCAATACACACTTTTCCTTTTAATATAACCAGTCTGATTGATAGCAAATACTCTGGTAAAGTATTCGCTAACCAATCATTTGTCAACCAATATAAAATTCATATCCAACTCTTATCCCATCATCAACAGCTTTACTTAGTCGACAGCAATGTAGCAAATATTATCACGGAATACTTTACTATACTTATAGCAATAGAATTACATTTAGAAACCTGGATATTCTTTATTACAAAACTCTTCCCTGATACACTAGTCATTTTTAGCTTGCCATGGTTATAATATCACAACCCGCATATAGATTAGACGAATATAATACTTTCTTTTATTTCTCGATATTGTACAATACAATATTATCGCAAAGGAAGCTTGTACTCTCAAGCATCTATAATCAAATCGATTCAGCAACAACCCGATAATACCTCAACTCTTCAAAATATTGATCTAAAGACTAAAAGAGTCTTGGATATATTACCATTACCGAAGGTTATCTCCCAAAAAGCTTATAAGACAAAAGATTATCGATCACTATACATAAAGGATAATAACGAATTTGATAATGATTATGGATTTGAAGACCCTAATACAGAACAAAATATACCTATTGAAACAACACTCACCTCTGACGCAAACCACTACTATACAAAGGCCTATAATGGAAATACAGATACACAAGCACAGATAATATAAAACCAGTCAAAAATACACTCAACAGCAATAAACAAGATTACAGAACAAAGACGAAGAAAATCAAACCTAGCGAGGAAACTATTGTTACTCCTTTCGATATCATTACTAATAGTTTGAGAATATAAAACAAGCCCAAATATAAAGGACATTCGATGGTTACATGCCTCGAGCTTTGTTTCTTTTTGTCAACAAGATAATATTTGTATAATGCGAATCACCTGGAACGAGTTAGATCAGGCTATAGCACCTAAATATAAGCTCGATTATATCTCTATAGATAACTTTGCCAAAAATAAGCAAAGTTATAAAGACATACTTCAAGAATGTAATAGCTTGACGGAAACACTTTCTATAATACTATTATACTTATATAACTTTGTTCGAGATTGCTATAAACCGGTTTACCTATAAAGGATCTCTGAAGCTGATATATCAAAGTTCTTAATAGGAAAACCAAACCTTAGTGATGAAGAGATACGAAACATACTCTCTAGTTGGTTTTGAGACAAATTATCAGCTTTCCTTCCTCGAAACACTAAGGTACTATTATCATAACGAGCTTGGAATTACAGAATCGAATTAATATCAGGCAAAGAACTATTTTATTTCAAAAACTGGTTATTATTATTATTAGAACTCGAGGTAATTCGAAAGTGGATTGATGATAATCTTTCTAAAGGATTTATTCAGGAATCAAGATCTCACAATATAGCACCATTCCTTTTGATAGCAAAGCTAAAAAGCAGAGTTCGTATTTGTCAAAACTATTGAGGATTAAATAATGTTACAATAAAGAACTACTACCCTCTATTTATTATACAAAAAACTCTTAATACATTATACAATACTAAGGTTTACTCCAAACTGGATATTATTATTGCTTTTAACAAACTATATATCGCAAAAGGAAATGAATAGAAAACAGCTTTCATTACATGTTTTGGGTTGTTTGAATCCCTTATTATACCTTTTGGGTTATGCAATACACCAATATCTTTTCAGTATTATATCAACCATATGCTTTTTAATGAACTCGACAAATACTGTATAGTATACCTTGATGATGTTCTTATTTATTCTAATAATAAAACGGAATACAGGGAGTATATGCAAACAATTATTCAAAAACTCGCTGATGCAGATCTACAGATCGATATTAGTAAATGCGAATTCGAAACAACATCTATATAATATCTAAACCTGATTATCACCACAGATGATATCAAAATGGATACCAATAAAGTCAAAGCGATTATATCTTGAGAGCAACCCCTTTCGATAAAGGATCTACAGTATTTTTTAGGATTTGCTAATTTCTATTAATAATTTATAAAAGACTTCTCGAAGATTTGTTGTTCTTTAAATAACTTGTTATATAAGAATATCTCCTGGGTATAGGATTAAATATATAAAAATACTTTCGAAATATTAAAATAGGTTTTCACAATTATACTTGTCCTTGTGTATTTTAATTATAATAAATATACAGTTTTAAAGATTAATATTTCGGATTGGGCTTTTAGGGGAGTGCTTTTTTAATACAATAATAAAAATGTTTTGCAATCAATAATTTACTTTTTATCGAAATATTCAATAGCAGAGTATAATTACGAAATCTATAATAAAAAGCTTCTAGCAATAATCAAGTCAATAGAAGAATAGCGATCTGAACTTCAGGATTCGTAATAGGAGTTCGAGATTCTTATAGATTACAAGAACTTAGAATATTTTATTACAATAAAGATTTTTAATTAATAACAAGTTAGATGATCCGAATTTCTATCCCAATACAACTTCCGCATCGTATACAGATCAGATACTAAAACCATTCGTCCGGATACTTTGAGCTGTAAGCGGGAAGACAGACTAGATCTTTCGAATCTTAACAATAAGCAATTGAAAAACAGAAAAAGAATAGTCTTATTAATACAAAGATTCAATATTAATCTATATAAAAAATTAACAAGAGAAATAATACTGGTACTTATAGATTTGATAATACCTATAGGAAACAAGTCTATCGACGAATTGATTAACAATGCCTACACAAAATCCGATATAGCATAACAATTGTTAGCAGCAATTAGAGATCTGTATATACAAAAATGGCCAGCAGAATTCCGAAAGACTATGAGAATCGCTATGTAGGACTATGGAGTATCCAATAATAGGATATATTATCGTGATAAGTTTTGAATACTATCTAATAATAAACTGAAAGTACAAATTATCTACAGGATATATTCTTTTGATCCGGTTGGTTATCCTGGATGTATCAAGATTATCGATATTATTTCTTGAACCTATTAATAATTAAATATGTATTAGAAGATCGGTGTATATATATAAGCATGTATGTTGTGTACTTGTATTAAATCATCAAAGTCAGTTTCATTAGAGTTCTTAAAGCCTCTCCCAATCCCATTTCGAGTATAGTCTGATATATCAATCGATTATATCATATTTCTTCTAGAGAGTAAACATTACGACTCGATATATAAGCACATCCTGGTAGTGGTATGTAGATTGACAAAGATGTGTCACTTTATTGATATAAGAATCTTGATTACAGAAAAACTGGTTAGTGTATTTATTAATCGGATATATACTCTACATGGTACACCAGATAATATTATCTCGGATCGAGGTATACAGTTCGTATCAGGATTCTGGGTATAGTTGTTAGAAAGATTAATAGTGATTTTAAAATACTTTTCAGCCTTTCATTTACAAATGGATGGGCAGATAGAGTGTATCAATTCAGTTCTCGAGTAATACTTATATGTTTTTGTTAACTTTCATCAAGATGATTAGATGGAATGGCTATTATTAGCAGAGTTTGCTTTTAACAATATAGTTTCGGAAATTTTAGGATATTTTTTATTCTTTGCTAATTACAATTTTAATTCAAGTATTGGTATGGAGCCAAGCAAACCCTACTTATCAGAAATGATATTAGCTTAAAAATGTAAATTCTTTAAGGGTAATAAAACGGCGGATAAAATGGAGAGGATTCTGGATCAACTTCAAGTACTTGCTAGGTAAGCTATAGATATATACGAGGAGTATACAAATCGATACCGAACCGATTCGTTCTGATATTGTATAGGATAAAAGGTATTCGTTAATGTAAAGAATATAAAGATTTTTCGAAAGGCAAAGAAACTAAATGATAAATGGATCGGACCTTACAAAGTTATTAAAGTTTATTTACGATTTTGTTTTATTCAATTATTAGAGAATATATAAATCTTTTTTGTCTTTTATTACTCTTTACTTCTATCAGTATATAACAACAAACGATTCCTGATGCAATTCTAGATCAATGAAGCAGAAGCTGTTATTATACGGGATAGAGTTCTTGAAAGGGAAGACGGCGAAGAGGAGTTAGTCTAGAAGTGGGTATTCGAAGGTATTTTAGATAATCATAATAAGGATGGATATTATTATTTAGTTAAATGGAGATATTACACTCCAACTTGGTAATCAGTCTTAGATCTTAAGGGTAATAAAAAGATTATAGCTTATTATTATTGCTTATACTTAGAGAAACCAGGTTTATCGAAATGGATATTGGAAAATCCGGAGGCTAAGGTAATTTTGATTTCTGAATAAAAAGCTACAAAAGAATTTGGGAAGCAAAAGTATTCATTACAACAAAAAAAAATGCGATTTGCATAGTATACTTTCTTTTAGCTTGTTTGGGATAAGCAAATCTTAAAGGAGGGGATACTGTTACGGATTTATTAGTGTAGTATATTAGCATAATGGATACTTAATCATCTTTGCCATTATATGGCAAAGTTACATCGTACCACTTTCAACCTCTTTGTAGAATATCATATATCCAATCTAGTACCTATCCCTTACACCGTGATATATTATTTATTAACTTAAACTTTATAAAAAGCTTATTTAAATATCAAATCCATCACTTTTTATATATATAATATACCTAAAGTATAAGAAATATTAAAAAAAGATTATCAATAAAATTTCATCAAATTGAATTATCTTTTATAAATTGTTTTTCTATTAATCTATCTTATTGTTATAATAAATAAGAAGAATTACTGATTTTAAAAATAAAATTGTAATATTTATTTATTATATCTTTTTTTTTCTAATATTTATATCGTAGGTCATGAGCTTGTGACGATCTGGCCTCAGGCCTAGATTAGTCATCCATTTGCCCCATTTGGCAGGTCAAATCTCGCTTTGCTTTTGATCCCCTCTTGGTCCTCTTCTGGTCCTCTCCGGATTTATAAAAGTCTCTTACAGGTTTACTCTTTGTATAATAGTTTGTTATTTTCTAGTATCGATAATTGATTTATTTATTATCATGTTGTGAATCTGTTATCATTACATTATAACAAACTCTTAGTACTTCTGTGAAGGACAGAATATCTCCCTGAGAAGGTCAAAATATCTATCTATAGTTATACTCTTTGAGTTACTGAACTATCTGTGAAGGATAGAATATCCGTTTATGTTATATTCTTCTGAATTCCTAAACAAAAATAGATATCACGTTCAAGTTATATTTTTGAAGTTATTAAATGAAAAAGCAAAAGACTCTATTATTCTATTATTACTAAATTCATAATACCTCCTCGCTGTATATCAATATGTTAACAATTTAAGGAAAACCAAAATCCAAATCAGTAGCTTTATCAAGAATAGGAGATTGATATGGGAAATGTGTTATATGAGGATAACAAAGAAATGGAATTCAATTATTCCAATCCTTCTTTTCCAGATCTGTCAAGATAGGATCTTTTGAATTTCCTTAACACCAATACAACAGTGATGGCTAGGCTTTAGGAGCTACTTTCAGAACAATTATTGGAATAAGAAACGCGCAGCAGAAGCTGCTATTGCTTAAGAGTAGTTGGACAGGCTATGGTATCGAACTTATTGGATTTCTATCTACAGTACAAAAATGTTTCCGAAAATCCTGCAGGAATTTTTCCTTCAATTGAAATATATAATAGCTCCGTAGTTTCCCTTACTCTCAAAACAAGGTTGAGTACTAGGGTGAAAAACCCGGAACCCTTGAATGACAGGGTTAACTCTACATTCGAAGTATAGAGATTGCTTATTGAAGATAAACTCTTGGATAATACCGATCATTATCCGGACAAAGATTCGCAAGTAAAAGCAATCTTTAAATAAACTATTAGTGAGGTATAAAGACATCTAAAGCTCAAAATATTATGCAAAGATTTCCGAATCTCTGAAGATACTCTAAACTATCTTGAAGGTATATATCTAATATCCAATTGCTTGAAATTAGTAATTGAGGAATTTAGGAACTTGAGAATGGGACTTTCTATATTCTATCAATTCTATATTCAGTTCCTAAAACTGGCTGCAGAATCAGATCAGCCTGAAGAAAATCTTTATAGAAAACTAGTTGCGAAGATATCCCTACTATTAAAAAATGCAATTATTATTATTATGAATAGTTATCCTGAATTTCAAAGATATGTTTTTTACCTAATTAATATAGATGTAAGAATGCAAGCTAGTTATTTAAAAAGCTCGACAATATCAAAACAGATATTCCAATATTTAGAAAAATTACTTTCAAATTCTTTACAATCTGGTGGGGCATTAAGTCGAGAGAAAACTACTTTTATTGGATCTATTAGAGAGAGTTCTATAATTCCCGGAGTTTTATTTAATTGGAAATCTTATTCCCTTGAAGTCTCAGGAAAATGCTTTATATGTAGTGCTTCTAATTGGAGTAAAGATTATAAGTGCTCAATGAAGATTAATGAGGTTGACGAAGTGGAAGAAAGCCTCCCTACTCAGGATGACCAATCAGATTCGGAACAAATCTCTGATTCTGACTTATGCGAATCGGGAAAAGATTAGTTTTTGGAAAAGTCTTTATTCAAGGATTTCAATATACAAAGAATATTGATCTTAGAAGCCTTATGGGAAGTGATAGTTTTGCTATCATCTGTTATTTATAAACTTATGACTTCTAAATCTGTTGTTATATTCTAACAAATATTAATGCTAGTGTTTATTTTCTTATTAATACTTAGTTTATACAACAAATTTCCAAATATATGAGTATCCCTATATTTATCTTGGATTGCCATATTGATGTTTAAGATTATAACAAATAACCAGGGGCCTCTATCACTCAAGCTATATATCTAATTCTATAACTAAATAATAAAACCTTTCTCTAAGCACCATTCTTACTGATTAATATGAAAAGAGATATAATCTTAGATAATGGATAGCTTCAATCTTACGATATTACCTCTCGATTCTATAACCATATCCTTATATAACCTGCTAACCTGCTAGCTATACTTAGTTTCTCCGGTGGAATCAATATCCCCCGCAATTCTCTGAAAATCCTTAAAATCTACAGCCATGAAGAACATCAAGTGAACACCGATCGAAGAGATCAATTCTTCGATATCAATTCCATTAACCTCTCTTTCATACCTCAAGCCAAGTTTATTAATCAGCACAATTAAAATATTAGAGACAACCTTAGGAAGATAAAAAGATTAATCGAATAATATAAGAATGAAGAAATTTCGGTTCCCTCCGAGAACACCAAAACTAACACTTTGGTCCCCTTTACAGGTATTAAGACTGCTATTCTCAACCATATTCTTACCAATTCCAATCCTTTTGAATCTCTTCTATATAACTTAATGGATATCACTGCTATCACTACCGAAGCCTTTAAGATATATACTCATCGTTGCAACAATATGGTTTTTAGGACCAGCATACATAAAGTCGATAGTATTCTTAAAGATTGCATAGAAAATATGGAATCTGCCGAAGTCAAAGAACTCCATTCTCGGATCCCTGTTGTCTACCATAACTGGATTGATATCTTCTCCAAAACTATATTTAATGAGCTGCCTAAACATACTTCTTACAATCACCGTATTGAAATATCAAAAGATATAATCTTAAAACGAGTCTAATCTACAATATATCGACTAAAGAACTCTTAATTATTAAGGAATATATTATGAATAACTTAAAAAAAGGTTTTATAAAAGCCAGTTCCTCCTTATTCGCAGTGTTAGTCCTATTTGTAGCTAAGCCTAATAAAGGACTACGATTTTGTATAGATTATTAACGTTTTAATGTTATTACTAAAAGAAATGAATATTCTTTATTACTCATTAACAAGATATTAGCTTGTATCTCTAAACTAAGATCTTTATCAAACTCGATATCCACCAAGCCTTTTATCAAATCCGAATATACTCTGATTCAAAAATCTTATTACATTTTGTATACAGTATAGTATATATAAGTATAAGATCTTACCTTTCGGTTTAACTAATAATCCGGCTACTTATCAAAGATACATGAATAACATTTTATTCGATCTTTTTGATATTATCTGTATTACCTATTTAAATGATATTCTTATTTATTTAGAGAACAAAGAGAAATATAAACAATATATTATTTAAGTTCTAGATTGTTTACAGAAAACTGGCCTTCAAGCTAATATAAATAAGTATGAATTTGGAATTACCAGGATTAAATACCTAGGTTTCATTATCAATATCAACAATATAAAAATCAACCCTAAAAAGGTTAAGGTTATTAAGAAATAGAAGTCACCAATTAATATTCAAGGAATACAATTCTTTTTCAGATTCTATAACTTCTACCATCGGTTTATTCAAGATTTCGATAGGATTACCAAACCTCTCATCCAGTTGATTAAAAAAGATATCAAGTTTTTATAGAATGCTAGTTGTAATACTAGCTTTGAGGAATTGAAAAGATGCCTGGTGAATGCCCCTGTTCTAAAACACTATTATACGGAGAAGTAGATTATAATCGAAACTGATGCCTCTAATAAAATGGTTGGTGAAGTCCTCTCCCAGCTCCAAGAAGATAACCAATAGTACCCAGTAGTCTTCTTCATTAAGATTATACTTCTAGTAAAAATGAACTACACTATCTTTGACAAAAAGATGCTTGTCATTGTAAAAGCATTCAAGATATGGTACGCTGAGTGTACCGCTTCGCCCTATTATATTAAAGTCTATATCGACCACAAGGTATTAGAGTATTTTATAACAAAAAGAACCTTGAATCAGAGACAAGCTGGATAGGCTGAAACCCTATCGAATTTCTGGTTTGAGATTACATATCGGTCAGGAGTTAGTAATACTGTTGCAAACGCCTTAAATCGTAGAGAACAGGATACTGCAAATCAAGAGCTTAAACGTTCGGAACAATGCACTCAAACTCTCCTATCAGACACAGTTCTCGACAAAAGGATTGTCGATAAACTTAGCACAAAGGGGGAGGAGGTGATAGAATTATTAGCTCTCAATACCGAGAACATGGATTTGATAGACAGAATTCTGACAGTTAACTGAAACCACCCTTCTCTACAGACAAAACGTAATTTGGCAATACACTTAAAAAAAGGATACTCTATAAGAAACGGTTTCGTTTTACACAAAAACCGTCTTATTATCCCTGATATAAATCATCTACGTATCAGTCTTATAGAAGAAGCCCACATTCAAATCTCTTCAGCATACCCTGAAAAAACTAAGACCAAGCTGATCTTACGGAAAAGATATTTCTGGAAAGGTATATCGAAATTTATTAACTAGTATATCAACAATTGCATTACTTATCACAATTTTCATATTCCTAGAGATAAGATACCAGGATTCCTATAGCTATTACCTATACCCTCAAGATCCTGGGTAGATGTATCTATGGATTTCAAAACATTTTCTATTGATAAGTTTGGTTACAACAATGTCTTCATAATAGTAGATAGACTATCGAAATAATCTATTTCTATATCATGCTATAAAACTATTAACACCAGAGATATAGCAATAATGTATCTAAACAATATCTATTGATAGAAGGGTGCTCTAAAGACTATAACCTCCGATAGAGGCCCCTAATTCATATCTCTCTTTTGAAAAGAATTTACCCGAATCTTGGATATCAAGCTGAAACTTTTCACAGCATACCATCCTCAAACAAATAGCTAAATAGAGATCATAAACCAATATTTAGATCAACACCTGCGTTCTTATATCAATTACTATCAGGACAACTAATCTGAGCTTTTGTATATTATAAATTACATACAACTCACTCTTCTACACGAAAACCTGAGAATATCCTTATTTGAGTTTCAAAACGGGTACAGACCTATCACCTCTTTCGATTAGGATAAATCCCCTGCCATTTCTATTGTTCAAGAGAATCTTTTTTAAAAGGAAATGCAGAACTTTGCCTTCAGAATGTACAAAGCCTGGGAAATCATTAAAAAAATCATTTTTAGATTTTAGAACAAGAAAAGAAGAGATATTGATAAGTATAGACAGACTGTTAATTTCGAGATTAGTGATAAAATCTTTATCATTATAAAAAACTTTGTTACTAAGAAATCTAACCGAAAGCTCGATCTGCAGATAACTGGTTTTTATACTATTCTTTCCAAGGAGGGTTACTCTTATCGTTTTGACTTGTCAAACAGTATGAAAGTGCACAAATCTTTTTTCCAGATAAACTTCGAAAAGCACCAGATGATCCTATACCTAATCAAAAAGTCGACCCGCCATCCCCAATTATAATTACTACAAACACCGAATTCGAGATCCAAGATATATTAGCCTTAAAGATTGTTCAAAAAAAGGTTTGTTATAAGGTAAGGTGGGTAGGCTATAACAACAATCTCGTATAATACTACTATAGAGATGTGATGTATGTACCCCATAAAGTTAGAAGATTCCATACACAATACCTATATACTACAGGTCCTTCTAAGAACTTACCAAAATGGATAAAGAACTGGGAAAATAATATCGATAACTATAATAACCTGTCAAATAGAAACCCTATGGATATAGGTAAGAAACAATCTTACCTAGTCAGTTTATCTCGAGAAGAATAATCTGGTGTATAGGCCTTTTTCCATTACCACAAAAATTTGTTTGCTTTATATTTACTTTTTGTTGAATTTTCTATGCTTTTATCTTACTTTCCACTTTACTTCTGTAAATCAACTTTACCTAAATCAAATTAACTCTTCGATTCAATTCGGAAATAAAAATATTAGCAATATTTCAAGCTCTGCGAAACATCTTTAGCTCCCCAACACGCTCCCCCAAACAGCGAGCTCAGGCAACACCATCACAATCCCCCTCGCTCTTTAGCTCACACTCAACATTAGATTACGAAGAGCAAAATCTGCTAGACCGATAATTACAAGCTACAATACCTACTTTGCTGTCTACAGATTTATCTACCCTCACTCTCGCCTCCAGCGATTCTATCCATTTCACCAACATTCTCATATACATCGACTCACATTCAAATCTCCCAAAGCTTCAGCAAGCCGAAATAATCGAATTTGGCAAAACACAAACTGCAAAGCTTGGTATTGGCTTAGACAGTTTTGTTGTTAGATTATAAGCCTATGAGTTAAAGAAGAAACTTTACAAATATCTGAATATAACAAAAGAGGATTTACAAACTAAGTATATAATTTTCACAATTATAACCATCCACAGCAAGCATTCACAAAAAGACATTAAGCTCACCATTAAACAACTAAATAGCCTTATAAACAAAAAAGCAAATGCTTGGGTCAACTTATTCAAAGTAGCGCCAGATAAAAGGATAATATAACCGGAACTATGGCCTTCGCCTGATTCCTGAAAGCCATTCCAGATGGTCTTACTACTTACTATGTATTAAACATAATAGTCATTGAACGATTTGGAAAAATCGAAAATCATTAGCAAGATGGTGTTCGCTTCCCAGGACCCACCACCGCTAACATCAAGAGAGCACAAGCTCTCTTGAAAAAAGTTCCTTATTGTGTCTTTCTCCGCCCTTTTTGTAAACTCTCCTTGCTACAAAAATATGGTATATATATACTGCCCAAGGGCATCTGCAACGAATAACAAGACAACAAATTACACCGAATAACCAGCTTCTGGTTCAACGGAGAAGAAGAAAGGGAAGATGAGCAGTATACCTTAAAGGTAATAAACGATGTCCCGCACCACAACCGAACGACTTGTGCAACTACGGTAAACCCCCTGCAACGAGTGTACAACGCTTCAATCAATATCTCTGATGATGAGGAGGACAACGACGACGAGGAAGAGGAGAATGAACCGCCGACTACACCTTCAAGGAAGCGAAAGGCAACAAGGAAGGCGGAGGAAACGGTGGTGGTGAAAAAGGAGCCTAGATCTCCAGAGATAAAGAAGTAAAAGAAAGGATAAGAATGGACTTGAGGACAAGCCGTTTCTCAAAGGGGGGGTGATATAACGATCTGGCCTCAGGTCTAGATTAATTATCCATTTGCTCTACCTGGCAGGTCAAATCTCGCTTCGCTTTTGGTCCCCTCTTGGTCCCCTCCTGGTCCCCTCCGGACCTATAAAAGCCTTTTATAGGTTCACCCTTTATACAGTAGTTTGTTATTCTCTAGTATCGATAATTGATTCATTTACTATCATGTCGTGAACCTATTGTTGTTATAGAGCTAGTATATGAGTATATAGTATATAAGAGGGAATAGACTAATATTAGTCTATTATGAGAAGCTGGCTCGTATTAACAACTAAATAGCTATGAAACACGTGATTTTCATGAAATAGTATATGATATTCGTATTTTCTTTTTCTATATTCGAGGGGATAAGGCCTTATTTTATGCTTTTTCCTACTAATCTAGCTTTCCACTTTCGTTTATTTCTCGTAGATCTCTTCCTAATCCGGCCATTCCATCAAATAAAGCTTTTCTTTCTTATTCCTTATTCGATTTCGCTAGTACTATGTCGATCTTACTACGAATGGATTGAAAGAACTAATAAAGAGCTAATAAAGAATTGATTTTCAGGCCGTTCTGGGCTAAGAGCTCTCTTAAGCGACGATCATGTGATTTGATCATGTGATCCTGTGATTCGCTCTTAGTATACTATATGAATATAGAACTATGTATATATAAAAAGATATATTATTATATTATTATTATTTTTTTTATATAAAAACAATAAAATCAAAAAAAGAATAAAAAGGGAAAATCTATAATTTAAGAGATAAATATATAAAGTATTATTATTTGATATATTACAACTACCCTGGGGGGAGCTCATTTCTATAGAGGAAGTGGAACATAACACTATAGGGGTCTCGAGTACATCCCCGGGGACAGATCGAATCACAGTAAGACTACTAAAGGTTATCTGGACAGAAATAGATCTAGTTTTATATACCATTTTCAACAAATATTTATAGCTCAATTACTTCCCTATAGTATAAAAGTAAGCAAAGGTAGTTATACTACTAAAAGTGGGGAAAACAAATTAAATGTCCTTATGATTATAGTGATCTATCGCTTTTCTTTTCTATATTAAAAAGGGTCTTGAAAGAATTATAGTAAGATGTTTAGTATAGATAATCTTAATGCAAGAAATACTTAGCCTATAATATTATAAAGCCCTTTTAAAATAATCGGCTATAGACTTAATAATATTATTCATTTACAATATAGAAGTAGCACTCAACAAAGACTATGAGATTACAATGATTACACTGGATATACAAGGAACATTCGATACTCTACTTAAAAACAGACTCCTGAAACGAATAAGGGAATAGGGGTTCCCACAGAACCTGATTGCTCTGATCGATTTCTTTCTAACCTAGAGGCAACTCAGGATTAGACTTAATAAAGCAATAATTGGTTACAGTATAATGAAATGCAGTATTTCACAAGACTTATTCCTCTTATCAATCCTGTATATACTTTATCTCGTAAAGCTATTTTAGCAAGACTTTAAATTCCAATTCGGGTATACAAATAATATCTATTTATATCGATTATCAACAAGTGTTTAACAAAATATTGCAATATTAGTAAGAGATATGAAAAGCATATTCCACTAGAGAATTAGAAACAAAATAATCTTTGTATCCGAAAAGATAGAAATGATTCATATGATATGGTATAAGCACTTTATTAACCCAATATACGAAATAAACTATGGCTATATTATCGCTTTAATTATATCAGGATCGGCTCTACGATGATTAGGCATATAGTTTGATTACAAGCTTATATTCAAATAGTATATTAAAATACAAGTAGCTAAAGGCCGGAAATCGACAAAAAGACCATTGTCCTCCGCAAGGAGCCCGGCTGGTTCAGTGGTAGAGTGATCGGGCCATTCTCCCACTGTTCTACGACTTAAGGCTATAGCAATCTGATCTACATGGATCTATTCTATATGCCATCTTATAGATCACTTTAGTATGGATCTCTTGACACAACTCCATTGAGTTTTGATAATCTATTGCTAACCCTAATAGAGCTTTTCTATTATGAGCCGCAAAAGCGATCAATCGAATGCTGAAGGGGAACTGATCCCCCCTCCAGCCGCCACCACTACGCCTATGCACCATTCCGCTACTCAGCGGAACCATCGTTCCGGCTGCTCCTCTCGAGCAGCCCAATAGCCGAACCCTCCGCTCCTCTGAAGCACCATCACACACACACCCACTTCTTTGAAGCAGCACACCTGTACACACCGCTCCTGTTCATAAAACATGGTTCTATGACAGAAGTAACTATACAATCAAAGCGCTCCTCTCCATGAGCAGAAGGAAGCGCTAGGAATATGGGGCTAATCAAACAGCCCTATTTGCGATCATTACACTGACTTGTTTAGGATATATAAAAGGAACTAGATTTACCCTGTAAGGTTTTACTAGCGTGCGCATCAGCGCCTTTCTGTATTTGTAACTCTAGATCTAGCTACATCTTTCATACCCCTCGGGAGGTTCTCTACAAGATGTTAATCATTATAAATAAATAAATAAATAAATAAAAATAAAGGCCGGAAATTAGTTTACTATATTAAAGGGCTAGTCTGGATTACAAACGGACTCCTAGTAGTATCTTTATGGAAAGTAGTGATTACTTGTTTATATTCAGCTTTATTTTATAGGGCAGAGATATAATATATAGGATAAACAAAAACCACTGAATAACATTAAGATAGGATATTAGTAATAATAAGTGTCTAATTAGAAGATGCGATTCTAACTATCAATAAGATCCTATGAATAACAATCAGAAGAATCCTTTCAATCTAGCAAACGACCCTAAATATAATGATGATAAGGAGTAGTACTCTCCCATCAGCAAAAGTAATATTAAAACAAATAAAATGGAGAGCAGTTCTCTATATCCAAACTATTAATTCAAAACATTCTCTTTATTACTAAGGGATAAGAGCTATCTATTCCTTTAGCAATAGGGAAGACTAATTACAGCTAGTCAGAATAAAGGTCCAGGTAATTAGCTAGTGCCTTCCCTGAATCAAGGAGATGACTTTAGTAGGGCTCTATTATATATTAAAAAACAAAAAGACCATTGTTCTCCGTAAGGAATGGCTGGCTCAATAATAAAGTGATTGGTACTCATTTCTGCTCAAAGCTATATCCCAATCGATATTTGTCTTTTCGAAGTCTAATTACTTACAAAACTACAGCTCATTATTTGTATATGATTAAAGAAGGGTATTGTACCCCCTTCCCAATTCTCTAGTTTCAATATGGAAAAGCCTTTACTTTATTACTATCCCACCTCCCTACCAAAAAGTGATTCCACTTATACTCAAGCGGATACAATATATCTTCCTCTCTCGACAATAATGATTGCCTACTTATAACAACCTATAATTATTTCGGCCTTTAACAATCCAATCACTCCAGTCTTTACTAGTCTATAATCACTTCAGCTCTTACCAACTAACAACCTTTGTCTTTTCACAAAAACCCCAAACAATCCCTGGACTATTCAGTATGAAGTGAGTTGGACAACCCGAACTTACAAGTTAGAATGAAGTGGAGTAGCGAGAGTGTTTGTAGTGTGGTTGTCCTGCTCGCCACTAGTATCACAGCCGTAGAAGAACGGAACGCTTGGCTATGCCGGCAATTGTATGTATATAGAATTGTTAGTTTAGTCCATCCCTAGTACCCCCTGGGAGGTCGTGGCGAGCCCCTGTGGCTTGCCCCCCGGATGTAAATTAATATAAATAAATAAATAAATAAATTATATATTAAAATATCAAACGGATTTTATTAGAGACTTTACAAAAAAGGTAATGGCAGAGTAATTCCAAAAATGGTGAAACAAACACATACATAATCAGATTACTATATTCTCTAATAAATCGGAATAGATTGATAAGGATGGTAAACGAGTAGAATATAGATATATTGTATATAGAGGATAAACAATAATATATAAAGAAAACGATGGATTGCATTACAACTCTTATGTATTCGATATAGAAGCGATCGGAATATACCAAGGCTTTCAAGCAGCGATCAGAAATATCATTGGTATAAAACGAATGGAAATCTGTATGTGTATTGATAATATATTAATGATATGGGGAATGAGAGGTATAGCTTTTATTATATTACAATAAACCTTCCTTAAATACTACAAATTGATGTAAACATACCTGATCCAAATCAAATAATCGCTAGGCCATATAAAAATCAAAAGGAATAAGTGAGTAAACACACTTATTAATAAAAGGATAAGAAAATCAACCCCAGGATATACAAATCAATCTATAGTAAACGATATTCGCTTTATAGTAAAAACTACTATGAAATCGACAGTACAAATATAATAAATCAAATAAATACCAATGCTTTCCAAACAATACCAGAAATGGAATCTAAAGAGTACAAACAAATACCCTAAGGAATTAAAACTCTTATAAACAACTTTCTATTATATACTAGCGATTCGCTCAATACATAACAATTTCGAAAATTATCACTAACGATTTAAACACAAGAAAGCAATAATCTATTGCTTATATAGAATATTCAAATCCCTCGAGCATATTGTATATTATTACAAAATCCTTATAACCTATAAAACCTAGCCCCCAGATATCAAGCCTAAATACTCATTCTGCAATCAAGTAGCTTAAGAACAATTATTGAAACAATTAATATATATATCAGCCAAATTCATTAAATTTATTGCTATAACAGATTTCTATAAAAGTATATACCCTAAAACACTATCAAAAGAATAAAAAGAGAGAAGAAAAGGGATCGATTGATCCAGATAAATATAAACAGAGAATAGGAGGAGATAGATCTAGAAAAGCTATATAAAAGAAAATTAAAGCACATAGTATACCATATTGTAATAAAATATATACAAAAGCTACCTTTATAGAATAAAGCAGCTTTCAAACAAATACTATATAAAAGATCGAAAAGCGTATACAAAAACACTTAGAGGATCGAAAACAAAGGCGCAAGTATACTAGCCATCGTTTGGAAGGCTACTAAGGGTATTGAGATCTTATCCCTAGGAAAAGGGGATCATATAAATTAGAAGATTATCCCACAGTTAGCCTAACCGTAATGCCCCCTGGGAGGCTTGCCTATACGGCCCGGTTGAAAATTACTAATAATAATAATAATAATAATTTGATATATTATTTATTATTAAATATTTTAATTTACTTGTAATTCCTTATTCATTAATCTTATTATATAAAAGTTTTGTAAGATTTTTATTAGTATGATAATCTTCAATCTTTTTTAATATAAAAGTAATAATTTGTAATTTGTCTATTTTATTAATAAATTAAGTTTTAATATCAAAAATATTATATTTATTAAAAGAAATCTAGGTATAACAAATAATATAAATTTTGCTATAAAAGAAATACATTTCTTATTTTATTTTGAATTTATTTTTATTAAAATTATAAGTAATCTATTTTAAAATAATATAATAAAAGCTGGGGATTCAGATATTTGATTATTTATTAAGATAAATAAAAAGAATTTGAAATTTATTATATTCAAAGAAATTTAATTATAAAGAGTATCAAATAAAGAATCAAATTATAATGTGTGAACAAGGGAATTCACTTCAAAAGAATGACTTCAATACAATGACTACTGTATCAAAGGTATTTAGGCGAATGCGAAGGAGACTAGCTCTTTCAGTAGTGTCTATATAAGGCCTACTATTTCCTCTCATTAGCTAGCTCTTTATTTATTTATTTATTTATTTATATTAATTAACGTCTGTTTTGGATCTCTCTAAGGATATTTAGACATGCTAAGATAAGGAACTATTTGAGCGGCGTGATCGTCGCAACTGAATTTAGCAATTTAACTTCAATGCCAGGGGCTATTCGCTTCTCTACAGATACGATCTGCTTCTGTTTCCAGAAGGGAACGTCTAATCCGGATTATTGTTGAGGTAAAACTTGGTTTTCGAGTGGATAGGCTCGTTGTAGGCTTCAATCCTTATGGTAGAGGAGAAGAAGCAAGAGTGGATTATTATTTGTTTAATCAAGCAGTAGGGCTTTTGTGTTATATATTGGGTTTACAGTTTTTAAGATATAGTGTATTCGAATAATCAGTTGAGTAATGAGTTTATAAGGGATGGGCAGCAAGCTTTATTGAAAAGATTGTTGCTTTTTAAAGGTTCTTTAGTAGTTAGGACAAATCTGAGTGTAGAATTCTGAGTCGGTGATTAGCTGAGTAAGCTTGCTAGGTGTATGTAAGAGTTTCTTGATATATGTGATCGTCTGCTTGTTAGATTACATTTCTACAGGGGCAAGAGGCCAGTCTGAATACTTTAGATTGTTTATAGTATATTTAAAGAAGTGATATGGTTCCTTAGTGTTATTGTATAAGTAGTTCAGCTTGTTGTTTTGATAACCAAATCGCTGATAGTAAGCGGTGTAATCGCTATGGCCTGTTTTTATAGCTATTAATCGATGTAAGATTGCTCTTGATAGAATTAGTTCCTTTGGCTTTTTTGTATTGTATCTAGAAAACCACTCCTTGTAGCCAGCGGAGAGAGAGGAGTTCATCTTTTCCCACCAGATAGATTCTGCGTGTAGGCACTTCTAACGGACGATTGTTCAAACCCCACTGATTGTTGGTAACTTGTCGATTGCCTGGTCCATAGGCCCAATTGCGTTTGTGTTTGCTAAGCAATCTGCTTCCTTATTGCCTTCGATCTTTATATATCCAGATAACCATTTTATCCTGATATCGAGTTGTTTTATTGCTTTGTAACACTTGTGGAAGGCTTATTGTATTATAGGCAGTGCGTTTTCGTGTATACCCCAGATAACCGATATACTATCAATACACATCCAGATTCGACTATTCAAGGGATCTTCAAGTATAATGATTAGATGCTCCAATCCGCACTATACTCCTATCGCTTCTATATCGAATATATATGAGTCGCTTCGGATCTACTTAAATCCGAAGACTATTTGAGTACTATTATGATATATTATATATCTGTAGTCAATACAATATTTGTGATCAATAGTTTGTTCTGATCCGTTAGAGAAGATTGTATAATCTTTGGGTGAGAATTATTGCTATTACTCTTTGAAGGCTTAAGCTACTTCTTTTTTGATTAATCCTTTCATTGGATCTGTTCTGCAGCCATTCGAGAAGTGCGAGTGGAGTAGCTTCAAGTGTTATGTCTCTGGGATAAAACGGCTGAGCCGTTGGATTCTTGTAAGAGGCCTTTTTGTTGTACCTGCTTCTCGTCTGTATTTTCATATTACTAGCTTCAAACGATTTATTAATAAGTATTGATTATTGATTGTTTTTAATCGGAATGCGAATTACAGCTTGGTATATTCTAGCACGACTATTTCCGATGACAGGCCTGCTTCTTTGATAAGAGCTGCGATCAATATAGTCTTATATACTGGAATCGCTCCTCTTGCAGCAATATTAATTACTCTATTAATACAACGGAAATGACCTTTTATACCTGTATTTATATTTGGATCGCTTTGGCCTAGGCTAGGCTTATATTTACCAGCATACCATACTTCTGTGCCGAATAGTGTTATTGGGAAAATGCAGGTGATCATTGCTTTTCTTAGAGAGGAAGCTGGCAGTCTATATATAATGCGGGCGATCGATCTGATATACAAGGCTACTTTTATAGCTTTCGCTATATGTATTTTGATATATTGTAAGAACAAGAGCCGGCGATCAAAGAAGATGCCTAGCCATTTCAGAATAGACTGAGCGCTTTCACTCATTGTAATTGGTACTGGAGTGATTATCAGATCTGGATTCACTATCAATAGTGGATTAATAATATCATGTTATCTGATAATATAAAGTAATTCGAACTTCTCAGAGACGAATAGGATTCTGTTCTCCTTACCCCATCTGATGATCTGCCGTACTTGTCGTTGCAGGATCCTAGCATTCGTAGCAGAAATGAATTATATTATAACTACTTTCTAGAATATATTATAATACAAAGTAGGTTCGCTATACCTACAGACGCTTTCCCCGGCTCACTTGTGATAAAGCCACTAGTACTAGGTTTCTGTAGAATCTTCTGATTACGTTAAACCATCTATTGCATGATTATCTTCGGAAATTCTAGCCAGAACCAAAACCATTCCTTTACACTTCCATTCCTGTTTACTCCTTAAGCCTATCTAATACCTTCATCATGCCCTCTGCCCTATAGTATCCGATTATAGACCAATACACACATCCGTTCTCTCGAGCCATATAGACAGTGTCGCTATCGCTGTCATTATATACTACGCCTCGCGGCTAATAACCATTTCGCATTACCTTGCCGGATCTCTCCTGTACAACAAGGCCGACTATATCTCACAGGCTTGCTATTTCAGATCCTTAGTCAGGTAGCCCTTCTATAGTGTTTCCAACCCACTAACCAAAGCTCTGCTTGTAAAATCCATTTCCCCAATATATAATTTGTAGTTGAAAATAGAGTACTAGGAGCATGTTGCATATGTATATTGTAGGATTGGCCTCTGCCTGAGATCCTCTGTTGCTGTAATATCGATCGAGCATTATCAAGTATGGCTTGCTAAAAGCATCCTTTCTATATCAGAACTTCTTTACCGCCATACCGTTTCCGCGTATTCGAAGATAAGATGCTAAAAATGTTACTCCTCCTATTCTATATATACTCCTGCCAGCCCTAATAGATACTATCCTAGCCTTTATATACTTCCTACTACTCCTCTTACTATTTATAAATATCCGATTCAGTATACCCGCAGATCGTATGTATTATTGGGTTGTGAAAACTCTACACACTAATACCCCAAAGGTATTCTATCGATTTTCGTTTATTAAGTTAAGGATATCGGCCCTATTTCCAATACAGACTTCAATCAGATTCAACTATATTATAAAAGCTTTATTATCCATTATTTCAAGAACTAATTCCGCTTCACAAATACTCTACCGTGATATACTTTGGTTCTGCTCCCTATATAAATTCGTAAAGATATGATTTCATATCAATCCCGCTCTTATCTCCCTTCCATTATTGAATGGTTTTCATCTCCGTTTTGCTGATAGTCCTCTATTCCGAGCATCTTTGCAATCACCCTCTAGTAATCAGCTATACATACCTTCACTCCCAATATAGCCTCCAATTAATATACAACCACCACCCGGCTCCAGCTAACTCTACTTAGCTCTCCGATCGCACGATCGAAGGTTTGTAGGATACACCACGTACAGGTGAGAGTCATCGTATCCCAGCTAGCTCTTTAGATTGAATACAACTAGACATTTAGGGGCCTACTGATAGTGGGAACTACGTTTTCCGTATCTCTTTCGAACCAACACTAATTAGTGATATCACAAATTACTTAATTACTTATTCGGAATTCCTTTTTATCTTTACTTCTTTTATTTCCCGTTGTTAGCACTATAACATCTTGGGCAAGCATTAGTACTAGCTCTAAGCAAGCTAGTAAGAAACCTGATTAATCTACTAGTATAAAAGAGTTTGTCAAAACAACAATTGACAATACTAATTCTCTATAACAGGATTTCAAGAACTCTCTTTATAATAATATAATCAATACTCCTTTTATCCTTCTACTCCTTTTAATCCTTATATTCCTAACAAAGCAATAACTAAAGAAAAAAAAACTCAGAAAACTACTAAGGATTTGAAATTCAAAAAAGAATCTCAGGATTATTCCTTTCCAAAAGATCTCAATAAAACTAGACAGTTCTACAAGGATATACATTCAAGATAAAAAACAAAACACCAGATCAACAAATACTTTCTTTTTCGAACAGCTGTATATTCGAATACAGAGATCACCAATATATCTCTTTAGAATATAGTTATATTCAGACACAACAAATTTCGAAGGAAACTTTTTCTTCGAAATACAACCTTCTCACGATCGCTCTAGATCATAGTTATCAATAATTTCATTGCAATTATTTTCAAATGATTTTGGCCAATAATTGTTGTGATATTGTTGTTAATGTTTCGAAATATGAAACGTATGTGAAAAAAACGCGTGAAAAACTCTGTTCTAAAACTTCAGAACAGATAATCTAATCTCAATATCAATATAGAACATTTCGATTATATAATTATAAAGATTCAAATACTAATCTAAATATTCTTTCAGATATAGATATGAGAGAAGCCATTTCAGATCAATTTATAATATTAAATATCTATTCAACAATTACTTTTAGCTTTCCTATAACTTCAAATTTGCCTACTTATTCCAAAAGAACCCCAATCGAATTATTAAGCCTTATTTTATCAATCAATTAAATAATCAGTTCTGAAATCAGAATACAAAATTTCAATATATCTAGCGATCCTTTTATTAGTCAAAAGCCAAACAATATCACTCAATCTTCAATCAAAACAAAAAGCGAAACTCTATTATACTATTCATTAATCCAAATAAGCAATTCAAAATCCAAAATGATCTAATTATTTCTAAAAAAGCTATTCTAAAAACTAAAATCTTATAATTTTAGTTTCCACTTTTTTTCAATCATATGATAAACAATTTAAACTATTAAACCTTTTAGAAATCTTTAGAGAATATACTAAAAAAGGAAATCTCATTATAACTTCCAAAATCATTACATCCCAAATCAATTACTTGAAAACAGCTATACAGAAAATCGAATCTCAAATCAAAGCTTTAATCAAATCAGCTCCTATCAGTACTATAATATCAATATCAAAACCTTCTTATACTAATATTACAAAAAAAAGGGAATAGAATTTAGTTACTAAAGGAAAAAGTAATAAATCTATTTCAATAGAGAAAAGACTAGTATTATCCAAAAAACAATTACTCTTAATTAAACCAGAAATCCCTAACTCCAAAACCTTTTTGCCTTTAACGATTCGAAACAAGATTAATGAAGTCTTCCAGGAAATTGAAATTAAAGGACCAATAATTACTACAGTAATACTTTTTTTCAATAACAATATCATTATTATTATTAATAATCCCTTTACAATATAATTCCTAATTAAAAAGAAAGTCATCTAAAAAAATATTATCAAATTCGAAAGGATTCAAAAAAACCAAGAATGGTATAGGGTTATTATTCACAATATCCCTATAAAAGAGTTCTCTGGGCCCAAAGGAATGGATTTGATTACAATTGAAATCAAAACCTTCAATATAGATTTCAAGCCAATAGGAATTCCCTTCTGACTTACTCCAATAGCCAAAAGAGCCCACCAAAAAGACGGCGCTATTGTTATAGCTTTTGCTTCAAAATCAGAAGTCGAATTAACTATTCGAAAGCAATTATATATTGCAGGTACTAATGTCAAAGTAGAACAATTCTACAAATCCAAATTTACTATATAATACCAAAAATACTAGGGCTTTGGGTATTAAAGCTTGTATTACAAAAAGACTCTTCTTGTGGATTGTGTGGAGGTAAACACATTATAGTAATATATCTCTGTATAGTCTGTAACTTAAGAGGAAAAACTCTACTCTCATATTATTACCAAATGCTCTAATTGTTAAGGAAATCATATAGTTAGTTTTAAAAATTGTGAAATCTTCAAAGCTATTTAACAAAAAAGCCAACAGTACTAATCAATATATTACAATAATATCAGATTTCTTTAAATAAACCTCAACAAAAGCCCCCAAGCTATAGAAAAACATTCTACAACTTACTCTTAAGCTCAATATTGATCTGATTTTAATTTAGAAACCTTAAATTCAAAAAAATAAAATCAATTTCTCTAATTGCAAATCGACTATACCACTTCAATTTTTATACAAATTCTCCCCAACTTCAACCCCGATCTCAAACCCCAAACCCTCCTATATATTTCCAAAGACCTCCAAGCTATAATTAATCTAACCCCTCATTCACCAATAAACCCAGATATACAAATAATAAACTACCAAAATGAAAGCGAAACCTTTCAAATTATTAATATATATAATAAAGCAATCAAATACAAGAAAAAGGATATACAATTGATCGATTTCTTTATAATCTATTGATTAATCAATAAATAATAGTATTAAACAATTTCAACTCCCATCATTCATTATAAAATCTCTTTTCAAATAAAAGCACTAATACCAACCAACTAGCAAAGTGAATTGAAGATCAAAATCTAAATCTATTGAATAAGCCTGATACTATTACTTTCTTTCGAATTAATCTAATAAATCCAAGTATACTCAACCTCACACTAACTTCTCAAAGCATCTCTTCAAGAATATAAGATTAGTAAATACTTTTTAATATTGGATCCGATTATTCAAGAATTCTATTTGAATTAAAAGAAAAGAAAATCCAAATACCCTTATTAAAAGCCACTAATCAGATATCATACAAAGCTAGCCAATTGAAAGCTATTCAAATCTATTCTACAATTCAAAGCCAAATACTTACCCACTCTAGCTGAATTAAATATGTTTACAATAACTATATAAGATTCGATTAATTTCCTTTAAGAAAACAATATATATCATTCAAATTGAATTATACTACTAGCGAACTTATAAGGATTATCCAAAAACATAAAAACTATACTTCGAAAATTATAATAAACAAAAGAGCTAAGCTATAATAGTCTTCTAAATTTAAAAGCTTTTTAAAAGAATTAGAAAGCAAAATAACAAGTTGAATCCAATCTCGAAATATTAGTTCAAAAGAAGCTTATCGAATTATTAGAAACAAATATTTTCAAAATTATTAAAATAGTAAGAGAAAAATCATTAGAACGATTTCTTAGAAAAAGAGAATACTCAAACTATTTTCAAAGCAATAGTTTATACAAAGGATTATCAAAATCAAGGATTCCTATATTACTTCAGAAATCTTTTTTGAAGGAAAATACTTTGCTTTTCGAATTATTTTATTTCTTAATCTCCCTATTATAATGAATCTGAATGGAAAGAATATCCAACAATCTATAAATAGAATGGTCTGATCTTTCTAAAAACAATTAAAGAATTACCTATTCAACTAAAATTCAAGGGAAAACTCCTAATTCAGATGATATTATTCAAGAAATCATTATAAGAGTGTATAAAGCTATTCCACAAACCTTCTTTATTTTATATAACAAGCTTCTCAATATTGAATACTATTCACAATACTGGAAATAAGCTATTAGAACAATCCTTAAAAAAGCTTCGAATCAGATTATTCGATATCAAAAGTATATAGGATTATTGCATTTTTCAATTGCTTAGAAAAAGTAAGCAAAAGGATTCTAGTTCAACGATTAGGATATCTAGTGGAAATTATCTATTTCTTACATTATAGCCAAATGGGAGGACGACAAAAGAAATCGGTAATCGATATAGCTTTTCTTTTGAATACAAAGATTGAAAGTAACAAGTGAGTTAATAGTAAGACTTTGGTTTTATTTATAAATATAAAAGGAGTATTCAATTATGTTTCAAAAAATCGATTATTGAATATCTGCAAGAAGTTGAGACTACTAACCAATCTTATCTTCTGGATAGCTTTATTTCTTCAACAAAAACAATTAAAACTATCTTTTAATAATCAAATCGAATCTTTCAAGCCAATTTCAATCAGAATACCACAAGGCAGCCCTATCTTGCCAATCCTTTTCTTGATTTATATTAAAAATCTTTTCCAAAACAATTCAATCAAATTCCTTTATATATTAACGATATCGCTCTTATCATTAATTCATTTACTTGGAGAAAAGAATGTTAATTTGTTAGAAAGAGCTATAAAACAATTATACGAACTCAGCTCAAAGAATGCAATTCAATTCGATTTAGCTAAAACAGAGCTAATACATTTTTCCTCTTCCAAATTAACAGCTCAATATCCTATTATTTTACCCAATTCGGAAATAATAATACCCCAATCTCTAATTAGATGGCTTGGTATCTAATTCGATCCGAATCTCAAATTCGATCAACATATCAATATCAAAACAGCATAAGTGAAAAGAGTCTTTCAATGAATAGCTTGCTTAGTTAATATAGAAAAAGGTTTTAGTTCTAAGACTATAAAACAGTTATATATAGTTTGTATAATTAGTATTGCTAACTACGGGTTGGAAGTTTAATGGAAAGGTTAGATTAAATTCAAGGATACATTTTAATCACTTCAAAATCTAGCTTTTCGAAAGATACTTGGAATCTTCAAAACCGCCCCAATCCTTTCAATGGAAATCGAAATAGAATTAAAGTCAGCAAAAATCCGTTTAGATTCAAATATAAAATAATATGTCTTTCGATTAATGAAATTATTATTAAATCATTCAATCAATATCGAAAAAGAAATACTATTTTAATACAAATTGGATCTAAAAGTAATAACTACTCCTTGAAGGAAATAATATAAGTCATTTTAATTAGATAAAATAAGAAAATCTATAGAACAAGATTTCAATCTATTTACTTTCAAAAAGATTATTTATTTCAACTTCCCTTTCTGGAAAGAGATATATTTTATAAAGTCAATATTAGTAAAGCCTTGAAAGAAAATATAGCTATTTTTTATAATATTATATTTAAATATAAAGATCAAAATACAATTTATATATATACTAATGTATCTTTTATCAAAAAGGAATTGAAATAGAAGTAGGGATAATTGTAATACAATCAAATGAATCAATTTCTTATCGAAAACATTTGAATATTGATATCAATCAATTAGTATATAATAAAGAATTATTGGGAGTTACAAAAGCTATCGAATATGCTAGCATTGTAGCATATAAAGGACAGAAATTCAAGATTTATTCGGATAATCAAGCTGGACTCTATCATCTAAAAACCCTCTCCGATTATTCTGAGCAAGCTTATCAAATACGAGCAATCAAGGCAGTAGAGGATATTAGAGCAAAAGGAGCTGAAGTCTCTTTAAATTGGATTCCAGATTACATTTCGATACAAGAAAATAAAATAGCTGATAAATTAGCAAAAGAAGCAACTTCAATACAAACCACTTTAAGCGAAACCAATATAGGGCTATTTGATATAATAATAAAGGAATACAACTCTAATCAATAGCTAGAGATTCTCAATCAATATGAATCCAAATCAAATCAATCAGATATAATCTATTCGAAACTCTTCCCATAGAAAATCAGTTCCAAAATCAAGCTACCAGAAAGTACTAAGTGAAATACTACTAGCGCCTTCTTTCAATTCAAAATCGGCTACGATTATATTAAATCTTATTTATATTGATTCAAACTTTCAAATAATAAGTGTATCTGCAACAATATCGAAACAATTGCACATCTCCTTATTGGTTATTTAATATATAGAAAAGAAAGAAAGGAAATCTTCAAAGAAATATTAATCTCTAAAATCAATTTACAATTCCTGCTATATACAAAATAGGTATTGAATTAGTAATCAAATTCATCAATACTATTAAAATCGTTATTCGAATTTGGCATTTATCAAGAGCCGAGATATAAAACGAAATTGTAGAAGAAGAAAAGATAATAAGAGAAGGAGAGAGAGCTATTTTGGAAATGGAAAGAGAAGGAGGAGAAGGAAAGAAAAGATAGAGAAGAAAGGGTTTAATCTTCTTTATTCTATATCTTACTATACGTATTTCGTATAGTAAGTGTCACGGTGTGAGCTCACGTGATATGCTAGTCCTATCGGAGAGGACCGAAAGGAGCGCTCACACCGGAGCGCAAGCGAGCTAGGGCCCGATCGGGCTAGCTTGCTGTGAAAATTCTGTATATCTTCAACTCAGAAGATCCTGTATTGTAGCTCTTTGAGCTACGTCTTAATCCTTAATCTGAATCTATATCCGAATCAGTATAACTTTGCTAGATTAGGATAAAGTTATTAGAACCCTATCCTGCCCGCCTGCTTCCGTGATACTATGTAGCTTCTACCCATTAAAATATCGTTTTCGCGATGATTGCTCTGCACCCGCCTGGCCGGTCTGGGGACTCCTCAGAATTGGCGCTTCTGTATCGGAGGACCCCTAGGTTTGGTATCAATACCTCTAGTCGGCATTTGTGTATTATGCCGAGCTGGAGGAGACTAATAGATCGCTCGAACGCGAAATTTCCGAATCCCTAGTTCGCGAATATATTCAAGCCGCTCTGTATGAGCAGGTTGCTATTCAAAATGTTTGTTTACTTGATTGCCTTATTGAATCTATATCTATTATACCTGTTTGTTTGGAAATCGTATCTTCCAAAACTCCTGCTAACTTATCCCTGAACTCATTGTATCTACTTCAATCATTCGATTAAATAAGCGTATTCCCAATCTAAAGAATTTGATAGTATTCACTCCGATCTGTATAGATTTGTTTAATAGATATATAGAAAATTGAATACAAATAATAATAGATTCCCAACAACTTCTGTTTGCTTGATTTATATTGCTGGAAGATTTATTGAAAAGGTATACGAGCTTATACTATCTAAGATCTCCTATGGAATTCCTCAGTTCACTAACTATATTGTACTTCTCGAATATCTCAAAAACGCCTTTAAGAATTCTGATTGAATACAAATATACAGAATAAACTATATATACTGAAATAAAGATACCTCGATTTAACACCTTCTTCGTAGAATTCCAGAGATTTGCCCTAAAAGGAGAGATGCCTGATAATACTCTAATCCCACTTCTATTTCAAGGAATCTCTTGCGAACTACAAGATATACTGTTATATAACCCTACTCCAACCTGTGAATTTCATTAATATATTAACCATCTATAATAACTTGATAACCGATTCCATTAATATAATAACAAGTCCATTGTATTTATCCTATCATTTTCGAAACTTTATTCCAAGAATAATCGCTGCTCCGCCTTTACAACTCACTAACCCAAAATCTACTTCTAAAACCCAATAAACCTGAGTTTAGAAAAAAGGAATATATTACTAGGAATCTGAATTCGCAGTAGAAACACAATGAATATTATTACTATAGCTCTGCTAGCCACCTGATACAAGACTGCCTGCACTTTAATATCCATCCTATTCAACTTCGAATTACCACTACTATAACCAGCCCTACGAAAACCAGCCCTGTACTGAACAATCCTCCGAGGGGCCGAGTCCCTATCTATTCTCCACCTCGCTCTCCTCCCCACTCGCCAACCAGCTCAGTTAATTCGGGAAACAGAATACACCTAACCTAAACCACAATCAGGATAATCCTTTGTATACCCTCCGCTTATCTACTGCTACTACTCATAGCCTTCCTTTAGAAGATAAACTAAACAATCATACAGATCTGATAATTCTATCCATCACTCTACTCTTAGAAAAAGACACCCTCCCGATATACACTATAGTCGATAGCGGATACAAAGGAATTGCCTTCACAAATCGAAACTGAATATCTTCCCAGAAAATACCAGTATACCAATTATCTATAGTATTCGAAATTATAGAATTTAATGGAAACACTCTGTCCGATAATCGGTTACCCTCCTATATCCGAATAGGACTCAAAATTAACGATTATATCGAGAAGAAGATTGTTTTGTATGTAATCGAGCTAGTTTACTATCCTATTGTACTAGGGATAGCTTGGTTTAAGAAACACAACCCCCGTGTCGACTTCGCGATAAACTCGTTCCAGTTTGATAGCTTGTTTTGCTACGAATTTTGTAATACTCTATCCCACCCATTCCGTATAAAAGCTCTACCAGATATTCCTTCAAAAGCTTGATCTGTATACCTACCTGCCCGTCCTGAAGGTTAAAGAATAAGGATATAGCCACGATCTCCCTGAGAACCTGTTCGGCTTATACTTACTGGAAATATGAAATATTCCAGATATCAATCAAACAAATTGATGATATTCTAAATAAGAAGAAAAAGATATTCGACCCTAAAAACCTATTACTCGAATTCCGAAATTAGAAAGATATCTTCTCCCCAAAGAACGCAGAGAAGCTACCCCCTCATCAACTGTACAACCATGAGATCCGTCTCAAAGAAGGAGCTGTTCCTCCTTTCGGCGCCTTGTACTCCATATCCCACCCCGAATTAGAAGCCCTGAAAGAATAGCTGAAGAGAATCTTAGAAAAGGGTTTCATCCGGCCGAGCTCTTCCCCTGTCGCTTCCCCTATTCTGTTTGTCAAGAAGGCCGATGGAGGCCTCCGGTTTTGTATAGATTACCGCGCTCTAAATAACCTTTCGGTTCAAGGACCGATACCCTTTACCATTAACAAAGAAATCTCTAAACAACCTGAAGAGAATGAAGTATTTCAGTAAGATTGATATCATCTCTGCCTTCAACAATATAAGAGTGAAAGAAGGGCAGGAGTATCTGACCGCATTCCGTACCCGATTTGGACTGTTTGAATCCCTAGTTATGCCGTTCGGGCTGACAGGAGTACCCGCAACCTTTCAGAGATTTATCAACAATTCCCTACGAGAATACTTGGACGTATTTTGCACCGCTTACCTGGATGACATTCTGATATACAGCCGAACCCGAGAGGAATACGTCCGTCATGTCCAGAAGGTCCTGCAAGCACTACGGGAAGCCAGTTTGTTCGCTAAATTCGAAAAGTACGAATTCCTGAAATCCGAACCAAGTTCCTAGGCCTTATTGTAGGAAGGGATAGTATCCGAATGGACCCAGAGAAAATCAGAACCATCATGGATTGGAAACCGCCTGCTATTGTAACTGACGTCCAAGTGTTCATCGGGTTTTGCGAATTTCTATCGACGATTTATTAGAGATTTCTCGAAGATTATCAGCCCGATAGTAGACCTGACCAGAAAGAATATTCCGTTCTTGTAAAGCCCTGTCTATCAAAAAGCGTTCAACCGATTGAAGCGAGTGTTTATCGAAACCCCTGTCCTGGCTTCCTTCGATTGGGAAAAGGAAGTCATCTTAGAAACTGATGCCTCCGACTATGTATCTGCTGGAGTACTCTCCCAATACAACAATGAGGGAGTACTAAGACCTGTTGTGTTTTTTCTCTAAAAAACATTCGGTAGCTGAATGTAACTACGAGATTTATGACAAAGAACTGTTAGCTATCATTTGCTGTTTCGAAAAGTGGCGCCCGAAGCTGGAAGGCGCCGCCTCCCCAATTCAAGTCATCACCAATTACCGAAATCTGGAGTATTTTATCACTACAAAGTTACTGAACTGTTGTCAAGCCTGCTGGTCCGAATTTCTGTTTCGATTTAATTTCCGAATCATTTATCACTTCGGGAAGCTAGGTGCCAAAATCCGATACGCTGATCAGAAGGGTCAGAAGATCTTCTTAAGGAAAGGGATGAACGCTTTCTGTACCAAAGTTGTATTATCCTGAAACGAGAGAATCTGGATTCCGATCTGTTTCTGTTACTATTACTCTAACCGAATCTAAGATTGCTAAGAAAGTATGCTTTGCTGTAATTATCTGTAGCTAGAGAAACCCTAATCCTATTAATATTACCGATCATTTAGATTTCGATGATATTATAATTTTGCCAGAAAATGGCAAAGTTATAGAGTCTGCAATTCCACTTGCTATAATTTGTACCCAATCCTGTGATATAATTAAAAGATTCAAAAACCCTTCTAAACCTTTCTGCTAACCTGCTTACTCTGTTCCATGAAGATTACCAAGCCGACCCTGTATTCGAATTTATTCTGAAATCTCTATAAAAAGGATTCCCGAAACACTTGAAAATCACTTTTGCTGAGTATACCAAAAACAACAACCTGCTATATTACCGAGGGAAACTATATTCCCGATTACAATTCCTTGAAACCTATCTACTCTGTTTGTACCACAAATCACCCGTTGCCAGTCATCCACATTATATCTGAATCTTTAAATTACTGTTTCTGAAATTATTATTAATCTGGATACTACGATTATATTATACAGTGGGTCCGTAACTATCATAATTGCCATCGCACTGCCCTGAATTGTAAAGGCTAGGAGGGAGTTCTTCTGCCCATTCCCGATCCTGTAGAGAGCTTGGCAAGATATCTCGATAGATTTTATTATACATCTGCCCGAAAGTACCGGTTTCGATATTATTATGGTAGTAATTGACTAATTAACAAAATGAAACATTTTTTGCTTGCTATAATACCTGCAACTCCGAAAAGGTTGTCTGTTGTTCCGAAAAAATATCTGGAAGCTCCATGACTTATTCTTATCTATTATATCTGATTGTGGAGCTCAATTTATCTCTGAATTCTGGAAACATATCTGCAAGCGCTTGGGTGTAGCCGCCAAACTCTCGATCGCTTACCATCCCGAAACTGATGGGACAAATCGAGAGGGCTAATGCAATGCTAGAGCAGTATCTCCGATTGTATGTAGCATATCTATAGGATGATTAGGTAGTAGAGTGGCTCCTACTTGCTGAATTCTCTATTAATAATGTCTGGTCCGAAAGCACCCGGATGATTCTGTTCTTCTCGAATTACGGGTTCCATCTCTACCTAGATTTCGAGCCTGCACTATCCCAGAGTAACTATCTTGTCATGCGAGACGCCAAAGAATTCGTTGCTAAAATGGAAACCATCTCCTTGCATTTACAGACCGAACTGATTGCTAGTCAAGCTCGATTATTCGAAGAATGCTGATGTCCACTTTTCCCCTGCTTGTAGATATCTGCCCGGCGACCTGGTTTGGCTGAATGCCAGAAATATCAAGACCCTGCGTCCTACAAAAGAAGCTCGATTGGAAGAACCTCGGGCTCTTCAAAATCTTGAATCCGGTAGGCCCCTATACCTATAAACTGGAGCTCCCGCCTCGATAAAGATTCATCCTGTTTTTCCATGTCACCCTGCTATATCCTGTACACGATGATTCTGTTCCTAAGTAGTATAATCTGTTACCACCCCTTATAGAAGTAAACGGCCTCGAGCGTTTTGAGGTTACCGAAATCCTAAAACTCCCACTAAAAAAGAAGAGGTGTTGGAGGACCTCGCCTGAAATATACTGTCCCGTTGGGTCGGCTACAATATGCCAACCAAAGAACCTGCGAGCTACCTGAAAGATATACAAAAACTGATCTGCAACTTCCATCATAAATACCCTAACAAACCCAATCCCGTTTAACCGGGCCCCGTCTGCCTATAGATTGTAACCGTGACATGTTGCACTTGATGAAGCTCGACCCTTAGAAGGAGGGTAATGTTACGATATGAGTTCACATAATATACTAGTCCTATCGGAGAGGATTGAAAGGAGCGCTCACACCGGAGCGCAAGCAAGCTAGGGCCTGATCGGGCTAGTTCGCTGTAAAAATTCCGTATATCTTCAACTCAGAAGATCCTGTATTGTAGCTCTTTGAGCTACATCTTAATCCTCAATCTGAACCTATTACCCGAATCAGTATAACTTTGCCAGATTAGGGTAAAGTTACTAGAACCCTATCCCGCCCGCCTGCCCCCGTGATAAGTAAGTGGAAACAAGTTCCCAATATTAGTTTTCATTTATTTTATTATTAAAATTCCTAATTTTGTACTTTAAAAGTTATTTGCTAGATCATTTGGCCTAGTTGTCCTATATAGTCATAGACTGAAGGTGGACGTTAATTAAATCAATCAATCAATACAGTTATATTCGATTTCGAGCTTATTCAACAAGCCTTACTTAGGAATATTAATAAATTGATATTATATAACTTTTGCAAGATCTTACAATATTATAAAGTTTATATCAATATCAATACAAATATTGATGATATTCTAATGGAAGTGTTTCTCCGCAAGGAGTATTACGATTGAACTACAGGATAGCTTTTGGAATATTAGATTAATGAGATACAACCATTTGTATTTATAAAATGAACCTATCTTCCTATTAGATTCAATCCGAAACTACAAGTCGAACCCCCTGTCGATCCTCCTACCGAACCTTTAGACGGTAACCCAGCTGGTTATCTAACTTTGCCAAATACTAGCAAAGTTGTTCTATCTGCTTCTTTTGAGGTATATAGATCTTCTCCATTTTATGGTTTTAGAGATATACGAAATGCTTCTGCAGGATCATCTGGTGATAAAAATAATCCGGATGATAATAACAATTAAAGTAATGGTCGAAATAGTAATAATAATAAAGGCGGCAATAATAGCAATAAAAACAATAATAAAAATAAGGATAGAAATCATTCTGATTGTTCCAATTACAAGAATAATGATTAATATAATCAGAGCTATTATCTTGTTGATCTTTCGAAAATCTATAGGGATGATGATAAATATAAGAGTATTGATAACTCTTTTGATTTTAAGATTTCTATATTCGGGGAATATTGTTATAGAATATTTATACTAGTAAAGATAATTATAATAGCCTTTTCGATTATACTTGTAAGTGTAATTAGAGATTATTATCAAATAAATCTTAATAGTCTTTCTGATTCATATTAAGACTTGTATAATATAATAATCAACAATTTCGAAAGACCTGTCACGGGATCACCTCTGGGAGTATTCAGAAGCTTTACCGCTGAGCTAAACGCCCAAAAGACTAGGAGGTAGAACTGGAAGTTCTACCTTACTCTCACATATATAGCAGGACAGGACAGGACAGACAGAAAGGGCTTAGTGTCACCCCGTGACAAGACCTGAATATTAATAGAATATACTTCTCAAATAGAATAACATTACTTTCAAGGATTACATCGAGAAAAACCTATTTATAGAGTTTCAGGAAGTATTTAATACAATGATTACAGATTTATGTTTCCTTCAGTATACTATTTTCAGGATAATGCACGATCCTTAATCGTATTACATTAGGATTTTGTTTTATGTATGATAGTGTTTTGAAATACCACTCTGCAATATACAATCTTTATTCACTGTTGCAAAGCTTATTAACCAGATTAAACAGATTATCGACTCTTATCGAAAGGCATTTCCGAAACTATATCTTCTATCTGAAATATTCCTTATAGATCGATATTTCTACAATAATATATCTTCGGACTTTTCCTTTTAGAAACCTTATAATAAATACACTGATTAATAATCTTTCTTTATATTAGTTAATAAGAGTAAGAACGATTGTTACTTCTCTGGTTACAAAAAGAAGGATTGTAGATACTACAAGTATATACAAAAAGAGAAAGACTGATTTAAAACGAATTATCATATTAAGTATAGCAATCTTGATAATAAGAGTTTTACAAAACAATATAATAAATTTATTATTGATATTGAACAAAAAGACAATTAAAATAGTAATAGTAATAATGATAATGATTATCTTATTGATCAATATCTTACTAATACAAACAATTCTGAAAAGGCTTTCAGGATATTCTTTATATCAATAAGTGTTTGTAATAGTTTTTTCAATAATAACTAATCTCAACAATACTGTAAGTGCTTATAAATTGATAGTTAAGGTATTCACTATTGTTGGTATCATCATGGGGATGGTGAAGTAATATAGTACTAATGATTCACACTGTTGTAATATTGCTTGAGGTTCTAAAAGCTAAAGGCTACGAACGTATATGCTATAGTGCGGGGGTGCTAGCGCATACGCTAGCGCGGTTAGTCATATAATCCCTATCCCAACACTAGCAACTCTCTAAAATCGTTGGATTGTATCCTTTCTAGCTAATCCCTTTTTCTATAAAACTATTTATACTACTAATCCCTTTCACACACATTCTCTCTTTTTCTCTTTCCCTTTCCCTCTCTCTCTCTTTTTTTATAAAACCATCTTTCACATAATCCTTATCCCAATTAACCTATTCCTATTTGTGGAAAACCGTTTTCTCTATCTTTATTATTCAGATAAACCAATTTCCATATTATAATAGCTGGGCAAAAACAAGCTAAAGAGTATACTTATTCTCCGCCTTCTTCTATACCTCCTCCCATACCTCCTCTTCCATTACTATTCCTATTTTCACTACATCCTCCTTATGAAAAACCTTTTCCTCTACCTTTATTTTCTTTTTCTCCACCCTTATTCGAATTATTCTTACTATCTAACAAACCATTATCTGATAATAATACTGGATTTTCGGAAAAAGGGGATTCCAATAGTAGTATTGGATTTTCGGAAAAAGGGGGTTCCAATAATAGTGAATTTTCGAAAAGAGAGGATTCTGAATTGATTCGTTGAATAGATATTTCGAAAAGAAAGGGTTCTAATACTATTCTATCCAATATACTTATAGATCGGAATGAAAACTCTTTATCTTCAAATATATCAGTAATCTCTTTGTTTATTTATACTTTATATAGTAATCGAATTATATTAATTAAAGCTTTATAAATAGATTGTATTATATATTATTATTATTATTATTATTATTATTATTATTATTATTATTATTATTATTAGTAATTTTTCAACCGGGCCGTATAGGCGAGCCTCCCAGGGGGCATTACGGTTGGGCTAACTGTGGGATAATCTCTAATTTACATAATCCCCCTTTCCTAAAAATGAGGGTCTCAATACCCTTAGTAGCCTTCCAAGCAATAGTTAGCGCGCTTGCACTTTTGTCTTCAATTCTCTAAGCACCTCTGTGTATGCTTTCCAATCTTTTATATAATGTTTTGATTGAGAGCTGTTTTATTCTGTAAGGGTAGCTTTTGTATGTATTCTAGTGTAATACAATGTATTGTATATATTGATTTTGTTTTTTATAGTTTTGTTATATCAATCACCTTCTATTCTGTATTTGTATTCACCTGGATCGGTTAATCCATTTCCATTTCCTTTTTCTATTCTTCTGGTAGCGTTTTTAGGGCATATATTTCTGTAGAAGTTTATTATAATAATAAATTCAATGAACTTGGCTGATATGTGTATTAATTGTTTTAGTAGTCATTCTTGAGCCGCTTAGTTGTAGGATAAATATTTGGGTCTGATATCTAAAGGCTAGGTTTTGTAGATTGTAAGGACTTTGTGATAATGCACAATGTGCTTAAGGGATTTGTATATATTATGTCACGGTGTGAGCTCACGTGATATGCTGGTCCTATCGAAGAGGATCGAAAGGAGTGCTCGCATCGGAGCGCAAGCGAGCTAGGGCTCAATCGGGCTAGCTTGCTATGAAAATTCCATATATCTTCAATTCAGAAGATTCTGTATTATAGCTTTTTGAGCTATATCTTAATTCTCAATCTGAATCTATTATTCGAATCAGTATAACTTTGTCAGATTAGGGTAAAGTTATTAGAATTCTATTCCGCTTGTCTGCCCCTGTGATATTATATAGCTCCTACCCATTAAAATATCGCTTTTGCGATGACTGCTTTGTATCTATTTGGTTGGCCTGGGACTCCTCAGAATTTGGTGTTTTTGTATCGGAGGACCCTCAGGTTTGATACTAATACCTCCAGTCGGCATCTGCGTATTATATCGAGCTGGAGGAGACCAACAGATCGCTCGAACACGAAATTCCGAATCCCTAGTCCGCAAACGTATTCAAGCCGCTCTGCACAAGCAGGTTGCTACTCAAAACGCCCGTCTACTTGATCGCCTTGCCAAATCCACACCTACTATACCTACTCGTTTGGAAACCGTATCTCCCGAAACTCCCACTAACTTTATCCCCGAACCCACTGTACCTACTCCAACCACTCAATTGAGTGAGCGCATCCCCAATCCGAAAGAGTTTGATAGCATTTGTTTCGATCTACATAGATTTATTTAACAGATATATAGAAAATTGAATGTAAATAATAATAGATTCCTGACGATTTTTACCCACCTAATTTACACTACTAAAAGACTTACTGGAAAGGTATACAAGCTTATACTACCTAAGATCTCCCATGGAATTCCTCAGTTCACTGATTATACCGTATTTCTTGAATATCTCGAAAATGTCTTTGGGGATTCTGATTGAATACAAAACATACAGAATAAACTATATATACTAAAGTAAAGACATCTCGATTTTAGTATTTTCTTTATAGAATTCTAGAAACTCGCCCTAAAAGGAAAGATACTTGATGATGCTCTAATCCTGCTCCTTTTTTAAGGAATTTCTTGTGAACTATAAGATATATTGTTATATAACCCCACTTCAACCTGTAAATTTCGTTAATACACTAATCATCTATAACAACTCGATAATTGATTTCATTAATATTAATAACAAATCCACTATATTCGTTCTGTCGCTTCTGAAACTTCACCCCGGAGAATAATCACTACTCCATCTTTACAACTCACTAGCCCAAAGTCTATTCCTGGAGACCCAATGGATCTAAGCTAGGAAAAAAGGAATACACTGTTAGGAACCTGGATTCACGGCGGGAACGCGGTGAATACTATTACTACAGCTCTGCTAGCCACCTGATACAAGATTGCCCGCATTCTGATACCCGTTTTGTTTAACTTCGAGTTACTATTATTATAACCAGCTCTACAAAAATCAGCCCTGTATCGAACAATCCTCCGAAGAACCGAATCCCTATCCGTTCCCCACTTCACTTTCCTCCCCACTCGCCAACCAGCTCAGTCAATTCAGGAAATGGGATACACCTAACCTAAATCACAATCAGAACAATCCTTCGTGTACCCTCCGCTTATCTACTGCTACTATTCATAGCCTTTCTTTAAAAAATAAACTAAATAATTATACAGATCTAATAATTCTATTCGTTATCCTGTTTTTGGAAAAAGATACCTTTCCAATATATATTATAGTTGATAACAGATACAAAGGAATTGTCTTTACAGATTGAAGCTAAGTGTCTTTCCAGAAAATACTAATATATTAACTATTTACAGTATTCAAAGTTATAGGATTCGATAGAAACATCTTGTCCAACAATCGAATTACTTTCTATATCTGAGTAGGATTCAGAATCAACAATCATATCGAGAAGAAAATCGTTTTGTATATAACCAAACTAGCTCATTATCCTATTGTGCTGGGGATAGCTTGATTTAAGAAATACAATCCTTATATCGATTTTGCAACAAACTTGTTCCAATTCGATAACTCGTTTTGCTATGAATTTTGTAATACTCCATCCCATTTGTTTTGTATAAAAGCTTTGCCAGATATTTCTTCAAAAGTCTGACCTGTATATCTGCCTGCCCGCCCTAAAGGGTTAAAGAATAAGGATATAGCCACGATCTCCCTGAGAGTCTGTTCGGTTTACGCCTACTGGAAATATGAAATATTCCAGATATTGATTAAACAAATTGATGATATTCTAAATAAGAAGAAGAAGGTATTTGATCCTAAAGATCTATTACCCGAATTCCGAAATTGAAAAGATATCTTCTCCCTAAAGAATACAGAGAAACTATCCCCTCATTGATTGTATAATTATAAGATCTATCTCAAAAAAAGAGCTGTTCCTCCTTTCAACACTTTGTATTTTATATCCCACCCCAAATTAGAAGCCCTGAAAAAATGATTGGAAGAAAATCTTAGAAAAGGGTTTATTTAGCCAAACTTTTCCCCTATTACTTCTTTTATTCTGTTTGTCAAAAAAACCGATAAAAACCTTCGGTTTTGTATAAATTATTGCACTCTAAACAACCTTTCGGTCAAAAACCGATACCCTTTACCGTTAACAAAAGAATTTCTGAATAATTTGAAGAAAATGAAGTATTTCAATAAAATTAATATCATCTCTATCTTCAACAATATAAAAATAAAGAAGGGCAGGAATATCTGATTGTGTTTTATACCCGATTTGGATTATTTGAATCTCTAGTTATGCTGTTCGGGTTGATAGGAGTATTCACAACCTTTCAGAGGTTTATTAACAATTCTCTGCGAGGATATTTGGACATATTTTACACTGCTTATCTGGATGATATTTTGATATATAGTCGAATTTGAGAGGAATATGTTTGTTATGTTTAAAGGTTCTGTAAGTATTATGGAAAGCCGATTTATTTACTAAATTTGAAAAGTGTAAATTCCTGAAATTCAAAATTAAATTCCTAGGCCTTATTATAGAAAGAAATAATATCCGAATAGACCCAGAGAAAATCAGAATTATTATAAATTGGAAACCACCTGCTACTATAACTGACATCCAAGCGTTTATCAGGTTTGCAAACTTCTATTGATGATTTATTAAAGATTTCTCGAAGATTATTAGCTCAATAATAGATCTAACCAGAAAGAATATCTAGGCTGTAAAATGGGGCCCCATGGGTCGGGTTTTCGATCTCACGTCCCACCCATCGGGACCCCATGGGTTGGGTGGGTAATAGTATAAATAGACGTCCCACCCATGGGTTACCCAATGGGTTGCCAAGACTCCAATGGGTTGCCAAGAACCCAATGGGTAACCCAAAATACTATGGGTAACCCAAGACCCAATGGGTAACCCAAAATACTATGGGTAACCCAAAGCCCAGGATCTATTAAGCATCAATATGATATATATAAAGAATTCTACTAATATTTCTACTAATTACCTTCTTCACATTATATTTCGATTATATTTCTATTATAGAGTTGGAAAAGTGTTTTATTGTATTCATAGTATTCAGTAATTCTTCTAAAAGAAAATACATTTATGAATTTGTAGAAGCATTGAGATAATCAAGTTAATCTGTATGTACATGATGATTACCAGCATATGAATATCCTAAAATACCACTACGCATAGCCCGAACCAGAAGTATATCCTTTTGTTGAATTGTAATTCGTTTTGCATGAATTGCTGCAAGATTTGTTACTGAAATTAAATGATTAGTACAAAACTTAATAGACATTAAGAGATTAGATTAAACTTATATTCAAATTCTCTAACTAAACATACTTCAGCAGCTTCTTGTAGAGCCAATAATGCAATTGATTACCAGCGAGTAACTCTTAGAATCAAATCCTGAGTGATTTTTTGAACAAGATATTGAAAAGAAAGCTTTCGGATCAATAACTCAGCGCCTTTTTGATATCTTCTGATTTCACATAATACAACCGCTAGAAATTGGGCTTAGTATACCATTCTACTAATATTTCTATTAATCAACTTACTGCCTGGCTTAAAGCGATATACTTTCTTAGGAACTTTCTTAGAAACAGGTTTCTTTCGTGTATTTTTTGTTGCTTTATTTGGAAGCGATCGACGACTCTGAGTGCTTGGCATCCTATTGAAATTAGTAAATAAATTAATAGAATGAAATCAATTAACATACTTGATAACATCTTCTGAATAGTGTATTGTTGTTGTAGTAGTAAAGAAATGAAGTTGAAAAAGAGGTCGTTTGTATTGTATGATATTTCGTGTGGATGCCTTAGAACTTAGGTTGTTGCCTTGGAAACAAAAAAAACAAAAACTTCGAAATTCACTACTATACTACTATTTTCCAATTCTCATCTTTCTTTAATTTTTCTACTATTCTAATAAACAACATTCTTCGATTTCTTATTACAGAATCCTTTTTTGCAATCAAATATCTTTCATTCTTCTAATCTTTTTATTAATCCGAAATCTTTATAATGTCTGGAAAGCGAAAAGCATCAGAGGACTTATCGCAAAATCCTAATACAATCAAAGTGCGTAAGAGGAATGAAACTTTAGAAAATGATCCTATTCGTGGAAAAATTGAAAAGGCCAAAGCAAGAGATCAGAGTGCTGTCACCTATGCAAAAAAGAAATTGAAGACAACACAAGAATATATCAACGCTTCCGATGATACTCAGCGCCAGATGTTGATTGATTGCGATACAGAAACTCGGCACAAACGGTATGTATATATCTTTATTCAACTAATTTTTCTACTAATCCGATTAATAGAGTAATGAAAGGCAACGATTGGAAAAGTGTTGCTACATCTCTAGGCTAGGGAGATTATGGTGGGCAATTTGCTGTTGTAGATGACAACAATAGTGTATGGGAGGATATTGAATATGAGAAAGAGTATGATGGGGTATATGAGAGTTTATAGAAAGATAATGAAGCTTTCAATCAAGAATATGGTCGGAAAGGAAAGGATGATAAGGAGTTTGAAGAAAGAGAAGCACTTTTGATTTACAATGCCTACAATCCTCTAGAGGTAAGTAATATTATATGATTAATGGAAAGATTAATAGAAACTGATCTTTATTAGAGATACAAGTATTTGCTACTTCGATGCTGGCAAAAAACTTGGAGAAGTGCTGGAAAGATGTTGTTCAAAAAATCCAGGAAATCGGAGGATATTGTAGAGGCCTTTTCTACCTTTAGCCGACGAGAAATTCAAAAAGGATTAAGGTAAGAATTTTTCCCTGTATTGATCTTTATATAAATTGATTAATTTGGTTAGACGCTCTTCTCTTTATTATCAGTTGCAGAAGAAACGAGGCAAGTTGGTAAAGAATACATACAAATTTCAGTTGTAAGTTTATATTCCCACTCTTGAACCCTATTTCAAAATCTAATTAGTTTAGCTTATTCAATAAACTTTGTGATTTGAGAAAGGAACACAAGAAAGCTGTAGAGTATGATATACTATTTCTACTAATCTTTTCACTAATCTTTCGATTAATCCATTAATTCTTATTAGAAAAACTTTAATATGGAAATCACCTGCAACTTTCTTTACAAGTTCCGAGAAAGCATTCTGGAGAACACGTATAGCTTATCTCATGAATGATTCTGAAATGGATGATTGGATTGATCTTCCTGGTCCTGCATTTTGGTGGCCAGAGTTTATTAAAGAGATCGATGATATGGGATTTTTCATTCCAGAGAATGATCGAAAGCAATATATTGATGTAAGGAGATTGATTTATGATAAGAAGATCAACCAGGAATTATGGGATCTTTGGCAATTGGTTCTATCTGCGAATGCAAATTTGCAAGTGTTATCTGATACTCAAGCCAATCAAAAGCTTATTAAGAGTTTCTATGATTAAAACTAGTATTTTAATATAGAATAATCAAATTGAAGTTCTATTATATGCTTTCTACTAAGTTTTCTACTAATTTTCTATTTGACATTCTTATTCTTTGTAAGAATAGATTTTATCTTTCAAAATCTATTAGATATTGAAATCTATTTGGATAATTTCGTTATATCTTCCAGTTATTTTTCAAGTGCTTCTAATTCTAAGCTATTCGATCCTTTTCGTTCTTTGTCTCCTTATAAATTGTCTTTTGAATTATATAAAAAAGGTGGAAGGTTTTTTAAATAAATATAAGAAGTTCATCAGGATTTTATTGAATAATGGAAAACTACTTAATGGTTCAATGATCAGATCAATGACTCAATTAATTTAATAAAGAAGATTCATTGGGATTCAACTACTCGTAAATCGATATATTGGACTAAATATAATCAGACTGCGAATAAGAAAACCGGAGAGCTAGTTTTAATATATTGTCAATGTAATAGAGAACTGAATCACTCTGGGATTAAGAATACTAATACCAATACATTATTTAAACATCTTCAAAGTGATATATATCGAAAAGCAGCTCTTCGAAATGAACGTCAAAAAGAATTAGATAAATATCCTATTGTAAGAGTAGGTAGTAAATGATTAATAGAAATATTAATAGAAAGCTAATTCTTTTTCAAATGGATTTATTAAAACAATTTATAGAAGAAATATTTCATAATCAACTTTTACAAACAATTATTTCTTTACGAGCACCTTTTCGAGCTATTGAGGATAAAGAATGGCAACAGCTTGTTTAAATGCAAAATCCTGGATTCCCTCTTCCCTTTGTATATATACTTCGAAAACGATTGACAACCTAAGTCGAAAATCTTGAAAAGAATATATTACTTTCGAGAATGGTGAAAGGAAGTAAGATTGCTCTATCCTTAGATGCTTGGTCTAGTACAAATAGATTATCTTTTCTTGGAATTTTGGTTTATTATATTTCCAAAGATTGGGAATTAATTGAAAAGCTCATTGGATTCGAAAGCTTAATAGATATTTATTCAGAATAAGCTTTAACTAAAGTTGTAAAAGATATTACCAATAAATTCGATATTACTGATCAGATTATTTTGATTACTACTGATAATACATCTAATAATTCCAAGATGATGGAAGAAATCAATTAACATTTTGAGAAAGTATTTAATAGAAATCGATTTCTGGATAAATGTATTCAGTATATATCTTGTTTAGTATATATTATTTAATTTATTTTAAAAACATTTTTTGAATTAATTCGTTTGACTTCAATTAACGAAATGTTTATTCGAAATTGGAATAATGATGTAGAAACAAACGATCTAAAAAGAATTTATCTACTAGAAAATAATATTACTTCTTTTATTCTTGTTAAGATAAGTAATTTGATTTCTCTATTAATCTTTTTATTAATCCTTATCTAAATTCGAAAACTAGCTATACTCTCGAATTCTAATATACAACGACAATTAAGGTTTTTGAATATTCAATAAGAATTTATCAGGAATAATCAAACGGAGTTGAGAAGGCCAATTAATCTTTTGATAGATATTTCAATTTGATGGGATTTGACTTGTCATATATTGATACGTGTAGTATGTCTTCGAAACGCAATCGATAAATATTATCAGGATTATTTTGATGCGAGAATATTTTCTTTATTAGAAACAGAATGAAAGTAAATTGGATATCTTATTGATCTTGTTTGTCCATTCAATTTCTATACTACACATATAAACAGAACAAAAGGAATTACTTTACCATATACATTAGGTATTTACAATAATTTATATAAGCATCTGACTGAAAGTCGTTGTTGTTTGATTAAAAAAAGACGAAATATTTATGGATTGAAAAACTAATAGAAGCTATTAATAAAGCAAAGAGAAAATTGGATAAATATTACAATAATATGTATAATGATCTTAATAATATTTATACAATAGGAGCTTTGCTATATCCAGCTTTAAAGACAACTGCTTTCAATTCAAATTCTTGTTAGTTGAATTATCAAAATCGGGATTAACAAGCTGAATTCGAAGTACAATTTCGTCGATTTTGGGAAACCGAATATCAACAATATACACCATCTAGAATTACTGAACTTCAAGCTTTGTAAGATTCAAATAAGGATGATCTAACAATTGTTTTGGAACAATCTCGTCGGGATACTTCTAGACAATACAGATCTCAAGAAATTGCTGTAGATAAAGTAGATTCTTGATTACACTTTTGTAAATCTTTTTATTAATCTTTTTATTAATTATATCTCTAATATTCTATTAGTCTTTTTTGATATAGTTATTCTTTTTTATTGAAAAGCAAAAGAATATAATTATCCAGGTTTAGCTAGAATGGCTAGGGATTTCCTCTGTATTCCAATAGCAGGAGTTGGTGTAGAACGAATATTCAGTTATACTAGGGATTTATATTCATATCGATATGGACAACTTATTTCAGAAACTATTCGTAATAATATTTTCCTTTTTCATCATCAATAGAAATCACAAAAGGAGACTCCAAATAGAGATAAAGGCTATTATACATCCCAGGATATTATACAAATTGCTGAAGAATCTATAGCTTTAACTGAAAAGGAAATCGAAGTCGAAATTACGAATTTACAAGATGAGATTGATCTTAAGATCAAACAACTTGATGATTAGAACCAAAAGAATTATATTAGCAACGAAGAATCGAATATGAATACTATACGTACAGCACGAAAGGAGTTTCGAAGATGTTGTCAATTATAAAGAAATATACTATTAACCAGAACATCACAACATCTTTCTCAAAATGATTACGAAATCGAGCAAGATATATCAAATTAAATAAATGAAAGATTGGAAAACGAAGATCTAGCAATTTATAATGATTTACAGATTACTGCAGAAGATCAAGTTACACAACCTGATTTACCAAGCCATAATTCGAAAAGGTAACGAATTGAAAATAATGAGATTATAATTGATAAATCCAATAGAGAAAGGAGTTAAAGAAGGTTTCATAATATACTTAATAGATATAGATAGTTACCCGAATTGAGAATTGAAGAATATTCTATTAATCTTTCTATTAATCTTGAACAATACATTTTATAACCCTAATTACTATCTATTACCCACTAAATTACTCATTACCCATTAAATTACCCATTACCCATTGGGTTACCCATGGTATTTTGGGTTACCCATGGTATTTTGGGTTACCCATGGTATTTTGGGTTACCCATGGTATTTTGGGTTACCCATGGTATTTTGGGTTACCCATGGGTAATGGGATGGGTTTTTAGAAATCCTACCCACCTATTGAGTACCCAATGAAGTGTATTACCCACCCATTGGAACTATTACCCAGTGGGTGGGGTCCCACCCACTGGGTTTTCTACGCAGACTAAGAATATCCCATTCCTATAAAGCCCTATCTGTCAAAAGCATTCGACTGATTAAAGTAAGTGTTTATCAAAGCCCCTGTTCTGGCTTCCTTTGATTGGGAAAAGGAAGTCATTTTAAAAATTGATGCCTCCAACTATATATCTACCGGAGTACTCTCCCAATATGATAATGAAGGAGTATTGAAACCTATTACGTTTTTCTCTAAAAAACATTTGGTAATTGAATATAACTACAAGATTTACAACAAAGAACTATTAGCTATTATTCACTGTTTCGAAAAATGGCGCCCAAAGCTGGAAAACGCCGCCTCCCTAATTCAAATCATTACCAACCACCAAAATCTGGAGTATTTCATTATTACAAAATTATTGAATTATTGTTAAACCCATTGATCCGAATTTCTATCTCGATTTAATTTCTGAATTATTTATTATTCTGGAAAGTTAGATGCCAAACCCAACATACTAATTAAAAGATCAGAAGATTTCTTTAAGGAGGGGGATGAACGCCTCCTATACCAAAGCCATATTATTCTGTAACGAGAGAATCTGAATCCCGATCTGTTTCCCGCTGCTGTTATTTTAATTGAACCCAAGATTGCTAAGAAAGTATGCTTCGCTATAATCATTCGTAATTAGAGAAACCCCGACTCTACTGATATTATCAATTATTTAGATTCTGATGATACCATAACTTTGTTAGAAAATGGCAAAGTTATAGAATCTGCAATTCTATTTGCTATATTTATACCCGACCCCGCAATACGATTAGAAGATATAGAAACTCTTCTAAATCTTTCTGTCGATTTGCTTATTCTATTTTATAAAGGCTATTAAGCCGACCCTATACCCGAATCTGTTCTGAAATCCCTACGAGAGGGATTCCCGAAATACCCGAAAATCACTTTTGCCAAATATATCGAAAATAACAACCTATTGTATTACCGAGGGAAACTATACGTTCCCGATCACGACCCCCTGAAAATCTATTTGCTCTATCTGTACCACGAATCGCTTGCTGCCGGTCACCCGTATCATACCCGAACCTTTGAATTACTATCTCGAAACTATTACTGGCCTGGATACTACGATTATATTACATAGTGAATCCATAACTGCTATAATTGCCATTACACTGTCTTGAATTGTAGAGGCCAGGAGGGAGTTCTCCACCCGCTCCCGATCCCACAGAGAGCTTGGCAAGATATCTCGATAGATTTTATTATACATCTGCCCGAAAATATTGGTTTCGATGCTATCATGGTAGTAATTGACCGATTAACAAAAATGAAACATTTCTTGCCCTGCTATAATATCTGTAATTCTGAAGAGGTTGTTTATTTATTCCAAAAAAATATCTGAAAGCTTTACGGCTTATTTTTGTTTATTATATCTAATCGCAAAGCTCAATTTGTCTCTGAATTCTGGAAATATATTTGTAAGTACTTGGGCATAGTTGTTAAGCTCTCGACCGCTTACTACCCCGAAACTGATGGATAAACTGAAAAAACTAATGTAATGCTAGAGTAGTATCTTTAATCGTATGTAGTATATCTATAGGATGATTGGGTAGAATAGTTTCTATTTACCGAATTCTTTATCAATAATACCTAATCCGAAAGCATTTGGATGATTTTGTTTTTCTCAAACTACAAATTTCACTCCTGTCTGGACTTCGAGCCCGCACTGTCCCAGAGTAATTATTCTGCTGTGTGAGACGCTAAAGAATTCGTTGTTAAAATAAAAACCATCTTTTTGTATTTATAGATCGAACTGATTACTAATCAAACTCGATATTCGAAAAATACTAACGCCTATCGTTTCTTTGCCTATAGATACCTGCCTAATGATCTGATCTAGCTGAATACTAGAAATATCAAGACCCTGTGTTTACAAAAGAAGCTCAATTGGAAAAACCTTAGGCCTTTCAAAATCTTGAATCTGGTAGGCCTTTATGTTTATAAACTGGAGCTTCCGGTTTCAATGAAGATTCATTTTGTTTTTTATGTCAATCTGCTATATCCTGTATATAATAATCTTGTTTCTGGGTAGTATAATCCGCTACCACTCTTTATAGAAATAAACAGCCTCGAGCGTTTTAAGATTACTGAAATCCTGAATTCCCATTGGGAAAGAAAAGATTATAAAGGACCTCGCCTGAAATATATTATCCATTAGATCAACTACGATACACCAATCAAAAAACCTGTGAGCTATCTGGAAGATGTATAAAAACTGATTCGCAATTTCCACTATAAATACCCTGATAAACCCGGTTCTGCTTGATCGGGTTCTGTCTGTCTGTAAATTGTAAATCGTAACGTACCGCTTCGATGGAGCTCGATTCTTAGGAGGGAGGTAATGTTATGGTATAAGCTTATGTAATATGCTGGTTCTATTGGAGAGAACCGAAAGGAGTGCTCGCATTGGAACGTAAGCGAGCTAGGGCTTGATCGGGCTAGCTCACTGTGAAAATTCCGTATATCTTCAATTCAGAAGATCCTATATTGTAGCTCTTTGAGTTACATCTTAATCCTTAATCTGAACCTATTATCTGAATTAGTATAACTTTGCTAGATTAGGGTAAAGTTATTAGAACCCTATTCCGCCCACCTGCCCCCGTGATATATTATATGAATAATGGATTATTGCTTTCTTATATTTAAATTATCAGTAATAGTTTTCGAAATCGTTATATACTAAGTGGATTATTAGTATATAATAGAGAATAGCTTATGAGAATTTTAGTTTATTAGAATATTTATTTATGTTTCTTAGATTCCATTTTTGGTATTATTTAGAGAGTATTGGTTTCTATTTGATCTATTATATTTATACTATTGATTCCATAGTAGTTTTTGCTATAAAGCGAATACCACTTGCTGTAGGTCGATTTGTATATCCTGAGGCTGATTTTCTTGTTCTTTTATCAGCGAGTGTATCTGTATGTTCATTTCCTTTGATCTCTGTGTGGCCTGGCGATTATTTGATCTGGATTGAGTGTGTTTGCATCAGTTTGTAATATTTGAGGAAAGCCTATTGCAATATGATAGAGGCTATGCCTCTCATTTCTTATATCATTGATATGCTATTGATGTATATACAGATTTCCATTTGTTTTATGCTGGTGATATTTCTGATCGCTGCTTGGAGGCCTTGGTATATCCCGATTGCTTCTGTATTGAATATATAAGAGTTATAATGCAATTTATTGTTTCCTTTATATACTATTGTCTATTCTTTATATACAATATATCTATATCCTACTTGTCTACCATCCTTATCGGTCTGTTCCGATTCATCAGAGAATATAGTGATCTGATCGTATATGCGCTTGTTCCATCATTCCTGAAACTGTTCTATTGCTATCTCTTTTGTAAGGCCTTTAGTAGAATCTGTTTGATATTCTGGTATGTAGTAGGGCCCTATTAAAGTCGTCTCCTTGATTCGGGGAAGGCACTGGCTGATCATCTAGACCTTTGTTCTGGCTAACTGCAATTGGTCTTTCCTGTTGCCAGAGGAATAGGTAGCTCTTATTTCTCGATAATAAAGAGAGTGTTTTGAATCAATAGTTTGGGTATAGAGGGCTGCTTTTCATTTTATTTGTTCTAATGCTATTTCTGCTGGTGGGAAAGTGCTATCCCTTATTATTACTGTATTCGGGGTTGTTTGCCAGACTGGGAGGACTCCTTTGATCGTTATTTGTAGAATCTTGTTGATAGCTAGAATCGCTTCTCCTAATTGGATATTTATTATTATTGGTGTTCCATCTCAATATTATCTAGTAATTTTTGTTTGTTCTATATATCATATCTCTGCTTTATAGAATAGGGCTGGATATAAGTAAGTAATTACTGCTTTCTGTAAGGATACTGCTGGGGGTCTGTTTATAATCGGGCTAGCCTTTAAATGTGATAAGCCAATTTCCAGTCTTTGGCTGTTTGCATTTTGATATATTATTTGAATATGAGCTTGTAATCAAACTATATATCTAGTTATCGTAGAGCTGATCCTGATGTAATCGAAGAGATAATGCAATTGTGGTTTATTTTGTATGCCGGGTTAATGGAATGCTTATACCGTATTATATGGATCATCTCTATCTTTTTGGATGCGAAGATTATTTTGTTTCTAGCTTTTTAGTAGAATATGCTTTTCACATTTCTTGTTAATATTGTAATGTTTTGTTGAATGCTTGCTGATAATCAATATAAACAGATATTGTCTGTATATCTGAATTGGAATTTAAAGTCTTATTGAAGTAGTTCTATAAGATAAAGCATGTATAGGATTAACAAAAGGGGTGAGCCTTGTAGGGTACTATATTCTATTGTACTATAGCTAGTTATTGTTTTGTTAAGTCTAATCCTAAATTGCTTTTGGGTTAAGAAGAAGTCGATCAGAGTAATCAGGTTTTGTGGAAACCTCTATCCCCTTATTTGTTTTAGGAGTTTGTTTTTAAATAGAGTATCAAATGCTTTTTGTATATTTAGTGTAACTATTATAATCTCGTAATCTTTATTAAGCATTATTTTTGCATTATAAATAAACAATATTATTAAATCTATAGTTAATCATTTGGAAGAGTATTGTAATATTATAGGCTGAGTATTTCTTATATTAGGGCTATTTATACTAGATGTTTTACTATGATCCTTTTAAGGCTCTTTCCAATACAGGAGAGGAGGGCGATAGGTCACTATGATTGTGGGGATGTTCAGTTTGTTTTCCCTACTTTTGGTAGTATAACTATTTCTACTTACTTCTATATTGTAGAGAAGTGATTAAGCTATAAATATTTATTGAAAATGATATATAGAATTGGGTCTATTTCTGTTTAGATAGTTTTCAGTAATCTTATTGTAATTCGGTCTGTTCCTGGGATGTACTTGAGATCCCTATAATGTTATATTCCACTTCCTCTATAGAGATGGGCTTCCCCTAGGGTAGTTTTTTCCTATTTTGATCGTGTCCGGAGTTTGGGAGATCGTTAGTGGTTTTGAAGTGTTACAGAATCTCCGAGTATAGCAGCTCGGTCTTTTCTTTATCCAATATAGCAATACATTTGCCTATTATAATCGGTGGAGAGCGGTATATAGGGTTTAGGTTATGCTATCCGATTATTCTATATAGATTTCGATCTGATTTCATTTCATTAAGGAATTTCCTTTAATACTCTCTTTTAGCCTATTATATGTATAATAAGAATACTTTGTATTCTGTAGAGTAATCGCTATTGGTTGTACAGCTCCGAAGGTATACATCTCGAGTGATCGTGTAGTCGGGTATCTATCAGGGGATCGATTTTCCTATCTTCCGATCCAGTCTTCCTATCGTTCTGATTATGTGTTGTAGTACCTTCTATATGTTTTCGATAACTCAATCTAGAGCTATATTTGTAACTGCTGTCTGTACCTCCTATTTGATTTCTATTATATTAATTGATATTATTCTTTGAAATAGAGATAGGTCTTTCTTTTTAATATAATATATATATTGGAATCTCGATGCTAAGCTCGCTTTTTATATAATAATAAGGAGAGTATTGTGATTGGATCCGTAATACATATCAACCCTTACTTCTATATATATTTCTGGGATATTGGAAAAGACTAGATCGATTATATATCCTACTCTGTATATCACTTGACCCGAGATGTTTGTGAACTTGAGGCTTCTATCGCTGGACCATTCTGTAAGCCGATTATTATTATGCGCTGTATTTATATTTAACTCGAATAGTGTATAGTGAATATTGAAGTCTCTCCTAATAATCGTATCCCTAGTTGATATTAGATCAAGGATTATCTCCAGGACTCTTGAGGTATTCGGTTTTTTATATAGATTTAATAGTTTAATTCTGTTTATAGAAAGTTATATATAATCTCTATACTCCTTTTCTACTAATTATAGTACTTGTAGTTTAGTCTTAGTTTTGATATATGTTATTACTTGTGGGTATTCCTGCCCTTCCTTGCATATCCCGCTCTTCTTTTAGGAGGTTACTAAAAACAGATATTAGTATCCGTTATATATTTGAATATATATTAAATACCCAGGGCTCTTATATACATATTACATCGATCTTTTCCTTAAATACTCGCTGCAATATTATTACATACAATACAAGGCTTTTTTGTATATTTATTCAAACAATAGATAACGGATTCGATTTATTTATATAGATCTTCTATTGTTGTATTATATCCTTCAATTATAATCTGATTATTCAGAACTTCAAGATTGAGATTCTTGTTGATCTTTATTGCCTTATTACAGGTGATACGTTGATCTTGTATATCCCGCTTTTCATTCGTTGAGCTCCCCGAGATATTGTTTGCTTGCTCTCTTCCAGTATCGCTTTCCGAATTGCTACCATCTTTATATCGGAAGACTGTATTCATTCTAAATTTCCTTTTTCTTTCTTACACTATTATCGGTATTTGAATTGTTATTATTAATGCTGAAGTGATAGTAGTACTGATCTCCCCTATTTGTCGGATGATTTGGATCTGTTTTCGATTCGGGCATATTGTCTTGCTATTTACCCGTTAGGGCTTAATAAAGCAATTGTTATAGTCCGCTAGGAAAAGCCTGCAGCATCCTATATATTGTATTGAATAATTACAATCCCCGGTTAACTTATAAGTAGATAGTAGGTATATACACTTTCTGTATACTGCTTCTCTTTTACATTTCTAGCTTTCATAGTATTGCTGACACCCTAAATTGTATCTTTCCAAGACTTATTTTCTATTTGCTAGAAACATTCAGATTTCATTGAATAGATTATAACGAGGTAGCTACTTCTGGAAAAATAATATCCAGGTAATCCGATTCTGCTTATTTACTCTAAGCTTAGATCTCGCTACTCGTACTAAATATAATCCCATCTGATACCAGATTTCTTCCCTCATTTGTTTTTCCCCAATCTCTGTAGACATTCTCAGGAGATTGATAATAATCATCAAGACCCCTAATGCTATATATATATACTATAGCTCACTGATCACAAAATCTATAGCTTTAGTAACTATTATAGCCTATTACTTGTTTACAAAAAGAACTATACAAGCTTTTGGGGAAGCTATGACTGCCCACCTAATTCGGGTGAATGTTATTGCTGTAATAGCTCTAGCCCCTAAAGTAGCAATCTCTGGACTGCCTTTACTAGTGCCTGTCTGATCCCCCATAAGAACGACTCTATCTTAATTCGTTCATCGAGTTGGAGGAAGAGTCTTTCATCTATGTATTCTAATTTCGGTACTCTACTGATCACCCATTTGGGCCCATTTGCAGCCCCTACTTCCATAATTGAGCTAAAGGGAGTAGCGGTTGCGATTTTGGGGGTTTGAAGTATCCCCGTATATATTTATATAATTGGCTTTACGCTTTCTATTGCTAACTTCGAGTTAAAGGTCCCTTTTATACCGTCTATAATGACTGTTAATACTCTACATACCAGTTCTCTTACCAATCGACTCAGATCCTATTCCACAAATTGCACTACAAACTGTACGAGGATCATCTCAAAACTAATAAATACTAGAGCCTTGTCTGTAATGCACTTCCGTTATATATCAATTTTCTTCTGAATAACTATCTTTACAACTGTTTTAATAATATTCTGACCATTTTTGAACAAGCTTGAAAAGGGACTAGCGCTTTTATTACTAATCTGCACTCTCTTTAAAACAATAATTAAGAAACGATTATCGAGATCGATCGGGGAGCCCGCTATCCCTATAGATAATAGCTGGCTTGCCGGCTCTCTCTGATTCTGCTGCAACAGTATTCTCAAGCTAAGCAGCTCGGAGCACTATAGCGATCGTGCTGGTATGTATTGTATAATATGATTTCGGGATATCCGTAGATATGGTTATTATAAGCTCGTGTGTAACTGTGTGACCAAAAGATTGTTGTGAAGCATATCATGATTGTATTATATAAATATAATACTTTATAATAAATAAGCTATATAAGTATAACTTATACCAAAGCTTGTATAGCAAATATATATCGAGAACTTGAAAATACTTTAATATGAAATATTTGAATACTTGAAAATAATCTGATTATAATTCATTATCGAAATAACTCTTTCACTGATATTTGTATAATTTGTATCTACAGAAATCTCTAATCTTCTTTATATTCGCTCCAGCAAGATTGATAGAGTAATTTGGCCATTTTTTAGCCAATTTTTCATTTTTGCATTTCAGCTTGTACTTTATGAAATCGTTTTTGTATGATTCTGTTATATCGATGAATAGCAGATAGAAAATGAAGTGAGGTACCGAAATATAACTTTATCAAAATTTGGTAAACTTGTTGCTTTTTTGTAGAAAGTGTGTGTTTGCTTGGCTCGAGCTGGTAGCTATTGGTTTGTACTCTTCAATATATATTGCCTTGAAGAATAAAATATAGATTAAGGTTGATTGTAAGGGTTATCGCTATATTACTAACTAAACTCGATTTATCAGTATTAAATCATATTGGATTAATACTGAACACAAAAACTGCCGCCACATTGCCGATGGTTCTTATTCACACAAAAACAGGTATTAAACCATATTGCTTTGATATAAAAGCTTATACTTTTTAGAGAAATACTAACCTTAATTATAAACCTATATTACATTTGAAATTAAGTGTTAGGCTTCTGATTTGTAATATCATTGATTAGTGTTAATATTACCATGAGGATAATGAAGTAATATAATACTAATAATTCATACTATTATAATATTGCTTGAGGTTCTAAAAGCTAAAGGCTACGAATGTATATGCTATAGTGCGGGGGCGCTAGCGCATGCGCTAGCGCGGTCAGTCACATGATCCCTATCCCAACAACTATAAACAGTAAACAATATAGTGCTGATAAGTTCTTAGTATTATAATCAATACAGATACAACTAAAAGATTATCTGTCGGATATAATCAGTATTTGGTATAAAAGAAAATCGAGAATATTGAATACAATAAAACTACTACTAGACAAATAATAATTCAATACAATATTGAAGCAATAACTTCTATTAATTTATTTTATATCAAACTTCCATTTAGAGAAATAGAATAGAATGTAATGAAAGCCGATCTTCTATTCTTACTTTTTTTGACTAATATAAACAGATTTAGATTTAAGTACAATAACCTTGATGATGTTGCTATTATATTTAAAAACATTTATCCTATATATCGATAGTTTGATTATGTATTTCTATTATAGAATATTAATATCGAAAAACTAATCAACCATTCCATTGATAATAATGATTATTATCTTATCGAAATCGAATTGCAACAAATTCACTATCGGTTCGATTATTTACCTATATATAAGTTCTATAAAGTATTTAAATATTCTAAATACAATAAAAATTTTAAGGCAATCAAATAGCTTATCAAGTCTTATTATTATTATCAAATCTACAACAAATTATCTAATAGATTCAAATTTTCTTTATCCGATAAGGATTTTGAATTTAACTATATTATATTTATCGATATATTTTATATCAATAACAATTCTATTCTATATATTATTAATAAAACTATATACTTTCAAGTCATTCGATAGCTGAGCAATGTATCCGCGAAATATATATAGAATAAACTCTGTAAGTGCTGGATCAATATATATATTAGTTTACCAAAATATATCATTTATAATGCTAATACCAATTTCGTTAAAAGAGAATTTCAATAATATACTAACGTGGTTTATCACCGAGTGGGCCATATCACCGAGTGGGCCACTTTCACCTCAATTCACACCTTCAAACCTATATTATTCAACAACGATTAAATCAATTGATTAAAACTATTAAGAATCTAATAATCTAGAATCTATTATATTATTTTGACAGATTCTTATATTATGACCTATCTTTCCGCATTTACTACAACATTGAATAGAAAGTGCTTTCCTATTAGAATTCCTTTCTTTTTGATGCTCGTCGTGTTGAATCTGAATATCAACCTCTTGCTAAAATAATATATCAAGAGCCTCTTATTCAGTAAGTATTCCTCCTTAACGCAATTGGGTTTTTTTCGCGCATCGACACTTGCTTAATGCCTCATTTGCCTTTCGAAATGTACGAATCTCTGTACTCAAAAGTATATTCTTATAAGCTAATCTCTTTGTACCTTTAGCTAAAGCTAATACAGTCTTGAATATAGGTGTAGGAGAGCTTGATTGATATCGAGTTATTCGAGATTTCACTAAAGTTGATTGAGAAAGAGCTTCAGTTGGATTGTGAGGGGTTTGAGAGATCCATTGATCTAGATCGAAAGAGGGGGGAGTAGGTGTACGAATTCGAATATCCAATTTCGAAAGCACAGCATCAGGATCAAAGGGTATTAAACCTGTTCCTCTGAACTCTGATTTCATATTCTGAGAGGTGATTGATTCTTTGTATGCAGCTTTAAAAGCTATAAAGAATTCAATCTTCAAAATATGATTGATATATGCTTTGATAAACTTATCAATTTGATTACCATATGAACGTTTCAGATTCCTAAAACAGCCTACATCAAGTGGTTGAGTTAAATGACTTGAATGCAATAGTAGATTCAAGCATATAATATCATTCTCTTTGTAATATACCTGAAAAGCTCTTGCTTTATGGCTTTCATACCCGTCTAATATCAATATTCAATATCTGCCCTTTCTTCGATTCTTAGTATACTTATCGAAATGTTTCAACCATTCTAAACCTGTCTCATTGTTTGTCCATCTATTAGATATAGGTTTAATAGCCCAATCTGCAGGAAGATCGGTTTCGGTATACCAATTGGAGAGGTGAACTTGTCCCTGAATTATTAGAAATAGGGGAATAGTTTCACCCTCTTTATTTCCACATATTATTGCTATAGCCCATTCTCGATTGTCTGGCTGTATTGATTTACTTCTGCCATATCTTTTGACATTAGTAATAATCATTGCTACAGATATAATCCCCATTATAAAGCCTATTTCGTTGAAATTGTAGAAATCGCTGTCCAAAATGCCGTATTTTGCTTGTATATTTGCAACCACTCGAAATCAATCTTTAATGAGCTTAGAATCTTTGCAAAAAGCTCTTTGGAAATCATAAATACGATTAAAATGTGTCTTTAATTCGATTTGACGTTGTACAAATCGATATGCCCAAAGCTTTTCAATACATTTCGAACCCCTCGATTCAAGAATATAATTCGCTATATCTTTTATATTCTTGATATTGGGTGGAAATCCTCTTAAATTCATATCAGTATATATTCAATAATCATATCCTCTTTCAATTCTATAATTTTATAGCAATTCGCTCGAATCTCTGTATATGGAGTTAAACCATTCATTCTATGACTAATCGTTGTGCAAAATATATTATATAGCTTAGCAACCTTTCGAATACTTAATTTTTTATCTTTTTGAAGAACTTCGATAGCTAAAAGTAAACGTGTTTCTTTATTCGTAGATTCCATAATAAATGGTTGATAAAACGCGTGTTGAATATGAAGAGTGCGAATTGAGGTGAAAGTGGCCCACTCGGTGATAAACCACGTTATATTAATGTTTATTCAGATAAAGATAGTCCCTGTAGAGGTATATCATTTGATCGATATTATTGAAAGATTTTATGTACCATTGCAAAGATCTTATAAAATTATTTACAAAGAGGTTTATAAATTCAATATTTGTAAGGCAGTTATACTCCAGATAGCTATAAAGATAATCAATAATATTATTGAATCTATGTCACGGGGTGACACTAAGCCCTTTCTGTCCTGTCCTGTCCTGCTATATATGTGAGAGTAAGGTAGAACTTCCAGTTCTACCTCCTAGTCTTTTATGCTTTTGTGGTATAGTGGTAAAGCTTCTGAATGCTCCCAGAGGTGGTCCTGTGACAATCTAATGGTTTAATACTTACTTTATTTGTTTTTGGTACTTTTCCCTATATGATTGATATTAGCCCTCCGATATCTACTATTCAATAATATACTGCTGTGATCTTTAAAGCTATAATAGAGATTCGCAGATTATATAGTTCTATACAAATATAAAAGGCTTTAAATATATATAACAAACTCTCTATAATTGTATTTCATAACTTACTATTAAACAATAAGATTTTGATCTAGAAAAAGAGCAATGAAACAACTATCAGTAAGTGAAAAGGACTTTTTTCACTTATTAATATAAAAAGGGAAATATATATTCTTGATCTACCTTATAAACCTACGAGATTTAAATCTATATTGGTAAAACTATATTATAAGTATTTAGAAACTGAACATATTGAAAAGGTTGAAGAAATTGATTATAATATTGATCCCAAAATAACTTTATTAAATTCCAATAAAGTTATATCATCTCCTTCAGGAATAGCGATTATGTATATAACAAATCCAAAGAAACCTCTCTTGGATTTATTTAAGAATAATCAGATATTTATACCAATATCTTTTTTGCAAATAATTATACCTATTACGGGGCAGGCGGGCGGGATTGGGTTCTAATAACTTTGCCCTAATCTGGCAAGGTTATACTGATTCGGGTAATAGGTTCAGATTGAGGATTAAGATGTAACTCAAAGAGCTATAATACAGGATCTTTCAAGTTGAAGATATACAGGATTTTGCTAAGCGAGCTAGCCCGATCGGGCCCTAGTTCACTTGCGTTCCGGTGTAAGCGTTTAATTCGATTCCCTTCGAGGGGATTAATATGTTATATGATCTTATACTGTAATATTATTTTCTTCCTAAAAGCCGAGCTCTGTTGAGACAAAGATATTATAATTCGATTGTTTGGAGGCAGGCAGTATTCGATTAAACGGGTTTTGGTTTATCAGAATATTTTCGATAGAAATTGCAAATCAGTTTTTATGTATCTTCTAAATAACTTATAGGTTTTTTAATCAGTATATCGTAATCGATTCAACAGACAGTATATTTCAAGCAAGATCCTCCACAACCTCTTTTTTCCCAACAGGAGTTCAGGATTTCAGCAACCTCAAAATACTCGAGGCCGTTTATTTCTATAGGAAGTGGTAGCAGATTATGCTACCCAGAAACAGGATTATTGTATACAGAATATAGCAAATTGATATAGAAAATAGAGTGAATCTTTATCGAGACTGGAAGCTTCAATTTATAGATATAAAGGCTTATCAGGTTCAGAATCTTGAAGAGCCCGAGGTTCTTCTAATCGAGCTTTTTCTGTAGGTATAGGGTTTTAATGTTTCTGGTATTCAGTTAGATCAGATCATCGAACAGATATCTACAGATAAAGGAATAGCAGGTATTGGTATTCTTCAAATATTAGGCTTAACTAATAATTAATTTGATTTATAGATATAAAAAGATAGCTTCTATTTTAGTAACGAATTCTTCAGCATCTTGTATAACAAAACAATTATTTTGGAACAATACAGGCTCGAAGCCCAAACAGAAATGAAACCCATAGTTCAAGAAAAACAAGGTTATTTGAGTGCTTTCGGACTAGGCATTGTTGATAAAGAATTCGGCGAATGGAAGTTACTCTACCCAATCGTTTTACAGATAGACTACATACAATTAAAGATATTATTCCAACATCGCATTAGCCCTTTCAATTTGTTTATTAGTTTCAGAATAATAAGCGATTGAAAGCTTGACAATTATGCTCAAACACTTATAGATATATTTCCAGAATTCAGAAATGAATTGAACTCTACAATCAGATATAATAATCAGAAATAAGCTATAGAACTTCCAGATATTTTTTTAAAACAGATAGGCAATCTTTTTGAAGTTGTAAGTATTATAGCAGAGCAAGAAATATTTCATTTTTATCAATTGGTTAATTATTATCATAATAATATCAAAACTAGTATTTTCGGGTAAATGTATAATGAAATCTATTAAGATATCTTGCTAAGCTCTCTACAGGATCGGGAGTAAGTAGAGAACTCCCTCCTGGCCTTTGCGATTCGAGGTAGCACAATAGTAACTATAACAATTACGAACCCACTACATAACATAATCATAATATCCAGGCCAATAATAGTTTCGGGATAGTAATTTGAAGGTTTGGATATAGTGTGGGTGATCAATGGTAGGCGATTTGTAATATAGATGGAGTAGATAGGTTTTCAGGGAGTCGTGATCGGAAACGTATAGTTTCCCTCAATAATATAGCAGATTATTGTTTTTGGTATACTTAACAAAAGTGATTTTCGGGTATTTCGGGGATCCCTTTTGTAGGGATTTCAGAATAGATTCAGGTATAGAATCGGCTTGGTAGTCTTCGTGGAATAGGGTAAGCAAATTGGCAGAAAGGTTTAGAGGGGTTTTTGGGTTCTTTAGTTGTATCACAAGGTTAAATACAGATATAATATATAGGATTGTAAGCTCTATAACTTTATTATTTTCTAGCAAAGTTATAGTATTATCGGAATCCAAGTAATTGATAGTATCGATAGGGTTAGGGTTTCTCTAACTACAAATAGTTACAGCGAAGTATACTTTCTTGGTAATCTTAGATTCGATTAGGGTAATAGTAGCAGGAAACAGATCGGGATTCAGATTCTCTTGTTTCAGGATAGTATAGTTTTGATACAAAAAACATTTATTCTTTTCCTTAGAAAGATCTTTTGATTTCCTAATTAGTATATCAGATTTGATACCTAGCTTTTCAAAGCGATAGATAATTTGGAAATTAAATCGAAATAGAAATTCGGATTAATAGATTTAATAGCAATTCAATAGCTTCATTATAATAAAGTATTCCAGATTTCTATAATCAATGATCATTTGAATTAATAATATAATACCTTCCAACTCGGGATACTATTCTTCAAAGTAACAAATAATAGCTAGTAGTTCTTTATTATAAATCTTATAGTTGTATTTAATTACTAAATATTTTTTAAAAAAAAATACAATAGGTTTAAATATTTCATTATTATTATATTAGAAAAGTATTCTAATAAATATATAATCAAAGGTATCGGTTTTTACAATTACTTCCTTTTCCCAATCAAAAAAAACCAGAACAAATGTTTTGATAAACGCTCGCTTCAATTAATCGAATACTTCTTGATAGATAGAACTCTATAAAAATAAAATATTCTTTTTAGTTAGGTTTATTATTAGATTAATGATTTTCAAAAAATCTTTAATAAATTATTAATAAAAGTTCGAAAACCTAATAAATACTTGAATATCGGTTATACTAGTAGGTGGTTTCCAATCTATAATTATTCGGATTTTCTCTGGGTTTATTTGAATATCATTGCTTTTTACAATAAAACCTAGGAACTTGGTTTCGGATTTCAGGAATTCATATTTTTCGAATTTAGCGAACAAGCCGGCTTCCCTTAGTGTTTACAGGACCTTCTGGATATGGCGGACGTGTTCTTTTTGAATTCGACTGTATATCAGAATGTCGTTTAGGTAAGTAATACAAAATATATCTAGATATCCCTATAGGGAATCATTAATAAACCTCTAGAAGATTGTAGGAGCCCCTATCAGCCCAAACGGCATAACTAAGGATTCGAACAGTTCAAATTGTATACAAAATACAGTTAGGTATTTTTGCCCTTTTTTATTTTTATATTGTTGAAAACAAAAATGATATCGATCTTATTGAAATACTTTATTTCTTTTAAATTATTTAAAGATTCTTTTGTTAATAATAAAAAATATCAATTTTTGATCAATAAATTATTTAAAATATAATAATCTATACAAAACCGGAGGCCTTTATTAGTCTTTTTGATAAACAAAATAGGGGAAGCAATAAGGAAAGAGCTCGGCCGGATGAATCCTTTTCTAAGATTCTCTTCCAATCATTTTTTTAGGACTTCTAATTCAGAACGGGATATAAAGTATAAAATACCAAAAAAGGAACAGTTTTTTCTTTGAAACAGATTTTATAATTATATAATCGATGAGGGGGTAATTTCTTTGTATTCTTTGGGGAGAAGATATCTTTTTAATTTCGAAATTCGAATAATAGATTTTTGGAATCGAATATCTTCTTCTTTTTATTTAGAATATTATCGATTTGTTTAATTGATATCTGGAATATTTCATATTTCTGGTGGATATAAGCCAAATAGGCTCTCAGGGAGATTGTAGTTATATCCTTATTCTTTAATCTTTTGGGGTGGATAGGCAGGTGTATAGATTAGGCTTTTGAAGGAACATCTAATAGAGCTTTTATATAGAATGAATGGGATAGAGTGTTACAAAATTTATAGCAAAACGAGCTATCGAATTAGAACAAATTTATTACAAAATCGATATAAAAATTATGTCTTTTAAGCCAAGTTATCTTTAGTATAATAGAATAATAAACTAGCTTGGTTATATATAAAACAATCTTTTTTTTAATATAATTATTGATTCTAAATTCTATTTAGATATAGAAAGTAACTCGATTATTAAACAAAATGTTTCCATCGAATCCTATAACTTCGAATACCATAGACAATTGATATATTGATATTTTCTGGGAAGATATTTAATTTCGATTTGTAAAAGCAATTTCTTCGCATCCGCTATCAACTATAACATATATCAAAAGGGTATCTTTTTTCAAGAGTAGGGTAACAAATAGAATCATTAGATCTATATAATTATTTAATTTATCTTTCAAAGGAAGGCTATGAGTAGTAATAGCAGATAAACAAAGGATACACGAAGGATTGTTCTAATTGTAGTTTAGATCAGGCATATCCTGTTTCCCGAATTGATTAAGCTAGTCGGCGAGTAGGGAGGAAAGCGAAATGGGGAACGGATAGGGACTCGGCTTTTCGGAGGATTGTTTGGTATAGAGCTAATTCTTGTAGGGCTAGTTGTAGTAGTGGTAATTCGAAGTTGAACAGAACGGGTATCGGGATGCAAACAGTCTTGTATCAGATAACTAGCAGAACCGCAGCGATAGCATTCGCTGCATTCCCACCGCAAACCCAGGTTTCTAGCAATATATTCCTTTTTTTCTAAGCTTAGGTTTATTGGATCTCCAGGAGTAGACTTTGGGCTAACAAGTTGTAAAAGCGGAACAGCGATTATTCTCCAAGATGAAGTTTCGAAAACGACAGAACAAATATAATAAACTTGTTATTGATATTAATGAAACTAATTATCAAATTGTTATAAATAATTAGTATATTAACAAAATTCACAGATCGAAGCGAGATTATACAACAATATGTTTTGTAGTTTATGAGAGATTCCTTAAAATAGGAACAGGATTAGAATATCATTAGGCATTTTTTCTTCTAAAACAAATCTTTAGAATTCTACAAAGAAGGTATTAAAATCGAAATGTTTTTGTTTCAATATATATAGTTTATTCTATACATTTTGTATTCGATCAAAATCTTTAAAAGTATTTTAGAGATATTTGAGGAGTGTGGTATAATCAATAAACTAAGAAATCCTATAGAAGATTTTAGGTAATATAAGTTCGTATACCTTTCTAGTAAATCTTTTAATAGTGTAAATCAAGTAAACAGAAGTTGTTAGGAATCTATTATTATTTATATTCAATTTTCTATATATTTGTTAAACAAATCTACACAAATCGAAGCGGGTACCATCAAACTTTTTTGGATCAGGAATACACTCATTCAATCAAGTGATCGAAGCAAATACAATAAATTCGGGAACAAAATCAACAAGAATTTCAAAGAATATGGTTTTTAAACAAGCAGATATAATAAATATAGATTTGGTAAGGCAATTGAGTAGATGTCACGGGTTCAATAGCATAGTCTCGTAGATGCCTTAGGCATCCACATCCTATATAGTCGGCGCCCTTCCGGCGCCTTCTTCCTTCCTTGTAGAATATTATACATCTTACCTAGTACCTATCTCCTGCACCGTGATAGTATATTCTACCTTACAAAAGAGTCTCGTTGCAGCAAGAGCAATCCGATTCTGAAAAGAAATTCTTTGTTCCTGTTTTCACCTGTTCAAGGCAGGTCTTTCTACAGTTTTCACAATCTTTTACGCCTTTTGCACCTTTTGCGCCTCTTCATCTTCACCTTCATTTTCGTCTTCATCTTCATCTTTATCTTTGTCTTCGTCTTTGTCTTCGTTTTCGTTTTTGTTTTCATCTACGTTTTCGTCTCGTCCTCTTTTCCCACTATGGCTGACATACCGAGTACTTCGAGTACTAGCTTATCATTACCTGTTTTGCCTAAAACATTTAGAGCTGAAATCAACAATACTTTTAATCAATGGCAGTGGATTGCAAAAAAGCTATTTAGCTTTCAGGATTATAAACTTCATAGCCTTTTTCCTTTATTGATATTAATACAAGATCAGCAGGATTACCTTAATTATTTGTACAATGTTATTAATTGCACATTCGATTCACTCTTTACCACTCAACAAGCACTCGAACGAGATTTGGCTATAGAGTGTCTCCTCAAGACTGCTGTAGAAAATCAATTAAGTATTCAATTTCAATTAACTCAATTGCTGCAATCTCAATTTGCACAAAATCCACCAGGCGCTCCTGCTCAAGGTGGGGCTGGCCGACGATAAACTTCGAAGAACCCTGAGTCCCTTTGAGGGGAGAAGATAGGATTGATATCTCGACAAGAGGAATACACTATCTGGAAGCAAGGCTTACAAATCTACTGGACAATCGATCCGATTGTTTTCGATACAGAAAGAAAGAAGCTTTTGTATTTAACCTTTCTTATTGAGGGCTGGGCACATCAAGAGAGATTGATTGATATAAATGATATTATCAATAAAACCTCGATCTATATTATTAGCGATTCCTTTTTCAGTAAGCTTGATGGGCTTTATATCTCAATCGATATAGCACGTGAAGTCTCGATCCGATTTGATAAACTCAAGATAATCGATAAGATGTCTTTTTCGGCTTTTTATATCTAACTAGAATATTTTGATATGGTATGTTACAAGCAATCATGCGAAATAATTGTAGTAATGAAAACAAAGGTTTTCTATAATCTTTAATAACTACTTATATAAAAATTCCAATCCTTGTTCTTTTACCGATGTCGAGGGTTAGAAACAGAAGTTTGAAGTTTGGAACCAGAATCTATGGGAGAATAAGCACCTTTTGGGATTAAAAATGAATTCGAGCTTTATACACCTCTATACATCCCCAACTAATATATTATCCGCTGTGTTAGTATCATCTGAAACTATAAATCTCGATGTTTTCAAAACACAAGATCAATAATGAGATAAGGAATATCGATTTGGTTTCTACCATTATTGCAAAAAACCTAATCATTCGGTATGGGATTGTGATACCAAGAAACAAGTGGATATACAACGAGTGGTTAGAGGAAGTTTCGGATTTGCAGGTTCCCGTAAAGGTTTCGGTGGCTGTAGCTTGTATCGAGATGTTTTCACTGGTCAAGACAATCAATACTTTAATTAATATCCTAATAATCGGGAAGGATCTTACAATCAAAACGATTTCCAGGAATACGGTTCTTGAGGTAATTATAACAATAACAACAATAACCGAAGTAACCCCAAACCTTATTAGCAACTTAATGTATTCTATAACTATATCGAAAATAATTCTTTATCACCCTCTAAGAATACCTCCAATACACCCGTGCAGAACACGGCCCCGCTACCTACTCAATCCGGCCTGTACAATCTTTCGGAAAATGTGTTATTTTTGCAATAAATCGCCCGCAAAGGTCATTTGGGAATGAAGAGTGGATAAAACGCACTATAGTTAGTATAGAGCCCTTACAACTTAACTCTATAGATAGTAAATCTTTACTTATTCAAATCACTATATTCCCAACGTATAGCTCTTCTTTTAATGTAACCAGTCTCATTGATAGCGGGTATTCCGGAAAAGCCTTTACTAATTGTACCTTTATCGAAAACTATAAGATACGGACCTAAACCTTACCACATCGACAAGAACTCCACCTAGCAAATAATAAAGTAGTAAATATTATTTTTGATTATTTCATTATAGAGATAACTATAAGTCTGCATCGTAAGACCTAACTATTCTTCGTCATTATTCTTTTCCTAAAAATATTAATCATTTTCGGGTTGCCTTGGCTCCAATACCATAACCCCCTTATAAACTGATCCAAAATGACCCTTTCCTTTACATCAGCCTATTACACCACAAAATGCTGCCCCTAGGATTTCTCGAATACGATACAAGCCCCGATAGTAAACTCACCCCGACCAGCACCAAGCCTTGCTGGAATTTTAAAAAAGCCCTCGACTAAGGTTAATCCTATCGAAATTCGAAGCGGATTAAACAAGAGTCAAAAGATCACTTACCAACATCTATATATAGAGGATGATACTGAAAATGAAGGCTACACTTCATCATCTTCTTTAAAGTATTCAAATGAAGATTACGATATTGTTATAAACGAAACACTTACAGAAAAAGTGAATTATTACCATATTAGAACTTGCAAAGGAGGAGTATGTACACAAGTCTAAATGATTGGTAATCGCCCCAGCACTCATTTAGTTCCAATCAAGAAGATTACTGGATCATGTTATTACAATTCTAACCTACAATAAAACCCATTACCACTACTCTCCATCTCAATATTAAACACGCAACCATCCAGGAAGAGTTCTAATATGGAGGATATCTGTTGGTTTTAGGTTACAAGCTTTGTTTTCTTTTGTTAATAAAATGATATCCGGGCAATCCGGTTTATCTGGGATGAATTGGATCGGGTTGCGTTTACAAAATCGATGGTTTTGAGAGCAACTTCTCTTCCGAATTTTATCAGTTTTGAAAATTAGAAATACAAGAATATCCTATAAGGTAATAAAGACTTTCACAAAACCCTTACGCAATTGCCCTTACAACTATATGATTTTATCCTCAATTGCTATAAACCGGCTTATCTGCGACGAATTTCGGAGGTGGATATCTCTAAATTCCTTGTTGGAAAACCCAAACTTAGTGATACTGATATACAAAAAAAGCTCCCTTACTGGTTATAGGACAAATTATTTGTATTCCTTTTTCGAAATACCAATATTCTCCTATTATGCTGAGCCTGGGATTACAAAATCAAATTAATACCCGGGAAAGAGCTTCCTTATTTTAAGAACTAATTACTTTCGCTGCTTGAATTATAGGTAATTTGCAAATAAATCGATGACAATCTTAATAAAGGCTTTATTCGCGAGTTTAGATCCTGTAATACTGCACCTTTATTCTTAGCTGTGAAGCCTGGCGGTGGTATATATATTTGCTAGGACTATTGTGGATTAAACAATGTTATAATAAAAAATCGATACCCCCTTCTAATCATTCGCGAAATTCTGGATATACTTTGTAATACTAAAGTATATACTAAATTAGATATTATTACTATCTTTAACAAAATGCAGATTACAAAGGGCGATAAATAAAAGATCATACACGAGCTTATAACAACCATATCTACAGATATCCCGAAATTTTATTATACAATACATACCAGCGCGATCGCTGTAGCGCTCCGAGCTACTTGGCTCGAGAATGCTGTTGCAGCAGAATCAGAGAGGGCCGGCGAGCCAGCCGTCACCTACAGGGACAGCGGGCTCCCCGATCGATCTCGATAATCGCTCTTCAATCATTGCTTTGAAGAGAGTGTGGATTAGCAACAAAAGCGTTGGTCCCCTTTCAAGCTTGTTCAAGAGCAGTCAGAACATTATTGAAATAGTTGTGAAGATAGTTATTCAGAAGAAGATCGATATACAACGGAAGTGTATTATAGACGAGGCTTTAGTACTCACTAGTTTCGAGACGATCCTTGTACAGTTCGTAGTGCAATTTGTGGAATAGGATCTGAGCTGATTGGCAAGAGAACTGGTATGTAGAGTACTAATAGTCATCACAAATGGTACAAAAGGAACCTTCAACTCGAAGCTAGTAATAAAAAGCATAAAGCCAATTATGCAAATGTATGTAGGGATACTTCGAATTCCCAAAACCGCGACCGCTACTCTTTCTAATTCAATTATAGAAGTAGGGGCTGTAAATAGGCTCAAGCGGGTGATCAATAGAGTATCGAGATTAGAATATACAAACAAAAGACTTTTCCTTCGACTCAACAAACGAATCAAGATAGAGTTGTTCTTATGGGGAATCAGATAGATATTAGTAAAGGCAATTTTAGAGATTGCTATTCTAAGGGCTAAAGTTATTATAATAATAATATCTATTCAAACTGAATGGGCAATTACAGTTTCCCTAAAAGCCTGTATAGTCCTTCTTGTGAACAAGCAATAGGCTATAGCAGCTACTAAAGCTACAGATCTTGCAATCAGTAAGCCATGGTTTATATATATAACACCAGAAATCCCAATAATTATTATTGATTTCCTGAAAATGTTTACAAAGATTAGGAAAAAACAAATAAAAGAAGAAATCTGGTATTAGATAGAACTATATTCAATACAGGTAGCAAGATTCAAGCTCGGAGCAGATAAGCAAAATCGGATTATCTGGATATTATTCTTTTAAAAACAACTACCCCATTGTAATCTATTCAATAAAATCCGAATGTTCCTAACAAATAAAAGACAAGTCTTAGAAAAACACAACCCAGGATGTTAGCAATATTATGAAAACTAGAAATGCAAAAAAGAAATGATATATAGAAAATGTATATACTCGCTATCTACTTATAAGCTAATCGGGGATTATAATTATCTAATACAATATACAGAATGCCGCAGGCCTTTTCCAGTAGATTATAACAACTGTTCTATCAAGCCCTAGCGGGTGAACAGTAAGATAGTGTATCCGGATTGAAAGCAGATTCAGATTATCCGATAAGCAGAGGAGATTAATACTATTATTACCTCAATACTAGTAGTAACAATTCAAATACTAATAATAGTATAAGGAAGAAAAAGGAAATCTAGAATGGATATAGTCTCCTGATACAAAGATGGCAGCAATTCGGAAAGCAATACTGGAAGAGAGTAAGCGAATAATATCTTGGGAAGCTTAATAGATAAAAAGCGGGATATGTAAAATTAATATATTATCTATAATAGAATAATAAAGATCAATAAAAATCTCAATCTTGAAGCTTTAAATAATCAGATTATAATTGGGGAACATGATATAATAATAAAAGATCTATATGAATAGATCGAATCTGCTATCTATTGTCTAAATAAATACACGGAAAAGCCTTGTATCGCATACAGCAGTATTGCAGCGAGCATTTGAGGAAAAGATTGATATAATATATATATAAGAGCTCTAGGTATTTAATATACACATTCAAATATATAATGGATACTAATACCTGTCCCCAATAATCTTCTGAAGGGGGAGTGGGATGTGTAAGAAAGGGTAGGGATACCTACAAGTAATAATATATATCAGAACTGAGATTAAACTATAAATACTACAATTAGTAGAAAAGGAGTATAGAGATTATATGTGACTTTCTATAAACGGAATTAAACTATTAAATCTATATAGGGAATTGAATACCTCAGGAGTCCTGGAGATAATCCTTAATCTAATATTAATTGGGGACACAATCATTGAGGGAGACTTCAATACTCACTATATACTATTCGAGTCAGATGTGAATACAGTGTATAGTGGTAATCAGCTTGCGGAATGGTTCAGTGATAAAGGCTTTAAATTTATGAATATCCCGGGTCAAGCGATACATAGAGCAGGATACATAATTGATCTAATCTTTTCCAATATCCCAAGAATATATACAGAAGTAAGGGCTGATATACATTGCGGATCCAATCACAATACCCTCCTTATTATTATATAAAGAATAAGCTTAGCATTGAGATCCTAATACACATATTGCATTAAGAAGAAAGATCTACCTTTATTTCAAAGAATAGTATCAGCTAATATAATGGGAATCAAACGAGAAGCACAAACAGTAGTCACAAGCATAGCCCTGGATTAAGTTATCGAAAACATACAGAAGGTATTACAACAGGCAATTAGAACGATAGGAAGACCGGATCGGAAGACAGGAAAATCGGCCCCCTGGTGGATACCCGACTGTACGATTGTTTGAGATGTATACCTCCAGAGCTGCACAACCAATAGTGATTACTCTACAGAATGCAGAGTATTCTTATTATGCATACGATAGGCCAAAAGAGGGTACTGGAGGAAATTCCTTAATGAGATAAAATCAGATCGAGACCTATATAAAGTAATCGGATGGTACGACCTGAGCCCTATATACCACTCTCCACCAATTATAGTAGGCGAATGTATTATTATGTTGGATAAAGAAAAAGCCGAGTTGCTATGTTCGGAGATTTTGTAATACTTCAAAGCTATTGACGATCTCCTGGACTCTGGATATAATTAAAGTAGGGAAAAACTATTCTGGGGGGAGTCTATCTTTATAGAGGAAATAGAATGTAACACTATAGGAGTCTCGAGTACATCTCTGGGGACAGATCGGATTATAGTAAAACTACTGAAGGCTATCTGAACGGAAATAGGCCTAGTTCTATATATCATTTTCAACAAATATTTATAGCTCAATCACTTCCCTACAGCATAGAAGTAAGCAGAAATAGTTATACTATCAAAAGTGGGGAAGACAGATCGAACGTCCTTATGATCATGGCGGCCTATCGCCCTCCTCTTTTGTATTGGGAAGGGCCTGGAAAGGATCATAGTAAGATATCTAGCGTGGATAGCCCTAATACAAGAAATACTCAGCCCACAACACTGCGGTGCCCTTCCGAAACAATCGGCTATAAACTTAATAATATTGTTTGTTTACGATACAGAAATAACGCTCAACAAAGACTACGAGATCACAATGATTATGCTAGATATACAAGAAGCGTTCAATACTCTATCTAAAAACAGATTCCTGAAACGAATAAGAGGACAAAGGTTCCCACAGAACCTGATCGCTCTGATCGACTCCTTCTTAATTCAAAGGCAACTCAGGATTAGACTTAACAAAGTAATAACTAGCTATAGCACAATGGAATACAGTACCCCATAAGGCTCATCCCTCTCGCCAATCCTATATATACTTTATCTTGCAAAGCTATTCCAGCAAAACTCTAAACTCCGATTCGGGTATGCAGATGATATCTGTTTATACTGATTATCAGCAAGCATTTAACAAAATGTTGTAATGCTAGCAAGAGATATGAAAAGCATATTCCATTGGGGAATTAGAAACAAAATAATCTTCACATTCGAAAAGATGGAGATGATCTATATAACACAATACAAGCATTTCATCAACCCGGCATGCGAAATAAACCGCGATTGCATTATCTCTTCGATTATATCAGGATCGGCTCTACGATGGCTAGGTGTATAGTTTGATCGCAAGCTTATATTCAAACAGCATATCGAAACGCAAATAGCCAAAGGCCGGAAATTGGCTTATCACATTTAAGGGCTAGCCCGGATCACAAACGGACCCCCAGCAGCATCCTTACGGAAAGCAGTGATCACTTGCTTATACCCAGCCCTATTCTATAGGATAGAGGTATGATATGTAGGATAAACAAAAACCACTGGATAGCATCAAGACAGGACACTAGTAGTAATGAGTGCTCGATTAGGAGGAGCGATTCTAGCTATCAACAAGATTCTACAAATAGCGATTAAAGAAGTCCTTCTAGTCTAACGAACGATCCCGAATACAGTAATAATAAGGGACAGCGCTCTCCTATTAGCAGAAGTAGTATTAGAACAAATAAAATGGAGAGCAGCCCTTTGTGCCCAAACTATTGATCCAAAACATTCTTTTTATCACTGAGGAATAAGAGTCACCTATTCCTCTGGTAATAGGGAAGGCCAATTGCAGCCAGCCAGAACAAAGATCCAGGTGATTAGCCAGTGCCTTTCCCGAATCAAGGAAACGATTTTAGTAGGGCCCCACTACATATTAGGGTGTTAAACGGATCCTATTAGAGGCTTTACAAAAAAGATAGCGATAGAGTAGTTTCAGGAATAATAAAATAAGCGCATATACGATCAGATTACTATATTCTCTGATGAATCGGAACAGATTGATAAGGATAATAGGTGAGTAGGATATGAATATATTATATATAGAGGACAGATGGTAGTATACAAAGGAAACAGTAGATTGTATTACAACTCTTATATATTCGATGCGAAAGCAATCGGGGCATATTGAGGCCTTCAAGCAGTGATCAGAAATATCATTGGTATAAAACAAATGGAAATCTGTATGTGTATCGATAGCATATTGGTGATATGGGGAATGAGAGGCATAGCCTCTATTACATTGCAGTGGGCTTTCCTCAAATGTCACAAACTGATGCAAACACACTCGATCCAGATCAAATGGTTGTTAAACCACACAGGGATTGAAGGGAATAAGTGTGCAGATATATTCGCTAATAAAGAGACAAGAAAATCAACCTCAGAGCATGCGAATCGACCTATAATAAGCGGTATTCGCTCTATAACAAAAACTATTATGGAATCGGTAGCACAAGTATAGTAAATCAAACAGAAACCAATACTCTCCAAACAGTATCAGAAATGGAATTCAAGGAATACAAACAAATGCTTTAATGAACTAGAACTCTTACGAGCTACTCTTTATTGTATACTAGCGATCCGCTCAGTACATAACGATTTCGAAAGTTATTACTGATGATTTAAATACAAGGAAGCAACGATTTATTGCTTATATAGTGTATACAAATCCCTCGAGCATATTATGCACTATCGCAAAGTCCTTGCGACCTATGAAACCTGGCCTTCAGATATCAGGCCCAAATACCTACCCCGCAATTGGGCGGCTCAAGAACGATTACTGAAACAACTAATGCATATACCAGCCAAGTTCACTGAATTTATTGCTATAACAGACTTCTACAGGAATATATGCCCTAGAATACTATCAGAAGAATAGAAAGAGGAAATGGAAATGGATTAACCGATCCAAATAAATATAAATATAGAATAGGAGGCAATCGATATAGCAAGGCTATAAAAAACAAAATTGATATATACAATACTCTGCGTTGCACTAGAATATATATAAAAGCTACTCTTACAGAATAAAGCAGCTTTCAATTAAAACATTATATAAAAGATCGGAAAGCGTGTATGGAGGTGCTTAGAGGATTGGAAACAAAAGCGCAAGCACGCTAGCTATTGCTTGGGAGGTTACTAAGAGTATTGAGATCTCATTTTTAGGAAAGGGGGATCATGTAAATTAGAGATTATCCCGCAGTTAGCCCAACCGTAATGCCCCCTGGGAGGCTCGCCTATACGGCCCGGTTGAAAATTACTAATAATAATAATAATAATAATAATAAATAAAAGATAGCATTTATTATTCACTTTAGACTTTTCGAATCCCTAGTTATACTATTTGGCCTTTGTAATGCCCCAGCCTTTTTCAATATTATATTAATTATACTTTATTCAATAAGCTTAATAAATACTATACTGCCTATCTTGATAACATCCTTATATATTTAATAAATATATCTGAATACAGAGACCACGTTCAAAATATAGTATAGAAACTAGCTAACATTAATCTCCAAATCGATATTAACAAATACAAATTCGAAATTATTTCGATATAATATTTAAAACTAATTATTATGATTAAAGATATATAAATGGATTCAAACAAGATTATTATTATTACCTTCTGGAAGCAGCCTCTTTTCATAAAAAATCTACAATGATTCCTAGGATTTGCTAATTTCTATCAGCGATTTATACAAAACTTCTCAAAAATCTATTGATTACTCAACAATTTAACACGAAAGAATTCGATATAGATCTAAAGAATTAATTAAAGAAACACTTTTCTTATATTTAAAACTTTTTTATTATAATACCAATTCTTGTTTACTTCGATTATAACAAAAAAATAGTTTTGGAAACAGATATATTGGACTGAGTATCTAACAACATCCTTTTACAATACAATTCAGATAATATACTTCAACCTGTAGCCTATTTTTCCTCGAAGTATTTGGTAGTTGAATATAATTATAAGATTTATAATAAGGAACTTCTTGCAATTATTAAGTTTATAGAAAAATAGCATCCAGAGCTTCAAGATTCCCAATACAAATTCGAAATCCTTATCAATCATAAAAACCTCGAATATTTCACAACTACAAAGACATTCAATCAGCAACAAATCCACTAATCTGAATTTTTCTTTCAATATAATTTCTATATCATCTATCGGCCGGGATCTAAGACTATCCAACCAAACACTCTAAGCCATAAATAGAAGAATCAACCCGATTTTGCAACAAGGGATGACGAGCGTCTCAAAAATAGAAAGTGTACAGTTCTATCAGCGAATAAATTCGATATCAACCTCACAACAAACTGACAAAAAAAGTCCATCTTACTCTGCGGATCTTGTTGTACTATCTGATAGACTAATCGATGAATTAATCGATATTAAGTATAAGAAATCAGATATAGCCTAACAGCTAATCGCTGTAATCGAAGATCCCTTTATTCGAAAGTAATCTATAGCTTTCAAAAAGATATTATATATTTCTATACAAGATTGTACCCTAATCGATTGCAAGATTTATTATCGCAAAAGGCTTTGGATTTTACCAGACGACAAACTAAAAGTCCAAATAATTCACAAAATACACTCCTCCGGCTTTGCAGGACACCCTAAAAAAACTAAACGATTGATTTTATCTTTCGAATCTATTAATGGCCCAAATATATCAGGAAATCGCTGTATATATTTAAGCATACCAACTTTGCGTATACATCAAGTCTTCTAAATCAGCCCCACCTGGTTTCCTATGCCCTCTATCAATCCCATTCAGGGCCTGGTCGGATATGTCAATAAACTATATCACCCCATTTTCCATTTGTGTATACTATAACTCTGATTATAAGTATATCTTGATTATTATATGCTGTTTGACTAAGATGCGACATTTTATTGGTATGTGTATATTAACTATGGATAACTTGTTGATACCTTCATTAGCTGTATTTATATGCTATATGGCCTGCCAGATAATATAATCTCTGATTGAGGAACACAATTCATTTCCGGGTTTTGGTTCTAACTATCGGAGCGCTTAGCAGTCACACTTAAACACTCCTCGACCTTCCATCCGCAAACAGATGGCCAAACGGAGAGAGTAAATTCATTTCTGGAACAATATCTTTGCGTTTTTGTAAACTTCTATCAAGACGATTGGATACAGTGGCTATTATTGGCTGAATTCACTTCAAATAATATAATATCTGAGACTATGGGATGCTCTTTATTCTTCGCTAACTACAAATTCAACCTACACCTCGAAATTGAGCCTAATAAATTATGCCCATCAGAAATGATATTAATACAAAAAATGCGAATTTTTTAAGGACAATAAGATTGCTAAAAGAATAGAAACGGATTCTATCTCAATTACAGGTCTTGGCTTGACAAGCAATTACGATTTATGAAGAGAATGCAAATCGGTATCGAACCGATTCATTTTGTTTATAGTATCGAATAAAAAGTCTTCGTCAATATCAAAAATATGAAAACCTTTCGAAAGGCAAAAAAGCTAAATGACTGTTGGGTCGGATTATATGAGATCTTAAAAGTCTACCCCGCACTCTTGTCTTGTTCAATTATTGGAAAACGTTTGTATCTTCCCGGTCTTCCATCATTCCCTTTTTCTTCCAGCCAACAACAAAGAGCAATTCCCTGCATAAGCAGTAATCAATAAATCAGAATCAATTATAATTAGGGATAGAGTTCTCGAAAAGGTGGATAGTGAAAACGAGTTAGTATAAAAATGGATTTTCGAAGGAGTTATAGATAATCACATAAAGACTAGCTATCACTATCTAGTCAAGTGAAGATACTACACCCCAACCTAAACAACCAGCTTCAGATTTGAAAGGGAACCGAAAAGCTCTTAGTAGAATACTATTATACACACCCCTAAGAAATCCGGATTACCGAAATGGGTTCTGGAAGACTCCACAGCAAAAACAATCCTTTCACCAACCCCAGCAGTTGATATAACAATAAAACCAACAGTTCGAAGATCAACTCGATAAAAAAAAGGTCAGATTTTCCTGAAACGAAGAACAAACAGATTCCAATGGGAATTTGGAGGGGATTAAGAGGGGATCAAGAAGGGATTTAAAAGAGGATTAAGAAACAAAAAACAAGAATAATTTTAACTTGTCCGCAGGGGGAAATGATGAAAGGCTGTTTATTTTCTTTGTTTATTGATTTAAATATTATAATAAATATGAATTATAGATATAATACCAATCCCTTAGCTTGCTTGGGACAAGTAAGCCATTAGGGGGAGGTACTGTCACAGGTTCAATAGTATAGTCTCGTAGATGCCTTAGGTATCCATATTTATATAGTCGGTGCCCCTTTCGGCGCCTTCTTTCTTCCTTGTAGAATATCATACATCTTACCTAGTACCTATCTCCTGCACCGTGATAGTAGATAAGCATTTTGAATAATAACCTACTTATATAAAGCAACTTAAATATATTTGTAGATTAGGATTCGGAAATTCGCATTTAAGTAATCTATTGGTTTCCCTTCAGTTCGATATAATATACAGATACCGATTGAAGATATTGATATCAAATCTAAAGATCCTTTGATACAGAAACACCAAATTCTAAAGAAATTCTTAGACTGGTTAGGTAGATACAGAATAGTTATTGTGAAAGTGATATTTAATAGATAGGAGTTATATAGTATTATGGGGTAGATAAACAGAATAGGATTCTAATAACTTTACCCTAATCTAATAAGGTTATATTGATTCGGGTAATAGGTTAGATTGAGGATTAAGACATAGTTCAAAAAGCTATAATATAGAATCTTCCAAGTTGAAGATATATAGGATTTTGCTAAGCGAGCTAGCCCGATCAGACCCTAGCTCACTTGCGCTCCAGCGCGAGCGCCCAATTCGGTCCCCTCCGAGGGGACCATATGTCACGTGATCTCACACCGTGACAATACCTCAGATTCGAGCTTATATACAAAACTATTACCTCGAATATTTTATTATTGATTCTAAGAATCCTATTATATATAAGGAATCCAGAAAGAAAGAGATTGATAAATTGATAGCTAAAAGTGTATTTGAGGTTATACTACTTTCGATATTCCTTTTGATATATATATTTTTAAGTCGCGATTTTATCGATAAGATCAAGAATAAAGAAATGGATACTGAATTCCGCAAATCGAGGCTAATCATTTAAGCATATAATAATACTAATAAGATATCTGTATTAATATTTTTATTTTATTTATTTATTTATTTATATTAATTAATATCTGTTTTGAACCTCCCTAAGGGTATTTAGATGTGCTAAGATAAGGAACTATTTGAGCGGTGTAATCGTCGCAACCGAATTTAGCAATTTAACTTTAATGCTAGAGATTATTCGCTTCTCTGCAGGTGCGATCCGCTTCTGTTTTTAGAAGGGAATGTTTGATCCGAATTGTTGTTGAAATAAAGCTTAATTTTTGGGTGAATAGGTTTGTTATAGACTTTGATTCTTATAGTAGAGGAGAAGAAGTAAAAGTGGATTGCTATTTATTTAGCTAAGCAATAGGGCTCTTGTGTTATATATTGGGTTTGTGGTTTTTAGAGGTATAGTATATTCGAGTGATCAGTTGAGTAGTGAGTTTATAAGGGATGGGTAGTAAGTTTTGTTAAAAGATTGTTGTTTTTAAGGGTCCTTTAATAATTAGGATAAATCTGAGTGTAGAATTTTGAATCGGTGATTAGCTGAGTAAATTTGTTAGGTGTATATAAGAGTTTCTTGATATATATAATCGCTTACTTGTTAAATTATATTTCTATAGAGGCAAGGGGCTAGTCTAAATACTTTAGATTATTTATAGTGTATTTAAAGAAGTGATATGGTTTTTTAGTATTATTGTATAAGTAATCCAGCTTGTTGTTTTGATGATTAAATCGCTGATAGTAAGTGGTATAATCACCGTGATCTGTTTTTATAACTATTAATTGATGTAAGACTGCTTTTGGTAAAATTAGTTCCTTTAATTTCTTTGTATTATATCTAGAAGACTATTTCTATAGTCAATGGAGAAAGAGGAGTTTATTTCTTTCCATCAAGTAGATTCTGTGTATAAGTGCTTCTGACGAACAATCGTTGGACTCTACTAATTGTTAATAGCTTGTCGATTACCTAATCCATAAGTCCAATTACGTTTGTATTTGTTAAGCAATCTGCTTCCTCATTACCTTCAATCTTTATATATCTAGATAATCACTTTATCCTGATATCGAATTGTTTTATTGCTTTGTAATACTTATAAAAAACCTATTACATTATAAACAATATATTTCCATATATACCCCAAATAACCGATATACTATCAATATATATTCAGATCCAACTATTCAAGAGATCTTCAAGTATAATAATTAGATACTTCAATCCATATTATACTCCTATCACTTTTGTATCGAATATATATAAATCGCTTCGAATCTACTTAAATCTAAAGGCTATTTGAGTATCATTATGATATATTGTATATCCGTAGTCAATACAATATTTGCAATCAATAGTTTGTTCTAATCCGTTAAAAAAGATCGTGTAGTCTTCGGGTGGGAGTTGTCGCCACCACTCTTTGAAGGCTTAAACTACTTCTTCTTTGATTAATCCTTCCGTTAGATCCGTTCTGCAATCAATCGAGAAGTGCAAGCAGAGTAGCTTCGAGCATTGCGTCTCTGGGATGAGACGGCAATATCTATATTTATACAATCCCCAACAATTCAACAATCGTATCAATACATTTTAATCTCATTAGCCACAAATACTCGAAAAACAAATACAGGAATATATATTCGAAATATCATTTAGATGTACACTCAATCCACTTTAAACTTACATTACACTTTTTATACCTATACTTCGAAAGAAATAGATTTATTAACCAATATGATTTTACTTGTTATTAAACCATTATATGATGTTCTTGAGATAGAAAACCATTAATTCCGAATATACTATATTCATTATTATGAAAAGCTTAAGATACAGTAATTCATATATAACCCTTATCTTTTGCATATTAATAATAAAGAGACTGAATTCGGCATTATAAGACTTCAAACAAATAATATACTCATTATTAAGGATAATGTGTTTATATAAATTGAGGATAAACATTCAAACAAGCTGACTTTATAACTAAAAATTACAAAAAACTTATTTACAATCATCTATTAAAGTTTAATAGTATTACTTTTATATTTAAAAGTAATAATATTTATTTTAATTAGGAAAAACAATACAGCAATCTATAGCTCGTATCTACAAAATCCATGGATATACATAATACATATAACAAAGTTTGGAAATATACTTCTATATATAAATAGTATATTATATAACGAATTCATAGAGCATATATTATAATTATATATTAATCCAAAATATCTTTTAATCTATTTATAATAATATAAATAATCCAACCTGATAAAAATAATATTATAATATTAAACAAATATATCAAATAACAAAAAGAAAACTCTATTAAAAGATTCAAATACATATTACTTAACTTAGATTTATTTAAGATTATTATCTTTACTAATATCTCTTTTATAAACAATAAAAACTATTCATCCCAAATAGACTATATAATCATTATAATAAATAAATACAACAATACTAATATCATTATTGATTATTCATTAAATACAAAAAAATCACACATAGTATTTTAATATTCAAATTATATAAATTAGTTTAGGGATTTGATATCGATATAACAATCACTTTCAACACATCAGCGAGCTTAGATCGTACTAAGCCGCACCTTCCGACTACGTAAGCTCTAGTATCAGATACAGCTACAATCGTTGCCAACAGCGTGAGCGTTATAGCGATTACTCTTACAAAAACACCGATCGCGATCGATCCCTAATTCACTTGTAACCGATTATTATCTTTATCCTTATTATTCAACTATAGCAATATAAGCGTTTATAATATAAAAGCTGTGAGAATTATTATATCAAGTTTGCGGATAACAAGAGGATCCTCTATTACAATACAACTTAATACTTTCAATAAGCAAGTGCAATTCAAATACAAGGTTTACAAAGTATTCGAAACAATGCTTCACCAATTCAAAGCTAATAATATATCAGAAAAAGTAGTTTTCAATAAAGAATATATAATATAATAATAAACAATATCAAAACTAAATTATTACAAAGTACAATACAACCTATAGCTGAAAACAAAAACAGTAACAATTCAAACCATACCTATACAGATATTATAAAAACCCCGAAAAACTCGAGTGTATCTATAAATGCAAATATATATATATAAGGGCAGGCCAACAAATAAAGATTGGTCAAATCCCAGAAAACCAGAATGGATATTTATCTACTAGTAGCAGGAATTGTTGTATCAACAGTAAGCTACCCGAACGCTTATATATTAAGAAAAACAATCAATAAAGCTATCCCTAATCTGAAAATAATCAATATAATAGCTATTACCCCTACAACTACTGATTAGGCAGTATACACTGCCAATAATACTATATGTAATAAACTTCTTGAAGCTGAGAATACAGAAAAGATCAAGAAAATCCTGAATTATAATAACTTAGAATAACCTATAACCTGGTATTGTTATATGCTAGAGGGGATTCCAAATTTTTTTAGTAATCTAAATAGAAATAGAATATTTATTATTAAGGAAATAATAGTTGAGGAAATATTAATATAAACAGGCACTCCCCCGATTAACTATCGAATTACTATTCGAATAACCAATTCCTATGAGCAGACCTGGATTATCAGCCTATTGAGAGAAATCTCTCCCTTTAGACTCTTTAATAACTTTAAACAAGCTTGATACATTAAGCCAAAATAATGTATTACTCATTATAATTCAGGGTGCTAGGATTTCTATAACTCAATAATATACAAAAGCATCTTAAGATATAATAACTGTAACATCCTATAAACAAATTACGATAATCTATTTAGATCTGAATATAAGACCAAAACTAAATATACAAACTGTACAAAACCGTTCCAGACCGGGTACAACAGTTATTCTACAATGCCGTACCGAATCAATAGGAAAGTTGTATACCTTACAAAATCCGAAATCCATAAGATTAAGAAATACAATCGAAAAACTTGTCTGATTATTAAAATACTAGTTAATAAAACACCTGCCTCAACTATAATAGCCCCTTAAAGCATTGTAATAAATTTTATTTATTTTATTTATTTATATTAATTAACGTCTGTTTTGAACCTCCCTAAGGGTATTTAGACATGCTAAGATAAGGAACTATTTGAGCAGCGTGATTATCACAACCGAATTTAGCAATTTAACTTCAATGCTAAAGGCTATTCACTCCTCTGCAAGTGCGATCCGCTTTTGTTTCCAGAAGGGAATATCTAATCCGAATTGTTGTTGAGGCAGAGTTTAATTCCCGGGTGGATAGGCTTGTTGTGGGCTTCGATCCCTATGGTAAAGGAGAAGAAGCGAGAGTGGGTTGCTATTTGTTTAGCCGAGCAGCAGGGCTCTTGTATTATATATTGGGTTTGTAGTTTTTAGGGTATAGTATATTCGAATAATCAGTTGAGTGATGAGTTTATAAGGGGTGGGTAGTAAGTTTTATTGAAAAGATTGTTGCTTTTTAAGGTCCTTTAGTAGTTAGAACAGATCTGAGTGTAAAACTCTGAGTCAATGATCAACTGAGTAAGCTTGTTAGGTATATATAAGAGTTTCTTGATATATGTAATCGCCTGTTTATTAGATTGCATTTCTACAGGGGCAAGGGGCCAGTCTGAACACTTTAGGTTGTTTATAATACATTTAAAAAAGTGATATAGTTCCTTAGTACTGCTATATAAACAATCCAGCTTGTTGTTTTGATAACCAAATCGCTGATAGTAAGTGGCGTAGTCGCTGTAGCCTGTTTTTATAACTATCAATCGATATAAGACTGCTCTTGATAGAATTAGTTCCTTTAGCTTCTTTATACTGTATCTAGGAGACTATTCCTTGTAGCCAGTGGAAAGAGAGGAGTTCATCTCTTCCCATTAGGTAGATTCTGTGTGTAGGTGCTTCTGACAGACGATCGTTCGAACCCTACTGATTGTTGATAATTTGTCGATTGTCTAGTCCATAGATCTAATTGTGCCTGCGTTTGTTAAGCGATCTACTTCCTCATTGTCTTCAATCTCCATATATCCAGGTGACTACTTTATCCTGACATCGAGTTGTTTTATTGCTTTGTAATATTTGTAGAAGGCTTATTATATTATAAACAATATATTTCCATATATACCCCAGATAACCGATGTATTATCAATACACATCCAGATCCAACTGTTCAAAGAATCTTCAAGTATAATGATTAGATACTCCAATTCGTGCTATACTCCTATCGCTTTTGCATCGAATACATATAAGTCGCTTCGGATCTGCTTAAATCCGGAGACTATTTGAATGCCATTGCGATATATTGCATATCCATAGCCAATATAATGTTTGTGATCAATGATTTGTTCTGATCCGTCAGAGAAGATCGTATAGTCTTCGGGTGGGAGTTGTCGCCACCACTCTTTGAAAAGCATTGTAATAAAGATCCCTCCCTTAATCCATAAGGAATACATCATTGTATATAAAAATCTGAGCAGTTTTTAATATACCCTTCAGAATATCTCTTTAACTAACAGTTTGTTCAAAAACCCCTGTTGCCCTAAAAGGAAGTGCCCAAATGAGGGCAGCCTGAATGAGAAGATGCTTTTCAATGTTGCATTATTACAACATACCGATATAAATATCGATATCGATCTGAATAAGTAATTATTCTTCTCAATACTACAGCATTAACTGCTAAACAGCCATAGCCCAATCTATACAGATTGGCTAGGTAAATGTATAGAAGAAGACAGAAGCGTATATTGTAATATTATAAATAGTATATAAATAAAACTTGAAGGTTCTATGCATATAGGAACCCTTGGGATACGATGACTCTCACCTGTACGTGGTGTATCCTACGAACCTTCGATCATGCGATCGGAGAGCTAAGTAGAGTTAGCTGGAGCTGGGTGATAGTTGTACACTAATCGGAGGCTGTACTGAAAACGAAAGTACGCGCAGCTGATTACCAAAGAGTAATCGCGAAGATGCTTGGAACAGAGGACTACTAATAAAACAGAAATGAAAATCATTTAATGATGAAAGGGAGATAAAAGCAAGATTGATACAGAATCATACCTTTACAAATCTGTGTGGGGAGTAGAGTTAGAGTATATCATAGCAAAGCGTCTGTAAAGCAAAACTAGTTCTTAAAATAGTGGATAATAAAGCTTCTATAATATAGTTGAGTCTAATTAAAGTCTGTATTGGGAGTAGGATCGATATTTTTAATTTGATAAACAAAAATCGACAGAACACCTCTGGGACATTAGCGTGCAGAGTTTTCACAACCCAACAATATATACGATCTGCAGGTATACTGGATCGGATATTTACAAATAGTAAGGGAAGTAATAGGAAGTATACAAAGATTAGGATAGTATCTACTAAAGTTAGCAAAAGCATATATAGAATAGAAGGAGGAACGTTTTTAGCACCTTATCTCCGAGTGCACGAGAGCAGTATAGCGGCGGAGGAGCTCCGGTATAGGAAGAACGCTTTTAGCAAGCCACACTCGACAATACTCGATCAGTATTACAGCGGCGGAGGATCTCAGGCAGAGGCCAATCCTATGATATACATATGCAATGCACTCCTAGCACTCTATTTTCGACTACAAACTATACATTGGGGGAATAGATTTTACAAACAGAGCTTTAATTAGTGAATTGGAAACACTATAGAAGGACTGCCTGGCTAGGGGTCTGAAATAGCAAGCCTGCGAGACATAGTCGGCCTTGTTGTGCAGGAGAGATCCGGCAAGGTAACGCGAAACGGTTATTAGCCGCGAGGCGTAGCATATAATGACAGCGACAGCGACACTGTCTATATGGCTCGAGAGGACGGATGCGTGTGTCGGTCTATAATCGGATACTATAGGGCAGAGGGCATAATGGAGGTATCAGATAGGCTTAAGGAGCAAACAGAAATGGAGGCATGAAGGAATGGTTTTGGTCCTGGCCGGAACTTCCGAAGGTAATCATGCAATAGGTGGTTTAATGTAGTCAGAAGATTCTACAGAAGCCTAGTACTAGTGGCTTTATCACAAGTGAGCCGGGAAAGCGTCTGTAGATGTAGCGAACCTACTTTGTATTATAATATATTCTAGAAAGTAGTTATAATATAATTCATTTCTGCCGGCTCAACTATGGAAGCAGGGGCTGCAAACAGGCCCAAGCGGGTGATCAGTGGAGCACCAAGATTAGAATATACAAACAAAGACTCTTCCTCCAACTCAACAAACGAATCAAGATAGAGTTGTCCTTATGGGGAATTAGATAGGCATTAGTAAAGACAATCCCAGAGATTACTACTCTAGGGGCTAGAGCTATTGCGGCAGTAATATCCATTCGAACTGGGTGGGCAATTATAGTTTCCCTAAAAGCCTGTATAGTCCTTTTTGTGAATAAGCAACAGACTATAGCAGCTACTAAAGCTATAGATTTGTGATTAGTGAGTTATAATTTATATATATAGTACTAGGGGTCCCAATGATTATTATCAATCTCCTGGGAATGTTTATAAAGATTGGGAAAAAACAAATAAGGGAAGAAATCTGGTATTAAATAGGATTATATCCAATACAAATAGCGAGATCCAAGCTTGGAGCAAATAAGCAGAATCGGATTATCTGAATATTATCCTTTCAGGAATAGTTTACCTTATTATAATCTATTTAATGAAATCCGAATATTCCCAGTAAGTAGAAGACGAGCTTTGGGAAGATACAACCCAGAGTATCAGCAATACTATAAAAGCTGAAAATGCAAAAGAAAAGCGGTATACAGAAAATATATACACCTGCTATCTACTTATAAGCTAATCGGAGATTATAATCACTCAATACAATACGCAGAATATCACAGGCCCTTTCCAGCGGATTATAACAACTGCCCCATCAAGCCCCAGTGAGTAAACGGCAAGACAGTACACCTGAATCGAAAGCAGATCCAGATTATCCGATGAGCAGGGGAGATCAGCATTACTATCGCCTCAATACCAGCAATAACAATTCAAATACTAGTGATAGTGTAAGGAAGGAAAAGGAAATCTAGAATAAATACAGTCTCCCGACATAAAGATGGCAGCAACTCGGAAAGCGATATTGAAAGAGAGCAAGCGAACAATATCTCGGGGAGCTCAACGAATAAAGAGCGGGATACACAAGATCAATATATCACCTGTAGTAGAGCAGCAAAGATCAATAAGAATCTTAATCTTAAAGCTCTGAGTAATCAGATTATAACTGGGGGATATGATATAATAATGAAAGATCTATATGAATAGATCGAATCCGCTATCTATTATCTAAATAAACATGCGGAAAAGCCTCACACCACATATAGCAGTATTGCAGCGAGCGTTTGAGAAAAAGATCGATATAATATATATACAAGAGTTCTAGATATCCAATACACATACTCAAACACATAACGAATACCAATACCTATTCCCAATGACCTTCTGAAGGGGGAGCGGGACATGCAAGGAAGAGCAGGGACGCCTACAAGTAATGATATATATCAAAACTGAGATTAGATTACAAATACTACAATTAATAGGAAAGGAGTATAGAGATTATATATGACTTTCTATAAACGGAATTAAACTATTAAACCTATATAGGAAACCAAATACCTCAGAAGTTCTGAAGATAATCCTTGACCTAATACCAATTAGAAATACGATCATTAGGGAAGACTTTAATACTCATTATATATTATTCGAGCTAGATGTAAATACAGCGTATAGTGGCAATCGGCTTGCGGAATAGTCTAGCAACAAAGGCCTCAAGTTTACAAACATCCTGGGTCAAGCGATATACAAAGCAGGATATGTGATTGATCTAGTTTTTTCCAATATTCTAGAAATATATACAAAAATAAGGGCTGATATGTATTACAGATCCGATTACAATACCCTCCTTATCATTATACAAAAAGCAAGCTCAACATCGAGATCTCAATATGCATATCACATTAGAGAGGAAGATCTACCTCTGTTTCAAAGAATGGTATCAGCTAATATAATGGGAATCAAACGGGAGGCATAGATAATAGTTACAAGCATAGCCCTAGATTGAGCTATCGAAAACATACAGAAGATACTATAACAGGCAATCAGAATGACAAGAAAACTGAATCGGAAGACAAGAAAATCGGCCCCCTGGTGAACACCCGACTACACAATCGCTCGAGATATATACCTCCAGAACTGCACAATCAATAGCGATTACTCTACAGAATACAGAGCATTCTTATTATACATACAATAGACCAAAAAAAGATACTAGAGGAAATTCCTTAATAAAATAAAATCAGATCGAGACCTATATAGAGTGATCGAATAATACAACCTAAGCTTTATATACTATTTTCCACTGATCATAATAGACAAACACATCGCTATATCGGATAAAGAAAAGGCCGAGCTGCTATATTCAGAGATTCTACAACACTTCAAAGCCATCAACAATCTCTCGGACTCCAGACACAATCAAAATGAAAAAAAAATTACCCTAGGGGGAATCTATTTCTATAGAGAAAGTGAAACATAATACTATAGGGATCTCGAGTACATCCCCAGGGACAGACCGAATCACAATGAGACTACTGAAGACTATCTGAACGGAAATAAACCCAGTTCTATATACCATTTTCAACAAATGTCTATAGCTCAATCATTTCCCTACAGTATAGAAGCAAGCAGAGGTAGTTATGCTATCAAAAGTGGGGAAGACAGACCGAACATCCCTACGATCATGGCGGCCTATCACCCTCCTCTCCTGTATTAAAAAGGGCCTGGAAAGGATTATAGCAAGACATCTAGTGTGGATAGCCCTAACACAAGAAATACTCAGCTTATAATACTACAGTGCCCTTCCGAAACGATCGGCTATAGACTTAATAGCATCATTCGTTCACAATACAGAAGTAGCGCTCAACAAAGGCCACAAGATCACAATGGTTACACTAGATATACAAGGAACATTCAATGCTCTACTTAAAAACAGACTCCTGAAACGAATAAGGGGACAGGGATTCCCATAGAACCTAATTGTTCTAATCGACTTTTTCTTAATTCAAAGGCAACTCAGGGTTAGACTTAATGAAGCAATAATTGACTATAGTATAATAGAATACAATATTTCATAAGGCTCACTCCTCTCGCCAATCCTATACATACTTTATCTCGCAGAGCTACTTTAGCAAGACCCTAAACTCTGATTCGGGTATATAGACAACATCTATCTATACCAATCATCAACAAACATTCAACAAAATGTTGCAATACTAGTAAAAGATATAAAAAGCATATTCCACTGGAAAGCTAGAAACAAAATAATCTTTGTACCCGAAAAGATGGAGATAATCTATATAACACGACACAAGCATTCTATCAATCTAATATACAAAATAAACCGCGATTGCACTATCTCTCCAATCACACTAGAATCGGCTCTACGATGGCTAGGCATGTGGTTTGATTGTAAGCTTACATTTAAATAGCATATCGAAACGCGAGTAGCTAAAGGCCGGAAATTGGCTTATTACATTTAAGAGCTAGCCCGGATTACAAACGGACCCCCAGTAATATCCTTATGGAAAGCAGTAATCACTTGCTTATACCCAGCCCTATTCTATAGGGCAAAGGTATGGTATACAGGATAAACAAAAACCACTAAACAGCACCGAGACGGGATACTAGTAATAGTAAGCGCCCAATTAGGAGGAGCGATTCTAGCTATCAACAAGGTTCTACAAATAGCAATCAGAGGAATCCTCCCAGTCTGGCGAACAACCCCGAATACAGTAATAATGAGGAACAGTGTTCTTCTACCAGCAAAAGTAGTATTAGAATAAATAAAATGGAAAGCAGCCCTTTATGCCCAAACTATTGATCCAAAATACCCTCTTTATTATCGAGGGATAAAAGCCACCTACTTCTTCAATAATAGGGAAGGCCAATTGCAGCTAGCCAAAACAAAGGTCCAGGTGATTAGTCAGTGCCTTCCCCGAATCAAGGAGACAACTTTAGTAGAGCCCCACTATATATCAGGATGTTGAACAAATTCCACTAGAGGCTTTACGAAAAAAGTAATAGCAAAACAGTTTCAGGAATAGTGGAACAAGCATACACACGATCAGATTACCATATTCTCTAATGGATCGGAACAGACCAACAAGAATGGTAGGCGAGTAGGATATGGATATGTTGTATATAGAGGACAGATAGTAGTATACAAAGGAAACAATGGATTACATTACAACTCTCATGTATTCAATGCAAAAGCGATTGGGGTATACCGAGGTCTCTAAGCAGCAATTAGAAATATCACTGGCATAAAACAAATGGAAATCTGTATATATATCGATAGCATATCGATGATATAGGGAATGAGAGGCACAGTCTTTATTATATTACAGTAAGCTTTTCTCAAATATTATAAACTAATGTAAACGCACTCGATTCAGATTAAATGGTTGTTAGGTTATATAGGGATCGAAGGGAATAAGTATGCGGATATATTTGCTAATAAAGGGACAAGAAAATCAGTCTCAGGGCATACAAATCGACTTATAGCAAGTAATATCCGTTCTATAACAAAAACTGTTATGGAATCGGCAGTACAAATGTGATGGATTAAATAGAAACCAATGCTCTTCAAATAATATCAGAAATGGAATCTAAGAAGTACAAACAAATGTTCTAATAAACTAGAATTCTTATAAGCTATTCTCCATTGTATACTAGCGATCCGCTTAGTATACAGCGATTTCGAAAGCTATCACTGATGATTTAAATACAAGGAAGTAACAATCCATTACTCATATAGTGTATACAAATCCCCCAAGTACATTATACATTATTACAAAATCCTTACAACCTACAAAACCTGGCCTCCAGATATCAGGCTCAAATACCCACCCTGCAACCGGGCAGCTCAAAAACAATTACTAAAACAGCTAATACATATACCAACCAAGTTCACTGAATTTATTGCTATAACAAACTTCTATAAAAGTATATGCCCTAAAATGCTATCAGAAGAATAAAAAGAGGAAATGGAAATGGATTGACCGATCCGGGTAAACATAAATATAGAATAGGAGGCGATCGATATAGCAAGGCTATAAAGAACAAAATCGATATATACAATACTCTACACTACACTAGAATACATACAAAAACTACCCTTACAGGATAAAGCAGCTTTCAATCAAAACATTATATAAAAGATCGGAAAGCGCGCACAAAGGTATTCAAAGGATCGGAAACAAAAACGCAAGCGTGCTAACTATCGCTTGAAAAGCTACTGAGAGTATTGAAACCTTATTTTTAGAAAAAAGGGATCATATAAATTAGAGATTATCCCACAGTTAGCCCAACCGTAATGCCCCCTGGGAGGCTCGCCTATACGGCCCGGTTGAAAATTACTAATAATAATAATAATAATAATATAGGAACCCTTTATATACCCTAAAATTCGAATCCAAAACCATTCGGGGTACAACCTTTTTGCGCCGATAAATAGCTAGAATAGCCTGGATGGCTCCAAAAGAGAAAGGAAGAGATTAAGAACAATGATATATATATGCAAAAGCAAGTAATTATATACTCAATAAAGATATATTCAATCATACCGGAATCTTCTCTGGATAGAAGTGAACGGCATGTAGATTATTAATATATACCGATAGCCGGGTATCAGGGAGATAGTAAATCTAGTAATCTCTATGGTATTCCCTAATTGCATAATAGTAAACAATAATTTCAATATTAAGTATGATCTATTTGAGCTTGATATAGCTTCAGCTGGCCAAGGAGCTCTCCTCGCAGAATAGTTCATTTCGAATAGGATAGACTTTATCGGAACCTCAGGAATCCCTACCCACAAAGCAGGTTACATAATTAATCTGACCTTTTCTAATATCCCTTTCACTGGTATTGTTGTTGATATTAATCTGAAAAACGGTTTCGACCATGAAATACAAATAACTACAATCCCAAATCTTACCTTATTTATTGCTAAGCCCTTTAATTATATAATTAGTGAGAAAGGCCTTTTAATTTTTCAGAAAATCATAAAAAATAGAGTTCCCCACTTTCTAAGTTCAGTGAATATATTTGCCGGATAGGTCAATGAATTAATAGGAATACTGGATTCTTTGTTTGAATCGGCAATTCGCTTAGTAGAAAAGGAAAAGGTATTTCCGAATACTCTGCCTTCTAGTAAACAAGCGAATACAGAATGATATATCAAAATTATAGAATAACCAAAGCTGAAGGTATCAACCAAACGGAATAATGGTGGTGGGGATTGATAACTATAATCAAAAAAGCAAAATGTTAATACTGGCATAAGATTATTAACAGGGTAAACTATAATAGAAATTTATACAAAATGATTGATTGGTATAAGCTTGTTATCAATCTTAAAGTATTGCTTTTAGTTATTAATAGTATAGTAATCGAAAACATTATAGAAAAAGCTTAGGTTCTACAAAAAGAGATTCTCGAGTGCTTTAATAGCAATAACAATCTCACAACAGATCTACTCCGGCCAGACTGTATATTCAACAAACTTTTATAGAGTATAGAAGTATTTCTCAAAAAAGTGGAAAAGAGTGTTATAAGAGTTTCGAGCATTTTATCGGGGCTCGATTAGGTTACTATTTACTTTCTGAAGGTTTGTTAGGATTTTATTAAATTAATAATTATTGAAATCTTTAATAGATATCTATAACTTAGCTATTTCCTAGATAAATGGAAACGGGTAGAGGTAGTAATAATCTTTAAGATCGAAAAGAAAGACAAATTATTAGTACAATTCTAATAACCGATAGCCCTATTCTTATATATCTTGAAGGGTTTGGAATGTATAATCATTTGATATATTTTATAAACTGTAATGATAGTAGGTATACTCAGCCTCTAACACAATGGAGCGCTCTCTAAGTGAGCAATAATGGATCTAATCATTTCGTTTGTATACAATATCGAAAAGGCTTTTATCTATAAACAAGAAGTTATGATGGTTATATTAGATGTATAAGGTGTGTTTGATATATTCTTACTGAATAGATTATTAGAATGTATATGTTAGTAAGGGTGGTTTTATTTCTTTTTGTAATTAGTTTAAGTCTTTTGAGTGATTGTTTAGTAAGAGTTTGGTTGGAAAATGCAATTACAGAATATAATTATATCAAGTGTGGTATTCTGTAGGGTTTCCTACTTTTATTTGTATTATATATTCTGTATCTTACTAAGCTTTTGAATCAAGATACTAAGCTGTGCTTTGGGTATGCTGATGATGTCTATATCTATTGTGTATCCAAGAATATTTACAAGAATGTTAATCTTCTCAAATGCAATTTCTATTAGATTTTCTAATAAGGTGAACAAAACTGTATAGTGTTTGTATCGAAAAAGCTAGAGATAATATATCTTTTCCAAAGGAGAGAGATGTATATTCTGTATCTGAAGGTGAATAATGAGATAATGATCTATTTAATTAGTAAGATGGATAATAAAACTGTTCAACTAGTTCTATATTGGCTAAGAGTTTGATTTGATTGGAAGTTTTTTTTCAAAAGATATATAATAAAACGAGAAGCGAAAGCCTGTAAGATTGTGAGATATATTAAAGGATTTGTATAAATATACTACAGCTTGTTAGCTATAATACTGTATAAGGGGGTAATTACCTATATCCTCTCTTTTATTCTTTATAGATCTAAGGTATAATATACAAACCAAATAAAGTCAAACCGGATAGGGAAAGCTGCTTGTGGTATAATGATAAGTATAAAGCTAGATAGTTATATCATCAAAATCAATCAAATAATCATTCTAATAACAAGAGGAGTTCTATTCACTTGACATACAACTCTGATTATTGTGATCCTGAGAGATTCTGGATTACTATCCAATAAGCTAATATTCGAACAGGTATAAATAAGATTTGTGTTCCAATTTCACAAGGTGAATGAAAATTATTCACTAGTGATTTGTTTAGTATGGGCATCTCAATACAAGATAAACAATATCAATCTTTATAGATTAATCGGATTGATCCCGAAAGCACCGAAACTAATACTCTCCTTATCACATTTCTCTACAGGAAGCCATAATGACTTTATAGGAGATATAAAGAAAGAAGCAGCTGTGCTTGAATTTATATAATAATAAAACTGTCTGCCTGATAGCTATATCACAATCTTCTCGAACAATACTGAATAGTATTATTAAGAGTAAAAGATAATCAACTATAGCTATACAATCTATTGGGAACAATTTCCAATAATATCCGGTTATAAGGTAATTAACCTACTTTCATACATCTTTGATACTAAAATAATAAGCACTCTAAAAAATTTAGAGTGTATTATCCAATTGAAGCTGGTTAGGTAGATTACTATATGTATTGATAGCATCTCAATTATTTAATATATTAGGGGTGATATCTTCGATTTATCTTAATAAATATTTCTGCATTATTATAAGATTATAAGAAATAGGTAAATAGCAATCCGATAATTACCTGAATATATTGGAATCCTTAGAAACAAAAAGACCGATCGGCTTATCAATCTAGGCGCTTGCAGCGGTTGTATTGAAAACAACAATTTATCGCTTTTCACTATCAGTAGGATAAGCTCAATAATTAGAACCTTCAGATGAGGGGTAGAATAGAGATAGTAGAAGTGAAATAAGGTTACCTTTATTAGTTGATACCATTACTAACATTTCAGCTATCAAATCAAGAAATTTAAGGAACTTGCTTTTCTCTGTTTTATTCTTCAGTGATTGGTAATGTTTAGAATCGGATATGGGGATTTTACATCCTACTATTAATGCTTTCAATATAACAATATTACTTCAGAATACTCCTGCGAACACAGTAAAGAGTTTAAACACCTAATACTTTATCGATACTCTTATACCCAATTCGACAATTGACTGAACAAACCCAGCTCAATCCCTCTTTCGCGATCGATCTAGATCATAGCCATTAAACAAAATTAATTGCAACTGCCCCCAAGTGATTCTGACCAATAGTTGTTGTGATACTGTCATCGGCGTTTTAAATACGAAACTCATACGAAAATTCGTATAAAATTTTTATTCTAAATCTTTAAAATAAGAATATAATTTCCAATATAGATTGTCTCAATAATCCATCAACACTTGGGGATATAGCTATAATGAAGGCTTTTTCTGAAGCCTTTATTATACCAAACACTTATTCTATTATTATTCTAGGTACCCCATGTGAGGATTCATAATAAGTCCACTAAATCACTTATTAATATCTTACTAAATAAGGGATATCTTGATGACTAATACACATATAATATGATCTTATATTATAAAATCATATTATCATATAGTTGTATAATAGTATCTCTTATCAAATTGATTTATAATGGAATAGAATGAAATGGAACTAGATGGAAGTATACAGGAAATATCGCTAAATTGATTGGTTGTACTTTCTTTTTATTATCTAAAATGATTCTATAAGATACGATTTAAATCGATCTTATTTATAAGCATAGAATATACTGGAATTTCATTATAAACTATATAAACCTAGAATATTCTTTAAAGAAAATCTAGGAAAAAGCAAGCAATTCATCTCAACTCAGCCTAGCTCTTCTAAATTGACTTCAATTCAACTCTTATTCTATATATTCGATTTATCCCTCAAGCTTAAACTGACTAGATCTTCCACTATCATTATAATAATACTATTCCTTATTATTATAAAAGCTAACCTCCAAGACCCCAATACCTTCAAGCCCTTCCCCACCTTCTGAAAACCCTCAATTCGAAATCTCTAGTTTTATTCTATCAACCAACCAGCCAACCAGTTCTAGAAAAAGAATTGAAGAGTTCAATTTATTTAGTAACCCCTTCATTACTCAAGATACAATTAATATTACCTATATATTCAATCAGAATAAAAAACGATACTCTACAATACCTCTTAGCAATCAGAATAAATAATCTAGAATACAAAATAAGATAATTATACTAAAGGAAGCAATCCTAAAAACAAGAGATCTTATAATACTAGTCTTAACTCTTTTTTAATCATATAATGAGCAATTAAAACTATTAAATCTCCTAGAAATCTTTAGAGAATATACCGAAAAAGGAAAGCTCATTATAGCCTTCAATATTATTGTATCCCAAATTACTCACCTCGAATCAGCTATACGGAAAATCGAATCCTAAGCTAAAACACTAGCCAAAAATCTAATTCCAATTATTATAATATCAATTAAATCAATTTTTGCAACTATAGCAAAAAAAGAAGAATGAAATCTAGTTAATAAAGGAAAAGCTATTAAGTCTATTCTAATAGACAAAAAGATTGAAACGGGATACGATGACTCTCACCTGTATGTGGTGTATTCTATGAACCTTCGATTGTGTGATCGGAGAGTTAAGTAGAATCAGTTAGAGCTGGATAGTGGTTATATATTAATCGGAGATTGTATTGGGAATAAAGGTATATATAGTTGATCATCAAAGAGTGATTACGAAAATGCTTGGAATAAAGGATTATTAGCAAAATGGAGATGAAAACCATTTAACAATAAAAGGGAAATAAAAATGAGATTAATATAAAACTATATTTTTATAAATCTGTATAAGAAGCAGAATCAGAGTATATTGCAATAGAGCATCTGTAAAATGGAATTAATCCTTGAAATAGTAGATAATAAAGTTTTTATAATATAGTTGAATCTGATTAAAGCCTATATTGAAAACAAAACCGATATTCTTAACTTAATAAACGAAAATCGACAAAATATCTTTGGGATATTAGTGTGTAAAGTTTTTATAATCTAACAATATATACAATCTGCGGGTATACTGGATTGGATATTTATAAATGATAAAGGGAGTAATAGGAAGTATACAAAGGCTAGGACAGTATCTACTAGGGCCAGCAGAAGCATATATGAAATAGGAAAAGGGATGTTTTTAGTACCTTATCTCCGAGTGTGTAGAAGTAGTATGGCAGTAAAGAAGCTTTGATATAGGAAGAATACTTTTAGTAAATTATATTCAACAATACTCGATTGGTATTACAGTAATAGAGGATTTCAGACAAAAGCTAATCCTACAATATATATTTATTTATTTATTTATTTATAGTGATTAACATCTAATATCTAATCTCCCAAGGGGTATTCTAGACATACTAAGGAGCGGGCCTACAGGCCGCTAGTGTTCCAGCCGCTTATAGTAATGTAATGTTAGCTAATCAAGGGCTTGTTGCCTTTAGTGTTTCCCTGCTCAGAACTGCTTATGGCGATCCTGTAGCTATTCTGTTTAAGGGTTTGTGATTCTGTTTTAGAGAGCCTTGTTTCGTATACTATCCGGATGTCGGCAGATAATCAGGTCGATTGCTATTAATTGGGAAGGCACTTGAAGCACTTATAGCTGGTTAATACAGGTCTTAGGTTAATTGGAGTAGAGAGCTTATCCTCAGAATATTAAAACAAATTGGAATTCGCATAGTTTTGTATAGTTTGAATATATCCTAATATAGAATCCGGATCTAGCAAAAAGGTTAGTAAAGCTATATTGTATTTGTAGAATACGGTTGATATATGCTATTGCATTCTATTCGAATCGAAATCGATTTAGTACAAACAGCCAATTGTTGTGCATCTGATTATTAATTGAATATTGAAAAAAGTGTAATAGACTTTTCTCAATCCTATATATACAAGTATCCATGCTATTTTTATAATTAAATCTGATATAATAAATTATAAAGTTATTGTATTTAGTCTGTATTACTATAAGTCTATATAATACTTTATAAGGAAACTTAAAGTTTTCTAACTTTAAGATATTATATATCGATTTTTATACATTATATATTTCAGAGATTAGATCTCTTTTTTCCTTTTATTATCTACTCTTGAAGCACCGATATTTGATATATAGAATAGAACAGGAACTGCTGATTATAGAGAGACAGAATAGATTAAAGTTAAGCAGTCTAGCTATATCCTGATTAGTAAGGTGATTGGCTGCCTTGTTGCTCTTAATTTTAATATACTTAGGGGATTATTTGATTATAATATTGTAATATTGTATCGCTTGATGATACTTATAGTATGCCCATTGAAAGGAAATAACAGCACTTTTTCGCATTTTTTAGATTATTAAAGTGCTATCAATATATAACTATATTCATTCTTAATAGAAGTGATTAATAATGTTTAGAAGGCATTCTAATCCCTGCTATATACCGATTACCTCAATATCAAAAATATACAACTATTCATATATACAGCTATAGCCGTTATCGATCTGTTGTTTGCCGTAATAGATTGTAAAGCCGTATCCTATGTGATGACTGTATTCGTTGTATTATTCAGATCTATCTGAAAACACAAAATAATCTTCTTAAAGAATTAAATTCTATTATTTCTTGAATACTTTTGCGATATCCTTTTTATCCATATTATTTATTAGATTGGTACGATACTTGAAAGAAAAGTAAAGCCATAAAAGTCTGGGGCGTTTGGTAGTAGGGATTACTTGTTCTATTTTTTGAAGTTTTGTATTGGGATTTTTTAGAGTACCTATATTTCGTTCTTTCTTCCTAATATATAACTTTAATTCATTTACAAATAGATGTTGTACATCCACTATCTGAAGTCGAAATGCAAACCTCAATCTAGCTTGCTTTAGTATAACAATTCTAACTGGGAGATCAGCTTCTATAAGGAATATGGTTATTAGGATTATTTTGTAAACAAATAAAGCTTCTTATATCATATTATGAATTATCTTGTTAACTAGATCGACATATTTCTTGATCCCAATATCGACTGGAATATAGTCTGTGTTTGAGTATTGTTTGTATAGCCCATCGAATTATACTTTAAAGTCGAAAAGAGTAATAAAGAGTATACAGATAATAATCGCTTTTCGCAAATAGATTATAAATAGTCTATAGGCTGTATAAACTATTAATCAAATATGAAATACAATATGTATAGCTTTTGCAATATGCATTTTGATATACTATAGGAATATTAGATATTGATCAAAAAAGATACTAAGTTAATATAAGGTTGGTTATACTCTATTAATAAACCCTAAAGAGATCGATATAATAACTAGATCCCAACTTATCCTCATAACCAGATTTGCAATTTCATATTTCCTCAATATATAAAATAGCTCAAACTTTTCCAGAGTGAAAAAGATTTTATTCTGATCTTTCTATTATAGGATATATCGAACAGTTTAGTAAAATATATATATATATTTATGGATAGATCCTTAGATATATAATATATAGTTATATCGTTAATATATTCGAAACATTATACTCTATCTTAATTAAAAAGTTTAGTAAGGTAAAGGATATATAGAATAAAGGCAACCCATTCACACACGAGCTTATAACAACCATATCTATAGATATCTCGAAATCATATTATACAATACATACCAGCGCGATCGCTGTAGTGCTCCGAGCTGCTTGGCTCGAGAATACTATCGCAGTAGAATCAGAGAGGGCCAGCAAGCCAGCCGTCACCTATAGGGACAGCGGGCTCCCCGATCGATCTCGATGATCGCTCCTCAATTATTGTTTTGAAGAGAACGCGAATTAGCAATAAAAACACTGATCCTCTTTCAAGCTTATTCAAAAATAGCCAGAATATTATTGAAATAGCTATAAAGATAGCTATTCAGAAGAAGATCGATATACAATAAAAGTATATTACAGACAAGGCTCTAGTACTTATTAGCTTCAAAACGATCCTTGTACAGTTCGCAATACAATTTGCGGAACAGGATCTGAGCCAACTAGTAGGAGAATTGGTATGTAGAGTATTAATAGTTATTATAAATAGTACAAAAGGGACCTTCAACTCAAAGCTAGTAATAGAAAGTGTAAAACTAATTATACAAATGTATGCGGGAATACTTCGAATCCTTAAAACCGCAATCACTACTCCCTTCGGCTCAATTGTGGAAATAGGGGCTGCAAACAGACCTAAACGGGTAATCAATAGAATATCGAGATTAGAATATACAAACAAAAGACTTTTTCTCTAACTTAATAAACAAATCAAGATAGAGTCATTCTCATGGGGGATTAAATAAATATTAGTAAAAACGGTTCTAGAGATTGCTATTCTAGGGACTAAAGCTATTACGGCAGTAATATCTACTCGAATTGGGTGGGCAGTTACAGCTTCCCCAGAAGCCTGTATAGTTCTTTTTGCGAACAAGCAATAGGCTATAGCAGCTACTAAAGCTACAGATCTTGCAATTAGTGAGCTATGGTATACATATATAGCATCAGGGATCCCGATAATCATTATCAATCTTCTGGGAATATTTATAGAAATTGGGGAAAAACAAATAAGGGAAGAAATCTGGTATCAGATAGGATTATATTCAATATAGATAGCAAAATCCAAGTTCGGAGTAGATAAGCAGAATCGGATTACCTGGATATTATTCTTTTAGAAGCAGCCACCTTATTGTAATCTATTCAACAAGATCCGAATGTTCTTAGCAAATAGAAGACGAGTCTTGGGAAGACATAATCCAGAGTGTTAATAATACTGTGAAAGCTGGAAATGCAAAAGAAAAGCGGTATACAGAAAATGTGCACACCCGCTATCTACTTATGAACCAATTGGGGATTGTAATTATCCAATATAATGTATAGGATACTACAAACCCTTTCTAACGGATCATAACAATTACCCCACCAAGCCTTAGCGGATGAACAGCAAGATAATATGCCCGAATCAAAAGCAGATCTAGATTATCCAATAAATAAAGGAGATCAGCATTACTATTGCCTTAGCATTAGTAGTAACAATTCAAATACCGGTGATAGTATAAGGAAGGAAAAGGAAATCTAGAATGGATGCAGTCTCCCGACACAAAGATAGCAGTAATTCGAAAAGCGATACTGAAAGAAAACAAGTGAACAATATCTCAGGAAGCTTAATGGATAAAGAGCGGAATATGCAAAGTCAATGTATTACCTGTAGTAGGGCAGTAAAGATCAATAAGAATCTCAATCTTGAAGCTCTGAGTAATTAGGCTATGACTGGGGGATATGATACAACAATGGAAGATCTATATGAATAAATCGAATCCGCTATCTATTACCTGGATAAACACGCGGAAAAGCCTTGCACCACATGCAGTAGTATTATAGCGAGTATTTGAGGAAAAGATTGATGTAATATATATATAAGAGCTCTGGGTATTCAATATACATATTCAAATATATAACGAATACCAATACCTATCCTTAGTGACCTTTTGGAGGGGGAGTGGGATATGTGAGGAAGGGCAGGGACGCCCACGAATAATGATATATATCAGAATTGAGACTAGACTACAAGTGCTACAATTAGTAGAAAAGGAGTATAGAGATTATATGTGGCTTTCTATAAACGGAATTAAACTATTAAATCTATATAGGGAACCGAATACCTCAGGAGTCCTGGAGATAATCCTTGATCTAATACCAATTGGGGATATAATCATTGGGGAAGACTTCAATGCTCACCATATACTATTCGAGCCAAATATAAATATAGTGTATAATGGTAATCGACTCGCAAAATGGTCCAGCGACAGAGACCTCAAGTTTACAAACATCCTGGGTCAAGCAATATACAGAGCAGGATACGTAATCGATCTAATCTTTTCCAATATCCTAGGAATATATACAAAAGTAAGGGCTGATATACATTGCAGATCCAATTACAATATCCTCCTTACCATTATACAAAGAGCGAGCTCAGCACCGAGATCCCAATATGCATATTGCATTAGAGAGGAAAACCTACCTTTATTTCAAAGAATGGTATCAGCTAACATAATGGGAATCAAACAGAAAACACAAACAGCAGTCACAAGTATAACCCTAGATCAAGCCATCGAAAACATGCAGAAGATATTATAATAAACAATTAAAACGATAGGAAAACCAGATCGGAAGATAGGAAAATCAGTCCTCTGATAAACACCCGATTATACAATCGCTCGAGATGTATACCTCTAGAGCCATATAACTAATAGCGATTACTCTACAGAATACAGAGTATTCTTATTGTACATACAATAGGCCAAAAGAGGGTACTGGAGGAAATTCCTTAATGAAATGAAATCAGATCGAGATCTATATAGAATGATCGGATGGCACAACCTAAGCCCTACATACCGCTCTTCACCGATTATAGTAGGTGAATACACTGCTATGTCGAATGAAGAAAAGGCCGAGCTATTATGCTCGGAGATTCTGTAGTACTTCAAAGCCATCAACAATCTCCCAAACTCCGGATACAATCAAAGTGGGGAAAAACTATCCTAAGGGGAGCCTATCTCTATAGAGAAAGTGGAATATAACACTATAGAGATCTCAAGTACATCCCCGGGGACAGACTGGATCACAATGAGATTACTGAAAACTATCTAAATAGAAATAGGCCTAGTTCTATATATCATTTTCAACAAGTATCTATAGCTTAATCACTTTTCTATAGTATAAAAACAAGTAGAGGTAGTTATACTATCAAAAGTGGGGAAGATAAATCGAACGTTCCCACAATCATAATGGCCTATCGCCCTCCTTTCCTGTATTAGGAAGGGCTTGGAAAGGATTATAACAAAACATTTAGCGTAGATAGCCCTAACATAAGAAATACTTAGCCCACAATATTGTGGTGCCCTTTCGAAACAATTAGCTATAGACTTAATAGCGTTGTTCGTTTATGATATAGAAGTAGTATTTAATAAAGACTATGAGATTATAATGGTTATACTAGATGTACAAGAAGCGTTTGATACTCTACTTAAAAACAGACTTTTGAGACGAATGAGGGGATAGGGGTTTCTATAGAATCTAATCGCTCTGATCGACTTCTTCTTAACCCAAAGGCAACTTAGAGTTAGATTTAACAAAGCAATAATTGATTATAGTATAATGAAATGCAGTACTTTACAAGACTCACTCTTCTCACCAGTTCTGTACATGCTTTATCTTACAAAGCTACTCCAGTAAGACTCTAAACTTCGATTCAGATATACAGATAATATCTGTTTATACCAATTATCAGCAAGTATTCAACAAAACATTGTAATACTAGTAAGAGATGTGAAAAGCATATTCTGTTGGGGAGTTAGGAACAAAATAATCTTCATATTCGAAAAGATGGAGATAATTCATATAATACAGCACAAGTATTCTATTAACCTGACATACGAAATAAATCGTGATTACACCATCTCTCCGATCACATTAGGATTGGCTCTACAATAGCTAGACGTATAGTTTGATCACAAGCTTATATTCAAACAGTATATCGAAATACGAGCAGCCAAAGGCTGGAAATTGGCTTATTACATCCAAGAACTAGCCCGGATTACAAACGGACTTCTAATAGCATTCTTACAGAAAGCAGTAATTACTTGCTTATACCTAGTCCTATTCTATAGGGTAGAGATATGGTATACAGGACAAACAAAAACCACTGGACAGTACCGAGACGGGACACCAGTAGTAGTGAGCGCCTGATTAGGAGGAGCGATTCTAGCTATCAACAAGGTTCTATGAATAGCGATCAGAGGAGTCCTCCCAATCTGACAAACAACCCCGAATACAGTGATAATAAGGGATAGCGCTTTCCCATCAGTAGAAGTAGCACTAGAACAAATAAAATGGAGAGCAGCCCTTTGTGCCCAAATTATTGATTCAAAACACCCTCTTTATCACCGAGGGATAAGAGCCACCTACTCCTCTGGCAGTAGGGAAGGCTAATTACAACCAATCAGAACAAAGATTCAGGTGATTAGCCAATACCTTCCCCAAATCAAGGAGACGATTTTAGTAGGGCCTCACTACATACCAGAATATCGAACAGATCCTATTAGAGACCTTACAAAAGAGGTAGTGACAGAGTAGTTTCAGGAATAATGGAATAAGTGTATATATGATTAGATTATTATATTCTTTGATGAATCGGAACAGATTGATAAGGATAATAGGCGAGTAGGATATAGATATATTGTATATAGAGGATAGATGGTAGTATGTAAAGAAAACAATGGATTACATTATAACTCTCATGTATTCGACACAGAAGCGATCGGGGTATACCGAGGCCTTTAAGCAGTGATCAGAAATATTATCGGTATAAAACAAATGGAAATCTGTATGTGTATCAATAACACATTGGTGATATAGGGAATGAGAGGCACAGCCTTTATTATATTGTAATGGGCTTTCCTCAAATATCATAAACTAATATAAACATACTCGATTCAGATCAAATGGTTATTAGGCTATATAGAGATCAAAGGGAATAAGTATGTGGATATATTTGCTGATAAAGGAATAAGAAAATCAGCCTCAGGATATGCGAATCGATTTATAGCAAGCAGTATCTGCTCTATAACAAAAACTGTTATGGAATCGGCAGCACAGATATAATAAATCAAACAGAAACCAATGCTCTTCAAACAATACCAGAAATGGAATCCAAGAAGTACAAATAAATGCTCTAATAAACTAGAACTCTTACGAGCTACTCTTTATTACATACTAACAATCCGCTTAGTATACAACGATTTCAAAAACTATTACCAATAATTTAAATATAAGGAAGCAATAATCCATTGCTTATATGGTATATATAAATCCCCCGAGTATATCGTACATTGCCGCAAAATCCTTGCAACCTATAAAACCTGGCCCCCAGATATCAGGCCTAAATACTCATCCTGCAATCAGGCGGCTCAAGAACAACTACTGAAACAGTTAATACATATACCAGCCAAGTTCGCTGAATTTATTGCTATAACAGATTTCTACAAAAGTATATACCCTAGAATATTATCAGAAGAATAAAAAAAGGAAATGGAAATGGATTGATCGATCCAGGTGAATACAAATACAGAATAGAAGGCGATTGATATAGCAAGGCTATAAAGAACAAAATCGATATATGTAATACTCTGTACTGCACTAGAATACATACAAAAGCTATCCTTACAGAATAAAGCAGCTCTTAATCAAAACATTATATAAAAGATTGGAAAGCGCGTATGGAGGCGCTCAAAGGATTGGAGACAAAAGTGCAAGCGCGCTAGCTATCGCTTGGGAGGCTACTGAGGGTATTGAGATCTCATTTTTAGGAGAGGGGGATCATGTAAATTAGAGATTATCCCGCAGTTAGCCCAACCGTAATGCCCCCTGGGAGGCTCGCCTATACGGCCCGGTTGAAAATTACTAATAATAATAATAATAATATAGAATAAAGGAGAGTAGTAATTCCTAAGGAGTATTATATACAATTAGAAAATCCTATATTGTAATCTCCTTAAGCCTTATATATATTTATCTTTTAGTTAGAAATGAATTAACGAATTGCAAGAGTATTATAAGCTAGCCCTGCTTTTTTTATATATTGTAGGAGCTGTCTTTTAAAGAATATATTATAAATACTTTATATATTTATTATTATTAATGTAATTACTTTATCAATTACTAAAACAAGCTTGATATTATGGGTGAAGATAGCTATAAGATCAATATCGGCTTTTTTTTGGTAATATTCTATAATACTGAGAGCTGATAATATTATATCTTATGACTATCCATATAATTTGACTAGCGATATACTTTTCTAATCCTTTTTCAATATACAATATCAATATAATTAGTCTTTACGATTTTGGGGATATTCTATCCTTCTTATCAACCTTGAGTAGTATAATTATTTCAGCAAGTTTCCATTTATTAGAATAATAGTTGAGCTTAAGGCAAGCTACAAAAATCTCATATATTATATTCTTTATATTAAACCAGTATGCTTTAAGGAAACAAATAGTTGCTTAATCGATTTTAGATAATGTGCTTCTAACTCCTATTATATATTTTTTCACTTCCTTTGTAGTGATCGTTCTTTTCCATAGTAAAATTGTCTAACAGCCTTATTCCTATAAAAGGTTGTATTATAGATTGTTCGATACTTTGAAGCGGTTAAGTACTATTGTAAAGAGTACTTTGGCTTTTTCTCTGGTATCAATAATCTCCTAGCCTTCGATTACTAGAGAAAGGGCTTTAAGGCCTGCTTCTAGAATTAGTTTATACTAGTTTATAATTTGTATAATTCCTGATTGTTCTATATATCATTCAAGTATTTAGTCCAATAGGCTTGTTTTGATACTTATATGATTCTTTATAGATTCTATTAAGCAATTGCTATTCCATTAGTAATTCTAGTTCTCCTAGTTTGTATATATATTCGGTGTGCCTCTTTATATTTGTTAATCTACCACGGGGATAATCGATAGGGTTTGTAACCTTTTTGCCCCATAATTGCTATAAAGGCGCTCAGTGTGCTTATAAGTCTGGTGATCAATCTATCGACATTGTAGGTAGATCAGAAATCCGAATTCTGGAGGTTCGCTAAGCAGTTAGCTATTATACCTATCAGGCAGGGTAAATCTGAATTGTGTATCTGGATATGTGCTTACTTATATTCAGAGATTCTTCTATCCGAGATAATAACGATTTGAATAGTGTGATTGGAGTTGTTATGTAGATTATTATTGATTATTGTTGTAATAGTAATTAGGTTGGAAAAGGTTAGATTCAGAATGTATCCCTTTGTATATATAGAGGTACTGGGAGTCCTGATATATTCTATTTCCTATTCAATAATTTATTATATAAGCATATTATTTGATTAATAATTACTACTCCAGATTCCTATAAATTATATTTAGCATTGAAGTCACCTCCGATGATTGTACCAATTCTTAAAGCGATCTTTAGTCCGAGTATATATTCTATTATCAGCGGATCAAGTGGAGTATGGTAGATATTGAGGATCAAATACCTGTTAATATTAATTCAAAGTAAATTCCTATTTCCAGTTTGTCTTATTTGTTTAACCTTCAAGTTATTTCCTTTTCGTATATAAATAATCACTTATAGCCCATGCTTAAAGCCATCAGCCGCTCTCCAGGTATCGATTAGCTGGTATCAGTTATATACAGTATGATTTTGGATTACTGAGTTATTGTATAGTCGGGGTTTTGGATATAGATAATATCCATATCAGTTTCTTTAGCAATCTATAAAGGGTAATATGATTGGAATGTTTACGTTTTATATTCGCTTATACAATTGTGAGCCCCCTTTCCCTTATTGAATTTGTATTGGTTGTGCGACTTATATAAAGATAATAGCAGCTTTGTTAGTGTTTGACTCACTCTTCTTGTTTATTTCAGAGGTTAGGAGATAAAAAGGCTTTTTTTTAGTTATAATTGCTATATTATAATTTACCTCTTTATTAATACAGTACAAAGGATTATAGCCCAAGGTATAAATCGGATTATTGAAGAAGCCCTCCTCTAATCGAGCCTATTTAGATAATCAATCTATCAGTTATTATTCATTCTTATAAATAGTAATATAAGCCCTTAATATAGGGAGTCTGAGGATAATTACTTAAAGCTATTTGACTGATATTAAAGTAGATACCTTTCCTTTATATACTTTCTGAATCTTTCTTTAATTAGTGATTCTGATTTCCCTTACTTATTGATAAATAAGCCTAATTAGTTTTCTATTAACTAATTGTGATATCATTAAGCAGTTGTTGTATATGGATTGGAAGGGTTCTAGGTATTCTGCACATTGAGTATCGTTTTGGTATTGCTTATAAATCTTTCTATCGATATGTTTAGTAATCAGTTTGCTATATTTAGAGCAGCAAGCCAAGCGATAATATACATATAGATTATAATATAAACTGGTATCCATTGGAATACTGTTATAATTAAGGACATCGCAATCTATCAAGGGGCTTCAAGTATTTACTGATATTAAATAGTCGAAATAGTTTTATTATCTTTTTGAAACTAATAATTCAATTGGTTCTCTTTGTGAAAGGGTTTATTTTATACTTAGAGATTCTATATTACATTAATTCCTCTCCTGCCTACACCTTGATTTCTTTTCGAATAATTGTATCTGGAAGTATTATAAGCACGCCTAGCATATTATAAGGAACCTGAGGTACAATATAATTATACCAGATCTCCGCAACTTGAGTATTATCTGTATTAAGCGCGGTAATCAGCCATATACGATTTTCGTTTCACAAGAGGTTCTTGTATTCCTCTAGTGTCTTGTATCCCAGAGTCTATCCTGTCCTATTACAATAGAGCAAAGGGATCAGTTCGAGTCTTAATCTAGAAACTGTTTTATAATCTTTAATCACAATTCGAAGGGATTATTGGCAATCATCTATTACCCACTTCCTATCTTTTATAAAGATTATACAACTATTTCGCTCCCGTCATTCGTACTCCTATATCGTCTCCATCGTTTAAGCATACTCACCTTAACGCCCTTCGGTATCTGAGGTGCCCCTCTAATCTTGAATGTATTAATATAGGATTTAGCAGTTCCCTTTGGGATTGCTCTTGTGATTAGTGTAGAGATTCTCTATATAAACCCAGCTTATTTTATAGTCTTGATTATACATCAATACACACAGACCTCAAACACATCGGTATAAACTCAATTCCGTCTTGCTCAGGATTTTAATTACACATATTAATCACACTTGCGATTTTTAAGATTACTTATCGCTTTCCATCCTCCTTATAGAATTAATCGGTTATTGCTTTGTAGATAGATTATATATCGTTATCTCCATTTGCTTTAGTTATTGATATAATCATTATTATTGTTATTAATATGATTAAATTGCGATTCGACACATTCGACAGTACAACAGGTCGCTCACAACCGTACATTAACAATATCATGATATTGTAAGATTCCTTCAATATTATTTGTTATAATATAGCTAGTATCTATTGTTGTGCTTGTTGCGGTCCATGAATGCCTACAATATATATATACAATATATATATACAATATACTCCTAGTATTTTATTTTCGATTATAAACTATATATTAAGAAAATAGATTTTACAAGTAAAGCTTTGATTAGTGGATTAGAAATATTATAGAAAAACTGTCTGGCTAGGGGTTTGAAATAGTAAGCCTGTAAGATATAATTAGCCTTGTTGTATAGAAGAGATCTGGTAAGGTAATGCGAAATGACTACTAGCCGTAAGGTGTAGTATATAATGATAGCGATAGCGATACTGTCTATATAGCTTGAGAGAACGGATGCATGTATCAGTCTATAATCGGATACTATAGGGCAGAGAGTATAATGGAGATATCAGATAGACTTAAGGAGCAAATAGGAATGGAGGCATAAAGGAATGATTTTGATTTTGACCGGAATTTTCGAAGGTAATCATATAATAGATGGTTTAAACGTAGTCAAAAGATTCTATAAAAGCCTAATACTAGTAGCTTATCACAAGTGAGCCGGGAAAGCGTTTATAGGTGTAGCGAACCTACTTTGTATTATAATATATTCTAGAAAGTAGTTATAATATAATTCATTTCTGTGTCACTAGGAAATAATAGCCGAGGAAGTGTCAATACAAACAGGCACTCCCCCGATCGACTATCGAACTACTATCCGAACAGCCGACTCCTATAAGCAGACCTGGATTGTCAGCCTATCGAGAGAAATCTCTTTTTTTAGGTTCTTTGATAGCTCTAAATGAGCTTGATATATTAAGTCAAAATAGTGTATCATTCATTATAATCTAGGGTGCTAGGGTTTCTATAACCTAACGATATGCAAGAATACCTTAAGATATAATAACTATAATATTCTACAAACAAATTATAATGGTCTATTTGAATCTAAATATAAGGCTAAATTGAATATACAAACTGCATAAGATTATTTTAGACTAAATATAATAATTATTTTACAATATTATGCTGAATTAATAAGAAGTTGTATGCCTTATGAAATCCAAAGTTTATGAAATTAAGAAACATAGTTAAAAAACTTATCTGACTATTGAAATACTAATTAACAAATATCTGCCTCAATTATAATAGCCTTTTGGAGTATTATAATAGAGATTCTCTTTTTGATCTATAGGGAATATATTACTGTATATAAAAATCTAAACAGCTCTTAATATGCTTTTCAGAATATTTTCCTGGCTAATAACTTGTTTAAGGATTCTTGTTACTTTAAAGAAAAGTATCTAAATAAGGGCAATCTGAATGAAAAAACACTTTTCAATACTGTACTATTGCAATATATTTGTTGGAAATCACATGTATAGTATATGTGTGGCATGTGCATTATACTATAAAACTCCTTTTTCAAATTTTCCGGATATATAGATTTGATATATATATTTCACTATATCATTTTTTATGTATAACTTATTGTCTATTTCCTAATAGATTATGAGTGCCGTGTTATTATAAGCTTTATTTATATCTCTGTATTCCTTAAATCTCGAGTTTTTATTCCCTTATAGCTATCCTTATTCTTAATATTATAGTAAGCAAGGACTATTATCAATATAGTTTTAAACAAAATAGAAAACACTAATCACTTTTAATAATTATAATTGGATAGACTTTTATAAAACTATTCGAACTGTTTATAATAACAGTATCTATACTTCTCTGTGCATAGCGAGAAATCTAAAACCCGTTCAGTAGTCGAGCTGATATTATAACTACGATAGAAAAGCAGAACATTGGCATTTGCTTTATCAATGCCGGTAGTATGTCTAGGAGATCCGTTTCAACTATATTATATAATCAATATAGAAAACCATATTAGAAACCTGAGCGAAAACTCCCCTTAATATTTAATAATAATACAAATCTGCAAGACACTAGAATGCTCTGGCCAACAATTTATCTACAAGCAATGTCAATTTTTACAATAGAGGACAATTTAATGCTTCGTCAATCAACTCTAACTATTAATATAAATTATTTATAATTAATACAACCTCTATCCGAAATAGAGGTCTACTTTTATCTTTTGAGTATATTGTTAAATATAGAAATCTGATAGATATAGTGAAACTTTATTATATTATTAAACTATAATATATAAGATACACTATATGCTCTATAACAAACTAAAAGAATTCCTTGACGGTATAATAAGTTATTCAGCAATAGCTAATTGTGACGGAACGGTGTTGTAGACCACGTGGATCAGATCATGTGATGGTCAGGTATTCATTATATAGAATACTCCGGAGCGGAACAACGATAACCGGATCGGCCGCAGGACCGATCACCGCTCCCGTGATCGGTACCCGAAGATCACCCAGTATATAATCCGATCTCTTCTCTACGAGAAGAGATCAGTTCTAACTGTAGATGAGGAGATATACACATTCTTATACTTATACCATTATTGTCCAATCATTCCCCTCCATCGTGATATGCTATTGTCCTGTACGATAGTTATGAGCCCGGTTCGCGTTTAAATACAGCTATCTTGCCATAGACCACTCTTGTGATCAAGAGTGGGCATATCACGATCCATATCTGAAAATCCAAATTTTCACTGTCCAAATACCCGGATCAATCATGTCAACGCAACATACACATCCGTCGGTATATCTTACCACCCAATCGGATTGGCCAGCCTGGTACGATGCTCTTAGGGTTAAATGTCAGCTAGAAGATATTTGGGATAAGATTGATCCTGAACTTCTATCAAAGACAAATCCTTTAGCCTCTCTCTCCTTAGAATCATCATTCGAAGTGATCGATTGGCTGACCGCAGCTCCACCTGTTCCTCCAACTCTCGAGAGCACTCGACAGGAACAGGACAGGGCCAAGCGGCACGCCTATGAGGCAGAGCTCGTTGAATACCATGCCAAGTACCCTGAACGGAAAAGCGAAGATGGGGATACAGAAATGAAGGAATCAACTGATCACCCAGTTGCTCCTCCGCCACCATCTGAGCCTGCACCTACATCCGTCGTCGATGTAATTCCCTTGTTTACTGCTCTTGATAGGTCATATCGTAATGAGAAAATGACATATGATGACAAGCACAAATCCTATCGACAAGTCTATGAATGGATCCAATCAACCGTTGATCCAGCTCATCTCATGGAACTGTCCTTCTCAAACAAGGGATCAAAGGCTCAGCCACTTCATAAGGTGGTCCTCTCGCTCCGTAACAAACTGGCACCATCCCACCAAGTCATTGAAATGATCGTTCAGTCCGAATACCGTGCGCTGATTGCTCAGGCATCCAGTGGACGAACTGATCCGGTCAAATGGTTTCGGGATTGGGGCATTGCCTACTCAAAGGCATCCGCATACAGACTTCCAGACACTCATGGACCATTAGCCACCCGCACTTTCCTCAACGCTGTTGGGATCAGGATGGCACCTTCGTGGGCTCAACGCAAATCGATGAGATCGATGAAAAGATTCACTTAGGCCAAGAATGTCAGACGCTTCAACAGGTAGCTACGATATTCGGGGGTATTGTGAGCCGCGATGCTGCATTACCTAAGGCAAAAGGAATCTATGCTATCGAGCAGCCCAAACCACCTGTTCCGTCCAAAGGAATTTCACAAGATCAATCCAAGGGTTCCCACTCTGACAAGAACATTGGGAAAGCAAAATGTCCTTGCATGTCTAAGAAAGATAGACAAAGGCGCAACTTTCACAAATGGGATCCTGAGGATTGTAGCAAGGTGGAAATTGCTTTGACCGGGAAATGTGTTGATCACCCAAGTACAACTCTCTCCGCAGATCAGATCAAGGAGATCAGGCAAAGGATCATGAACGAGTGGAAGCACCTTCACAGCACTTTCAGGAGCAAGGGATGGATGAAAGGATCATCTTATGATACCACTCCACCTATTGCCAGAATGCCAGACAAATTCATAGGTGTTACCATGCTGAAGGTGTTCGCAACCAACTCGACTTCAAGACCAGAGTTTGAATTCTATGACTCTACCCTCCTTGATAGCTGTGGAGCATTGCATGTTGTCAACGATATATCTCTTTTGGATAACCAATCATACTATCAATCCTCCGAGGATGATCAGGTGGACTCAGGACTAGCATCCTACCAAGTTGTCGGAAGAGGCCAGAGAACGATGAGAGGCATTCTTAATGGTAAGGATCTGATCCTCACAGACGTCGCCCTGATTCCTGGTTTCCACGTCAATATTGTTTCCGAGGCACGATTGTTTAAACTAGGTTTATGGTTTAGTGGTTTCGATGCTACTCTACGCTTTGGGGACATGATGGAGAGTGAGGTATGTGCACAGTGTATTAGACACAGCAACCTCGTATTCTTAGAAATGAAGCCTTGTTCCTCTTATTCTCCTATTCCAATCTCAAATTGTAATCTCATGTGTCCTACTGCTTCTCGTAAGATCAACAAATCCTTTAGACGATCAAGGGACACCCCAATCCCAAGGAAGGATCAAGCAGAATTATGGCACGAGAGAGCGGGACATCTTGGAAAGGAAGCGCTTGAACACCTGGTATTTGCTGCGAGAGGAGTAAGGATCAAAGGCCCTCTGAGACAAGAATGCTCTGATTGTGCACGTACACACGCAAAACAGGTGATCTCCAGAGCACCTAGTGATCGTCAACCACCCAGACCTTTCTATAAGATACAATGGGACTTGTTTGACTTCCCTCGTGCACTCAACGGAGCAACATGGCTGTTGGTTATTAAAGAAATGTATAGCGGAAAGCTGTTTAGCTACTTCTTGGTAAGAAGGACCCATGATGAGGTGTTCCTGATCATCCAGAGTTACTTTGCCTGGGTTCACAGGAAGTACGGACTTTCGATTGTGGTGATCAAGCAGGACAACGACACCTCTGTCATCGGAATCATGGGTTACACAGCGTTTGAAAAATGGATTGAGACTGAGGGAATCGAGCTTGAGCTCTCCCCTAGCCATACTCACGAGACTAATGGAGGAGCTGAGCGAGCGGGGCAAGAGTTGGTAACCAAGCAAATCAAAATGCGGTTATCCGCAGGGTTGCCAACCAAGCTCTGGGCAGAGGCTATAATGGCCGCTACCTACCTCTATAACATTAGTCCCCTGAAGGCGAGATCATTCAAGTCACCGAATCAAGTGTTAGATGAGTGGTTCCGATCGTACCTGAAAGAAGGTGATCCGTCGCTCACTACCAAGATTACTGATGATCTTCGGCCTGACTGGAGTTCAACTTACAGATATGGATGCCGAGCGTACCCCTTGGATAAGGAACGCGAGGCTGGAGCACTAATAAAATGGTATAAGACGAATCCTCGAGCACACGTTGGGTATTTAGTTGGGTATATCCCTGGCACACGGATCTACCGCATCTGGATACCAACGCTCGATCGGGTTATTGTCTCTCGGAATGTCGTTTTTGATGAAACGTTTACCTATAAACAGGATTACTTTAGCCAACAGGTTAACGCCATGCCCGCGAATCAGCTGAGGCGGTCAGCTAGACTGTTGGATATTACTAATCATGTAGATATGGATGGAACCCTCATCGAAAACGATGATAACGACACAGACACCTTTACCGTATTGGCAGGCCAGCTATCGTCCCTAGACTCATTCACCGCGCGCACTTCAGATGATCAATCATCTTCTTCACACTCTGAGAACTCTGAAGAAGGTGATCATCTGGGGGGTGGAAAGCAGAGAGTGGGCGAGACACTGAGCGAAGGGAAGTTCATCCGACTGTCCCCCGGACCACCAGACAGCTCTCCGGCGCCAGGAGATGGTGGGGACCCATGGCCACATATTGCTCCGACGCCAGGAGATGTGGATGGAAGACCGGCTTTTGCTACTCCTACGGATTACAACGCCCAAGTGCGGATAGGACATAGCGAGCCCGTGAATTTAGCTGCTCAGGAACAGGAGGTAACGGTACCTGATCCTGGGAGTTTCGTCGAAGAAGGTGATGATAGTTTGGAGGCAATGGACGCAGAGGACACAGGGGTTCCGACCGTAGTACTCAGAGCGGAGTATGAAAGTGACCCTGGCTCTCCATTGGCTGATCATTCACCCCACACCCGACACCGTGCAGGGCCTTCTCGAAAGGCAGTAGACTGGAATCCAAACCCGGAATACACTATAGAGGAGCTTGAGTCGCCAGAGCGATCATCTAGTCAGAAAGCAATCGAGCAGTCAAAAGAAGTTTCAATCTTTCAGGACGATCATTTCCGAAAGAGAGCTCGCAACATGATGATAGAGATTCCTAAAGTTAACCTGGACCCATCTCAATATCAGTCATTCACAGATGATCAGCTAGACCAAGCACGATTGAGTCCTCCTCGGAAGAGACGCAGGCGGAATGGTATATTCTATACCAACATTTCTGAGTTCGCCCGCTCAAGGATCAATCCTGGAAATCATAGTAGGATGCACAAATCCCTATATGATTTCCATTCTACCTTTTGGCCTAATCTCGAGGAGATCAAGGACCAAGAGAAGAAACACTTCTTCATAACAATGCATAATGTGATCGCCGCAGCGGTTGCAACGAAGAACGTTCAGCCATCCGATCCAATGATTCCAAACTCAGAAGATAATCCACGTATTCACCTCTCTCAAGCGCCCAAATGCCCAAGTCGATATCAACAGCTTGACAAGCACATCCTAGGACCGTGGTTCAAGGCTGATTGTCAAAAGGAGATCGATAACCTGCGTTCAAGGGAAACGTGGCGTGAGATAGACTCTGGATCAGAGTCTACCAAACCTATTCCACTGGTTTGGGTATTCAACTACAAAAGTGATGATCAGGGCTTTATTACTCGATGCCGATCACGTCTTGTAGTAAGGGGAGATCTACAGGAGAAAACTACAATCGAGAGCACATATGCAGCGACACTTGCGAGTCAATCGTTTCGTATCGTAATGTCTCTAGTTGCGAAGTATGATCTTGAGACCAAGCAATACGATGTAGTTAACGCTTTTGTGAACGCACGGCGCGATCCAACTGGCAATCCTGTAGTATGCTTACTACCTGATGGATTCAAGAAACCAGGAAAGGAGGTGATCATTGATAGAGCTTTGTATGGGCTCCGTGATTCACCATCCATCTGGTTTAAGGATTTCACATCAACCCTGAGATCAATTGGAATGATCGGATGCACAGAAGAACCGTGCATTTATTTCAACAAGGAGCACACCGTGCTAATTCTCTTCTTCGTCGATGACTTCCAGGTCATATATCATAAGAACAACGAACCTAGTGCTGCGAAGATCACTGATCAGATCAAGTCAGCTTACGAGCTCAAGGATCTAGGTGATACTAAGTGGTTTCTGGGGATCAGAGTTCTGAGAGACAGATCTGCAAAGAAACTTTGGCTAGCACACGACACCTATATTGAGAAGATCGCTAAGAAATTTAAGCTCAATAGAGGTAGTGCATGTACACCGCTGCCAATCATCGAATTTGTCAAGTTTGATGGAACAGCTGTCATATCAGTAATCAAGGAATACCAAGAAAAGGTAGGATCAGTACTGTACACAGCAATCACAATCCGCCTTGATATTGCATTTGCAGCCTCTCAGCTAAGTCATTTCCTTACCAATCCATCTCCTGATCATATGAAAGCTGTTGATCATTGTATCATGTATTTATGGAACACTCGCTTTTTATCCATAGAATACAGTTCCCAGCCAATCCCTCAACTTCTAGTATTCTCAGACGCATCGTTCGCAGACGACAAGGAAACCAGAAGATCATCTCAAGGGTATGTCATGTCACTCTTCGGGGGACCAGTTTCTTGGAAAGCATCACGTCAATCTACTGTGACCACTTCTACAACCGAAGCAGAATTGTTAGGTGTGGAACGAACAGCAAAAGAAACAATGGCCACTCTACGTCTTTTGAAAGAGATCGATCTTATGGTTCAAGAACCAGTAACCATTTTCTGTGATAACGCACAATCAATACGCCTAGTAGTCGGGGAAAACGAACGGATCACTACTAAACTCAGGCATGTTGATATACAGAATATGTGGTTACGTCAAGAATACGCCAAAAGAAGTTTCAATGTCACCTACTTACCCACTGCCGATATGACAGCAGACGGATTAACCAAGAATCTGTCTCGACAGAAGTTCGAGCGCTTTCGATCAATGCTCAATCTACAGGATATCAGTGCGCGGATCAAAGAGTTAAATTAAGAGGCCAGCTAAAAATACATTCATCTCTTCCTCTTGGCCGGAGATTGAACTCTTCCAGTTGACCCGGCACGCTTCCTGGCCTTTTCCTTTTCCAAGAGCAGATCGAGTTCGCGCTGCTTGTCCTCGGCAAGCCTCTTCGCTTCACGAGCCTCGTTCTCAAGACGTCGAACGAGGGCTAGCGACTTATCTTTGTCCACAGAAGTCTTCGGAACCGAATCCTTAGGAACATGCTTCTTGGTGGAAGAGTCCTTTCTCGTGAGATCGATCGTGGTGGCTTTACGATTAGCAGACTTGCGAGCCTCAGACTCTGCTAGGAGCTCTCGAAGGGTTCCGCGGAGCTTTTCCAGTCTCTAGCTTGGCTATCAACACCATGATCGATCGGGGGTGGAAGTAAGTACATACCTTTTTATCCTGTGCCTTGTAAGCATCGGCACAAAGTTTTCCCACAGAGACTATGGCATCCGAAGCGACCTCACACACGTGTGTTTTGCAACTCCAGCAACGAGTGCTCTTGGTGCGGCCGAGATCCTTGTGGCAATCACCTGAGGTCTTCGTTTGCCCAGAGACCAAGGACTTTATGCAGCCAAGACACGGACGATCGTTCACTGGCCCTTTGGTGAACTCGTCAGGTTGTGAGGACCGAGCTTTGGCAGACGCCCTTGGCGGATCACTTTCAGTCCTCATGTACTGAAGATCTGCAAGAGGCAAGTCGTCATCGGGATCACTATCGGAAGTACGGAGATCGTAGAACCCATGCTCATCGGGACTGTTGTGCGAGGGAGAGGGAGCGCGAAAGTAGCTGTCCGGATCGCGAGAAGGACGGTGCTTAGCAGGCGCGGCGGTGATCAACCCAGATCGGCCATCGAGAGGATTGGGGATTCCGAAGTCATCCGGATCCTCACACTTGATCTTGACCAGTTGGCAACCTTCCCTTGATCCTGCGGGAATCGCAATAGCCTCTTGAGAACCAGGAACAATCACTCCTTCCAAGTTATAGAAGGAACACAATTCAGGATTGTCACGACAAACTCCCGGGGCAGTACCACACAAGGCATGCTTTCGAGCGGACCATGTCTAGTTTCGAATCAGCACGTGGTCAACCCAGGGGCAATGACAATACCTACTTCTAGTGGGGCTACAGGCAGAGATCCTTGTTGTGTAGCAACAGGAACAGGAACAGGGGGAGTAACAACAACAGGGGCAAAAGGAAATACGGGGTTAATAGCACTTCCTAGTGGAGGGTGTTGGCGGGCTTGATGCATCCAAGCAAGGAAGGCAGCATAGTTGGGATCGGCAAGGCCATCATTCGACGGCAGAGCAGAAGGGAGCAGTTGAGGAAAACCAATCGAGGGATTTCCAGGAAGGTTTTCGGGAAGAAGTGGCTGCTGAGTCAACGGTCGATCAGCAGCAGGGCTCACAGGAGCAGGGACAGGATCAACGGTAGCAAGACCACTCGGACGAGCAGTCAATGGTGTTGCCGGAGGATCAGTCGCTGCCGGAGCAGGGGACCTTGGGGGTGGAAGTGAACCACGCTCAAATGCAGGTTCAGAAGAGAACTCATCATGAGTAGAAGGAGAAGAAGGAACAGCAGAGGGATGCTTTCTTGGCCGACCACGGCGCCCTGTCTTTTCAGGGTTTTTGGGCCGACCAGGACCACGTTTGTCAGGAGACGGGTGATCCATTCGAAAGGAAACAAAACATGATGGTGTTGATGTCTAGAGAAAGAAGAGTTCGAAGGAAAGGGCGTGTATTATAGATCACATCTGCCCTGCACGTGGGCAAGATCACTTGATCAGAGATCGCCTGGACCTCCTGAATGTCTCTGGCAACCTAACGCCACCATTGTTATGATCATCAATTCAATTACCCTATCCGGATAACAATGCTGACATTGCAGCATACATCCGCGGATACGAGGATCAGAACCTGTATTCTCTGTTTGTAACGGCAGATCAGCAGGCATACGTAGCGAAGTGAGGCTTCAAGAAAGCATCTACCCGCGATCCTTTGAAAATTTTCAGGCAATATGGTGGAAAATGAGAGATATCACCCCATAATGCCTGAATCAAACAACTTACCGACGGCTAGGGGCGCGTCAAAATTTCCTTTGTATCACACTCTCATACCGATCATATAGGGAATGGACATCAAAGCCCTGCCATGGTAGGGATAAGATGGTTTCATTGTATGATCTAGACCACATTGAGGCTCCAACAAGGCGCAACTGCGCTAATTTCCTTTGTTTGTTTATGCAGATCATCGCGATCTGGGGGGTGTGTGACGGAAACGGTGTTGTAGACCACGTGGATCAGATCATGTGATGGTCAGGTATTCATTATATAGAATACTCCGGAGCGGAACAACGATAACCGGATCGGCCGCAGGACCGATCACCGCTCCCGTGATCGGTACCCGAAGATCACCCAGTATATAATCCGATCTCTTCTCTACGAGAAGAGATCAGTTCTAACTGTAGATGAGGAGATATACACATTCTTATACTTATACCATTATTGTCCAATCATTCCCCTCCATCGTGATATGCTATTGTCCTGTACGATACTAATACTGTATAAGGAAATATAAGAGGAAGAAGTAATAAGAAAGCTCGAGAAAGGGGTAGAAAAGGATGTAGAGAATATTATAAGAATAGAAAAAAATATACATCTAAAAAAAACAACAATACTTCACCAAGTTTTAGTAAAGCTACCAAGACTGGATCTTATACTTATAAATTCTATAAGAAAAAAGAATATTAATAAAATACTTGTTAGAAATATAATAAAGTTAGAAAAGCCTAGCATTCAAATAAAAATACTAAGAATAATGGTTTTGCGCAAATAGCTATAGCAAATGAATATACTGATTCCCTATATCCTAATATTACAATATATACTAAAGTCCAAAATAATATATAGATTCTTGATTCGGGAACCTCTTATTACTTTATTGATTTTATTAAAAATCTCTCTAATATTATATAATGGGGTATTCTACAAAGAATCAAAACAATCTGAACCTATTTCATTCATAATATATTCCTTCATAGAGATATAATATATATACAAGCCAACCCATTCACACACAAGCTTATAATAACCATATCTACGGATATCCTGAAATCATATTATACAATACATACCAGCGCAATCGCTGTAGCGCTCCGAGCTGCTTAACTTGAGAATGCTGTTGCAGCAGAATCAGAGAGGGCCGGCGAGCCAGTTGTTATCTATAGGGATAGCAGGCTCCCCGATTGATCTCAATAATTGTTCCTCAATTACTACTCCGAAGAGAGTGTGGATTAACAACAAAAACACTAGTTCCCTTTTAAGCTTGTTCAAGAGTGATCAGAATATTATTGAAATAATTGTGAAGATAGTTATTCAGAAAAAAATCGATATATAACGGAAGCGTACTGCAGACGAGGCTCTAGTACTCACTAGCTTCGAGACAATCCTTGTATAGTTTGCAATACAATTTGCAGAACAGAATCTGAGCCAATTGGTAGAAAAACTGGTATGCAGAGTATTAATAGTTATCACAAACAATACAAAAAGAACCTTCAACTCGAAGCTAGTAATAGAAAGCGTGAAGCCAATTATGCAAACGTATGCAGGGATGTTTTGAATCCCCAAAACTGCAATCGCTATTCCCTCCGGCTCAACTGTGGAAGCAGGGGCTGCAAATGGGCCCAAGCGGGTGATTAGTGGAGCATTGAGATTAGAACGTATAGACGAAAGACTCTTTTTCCGATTCGATAAACGAATTAAGATGGAGTTGTTCTTATGGGGGATTAGATAGGTATTAGTAAAGGCAATCCCAGAGATTGCTACTCTAAGGGCTAGAGCTATTGCAGTAGTAACATCCATTCGAATTGGGTGGGTAATCACAGCTTCCCTAGAAGCCTGTATAATCCTTCTTGCAAACAAGCAACAGGCTATAGCAACTACTAAAACTACAGATCTTGCAATCAGTGAGCTATGATATATATATATAGCACCAGGGGTTCCGATGATCATTACCGATCTTCTGGGAATGCTCATAGAGATTGGAGAAAAACAAATAAGAGAAGAAATCTGATATCAAATAGAACTATGTTCAATATGGATAACAAGATCCAAGCTTGAAGCAAATAAGCAGAATCGGATCACCTAAATATTATTCTTTCAAAAGCAATCACTTCGTTATAATCTATTCAACGAAATCCGAATGTTCTTAGCAAATAGAAAACGAGCTTTAGAAAGATACAACCCAGAGTATCAGCAATATTATAAAAACTAGAAATGCAAAAGAAAAGTAGTATACAGAAAATGCGTATACCCGTTATCTACTTATAAGCTAATCGGGGATTATAATCATTCAATACAATGTACAGGATGCCGCAGGCCCTTCTCAGCAGACCATGACAACTGTCCCACCAAGCCTCAGCAAATGAACAACAAGACAATGCGCCCGAATCGAAAGCAGATCCAGATTATCCGACGAACAGGGGAGATCAGCACTATTATTGCCTCAGTACTAGCAGTAATAGTTCAAATACCAGTAATAGTATAAGGAAGGAAAAGGAAATCTAGAATAGATACAGTCTCCCAACACAAAGATGGCAGCAACTCGAAAAGCAATACTGGAAGAGAGCAAGCGAACGATATCTCGGGGAGCTTAATAGATAAAAAGCGGGATATACAAGGTTAACATATCACCCGTAATAGGACAGCAAAGATCAACAAGAATCTCAACCTTAAAGTTTTAAGTAATCAGATTATAACTAGGGGATATAATATAATAATGGAAGATCTATATAAATAGATCGAATCCACTATCTATTGCCTAGATAAACACACGGAAAAGCCTCGCACTGCATACAATAGCATTACAGCGAGCATTTGAGAAAAAGATCGATGTAATATATATACAAGAGCCCTAAGTATCCAATATACATACTCAAACATATAACGGATACCAATATCTATCCCCAATAACCTCCTAGAAAGGGAACGGAATATGTGAGGAAGGGTAGGGATGCCTACGAGTAATAATATATATTAGAACTAAGATTAGATTACAAGTACTACAATTAGTAGAAAAGGAATATAAAGATTATATATAGCTTTCTATAAATAGAATTAAATTATTAAACTTATATAGAAAACCAAATACCTTAGAAGTTCTGGAGATAATTCTTGATCTAATATTAACTAGGAACACAATTATTAGGGGAGACTTTAATACTCACCACATACTATTCAAGCCAGATGTGAATACAACGCATAATAACAATCGGCTCACGGAATGATCCAGCGACAGAGATTTCAAGTTTACGAATATCCCGGGTTAAGCGATATACAAAGCAGAATACATAATCGATCTAGTCTTTTCTAATATTCCAGAAATATATATAGAAATAAAGGCTAATATGCATTACAGATCCAATCACAATACCCTTCTTATTATTATACAAAGAGCAAGTTTAACATCGAGATCTCAATATATATATCGCATTAGGAAGAAAGATCTATTTCTGTTTCAAAGAATGATATTAGCTAATATAATAGGAATCAAACGGGAAGCACAAATAGCAATCATAAGCATAGTTCTGAATCGAGCTATCGAAAATATGCAGAAGGTACTACAACAGGCAATCAGAACGATAGGAAGACCGGATCGGAAGACAGGAAAATCGGCCTTCTAGTGGATACCCGACTGTACGATTGCTCGAGATGTATATCTCCGGAGCTGTATAACCAATAGCGATTATTCTACAAAATGCAGAGTATTCTTATCGTGTATATGATAGGCCAAAAGAGGGTACTAAAGGAAATTTCTTAATGAGATAAAATCAGATCGAGACTTATATAAAATAATCGGATAGCATGACCTGAGCTCTACATACCATTCTCCACCAATCATAATAGACAAACATACTGCTATGTCGAATAAAGAAAAGGCCGAGCTACTACGCTTGGAGATTCTACAGCGTTTCAAAGCCATCGACAATCTCCCGGACTCCGGATACAATCAAAGTAGAAAAAAACTACCCTAAAAGAAGCTTATTTCTATAAAGAAAATGGAATGTAATACTATAGGGATCTCGAGTATATCCCCAGGGACAAACTAAATCACAATAAGATTACTAAAGACTATCTGAATGGAAATAGGTCTAATTCTATATACCATTTTCAATAAGTATCTATAGCTCAATCACTTCCCTATAGTATAGAAGCAAGTAGAAGTAGTTATACTACCAAAAGTGGGGAAGACAGATCGAATGTCTCTATGATCATAGTGGTTTATTGCCTTTCTCTCCTATATTGAAAAGAGCCTGGAAAGGATTATAGTAAGACATCTAATATGGATAGCCTTAATATAAGAAATACTCAGCCCACAATATTGCGGTACTCTTCCGAAACGATTGGCTATAGATTTAATAGTATTGTTCATTTACAATACAGAAGTAGTGTTCAATAAAGGCTATGAGATTACAATGATTACACTAGATATACAAGGAGCATTCAATACTCTACTTAAAAACAGACTCCTGAAACGAATAAGGGAACAGGGGTTCCCATAAAACCTGATCACTTTGATCGACTCCTTCTTAACCCAAAGGTAACTTAGGGTTAGATTTAACGAAGTAATAATTGGCTACAGCACAGTAGAATGCAGTACCCCATAAGGCTCACCCCTTTCGCTAGTCCTGTATATACTTTATCTTGCAGAGCTACTTTAGTAAGATCTTAAATTCCGATTCGGATATACAGATAATATTTGTTTATACCGATTATCGGTAAGTATTCAACAAAACATTACAATATTAACAAGAAATATGAAAAGTATATTCTGTTGAGGAGCTAGAAACAAAATAATCTTTGTACTCGAAAAGATGGAGATGATTCATATAACATGGTACAAGCATTCCATTAATCCGATATACGAAATAAACCGCGATTGTATTATCTCTTCAATTGTATCAGGATTGGCTCTATAATAGCTAGGCGTGTAATTTGATTGCAAGCTTATATTCAAATAGTATATCAAAACGCAAGTAGTCAAAAACCGGAAATTGACTTATTACATCCAAGAACTAGCTTGGATCACAAACGGACCCTCAATAGCATCCTTACGGAAAGCAATGATTACTTGCTTATACCTAGTCCTATTCTATAGGGCAAAGGTATAATATATAGAACAAACAAAAACCACTGGACAGTACTAAAACGGGATATTAGTAGTAATAAGTATCCGATTAGGAGGAGCGATTCTAACTATCAACAAGGTTCTATAAATAGCGATTAGAGGAGTCCTTTCAGTCTAACGAACAACCCCGAATACAGTGATAATGAGGGACAGCGCTCTCCTATTAGTAGAAATAGTACTAGAATAAATAAAATGGAGAGTAGCTTTCTATATTCAAACTATTGATCCAAAACACCCTTTTTATTATCAAGGAATAAAAGTCATCTATTCCTTTAGCAATAGGAAAGACTAATTGTAGTCAGTCAGAACAAAGGTCCAAATGATTAGTCAATACTTTTCCCGAATTAAGGAGACGATTTTAGTAGGGCCTCACTATATATCAGAGTATTGAATGGATTTTATTAGAGGTTTTACAAAAGAGATAGCAGTAGAGCAGTTTTAGGAATGGTGGAACAAGTGTATATATGATCAGATCACTATATTCTCTAATGGATCGGAATAGATCGATAAGGATGATAGGTGAGTAGGATATAAATATATTGTATATAGAGGATAGATGGTAGTATGCAAAGGAAACAATAGATTATATTATAACTTTTATGTATTCGATACGGAAGCAATCGGGGTATATCGAGGTCTCTAAGTAGTGATTAGAAATATTATTGGTATAAAACAAATGGAAATCTGTATATATATTGATAGCATATTGGTGATATGGGGAATGAGAGGCATAGCCTTTATTATATTGTAATGAGCTTTCCTCAAATGTTACAAACTAATATAAATACACTCGATCCAGATTAAATGGTTATTAGGCCATATAGGGATCAAAGAGAATGAGTGTGTAGATATATTTGTTGATAAAGGGATAAGAAAATCAATCTCAGGGTATACAAATCGATCTATAGCAAGCGGTATCCGCTTTATAATAAAAACTACTATAGAATCGGCAGTATAGGTATAATGAATCAAATAGAAACCAATGCTCTCCAAATAATACTAGAAATGGAATTTAAGGAGCATAAACAAATGCTTTAATGAACTAGAACTCTTACAAGCTACTTTCTATTATATACTAGCGATCTGCTCAGCACACAGCGATTTCAAAAGCTATTACTAACGATTTAAATACGAGAAAGCAACAATCCATTGTTTATATAATGCATACAAATCCTCTGAGTATATTATATATTGCTGCAAAGTCCTTGTAATCTATAAAACCTGGCTTTCAGATATCAGGCCCAAATACCCACTCTGCAACCAAGCGGCTCAAAAACGACTACTGAAACAGCTAATACACATACCAACCAAGTTCGCTGAATTTATTGCTATAACAAACTTCTACAAAAGCATATACCCTAGAATGTTATTAGAAGAATAGAAAAAGGAAATGAAAATGGATTGACTGATCCGAGTGAATACAAATACAGAATAGGAGGCGATTGATATAGTAAGGCTATAAAGAACAAAATCGATATATACAATACTCTGCACTGCACTAAAATACATACAAAAGCTATCCTTACAGGATAAAGCAGCTCTCAATCAAAACATTATATAAAAGATCGGAAAGCGCGCATGGAGGCGCTCAGAGGATCGGAGACAAAAGCGCAAGCGCACTAGCTATCGCTTGGGAGGCTACTGAGGGTATTGAGACCTCATTTTTAGAAAAGGGGGATCATGTAAATTAGAGATTATCCTGCAGTTAGCCCAACCGTAATGCCCCCTGGGAGGCTCGCCTATACGACCCGGTTGAAAATTACTAATAATAATAATAATAATACAAAGAATCAAAACTACGAATAATATATATTCTATAAGTATTATATACAAAACAGTTATTATTGAAAACTTTATACTAAGAAATATCTGGTATATCAAGGACTTTCGGAATAATCAACTCATTTTAGTTAAAACACTTGCCGAAAACAGATTGAAAAGTTATCTTCAAAAGGGATTCAGCATTATACTGGAAAAATGGTCAGCTAGAGATAACTACAAGATACATCAATAGCAATTATATTATTCGATAATCATTTATTCAATAAGTATATATAACGGATATAGACTCAGAAATAGAAGAGATTAATGCGAATAACAACAAAGCTGAGATTATATATCGATGCTTAGGTTATTTTAACTATAACCAAATGGATAAGCTAAAGAAAGCTTCAAATAGGTTATACTACATTAAAAAAAAGAAAAATACTAATCGAAAAGCTTATAAACCTTACTTTACAAGGAGGATGAATAAGTATTTCAACAAACACATAGCTATTCATATACTTACAAAACTATAACACTTACATATAGATCTATTAGGGATTCAAAAACCTTTTGAAAATAGAAATAAATACTTTATTATAGTTGTTAATAATACAATAAAAGGAATTTGACTTAGATTTACAAAAGATAAATCTACAGAAACTGTTATACCTATACTAATGAATCTTATTAATCAAATTGAGAAAGATTTTAATTGCAAGATTGCTATTATTAGAGCAGATAACGAGAAAGGTGAATTTGGGATATCCTTTCAAACAAAGATTAAAAAAAGAGAACTAATATTCGAATCTTTATCCTCTAAAAAGCATTCTATAAATAAAATAACCAAAAAGAAGATTCAAGATATTAATACTATAGCAAGATCACTATTGAGCGAATCAGGCATTAAGTCTAATATATAGAAACTTATTGTTAAATATATTATATATCTGAAGAACAAATTATTTATCAAAGTATTACCTTTTGAAAAGACAGAAATGCTTTCTATATCAATAATACTATATGAAGCTATATATAGTAAACAGTTTGATTTTAAGAAATTCAGAATATTTGATTATAAAACATAAACCAGGAACTTTTAGCAATCAAACCTGATAATTAAGAAATTTGAGTTTAGAATACTTAAAGGAAAGTATATTATAATTGAAATAAATAGAAATAATATCTATTACCTCCTCAATCTTTATATCAAAACTATTATTAGAATAACAGATGCTGACTTCAATAAATATAGATATTCATTTAAAGAACTCAAAAAAGAAAGTATTCCAAAACCGCTTGGAACAAAAAGGAAAAGAAAATCTCATTTATATAACAAGCAAAAAACTACAAAAAGAAGGGTGTAATTAACAGTACAAAAAGATGTATAAGAAAATATATACATCAATAAGCAAGAGGAAGCTCAAATCCAAAATGAGTAAGAAAAAGCTTGGATTTATCCTTTGTGAATGTTATAATAGCGATAATTATAGGGAACTAAATACCTAGTACAAAATGTATAAGTATTTTTATTTTCAAGACAAAGAGTATAAATAGTTATAGAGATTCCAAAAGCTAGGCCTGTTCCGATAGCTACTCTAGTCCGAAATGTTCTAAATAAAAGTCACAAGAAACGGCTAAGAAAGATCTTTAGTGATTAGATTGTTTAGTATGTAATTATATTGTATACTGTTTTTATATATTTTGAAGATTTTTTAGTTAGTAATTATAATTCAATATTTGAGGAATCAATAGAGCTCGAAGATGTTATGCGAGGGGACACTCAAGTATGAATGGAAGTGATCAGAAATGAATTACAGAGTTTTAAGGATAATGGTATCTTCGAAATTATGAATAGAGTTGTATCCACAGGCCGAAAGCTATTAAATAGTAGATATATTCTGAGAAATAAATTAGATTGTTTTAACAAGTTAACTAGAAGAAAAGCAAGACTAATAATCAAAAGATATCTTCAAGAATATGGAATAGACTATTAAGAGACTTTTGTTGATATAATAAGGTATTCAATATTACATACTTTATTAACAAAAGCTGTAACAAAAGATTTAGAGATCGACAATATAGATGTTGATACTGCTTTCTTGAATGATAAGCTAACGGATATAGAAATTCTTATAGAAGTATCAGAATTTTTCGAAGAAATCTTTCCTGAGATTAAATTCAAAAGCAAATCATATCTCAAACTGAAAAAGTCATTTTATAGCCTAAAACAAGCACCAAGAGTTTGGTGGACTGTGATTCGAAAATTCTTTAAAAAGATTAGACTTGAAGAATCGATAACGGATCCGAATCTCTTTACAGGAAAAGAAGTGTATGTTCTATTATATGTAAATGATTTGTTGATAATAGGAAATCGCATCAATGTGAATTTGATGAAAAAGACGATCGGAAGTTGATGGAAATGTAAAGACTTAGGCGAAACCAATATATTTCTAGGTATTCAAATAGAACGATATCAACGAGATTGATTATTTAAGATATATTAATCGAATTATATGAAAAAGATTTTACAAAGATTTGGGATCGACTTTACTAATACGAAAAATTTGCCCTTACCTTCTGGTATAGTTGTACAAGATGCAAATGAAAATGAATTTCTTTGTTAAGACGATACGATATTATATCTTTAGATTGTTGGTAGTACTATCTATCTCTTGAATTGCACTCGATCTGATATAGTATACGCTATTGGCCAGCTTGCTTGTGTTATGTATATATTAAGGGAAAGTCATTTAGTGCTTGCGAAATACTTGCTTTAATATCTTGCTGGCATATATTCAGTGGGTATAGTCTATTCAAATCAACTAAACATACTTACATACAAATATCGAGCTTATACAGATTCGATTTGAGGATCTACAGCCAACAGGAAATCTGTTCAAGAAGTAGCTCTTATCAGATATAAAGGAGCTATAGTATGGTCTTCAACAAAACAGAAATCGACGTCTCTCTATACAATGGAAGCTAAGATTATAGCAGTAAATGAAGATGCAAAAGAATTAGCTTAAATAGAAAAGCTAGTGAAAGACTTAGGAGAATGTTCTAAGGAAGAGCCCTTTATCCCAACTTTATACTGCGACAACACTAATGGAATTGATTGGATACAAGAGAATAAGTTCCATAGTAAGGCAAAACACATCGACATTCGATAGCACTACATTCGAAAAGACATGGTTGACACTAAAAGACTACATATCGTATGGATTCCAGGAACTGAACAAACAGCCAATATCCTTACAAAACAGCTCACATATCCTGGCTTTATAATTCATAGAAAAGGTCTAAAATTGAATCTGGAATGCTGAATACGAATATATCAAAGAGAGTCAATAGTTGCATTTGGTCAAATCAGTCATCTTGGTTGATTTGGTTGATTTAAACCAAATTGACCAAATTGACCAAATTGACCAAATTGATAAAAATCACCAAATACACCTATTTCAACAATTTCATCAGGTTCATCAGATTCACTATATTCACCAGATCTATCGAATTTATCAAAAATTGTCCAAATTGGTCGAATTGGTCAATTTATTATGAATTGACCAAATTGACCAAATTGACCATTTTAAGAAAACCATGTAGGGTAACAGATAAGCTGGAGGTCTGTTCACATGAGATTAGATTTGGATTGTTTACTATACTAAAAAGATAACCCTACGATTCGAAGATAACAAATCCGAAGCAATCCGTTGGTATACATACGAAGAGGATTTTACGAAAGCAGATTGATATTCGAATTGCTAGATGAATTAGATCCGACCTGATATGGGCAGAGAAAACAGGATTTAGATAAAGAGTATTTTTGTACTGCGATACGATATTAAATCGTAGGGCTGTCGAACTCCATTGGAGACGTAGATATTACAGGCAACTCTGGAACGTTGGCATTGTCGCAGGAGTTAATGAGGTTCTTCACAAATATGTATATATAGAGAGTTTATGTGATTTAAATAGTAGATTCCTATTATAGGGGGGATGTTGGAAATCATATGTGTAGTACGTGTATGGCATGTGCATACTACTATAAAACTCCTTCTTCGGACTTTCCGGATATATAGATCTGATATACATATTTCAATATATCACTCCTTATGCGTAACTTGCTGTCTATTTCTGACAATATTAATATAAATATCAATATCAATCTGAATGAGTAGCCACTCCTCTTAACACTATAATATTAACTATTAAATAGCTGTAGCCCAATCTATATAAATTAGCTAGGCAAATGTATAAAAAAAGATAGGAGTATATATTATAATACTATAAATAATATACAAACAAGACTTAGAGATCCTATATATACAGAAACCCTCCATATACCCTGGAACTTGGATTCAGAATCATTCAGGGTACAATCTCTTTGCACTGACGAATAGCTGGGACAACCTAAACAGCCCTGAAAGAGAAAGGGAGAAACCAAGAATAATAATATATATATACAAAAGCAAGCAATTATATACTTAACAAAGATACATTCAATTATACTGGAATCTTTTTTAAATAAAAATAAATAGTATACAGATTATTAATATATATTGATAGCCAGGCATTAGGGAGATGATAGATCTAGTAATCTCTATAATGTTTTCTGATTGTATAATAGTAGGCGATGACTTTAATACTAAATATAATCTATTTGAATTTAGTATAGCTTTAGCTGGCTAAGGAGCTCTCTTTACAGAATAATCTATTTCGAATAGGATAAACTTTATCGGGATCTTAGGAGTCTTTATCTATAAAGTAGATCACACAATTAATCTGACCTTCTCTAATATCCCTTTCATTAGTATTATTGTTGATACTAATCTGAAAAGTAATTTTGATTACGAAATATAAGTAATTATAATCCCAAACTTCATTTTATCTATTACTAAGCCCTTTGATCGTGTAATTAGTAAGAAAGGCCTTTCAATCTTTCAGAGAATTATAAAGAACGGAGTTCCCCATTTTCCAAGTTCAACAAATATATTTGCCAGACAAATTAATGAATTAGTAGGAATACTGGATTCTTTATTTGAATCAGCGATTCGCTTAGCAGGAAAAGAGAAAAGCACCTCTAAATACTTTGCCCCCTAGTAAACAAACGAATATAAAATAATATATTAAAACTATAGAATAATTAAAGCTAAGGATATTAATCAAACGGAACAATAGCGGTAGGAATTGATAACTATAATCAGAAAAGCGAAATGCTAATACTGATATAGAATTATTGATAGGATAAGCTGCAATAAAGATCTATACAAAATGATCGACTAGTACAAGCTTATTATCAACCTTAAAGCATTGCCTCTGATTATCAATAGTATAATGATCAAAGATATTATAGAAAAAGTTTGGATTCTACAAAAGGAGGTCCTTGAGTGCTTCGATAGCAATAACAATTTTATGACGAACCTATTCCGGCCAGGCCATATACCCAATAAACTTCTATAAAACACGAAAATGTTTCTCGAAGAAATGGAAAAAAATGTTATAGGAGTTTCGAGCACCTCACCAGAGCCCGATCAGGTCACTGTTCGCCTTCTGAAAGTTTACTAGAATTCTATTAGATTGGTAATCGCTAGGATCTTCAATAAATACTTGTAATTTAGTTACTTTCCAGATAGATGGAAATAGATAGAGATAATAATGATTTTTAAGATTAGAAAGAAAGATAAATTGTTAGTATATTCCTGGTAACCAATAATTTTACTTTATATATCTCGAAGGATCTGGAATATATAATTGCTCGATATATCTTATAGATCGTAATGATAATAGGTATACTCAACCCCTAATACAGTGGAGTGCTTTTTAAATAAGTAGTAATGGATCTAATTACTTTGTTTGTATACGATATCGAAGAAATCTTTGCCTGCAAATAAGAAATCATAATAATTACATTGAATGTATAAGGTATATTCAATATATTCCTATTGAATAGGCTATTGGAATACATATATTAATAAGAGTAGCCCTATTCCTTTCTGTAACTAATCTAAGCCTTTCTAAGCAACTACTTAATAAGAATTTGGCTAGAAAACATAATCACAGAATATAGCTATATCAAGTATAGTATTCTGCAGGGCTCTCTATTCTTATCTATACTATACATTCTATACCTTGCTGAGTTTTTGAATTAAAATACTAAATTGCGTTTTGGATATATTAATGATATCTATATCTATTACATATCCAAGAATATTCATAAGAATATTGATTTCCTCAAATATAATCTTCATTAGATTTTCCAATGAGGTGAACGAAATTATATAATGTTTGTATTGGAAAAGTTAGAGATGATATATCTTTTCTAAAGGAGAAAGGCATATATCCTGTATTTGAAAGTGAATAATAAAATAATAATTTGTTTAATCAATAAAATAAGCAATGAAACTATTCAATTAGCTTTATATTAATTAGAAGTTTAATTTGATTAAAAGTTTTCCTTTAAAAGATATATAGCAGAATAAAAAGTGAAAGCTTGTAAAGTCACAAGGTATATCAAAGGGTTTGCACAGATATATTATGGCCTGCCAGCTGTAGTATTGTGCAAGGAGGTGATTATCTGTATTCTCCCTTCTGCTCTCTATGGATTCGAGATATAGTATATAAACTGAACAAAGTTAAATCAAGTGGGGGGAACCGTTTATAGTATAATAGTAAGTACAAGACTGGATAGTTATATTATCAAGGTCGATTGAGCAATTGTTCTAACAGTAAAAGGAATTCTACCAACTTGGCATATAATTCCAATCATTACAATTCTGAAAGACTCTAAACTACTATCCAGCAAAACTAATACTCGAATAAATATAAATAAAATTTGCGCTCTGATTTTGCAAAATAAACAAAAATCACTTACTAGCGATTTGTTTAGCACAAGCATTTCAATACAAAATAAATAATACCAATCTTTATAGATTAACTGAATTGATCCCGAAAATATTGAGATTAATACTTTCCTTGCTATACTTCTCTATAAGGAATTGTAATGATTCTACAAGAAATATAAAGAAAGAAATAATCACACTTGAATTCATACAATAATGAAACTATTTGCCTAACAGCTATATTACAATCTTCTTGAATAGTACTAAATAATATTATCAAGAGCAAAAGATAGTCGGCTATAGCTATATGATTTATTGGAAACAATTTCTAATAGCATTCGGCTATAAAACGATTAACCCATTTTTGTATATCTTTAATATTAAGATAATGGATATTTTAAAAGGTTTGAAATGCATTATTTAACTGAAGCTGGTTGAATAGATCACTATATATATTGATAGTACTTTAATTATTTGATATATTAGAAATAATATCTTCGATTTATTTCAATAGGTATTTCTATATTATCATGAGATTATAAGGAATAAGCAAATAATAATCCAATGGTTATTTGGATATACTGGAATCCTTGGAAACAAAAAGATTGATTGGCTTGCTGATCTGAATATTTGTAATAATTGTATTGAAAACAATAACTCATTATTTCCTATTATTAATGGGATAAGCTTAATAGTTAGAATCTTTAGATAAGGAGTAGAACAGAGATGATGGAAGCGAAATGAGGTTACCCTTGCCAGCTAATATTATTACTAGTATTTCAATTATCAAATCAAGAAACCTAAGGAACTTATTCTCCTCTACCTTATTCTTCAGTGATTAGTAATATTTAGAATCGGATACGAGGACTTTGTATTCTATCATTAATGCTTTCAACATAATAATATTATCTCAAAATACTTTTGTGGATATAATAATTTATTTATTTATTTATTTATATTAATTAACATCTGTTTTGGACCTCCCTAAGGGTATTTAGACGTGCTAAGATAAGGAACTATTTGAGCGGTGTGATTGTCGCGACCGAATTTAGCAATTTAACTTCAATGCCAGGGGCTATTCGCTTCTCTGCGGGTGTGATCCGCTTCTGTTTCTAGAAGGGAATGTCTGATCCGGGTTGTTGTTGAGGCAGAGCTTGGTTTTCGGGTGGATAGGCTTGTTGTGGGCTTCGATCTTTATGGTAGAGGAGAAGAAGCGAGAGTGGGTTACTATTTGTTTAGTCGAGCAGTAGGACTCTTGTGTTATATATTGGATTTGCGGTTTTTAGGGTGTAGTATATTCGAGTGATCAGTTGAATGATGAGTTTATAAGGGGTGGGCAATAAGCTTTATTGAAAAGATTGTTGCTTTCTAAGGGTCCTTTAATAGTTAGGATAGATCTGAATGTAGAACTCTAAGTCGGTGATCAGTTGAGTAAGCTTGCTAGGTGTATGTAAGAGTTTCTTGATATATATAATCACCTGCTTGTTAGATTGCATTTCTATAGGGGCAAGGGGCTAGTCTGAATGCTTTAGGTTATTTATAGTGTATTTAAAGAAGTGATATGGTTTCTTAATGCTATTGTATAAGTAGTCCAGTTTGTTGTTTTGATAACCAAATCGCTGATGGTAAGTGGCGTAGTCGTTGTAGCCTGTTTTTATAGCTATCAATCAATATAAGACTACTCTTGGTAGAATTAGTTCCTTTAGTTTCTTTATATTATATCTAGGAGACTACTCCTTGTAGTTAGCGGAGAGAGAGGAGTTCATCTTTTCCCATTAGGTAGATTCTGTGTGTAGGCACTTTTGACGGACGATCGTTTAGACCCCACTGATTGTTGATAACTTGTCGATTGCTTGGTCCATAGGCCCAATTGCGCCTGCGTTTGCTAAGCGATCTGCTTTCTCATTACCTTCAATCTCCATATATCCAGGTAACCACTTTATCCTGATGTCGAGTTGTTTTATTGTTTTGTAACACTTGTGAAAGGCCCATTGTGTTGTAAACAGTGTGTTTCCGTGTATACCCTAAATAACCGATATACTATCAATACACATCCAGATCCGACTATTCAAGGGATCTTCAAGCATAATGATTAGATACTCCAATCCGCGCTATGCTTTTATTGCTTCTATATTGAATATATATAAGTCGCTTCGGATCTGCTTAAATCCGAAGGCTATTTGAGTGCCATTGTGATATATTACATATCCATAGCCAACATAATATTTGTGATTAATGATTTGTTTTAATCTATTAGAGAAGATTGTATAATCTTCGGATAAAAGTTATCGCCACTATTCTTTGAAGACTTGAGCTGCTTTTTCTTTGATTAATCCTTCCATTAAATCTATTCTATAGCTACTCGAGAAATGCGAACAGAGTAGCTTCGAGCATTGTGTTTCTGGGATGAAACAGCTGAGCCACTGGATTCTTGTAAGAAGCCCTCTTGCTGTGCCTACTCTTTATCCGCGTTTTCGTATTACTAGCTTCAAACGATTTACTAATAAATATTGATTGTCGATTGTTTTTAATTGGAATACGAATTGCAGTTTGGTATGTTCTAATGCAATTATTCCTAATGACAGGCCCGCTTTTTTGATAAAAGCTGCGATTGGTGTAGTCTTGTATACTGGGATCGCTCCTTTTGTAGTAGTATTGATTACTCTATTGATACAATAAAAATAATCTTTTATATTTGCACTTATACTTGGATTGCTTTGGCCTAGACTAGGCTTATATTTACCAGCATATCATATTTTCGTGTTGAATAGTGCTACTGGGAGAACACAGGTGATCACTGCTTTTCTTAGAGAGGAAACTGGCGGTCTATGTATAGTACGGGCGATCGATTTGATATACAAGACTACTTTCATAGTTTTCGCTGTATGTGTTTTGATGTATTGTAAGAACGAAAGCTGGCGATCGAAGAAGATGCCCAGCCATCTCAGAGTAGGCTGAGCGCTTCTACTCGTTGCAATCAGTACTGAAGTGATTATCAGATTTGGATTTACTATCAATAATAAATTAATAATATTATATTATCTGGTAATATAAAGTAGTTTGAACTTCTCAGGGGCGAATAGGATTCTGTTCTCCTTACCCCATCTGATGATCTATTATACTTGTTGTTGTAGGATCCTAGCATTCGTAGAGAGATACTTGGAAGAATAGTAGATCGCAATGTCATCTGCATAACCAAAACGGAATTTCGTATCTCGATTGAGGAGCTCAGCAAGATAGAGTATATAGAGTATAGGTGATAATGGGGATCCCTGAGGGGTACCGTATGCCATTAGATACTCCTCAGTTGTAATATTTTCGAATCTCACTCTGACTTTTTTGTTTGTAAGGAATAAGTCTATCAGCTTGAACAGCAAAATTAGCTATCCTTGTTTGATCATTCGACTCAAGAGTCGATGTTTTAAGAGAGTATCAAAAGCTTCTTATATATTTATAGTAACAATCAAAACTATATTACCAGTTGCTAATGCAAACTCTACATCGTGAATAAAGGCAGTTACTAGATCTATCCCTAATCTTCTGAGAAGCACTCCGTAATGTTGTAGGCTGATTACTTTATATCTCAAAGCTATCCAAGATATTTGGCTGGCTATATACTGTTCGAGACCCTTTCCGATATAGGAGATCAGAGCTATTGGTTACTACAATCATAATAATGTTTTATCTTTTTTATCTACCTTAGGAATCATTACTACTTTTACTAGCTTCTATCCTTTTGGGTAGTAGTTTAGAATTAGATATAATACAAATATCTCCTGGATCAGTAATTTGATACTCGGTTAGCATGCCTTAAGGAGATATATAGTAACTCGATCCACTTCTGGTGCAATATATAAGGCTCCTATAATATGCTTTTCTATCTCTTCAACCGAAATCGTTCTTTTCCAGGAAAAGGTCCTCTTGTATGTTTGATTGCGTAGTGGATCATTTGGAAGATCATCGTTTGCCTTGAATCAATCCAGAACTGTTGTAAATAGAATGTCCGCTTTCTCTTTTGTATTGCAGATCTCCTGCTTACCGATTATTAGGGAGAGGGATTTCGCATTACTTTCGGGGGTCAATTTATATTATTCTATAATTCGATAAAGTTCTTTATTGTTCTTAACCCTATCTAGATGTATAGCCCAATAGGATCTCTTGGCTTATTGCACTACTTTTTGTAAAAAGTATATAGTATAAGTCTTCCTTTCCAAATCCGTTTCTCTCCATACTTCTATATATATTCGATAAGCTTCTCTACACTCATTCATTCATTATAACAAAACTTTCTCTATCTTTCGATTAATCTTGTCAACTATTCGGATCGATTTGTCTAGCACTTTTGCAAGCTCATTAATATAGATTTCGATCTTGGTTGTAATCTGGATATCTATATTACTGAGGTGGGCTAACTGATTGACCATTAATTTATCCAATCTCAGTAGATCCGCCTCCTTTATCTGGTAATAGTACTGATCCCACTCTGTTGTTTCGCAATTCGCTAAATTGATAACCTGAGTAATATGATCAGATCTACAATAGAGTTCTTCCAGCACCTCTGTATAAGCGAATAGTACATTGAAGAAGGTTAGATCTAGCACATACCCTTTTGCATAGATAAATATGCCTGAAATATCTATAAACTCTATGCCCTACTCGTTTGCCCATATTGCAAACTGCGCTCTTTGATTGACTACAATCACCCCTAATTCCTATAGCTTGTACTTTGTATTAAAGTCCCCTCCTATAATTGTATACTTATTTAGGATTAAGTATATAATATAATTAATAATATTCAAAATATATAAAGCTCTATAGACATTCAGAATCGAGTATCCATTAACTTGTATTCAGAATAAATCTCTGTTTTCGAATTAACCCATTTGTTCTACTTTCAAATGTATACCTTTTTGTATATATATCATAACCCAAGGGCCTTGTTTGTTTTTCTCCAAGTCTTTCTAGAGATTCCAGTTATCGATCAGCTGATATCGATTGTATATATTATGATTTTGTATAATTGAATTCCAATATAATCTTAGCTCCTATAAACAGATTACATCCAGCTAAGCTTTAGCTACTAGCTATAATACTATAATATGATTCGCATATCCCTGGCCTACATTCGCCTAAGCGATAATAAGACCTTTGTTCCTTTAAATATACTTATTGATTATATTATTCATAAAAAGGATCTAAATACAATATCTATCATTATAAAGATCTCTACATCATTCATCTCCAGATCTATTAGAGTAAAGGCTTTTTCTGCTAAAACTTCTATATTGAAATTCCACTAACTTTGACTACAAGCTAAACATATACATAACATGATTAATACAATCAGCAGACTTGTACTAAGCCTGCACAGGCATTTGCTGAAACGTTCATTCTCATATACTATAATCCTCGCCCCCGGAGTAACCAGGGTTTCTGCAATTGTTACTCTAGGAAGCAAAGGTAATTCAAGGATATGATCCGCTTCGTCTACATCTGCTCTATACAATATCTCATAATCTTTTCTGTCAACAGCTCTAACTACAATCAATTCCTTTGCAATCAAAACAATCCATCATTTAGCGTAAACCCTAAAAACAATTAAGCAATTAAAATAACCAGCGCGAAAGAGCCTATAACAATTAGTGCATTGAACTGCTCTAGTATATTACTAATATACAAATATACCCTCATACTTAATATTTAGTTTACCGCATATCGAGCATCTTGAAACTCTATTACAGGTGAAGGGGTTACAGTATTCTAGACAGCTAATACTGTGAAGTTGAATTTCCTGGGATTTGTCTAGGAGAACCGAGTAGAAGCTGTTATTGAATAGTCGAAACCGCGATACTGCAATATTGAAGCCAATGATCCAGGTGGCTTTTTTAGTAATCAGGTTGACCCCGTTACGTGTTAATCTGTAGTTGATTGGCTGCTTGTCGGTTTGAGCTGTGATCTCCTTCTTGATAAGCTCAATAGGTATAGAAGTAGGAGCATCTTCAATATAATAGAAATCATGTGGTATTTATAGAACTGTATATATGAATTATTTTTTTAATCTATATATACTTATTGTATAAAGGGTTTTAAGTATCCGCTCAACATTTTCTATTTTCATAATCTTCTCCCAACTAGCATCAGAACTATATCTTAATATCCAGCCTGTATTATTCCTTTAAAGAAAGAGAATCTCTATTAATATAATCCCAGCAATTGTCTCTTTTATTCTGAGTCTTAATAGGAATAGGCTAATCTCTAAAAGCAGAGCTTCCCCACTAGCTATTATAAGGATCGTTTTCTCGATCCAATCATTCTCTCTTTTGAGTCTGCATACTCCCGAGCGATCAGTATTCATATTTCTATTAAAAACAAAGCATATTGTATTAGTAGAGCCTATAATAAGACTTGCTATCTCAAACCTCATCTGAGTTTTTAATACATCAATATAGATTTTCTGCATATTGCTTTTTAACTGTAGTTACTCCGTTACAGGCTTTCTCTTTTAATCAAAAATAGTCTCCATTACTCCTAGCAAAACAAAGATAATTATACTCTTAAACTTTATAGCGAGTTTGTATTGTTGACCTTAAAACCCTTATACAAGCTTATCTGCTAGTATCACGAATACCTCGATTATCTCCCGTCTCTCCCCCTCTATCTTATCAATCCTTTCGAATTGTTCCTTAATTATATCAAGAGCAGAGCCTATAGGCAATCTTATAATTGGTAGGGGCTATATGCCAGCCCCTGAGGTGTTGATAACTGCTTGGGGGGGGAGCGCCCCCTGGGTTGAGGAACCGCTTGGTGCGCTAGGAGCACGTATCGCTATTGGCATGATGGGAGCCTTCTATAATTATAAGGTTTGATAGAATTAAGCCTGCCAGGGCAGGGGAAATAAATAAGGAGTATATGTGAATCGTCCCTTGTTGTGGATATAATAAAGAGCTTAAGTATTTAGTGTTTTACTAACACTTTTATATTTAATTCGATAATTGACTAAACAAATCCAACTCAATTTTATAAGATATAAAGAGTACAATTAATTATTTCTCTCTTTTTCTAAAAATTTCAACAGACTTCACAATCTTTCTAATAATTATTAATCACTTCGAGCAATTATATTCAGTTTTTCCGGAGATCCTCTGATTTTCCACTTTCATATTGCTAATTAAAGCTGCACCTCTTTTGAAGTTGCTTTCTCCCCTTTATTACTATATACAAACTACACCAAACAAAAACTGACAATATAAAACCCTCTAACTAATTATAAATCTAAGTTATCTAGTATAAAATGGGTTGAATAGTATCGATATTATAAGTGGGAGATAAACAATAAGAATACATATAATACCCCTAGCCACTTCTTTCTCGGTTTACATTATAGTTATAGAAAAACAGAACGTATAACTATACTGGCATTCCTGCTAGTATAGTCCATTCCTAGTATCCCCTGGAAGATCGTGGCGAGCCCCTGCGGCTTGCCCTCTGGATGTAAATTAAAATAAATAAATAAATAAATAAATAAAAAGATTGAAATCACTCAAAAACGCCTAATCCTGATCAAACCAGAAATCCCAAACTCTATTTCCTTTTCCTCCTTAACTATTCGAAACAAAATAAATGAAGCCTTTCAAAAGAGTGGAATTAAAGGGCCAGTTATTATAGCAGCTATTTTATCCTTTAATAACAATATTATTATTATAGCAAACGATCCTTTTATATTACAATTCCTTTTAGAAAAGAAAACTATTTGGAATAATATTATTAAATTCGAAAGAATTCAAAAGGATCAAGAATGGTATAAAGTTATTATCTACAAAATCCTAATAAGAGAATTCTCAGGACCGAAAGGAATGGATCTTATTTAAAGAAAATCAAAACCTTTAATCCAGATTTCAAATTAATCGGAATCCTTTTCTGGCTTATATCAACTTTTAAAAGAGTTCATTAATAAAAGGGAGCTATAATTATTACTTTTGCCACAAAATCAGAAGTAGAATTAACTATTCGAAAGTGATTATATATTGCTGGAAATAATATAAAAATAGAAAACTTTTATGAATCGAAATCAACTATATAATATCAAAAGTATTAAGGGTTTGGATATCAAGATACTTACTATAAAAGAAACCCTTCTTGTGGTTTATATAAAGACAAGTATATCACATTAGTATATTTATGTATAATATATAATATCAAAGGAAAGTTCTATTAATACTTAATAGCGAAATACTCGAACTGCTAAGAAAACTATACAGCAAATTCAAAAACATATGAAACCTATCAGGCTATTCAACAAAAATCGAACAATACTTATTAATAAATCATATCAATATTCAAATCATTCAAATAAATCTTAATTGAAATTCATAAGCTATAAAGAATGTTTTATAGCTTATAATAGAACTCAATATCAATTTTATTATTATTTAAGAATCTTGAATTATTAAAAATGGAAATGATTATTCAAATACAAAATCAACTATATACTCTAATTTCATACAAACATTTTCAAGATTCAATTCCAAATATTGATTATGAATATTATTATATATCTCAAAAACCCTTCAATTTACAATCAACCTTTTTCCCGATTCTCTAAGAGATTCTGATATTCAGATCTTCGATTATCGAAATGGAAATAAAACTTTTCAAATAGTTAATATTTATAATAAAGCTAATCAAACTAAAGAAAAGGGCTTTATAATTGAAAGATATTTATATAATTCAATAATTATATAAGAAACCATTTTCCTAGGCGATTTCAATTCTTATCACCCATAATAGAATCCTTTTTTGGAGAAGAATGGAAATACTAATCAATTAATCGAATAGTTTGAAGATCAGAATCTTATTTTTCTTAACAAATCTGGTTTTAGTATCTTTTATTGTACTAATCTTCTTAATCTAAGTATTATTGATCTTATATTAGTTTTAAAAAGAATTGCCTTTCAAATCCAAAATTAGTAAACACTTTCAGATACAGGATTCAATTATACAGGAATATTATTCGAACTAAAAGAAAAGAAATAAGTTCTCTTAATATAATATCACTAGCTAAATATAATACAAAGCTAGCTAATTGGAATAAATTCGAATCAATATTGAAATCAAAATTATTATATTTCCCTATTCTCTTTATTCTAATATCAATAGTTTCATCTAAAAAAGATTCGCTAAATGATTTGAAAAAAAGAAATAATTATTCTAATCTAGATTAAACAGTAAGCAAACTTATAAGGATTATCCAAAAAGCTATTGAAAATTCTATATCTAAAGTTTTATCGACTAGAAGAGCGAAGCCATAGTGGATTCCCGAATTAATAAATCTTTGAAAAAAGCTAGAAAAAATAAAACAATCAATTGAATTGAATCTGGAAAACTCAAGCCTTAAAGAAGAATATTGAATTATTAGAAATAAGTATTTTCAGGCTATTAAAATAGCTAAAAAGAATTATTGGAATGAATTTCTAGAAAAAAAGGATATACAAACAATATTCAAAGTAATAGTTTATATAAAGGATTATCAAGATCAAAGAATACCGATATTTCAATAGAAAGTTTTTTTGAAGGAAAATATTCTGTTTTTAGATTAATTCTATTCCCACTTTTTCCTATCACTTCAAAACCATAATGGGAAGGATATAAGTAATCCAAGAAATGGGAATAGCCTAATTTTTTATAAATCGAATTAAGTAATGCTTGTTTAGCCAAAATCCAAGGAAAAACCCCTAGTTCAAATGGAATCATTTAGGAGATTATTATGAAAGTATATAAAGCAATTCCATAGATCTTTTTCAATCTATTTAGTAACCTAATCAATTCAGAATACTATTTACAATGCTGGAAATAAGCTATTAGAGCAATTCTAAAGAAACCTTCAAAACCCGATTACTCAGTTCTAAAAGTATATAGAGTTATTGCATTTTTAAATTGTTTTGAAAAGATTAGTGAAAGGATTTTAGCTTAAAGATTAGGCTATTTAGCAGAAACTATTAATCTATTATACAAGAGTCAAATTGGAAGCTGATAAAAGAAATCAGTAATTGATGTAGCCCTTCTTCTAACCATCGAAATCGAAAGAAACAAACAAATCCATAAAAAGACTTTAGTTCTATTTATGGATATAAAGGGAGTCTTCGATTATGTTTCAAGAAATCGATTACTAGATATTTGTAAAAAATTGAAACTACTAACGAATCTTATTTCCTAGATAGTTTCTTTTTTATAACAAAGATAGCTAAAACTTTTTTTCAATAATCAAATCGAATTCTTTAAGTCTATTTCGATTGGAATATTATAAGGCAGTCCAATTTCTCCAATCCTTTTTCTAATATATATTAGAGAATTATTCTTTTTAAAATCGATTAAATTTCTCTCCTATATTGATGATATTATTTTAATCACAAATTCATTCTTATAGAAAAAGAATATTAGATTTTTTAAGAAAGTTATAAAGCAAATTTACAAAACTCAATTCGAAAAGTATAATTCAATTCGATTTAGTAAAGACAGATTTAATGTATTTCTTAGTATTCAAGTTGTAACAAAAACTTTTTAATTATATTATCTAATTCGGATATTATTAAATCTCAATCTTTAATTAGATGGTTAGGTATATAATTCGATCCAAATCTCAAATTCAATTAACATATCAATATTCGAATTATATAAGCAAAAGAAGCTTTTTATCGAATAATTCAACTAACAAATATTGAAAAAAGTCTGAGTCCTAAAGCTTTCGATAGTTATATATAACTTGTGTGATTAGTATAGCTGATTACAGATTAGTGATTTGGTAGAGAGAACAAGCCTACTTCAAGGATAAAATATAAGTTTTTCAAAATCTAGCTTTCCGAAAAAATATTAGAAGTTTTCAAAACCGTTCTAATTCTTTCAATAAAAATCGAATCAGAATTAAAATCAGCAAATATCCGATTAAACTTAAATATCAAGCAATACACTTTTCGATTAACAAAACTTTTATCTAAATATCCAATCATATTAAAAAAGCTATTCTAGTATACCAATATGCTAATCAGAAAACAATTAACATTCCTTAAAGAAAACTATATAAGCCAATTCAATTTAATAGAATTAAGAAATCAATTGATAAAAAATTTGATTTATTCTTTTTCGAAAAGATTATTTATTTTTACTTTCCTCTAGAAAAAAGGAACGACCAAATTAATAAAAATTATCAACATTCACTCGACACATCAGCGAGCTTAGATCGTACTAAGCCGCACCTTCCGACTACGTAAGCTCTAGTATCAGACACAGCTACAGTCGTCGCCAACGGCGTGAGCGCCATAGCGATTACCCCTACGAGGGCGCCGATCGCAACCGATCCCCGGTCACTCGCAACCAATCACCACCCTTACCCTTACCATTCAATTATAGTAGTACAAGCGTCTATAGTGTAGAAGCTATGAGAGCTGTTATATCAAGCCTACAAGCAACAAAAAGATCCTCTATTATAATATAACTTAATACTCTCGATAAGCAAACACAACTCAAATGCGAGATCTACAAAGTATTCAAAATAATACTTCACCAATTCGAAGCTAATAGTATATTAGAGAAAGCAGTCTTCAATAAAGAAGTATATAATATAACAATAAACAATATCAAAACTAGATTATTACAAAATATAATATAATCTATAGCTGGAAACAGAAACAATAACAATCCAAACCGCATCTATACGGATATCACAAAGACCCCAAAAACTCGAGTACGTTTACAAACGCGAATATGTATATGCAAGGGCAGGCCAATAAGTGGAGATCGGTCAAACCCTGGAAAACCAGAGTGGATACCCGTTTATTAGCAACAGGAATGCTGTATCGATAATAAGCCGCCCAAGCGCCTATATATTAAGAAAGGCAATTAATAAAGCTATTTCTAATCTGAAAGACACCGATATAATGGCTATTACCCTCTACAGCTACTAGTTGGGTTAATATGCATTGCCAGTAGTGTTATATGTAATAAACTTCTTGAAGCCAAGAATACAAAAAAGATTAAGAAGATTCTGAAACTATAATAGTCTAGAACAATCTATAACCTAATATCGCTATATATTAGAGGAAGTCCCAATTTCCTTCTATAATCTAAATAGAGATAGAATACTTATCACTAAGAAAATAATAGTCGAGGAAGTGTTAATACAAATAGGCACTCCCCCAATCGACTATCGAACTATTATCCGAACAGCTGATTCCTATGAGCAGATCTGGATTGTCAGCCTATTGAGAGAAGTCTTTCCCTTTAGGCTTTTGATAGCTCCAAACGAGCTCGGTATATTAAGCTAAAGCAGCGCATTATTTATTATAATCCAGGGTACCAGGGTTTCTATAACCCAACGATATACAAAAGCACCCCAAGATACAATAACTGTGGCATTCTATGAACAAATCACAACGGCCTGTTTAAGCCTAAGTGTAAGGCCAAAACTGAATACACAAACTACACAAAATTGTTCCAAACTGGGTATAACGATTGTCCACAATGCTATACTGAGTTAATAGGAAAATCGTGTGTCTTACGAAATTCGAAGTTTATGAGATCAAGAAATACAGTCGAAAAACTCGTTTGACTGTTGAAGTATTAGTTAACAAAATACCTGCCTCGATTGTAACAGTTCTTTGGAGTATTGCAGTAAAAATACCCTCTCCGATTTGTAAGGAATGTATTATTGTATATAAAAAACCTAAACAGTTCTGAATATGCCCTTCAAGATACCTTTTCTAACTAACAGCTCGCCCGAGGACCTCTACTGTCCTAAAAGGAAGTGTCTAAATGAGGGTAATCTGAATAAAAAGACACTTTTCAATATTATACTATTATATATATTAATATAGATATCAATATCGAATCTGAATAAATAGCTATTTCTCTTAGCACTGCGGCGCTAGTTTATTAGACAGTCGCAGTCTGATTTATATAGATTGGCTAAGCAAATGTATAGAAAAAGACAGGAGTATATATCGCGATATTGCAAATAATATACAAACAAGATTTGAAAATCCTATACATACAGGAACCCTCTATATATCCTAAAACTCGAACCCAGAACCATCCGGGGTATAACCTTTTTGTACTGATGGATAGTTGGGATAGCCTAAAACGGCCTCAAAAGAAAAAGGGAGAGATTAAGAACGATAATATATATATATAAAAGCAAGCGATTATATACTCAATAAAAACATATTCAATTATACCAGAATTTTCTCTAAATAGAAATACACAGTGTGTAGATTATTAATATATACTGATAGCCGGGTATTAAGGAAATAGTGGATCTAATAATCTCTATAGTATTTCCCGATTGTATAATAGTAGGCAGCGATTTTAATATTAAGCATAATCTATTCAAATCTGATATAGCCTTGGCCGACCAAGAAGGCTCTTTTTACAAAATAGTTTATTTTCGAATAGAATAAATTTTATTAGGATTTTAGGAGTCCCTATTTACAAAGCAGGTTATATAATAATCTGATCTTCTCTAATATTCCTTTCGCTAATACTATTATTAATATTAATCTGAAAAGCAGTTTCGATTATAAAATATAGGTAATTATAATCCCGAATCTTATTTTATCTATTACTAAGCCCTTTAATCACATGATTAGCGAGAACGGCCTTTAGTCTTTTAGGGGATTATAAAGAATAGAGTTTCCCATTTTCTAAGTTTAGTGAATAATATTGCTAAGCCGGTCAATAAATTAATAGGAATGCTGAATTCTTTATTTGAATCAGCAATTTGCTTAGCAGGAAAGGAGAAAAGCGTTTTCGAATGTTTTGTTTTTTGATGGACAAGCGAATGATAGAATGGCATATTAAAATTATAGAACAGTTAAAACTGAGGGTATTGATTAGGTGGAATAATGGTGATGGAGATTGATAACTATAATCAGAAAAAGCGAAATGCTAGTATTGGTATGGGATTATTGATAGGATCAACTATAACAAAAATCTATACAAAGTAATAGACTGGTAACAAGCTCGCTATCAACCTCAAAGCACTACTTCTGGTTGTTGATAGTATAATGATTAAAAATACTATAAAAAAAACTTGGGTTCTATAAAAAGGAGATCCTCAAATGCTTCAATAGTAGTAAACAATCTCATAACGATCTATTTCGGTTAAATTGTATATTTAATAAATTTCCATAAAGTACAGAAGTATCCCTTGAAGAAATGGAAAAGAGTATTATAGGAGTTTCGAATATCTTATCAGGATCTGATCAGATCACTATTTGCTTTCTAAAGGCTTACTGGGATTCTATTGGATTAGTAATTGTTGGGATCTTCAATAGATATCTGTAACTTAGTTACTTTTCAGATAATAAAGACAGGCAAAGATAATAATGATCTCTAAGATTAGAAAGAAAGACAAATCGTTAATATAATCCTGGTGACCGATAACCCTACTCTTATACATCTCGAAGAGTCTGGAATGTATAATTGCTTGATATATCTTATAAACTACAATAATAGCAGGCATACTCAGTTCTCAGCACGGTGGAGCGCTTCCCAAACGAACAGCAATGGATCTAATCACTTCGTTTGTATATAATATCGAAAAGGCTATTGCCTACAAACAAGAAGTTATATGGTTATATTAGATGTACAAGGCGTATTCGATATATTCCTATCGAATAGGTTGTTGGAATGTATGTGTTAGCAAGGATAGCCCTGCTCTTTGCCTACAATTAGTTCAAGCTTTTCTAAATAATTATTTAGTAAGAGTTCGACTGGAAAATATAATTACAGAATATAGTCATGTTAAGTATAGCATTTTGTAGGGCTTTCTACTTTCATTTATATTATATGTTTTGTATTTGGCTGAGTTTTTAAATCCAAAATATCAAACTGTATTTTGGATATGCTAATGATATCTATATCTATCGTATATCTAAGAACATTTATAAGAATATTAGTCTTTTTAAATGTAATCTTTATTAGATTTTTTAATAAGATAAACAAAACTGTATAATATTTATATTGGAAAAGCTAGAGATAATATATCTCTTTTGAAGGAGAGAGGTATATATCCTATATCTAAAGGTAAACGATAAGATAACGATCTATTCAATTAACGAGATGGGCGATGAAACTATTTAACCAGTCTTATACTGGCTAGGAGTTTGATTTAATTTGAAAGCTTTTTTTCAAAAGATATATAACAAAATGAAAAACAAAAGTTTGTAAAGTTGTAAGGCATATCAAAGGATTTGTATAGATATAACACGGCCTACCAGCTGTAGCACTATATAAGGCAATGATTATTTGTATTTTCCCTATTGCTCTCTATAGATTTGAGATATAGTATATAAGCCGAATAAAGCCAAATCGAACGGGGGGAGCCGCCCATAGCACAATAGTAAGTATAAGACTGAATAGTTATATTACTAAGATTAATTGAATAATTATTCTAATAATAAAAAGAGTTCTATCCGCTTAATATATAATTTCAACTATTACAATCCTGAGAGACTCTAGACTATTACCTAGCAAGCTAATACTCGAATAGATATAAATAAGATTCGTGCTCCAACTCTACAAGGTGAACGAAAACTATTTATTAATAATTTATCTAATACGAATACTTCAATACAAAATGAATAATATCAACCTTTACAGATTAGTCGAATTAATTTCGAAAATATCAAAATCAATACTCTTTCCACTGTATTTTTCTATAAGGAGTTATAATGATTTTATAGAAGGTATAAAGAAAAAAGTAATTGCATTTGAATTCATATAATAATGAAATCGTTTACTTAACAGCTATATTATAGTCTTCTCGGATGGTATTAAACAATACTACCGAGAGCAAAAGATAGTCGGCTACAACTATATAATCTATTAAGAACAATTTTCAATAATATCCAGCTATAAAGCAATTAACCCACTTTTGTACATCTTCAACACTAAGGTAATAGGTATTTTAAAAGATTTGAAATACACTATCCAATTAAAGCCGACTAGATAGATTACTATATATATCAATAGTATCACGGTGCAGGGATAGATACTAGATTGGATATATGATATTCTATAAAGGGTTGAAAGTGGTACGATGTAAACTTTGCCATATAATAGTAAAAATGATTAAACATCTATTACGCTAATATACTATGCTAGTAAATCTGTAACAGTATTTCTCCTTTTAAGACTTGCTTGTTTCAAGTAAGCTGAGAGAAAGTATACTATACAAACTGCACTTTCTTTGTTATAATAAATATCTTTACTTTTCAAATTCTTTTACAGCTTTTGTTTAGGGATCAAAATTGCTTTAGCCTCCGGATTTTCTAGTACCCATTTTGGTGGATCTGATTTCTTTGAGTGTAAGCAATGGTAATAAACTATAATCTTTTTATTACCCTTAAGATCTAAGGCTGGTTGTTAAATTGGGGTGTAATATCTCCATTTGATTAAATAGTGATATTCATTCTTATTATGATTATCTAAAATATCTTCAAATACTTATTTTTGGACTGGCTTCTTTTCACCGTTTCTCTTTTAAGGATTCTATCCTGTATAGTAATAGCTTTTACTTTGTTGATTTAAGATTGCATCGGGAACCGTTTATTGTTATGTACTGATAGGAGTAAAGAGTGATGAAAGATAGGGAAGATTCGTACATTCTCTGGTAATTGAATAAGATAAGATTGTGGGTAAACTTTAATAACTTTGTAAGGTCTGATTCATTTATTATTTAGTTTTTTTACTTTTCGAGAGGTTTTTATATTCTTTGTATTAATGAATACCTTTTGTTCTATATAATATCGAGGCAAATCGGTTTGATATCGATTTGCATACTCTTTGTATATATCTATGGCTTGCCTAACAAGTGCTTGAAGTTGATCCAGAATCCTCTCTATTCTATCCGTTGTTTTATTGTTTTTAAAGAATTCACATTTTTGAGCTAATATCATTTCTGGTGGGCAGAGTTTACTTAGCTTTATATTAATATTTAGATTAAAACTGTAATTAGCAAAGAATGGAGAATATTCTGTAGTTTCCGAAACTATATTGTTAAAGGCAAACTCTGCCAATAATAGCCATTCCATCCAATTATCTTGATGGAAGTTGATGAAAGCGTGTAGGTATTGCTCGAGAACTGAATTGATATGCTTTGTTTGCCCATCCGTCTGTAGATAGAAGGCTGAAGAGTGTTTTAAAGTCACTATTAGTCTTTCCGATAACTGTGCCTAGAATCCTGATACAAACTATATGCCTCGATTCAAGATAATATTATCTGATATACCATGTAAAATATATATCCGACTAATAAATATATTAATTAGTTTTTCTGTAGTCAAGGTTTTTATACCAATAAAGTGATATATCTTTGTTAATTTATATACCATTACCAGGATATGCTTATATATCGAGTCGTAATATTTACTTTCTGAAAAAAATATAATATAATCAATTGATATATCAGACCATACTCGAAATAGGATTGGAAGAAACCTTAAAAACCCCGGTAAAACTGATTTTGATGACTTAGTATAAATATACAATATATATACTTACACATATACACCAATTTCCTAATGTATATTTAGCCACCAATAGATTCAGAAAATGATATTGATAGTCTTGATACATCCAGGATGACCAATCGGATTGGAAGAGTGCATTCTATAGATAATTTGTACTTTCAGTTTATCATCAAACAATATCCAAAGCTTGTCACAATAATATATTCTATTATTGAATATTCCACAATCCTACATAGCGATTCTTATAGTCTTTCGGAATTCTGCTGGCCATTTTCATACATACGGATCTCTAATTGCTACTAACAATTATTATGCCATATCGGATTTCGTGTAGACATTATTAATCAATTCATTGATAGGCTTGTTTCCCATAAATATTGTCAAATTTATAGATGCTAGTATTACTTCCCCTATCAATTTTTATATAGATCAATATCAAACCTTTGTACTAATAAGACTATTCTTTCTCTATTCTTCAGCCACTCATCATTAGAATTCGAAAGATCTAATCTGTCTTTCCACTTGCAGCTTAAGGTATTCAGATAAATAGCTTTAATACCTAATCTATATACAATACAAAAATTGTATTAAAATAAAAACTCGGATTATCTAATTTATCATTGATTGAGGGCCTTTATTATAATAAAATATTCTAAGTTCTTGTAATCTGTAAGAACCTCAAACTCCTATTACAAACCCTGAAATTCAGATCACCATTCTTCCATTGATTTGATTATTGCTAAAAGCTCTTTATTATAAATTTCGTAATTATACTCTACTACTAAGTACTTCAATAAGAAATAGACTACTAGTTACAAAACATTCTTATTATTGTATTAAAAAGCATTCCCCAAAAGCCCAATCCGAAACATTAGTTTCTAAAACTATACATTTATTATGATCAAAATATGTAAGGATAAGTGTGGTTGTAAAAATCTATTTTAGTATTTCAAAAGTATTCTTATATATTTAATTCCATATCCAAAAGATATCCTTATATAACAAATTGTTCAAAGAATAATAAATCTTTAAGAAATCTTTTATAAATTGTTAATAAAAATTGACAAATCCTAAAAAACACTATAGGTTTCTTTATCAAAAAGAATTACTTCCAAGATATAATCGCTTTGACTTTATCGACATCCATTTTGATATTGTTTATAATAATAATTAGGTCTAGATACCATATAGATATTGTTTCGAATTCGTATTTATTAATATCGATTTATAGACCTGCATTAACGAGTTTTTGGATAATTGTTTGTATATGCTCCCTGTATTCCGTTTTATTACTGAAATAAATAAGAATATCATCAAGGTATACTGTACAATATTTGTCGAGTTTATTGAAAAGCATATAGTTGATGTAATGCTGGAAAGATACTAGTGCATTGCATAATCCAAAGAATATAATAAGGGATTCAAACAATCCAAAATGTGTAATAAAAACTGTTTTCTATTCATTTTTTTCTGCGATATGTAGTTTGTTGAAGGCAGCGATAATATTCAATTTGAAATAAACCTTAGTATTATACAATGCATTAAGAATCTCTCGTATAATAGGTAGAGGGTAGCAATTCTTTATTGTAATATTATTTAATTCTTGATAATCTTGATAAATGTAGATTCCGCCTTTTGGCTTTACTGTTAAAAGAAATGGTGCTGTATTATGAGATTTTGATTTCCAAATAAATCCTTTAAAGAAATTATTATCAATCCATTTCCGAATTATTTCGAGTTTCAATAATGATAATAGCCGGTTTTTGAAATAAAATGATTCTTTATCTGGCATTAGTTTGATTCTATAATCCCAAATTCATTATAGTAGTAGTATCTTAGTGTTTCAAGAAAGAAAAGCTGGTAATTTATTTTGAAGCTAATTAGGGAATGTGTTTTGTATCTTTTTATTATTGAGGTCTGATTTTCCTATTAAAAACTTTAATATATCAATTTTAGAGATTCTTTGTAGGTAAGCCGGTTTATAATAATTTCGAACAAAATTATGTAAATATAGTAATATTATAGAAAGTGTTTCTGTCAGGTTATTATATCCCTGAAGTATATCTTTATAATTTTGCTTATTTTTGGTAAAGTTGTTTATAGAGATATAATCAAACTTATGTTTGAATACTATAATCTAATCTAATTTGTTCTAGATGATTTGCATTATATAAATATTGTTTTATTAATAGAAAGAAATAAAGCTCGAAATATATAATCATCAAATATTCTTCATATTTGAACTTATTTTGTATTCTCGAACTATTGATAATGGTATTGAAAAGGATAATAATAATTCCCTTACTAGATTTAGTTTTCTTTATTTTTGTTCTATAATCTTGTTTATTATTATTGGATATATCTTCAGCTGGTTTTATATCATCTGTACTTGTATATCTGTATTTCTATTATAGGTCCTTATGTGATAATAATTTATATCAGAAATAAGCGTTGCTTTAATAAACATGTTTTGTTCTGTATTAGTATCTTTAGATTTATAATTACTATCAAGTTTATTATCATCCTCTATATATAATGATTAATAATCTTTCATCTTATATACTTTTTGAAAAACAATTTTTGGTAATAGTAATATATCCAAGATCCTTTTGATCTTTAAATCAATACTTTAAAAAGTTGAGGTATTATTAGATTATTACTAGATTGATTTGATTATAAATATTTGAAAGCACAAGCTCCCCTTACAACAATACTACATTACACAATATCAAGAAATAAAAGAAAATATCATATTCGCCCAATCTATATATAGATTATGGTATTATAACCATAGCAAGCCAAAATGACTAATATATCAAGAAAGAGTTTCGTAATAAAAAATATTCAGATTTCTAAATATAATCCCATCACTATAAGTATAATAAAATATTCTATAATGATATCTACTACATTGCCATCGGCTAAATAAAGCTATCAGTAATAAAATAAGAGTTGGGTATGAATTTTATATTAGTTGATAAATGATCGATTAGTGAATGCTTTATCGGAGTGTGAAGGACTGTTATAAAAGGATTCAATTCTACCTTAGAATCTAAAACTAAAGAAGGAAGAAAAGAATAAGAAGAGAACTATAAGAGCTCCGGACTATATATACTAATAAGTTATATACTAGACTAAAATCCTCATAATTGTATAATTAGATTTAATTGGTATTGTAATGATTGGGATTGGATTTTTGGCTAGTATTTTAGCTTGCGATTCCAACTGAAATCAACACAGTTTCCAACATCAATTTCATAATATATATATATGGACTCGATTCAATCTTACAATACCATAATACCGTCAATGTGCGGTCATGAGCGACCTGTTGCACCGCCGAGTGTGTCGGGTCACAACCCAATCACTCCAATGATAATGATGACGATTATATCAATAACTGAAGCGAATGGAGATGGCGATATACAGTCTATCTACAAAGTAATAACCAATCAATTCTATAAGGAGGACGAAAAGCGATGAGTAACCTTAAAGATCGCGAATACGATCGACACGTGTATTAAAACCCTAAGTAAAACGGAACTGAGCTACACCAACATACTGAGATCTGTATGCATCAATGGCATAATCAAGACTATAAGATAAGCCGGGCCTACACAGAGAACCCCTACACCAATTACAAGAGCAACCCTAAAGAGAACTGCTAAATCCTATATTGATGTGTTCAAGATTGGGAGAGCGCCTCAGGTATTGAAGGGCATCAAGGCAAGTATGCCCAAAACGACGGAGACAATACAAGAATACGAACAACAGGAGCGAAACAGTTGTACGATTCTTATAAAGATAGGAAATAGGCAATAGATGATTGCCAATAACCCCTTCAAACTGCAACTGAAGATTATAAAAGCAGTTTCTGGATTAAGGTTTGAACTGATTCCCTCGCTTCATTGCAACAGGATGGGGTGGACCCTGGGATGCAAGATGCCAAAGGAATACAAGAACCTTTTGTGAGACGAAAATCGTATATGGCTGATTACCGTGCTTGGTGCGGATAATGCTCAAGCTGCGGAGACCTGATATAACTATATTGTACCTCAGATCCCTTATAATATGCTAAGCACACTCACAACATTCCCAAACACAATCATCCGAGAAGAAATCAAGACGTAGACAAAAGAGGAACTAATGCAATATAAAGTCTCTAAGTACAGGGTGAACCCTTTCACAAAAAGGGCCAACTGGATTGTTAGTTTCAAGAAGACAATAAAACCATTCCGGCTATTTAATGTTAGTGAATACTCAAAGCCCCTTAACAGATCGCGACGCCCTCAACCACAACAACACTCCAACGGATACCAGCTATACTATAACCCGTATATGTATTATCGCCCGGCTCGCTGCTCTAGATACAGCGAACTGACTGCTAAACACACCGATGGAAAGATCCATGAGCAATACCAAAACAATGCTCAATGTGCGGGATGCCTAGAACCCTTTCGATCTGTACATAACAATTACTTAGCAGCATTACGATCAGTCAATGGAAAACTGATCAGGCTCACCCATTGATAAGTGAGAGAAATCAGGACTACTGGTTGAAGGGAGACTCAGGAAACATACAAGGAAAAGGCATCTGCTTTAATGCTAGCCAAACAGCCTCAAGTGGTTATCCTCAGACCCCTTGTACCGGGGGCTTGCATTATTGCCTACAAAAACGAATGGCAATTGGTGGATCAATTATCTAAACAGGCCCGATTAGGGAAGAGCCCCTTCAACAGTCCGATTTATATTCCGAGCTGTAATCTTCCGCGCTGTGCTAATAAAGGAGTAAACTATAATATAGCAGTTATAACTGAAAAAGCCTTCTCACCTCCCAACTCTGAAATGAGCAAGAAGAGTGAGTCAAATGCCAACGAAACCGCCACCACCCCTGTATGAGTTGTACAATTAGTGTGAACTCAATAGAGGGAAGGAGACTCACAATTATATAGACGAATGTGGGGTGCGAATACTCCAATCATATTATCTTTCTACAAATTGCTGAAAAGGCTAATATAGATATTATCTGTATTCAAGAATCCCGATTATATAATAACTCGGCAATCCAAAATCATATTATATATAACTGATACCAGCCGATCAATACCTGGAGAGTAATTGATAGCCCTGAGCATAGACCACAAGTGATTATCTATATATAAAAAGAAGGTAATTTGAAGGTTAGATAAATAAGGCAGACCAGAAGCAGGGATCTATTTTGGATCAATATTAATGAGTATTCGATCCTCAATGCCTATCGAGCCCTATTCGATTTGCTGACAATAGAATATATATTTGGATTAAAGATTGCTTTAGGGATTAGTATGGTTATTGGAGATAACTTCAATACTAAATATAATCTATGAGAATCCGAAATAGCAATTATCAATCAAGATGATACATTTATATAATAAATTACCAAACAGGAAATGGAGTATATCAGAACTCCTGATACCCCTATATATATAAGAGGATACATTCTGAATCTGACCTTTTCCAATCTGATTATTGTTATGATAGTGATTAATAACAATCTGTATAGCAGCTCCAATTACACTACTCAAATCACTACCATCTCGGATAAAGGAACCTCTGAATATAAGCAAGCACACATCCGGATACACAATTCAGATTTACCTTGTCTAGTAGGTATAATAGCCAACCACTTAGCGAACCTCCAGAACCCAAACCTCCAATCTATTTATGATATCGATAGACTGATTGCCAGATTTACAAACACACTGAACACCTTTGTAGTAGCTGTAGGGCAGAAAGACTGCAAACCCTACCGATTATTCCTGTAATGGATTAATGAGTATAAGGAGGTATACTGAATATATATATAAGTCAGGAGAACTAGAATTACTAATGAAATAACAATTGCCTAATAGGATTTATAAAGAGTTGTACAAGCATCAAAACAAGCCTATTAGATTAAGTGCTTAAACGATGTACAGAACAATCAGAAACTATACAAAGTTATGAACTAATACAAGCTGATCCTAGAAGTAGGTCTTAAGGCTTTTTCTTTAGTAATCAAAGGCTAGGAGATTATTAATACCAAAGAAAAAGCCGAAGCATTCTTTATAACAATACTCGACCACTTCAAAGCATCGAACGATCTACAGCACAACTCTTTACAGAAACAGGACTGCCAGACAACCTTACCATAAAAAAGAACAATTATTATAAAGGAAATGGAAAAATATATAATAGGAGTTAGAAGTATATTATTTGAAATTAATCAAACAATTATTCACCTCCTCAAGGTATACTGGTCTAACATGAAAAATGTAATACATAAGATTTTCACAGCCTACTTCAAGCTCAACTACTACCCTAACAAATAGAAACTCACTGAAATAGTTATGCTGCCCAAGGTTGATAAAAAGGACAGGATATCCCCGAGATTGTAGAAGCCAATTGCATTGATATTGTATATTGAAAAAGGATTAGAAAGATATATCACTAGTCAAATTATATGAATAACCATAAAATACAACATTATTAACCCTTAGTATTACAAAGCACTACCGAAAAGAGCCGATATTGATCTTACAACTGCCTTTACTCATAATACTGAGCTTACTTTAACAACTAGCAAAATGGTTATACTAGTAATAATAGATATACAAAGCGCCTATAATGTATTCCTTAAAAGACAGCTCCTACAACATATAAAAAAGCAGAATTAGCCTATAGCACTCTTGCGATTCGTTGATTCATTCCTGACTAAAAGATATATGTGTATAAGGCTTAAGGGGATTACAATACAGGATTTCCCGATCGCATACGGTACCCCCCAGGGATCGCTACTTTCCCCTATCCTATATACCCTCTATCTTGCTGAGCTTCTCAATCAAGATAGAGCACAGCGCTTCGGATATACTGACGATATAGCTATATATCACACATCTAAGGACCTATCCACAAATATATATATACTCCACCGAACTATTCGATACATCCTACAATGGGGAAATCAGAATAAAGTTTTTTTTGCTTCGGAAAAGTTTGAGCTACTTTATATATTAAGGAAATATGAAATTATAAACCCGGCTATGAGGATAAGTTGAAACCTAGTCATTATGCTGATTCTTCTAGGGCTTATCAATAGAGTATAATCGATCTTATACTAGCTTAGCATCTTTTTTGATTGACGCCTAACATTTCTATAACATGTCAAAACGCGCATTGTGAAAGCTATACGTATTACATCTCACATTCGATCAATAGCTTATATAGCCCACGGACTATCTACAGCCTACTTGCGAAAAGCGATTATTATCTATATACTCCCTATCGCCCTCTTCAGCTCCAAAGTATAGTTCGATAGACTATACAAACAACACTCAAATGCAGACCATATTCCGATCGGCACCGAAATCAAGAAATATATCGATCTAGTCAGTAAGACGATTCACAATACAACACAGGAAGCTTTACCCGTCTATAAGACGACCCCGACAACCACACTCCTTGTAAAAGCTGATCTCCCAACTGGAATTGTTGTACTAGAGCAAGCCAGATTGAGATTCGCGTTTCGGCTTTAGATAGTGGATATATAATATCTACTTATAAACCAATTGAAACTGTGTATTAGAAAGAAAGAACAAGGTATAGATACTCTGAAAGGTCCCAATACAAAACTACAAAGAATGGGATAGGCGATCCCTGCCACCGAGTGTTTCAGATTCTTACAGCCTCACTTCTCTCCCGAGTGCCGTACCAATCCAACGAATAGTATAGATAAAAAGGATGTTGCGAAAGTATTCAAGGAATAGTGGGACTTAATTCCTCAAAAAAACTATTCTGTATTTTCAGATAGATCTAAACAATATAACGAATACGGTCATTGCATGAGGTATAGCTTTGCAATTTACTGCGGCAAGCAATAGATCGATATTGGCTACAGCTGTGTACACGAATAGTCGCATGTTTTTGACGCTGAGGCGATCGGTGCGTGGCGGGGACTAGAATGTCTCCTGAGTATTATTGATTGCTTCTACCAGGGATGAATATAATTATGTATTGATAACACTTCAATAATCTAGGGAATACAAGGAAGCGCTGCTGCCTCTTTTCAATGGGTATACCACAAGTGCCATCAAGCAATACAACACTACGATATTGTAATCAAGTGGTCCCCTGGGCATACTGAGATTGAGGGCAACGAGGTAGCCGATCGCCTTGCTGATCAGGGCACAGCTAGGCCACTTGACCCTGACCTATTCTGCCTCCCCACAGTTAGTAGCTCCCGCTTTGTTCTACATACCAAATGTTGGCGCTCCAAAAGTAGATAGTGAAAGGAAAAAAGGGGCCTGATCTCCGAAATGTATAATGTATGGAAACCGATATATAATACCTCGGAGCCGGAAAGTCTTAAGCTCTCTTGTGGGATACTATACAAACTTATAGCGATGTGGATCGGATATGGTGACTTTGTAGCTTATTATATTAGATTCAATTACGAAAATAGCACAAATATCTATATATACAGAATTGAGAAAAGCTTACTGTATTTCTTTCAATATTCAATCAATAATCAGATACACAGCGACTAGCCACTTGTACCAAATCGATTTCGATCCGAATGGGATGCGATAGTATATATTAATCGCGTTCTGCAAATACAATATAACTTTACTAACCTTCTCGCTAGATCCAGATTCTATACTAGGATATGCTCAAACTATACGAAACTACACGAATTCCAACCTACTTCAATACCCCGAGGATAAGCTCTCCACCCCAATCAATCTAAGACCCGCACTGAACAGCTATAAGCGTTTCGAGCGCTCTCCCGATCGATAGCGATCGATCTGATTATCCGCCGACACCCGGATGGCATACGAAACAAGGCCCTCTGAAAACAGGACCACAAACCCTTAGACAGAACAGCCGCAGGATCGCCATGAGCGGTACTGAGCGGGGGAATACCAGAGGCAACAAGCCCCTGATTAGCTAACATTACACTACTATGAGCGGCTGGAACGCTAGCGGCCCGTAGGCCCGCTCCTTAGTACGTCTAGAATACCCCTTGGGAGGTCAGATATTAGACGTTAATCACTATAAATAAATAAATAAATAAATAGACTAAAATCCTAGAAGCTAAATAACTAAGAAAGGAACCTGAAAGGGACTGAATTGTTATATTACCCCCCCATCTGAAAAAAGCTTGCTTTTGAGTGTTTATCCATTTTCTTATCTTCAACAACATCATCATACTCATTATTATTATCTTTATAGTATTTCAGCCATTGAGATAATACCTTAAAACAAGCCGGGAAGGTTTTGATTAGTTAGATAATATTCTTTGAGTTTATAAAGAAAGTATTTAAAGTTATTAGTAGTGTACTAGGTAAGATCAATATTGTAATTACACCATTATACTCAATAATAAATACTATTACAAATACTCTTTGAAACTATAATTTGTTTGATTTCCTATTTTTTTTTTATTAATAATATTGATTGAAGGATCAGGATTGTTTATTTAACCAGAAAGAAAGTTATTCACAACTTTTTGTAACTTTTTAGTTAGAAATATATCGAAAATTTTCATTATATCTAATAGTGCTAGTTTGAAAGAATACCCTACCTTTTCAACAATAAGGAACTTACCATTTATTAGAAAATCTAGCTTTCTTGAAAAACACTCGATTCGATAATATCACATATCAAACCACACAAAATCACCTACTTTGAAATCGATAGGTTGTCGATACACATTAGTCTTGAGCTGGGCTCTTTCTTGAGCATCTATAAAATATTTTGTAGTGAATTTCCACACATCGTAATATCATTAAGCTACAATACAGACTTTGTTTACACTAAACTTATCCTTGATTTCAATATTATAGAACTTCCAATTTCAAGAGATTCGTAGGGGATAGTTGTATACAACTTCAAATAGAGAAATACTATTAAGAGAATTGTAAGGTAAAATAAACTATATATAATCCATCATCAATAAAAGCTCTAACCAATTATTTTAATAATAGGAAACGAAGGGTTGGAGTTTTTTTTGAAGGTACTAATTATAGATCTCAGTTTGTTTATCAATTTAAAAATAATCCATAATTGAATAACTAATATTAATACCTAAAATCTTTTGAAATTCTTTCCAAAAACTTAATATGAATTGGAATCCACAATCGGATATTATAAAAGAGGAAGACCGAAATAGTAATAAATATAATAAATATATAATTTGACTGCTATAATTGAATCGATTATTTTTTTGTAAAGAATGGAGATAGCTTGTTTGCTAAATTGATTGATAATAATAAATACATTATCATATCCATATTTGTTTTTATTGAAACTACAATAATCCATAATAATATATTCCCAGAATCAGCTTGATATTGGCAATAAATATAGCAAGCCAGGGGTTTTGTCTCGAAAGACATTTATTCTACAATAAGTATTACAATTTCAACAATATTGAACTACTATTTAAAAGATTCCTTACCAATAATAACAATCGATTAATAACTTCAGGGTTTTTCAAATACCTGAATATACAATAGAGATATTATCGTGGGCTTCTCGAATTAAAAGGATACAAAGGTTATCTATATCAAAAACCACTAATTTGTTTTTATATAATAGTAGTTTATCTTCAAGACTAAAATGATTATTGTTTTTCTGCACTTGTTTTTGTAAGGCTTTTAAAAAGGAATATAGCGATTAATAAATAGAATATAATCAATAATCCATAAAACTAGGAAAATCGAAATTAGGTCTAGAATTCGAATAAGAGTTTTTTCAACAAAATCTAATCGAAACTCGCAAGTCAGAATAAAAGAATCGATTTGATTGTCTTTCAAAAGTTGCTGACAGTATTGTAACTTTTTTTTTTGATTTTGATTATCGAGTTTGTCGGTACGGTGGGTAAGAGTGTTGGCTAATAGATTATCTTTTTCTGGATGATAGTATATTATAAAATTGTAATCCACCAAAAATTCAGCCCATCATACTTACCAAAAGTTTAAGGCTTTCATAATCATAAAATAGACTAATGCTTTGTGATCGGTATAGACACAAATCTGATATAATATACTAATGAATTCAGCACACCAATATCCAAAGGACTTCACAATAAAGAGCATCTCTTTATCGTAAACTTCGTAATTAAATTCAGCAGAAGCCATAGTTTTCGAATAGAATCCTACAGGTAGCCAGTCTTCACCATGCTTTTGCAAAAAAACACTCGCCACTACTCCATCTAAAGCATCTGTTTCCAGCATACATTCAAGATCTTATCAATAATACTATAAAACAGAAAAAAAAATAAAAGAATCCTTAAAAGTATTAAAAGTACATATACAATCGTTATCAAATCGAAAAGGAACATTATTTTTGATCAGATTAATCAAAGGTTTAACTAATATATCAAAGTTGCATATAAATTGGTAATAGAAATTATAAAATTCTAAAAAGGACTAGATTCTTTTAATTATAATCGGATATGCCTAATTGCATATAACAATAACTTTCTCAGGATTTACTTCAACTCCTTCTATAGAGATTATAAAGTTAAGATATTTAATACAAGTAATACTAAATTCACTTTTCTTTAGATTGGCTTGAAAACCAGCATCTCTTAAACATTATAAGACCTTTTTCACATAAATCTGATATTCCAAAGAATCTGAAGAGTAAATCAAAATATCATCTAAATAGACTATACAGAAATCATTGAAATAATCAAAGAGAATGTTATTTATATAATATTGATAAATAACAAAACCATTAATTAGGTCAAAAGAAAGAATATGGTATTTATAAGCTCTATAGCGTGTATGGAAAGTTGTATATTCTTTGGATTAAGGGTTTATTTTAATTCAATAGAATACTTGACGGATATTAAGTTTAATGAAAATTTTAACATCAATAAGGCAACCAAGAATTTTGTTAATCAAAAAGAAAGAATATCGATTCTTTTGGGTAAGTGAGTTCAATACACGAAAATCGATATAGAATTGAAGACTTCCATTTGCTTTTTTCATAAAAAGATAAAGACTGCAAACAAAACTTAACTAGATTCAATAAAGCCTTTATAAAGATTATTAATAATATACTTCTTGATTGTTTTGAGCTTTTTAAGAGATATCTTATAAAAAAAACTGTATTTGAGAGCTTTTTTATTATTACCTTTAAAGATAATCTTATAATTGTATAATCGATATGGTAATAATATATCCAATTCGGCTTTCGAGAATATGTTGATATAATCTTCATATTCTGATGAAATAAAAGGTTTTGTATTTAGTGCAGATAATGAGGCTAGTAATAAGTGTGTAGCTGTATGGTGTTGTAATAAACTAGAATAAAGGTTTTACAATACAATATCAATTAATTTAATTGATCTTTCCTCTTTAAAGTATTGATTAATTAATTTGTTAATTTCATAAAAAAAGCTAATGAATAATTTATTATTTTATTAATGTATACAGATCAAATAGAATGTAGGATCTATAATGAAAGTAATTCGATTAGGCACTTTAAAACTATTTGAGGAATGCGGGGTAGAAAAGTGTCTTTTACAAAATATAAATATAAATAAATTATTCTTTAAGATTTTGTATAATAGATTCTTCAGAATTTTGTTTATTCACTTAATACTTTTGATTATTGATTTCTTAAAAATATTATTAGTAGTAATCAGAATCGAGGATATCTTTTTGAGATCTTTTCGAAAATTTTTTTAAAGGTTTTAAGATTTTAGAGCTTTTTTAAAAAGGAATTTCTAATACTTAAATATCAGGGAATATATTGGATTCTATTGAATTGTTTGAAAGGGTAATTTCATAATCAGAATTAACTTGTAAAATTAGATTTGAAGAATAATATATATTATTAAAAATAAGGGATTTTCGTTTTTTTTAATATTAATCTAACTTTCGATTTCTTTGCTCAGCATCTAATTACATCACTAAATCTAAAGACTTAGGTTTGAGATCTTCCCAAGAAAAATACAATTGAAAACGAAAAAAGAGTTGGAGAATAAGAATGGGGCCAAAGTAGTTTTTGCTTTTTATAATCAAGAAAGAAAGAATACTCAGCTAGCTATTATCGTCCTAGAATAATATTATTATTTTAAAGAGTAGTAATCAAAAAAGGAGTGTATAATTGAATATGTTTATTAATTGTAAGTGTAAAACAAATATAATAAATAATTTGTTTATCTACAATGTTATTATACCCTTTGACAGGTATTGGAGTGGGTAGTTTAGTAATAAAGATAGTAAATACCGAGGAGATTTGTTATAAAGGGCTTCATCAATAAATGTATAGCTATTAGCTCCGGAATCAATAAGAACTTGAACTTAAAAAGCAATTCCTTACTTTGAAATCATACAAGAAATAATCATATAAGAACCTTTCATTAGCTTTTGTAGATCAAGGTATTTTATATCTCTCAAATACTCTAAAAGAAAACTTTTTCTAAAGTTTGTCTTTTGAAAACTTTGTATTTATTATTTCTTTTTTCTAAACGAAATCCATTAACTATTGGATATTGAAAAGGTTACCAATAGATTCACCAAAAATTCATCAACACCAATAATCTCTTGAATTCAAGAATTAGATTGAGCTAGAATCGAATTTCTTACTGAACCATTAGATTTCCAAGATTGGGAATTATGATAAGGATTATTCGAGATAGAAATTATATTGGATTGGTAATTCGATAATAAACAGAATAAAACAATATTCACAGAATATTGTAAGATCTTTTGATTAATCTTAAACATAAAGCGTAACTATTGTGAAGTAGTTGTATGGTTGCTAGTAAGATTCAATCGAATAACCAACACAATTACATATTCCCTAGCTTTAATAAATCAGTAATTTATATTATAAATTTGAAGGAAAGCTATATAATTATTAATATTTTGAAAACTAGTGAACTCTGTAATGCAAGTATATATTAATCTAATATTAATTTGATTCCAAAAACTATTAAAAAAAATAAAACTATCTTGAATTCCAGCAATATTAGTTAATTATCGAAATTTTTAATAGAATTCCCAAATGACTAATTTGCACTTTATCTTAATGTTTTATATTGATTTAATGCTATTTGTTACTCGGCCAAATCAATAATAACTTGTATAACAGCTTCAATTAATCCTTGTGTGTTATATTCGAAAAATGGATTAAGGAGCAGGGGCTGTAAATAATCACAAGCTATACCTTCAATATTAACAACAATATAAATCCTACATTGCCTTTCACTAATAAAGCATATATATATTGTTCTAGGTTATATTCAATCAAATATTTCTATAGTTTGGACTTCAAGACTTTGCTATCCGAAAGTTTTTCTGTAAGGTAGGGAATCTTCTCTATTTTATAGAAAATAAAGAAAATTGTGCCTTACTTATCAAATATAGATTGTCGAAAAGAAATTGAATTAGAAACAAGATAAATATCCTTTTTGTACAAAGAATATATAATGGCTTTTGTAGGATTCATAGATTCAATTGTATCAAGAACTGACTGATATAGGATTTTCTAAAAAACAGAGAATCAATTCCGAGAGTTATTTTTAGAAGGGTAAGAGATACAAATATTATTGATTTCCAATCTCAATTCAGTAATAATAGCATTTTACTGAATGATAAGATTAAAAAGATTATTAACCCAAACAAAAGGCTCTTCTTTATCTAGTTCTTTGCCTTTTTATAGTATAATTGTTCCAAAAATAAAAAAATCCGAATCTTTTTCGTTATCGTCAAGAACAACAAACTGATTTGAGATTGAAATGAAAGGGCCAGCTTTCGCTTGAAGAAAAGGAGTACACAATAATCCTTTACTTTGAAAGATTATAATCATACTGGATTTTTCAGAATCGTAAAAAAAAGCTTAAATACACTTCTTTATAACTCTTTTCGATTTTCTTGAAGAATTAGTATAAAGATTAAAGAATTATTATTGATTAACCATCCTTCAGAAACATTTTCTTATCTTCTAATATAGATTCTTCTAATCCACACAATATCGATACTTGGGTTTCCTAAGAAAAAGTAAAATATTATTTGATATACCATCATTGGTAAAGGCTTATATAGATAAGTTTTAGATAATATAAAGGATTGTTATAAAAGGATTCAATTCTATTTTAGAATTTAAAATTAAAGAAGGAAGAAAAGAATAAGAAGAGAATTGTAAGGGCTCCGGACTATATATACCAATGAGTCACGTGCTAGGCTAAGGTCCTAGAAGCTAAGTGACTGAGAAAGGAACCTGAAAGGGACTGAATCGTCACACGGAGTACCCGTTATCAATCAGACTAATTATATTAAAGAGAAAAGTATACATTAGAAACATAATAATTTGAATAAATAGAGATTTGCTATTTATAGAACTGAATTATAACGATTTAGTACTATCTACAATATATCTTATCCATTCCTCGTTTCTTGATAATCTCTATAATCAACTTATTATGGAAATAATACATTTCCCGGAAATTTGTATATACTGTTAGATAATAATAGTAATATTATATTATTATATAAAAAGATATTAGAAGCATTTTCCAAAAATGCTAAAGAACCATTCTCAATATAGTTATAAATTATATTAAGTTGTTATCGCACATAAGATTATTATTGATAACCATATTCCCGAAAATCATTCTGATTATAATTACTATTGTTTTGATATTATTCACCTCAACCAAATTGTTGATTTCCTCTTCCAACATTACTACAACTATATCCTGACATTTCTCTTAAAGATCCTGTATTATATCCTCTAGCCACTCACTATATATCAGCTTGTTTTTTCACATTACAATCTCAAACAGAGTGACCTAGTTTCTTATAATAATAGCAAAAACCAAGACAGCACTCCTTCTTATATTGTTATATCTTATTTTGGAATTTGATTATATCGAGCTTTATAGAATTACTATATAAAGCGGTAGCAAATATAGAAAGAATTATATTGAATCGAGATTGATTATAATTGTTTTTTGATGGATCTATATTATAATAATCATTCTCCCAATAATTCTAACTCCAAATTGTGAATTTCTTTCTTTACTTTTCGATATCATCTAATATACAAAGACTTGAATCCATAAAAATCATAAGTTTTAATTCTTCAAAAACTTTTTGCTTTAAAACAAAAACTATCTCTCGATTAAACTTATAATATTGATTACCTAAGTATTCCAACTATATATAGAATATTGCAAAAACCTATTTCTCCAACATCTTGAATTTATCAAACTGAATCACTACTTCCCGCTCAGAATCGATTGTAACATAAAAGCTATCAAGCTTTTTGAGGAACGAATTGGTAATTGTATAAACCAAATTATTTTATAAAATATTATCAATATCTTTTAATCATTCTTAATATATATATCCTCCAATAAAAAAAACTATATACAAAAATTTCTTCTTCTCAATATCAAATATAATGATATTAGATATCCAATAGATTTATAATTCTTATTTCCAAGCTAAATATTTATTCTATTATATTATTATACCAGTCTTCTCTTCTTTAAAGGTTTCCAGGTTTTTGAAAGTTTGTTGCCAAATATCAACAAATAAATTGAAAATCTAGGCTGATGTATTTTACAATAATTGAGAAAACTGATTTTGTAATACTATATTCAATTGTATCTAGATTTGTAAGTATATTTATATATCAATCAAAACTATACACTTGTTGCTCAGATCTGCATCCATCCTAATCTATATATTATAAAATAACTCTAATAAATTATTAATAATACTACATAAATAATATAAATATAATTATTCGTCCTCAAAAAAACTAAACACTAAATTTCGAAGATCGAGATCAGAAACATTTAAAAGTTTACTCACAAACCATTGCTATTCAACAAAAACAATTCGAATACTTGTTCTAAAATTATCGAATATTTGAACTCCATCTTCTGCAAACAACGAATTAAGTGTATCCGTTATTTTAAAAGCAAAAACGAAAATAAGGATAAAAACGAAGACAAGGACAAAGATGAAGATAAGGATAAAAACAAAAACAAAGATGAAATCTCTATCAGAATATTGTTGTTAAGATCGAATTGCTATTGACATATAGCAACAGGACCTTTAAAAAGGTAGAATATATTATTACGGTGTAAGGGATAAATATTAGATTGGATATATAATATTCTACAAAGAGATTGAAAGTAGTATAATATAACTTTGCCATATAATGGCAAAGATGACTAAGCATCCACTACGCTAATATACTACGCTAGTGAACCCGTGACAAATAGTATTTTAATTATTTAATATATCAAAAACAATATCTCCAATTTATCCCAATAAGTATTTCTGTGTTATTATAAGATTATAAGAAATAGGCAAATAGTAATCCAATAATTACTTGAATATATTGAAATCCTTGAAAACAAAAAGGCTAATTAACTTGCCGATCTAGGTATTTGTAATAATTATATCAAAAACGACAACTCATTATTTCCTATTATTAATAGAATAAATTCAATAACTAAAACTTTTAAATAAAAAATAGAATAAAGATAATAAAAACAAAATAAGGTTACCCTTACTGGTTGATATTATTATTAGTATTTCAGTTATTAAATCAAGAAACCTAAGGAACTTGCTCTCCCTTATCCTATTCTTCAATAATTAATAACACTCAAAATCAGATATGGGAACTTTATATTCTATTACTAATACTTTCAGTACAACAATGTTATTTCAAAATGCTTTTATGGATATAACAAAAGTTTAAACACTTAATACTTTACTAATACTTTTGTATCCAATTTGATAATTGATCAAACAAACTCAACTTAATCCTGTGAGATACAAAGAATACAATCAACTATTTTTCTCTTTTTTTAAAAACCCCAATAAACTTTGTAATCTTTCTAGCAATTATCAATCACTTCAAGCAACTATACTCAATCTCTCCGGAAATCCTTTAATCTCCCACTTTTACATTGTTAATTAGAGCTGTACCCCCTTTTGGAATCACTTTCCCCCCTCTATTGCTGTATAAAAACTGTATTAAATAAAAACTAATAATATAGGGCCTTCTGACTAACTACAAATCTAAACTATTTAGTATAAAGTAAATTGAATAGTACCGATATTATAAGCAGGAGATAAGCGGCAGAGTGTATATAGTACTTCTAGCCACTTCTTTTCCAGCCTGTATTACAGCTGTAGAAGAACAGAACGCGTGGCTATGCCGGTATTCCCGCTAATATAGTCTATCCCTAGTATTCCCTGGGAGATTGTGGCGAGCCTCTGTAGCTTGCCCCCTGGATATAAATTAAAATAAATAAATAAATAAATAAATATAGAAAAAGGAAATCCTTTTCAAAATTAATATTAATCAGACTTCAAAAGAAAATGTAGTAATACTTCACAATATTATTCTTAAACATAAAGATCAAAATATTATTTATATTTATATAGATATCTTTTCCATTGAAAAAGGAATAGATATTGGTATAGGGATAGTATTAATATAATTGAATAATCAGATTTTATATCAAGAATAAGTTAATATTGGAAATAATTAATTAGTTTATAATAGAGAGCTATATAGAATTACTCAAATCATCAAATATACTAGCTCAATTATTAATAATAAAAAGAAGTTCAAGGTTTATTTAGATAATCAAATAGACCTTTTTTGATTGAAAATACCCTCAAACTATTTAGAACAAATATATCAAATTCGAGTAATCAAGGTAGCCAAAACTATTATAACTAAAGGATTTGAAATATCCTTGAATTGGGTATCAGGGCATATATCAGTTAAAGGAAACGAATTAGTAGATAAGCTAGCAAAAGAGACTATTACAATACAATCCACCTTAAATAAAACCAGTTTTGGATTACTAGAAATGATAATTAAAGAATCCTCTCTCGATCAATAGAGTTCAACTCTCAATCAATATAAACTCAAATCCAATCAATCAGCATTAACTTATTCAAAGCTATTTCTATAGAAAATCGGATCGAAAATTAAGTTATTAATTGAAACCAATCGAAATATTGCTAGTATATTTTTCCAATTGAAATTAAATTACAGATATATCAAATCATATTTATATCGATTCAATCATTCTAATAATAAATGTATATACAATAATATTGAAATACCGCAATACCTCCTGATTAGCTATCTTATATACAAAACATGGTCGCCAGGCCACACAGGGATCGAAGGGAATGAGCGTGCGGATGCACTCGCTGACAAAGGGACAAGAAAATCAGCCTCAGGGCATGCAAATCGATTTACAATAAGTGATATCCGCTTTATAGCAAAAACTGCTATAGAATCGATAGTACAAATATAATGGATCAAACAGAAACCAATACTCTTCAAACAATATCAGAAATGGAATTTAAAGAATATAAACAAATATCCTAATAAACTAGAATTCTTATAAACTATTCTCCATCGTATACTAGCGATCTGCTCAGTATATAGCGATTTCGAAAATTATTATTAATAATTTAAATACAAGAAAGCAATGATCTATTGTTTATATGACATATACAAATCCCTCGAGTATATTATACATTACCCGCAAAATCCTTACGATCTATAAAACCTGGCTTTCAGATATTAGGTCTAAATACTCATCCCGTAATCGAGCGGCTCAAGAACGATTACTAAAACAGTTAATATATATACCAATCAAGTTTACTGAATTTATTACTATAACAAACTTCTATAAAAGCATATACCCTAAAATACTATCAAAAGAATAGAAAGAGAAAATGGAAATGGATCGATCGATTCGGGTGAATATAAATATAGAATAAAAGATAATCGATATAGCAAAACTATAAAGAATAAAATCGATATATATAATACATTACACTACACTAGAATATATATAAAAGCTATCTTTACAGGATAAAATAGCTTTCAATCAAAATATTATATAAAAGATCGGAAAGTATATATGGAGGCGTTTAGAAAATCGGAGACAAAAGTGCAAATGTGCTAGCTATTGCTTGGAAGGCTATTGAGGGTATTGAGACCCCACTCTTAGGAAAAGGGGATCATATAAATTAGAGATTATCCCGCAGTTAGCCCAACCGTAATGCCCCCTGGGAGGTTCGCCTATACGGCCCGGTTGAAAATTACTAATAATAATAATAATAATAATATATACAAAACAGAAAGAAAAGAGATATTTCAGAATATACTATTATCGAAAATCACTATACAATTCCTATTGTATACCAAAATAGATATCGAATTAGCTATCAAATTTATCAATATTATCAAAATCGCTACAAGGGTATAGCATGTGACGATCCTGTCATATTAGTGGATCGGCTAGATCCTTATATGATCTACAATCCTGTATATTACCACTTCCTTCCGAAGAGCTCTTCTAGCTCTTTACCTTAGTATTCTAAATGATGCAATCATCACATAGCATCTAGCAAGAACTTTTGAATAAGAAGTAATAAAAAAAAGAATAATAGTAAAAAAGAAGAGAAAAGAAAATAATAAAAAAGAACAATTAAGGAAATAAGAAAGGGGCTTGACCTCCTTATAATTTCTTGATTATTAGAATTTTCTTATTATTTATTTATTTATTTATTTATTTATTTATTTATTTATTATTTTACATCCGGGGGGCAGCCACAGGGGCTCGCCACGATCTCCCAGGGGGTACTAGGGATGGACTAAACTAACAATTCTATGTATATACAATTGCTGGTATAGTTAAGTATTCCGTTCTTCTATGGCTGTAATGCTAGTGGCGAGTAGAGTGGTTGTGCTATGAGCGCTTTTGTCGTTCCATTCCAATTTGTAAGTTCGGATTATCCAAACTCATTTCATGCTGAGAAGTCCAGAGGTTGTTCAAGACCTTTGTGAAAAGACAGAGATTGTCAGCCGGTAAGGGCTGAGGTGATTATAAGCTAGTAAAGGCCGGAGTGATCGGATTGTTGAAGGCCAAGGCGATTATAGGCTGCTGTAAGCAGGCGATCATTATTGTCGAGAAAGGAAAGTATATTGTGATTGCTCGAGTATAAGTGGAATCACTTTTTCTAATAGGGAAGTGAGGTAGTGGTGGAGTAAAGGCTTCTCCATATCGGGGCTAGAAGATCGGAAAGGGGGCACGATGTTCTTCTTTGATTGTATACAAATAATAAACTATAGATTCGTAAATAACTAGACTTCGAAAAGACAGATATCGATTGGGATATGGCTCTGAGCAGAAGTGGGCATCAATCACTTTATCACTAAGCCAGCCACTCCTTATGAAGAACAATGGTCTTTTTGTTAATTTTCTTATTATATGTAATGTATCACGGGGCAGGCGGGCTGGATAGGGTTCTAATAACTTTGCCCTAATCTGGCAAGGCTATACTGATTCGGGTAATAGGTTCAGATTGAGGATTAAGACGTAGCTCAAAGAGCTACAATACAGGATCTTCTGAGTTGAAGATATACGGAATTCTTACAGCGAGCTAGCCCGATCGGGCCCTAGCTCGCTTGCGCTCCGGTGCGAGCGCTCCTTTCGGTCCTCTCCGATAGGACCAGCATATCACGTGAGCTCACACCGTGACATTACCCCCCTCCTAAGAGTCGAGCTCCGTCGAGGCGGCACGTCACGGTTTACAATCTACAGGCAGGCGGGGCCCGGTCAAGCGGGACCGGGTTTGTCAGGGTATCTACGGTGGAAGTTGCGGATCAGTTCTTGTGCGTCTTCCAGGTAGCTCGCAGGTTCTTCGGTCGGCGTATCGTAGCCGACCCAACGGACAGTGTATTTCAGGCGAGGTCCTCCACGACCTCTTCTTTCCCAGCGGGAGTTCAGGATTTCGGCAACCTCAAAACGCTCGAGGCCGTCTACTTCTACAGGGGGTGGTGGCGGATTACGCTGCCCAGGAACAGGATCATCGTGTGCAGGATATAGCAGGTTGACGTGGAAAACAGGATGAATCTTCATCGAGGCCGGGAGCTCCAGTTTATAGGCATAGGGGCCTATCGGGTTCAGGATTTTGAAGGGCCCGAGGTTCTTCCAATCGAGCTTCTTCTGTGGGCGCAGGGTCTTGATGTTTCTGGCATTCAGCCAGACCAGGTCACCGGGCAGGTATCTACGGGCAGGGGAACGGCGGGCATCGGCATTCTTCGAGTATCGGGCTTGACTGGCAGTTAGTTCGGTCTGTAGGTGTGAGGAGATGGCTTCCATTTTAGCGACGAATTCTTCGGCATCTCGTACGGCAGGACGGTTACTCTGGGACGATGCGGGCTCGAAGCCCAGGCGGGGGTGGAACCCGTAGTTCGAGAAGAACGGGGTCATTCGGGTGCTTTCGGACCAGGCATTGTTGATAGAGAATTCGGCGAGTGGGAGCCCACTCTGCCCAGTCGTCTTGCAGGTAGGCTACATACGACCGGAGGTATTGTTCCAGCATCGCATTAGCCCTCTCGGTTTGTCCGTCAGTTTCAGGATGGTAAGCGGTTGAAAGCTTGGCGGCTACGCCCAAGCGCTTGCAGATATGTTTTCCAGAATTCAGAGACGAATTGAGCTCCACGATCAGATATAATGGTCAGGGGTAAGCCGTGGAGCTTCCAGATATTCTTCCGGAACAGGCGGGCGACCTCTTCGGAGTTGCAGGTACCATAGCAGGGCAAGAAATGTTTCATTTCGTCAATCGGTCGACTACTACCATAATAGCATCGAAACCGGTACTTTCGGGCAGGTGCGTAATGAAATCTATTGAGATATCTTGCCAAGCTCTCTGCGGGATCGGGAGCGGGCGGAGAACTCCCTCCTGGCCTCTGCGATTCGGGGCAGCGCGGTGGCAACTATGGCAGTTACGGACCCACTGCGTAACATAATCGTAGTATCCAGGCCAGTAGTAGTTTCGGGACAGTAATTCGAAGGTTCGGGTACGGTGCGGGTGACCAGCGGCGGGCGATTCGTGGTACAGGCGGAGCAGGTAGGTTTTCAGGGGGTCGTGGTCGGGAACGTATAGTTTCCCTCGGTAGTACAGCAGGTTGTTGTTTTCGGTACACTCGGCAAGAGTGATTTTCGGGTGTTTCGGGGATCCCTCTCGTAGGGATTTCAGGACAGATTCGGGTACAGGGTCGGCTTGGTAGCCTTCGTGGAACAGGGTAAGCAGGTCGGCAGGAAGGTTTAGAGGGTTTTCTGGGTCCTCTAGTCGTATCGCAGGGTTGGGTACAGATATGGCACGTGGGATTGCAGGCTCTATAACTTTGCCATTTTCTGGTAAAGTTACGGTATCGTCGGAATCCAAGTGGTCGGTGGTGTCGGTAGGGTCGGGGTTTCTCTGGCTACGGGTGGTTACAGCGAAGCGTACTCTCTTGGCAATCTTGGGTTCGATTAGGGTAACAGCAGCGGGAAACAGGTCGGGATCCAGGTTCTCTCGTTTCAGGATAGTACGGCTTTGGTGCAGGAGGCGTTCATCCCCCTCCTTAGGGAGATCTTCTGACCTCCTGGTCAGCGCGTCGGGTTTGGCACCTAGCTTTCCGGGGCGATAGGTGATTCGGAAATTAAATCGAGACAGAAATTCGGACCAGCGGGCTTGACGGCGGTTCAATAGCTTCGTTGTGGTAAAGTATTCCAGATTCCTATGATCGGTGATCACTTGAATTGGTGATGCGGCGCCTTCCAACTCGGGACGCCATTCTTCGAAGCAACGGATAATAGCTAGCAGTTCTTTGTCGTAAATCTCGTAGTTGCATTCAGCTGCCGAGTGTTTTTTAGAGAAGAATGCAACAGGTCTAAGTATTCCATCATCGTTGTATTGGGAGAGTACTCCGGCGGATACGTAATCGGAGGCATCGGTTTCTACGATCACTTCCTTTCCCAATCGAAGGAAGCCAGGACAGGTGCTTCGGTAAACGCTCGCTTCAATCGGTCGAACGCTTCTTGACAGGCAGGGCTCCACAGGAACGGAACATTCTTTCTGGTCAGGTCTACCATCGGGTTGATAATCTTCGAAAAATCTCTAATAAACCGTCGGTAAAAGTTCGAAAACCCAATGAATGCTTGGACGTCGGTTACGCTAGCAGGCGGTTTCCAATCCACGATTGTTCGGATTTTCTCTGGGTCCATTCGGATACCATCGCTTCCTACAATAAGGCCTAGGAACTTGGTTTCGGATTTCAGGAATTCGCACTTTTCGAATTTAGCGAACAAACCGGCTTCCCGCAGTGCTTGCAGGACCTTCTGGACATGACGGACGTGTTCCTCTCGGGTTCGGCTGTATATCAGAATGTCATCCAGGTAAGCGGTGCAAAATACGTCCAAGTATCCTCGCAGGGAATCGTTGATAAACCTCTGAAAGGTTGCGGGGGCCCCTGTCAGCCCGAACGGCATGACTAAGGATTCGAACAGTCCGAATCGGGTACGGAACGCAGTCAGGTATTCCTGCCCTTCTTTCACTCTTATATTGTTGAAGGCAGAGATGATATCGATCTTACTGAAATACTTCATTCCTTTCAGATTGTTCAGAGATTCTTTCGTTAATGGCAAGGGGTATCGATCCTTGACCGACAAGTTGTTCAAAGCGCGGTAATCTACACAAAATCGGAGGCCTCCATCGGCCTTCTTGACAAACAAAACAGGGGAAGCGGCGGGGGAGGAGCTCGGCCGGATGAACCCTTTTCTAAGATTCTCTTCCAGCCATTCTTTCAGGGCTTCTAATTCGGGGCGGGACATGGAGTACAAGGCGCCGAAAGGAGGAACAGCTCCTTCTTTAAGACGGATCTCATGGTCGTACGGTCGATGAGGGGGTAGCTTCTCTGCGTTCTTTGGGGAGAAGACATCTTTCCAATTTCGGAACTCGGGTAATAGGTCTTTGGGGTCGAATACCTTCTTCTTCTTATTTAGAATATCATCGATTTGTTCGATCGATATCTGGAACATTTCATATTTCCGGCGGGCGTAAGCCGAACAGGCTCTCAGGGAGATCGCGGCTATATCCTTATTCTTTAACCCTTCGGGGCGGGCAGGCAGGTGTACAGGTCGGGCTTTTGGAGGAACATCTGGCAGAGCTTTTATGCGGGACGGGCGGGACGGAGTGTTACAAAATTCGTAGCAAAACGAGCTATCGAACTGGAACGAGTTTGTCGCGAAGTCGACACGGGGGTTGTGTTTCTTAAGCCAAGCTATCCCCAGCACAATAGGATAGTGGGCTAGCTCGGTTACATACAAAACGATCTTCTTCTCGATATGATCGTTGATTCTGAGTCCTACTCGGATGTAGGAGGTAACTCGATTGTCGGGCAGGGTGTTTCCGTCGAATCCTATGACTTCGAACGCCGTAGACAGTTGGTGTACTGGTATTTTCTGGGAAGACACCCAACTTCGATCTGCGAAGGCAATTCCTTCGCATCCGCTATCGACCATAGCGTATGTCGGGAGGGTGTCTTTTTCCAAGAGCAGGGTGACGGGTAGAATCATCAGATCCGCACGATTGTTTAGTTCATCTTCCAAAGGAAGGCCATGAGTAGCAGCAGCAGATAAACGGAGGGTACGCGGAGGATCGTCCTGATCGCGGTTTAGGTCAGGCGTATCCCGTTTCCCGAATTGATTGAGCTAGTCGGCGAGCGGGGAGGAGAGCGAGGTGGGGAACGGATAGGGACTCGGCCCTCGGAGGACTGTTCGGTACAGGGCTGGTTCTCGTAGGGCTGGTTGTAGTAGTGGTAACTCGGAGTTGAACAGGACGGGTATCGGGGTGCGGGCAGTCTCGTATCAGGTGGCTGGCAGAGCCGCAGCGATAGCATTCGCCGCGTTCCCGCCGCGAACCCAGGTTCCTAGCAGTGTATTCCTTTTTTCCTAAGCTCAGGTCCATTGGGTCTCCAGGAGTAGACTTCGGGCTAGCGAGTCGTAGAGGCGGAGCAGCGATTATTCTCCGGGATGAAGTTTCGGAAGCGATAGGACGAATACGGTGGACTTGTTGTTGGTGTTGACGGAATCGGTTATCGAGTTGTTGTAGGTGGTTAGCGTATTGACGAAATTCACGGGTCGGAGCGGGGTTATGCAACAGCATGTCTTGTAGTTCGCGAGAGATTCCTTGAAATAGGAGCGGGGTTAGAGCATCATCAGGCATCTCTCCTTCTAGGGCGAGTCTCTGGAATTCCGCGAAGAAGGTGCTAAAATCGAGGTGTCTTTGCTTCAGTACATATAGTTTATTCTGTGCGTTTGTGTTTCGATCAGGATCCCCAAAGGCGTTTTCGAGATATTCGAGGAGTGCGGTATAGTCGGTGAACTGAGGAATCCCACGGGAGATCTTAGGTAGTATAAGCTCGTATGCCTTTCCAGTAAGTCTTCCAGCAGTGTAAGTCAAGCGGGGCAGAAGTCGTCGGGAATCTATCATTATTCGCATTCAATTTTCCGTGTATCTGTTGAACGAATCTGCGCAGGTCGGAGCGGGTGCCATCAAACTCTTTCGGATCGGGGATGCGCTCACTCAATCGAGTGGTCGGAGCAGGTACAGTAGGTTCGGGGACAGAGTCAGCGGGAGTTTCGGGGATACGGTTTCCAAACGAGCAGGTATAGTAGGCGTGGATTCGGCAAGGCGATCGAGTAGACGGGCGTTTTGAGTAGCAACCTGCTCGTGCAGAGCGGCTTGAATACGTTCGCGGACTAGGGATTCGGAAATTTCGCGTTCGAGCGATCTGTTGGTCTCCTCCAGCTCGGCATAATACGCAGATGCCGACTGGAGGTATTGGTACCAAACCTGGGGGTCCTCCGATACAGAAGCGCCAAATTCCGAGGAGTCCCCAGGCCGGCCAGGCGGGTGCGGAGCAGTCATCGCGAAAGCGATATTTTAATGGGTAGGAGCTACGTAGTATCACGGGGCAGGCGGGCTGGATAGGGTTCTAATAACTTTGCCCTAATCTGGCAAGGCTATACTGATTCGGGTAATAGGTTCAGATTGAGGATTAAGACGTAGCTCAAAGAGCTACAATACAGGATCTTCTGAGTTGAAGATATACGGAATTTTCACAGCGAGCTAGCCCGATCGGGCCCTAGCTCGCTTGCGCTCCGGTGCGAGCGCTCCTTTCGGTCCTCTCCGATAGGACCAGCATATCACGTGAGCTCACACCGTGACATAATGTGTATAATAAGCAAACACTATTCCTTAGCATTTATTTTCACTTCTTTAATAAAATCATAATCAATATTATAAATCAAAAAGTTACCTGTTGAGCCCATCAGGCCTAGCCGTCCTATATAGTCTTAGACTGAAGGTGAACGTAAATTCAATCAATCAATCAATCAATCAATCAATCAACCAGCTTAATCCCGCGAGATACAAAAAGTGTAATCGACTATCTCTTTCTTTTTCTGAAAACCCCAACAGACTTTACAATCTTTCTAATAATTATTAATTACTTTAAGCAATTATGTTTAGTCTTTTCAGAAATTCTCTAATCTCTCACTTTCATATTATCAATTGGGGCTGCACCCCCTCTAAAGCCACTTTCCCCCCTCCATTGTTGTATACAAATTGTATCAAATAAAAACTGATAATATAAAACCCTCTAGCCAACTGTAAACCTAAGCTACCCAATATAAAATAGGTTGAATAGCATCGATATTGCAAGCGGAAGATAAATGGCAGGAATATGCACAGCACCCCTGGCCGTTTTTCCCCTGGCCTACATTATAGCTGTAAAGAACGGAATGCGTAGTTATTACCGGCACCCTTACTAGCATAGTCCATCCCTAGTATCCTCTAAGAGATTATGGCGAGCCCTACAGCTTACCCCCTGGATGTAAATTAAAATAAATAAATAAATAAAATAAATAACAATCACTTTTATAATTAATACTATTTTCAATAAAAAGATTTCATTAATTTTGTATACTGATTTCAAATTATTATACAATCTACTTACAAAATTAAAAATGATTAATAAAAAAGATTAATAATCGATACTTATAGTACTATATCAATCCTATAAGTGAAAGAAAGCACAAGCGTGGTGGATCAAACAGATACCAACACTCTCCAAACAGTACCAGAAATAAGACCCAAAAAGCACAAACAAATACTCTAAGGAACTAGAACTCTTATAAACAACTCTCTACCACATACTAGCAATCCACTCAGCACATAGCAACTTCGAAAACTACCACCAACAATTTAAATACAAGGAAGCAACAATCCACTACTCATACAAAACATTCAAATTCTTTGAGCATATTATACATTACCACAAAATCCTTATAACCTATAAAACCTGACCTTTAAATATCAAGCCTAAATATTCATTTTGCAATCAAACAGTTTAAAAACAATTATTAAAATAATTAATATATACATTAATCAAATTCATTAAATTTATTATTATAACAAACTTCTATAAAAGTATATGTCCTAAAACACTATCAAAAAAATAGAAGAAAAAAAGAAAAGGAATTGATTAATCCAAACAAATATAAACAGAGAATAGAAGAAAATAGATCTAGAAAAACTATGTAAAAGAAAATTGAAGTATACAATATACCATATTACAATAGAATATATATAAAAACTATCCTTACAGAATAAAGCAGTTTTCAAACAAATATTATAAGAAGATCAGAAAGTATATATGGAGGTGTTTAGAGAATTAAAGATAAAAATATAAGTGCATTAACTATCGCTTAAGAGACTACTAAGGGTATTGAGACCCCATCCCTAGAAAAAGGGATCATATAAATTAGAAGATCATTCCGCAGTTAGCCCAACCGTAATGCCCCCTGGGAGGCTCGCCTATACGGCCCGGTTGAAAATTACTAATAATAATAATAATAATAATAATAAGGTGAAAAGAAGATTATTGAAATGATTTAGATTAATAGTTTAATTAATCCAATTGATACAAATAATGAAAGGGAAAGCTATATCAAGCTCTTACTGATTTGATCAATATAAATAAAATCGATATCAAAGTAATAAAGTAAATAGAACAGAATTAAAGAAAAAGATTGATTCTGTTGATAAAAGATTAGGGACTTTAACTAGTAGATAAGGATTTTTATAATTTTACGAATTTCTTTTCAGCTATTATATTTGAAGCTATAAAAAAAAAGTTCCGAGTATATAAACAAGGGAATTCACTTCAAAAGAATGACTTCAATACAATGACTACTGTATCAAAAGATATTTAGGGCGAATATAAAGGAGACTAGCTCTTTCGTAGTGCACTAGATAAGGCCTACTATTTCCCCTCATTAACTAACTCTTAGATTAAATACAAATAGACATTTAAGGGGCTACTGATAGTGGTGAAACCTGTCACGGTGTGAGCTCACGTGATATGCTAGTTCCTATCGGAGAGGACCGAAAGGAGAGCGCTCACACCGGAGCGCAAGCGAGCTAGGGCCGATCTGGGTTAGCTCGCTGTGAAAATTCCGTCTATCTTCAACTCAGAAGATCCTGTATTGTAGCTCTTTGAGCTACGTCTTAATCCTCAATCTGAACCTCTTACCTTACCCGAAATCAGTATAACTTTGCCGATTAGGGTAAGTTACTAGAACCCTATCCCGCCCGCCTGCCCCCGTGATACTACGTAGCTCCTACCCATTAAATATCGCTTTCGCGATGACTGCTCCGCACCCGCCTGGCCGGCCTGGGGACTCCTCAGAATTTAGCGCTTCTGTATCGGAGGACCCCCAGGTTTGGTACCAATACCTCCAGTCGGCATCTGCGTATTATGCCGAGCTGGAGGAGACCAACAGATCGCTCGAACGCGAAATTTCCGAATCCCTAGTCCGCGAACGTATTCAAGCCGCTCTGCACGAGCAGGTTGCTACTCAAAACGCCCGTCTACTCGATCGCCTTGCCGATCCACGCCTACTATACCTGCTCGTTTGGAAACCGTATCTCCCGAAACTCCCGCTGACTCTGTCCCTGAACCCACTGTACCTGCTCCGACCACTCGATTGAGTGAGCGCATCCCCGATCCGAAAGAGTTTGATGGCACCCGCTCCGACCTGCGTAGATTCGTTCAACAGATACATGGAAAATTGAATGCGAATAATGATAGATTCCCGACGACTTCTGCCCGCTTGACTTACACTGCTGGAAGACTTACTGGAAAGGCATACGAGCTTATACTACCTAAGATCTCCCGTGGAATTCCTCAGTTCACCGACTATACCGCACTCCTCGAATATCTCGAAAACGCCTTTGGGGATCCTGATCGAACACAAACGCACAGAATAAACTATATGTACTGAAGCAAAGACACCTCGATTTTAGCACCTTCTTCGCGGAATTCCAGAGACTCGCCCTAGAAGGAGAGATGCCTGATGATGCTCTAACCCCGCTCCTATTTCAAGGAATCTCTCGCGAACTACAAGACATGCTGTGCATAACCCGCTCCGACCCGTGAATTTCGTCATACGCTAACCACCTACAACAACTCGATAACCGATTCCGTCAACACCAACAACAAGTCACCGTATTCGTCCTGTCGCTTCCGAAACTTCACCCCGGAGAATAATCGCTGCTCCGCCTCTACGACTCGCTAGCCCGAAGTCTACTCCTGGAGACCCAATGGACCTGAGCTTAGGAAAAAAAGGAATACACCGCTAGGAACCTGGGTTCGCGGCGGGAACGCGGCGAATGCTATCGCTGCGGCTCTGCCAGCCACCTGATACGAGACCTGCCCGCACCCCGATACCCGTCCTGTTCAACTCCGAGTTACCACTACTACAACCAGCCCTACGAGAACCAGCCCTGTACCGAACAGTCCTCCGAGGGGCCGAGTCCCTATCCGTTCCCCACCTCGCTCTCCTCCCCGCTCGCCGACCAGCTCAGTCAATTCGGGAAACGGGATACGCCTGACCTAAACCGCGATCAGGACGATCCTCCGCGTACCCTCCGCTTATCTACTGCTGCTACTCATGGCCTTCCTTTGGAAGATGAACTAAACAATCGTGCGGATCTGATGATTCTACCCGTCACCCTGCTCTGGAAAAAGACACCCTCCCGACATACGCTATGGTCGATAGCGGATGCGAAGGAATTGCCTTCGCAGATCGAAGCTGGGTGTCTTCCCAGAAAATACCAGTACACCAACTGTCTACGGCGTTCGAAGTCATAGGATTCGATGGAAACACCCTGCCCGACAATCGAGTTACCTCCTACATCCGAGTAGGACTCAGAATCAACGATCATATCGAGAAGAAGATCGTTTTGTATGTAAACCGAGCTAGCCCACTATCCTATTGTGCTGGGGATAGCTTGGCTTAAGAAACACAACCCCCGTGTCGACTTCGCGACAAACTCGTTCCAGTTCGATAGCTCGTTTTGCTACGAATTTTGTAACACTCCGTCCCGCCCGTCCCGCATAAAAGCTCTGCCAGATGTTCCTCCAAAAGCCCGACCTGTACACCTGCCTGCCCGCCCCGAAGGGTTAAAGAATAAGGATATAGCCGCGATCTCCCTGAGAGCCTGTTCGGCTTACGCCCGCCGGAAATATGAAATGTTCCAGATATCGATCGAACAAATCGATGATATTCTAAATAAGAAGAAGAAGGTATTCGACCCCAAAGACCTATTACCCGAGTTCCGAAATTGGAAAGATGTCTTCTCCCCAAAGAAACGCAGAGAAGCTACCCCCTCATCGACCGTACGACCATGAGATCCGTCTCAAAGAAGGAGCTGTTCCTCCTTTCGGCGCCTTGTACTCCATGTCCCGCCCCGAATTAGAAGCCCTGAAAGAATGGCTGGAAGAGAATCTTAGAAAAGGGTTCATCCGGCCGAGCTCTTCCCCTGCCGCTTCCCCTGTTCTGTTTGTCAAGAAGGCCGATGGAGGCCCTCCGGTTTTGTGTAGATTACCGCGCTCTGAACAACCTTTCGGTCAAGGACCGATACCCTTTGCCGTTAACAAAGGAATCTCTAAACAACCTGAAGGGAATGAAGTATTTCAGTAAGATTGATATCATCTCTGCCTTCAACAATATAAGAGTGAAAGAAGGGCAGGAGTATCTGACCGCGTTCCGTACCCGATTTGGACTGTTTGAATCCCTGGTTATGCCGTTCGGGCTGACAGGAGCACCCGCAACCTTTCAGAGGTTTATCAACGATTCCCTGCGAGGATACTTGGACGTATTTTGCACCGCTTACCTGGATGACATTCTGATATACAGCCGAACCCGAGAGGAACACGTCCGTCATGTCCAGAAGGTCCTGCAAGCACTGCGGGAAGCCGGTTTGTTCGCTAAATTCGAAAAGTGCGAATTCCTGAAATCCGAAACCAAGTTCCTAGGCCTTATTGTAGGAGGGATGGTATCCGAATGGACCCAGAGAAAATCAGAACCATCATGGATTGGAAACCGCCTGCTACTGTAACTGACGTCCAAGCGTTCATCGGGTTTGCGAACTTCTATCGACGATTTATTAGAGATTTCTCGAAGATTATCAGCCCGATGGTAGACCTGACCAGAAAGAATGCCCCGTTCCTGTGGAGCCCTGCCTGTCAAAAAGCGTTCGACCGATTGAAGCGAGCGTTCATCGAAGCCCTGTCCTGGCTTCCTTCGATTGGGAAAAGGAAGTCATCTTAGAAACTGATGCCTCCGACTATGTATCTGCCGAGTACTCTCCCAATACGACGATGAGGGAGTACTGAGACCTGTTGCGTTTTTTCTCTAAAAAACATTCGGCAGCTGAATGTAACTACGAGATTTACGACAAAGAACTGTTAGCTATCATTCGCTGTTTCGAAGAGTGGCGCCCGGAGCTGGAAGGCGCCGCCTCCCCAATTCAAGTCATCACCGACCACCGAAATCTGGAGTATTTCACCACTACAAAGCTACTGAACCGTCGTCAAGCCCGCTGGTCCGAATTTCTGTCTCGATTTAATTTCCGAATCACCTATCGCCCGGGAAGCTAGGTGCCAAACCCGACGCGCTGACCAGGAGGTCAGAAGATCTCCCTAAGGAGGGGGATGAACGCCTCCTGCACCAAAGCCGTACTATCCTGAAACGAGAGAACCTGGATCCCGACCTGTTTCCCGCCGCTGTGTACTCTAACCGAACCCAAGATTGCCAAGAAAGTACGCTTCGCTGTAACCACCCGCAGCAGAGAAACCCCGATCCTACCGACACCACCGACCATTTAGATTCCGACGACACCGTAAACTTTGCCAGAAAATGGCAAAGTTATAGAGCCTGCAATCCACTTGCTATATCTGTACCCGACCCCGCGATACGACTAGAAGACTCAGAAACCCTTCTAAACCTTCCTGCCGACCTGCTTACCCTGTTCCACGAAGGCTACCAAGCCGACCCTGTACCCCGAATCTGTCCTGAAATCCCTACGAGAGGGATCCCGAAACACCCGAAAATCACTCTTGCCGAGTGTACCGAAAACAACAACCTGCTGTATTACCGAGGGAAACTATACGTTCCCGACCACGACCCCCTGAAAACCTATCTGCTCCGCCCTGTACCACGAATCGCCCGCCGCCGGTCACCCGCACCGTACCCGAACCTTCGAATTACTGTCCCGAAACTACTACTGGCCTGGATACTACGATTATGTTACGCAGTGGGTCCGTAACTGCCATAGTTGCCACCGCGCTGCCCGAATCGTAGAGGCCAGGAGGGAGTTCTCCGCCCGCTCCCGATCCCGCAGAGAGCTTGGCAAGATATCTCGATAGATTTCATTACACACCTGCCCGAAAGTACCGTTTCGATGCTATCATGGTAGTAGTCGACCGATTGACAAAAATGAAACATTTCTTGCCTGCTATGGTACCTGCAACTCCGAAGAGGTCGCCCGCCTGTTCCGGAAGAATATCTGGAAGCTCCACGGCTTACCCTTGTCCATTATATCTGATCGTGGAGCTCAATTTGTCTCTGAATTCTGGAACATATCTGCAAGCGCTTGGGCGTAGCCGCCAAGCTCCTCGACCCGCTTACCACCCCGAAACTGATGGACAAACCGAGAGGGCTAATGCGATGCTAGAGCAGTACCTCCGATCGTACGTAGCATATCTACAGGATGATTGGGCAGAGTGGCTCCCACTTGCCGAATTCTCCATCAACAACGCCTGGTCGAAAGCACCCGGATGACCCCGTTCTTCTCGAACTACGGGTTCCACCCCCGCCCTGGGCTTCGAGCCCGCACCGTCCCAGAGTAACCGTCCTCCGTGCGAGACGCCGAAGAATTCGTTTGCTAAAATGGAAACCATCTCCTCGCACTTACAGACCGAACTGACCGCTAGTCAAGCTCGATATTCGAAGAATGCCGACGCCCACCGTTCCCCTGCCCGTAGATACCTGCCCGGCGACCTGGTCTGGCTGAACGCCAGAAATATCAAGACCCTGCGCCCACAAAAGAAGCTCGATTGGAAGAACCTCGGGCCCTTCAAAATCTTGAATCCGGTAGGCCCCTATGCCTATAAACTGGAGCTCCCGGCCTCGATGAAGATTCATCCTGTTTTCCATGTCAACCTGCTATATCCTGCACACGATGATCCTGTTCCTGGGCAGCGTAATCCGCCACCACCCCCTGTAGAAGTAGACGGCCTCGAGCGTTTTGAGGTTGCCGAAATCCTGAACTCCGCTGGGAAAGAAGAGGTCGTGGAGGACCTCGCCTGAAATACACTGTCCGTTGGGTCGGCTACGATACGCCGACCGAAGAACCTGCGAGCTACCTGGAAGACGCACAAGAACTGATCCGCAACTTCCACCGCGTAGATACCCTGACAAACCCGGTCCCGCTTGACCGGGCCCCGCCTGCCTGTAGATTGTAAACCGTGACGTGCCGCCTCGACGGAGCTCGGACCCTTAGGAGGGGGGTAATGTCACGGTGTGAGCTCACGTGATATGCTAGTCCTATCGGAGAGGACCGAAAGGAGCGCTCACACCGGAGCGCAAGCGAGCTAGGGCCCGATCGGTTTAGCTCGCTGTGAAATTCCGTATATCTTCAACTCAGAAGATCCTGTATTGTAGCTCTTTGAGCTACGTCTAATCCTCAATCTGAACCTATTACCCGAATCAGTATAACTTTGCCAGATTAGGGTAAAGTTACTAGAACCCTATCCCGCCCGCCTGCCCCCGTGATAGAACCACGTCTTCCGTATCTCTCTCGAACCAACATATAAGAATCTCAAAAATTTGAAAATCAATAATATAAGATTCAAATAAATAACTGAAATCCTTTTTTTTATTAATTATTCTTTTATATTTAAAAGAAATAGTTTTGTATATATTAATAAGAGTTTATTCAATAATAATCTATATATATTGAAAATACTTTTCTTGAATTAAAGTATTAGTTATTTGATATATACTTTGAAGATATATTGATATAATTCGAGTACTATTAGTTTCAAAATATCTAATTTTGTAATAATTATATCTCTATTCTACTTTACTTTTTTTAATAAGGTATATTGTTTTAGGGATTCTTATTTGATAATATATTTTTTAAATTCTATATCATTAAGGATGAGTTATTACTGCTATAGAATTTGTACGTATAGTAGATTTTAATATTGAGTGGTGCTATAGGTATTAAGGTAGTATAATCTAGATAGTAAAGGATTGAAGAATTGAGATACAAGGGTTATTTTTGGTGAAGATTCAATAGATTTAATTAGAAAGAAAAACTTGTCGCGAAGGTAGAAATTGATTAGATTAAGCGTTCTCTTATGAAAGTAAAATCAATAGCATTTAGAATCTCAGATATATAAGTATAAAATATTTTGAAGAATTGAAAGTGAAGCTCGAATAAAATAATAAACAGAATACTATTAACGATTTTATTTTATTAAAGAATAAAAGATTAATAAAAATTATTATTTTATTATTTCTTTATAATCTTTTAAAACAATCGAATTTGTAAAAATAATATTCTGATATCAATATTTATATTCAAAGATATCAAAAAGATCAAAATATTCAATAATATTGATGATTTATTGTCAATTAATAATAATTTAATTGAATATATAATTTGATATTATTGAAATCTAAAGATAACCTCAAATTCGCATATTTCGGCTTATTCCATACTAATCAGAGATTCATCTTCCTATATCTTATCAATGATATTCAATATTAGAATGATATTGAATATCTTTAGTAATATCGAATTCCATACCACATACATACATATTTCAAAGAAAAATCGATATGTACCACTATCTAGCCCGTATACGAATTACGGGAAATACTATTGCCTACACTGCCCTGGGAAGAGGAAATAAAGTGGCCACGGGGATGCAGTAGTCTCGTCTTCCCAATACTGAAATCAAGCACCAAACTTCTCTATCTCCTGCTGGCTGACTTTAAATACTCCCTTCAACAAACTGCGGTCGTAGTATAATCTCACATCACCAATCTGTAACCCCTCGAAACCCACTTCTTCTACCATCTCCCCATTAGCGTCCAGTTTCTTTCCCGTTCCCTCGCCCTCAGCTTTCACCAACGTAAATACCATACTCCTCGGTACACTAATTTTTTCCCCTGTGCTCTTCACCCACCAATGCGCTATCCACTCTCCATATATTTTCCATTCCCCTTTTCCTGCTGGACCCGTTATCCCTTCTTCGAATCCTCCGATTACAAAAAACTCCTTACTCTCCATTTCTATCTTCGAAAATATTTCACCTCCGAACAACCCCTGAATCCATTTCCATATTACGGCGCCGCCGATATAATCAACACCAGTAGCGTCGTGAAAGATGCTACGTGGATGATAATAGGGAAGATAGGAACCAGAGTAGGATGCGGAGTTGATTTTACTGGCGTAGTGTTCGAGGAAATGGAGAGCAGGATTTTGACGAGAGGAGGGGGTGGGGAAGGGTCCGGTGTGTTGATGGATTGTGAGGTTTGCGGTGGACATTTTAAAAGATGAGAGGTTTTCTTGGAGCAACTTTTGAGGAGGTCTTTTTTCGAAAGGTTCGCTTCTTTGGAAAAGCTTCTTGAGATAGATACTTCTTGATTCCGGTTGAAGTGGTGATATATATATAGAAAGGTTGATGATGGTGGGGTTGTAGCTGACGATATATATAACTCGAGTATCACTAATCACCGAGATGTACGAATAGTAATCATACGAAATGGAATCAAATGTAAGGTCAAATTGATGTAAATACCTAGGTAGTCATCATGATTATTCTCATCGATTCTTAAACCTCGGTAAGAATTGCTGTTGTATATTGATTTGTAAACATATGAACGTACGAGATATCTTCTTGATATATAATGAAATAGAAAAGATGAAAGAGGAGAGATATTTCAAAGAATGTTTTAATTTCTAATATAATAAGATTATACAGTGAAAATTAACTTAATCAGTAGATATATAATATTCGTAAGATTTTAAAACTTGATTTTAAAAGAAAAGTGAATTTATAAATATTACGCGGTTTACTCTATAAATTTTAAATGTATTTATTTGTACTAATATATATTGGGCTCAATACTACATTTGGTAAACACTATATTCGGTCTAACATGTCCTAATATATTGAGTCTAAAGTTATTTTTTTGATCCGAACGAGCCCTAAAACAGTAAGATAACTCTCTAAAAGCGTACCTATTTACCGAATATTATAGTCTCATTCTAACTGGGTGAGATCCCATATAATAAGCTGAATAGCCTGAAATGTGATGATTGCTGCCTTCATTGCTTGCCTCAACATTCTTCCGTGTTTAAACTACCTACTTTCTATAGATAAAATTCTCTCTACATATGATCTTGACATTTATTCTCATGTCAAGAAACAACGAGGAAAGCTTTTGGATCGCTTACTGTGATTATACGCCACCTTACTGCGTCTACCCCATTTTTTCCCAAGTTTAAATACAGAACTTCATTTCCAACATTTTCTAAGCATTTTCAAAACAAACATATTCATACTTTGCCTTCTATTCCATCTGTTGTGTTTCCATCAAAACATTCAAAGATGGCTTCGTCTGTGACATACACGGCTTCGGATGCATTTTTTGATGCTCTGAGCGAGGTTCGTGCAATGGGCCTGCTCTATATTCAAAGCATTAACTAACAGTTGCAAGTTTGGCATTCAAGCCGTAATTGTTCATGTTGGTGTTGGAACTCAAGCTCTGGGGGCTGCCATGCGTGAGTATCTCTGCTTCTTCGACCTAAGCCCACAATCCTCAGGTATAGCATAAGAAGCAATTACTGACTCGCCTGTCTTCATAGATGATGCTAACACAGGACGAGCACCTGTTTTGATATTTGCCGGCCTGTGCCCATACACTGAGGACGACGAAATACCTGGGTCAAGAACTGAATACCAACATTGGCTACAGATGCACCAGATCAAAAGGCTCTCGTTCGACAATATTGTCGCTACGTAGGAGAGTTCCGTACGGGGTCTACCGTGAAGAAAACTGTTGCACGAGCGCTGCAGTTTGCTACTAGTGATCCCAAGGGACCCGTATATCTGGCCGGAGCCCGAGAAATGATGGCCGAGACTGTTCAGCCTCAGAAATTTGATGCTGGACAGTACGGACCTATCGGCCCCTCTGCCTTGGTCCAATCTGCAGTCAAAAAAATTGCAGAAGCTTTGTTAAATGCTAAGTCGCCTCTCATTATTACCAGATATTCCGGTAGAAACCATGCTTGTCCTGCAGAGCTAGTCAAATTAGCAGACATGATTCCTGGATTGCAAGTTTCAGACACCAGTGGTTGTGACATGTGCTTTCCAGCCTCACATCCTGCATACCTTGGTTTTCGTCTCAGCTTTGATAAATCTGCAACCGAAGCTGATGTGATATTTGTTCTGGATTGCGATATTCCATGGATTCCTTCTCGCAATCGTCCTCGTGAGGATGCAATCATATATCATGTTGACGTCGATCCCCTGAGTTCCACAATGGGGTTGTCTTTTTTTCCCGCAGAAGGGAGATGGAAAGCGGATAGTTATATTGCTTTAACCCAAATTAATCAGTATCTTACAACCTCAGAGCTTGCGAAGGAAAAACTCGCAGACGAGGAATCTGCAAAACGACATAAGGTTGTTGCCAAGAAATACCAAGAACGCATGGAATCCATCGCTAAGCTTGCAACCGCGCCTTCCGATGGCTCGCTCGATATTCATTACGTTGGAGCCGCGCTAAAATCCGCTGCACCACGGGACACAATATTTGTCGTCGAAGCTGCAACGTGCGCAATGCCTTTATCGGACCAACTACAAGTAGAAATCCCTGGCTCTTGGATTAATTCTGCTGGTGCCGGCTTGGTATGGAGTGATGGAGCGGGTCTGGGGGTTAAGTTAGCATACGATGCTGCCGGGACTCCAAAGTTTGTTTTTCAGGTCGTGGGTGATGGAACCTATCTATTCACAGTTCCTGGAAGTTTCTATTGGACTGCATCTCGATACGGTATACCCGTTTTAACAATCGTGCTCAACAATAGAGGTAAGTTTCTAATCATCATTATCTATTCTAATTTTGATACGTATGAGATTATTCAAAATATGCTAACTATATGTGATACAGGGTGGAACGCACCACGCCAATCGCATCGACTCGTTCATCCAACAGGCCTTGGTGCCAAAGCGTCGAATAAGGACATGCATATATCATTAGATCCTTCTCCTGACTATAGCGGAACAAAAAGCAGCAGCTGGGGATAATTTTGGCTCCCTTCAGGGTAGCCTATTCGCAGCGAAAGTTTCTACAACTACGGAACTAAGTGATGTGCTCAGCAAGGCTGTGAAAGAGGTTCAAAATGGGCGTGGAGCCTGTTGTAGAAGTAGTATTGAATGTTGATGAGATGGGCGATTTCAAAACGCGTCGAGAATGAACACCTTCGAAATGAGATTTTTCGATTGTAACTTCCAACTTATCAATCATAGCAAAAATTACAATTTTTGCGCAGCGTGTTTTGCTAGTCTTCTTGTTTGAAAGCTTTTTGATCACTCCAAGTAATGAACTACTCCTTGCCATTTACTGTGCGTTTCACTCAGTTCCGTATTTACTGTGCCTCTCACCCACTTCCGTATTTACTTCTTTTACCCATTTCCAACATCTCCTGCACTGCACTAGGTCATCTGTTTTGGTGCTCGTGTATAACAGGTTGTCAACGCAGCTTATGTATCCTAGTACTGTTATGTAACCTTATCATATCACTTTCTTGTCTAGATATAACCAACCCACACCAAGAGTTGTGAAGTAACTAAAATCTACATGGATGGGAGGCGCATAACAGAGGCACATCAGATGCCTGTGATCCACTAAAATACTGCATATCATTTTAAAAAAGAAAGTGGTTATTGTAGAGAAATGCCTTGATTGGAGCTATAACGATCCAGGTTGTTAAACCCGTGCCACAACCAATGTCGGTGCTTATCATCACTGGTTCGGATCACGTTACGTATTAAGCAAGAAAGCACAAACTGAGCCACCGGAGTATCTCCTCTCGCTAAGGCCTAGGCTAATAGCGGGGATGTGAAAGAGAGGTACCGAAATTATTTCCCTCTACACGTTTATCGCGAGGGTGTGAAAGAATGGCAGCTAAGTACTAGTGTCTTCTCCTTCCATGGCTAATGGTGGGAATGTGAAAGAGAGGCACCGAATTATCTCCTCCCTCTACGACCTCTGATTGGTGAGCAAGCTTTTCAGACACACAATGATTGCAACACAGCCTACACACCAACTGACTGAGTCACTCATAGTTTTAATACTTTCAAGCTTCGCCATGACTGGGATTCTAGAGCAATATTCCTCATAGAACTTGCTCTTTTAGTTTATTTGACCAGTCTAAACAAAAGAACTGCACAGATCTTGTTCATAGTATCATCATGTCGGACTCATTAGTCGAAAAATGCTTCCCACCTACAATTGCAGAAACGGATTCAGGTATGATTGTAGATGGTTTTCAGGCGACTTCCTCTCTCTATGATAACTCCCATTCTTCACTTGCACACAATTGGTCTCCAGTACGTAGTACATAGCCACTTACCTGTTTCATCACTGATGATATGCTTCTAGGGAAAAAAGCTATATGTCGTGTCAACTGGCCTCTTCATAAACTTCAACACATGTCTCAGTGCGGCACTTCCAACTGGTGCACTGGAAACTCTCACTGCGGCGTTCAATGTGACAAGTCAAGAGCAAAAGGCACTTCCAGTAGCTGTTTAAGCATTGACTATTAGAATTATAGAAAAGGTGAACGGAAAAGAATAAGCATAGAAGCTAAAAGAAAAAAAAAGTAAGTGTAAGAATTAAAGGAAAAGGGGAGTGAGTGTAAAAGCTAAAGAGTAGATAGAAAATATTAATCGAAAATCTAAAAAGGAATCTATTCACAGATCATTCATTTTACTCTCGATTTATTTTTTAATTAAAAACTTTACTACTATACCATATAATACAGAATATATCGTTTAAACAAGTATACTAAGCAATTCTAATCTATATAATTATAATTAATAATTGATTATTAATTGAATTCAATACAAATAAACTTTTTTATTTATAAATAATCTTAAACTAAAACTTTCAAAAATCAAAAAATTTCTAAAATTTCTTTAAATCTTTTTAAAGTAAAATTTTCTAATTATGTATATATATAAAAATTAATTATATTAATACTTTACAATTCATTTTTTAAATATAATATTAAGTATTGAAATTTTAGAATCAATTAATAAAACAATTAATTCGTTAACCACAGATTCTGCCACCACATGTATACATGTTCTAGTACTATTGTACACCTTTAGCATATAATAATACTATTATGAAATAATTTCAATAGAAGAATTAGATACAATAAATAAGGGATGAATTCAATTATAATTCTTGATACTTTAAAACACTTCTATCTCTATCTAACACAAGACGTAACTGTGTACTTGAGGCGGTTTCGGTGTCTCGTGGAATGAATGACTTTCTTTGTAACTCCTCCAAATATAATTCGTAAGCAGGCATATAACCTTGAACGAACTGAATGACACTTGCGTCGGTCATACTAGTTCCTTTTACTTTCCACATATTGTGCTCCTGCTCTATTCTCCACCTGTAAACGTTGGCAAGCTCTTCTGTATCGAGATGAATCAAAGCGTTGAAGTTTGTTGGGTTCATAAACGTTGTATTATATCGACAAAGGTTGCCATTGATCATTTCGAGATGACCAAGGGGATGATTTTGAAGTGCGTTTATTGGAAACGTCGCATCTTCACCCGACCTCGCCGTCTGATCCTCTTTCTGCGCACTTTCCCATTTTCGCTCGAGCTCATCTCTTTCTAATGACTTGAATCCTACACACCATCCTTCAAAGATAACAATATCCAATATATCATCTTTACTTGGAATAAAAACCTTCCAATCTTCCTCTGGAACTCGATCTCCTTCGCCCTGGAATCTGCTCTTATCAAATGCCGGAATCTTGATGATACCAGTAGTGAGTGACTCAAAAAACTGGCTCACAAGTGCTTCATCGTGTGTTCCTGGTTGTCCTCGTACTTGTAGTAGTCCGTTATCCCGATTCCGATTTTTAATCTTAACCAAAGTCTCGTGATCATGATAAAAGTCGTCGAGAGAACAAACGATGAGCCTAAACTGGTGTTCGTATTCCAAGGCTAATGCAAGCTGACTGGCATAAGTTGATTTGCCACTACCTTGCAAGCCAGATAAGGCAAGGAGAAACGGGCGGTTGAATTCTGTGTGCTGATGCTGCCACTTCTCGTGATGAGCTTGAACTCGAGGGACAACAAAACTCAAGATCTCCTGAATAACATCGTTTGGAATTGCCATAGTACCGGCAAGAGCAGTCAAGAGCGGCCCTTTGACAAATCTGGGTTATGCCTATAGGCGACTTACTTGACTTGAGGGCAACACTTGTTGAACCATTCGGCAACAGTTTTTGTCAAAAAACCACATCTTTCATGAGGTGCGTACGTCAAAAGTGCAACGGAGTTTACTTTCCCCGGTGACTTCGTACCCGACATCTGCAATTAGCATGGGGTTCGGAGTTGTCTTTCGCCGATATCCTTGCAAGCGACTAGGATCGGCTACTGATATTATCCCTACAATCTTCTTCCTTACTGCCGATTCATCTCTACGTCAAGTCTTTTATTAAGTCATCCATTCCTCAATAAATACGATATAAGTCAAATCAGAACAATTTTATCTTTCAATAAAACTCATCTACATTTCTGGTTACCAATTGTTCTTACAGTACAGCTAAAATGTCTCCATCTACTATCAATTCGGCAAAGGAATATAGCATCGCGTCCATTCCAGCTGATGGGATCGGACCTGAAGTCATCGATGCAGGTATTCAAGCTCTCAATGCTCTCGCGACGACAATGGGAACATTCAAGCTCAATTTCACACACTTTGATTGGAGCTCGGAGACCTATAAGAAGACGGGAAAATATATTCCTGAAGGTGGCCTTGAAGAGTTGAGAAAGCATGATGCTATTCTCTTTGGTGCAGTTGGTGCTCCAGGTAAAGGATACAGGATAACACTATTGAGAAACTAGTACTAATCATCATCAGACGTTCCCGATCACATCTCACTCTGGAGTCTCAGATTAGCCATCTGTCAATCTTTTCAACAATATGCAAATGTTAGGCCAACTAAAGTTTTCCGTGGAACCAAATCTCCACTTCGGGACTGCAAGCTCCTAGATTGGGTTATCGTTCGTGAAAATAGTGAAGGTGAATACGCTGGACAAGGCGGTCGTTCGCATCGGGGTGAAGCTTGGGAGACTGCGACTGAAGTAGCAATCTTCACTAGACACGCTGTTGATAGAATTCTTCGTTTTGCATTTGAAACTGCGCAGCAGCGACCACGAAAGATGCTGACGGTGGTAACTAAGAGTAACGCACAACGTAATGGCATGGTTCTCTGGGATGAGGTGGCGAGAGAAGTTGCAAAAGACTTCCCAGATGTAAAGATGGACTTTATGCTTGTAGACGCAATGACCTGCAGGATGGTATTAAAACCAGAGTCTTTGGATACAATTGTCGCAACGAACTTAGTGAGTACTATCATGACCAGGAGGAGAGCCTGAAAGTTTTGTAATCATTGAACTGATAGTTTGTAGCACGCTGATATTCTTTCTGATCTTGCCGCTGCTCTCGCAGGCTCTATCGGTATTGCCCCAACATCGAATCTGGACCCTAGTAGGAAGAATCCTAGTATGTTTGAGCCTATTCACGGCTCTGCATTTGACATTACTGGAATGGGAATTTCAAATCCTGTCGCAACATTCTGGACTGCTGCGGAAATGCTGAAATGGCTCGGCGAGGAAGAAGCGAGTCAAGTTCTTCTAGAGTGTGTTGAAAAAGTGTGCGAACAGGTACGTTCTATATCAATTAAATCGTTTGTAAAGATACTAACAACCTTAGGGCATCGTAACTAAGGATCTTGGAGGAAATGCAAGGACGGCAGAGGTAACCGATGCGGTTTGTGCCGAGATACAGAAATTTTTCAAGGGAAAGAATTCTGCTTAAATATTGTGCCACTTTATGATTTTGTATCGCCTTTCGGTTTAGTTGTAACGATGTTTTGTGTACTCTGGAATGCTTCAATAGACTCTCTGGATTGTTAGTCAACGCAATCCGAAAGATGTGGTCGGATCTGTTGTTGCCGTAGCAAAATTTGAAAAGTCCATCGCAATGAGTGGATCGAACAATCCTCCTTGATAGAGCTCCAGTTGATCCCATTCGTTTTCCGGAATTATTGCTGAAGTAGCTGCTTGTGAGAAAGCGGAGGTTTGCTGCACGTTGAATGGTCGTGGAAATGAAAGTGGGGTTTGCGGTATGCGCCTCTGGGACTCACTGCTATTATGAGGTCTACTAACGTCTGTACGGGTCGAATGACTATTGTAATAAGCTTCGTCAAGAGTGGAAGTGCGATTGTTAGATTGAGATGATGCTTCATTCCTATGTTGTGGCTCAGCTGCGTGCGGTGAATTTAAAATGAAAGTTGCTTGGTTCGGCCGCTTGGATCCGACGATTACTGTTGAAGTTTGATGGCACCTATCAAGCGCATGACTAAGTTGCTTAACGGCATCCGCGCATGAGTCTGGCCATACTGTTTGGCGTAATGAGAGGTGTTCTAGAATTAATAATGTTTCTTTAGCATATCTGACAATGTTAGTGTCATGTGTTGCCGAGAAGGAAGGAGAATGATGACAAACTTTTTTGCCGGTCCAAGTTTGCAATGCCCTTCTAGAGCGGCATAGGCAAGCACAAAACAGCTCATCCATGCAGACCACGTAAAAAGCGGCCAGACCATAGGGACTTTCAGAGCCAGCGATCCATCTGGTGATGCATTATTGCGTTGAAATTCCCTCAGTAGAGAAATGATTGCTCTTGATGCGCTGATGCAATTTTGAAGTGCAGATTGAGAATAAGTGTTTGTCAAATTTGAGGTGATTAATGGCCGATTCAGAGCTATGGTTGACTCATGCTGCAGGATTTGAATAATTAACTTTTGCGCTGGTGATAAAGATGGGCTGTTCTCAGCTTCTAGAGAATCTTCATCTTCTTCGCTGACTTCATTCACCCATTTCGCCAGCTCAACTTGCATTTCCATAGCACGCTCAAAGGTTTCCTCACGACCGGACAAAGATTTGTTGCGAAGCTCCAAGACACGACCACGAATTCGAGAATGTTTAGAAAGGTCTGTTAGAAGACGCAATTGGTGCACTGTTACTTTGATCAGTCACCAGATCATTCTGACAGTTTATGTAACGAACAGACCATTAGACTCTTCCAAGTTCAGTTGATCAGTCCCACTTCGCAGATGTTTCTCCTCGCCTGGATAGCAGACGTCTATATCATCATCTCGAAGATCTAACGGAAGGCCAAGTGACTGCGAAACCATCCGCTCCATACAATAGAGTGACCAAAATACTCTTCGTCTCAGTTGAGATTCCGTAGGAGTAAAGCCGTCATACCGGGTAGGACATCGATGGCAACCAAGAGCATAGGCCATCCTTCTCCCCTATTAACGTCGGTACAGAAAGATAGATGGCGACACACTTACCGAACAGCTAGCCCACCTAGTCGACTGGCATAGTTAAACTTCAACATAGAAATCAAAAATAACTCAAGAGAAATGGTAGCTTGGAGATTCTCAAAAGTTGCTGGAAGACCCATAGTAAGCTGAAAGGTAGAGCCCAATTCTGCGTTGTTGTAAAAAATGAGATGACGAGGAACTTGGGGAAGACGCTTAGTAGATTGGCGACTGTCGGCGAGTGACTGGCTCAATAATTAGGACCATCTCATGGTAGAGCTGCAGGGCAAGGGAATATTCGACTTGCTTACGATTGATATAATCGATCGCACAATCAAGGCGTCGGAAGGTGCAACTGCTTGAATTCCATGTCGACTGATTGCCTCAAAGATCCCTAGCACTGCTGGAGCGTGTAAAAATGGAAAGAGAGGGTGCCAATTGGTAAAATAGCTTTCCGAAAATTCTACGAGCTGATGGAAGGAGATGGGATCAGAGCTTAATTGGGAACTATCGCCAACTTCATTTTCCCGGAAAAATGGAGGGGAAGAGGCGAGAAGATGAGAGTTATTGGTAGATTCTGACAATTGGTCATCCTCGCCCGGCACAATGTTTTCCGAAGCAGGAGTAGCTGTATTCAGATTTGTGTGTGTCGAGTTCGATTTCCCTGCAAGAAGCTCATAAACTGTCCGAATGAAATGAATTCCACTTCCACTACCAATGAATCTGGGCTTGCTCTGATCAAAGCCTGTTCTCATCAAACCAACTTCTCGTGCAGGGCTACTTTCATCATCGACTCTCCTACGTTTGCTGCGATGGCTGTCATTGTGTGGAGAGTGTGGGCGCAGATTGGTAGTAGCATTTGATGTTGGAATCATTACGATTACGAAAGACACGTCAAAGCGTCATCTTGTGAAATTCATAATATGAAGCATGTAGGTCGAGAGTGTTGAATCTCAGCTGGGGGTTGAGTTCTATCAGGAGAGCGGTGGAGGTGGAGAAGCTGTGGGAGGGGTTTTCGCGGTTTGGATAATTGTTGGACAATCATACAAGTATGTGGGCGGGAATGGTTCAAGTGGAGATGAGAGAAAATGTCTTGGTATTTGGGGTATGCATACTCACGTGACAATCTACATAAATACCTGCGCTAAGATATCTCACCGCCCTTGTTTTGAGCAACAATCTCGTCACGCGCTGGTCCGGACAGAGTTACTCCGCTGCAGTTGCAGATTTCCTTGACATTAAACTCGATGGAACCCCCCACTCGATTTCATTTCCCGCAAACTGTAATATCTCGCCCAGAATGTCACTGCCCGTAGCTAGGTTAGCATGTGAGCCCTGTCGCCAGAGAAAATGTAAGGCAAGTGTACTCCTAATTCAAGCCTGTTTCGTTCGCTCACACGTATCGTTAGTGTGATCGAACACTGTATGTCATGTTCATCTATGATATCCCTAAGAGAGAACACTGACGAATCACAGCCCGTCATGCTCCAAATGCCAGGGAGCCCCACAACAATGCTATTACTCCGAAGCGAGTAAAAGGTACCAAAGTGCATATCCTGTACATGTCAAGTTATGGCTTACCAAGTTACTATTCAGAGGTTTACCCCCCGGCTACCTTGCGGGAATTGAACTCCGCCTAGTTGAGACTGAGATCGCTCTACACAGAGCACTATCGAGACTGTACAACCATTCTGATGCCAAATTCCAAGAAAGTCGAGAATTTCCGCAAGTCTCCAAGGGTGAACTGATGGAGCAGTGGCAAGAATTACCTCTAGGGTCAGACATTGATCTGGAAACATGGTGGTCTCGGAAAACGAAATATGTCGAGCCATTCGATAGGGAGTGGGGTCCACCGGAAAAGACTTCAACTCCCGAAATACACATTGCTCATGGAATCGATGACATCCCATCCGTTGACTGGGAGCCTACAAATGAAAGACATAGAAATGTTCCCGAAAGTACAGATTCACTCACTCGGGAGACTATGGCTAGTGCAATTTCTAGTCTACCAAGGTCCCCGAACTCAGTCGAAGTGCAAAAGAGCCCTGTGGACCCTCAGCTCCAGTTTGAGAGCGACATCCCCGATTCTTTAAGCTGGCGAAGAAATTCACAAACACAAAATTTTGGTGAGACCGTAACGATTGCAGAATCCTTCGCAAGAGCGCATCATAAAATGTATTTCTAGCTCCAAGTCATACACAATACAAAAAGATCACAAACAATGCTTCATCATCGTATTCCTGTTTCAAATGAAGCCGTTTAGTTGGTTATGTAAGTTTTGGTACGTAGTGCTACCCAAACTTAGAAAGAATGGAAATGAGTTATTGCGCTTTGGTAGAATTCACACCGGACAGATGCAATCCATAGTAGAACTCTACGCACTTTTCTTTTCCCGGTGGCTTACGAGGCGCTCCACAGAACCCGGGATCTCGTCCGGGCGGACAATTGAGGCTCCAGCTGATCAGTCGGTCGCCTGAAGCTTAAAGGGTTCAATCTCACTTTGAATTTGCAGCGGTATATACAGTCGTTACTAATGAGTAAAGCTATTCAGTGTCCAATCATCGAATTAATAAACACACAGAAATTCACGTGCATTTGTCTATGCCCACACATCTGCCTCCCTTTACTCCAGCGTTTGGAGCGCAAAACATTGCCCAAGATAACATTCTGCAGTCAGCAGACCATGCTCGCATAGGTATTAATGGTTTTGGGCGGATAGGTGAGTCAATAAACTTTGAATACATACAATAGACCGCCAGTACTAATATATCAAGCTTTAAGGTCGGAAATTGTTGCGAGCATCATTGCTTAGATACGATGTCTCCGTTGTAGCTATCAACCACACTTGCTCTTCGGTTGAAGAGGTTATTCATTTACTAATGCATGGCTCGATACATGGTGCTCTTGACAAGTTGATGGGCCACAAAACGCAAATCGATATCTTACCTGATGGAAGCATTCCTTTGGGATTCAACACGCTTTCGTGACCATCATACATGCCTCGACGCAATCTCAACATGTTCTAGATGGAAATAGCACCAAGGAAAGGCGTTCAGGACGCTTAATAATGGGAAATATCATTCCAACCACTACTGGTGCAGAGAAAGCTATAAAAACTGTGTTGCCCAAGCTGGCCGGTAAGGTTTCTGGTATTTCAGTTTGGGTGCCAACAGCAAATGTATCTATGGTGGACTTGACTGTCGAAACTGTACAGTCAACATCTCTCGACGAACTAATGATCGAGTTCCGTACTCCAGCTCAACAAGAGCTATCTGGTATTCTCCAAGTTGAAGATGAGGAGTTAGTGAGCTCATACTTTCTCGGCAACTCGTGAAGTGCAATTATTGATTTAAAGGCTTCAGTTGAACTTAAACTCAATGTAAGTAACTTACACACTCTCAGGCAGGATTTTAAGCTAATATCTCCAAGATCTTCAAGATTATTGCGTGGTATGATAATGAATGGGCTTACTGCTGTAGGCTTCTAGATATGCTAGTTTTTATGAATAGTCAAGGATAGAGATTTGAGAGTTATGTAATCAAAGTGGGAATTGAAACCAAGTTAGTCGATAGAATATATTGGCTCTCTCGTAATTCGATTTGAGTGATAATAGTTCTATAGCTAGAAAAGCTGTTTCAAATAAAATGCAAGAGGTTGGATTACATTTTAGGCTAATGGCTGTATGTCTTCAGACCCACTGTATAAAACTCTGGAGGGGGCCAGTACCCCGCCATTAGTAATAACAGTAGTCATAGGCCCACCCCCAGAAGAAGCTGTGTTGGGATATGGAGACATCCGCTCTTCTTCTTGGCTAAGAATGACTGAGACATTCTTCTAACTTTCTTCGAAAGGGTTCCTAGAAATGTGTATGGGTAAATATAATTTTCAAATCGAATGAAAATAGCAGAGCTAATACCTTGAGAAGGAAAGATCTCAATATAGAGGAAATTAATTGTCGGAAGTCGGCTCCTATTCGGCTAGTCGTCGGGATAGCTGTTAGCCAGTCAGGCTAAGGATCCATCTGTTCAACGTCACCAACAGTCACCAACTGGTTCAGAATGGAAATCCCTGTTATACTCTTGCTAACTTCTACGATCACTAGTAGTACAACATCAATTTTCGTGGTAATCCTAGTTAATACGACAGTAACCCCATATCGAGGACACGTGGTCAAATTTGCATAAATAAAATGCAAGAGTAAACGAAAACGTCTCATTGAATAGTGGGTAGTGATGAACTGTTGGGTAACTAGCATATAAGAGTTCGGCTCTGATCGATGTATCCTGCGGCAACTTCGCTTGCACCACGAGCCATGCAGTCAATGGAGAGATCTTGGGGCTCGATAAATGCGTGCTTGGAACTCGTCATTGATACAAGCTTTTATAAGCGTACTGAGCTTTAATTCATTCATTTCTTTGAATGCAAAGCAATTCCAGACAATATTATAGGTATGATTCGGAAGTCCGCACTATATCTGGGATACCCTAAGGTTATCTTGAAAGATTTTGCAACGTAAAGTGATTGAAACGAGTGACGCGGTCGAGTAACGCGGTCAAGTGACGTGAAGGCGAATAGACCAACATCTACAGTATGATCTATTCTATTTGCCGATGTTTCAACAAGGAGAACTCGTATGCAACTGTTTCCAAAGCATTGGGATTTTTGGTCTGGATCTTCCAAATTGAGACGAACAGCTCGCTTGGGGTGGGGGTATTCGCAAATCAATTGGTGCGATGGTCGGAGCGGCGGAGTTGGAAATCTCCGCCATTACCACGCCCAAAATAATGACGCAAACTCGTTTTTAGAAGGAGCAGTGAGAAAATTGGGTCAACAACAAGCAATTCGCGCATGACAGAGGTTCTGATTTACGAGGAAATTTTCTTATCCGGTATTACTGGGCCCGCTGTTATGCGGCTAGAAAGATAAGATTTTTTTGGCAGGTCTAGCGACCGTCGCTTGTGGAGCAACTCACTTCGACTTTGCTTGTACCATCAAATCTTCTGGAGATGATGTCCTCAACTTAGCTAGCTAGAGCCTCAGATCTTAGCATTCTTCATTATTCATCGCTTCTGGCATGTAATACTCTATACCTATGATACCGAAAAATGTCCTCTTGGTTGCTGACCGATTTTATGATTAGCCGAAACAAGGGTTTAATTCTCAAGGCGAACAAATAAATGCGGAGCAAGTTACTTTCCAGATACGAAACCCCACAGAATTCACAGTACCCTGTCTAGTAAATTCTGAAGACGATAATGGAGACTCCACAAGATAATGTGCGCCCCGGATTTATTGTTCGGGGAATCGTTGCTTCCCCAGGAATAAAAGGATCCTGTCTTGGCCTTCTTATTTCTCTTGACCCTTTAAGTTTCTCTCTCATTCATATCTTACTACTTGTCTTGGCCATCTCGTCTTACCCGTCATGTCTTCTAAAAATTCTTATATGGGACTGCGCGGCAGAGCCCTAAGAATTGCCCAGATTGCGTTTATCGTTGGACCAGGCTTCACATTGTTTGGTTACAACCAAGCTGGTCTTGGCCCCTTAGCGACACTTCATAGTTGGGCACATCAATTCCCATCGCTGGACACAGTCAACACGACCGGCCCACTCAAATCACACAACTCAATCAACAGCGGTGCCGTTATTGCATCTTTTCAAATCGGATCTTTAATGGGTGCCTTATCATGCATATTTTTAGGAGATCTTCTAGGTAGACGAAGGACAATCTTTCTCGCTGCTTTCTTGACCCTCATTGGCCAAGTTCTCCAAGTCTCGGCTTATAACTTGATTCAGTTCGTTATCGGTCGACTGGTTTTAGGCATGGGCGTTGGAGAGATTAGTGTTATGATACCGGTCTGGCTAGCGGAATGTTCACCCGCGGCTCACAGAGGGCGAGATGTTGTCACTGCAGGTATCTTTATGTGTTTCGGCTATTCTGTGTGTAACTGGATAGACTTCGCATTTTACCACCTCCCAAACACGAATTTACAGTGGAGATTACCTTTGGCAATTATTTCTCTGCCGCTTTCACTTATCATGATGGGTGTTGTCTTTCTCCTTCCTGAATCTCCTAGATGGTTAGTTAGTGTAGGAAAAACAGCCGAGGCTACGAAGAATCTCTCAGTTATCAAAGATCTTTCAGTCGAAGATGATCGCATTCGCTTCGAAATTGCCCAGATCGAGTCATCGCTCGAATTTGCAACAGAAAACAGTGCATCACTCTTGCAGCTTTTCTCCAAGGATGATAAGGAGAGATTGCTTTACCGATTCGTTCTATGCATATTCTTACAATTTGTTCAGCAGATGTGTGGAGGTAATCTCATTTCAGTTTACGCATCGACCATCTTCCAGCAAAATCTCAATCTGGAAGTTAGCTTGGCTAAGATCCTGGCTGCTTGTGCCCTTACCTGGAAATTCCTTTGTTGCTTCATCGCCTTTGTCGCCATTGATCGATGGGGACGTCGCGCGGTATTCATCATTAGTGGCGCCGGCATGTCAATGTGTATGCTCGCATTGGCTGTTAGCACTAGTTTCCCCTCCTCGAACAAGAGTGCCGCCATTGCTTCTGCGTTCTTCATTTTCCTATTCAACTTCTTCTATCCTATCGGATTCCTGGGTGCCAATTTCCTATATTGCAGCGAGATTGCTCCAGTCCGACTTCGCGTGGCAATGAACTCAGTTTCAACTGCGAATCATTGGTTATGGAACTTTGTTGTGGTTATGGTTACACCAGTTGCCATTGATACCATCGGATATCGCTACTACATCATGTATACGATTATCTCAGCGCTTATTCCCGTCTCAGTGTATTTCTTTTATCCGGAGACGATGAATCAGAATTTAGAAACTCTCAACAATTTGTTTCGAGATGCGCCTTCAACCCTCCAGGTTGTATCATTATCACTCAAGGTGCCACGTGGTGAAGTGGATGAAGAACCATCGGGTAAGGCAGAGTATGTTGGAGGGGTGGAGCAAGTTGAAAAGGTATAATTTTGAAGAGTTTACAAATTGTATAGTAGTAAATTGTAACTTTACACTCAATTTTAATATTCCTTTCAAGTTACCAACCTGGTTCGATTGATTAAAATCTTCGATTGCTCACTAATTTTTCCAGCTTTCAAATATTCAGCTACACTCCCACCTTAACCCTTTACACTCTAAGAGTTTACTCTCCTGAAACACCATCATAATTATTCTGTAAGTACCTATTAATACTAAATAGTCGTATTATCTTAAAACCATCGATCTACCCCGTTTCCACTACTTTCCAATTCAATTACCCCCCACAGGAGTCATCAACTACCGAATTCACATTCACTATACAGGCAGGCACCTTGCTCGCCAAACATCTACTTCACTCCTTTCCATACTATAAAATCCACTGAATCTCCATCCATGGCACTCTCCATGCAACGAACACAATAATCATCAAAACCTATTAAGAGTTTGGGCAATTCCAATCTTGGAGCTGAATCTTCTCTCAAACCTTTCCAACCACCTCCTTTGATCTCACAATTCCTCAAACCATCTCACAATTTTCTCACGAGCATACAATATCATTCCCGCTATCCTTAATTCTCATCATTCATCACCGTCGTGCATGATTTCCGCTATCATCCAATTCCCAAACATCAGTATTGAATCCGCAAAATCTCACTCCCAAACCCCTACTACCATCTCCCTCTATCAAAGGAGTAACCAGTTGTACACCCCTAATACTTATCCAAAGCCTTTTTGCCCGCTCTCAGAACTACCTTGGGGGCAAGCTTGTGAGAGACTCAAGTAGTCATGATACCCAACGCTCACAGTCTAACAATCATTTATATACCTAGAACTTCAAAATCAAGAGTCAAGACTTCCGCTTATTCCTTTCCTTTCCTTGGATCCCTGACAGCTTCAATTCACTGACCTCGATTTCCATACTTCTCCTCATTTTATAGACCCCTCACACCTCTCTATTACCTATATAAAGACTTCTTCTTGTATGAATTATATTCAAATTCAGTCCAATCCTTATTTATTACAAAAAAAGGGACATCCATCACACTAGATTCCCAGAATTTCTCTTCTTCTTCGATCAGTATGTTAATCATCGTATTCGTAACCTCTTTCTGTTGTCTTTTTTGGTGTCATCACTCTTTATTATCGTTGTTCTCTTCCGATTTTGGTTGTTCTTCTCTTGCTCATCTGATCTACTTCCTATCGTCAATTCTCAAAACAACTTTTTTGTCATCACTTACATCTATCCCTCGCTCTATGTCTCTGCATTCATAACCAAAGCCTTCAATCTTTCTCTTTCCCTTTCCCTGAGCCCCAAATCTCACACACATGTACAGTCCCGCTTATGCGCCTTAGCTTTGCATATATTTCTTTTCCACAAATCCCTCATCTCGTTCCTTATATACACCACCTAGTCCCATCCAATTTCAATCCAACGACGTCCCACTTATCTCCCTTCCCCTTCCCCTTTCAATCTCCTTCCCATTCACTTAACCTCCCATCCCCCAACCCTCACCCCCACCATTTCTCTCTCGCTTCCCCTTCCCCTTCCCCCTACCCTATAAAACACCTCTTTTTCTCCTTAATCCTAGCCCCCCTAGAAAACCTATATAGATTTGCTCAGAACCTCAATCACCATCACAATTATAAATACTAGAATTTCATTCCCTTCATCCCATCACACTATATTATATCGCAAACCTATTATATCTCCATTCCCTTATCCCCTTTCTATTTCCTTTCCCTCTATTCTATCCCTATCCCCTCATTTCCTTTCCTTCTTTCCTATCCTTTTTATCTCATTCTATTTCATTCTATCTCATCCTATTCTATTTTATCCTATCCTATTCTATCTTATCCCATCCCTATTCTCCTATTCCCTTCCCTTTTATTCTATATCCCTCTATTCCCATCCCATCCCATCCATCCCATCACTATCAACTATCCAACTACCTATCCAACTACCCAACTACATAAACACCACCTCCCTCCCAACCACAAAAACAAACAACAATAATCATCAAATAAGATTATAAAAATCGATAATACTTTTCTTCCAGAATCTTATTATCATCATTATCATCATCATCATTATCATCATCATCATTATCATCATCATCATCATCATTATCATCATCATCATTATCATCATCATTATCAAGCCCTCCCCTTCCCTTCCCTCTTCTTTTCTCTATTATCTTACCCCTTTCCTTTCCTTTATCACTCTATCACTCTATTACTCTATCATTCTATCACTCTGCCACTCCTCACTTCTCATCCACTCATCCTCACTTATGTACAACCTCACTCATCCACTCATCCTCACTTATATACAATCTTACTCATCTACTCATCCTCATTTATATACAACCTTACTTATCCACTCATTTTTACTTATGTACAACCTCATTCATCCACTCATCCTTACTTATGTATAACCTCACTCACTCACTCACTCACAACTCTACAACCTCATAAACTCCATCCTAATCCTCAAAACCAATCCTCAAAAAAATCCATCTACATTCATTAAATTCAACCCAACCCAACCCATCCCAACCTCACAATGACAATATTCATATTCATATTCAAATTCATATTCATATTTATATTTAAATGTAGAGATAAGATGATCAATATCTAAACCCAACCCCAACCCCTTTCGAATTTCCCAATAAGAAGAATCCCATTAAATGCTCCTCTCCGAAGTTCTAAAAGTAGATACCCAATATTCCCGCTATGTATATTTATGATATGATATGATGATATGATATGCTCATTAAGTCCAACCCCAAAAATGCTCCGTTTATCCATGCATGCTTGCTCGTTCATATCTTCGTGTATAAAATTCCATCCAGCTTATTTAACTCATCACCATCATCCGAATTATTTAATCAAATCATGACTTTATCCCCTCTCACTCCTTCACATCAAACTTCTCCCCAAGCACCCATTCCAGGGCCACCACCTCCTCCTACAACCACACTTCCCCTCGTACTACTTCCTCCCAAACTCCCTCCAATATCCCAATAATGTCTCGAACTCCCACTTCCAATTCTCAAGCTCTTGAGTGTTCCACCAATCGGTACCCCTCCACTTCCCAATCCCATTCCTTTCCCCAATCCACCTAACCCTAGACCTACTCCACTCTCACTTGATCCTCTTCTTCCCACAGCCCCTCTCTTTCTCACTCCTCCATTATTCGCCTTGAGATTAACAAGCGGATGATGAGCCCTAACTCTCGCCACTCTCGCCAATGAATCTGGTGTATTCTCCACAGCCAAGTTTTCTCTTGTACTTTTCGATAATACTGAACCAGAACTCGAAGCAGTTGGAGCCGGTACATTATCGCTTCGACTCGTAAATCTACTTTTCAAGTAACGAAAGACCATTTTAATATCCAAATCTCTCTCCCATTCTTCTCTTGTAATAGGAGCACTATATGATTGTCTTGGTGTTGAATCCTCCAATTCTTCTGCTTTACTTTGGTTTGGGATCGATATTGGTTGAGGGATTGTAGGATGGAATTCTAGATCGTGGTCGGTATTTAGAGTTGAGGCGAGATGTTCTTCTTGCTCTTGTTCTAGTTCCAGATCCGGTAGAGGAATGCCCGTAGCCATATTTGAATTGCTACTCGATGCTGATTCTGGGATGACGGGTAAACCTGCATAAGGAAGAGGTGTCTGCTGAGATTGGAGATATGTTGTAAAAGCACCAGGATGATCTGAGAGCTGATTAACCAACAACCCCAATTCGCGAGCTATTCGTTCAAGGAGTCTATATTCCCACGAACTCTTATCAGGTTGTGTGGCCGTAGCGGGAATAGGTATGGCTCTTCCTGATCCTTTTGATAGTTCTTCTTCTATCGGTAGAGATTCGCCAAAGATGATTGAAAGGAGATCATCATCGATACCCATTAGATCTCGTATAACTCTTCGAGTGAGTCTGTTCCATAAACTATCATTTTCGCGTGTAATCGTTGGGGCAGGTTCTGCTTCGACATTGTTCAATGTAACCAAGTCCTCTTGTTCCTTATCTTCAACAACAGTACTCCTCTTTTCACTAGACATAGATTGTTTCCTCCTTCTAGTCTCCCGTTGTATTTCATCCACCAAAGCTCGACTCTGTTCCAACCTCCAAATTTCAATCCTCCTTGTCCTTTCCATTTCCGCTGCTTTCTCACTCTCCAAAGCCATTTCTCCAATTTCCAAACTTTCTCTCCTCCTCTTTACTCTTCTCGGATTGTACTGCTCGAATGCATATAAATGTTGTTGGACATCCTCGCCAATCCCATCTACCCTAAAACTCCCAAATCCATCGTGCTTCGGTAAAACAGGTCCCTCCTCATCTTCCCTATTCCCATAGACACTTGGATCCGTCCGAAACTCATGTAAATGGCTATCCAGGGAATCCAATTCAGCATCCTCATTATCATCCTCTGTTTGCGCATCCACATCCTCATCTACGTCATGATCATCGTAAATTCCATAACTTCTCGCCGCAGTTTCTAAACTTCCAAAATCACTAATTCTTGAATGACCAGCTGTGCGCGTTCCTCTCGTCCTCCCTGTACTAGCTGTATAGGTACCCTCTGTAAAACTTGGCGCAGCCGGTGAAAATAACACCCATTCTTGACTTGCTTCTAAACGCCCATCTCTCTCTTGTGCATTTTGTTGACTTCGCGTCTGCGAATTCGCATCTTGGTTCGGTTGCGTAAATGTTCGAGGGGCATGATGTGTAGGTTGTCTAAAAGCCATCTTTGGTATGTTGTACAGATGTAAATAAATACCAATAAGATGTTAGTCTAAAATCTCGTTTGTGATCTCGTTCGTCGTATCTTCGTAATGGAATTGAAACAATCGCAGTGGGTTGTAATGATATCGAGGTGAGAATAGGCTATTAATGAGACTGTTTGAATGTTTCGTGTTTAGTAGTATGACTTCGTCAATAGAGGGGTTCGGGTCTCGTATGATATTGATCGAGAATAAGGTTGTACGACGACCGAATACTCTAGTGTATTAGATACTTTAGTTGGATAAGGCGACTTTATAGACTCAAGTCTTGACGTATCGTTTTGACGTATAAGTATCTCTAGAATCTCTCTCTGGATTCTCGACTCGGGATTCGACAGGCAAATTCCACGGCGCTCTCTGGACAATGAGGTTATAGTTCTAGTAATCCCCCGCGTCTCTACTAGGCATGTCCTTTGATGAATCAAACTTGAACAGAATAATAATCCAGAACCAATAAACAGAATATCAAAAACTTCACTCCTCAAGATATGGTACCAATACATCAATAAATATCAATTGTACGTACTCGACAATACGTACAAACGAGTCGTGTCTGCTAGTGCAAGATCAACGGCTAAACCCACTGGCGTGACTGAACTAAATGGATAAGTACAGCACGCATACACGTGGACGGGTGGATAAGACTTGTTTTTGGATAAGGAATGGCGGACGAGGTGGGCTCAGTGGGGTTTGGATATCAATGTCTCAGATCAAAGCGATGATAGAGGTGGTAGAGGTGATCACTGACAGATGAAAGGAAAAGGAATGATTGGAATAATGGGATTGTTTGAAAAGAAAGAAGAAGGAATATGGGTTCGTCTACGAGTTAGATAAGAGGAAAGCAGAAAGAAAATGTTAGAGGAGTATTTAGTACAATCAAAAATTGTTGAGTAAAGGTTGGCTTAGCTGATACTGGCGAGTAATGAACTGATTGTCTAATATCTACATTTCTGAATTTTCCCTTGACTCTGTTTCATTGAAATTAGATAACCTAATCATATGTACCCTATGCATAGATATGTATCTAAGTTCATCATCCATCCATCATCCATCATTCATCACATCATCCCACGCAATCAGATTCTCCCGCCATATCCCGTACTCGTACCGTCCTTGTGTCTTATCATCCATTCCCCTTCTAAACTTTCTTCCCATCCCTCTCACACAGTTGGATATGCATCATCAACCTAATCCATCCGCCATCAGCCATCATCTATCAACTATCAACCCAGCCGCGATAAGCAAAGAAAATCTCTCAAAATAGTATACCACAATGGTGCAGCCGCAGTCATGCCAGCCAATCAATTCGGTGTGAGAGCGTCTGAGATGAGAGGCTAGATTATGAAGGGAATGGTCTGTAAGGCGTAAGATTTTGTTGGATGGAAAGATCCGGAAGAATCAAGTCCCATTGCCACGACTTGCTGATCTAATAAAACTTAGAAGAGGCAAGAAGACTCGGTAATGTTGTCATGATTGTCGTGATTGTCATGTTGCATTGTTAGTTTTTGGTTTCATTTCAAGCGGCCCGATATACCACTTCAGATTGCCTCTCTCGTCTTGGCTGCTGAGTTGTGAGCTGACACGAACCCTTGATTGTCGTCCCTTACTCGACCCATAATGTTGGATATCACAAAAAAAGAATGATCTTCATGTCAATATCACAGATAGTCACGTCACCAACTAGTCAGACATGGAAAATAACATGATGAGTTTTTGAAAGTCGTAGAATCAATTCCTTAGGTACAATGATTAGGATTTGTGTCTGCCACTTTATGTGACACCATGCTAATCCAGCCATTGCAAATGTACGCCTTTCTGATCATACCCCGAAATTCCCTTTGATATCAACAACTCGATTTATGCCTCAGTCTCGAAAGCAGCTGGGAAACGTCTGATGTTATCGGCCAACTTGCCGTGGTTGGACAAGAATTGAACATATGCACCATCGACCAAAACCTTTCCACTTTGCTTCTTCTCCATATATTCTTCACGACGGAGAGGAGTGAAACCCCAGTTCTTGGAAACAATGATCTTTTGGCGACCTGGGAACTTGTATTGGGATCTGCGGAGGGCCTCGAGAGCGTTGGGGCGGACTGAAAATTTGTTAGATGACTGTACATATGAAAGATCATGAATATAAACTTACAAGAGTCACGAGTTCTGATGGACAAGATGATTTGACCAATGTTGACACGGGCGACAGTTCCGTTTGGCTTACCCCAAGCACCACGCATACCAGTTTGCAATCTATCGGCACCAGCACAAGACAACATCTTGTTGATACGGACGACGTGGTATGGGTGAGCACGGACACGGAGATGGAAAGCTTCCTTTCCTGCGGACTTAACCATGTACCTGTTGAGTATGTTGTTAATATCCATCTCGATAATTCCACTTGATCTTCCCAATATCCTCTATCTTTGTTCCATCTCCACTTTGACCAAATTCCTTCGCTCGACGTCATTGATTCGGGTTAAACTCACTTGTTGGCGCAAATACGGGCGGCTTCCAAAGCCTCGGAACTCAATTGTTCATACTCGTTGGAGACCAAGTGAATGCAGAGAGGGAACTCGTCGACATTTGCCTTCTTACGACCGAGATCGAAGATACGAATCTTTGGGTCGGGAACACCACGGTTGAAACGGGACTTTGGGTAAGGCTATAAAATTAAATTTCATCAGTATTGACTCCTTCTGTTTATTGTGATTCTGCGATCGTGAATTTGGCGCTATTTCGATACATTCGTGATCGTTGATGCGAAAAAGCGGTCGATCGAATGGTCGGAAATCCTTCAAATCCACCTCGCACAGTTCGATGATAATTTGCTGGCGGAAAATGAGATTTACACACCTTGTTCTTACAGTATCTGTAACATCTCGCTGGGCGACGGGCCATCTTGAATGATTTCTAGAGGGTCTTTTGGTGTTGGTGTCGATGGGTTTGTTCAAGGGGATCGGGGGATTCAAAAGGGAACTTTCAAAGTTGGATTGATTGCTCAGCAAAGGTGCGCTAGCGCGTTTGTGGAAATATAAGCGAGAATATCTTTAGGGCAAACTTGATAATTTGCCAAATGAGGTAACTGGAGTTCCGGAGATGGGAATAGTGGCAATTTTCTATTTGAAATCAAGTCGATTTCAAATGGAAATGGAAGGTATCATCATGTCTCACAACGGAATTGCTTGGGCTTTATATATTATAAATGTTGTCATTAATTGTCAGCATCAAGATTTCTAAGTATACGGGGTCCGGCTTTTGATCAAGTCCGGCGCTCAGAATGAAATCCTTCAATATCGATGAGCCGGTGTGAGTCACTTTGAACATGAACATGAATCGGGTTACACGCATATCAACACAGACAATATAGGACCATCATTCAATAGATAAAAGAGTAGAAACAGTTTCCTAGAATCAAGGTATATCATTTTGTGATGCTATAAAGCTATGCAAGATGTGCATACTGATACATGTCAAAGATTAATCAATCATGACTGATCTTGTTCCTTCATCTAGAATTTCTCCACCTCAACAACCAATGCTAATGATTGATATTCCTAATCTATGCAGCTTGGCTAGAGAGAATATCGGAATCACCAGCATCCAAGACAGCCATGGTGGAACATCTGAAGAGCTTACCGCAAGCAGTACCGAGCTCAATCTATAAGAAATAAAATAGTAAGCAACTGAATACCCTCCAAAGTCTAGAGAGACTTTATCGCTGGGTAATGTCCTCCCAGGCCTGATCTCAGGCCTGATCGATAGACGGATATTTTGACAAATGAAATGTATATGTACGTACGTTGTTACCGGAGAAGTGGTGAACTTGAGTCTTGGACAACATGGAGTAGTACTCGAGCTCAGACTTGCGGAGAGGAGGGGTGTTTCCGGCAATGATGACGAGCTTGGCCTTTCCAGATCGGAGTTGCTTGAGAGTAGACTTGTATCCGAGAGTGACTGTAGAAGATAATCATTAGTATTTTGTTGAATTGTATTTCGATTGGAACCCATTTATTGCATACCCTTTCCGGACTTCATGACAAGAGCCAAACGACTGTTGATGGAGTCGGCGGTCTTCTTAGCCTTCTTAGTTGTTGGTGCCATCTCTGCGGTTTTGAAATTGGATAATGCGCTCCGGCTGTATTGGATTTGAAAGTTTGGTGTTGTCGTTGAGGTTGTCGAGCAAATTTCGAAAAGTTCGAAAAGTTCGAAAAGTTCTGAATATTTTCAAAGTGTGGGACGCTAAGACCAATTGCGCTAGGTTAGAAATGGACTAGACGTCCGGGAGAGAAAGCGTGACCTAAATGAGTGATTTCATCACGTGACTTGGATTAAGTAGGTAGGTAGGGGAGGCATCCATTTACATGATACAGGAGAAAGTTGTTCTTGTCATCTGGACTTTTGTAGCTATTGAGACGTCAAATATAAAGATGGCCCTGCATTGTTTCGTCGATATGGTTTACTCAGATACAAACTGGACGGCGAGAGGTGATAATCCCAGATTTTCCGGATTCCCCATATTCGAGTTCATGTCAATATCAACAACATCAACAACATTTACCCGGGCTCGAGCCAGGTCATTCACATATGAGGATAACCCTTGATCAAGCATGCTACATCACCCACCACCATCAACATCAACCATGAAATTTTCATGATATCAACAATGAAATTTTCATGAAAAACAGTTGAAGTCAATCAAGTGCCCTCTCTACCGAGGTCCTCTGTACATGAGAGCGTTTGTTCGAAAGAAGTTCCTCGCAAGTGAATCAATACTAGTCCTACTAGGTCGGTATCATTTCCTTATGAAGATGAAAACGGTGAAAGAGCGGAGATTTAAGATCATGCAGCGATGAAAACGCATGGTCCATTGTGCGGGCTTGTATGGATAACAAGAGATGGAAATTTGAGAACAGCCAGTGATTTGCTAGTGATGGAGAAATCCAGACCGTATCCAGGTACAGTAATGAATATCGAAGCCAGAGTTTTATAGATTAAAGAAGATATAGGAGTTGGGTGGAAGAATTAGCTGGTACTTTGAAAACAACACACAATAAACCATTATACAATACAAATGATAATAGCAATATAATATAATAGTAATAGTAATGATAATCATATTAACAATCATCATAATAATCATAATAATCATAATATCCTCAAAATCATCCATCCTCCATCCTCCATCCTCCATGACAAGGGGTTTGAACACGTATAGAAAAGAACAACTACTTCCCTCCCTTTCCTAGGTAGGTACTTTGTTGTAAAGTCAATCATCCTTGGAATCATATCATCCTTCACTTCCATACTTCACTCCATCACACCCTTCACTCCATCACACCCCTCACCTACCGCCGAGCTACCGACGAGTCTACATCGTACCCTTCCTTCATTTGTATCTCCTGATCAGAAAATCAATGCAAGCCCATGGTGCTCGTCGTTCCTTGCTGTCCAACGATACCATCCCGTTACCCAGTCTTTTTTGTTTTCAACCGCATCAACCGTTCACACATGTACATTAGGGCGGTTACCACATACGGTATATGTTGAACAAGATACATAACGAAATCTTATCGCACCGCATCTTACCTTACCTTGCCTTGCCTTTGCCATACCATACCGCATTCTTACTGTATGTAAATTCACCTGAATCACAAGTCAAACATCTGCTTGATCGCAAATCTTAAATTTTACCTCATATACTGTCGTTTCATTCACGCATCTTTGCCAACGGCTGCGACAACAATAAACAAAGCCTCCATCCAAAGTCTCCATCCAAAGCCTCCATATCCACAGAGTGAACGGAAGCGGCATATACATCAACGGAGGAACAGAGAGACTGAGCCACCCTTGAATCTGACCCGACAACCATACAACCATACACCTGCAACCCATACAACCATACAACCATACAACCATACAACCACAACAATCACAAACCTAGTCCTACGAAATCTCCAAGAATAGCTCACTCAGTAACGATCCAAATTTATTCAACACCACTTCACATTCATGCAACACAGCAAATAACCCTTAATCCTTAAGATTATTGAATATTTCACTGCTATCTTGCTACACTCTCTCCATTACCCTTTAACGAGCATACGTTTCAAATCAATTATTTATTACGAAATCACGGTTTCGTTATTTGCTTAATACCCTCATTCAGGATACACCACAGTCACAATGTCAACAGCTACAAAGAAACCCCCAGTATCTTTAGGAGCTGGTCGCAGAACGTCATCAGATACTTCAAGTACCGGTATCCCGAGCAGAACTGCAACACGTTCACCAACAAAAGATTCTTCACCTTCTACAAACGGAACACACGCACGAAGTCGTTCAATACGCAGTGGTACCCCATTATCCGCACGAGCTGCCATGCAACGACCAGGCGCGAGTACATCCAATCTGAGTTCAAACAGTGTACCATCTGTTGCGGACGATGACGCAAGGGCTGAGAATATTGCTCTTTTGGATGATTTGAAGGAGAGACTTCGTAAAACAGAAACCATATCTGAGCAATTCCAAAAGCAAGCTCAAGTTCTCCAGTCAAGATTAGATGAAGCCCTACAGGATCAAGGGAAGTTGGAGGATCGTCTACATGAGAACGAAGAGAAATTAGAAACTTTACAAAATGAAAAGAGAGATGCTCTTCGACAGAAGAGGGAGATGGAATCAATCTATGAAGCCGAGAGAAGTTCCATGACAAAGGAGAGGGAAGAAATGGCAAATCGAGAGGAGGAAATGCAGACGATCATTCAGCGATTAAAGGATTCTCTATCGCAAAGATCCTCGTCAGATGAAGAATCTCGATTGTCTCGACGTTGTAAGTTGCCAGACATTTTATTGGACAATCCATTATGCTAACATTATGAAGCAAATAATTCCTCTCCAAATATCGAAAATGGCCAATTCGCTCCTCCATCCGGTTTAAATCGCAGCGATTCTCGCAACAATTCCAAATTACTTCTTCAAAAAGACAGACTTATTGAATCCTTGCGATTAGAATTGGCAGAAGCTCAAATCAAATTGGTAGAATCCGAGAATATGGGAGGTGGAAGAATGCAAGAGGTCGAAAAATTACTTTTGGAAGCACGTATGACAAATGCAAGATTGATGGAAGATAATGAGAGTTTCCAATTACTTTTACAAGAAAAGACGTTGAACGGCGACTTTTCAAAGGATCATTTTGAATACATGGGTTCATCTTCCAATGCCGATGCGCTGAATGCTTTGGAGGGACGATCACCAGGAGCTTCTCTCGCAGATGAACTTTCCGAACTTAACGACAATGAAGGCGAAAATGATCAACACCGTCGCCTTGAAGCTGAATTGAAATCTGCCAAGGATTCGAATAAAGCTTTGACATTATACATCAACAAAATTATTGAACGACTACTACAACACCAAGATTTCGAAGCAATTCTTGATTCGGATTTCAAATCTGGAGATGCTAAGGGTCCTGTTAATAAGGATAAAGATCTTCCACCACCTCCACCAAAAGAACAAGCTAGTGGCGCATCTATTCTTCAACGTGCAAAGACTGTAGCTATGGGAAGTCGCAAACCAAGACCTCAATCTTTTATGCCAATGAGCCATGGAACTCTCAATCAAGATCCCGAAACAGCACCTAGTATACCATTCGGAGTTGGCCGTTCATCAAGTGTTCGACAAGGAGTTCGTCCTAAATCAGAACAGTATACAGGCGGTGGAGCATCAATTGTTAATCAAATGTACAGAGGCGGCCAAACCTCACCACCCCTCCATGGACCCCAAACTCCTCGACACTCGCAAACCTTTTTCGGGACTGGTCCCATGGCCGGTAAACCCACTTCTCGCCATCCTTCCTTAGGTCAAGTACCCACAACTGGTAATTTCCCGGGTCTCAAGAGCGAAACTAGTAGTATAAGCGGAGATAGCGGTGAGGTCAGTACACCGCCCAGTACTAACAGCCCTCCACGCAAAGAGGCGAGAAAATTTGCGGGTAATAAACCAAAGCCATTGCAATTGGTTCAGGATAAAGAAGAAGAGGATAAAACGAAAGCTAAGAGAGCTAGTTGGATGGGGTGGGCTTTTGGTAGCGCAGGAGCTCAAAAGAAAGAGGATGGTGTTGCATCGGCAGGGGTCCTTGGTGAAGATCCAATTATTGAATAATTGCGCAAGTGGCTGGACACTACGATCTGGTTGAACATTTGAGAGAAATGAATTAGATATGGAGTCATATTGAATTGGGATAATAATTCTTGGGGAGAGATATTGGTTGGGAATTTGTGTGGAATAATGTTGGTGAGATATATGGTTGATGCGTTTGGTGTAGATTTGGAGAATTAGGTGGTGGATATACTTCTTTTTTCTTCCCTTTTTTTCCTTCTATACTTCTTCACTACGGTAGGGTTGGCGGGGAAGGGGGCAGGATATTCTTCCCTCAGTTCGTAGTCTATTTTTACATGGACGTTTATTAGTCTAGATAGACCAGTCTCTTCTCTACATTTTGGGGAGCTTGTTAAGAGCTCGCTGGCGAGAATGATGATGGATGGATACTTTGCATACGTGCATGGATGGATGGATATATATGAAAATGAGAATGAATGGATGAATTTGAATGATATTCTATATGATGATTTCTGAGATGTGGGTTTTTCTGGTGAGTGAATGAGTGAGTGAGTGATGGGTGTGATAGGCGTGGAATGAATGATAGGTGTGAAGTAGATGTGAAGTAGATGTGAAGATTCATTTTCTAGATTTCAAACAAGAGCGTGGTGATTGTGAGTTTTACTTTTGTATGTGTGTGTGGGTGGGTTTGGTTGTATGAGTGAGTGTATAAGTGTATGAGTATATAAGTATATAAGTATATAAGTATATAAATATATGAGTATATAAATATATGAGTATATAAGTGGTGGAAATGATGGGTGGGATGGGATGATGAATAATTTGTAATTTGATGGAGTGGATGTGTGAGTTGTGAGATGGAATATGATTTGGAGAGCGGGAGAGTAGAAAAGATGGTTGGATGGTTAGATGATAGGGTATTGTGAGTATTATGAGTATTGTGAAGGAGTGGGGGTTGGTAGGTATGAGGGGAATAGGAATAGGAGTAGGAGGGGGAGGGGAAGAGAGAGGGGATGGATATATGAGAGAGGGGTATGAGAGGGGGGTATGAGATATGGAAGGATACAGAAAGAAGGAGGTGATGGAATGAGATAGGTGAATAGTGGAGGGGGAGTGAATAAAATAAGAACAAGCTAGGGAAAGAAAGGGAAAGGGAAGGAAAAGATAAATGGAAACGGATGGGGGATATAAAAAGCATTGTATCTGTGAGGGGCTTTTCTTTGTAGATAGTGTTTGAGGGCAGCAATCGTTGGATGCAAGGAGAAGAATTTTCTGTGATGCTTTTTGAGGGTGGATGATTTTGATGGAGGGTGGGAGTTGGTTTGAGATGATAGCGAAGAGGGATGGTGTGGGAAGTGGTGGTGGTGTTGGTGTTGTTGATTGGTGTTGTTGCTTTATTTTCATTGGCATCGTTGTTGTCGGTAAGATGACTTTTCGTTGATTTTATCATTCCGATTTATTTGGCTATTCATTCATCTGTCTATTTATCTATCTATCTACACCAAAATTATCAAACTACACAATTCAAAGTGCCTCCAGGAGAACTTAGAAGTGTAGTTATGAGGTGGAATTTCTTTGGTGAGGAGGTTCAACATATTTGCCGTTTTACATATGGTGGCTAGTTGGCATGTGGTGATGAGTATTTATTTTTGAGAGTGGGAGGAGGGGTTTTATATTGGGGTGGGAGAGGGGAGGGGAAAGGGGGAGAGGAGGAGGAGGAGGAGGAGGTTGGACGAGAGGGAAGTGGGGGTGGATGTATATTCACTTGTGCATACAACATGTGATGGGCTGGAGATCTGATTTGAAAGGTAGGTAGATTATGAGGGTGATTCATATCGGTATGTATGTATTTACGAGTATATAAAACTTGAAATCTGTTGTGAGATTCTGATCTTCAAAGGTTCTTCATACATATATACCACATCTAAATGCGCCTGTGCGGTGTGGGTGATGATGGGATGGTGTTGAGATTTGATCTATTTGGTTTTTGAGTTCTTGGATCTGGGGTTGTGGGGTGGGGTGAGATGAGAGTATTCTCATTGTCTATCATCTAATTTGATATTATTGTCATCGATATAGATATTATTGCCATTCATCATTTATCATCCCGACAGTATATTCAATTAATATAAAATGAATTCAAGCATTGGCGGGAGGTTGAAACTAGTATAGTAAATGCATCCCTTTTTTTTTTGCGAACAAAATGCTCAGAATACCTGGCCTGTATCACATCCTCATATCTTTTTGTAACGTGTTTGGTATCTCAATAATAGAAAGTTCTTTCTATTTATATTAGAGAGAAAGATTATCTGGTGGGGTTAGGGATAGTCGCAATACAATCAAACGGATCAACTTCTTATCGAAAACAAATCAATATTGGTTTAAAATCAATTAGTTTATAATGGAGAACTCTTTGGAGTTACAAAAGCTATCGAATATGCTAGCACTATAGTATATGAAGGCCAGAAATTTAAGATCTATTCGGACAATCAAGCTGGACTTTATCGCCTCAAAATCCCTTCTGATCATTCAGGGCAAGCCTATCAAATAAGAGCAATCAAAGCGGCAGAGATTATCAGAGCAAAAGGAGCCGAAGTCTCCTTAAATTGGGTCCCAGGCTATATCTCAATATAAGGAAACGAAATGGCGGATAAATTGGCAAAAGAGGCAACTTCGATACAGGTCACTTCAAGTGAAACCAGTATAGGGCTACTTGGTATGATAGTAAAGGAATACGATTCCAATCAATGGCTAGAGACACTTAATCAATACGAATCCAGATCGAATCAATCCGATACAACCTATTCGAAACTCTTTCTATGGAAAATTGGCTCCAAAATCAAGCTACTGGAAGGCACCAAGCGAAATACCGCTAGTGCCTTCTTTCAACTCAAAATTGGCCACGGATATATCAAGTCCTATTTATATCAATTCAAGCTTTCTAATAATAAATGTATTTGCAATAATATCGAAACTGCCGTTCATCTCCTGATTGGATGCTCGATATACAGAAAAGAAAGGAAAGAAATTTTCAAGAACCTACCAATATCCCAAACCAACCTACAATTCCTGCTACATACGAAAATAGGCATCGAACTAGCAACCAAGTTCATCAATACTACCAAAATTGCTACAAGGACCTGGCATCTAGCCAGAGCCGAAACTCAAAACGAAATAGTTGAAGAGGAAGATTCAATAAGCGAAGGAGAGAGAGTAATTAGAGAGCTAGAAGGAGAGATACGAGAGGGGAGAGAGGAGAGAGACGAAAGAGAGGAAAGAGAGGGGTAAAATCTCTTTCAAAACCTATTGTATAGATTACATACAATAGTGGGCGCTATACCCCAGTATTTGTTTTCACCTCCCCCATTATTTCATTCCCATTGTGTATTTCAAAAGTTATCCGCTAGCGCCCTTATGGCCTAGCCGTCTTATATAGTCATGGACTGAAGCGGGACGTTAAATTAAATCAATCAATCAATCAATCAATCTGGTGGGGTTAGGGAGGGGTATGAAAGAGGATTCATTTATTATTCCATTTCTATTTGTATAACTCTCCTGGTTCTGCGGATTTATTGTACTTCTTTCCCTTTCGTTTTGATTTCTTTTTAGAGTGGATATGACGTCATGATGAATTCATTGCTAGATGTTCTAGAGGAGGGGGGGTTTTATTCGTTTATATAAATAGTGCAAGGTTTGTTGCTTTTGTGATCTTTAAACTACCTGCCACCGTTGATATTGATAAATATGTCGCGAAAGCAAGAAGTAATTGTCGTAGGGATCAAGGTTGATAGATGGACTAGGATACAGTGTTGTACTTGCTTGGAGTTTGATGGTAGTCTCTTGGGAAGTTGAAGATTTTTGTTATCAATTTTCTTCTTTTGTCGTTGACTTGAAGATAGGATGTTCATTATCACTTGTGAAGTATCTTTTTTAGTATACTAATATCTTCTGTTCAATTCGAGGTGGGGTCAATAACTCTGTGAGGAATAGGAAACTGAAGAGAAGTTATTATTGAAGATTGGAGTTATTAATAGAGAACTAAAATGTGAAGGACTGTTATAAAAGGATTCAATTCTACCTTAGAATCTAAAACTAAAGAAAGAAAAAAAGAATAAGAAGAGAACTGTAAGGGCTCCGGACTATATATATCAATGAATCACATACTAAGCTAAGGTCCTAAAAGCTAAATGATTGAAAAAGGAATCTGAAAGGGACTGAATCGTTATATTACTTTTCTATCTGAAAAAAGCTTGTCTTCAAGCATTTATCCATTTCCTTATCTTCAATAATATTATTATATTCATTATCACCATCTTCATAGTGTTTCAGTTATTGAGATAATGCCTTAAATGGGCCGAAAAGGTTTTAATTGATTAGGTGATATTCTTTAAATTTGTGAGGAAAGTATTTGAAGTTATTAGCAGTATATCAGATAAGGTCAATATTGTAATTATATTATTATACTCAATAATAAATACTATTACAAATACTCTTTGAAGTTATGATTTATTTGATTTCTTATTCTTCTTCACCAGTAATATTGATTGAAGGGTCAGAATTATTCACTTAACTAGGAAAAGGATTATTCGTAGCTTTTCGTAGCTTTTCAATTAGAAATGTATCGAAAATTTTCATTGTATCTGATAGCATTAGCTTGAAGGAATACCCTATCTTTTCGACAATAAGGAACTTGCCGTTTATTGGAAAATCTAGCTTTTTTGAAGGGCGCTCGGTTTGATAATATTGTATATCAAGCTATACAAAATCGCCTACTTTAAAATCAACAGATTGTCAATATATGTTAATTTTGAGCTAGGCTTTTTCTTAAGTGTTTGTAAGATATTTTGTAACGAGTTTCCATATATTATAATATTGTTAAACTACAATGCAGGCTTTATTTACACTAAGCTTATCCTTAGTTTTAGTATTATAGAACTTTCAATCCCAAAAGATTTATAGGGGATAGTTGTATACAACTTCAAATAGAGAAATACTATCAAAAGAATCGTAAAGTAAGATAAGCTATACGTAATCTATTATTAATAAGAATTCTGATTAATTATCTTGATAATAGAAAATAAAGAATCGGAATCTCTTTTGAAGATATTGATTATAGATCTCAGTTTATTCATCAGTTTGAGGGTAATCTGTAATTGAATAGCTAGTATTAATACCTAAAATCTTTTGAAATTCTTTTCAAAAACTTAATATAAATTAGGATTCACGATCGGATATTATGAAAAAAGGAGGACCGAAATAGCAATAAATATGATAAATATATAATTTGGCTATTGTAATTAAATCGATTGTCTTTTTGCAAGGAATGGAGATAGCTTATTTGCTAAATCGATTAATAATAATAAATACATTGTCATATCCATATTTATCTTTGTTAAAGCTATAATAGTCTATAGTAATATATTCCCAGGGTTGGCTTAGTATTAGTAATGAGTATAGTAAGCTAGGGGTTTTGTTTCGGGGGATATTTATTCTGTAACAAGTATTGCAATTTCGATAATATTGAGCTACTATTTGAGAGATTCCTTATCAATAATAGCAATCGGTTAATAACTTCAGGGTTTTTCGGATACCTGAATTTATTTATTTTTTTATTTATTTATATTAATTAACGTCTGTTTTGGACCTCCCTAAGGGTATTTAGACATGCTAAGATAAGGAACTATTTGAGCGGCGTGATTGTCACAACTGAATTTAGCAATTTAACTTCAATGTTAGGGGCTATTCGCTTTTTTGCGGGTGTGATCCGCTTCTGTTTCCAGAAGGGAATGTTTGATCCGAGTTGTTGTTGAGGTAGAGCTTGGTTTCCGGGTGGATAGGCTTGTTGTAGGCTTCGATCTTTATAGTAGAGAAAAAGAAGTAAAAGTGGGTTGCTATTTGTTTAATTGAGTAGTAGGGCTTTTATATTATATATTGGGTTTACAGTTTTTAGGGTTATAATGTATTCGAATGATCAGTTGAATGATAAGTTTATAAGAGATGGGTAGTAAGCTTTATTGAAAAGATTATTGTTTTTTAAGAATCCTTTAATAATTAAAATAAATCTGAATATAGAACTCTGAATCGGTGATTAGCTGAGTAAGCTTATTAGATATATATAAGAGTTTCTTGATATATATGATCACCTGCTTATTAGATTGTATTTCTATAGGGGCAAAGGGCCAGTCTAAACGCTTTAGATTATTTATAGTGTATTTAAAGAAGTGATATGGTTTCTTAACACTACTGTATAAGTAGTTCAGCTTATTGTTTTGATAACCAAATCGCTGATGGTAAGCGGCGTAATCGCTGTGGCCTATTTTTATAGCTATTAATCAATGTAAGACTGCTCTTGATAGAATTAGTTCCTTTAGCTTCTTTGTATTATATCTAGGAGACTATTCCTTATAACCAGCGGAGAGAAAGGAGTTCATCTCTTTCCATTAGGTAGATTCTGCGTATAGGCACTTCTAACGAACGATCGTTCGGACCCCACTGATTATTGGTAGCTTATCGATTACCTGGTTCATAGGCCTAATTATATCTGTATTTGTTAAGCGATCTACTTTTTCATTGCCTTTGATCTCCATATATCTAGATAACCATTTTATCCTGATATTGAGTTATTTTATTGCTTTATAATACTTATAAAAGGCTCATTGTATTGTAAACAATGCATTTCCGTATATACCCCAAATAACCGATATACTATCAATATACATCCAGATCCAGCTATTTAAGGGATCTTCAAGCATAATGATTAGATATTCCAATCCATGCTATACTCCTATCGCTTCTGTATTGAATATATATAAATCGCTTTGGATCTGCTTAAATCCAAAGATTATTTGAATATTATTACGATATATTGCATATCCATAGCCAACACAATATTTACAATCAATGATTTGTTTTAATCCATTAGAGAAAATCGTATAATCTTCGAATAGGAATTATCACCATTACTCTTTGAAGGCTTGAGCTGCTTCTTCTTTGATTAATCCTTTTGTTAGATCCGTTCTGTAGCTACTCGAAAAGTACAAACAAAATAACTTTGAGTATTATATCTCTAAAATAAAATGGTTGAGCTATTGGATTCTTGTAAAAGGCCCTCTTACTGTGTTTGCTTTTTGTCTGCGTTTTTGTATTATTAGCTTCAAATGATTTACTAGTAAATATTAATTGTTGATTATTTTTAAACGAAATACGAATTGCAACTTGACATATTCTAATACAACTATCCCCAATGGCAGGTCTGTTTTTTTGATAAAAACTGTGATCGGTATAGTCTTATATACTGGGATTGCTTTTTTTGTAATAATATTGATTATTCTATTGATACAACAAAGATGACCTTTTATGCCTACACTTATACTTGAATTGCTTTGATCTAAACTAGACTTATGTTTATCAGCATACCATACTTCCATACCAAATAATACTATTAGGAAAACATAGATGATTACTGCTTTTCTTAAAAAGGAAACTAGCAGCCCATATATAATACAAGCAATCGATCTGATATGCAAGGCTACTTTCATAGCTTTCGCTGTATATATTTTGATATATTGTAAGAACGAAAGCCGACAATCGAAGAAGATGCCCAGCTATCTCAAAATAGACTGAGTGCTTCCACTCGTTACAATCAGTACTAAAGTGATTATCAGATCTGGATTTACTATTAATAGTGGATTAGTGGTATCATATTGTCTGATAATATGAAGTAGTTCGAACTTCTCAGGGGCAAATAGGATTCTGTTCTCCTTACCCCATCTAATGATCTGCTGTACTTGTCGTTGTAGGATCCTAGTATTTGTAGAGAAATACTTAGAAAAGTGGTAGATCGCAATATTATCTGTATAGCCGAAACGGAATTTCGTATCTTGATTAAGGAGCTCAGCAAGATAGAGCATATAAAGTATAGATAATAATGGGGACCCCTAAGGGGTACCGCATACCACTAGATACTCCTCAATTGTAATATTTTCGAATCTCACTCTGACTTTTCTGTTTATAAGGAATAAGTTTATCAATTTGAATAGCAAAGTTGGCCACCCTTGTTTAATCATTCGGCTTAAAAGTTGATGTTTTAAAAGAGTATCAAAAACTCCCTGTATATTTATAGTAATAATCGAAACTATATTACCAGTTACTAATACAAGCTCCACATTGTAAATGAAGGCAGCTACTAGATCTGTTTCTGATCTTCTGGGGAGCGCTTTGTAGTATTGTAGGCTGATTACTTTATATCTCAAAACTATTCAAGATATTTGGCTGGCTATATATCGTTCGAGATTCTTTCCGATACAAGAGATCAGGGCTATTAGTTATCACAACCGTGATGATGTTTTGTCTTTCTTGCCTACCTTGGGAATCATTACTACCTCCGCTAGTTTCTATTCTTCTAGATAGTAGTTTAGAGCTAGGCATAATGCAAATATCTCCCGGATCAGTGACTTGACACTCAGCCAGTATACCTTAAGAAGGCGCACAATAACTCGATCCACTTCTAATGCAATACACAAGGCTCCTATGATATGCTTTTCTACTTCTTCAGCCAAGATCATTCTTTTCTAGGGGAGGGTTCTCTTGTGTGTTTGATTACGTAGTGAATTGTTTAGAAGATTATTGTTTGCCTTAAATCGATCCAGAATCGCTATAAATAGAGCATCCGCTTTCTCTTTTGTATCACAAATCTTCTGCTCACCGATTATTAGGAAGAAGGATTTTGCATTACTTTCAAAGATTAACTTATACCATCCCATAATTCGATAGAGTTCTTTATTGTTCTTGACCCCATCTAGATGTATAGCCTAATAGAATCTCTTGGCTTGTTGTATTACTTTTTGTAAAAAGTATATAGTATAAATCTTCCTTTCCAAGTCCGTTTCTCTTTGTACTTCTATATATACTCAATAAGCTTCTCTGTACTTATCCGTTTACTATAGCGAAACTTTTCCTACTTTTCGATCGATCTTGCTAATTATTCAGATCGACTTGTTTAATGCTTTTACAAGCTTACTAACATAAATCTCGATTTCGATTATGGTCTGGATATCTATATTATTGAGATAGGCTAGCTGATTAGCTATTAATTTATCCAATCTCAACAGATCCGCCTTTTTTATCCAGTAGTAATATTAATCCCACTTTATTGTTCCGCGGTTCACTAGGTTGATAACCTGAATAGTATGATCAAATCTACAGTAGAATTCTTTCAATACCTCTATATAAGCGAATAATATATTAAAGAAGGTTAGATCTAGCATATGCCCTTTTGTGTAAATGGGTATGCCTAAGGTACCTATAAACTCTATACCCTGCTTGTTTGCTTATATTACAAGCTGCACTTTTTGATTGGCTGCGATTACCCCTGGTTCTCATAGCTTGTGCTTTGTATTAAAATTCCTTCCTATAATTGTATATTCATTTGGGATTAAGTGTATAATATAATTAATAATATCCAAAGTACACAGAGCTTTATAGATATTCAGGATCGAGTATCCATTAACTCGTATCCAGAGTAGGTCTCTGTTTTCGAGTCGATTTATTTGCTCTACTTTCAAGTGCGCATCTTTTTGTATATATATTATAACCCGAGGGCCTTGTTCGTTCTCCTCCAAGTCTCCCTGGAGATTCCAGTTATCGATTGGCTGATATCGATCGTATGCATTGTGATTTTGTATAATTGAATTCCAATATAATCTTGGCTCCTGTAAACAGATTATATCCAGCTGAACTTTAGCTGCTAGTTGTAATAGTGTGATATGATTTGTGTATCCCCGGCCTACATTCGCCCAAGCAATAATGAAACCTTTATTCCTCTGAATATGCTTATCGATTGTACTACTCATAGAGAGAATCTAAATACAGTATCTATCGTTATAAAGGTCTCTGTATTGTTCATCTCCAGATCTATTAGAGTAAAGGCTTTTTCTGCTAAGGCTTCTATATTGAGATTCCGCTGACTTTGGCTACAAGCTGGGTATATGCGTAGCATAGTTGATGCGATCAGCAGACTTGTACTAAGTTTGTACAGGCATTTGCTAAGGCATTTATTCTCATATGCTATAATCCTCGCTCCTGGAGTGATTGGGGTTTCTGCGATTGTTACTCTAGGAGGTAGAAATGGTTCAGAGATGTAATCCGCTTCGTCTGTATCTACTCTGTGTAGTATTTTATAGTCTTTTCTACCAATAGCTCTAACTACAACCAGTTCCTTTGCGATTAGAACAATTCGTTGTTTAGTATAAACCCTAGGAACAACTAGGTAATTGAAATGGCCAGCACGGAAGAGCCTATGATAATTAGTATATTGAGCTACTCTAATATATTATTAATATATAAATACACCTTCATACTCAATATTTAGTTTACTATATATCAAGCATCTTGGAGCTCTATTATAGATGAAGGGATTACAATACCCTAAACAGCTAGTATTATAAAGTTGAATTTCCTGGGGTTTATTTAGGAAAACCGAATAGGAGCTGTTATTGAATAGTCGAAACCGTGGTACTGCAGTATTAAAGCCAATAATCCAGGTAGCTCTTTTAGTGATTGGGTTGACCCCGCTACATGCTAATCTGTAATTGATTAGCTGCTTGCCGGTTTGAGCTGTGATCTCCTCTTTGATAAGCTCAATGAGTATAGAAGTAAGAGTATCTTCGATGTAATAGAAATCGTATAGTACTTGTAGGACTACATACATAAACCATTTTTCTAATCTATATATACTTATTGTATAAAGAGTTTTAAATACCCGCTTAACATTTTCTGTTTTCATAATCTCCTCCCGACTAGTATTAGAACTGTACCTTAATATCCAGCCTGTATTATTCCTTTGAAGAAAAGGGATCTCTACTAGTATGATCCCAGCAATTACTTTTTTTATTCTGAGTCTTAATAGGAATGGGCTAGTCTCTGAAAGCAGAGCTTCCCCGCCAGCTATTATAAGGATCGTTTTCTCGATCCGATCATTCTCCCTTTTGAGTCTGCATGCTCCCGAGCGATCAGTGTTTATACTTCCACTAGAAGCAGAGCGCATTATATTAGTGGAGCCTGTAGTAGGGCTTGCTGCCTCAGGCCTCATCTGAGTTTTTAGTGTATCAGTGTAGGTTTTCTGCATATTGCTTTCTAACTGTAGTTGCTTTGTTACAGGCTTTCTCCCTTGATCAAAAATAGTCTTTGTTACTCCTAGTAGAGCAAAGATGATTGTATTTTTAAATTTCACAGCGAGTTTGCATTATTAACCTTAGAACCCTTATACAAGCTTATTTACTAACATTGCGAATATCTCAATCACCTCCCGTCTCTCCCCCTTTATCTTATCGATCCTTTCGAATCGTTCCTTGATTACATCAAGGGCAGAGCCTATAGGCGATCTTATAATTGGTAGGGGCTATATACCAACCCCTAAAGTGTTGATAATTGCTTAAAGAGGGAACGCCCTCTGGATTGAGGAACCACTCAACGCACCAGAAGCGCACATCGCCATCGGCATAATGGGAGCCTTCTGTGGTTACAAGGTTTGATAGAATTAAGCCTACCGGGGCAAGGGAAATAAATAAGGAGTATATGTGAATCGTCCTTTATTAGATATATCTGTTCGGATACCTGAATGTGTGATAGAGATATTATTATAGGCTTTTCAAATTAAGAGAATACGAAGGTTATCTATATTAGGAATTACTAGTTTGTTTTTATATAATAGTAGTTCATCTTCGAGGCTAAAATGATTATTGTTTTTCTATACTTATTTCTGTAAGGCTTTTAAAGAAGAAGTATAGTAATTAGCAAATAGAATATAATCAATAATTCATAGAACTAGGAAAATCGGAGCTAAATTTAGGGTTCGGATAAGAGCTTTTTCGGCAGGATCTGGTTGAAGCTTGTGAATTAGGATAAGAGAATCGATTTGATTGTTTTTTAGAAATTGCTAATAATATTATAACTTTTTCTTTTGATTTTAGTTATCGAGTTTATTGATATAATGGGTAAAAGTATTAGCTAATAAATTGTCTTTTCCTAAACAATAGTATATTACAAAATTATAATCCGTCAGAAGTTTGGCTTATTATACTTGCTGGGAGTTTAAGGCTTTTGTAGTTATAAAATAGACTAATACTTTATAGTCGGTATAAACACAAATCTGATGTAATGTACTAGTGAATTCAGTATATTAATATCTAAAGGACTTTATAATAAAAAGCATCTCTTTATTATGAACTTTATAATTAAATTATTGGTAGTGAATCCAGATCTGATAATCACTCCAGTACCGATTGCAACGAGTGGAAACGCTCAGCTTACTCTGAGATGACTGGGCATCTTCTTCGATTGCCGGCTCTCGTTCTTACAACATGTCAAAACACGTACAGCGAAAGCTATGAAAGTAGTCTCGCATATCAGATCGATCGCCTGTACTATATATAGGCCGCCAGCTTCCTCTCTAAGAAAAGCAGTGATCACCTGCGTTCTCCCAGTAGCACTATTCGGCACGGAAGTATGATACGCTGGTAAACATAAGCCTAGCCTAAGCCAAAGCGATCCAAGTATAAGTACAGGCATAAAAGATCATCTTCGTTGTATTAATAAAGTAATTAATATTACTACAAGAGAAGCAATCCCAATATACAAGACTATACCGATCACAGCTCTTATCAAAAAAGCGGGCCTGCCATCGGGGATAGTCGCACTAGAACATACCAAGCTGCGATTCGCACTCCGTTTAAAAACGATCGACAATCAACACTTGCTAATAAATCGTTTGAAGCCAGTAATACGAAAACGCGGACGAGGAATAGGCACAACAAGAGGGCCTCTTACAAGAATCCAGCAGCTCAGCTATCTCATTCCAAAGATGCAACGCTCGAAGCTACTCTGCCTGTACTTCTCGAGTGGCTGCAGAACGGATCTAACGGAAGGATTAATCAAAGAAGAAGCAGTTCAAGCTTTCAAAGAGTAATAGTAACAACTTCTATTCGAAGATTATACGATTTTCTTTGATGGATTAGAACAAATTATTGATTACAAACATTGTATTGGCTACGGATATGCAATATATTACAATGGTATTCAAATAGCCTTTGGATTTAAGTAGATCCGAAGCGACTCATATATATTCGATATAAAAGCGATAAAAGCATAGTGCAGATTGGAGTATCTAATCATTATGCTTGAAGATCCCTTGAATAGCTGGATCTGGATGTGTATTGATAGTATATTGGTTATTTGGGGTATATGTGGAAATGTATTGCTTATAATATAATAAGCCTTTCATAAGTGTTATAAAGCAATGAAACAACTCGATGTTAGGATAAAGTGGTTATCTGGATATATGGAGATCGAAGGTAATGAGGAAGTAGATCGTTTAGCAAATGCAGGCGTAATTGGGTTTATGGACTAAGCAATCGACAAGCTACCAACAATCAGTGGGGTCCGAATGATTATTCGTCAGAAGTGTTTACATGCAGAATCTACCTGGTGGGAAGAGATGAACTCCTCTTTCTCTGCTAGCTATAAGGAATGGTCTCCTAGATACAGTACAAAGGAGCCAAAGGAACTAACTCTACCAAGAGCAGTCTTACATCGATTGATAGCTATGAAAACAGGCCACGGCGACTACGCCGCTTACCATCAGCGATTTGGTCATCAAAACAACAAGCTGGACTGCTTATGCGGTAGTGCTAAGGAATTATATCACTTCTTTAAATGCATTATAAACAACCTAAAGCGTTCAGACTGGCCCCTTGTCTCTGTAGAAATGCAATCTAACAAGCAGGCGATCACATATATCAAGAAACTCTTATATACACTTAGCAAACTCACTCAGCTGATCACCAACTCAGAGTTCTACACTCAGATCTGTTCTAACTATTAAAGGACCCTTAGAAAGCAACAATCTTTTCAACAAAGCTTACTGCCCATCCCTTATAAACTCATCACTCAACTAATCACTCGAATACACTACACCCTAAAAACCACAAACCCAATATATAATACAAGAATTCTACTGCTTGGCTAAACAAATAGCAACCCACTCTCGCTTCTCCTCCTCTACCATAGGGATCGAAGCCCACAACGAGCCTATCCACCCGGGAACCAAGCTCTGCCTCAACAACAACCCGGATCAGATGTTCCCTTCTGGAAACAAAAGCGGATCGTACCCGCAGAGAAGCGAATAGCCCCTGGCATTGAAGTTAAATTGCTAAATTCGGTCGCAACGATCACACCGCTCAAATAGTTCCTTATCTTAGCACATCTAAATACCCTTAGGGAGATCCAAAACAGACGTTAATTAATATAAATAAATAAAATAAATAAAATTTATAATTAAATTCAGCAGAAGCTATAATTTTCGAATAGAATTCTATAGATAGCTAGTCTTCACTATGCTTTTATAAGAGAATACTCGCCACTATTCCATTTAAGGCATCTATTTCCAATATATATTCAAGGTCTTATTAATAATATTATAGAATAGGAAAAAAGGTAAGAGAGTTTTTAAGAACATTAAAAGCATATATACAGTCATTATCAAATCAAAAGGGAATATTATTTTTGGTTAGATTAATTAAAGATTTAGCTAATATATCAAAATTGTATATGAATTAGTAATAAAAATTACAAAATCCTAAAAAGAATTGAATTCCTTTAACTATAATCAGATATACCCAATTGTATATAACAACAACTTTCTCAAAATCTACTTCAACTCCTTTTATAGAGATTATAAAGCTAAGGTATTTAATACAAATAATACTAAATTTGCTTTTCTTTAGATTAGCTTGAAGACTAGTATCTTTTAAGTATTATAAGACCTTTTTCATATAGATCTGATATTCCAAAGGATCTGAAGAGTAAATCAAAATATTATTCAAATAAATTATACAAAAGTCATTGAGGTAATCAAAAAGAACATCATTCATATAATATTGATAGGTAGCAGGACTATTGGTTAGGCTAAAAGGAAGAACACAGCACTTGTAGGCTCCATAGCGCATATGGAAAGTCGTATATTCTTCGGATTGAGGGTCCATTCTAATTCGATAGAATGCTTAATGGATATCAAGTTTGGTGAAAATCTTAGTGTCAATAAGGCAGCCAAGGATTTCGTTAATCAAAGGGAAAGGGTATTGATCCTTTCGGGTAAGTGAGTTCAATATGCGAAAATCGATATAGAGTTGAAGACTTCCATCTGCTTTTCTCATAAAGAGAATAGGGGCTGTAAACAGAGCTTGACTAGATTCAATAAAGCCTTTATAAAGGTTATTAGTAATATACTTCTTGACTATTTCAAGCTCTTTAAGAGATATCTTATAAAGAGGGCTATATTTGAAAGCTTTTTCATTATTATTTTTAAGAGTAATCTTATAATCATATAATCAATATGGTAATAGTATATCCGATTCGACTTTCGAGAATATATTGGCATAATCTTTATATTCTAGTGAAATGAAAGGTTCTGTATTTAGTATAGATAATAAGGCTAGTAACGAGTGTATAGCTATATAGTGTTGTAATAGACTAAAACAAAGGTTTTATAATATAATATTAACTAATTTGATTGATCTTTTCTCTTCAGAATGTTAATCGATTAATTTGCTAATTTTATGGAAAGAGCTAATGAATAATTCATTGTTTTGTTGATGTATATAGGTTAAATGGAATGTAGGGTCTGTAATAAGAGCAATTCGATTAGGCGCTTTAGAGCTATTTGAGGAATGTGGAGTAGAAAAGTGTCTTTTACGAGGTGTAGGTATAGATGAATTATCCTTTAAGACTTTGTATGATAGATTCTTTAGAATTTCGTTTATTCGCTTAATACTTCTGGTTATTGATTTCTTAAAAGTATTGTTAGTAATAGTCAGAATCGAGGATATCTTCTTTAAGATCTTTTCGAAGTTCTCTTTTAAAGGTTTTAAGACTTTGGAGCTTTCTTGAGAAGGAATTTCTAATGCTTGGATATTCAGGGATATATTGAATTCTGTTGAATTGTCCGAAAGGGTGATTTTATAATCAGAATTAATTTATGAAATTAGGTTCAAAGAATAATGTATATTATTAAGAATAGGGGATTTTCGTTTTCTCTAATATTGATCTAACTTTTGATCTCTTCGCTCAACATCTAATTGCATCGCTGAATCTAGAGGCTTAGATTTGAGGTTTTTTTAAAAAAGAATACGATTGAAAGCAAAAGAAAGAGTTGGAGAATAAGAATGGAGCTAAAGCAGTTTCTGCTTTTTGTAATTAAGAAAAAGGGAATGCTTAGCTAACCATTATTGTCCTAAAATAACATTATTATTCTGAAAAGTAGTAATCAGAAAAGGAATATATGATTGAATACATTTATTAATTATAAGTGTAAAACAAGTGTAATAAATAATTTGTTTAGGGATGCGACGACTCAACACCTGTACGCGGTGCATCCTACGAACCTCCAGCTCTTGATTAAGAGTCTGCAGAGCTAAGATTGAGTCCCAGATGGAATCGGAAGAATTGGAAGAAGGGAGGCTTCAGAAGGCGAAGGATTATACTACGATTATTACAACAACGAGCGCTCGATTCGTACAACACCTCCTTTTATACCCTCTGATCTTAGCATCCAATACGATTTCACGATACAGAGAATGCCATCGCCATCAATACAATACTATACTCTCTGGGCATCGATACAATACAATACGACGATTTCCTTCGATTTTCGAATTTTCGAATTTTTCGAATTGATTTGTGTGTGGGCAATAGGGCTTGGGTCGGCTCTGCCCCCACTTTTTCGACAGTTTCGACTATACACATCTAATAAGGGCTGGAGGATATCAAGCTGAAGAAGGCATACGAGAGGCTAGTTTAAAAGGAATAGGAATAAGATAAAGTGATGCCTTCTTATATTACCTCACTTCCACTAGCAAGAGGACTCTTTATTATAGCTGGAGGCAACTCGGGAGGGGATAGCTCTTGCCCCTTATAGAAAGGAGGGATAGCAAATTGGATTTGGATATTGAAGAAATTGAGAATTGGATATTGAAATGCTTCAATAGTATTAGGGGTAGGGGGAGAAGGAGGAAGGAAGGGTCTCAGTAGAGGAAGACCAAGTTGTCTCTATTCGCACTCCGAATAGAGATCGGGCAGAGCACCCCAACTTTTGTTTTCACTTCCCCAAAATTGATCATATCTATTGTAGATACTCACTAGCATTGCTAGGCTATTAGAGCCTAGCCGTCCTATATAGTCTTAGACTGAAGGTGGACGTTAATTAAATCAATCAATCAATCAATAATTTATTTACCTGCAATACTATTATACTTTTTGATAGATATTAGAGCAAATAGTTTAGTAATAAAGATAATGAATACTAAAAAGATTTATCATAGAAGGACTTTGTTAATAAATGTATAGCTATTAGCTCCAAAGTTAATAAGGGCTTAAACTTGAAAAGCAATTTTTTACTTCAAAATTATATAAGGAATAGTTATATAAGGATCTCCCATTAACTTTTGTAAATCAAGGTATCTCATATCTCTCAAATATTCTAAAAGGGAGATTTTTCCTAAAGTTTGTTTTTTAAGAGCTTTATATTTATTATTTCTTCTTCCTAAACGAAATCCATTAATTATTAGATATCAGAAAGGTTACCGATAGGTTCACCAAAAAGTTCATTAATATTAATAATCTCTTGAATTCGGGAATCGGATTGAACTGGAATCGAATTTCTCACTAGACCATTAGATTTCCAAGATTGGGAATTATGATAAGGATTATTCAAGATGAAAACTATATTGAATCGGTAATTCAATGGTAAGCGGAGTAAAACGGTATTCACGGAATATTGTGGGATCTCTTGACTAGTCTTAGGCATAGAGCGTAACTGTTGTGAAGTAGTTGTACAATTGCTAGCAGGATTCGATCGGGTGGCTGACACGGTTGCATATTCCCTAGCTTTAATAAATCGATAATTCACATCATGAATTTGAAGGAGAGCTATATAATCATTAATATTTCGAAAACTAGCAAACTCTATAACGTAAGTATATACTAATCTGATATTAATTCGATTCCGAAGGCTATTGAAAAGAATAAAACTATCTTGAATTCCGGTAGTATTAGCTAATTATCGAAATTTTGATAGAATTCCCAAAATAACTGATTTATGCCTTATCTTAATGTTTCATATTAATCTAATATTACTTGTTACTTGGTCGGATTAGTAGTAACTTGTATAGTGGCTTTAATTAATCCTTATGTATTATATTTGGGAGATGGATTAAAGAGTAAAAGCTGCAAGTGATTACAAGCTATACCTTCGATATTAGCAACAATATAAATCCTACATTGCCTTTCACTAATAAAAGTATATACATATTGTTCCAAATTACATTCAATTAGATATTTCCATAATTTGGGCTTCAAGATTTTGTTATCCAAAAGTTTTTCTGTAAAATAAGGGATTTTCTTTATTTTATAGAAAATGGAGAAAGTTGTGCTTTACTTATCAAATATAGATTATTAAAAAGAGATTGAATTAGGAATAAGATGAGTATCCTTTTTGTACAAAGGGTATATAGTGATTTTCATAGGATCCATAAGTTTAATCGTATCAAAGACTGACTGATATAGAACTTCCTGAAAAGCAGAGGATTGATTCCAAGAGTTATTCTTAGAAGGGTGAGAGGTATGAATATTATTGATTTCCAATCTCAATTCAGCAATAATAGTATTTTGCTGAGTAATAAGATTGAGAAGATTATTGGCCTAGGCAGGAGGCTTTTCTTTATCTGATTCTTTGCCTTTTTATAGTATAATTGTTCTAGGAGTAGGGGAATTCGAATCTTTTTCGTTATTATCAAGAATAACAAACTGATTTGAGGTTGAAATAGAAAGACTAGCTTTTGTTTGAGAAGAAGGAGTACGCGGTAGTCCTTTGCTTTGAAAGACTGTAATCGTATTGGATTCTTTGGAATTATAAAGAGAAGCTTAAATACGCTTCTTTGTAACTCTTTCGATTTTCTTGAAGAATTGGTATAAGGATTAGGGGATTGTTATTAATTAATCATTTTTCAGAGATGTTTCCTTATTTTCTGGTATAGGTTTTTCTAGTCCATGCAATATCGATGCTTGGGTTTTCCTAGGAAAAGGTGAGATATTATTTGGTATGTTATTATTAACAAAGGCTTATATAAATGAGTTTTAGATAATATAAAGGATTATTATAAAAGAATTCAATTCTACCTTAGAATCTAAAACTAAAAAAGAAAGAAAGAATAAGAAGAGAATTATAAGGACTCCGGACTATATACATCAATGAGTTATGTGCTAGGCTAAGGTCCTAGAAGCTAAGTGATGAGAAAGGAACTGAAAGGGACTGAATCGTCACATAAAAGAAAGTAAGAAGCGAAGCTTCTAACTTATATAAAAGACTAGCTAAAATGGCTAGTATAGACGGCCACGTGCCCGAAGGGTACGTACGCCCTATATAAAAAATAAGTATAATAAATAATAAAGAATTTATAATATTTTATATAGATTTTTTAAATCTTTTAAATCTTTTAAATCTTTTAAATCTTTTAAATCTTTTAAATCTTTTAAATCTTTTAAATCTTTTAAATCTTTTAAATCTTTTAAATCTTTTAAATCTTTTAAATCTTTTAAATCTTTTAAATCTTTTAAATCTTTTAAATCTTTTAAATCTTTTAAATCTTTTAAATCTTTTAAATCTTTAAATCTTTTAAATCTTTTAAATCTTTTAAATCTTTTAAATCTTTTTGATCCACTTTACTACTAACCCACAAAAGCGTGGAGTGTTCCGAATGCGTTCGGAACAGTGGATCTACTATATAAACCCTGTCAGGTGGTCGCTCCCTGACAGTTAGACTATATATATCACACTCATCTTTCTTCTTTTGATATCTTTAACAGACAAGGACAAAGGCAACGAATACCATGACAGGAGTTGATTTCTTAATGCGAGAAATACCATGAAATGCGAAGGCTATTCTCGCTCTCGACTTAGGGTTATCTGTAGACGAGGGAAATATGGATGGAGAATAGAGGAATGGGAGGGGAGTATGATATAGTTTTGTTGTTCTTTTACGAGCTTACTGTCGGGTGTAGACTGGTATAACGGTTAATGCTGTCGTTGATCAAAGTATGATTCCTTGTCGAGTCTGAAAGTTCGGATTGGAGGCAGGATCGGATTATTCTATTGTCCAAAATCGATTGAGAAATTACAATGCAATCAATTATACTGTTTCATTAATATCGTTTCGTTGCCTACAAGCTGCTATCCATATCACTATAACCACCAGCAGCTTCCAACTTATAAGTCAAGCTTTTTATAGACCTGATTAATTTGGAAAATGATGGATGGAAATGCAGTTGCTATAGTTTCTATAGTGTACTATGAACACAAGTCGATAGTAGGAGGGTAACAAGATTAGATTACCTTCTGGGCGAGAGAAGATTTGCGAGTAACAAGATGAGACAAGAAGACTTTTCTTTGCCGTCATTTAATTTCATTGTCGGATAAGTAATGGTACTATCAATTACTGTCGTTCTCAGTTTTAAGCATACATGAACTGTTCGCCTGCTTCTTATGGATTACATCTGTTCGAATCTAGCGATGTATACGTTCAATATTGTGTCTCTCAGCCTGCCAATCTCTTATTGCCTCTATCAGCTTCCACTCCCGAGGTCCTTGTATTGTGTATATCCCATTTGTTTGGAAAATGATTAGAAATTAATCTTTGAGAGTGGTCTTTGATATAGAGATGTATTTTAAAATTCAAATCTCGGTTAATTTTGAGAGGTAAGTAATAGGCGCTCGAGAAAAGAAATTCACTCTACTAATATGCTTTGAAGATCACTGTATCGAAGAAGAAGAAAGAAAAGAATGTGGTTGGTGATTCACATCCTTAATATATGCTTTTGAGCAATATTTGAATCACAGTAGTAAATCGAAATTCGGATTAGAGAAGGTAGGGTAGACGCTTACAGTCATCTTTTTAAGCCGGTTCTAATTTTACTGAAAAGTAAAACAGCAACATGAATGAACAACAGGTGTTTCAGCAGTATTTTTTATCGCCATAATTGACGTATTAATTCGGATGAGCAGTTTATGTTTCCTCATCTAGTATTTTTTGGTTCTTGTTATTGCTGTCGCTAAATATCCACTATACATCCCATCTCTCTATCTCGAAAAGACTTTGTCGTTACTGTCATGTATTAGAAATTTGCATCTGAGATGATATATTGATTTATTACTGATTTCCTGACCTCCTCTTTCATTTTGAAGAGGGTCGCATTCTGATTAATAACGCCGCTCCCCTTAAAGACATTGGATCCAGAATCTTATTTGGAATGTAAGAATTTATAGGTAGTCATTTGGAGTTCGTTTTCCTTAATGCATCGCTTAGTAGCGCATGTAAGCTAGGAGTATGGAGAGAGGGGCGAAATTGCCGTAGAAAGACGAAACAAAGCGCCAAAGGAGAGGATGGATGGTGATACACACATCTACTCCTCGAAACCCAAAAAGGAAACCATCGTAGATGTGTGCTAATGACTCATGAAACTAACACATTCGGGAAGACACAGGGGCACGTATACTGGCCCTAGTGCCCCCCCTCGAAGTACCATTTTCAATCCTCGTTGATCTATGCTATAAGGCTGAGACTGATCCAATTTGCTAACAGTCTGCAGAGATTTTAAGATTGAGGAGTTATCTCAAGCTTTTTAAATATCTCCCCTCTACTTTAAGAACCCTCACGTTGATCGATAAAGCGGGTCAGAAGATGGCGAGTAGGCAAAACTAAATATACACTAGACGGCAACTAGTGTCATTGGTATAGTTCACTCCACAACTCATCGCCTGGGTAGACTACTAGTCCCTCAATCCCTCTCCCCCACTCAGAAAATCAATCAAAAATAATAATCAACTTTTCTCTTGAAAATCCAAAGAAAAAAATTGCAAAAAAATCAAGCTTTTTTATTGGGAATTGAGCCCAACGGGGGGGTCGAACCCCCAACCTTGTGATTAAGAGTCACACGCTCTACCGATTGAGCTAGCCGGGCAGGCTTTGCTTGATGGTTTGTTGAAGACGAATCCTGTGTTTGAGAATATATTTGGGGAATTAACAGGAAAAATTTGTAAAAACTTTTCTTAGGGGGGATTAAGCGAGATGATAGTGGGGCTGGCTCATGCGATGATTTTTGGTGGGGATGAGGAAAGGTTTTGCTCTGACCATACTCAATAGCTCTCATCACATGAAATGCCTTTCATAACTTGCAAGGATATTTATAGAGGCTGTGTCGCGGAGTACTTGGGGCTTTACGGTATTTACCAGAGTCTGTACTCTTTGATCACTCGTTGTCGCATGAATAAGTATTCATTATTGTCGCATCGAAGTGTATTGTTGTTGTATCTTTAGTATTCATGCTGTCTTTACTTGAATGCCTGGCATCTAGCAAGGACTTTTGAACAAGAAGTAATAGAGAAAGGAGTAGTAGTGGAAGAGGAGAGAGAAGAAGATAATGAAGAAGAAACAGTTAAGGAAATAAGAGAGGGGCTTGATCTCCTCATAATTTCTTGATTGTCAGAATTTTCTTATTATATGCAATATATATAATGAGCGGGCACTGTTCCTCAGCATTTGTTTTCACTTCCCTAATAAGATCATAACCAATATTGTAAATCAAAAAGTTACCTGTTAGGCTCATCGGGCCTAGTCGTCCTATATAGTCTTAGACTGAAGGTGGACGTAAATTCAATCAATCAATCAATCAATCAATCAATTTACTTGAATGCCCATCATCACTCCCTCATATCAAACCGTTTTTCTCTTCCCTACTCCATTCTCTTATCTAATCTTGCACATAATTGAAAAGGGTTGTATTGAAGGATCATAGTTCTTCTTCCCAATGGAATCCATATCCACTCTCATGGTATGGTACTTCGATGATGCTCTTGTTGCACATTTCATTTCGAGAATATTTGTAATTGACATCTTGGTGGCAAATTTGGGTTTTGTTGCATGTCTCAACATCCTGAATGCCCGGAGATTCCGATGGCCTTCCACTCCAGACTTGGGATATTTGAAATCAAGAAGATGATTTGTTGCACATCTGCAAAATTTGGAATTGGTTAGAGCGAATGGAAAAACACCGAATTTCATACTAGGAATATTCTACTTACATTTGGACTTCCTGGTTTTCGGCTTGGAGAATGCATCCAAAAGACAGGGATAGATGGATATTTATTGTGAATATTTCCATTTGCTATCCATCGCTTTCAATTCGAATGTGAGTTAGAGATAAGTAGTGAGTTCCAAATCATTTCTTGAGACAAAAAAGTATGTCTTTGTCATCGCAGGATAATCTAAACCCCAGGAAATTTTGGCCTTGGATTAGGCTCCACGAAGGTGAGAATGTTTGTATGAACCTGAAACCAAACCTGACTAATACACAACTTGGTAACGAGAACCAAACAAGCTGGGAAAAGTATGGCCTCTCTCTCATTATACACATACAATCACAGCCCGTCGAAATTGCAAGTTCAGTAGCTCATCATAGACGCATTTTCATTGATGAAATTCCGCCGTGGTGATCTCATCTCACAATTCCAAAGTCTTAAACAAGTCAAAAATATGGTCAATTCAGTCTACTATCATATCACTCTGAATTGTCCAAAGTTCCTCAGAGCTCTTGAGGATCGAGGAATCCTGATCATGTATCACGTGATCCAAGTGAAATTCCCTCGCTTCCGCCCATGTGCGCTATCATTCTGTACATAATCCCACAAACGCCGATTCCTGACACATACGACCATAGACTGAAGAGAATTGGGCATCCCGTCCGCTCTGCCATACACAAGCTTCAGATCGGTGGATTAGTAGTTGGGTGGGTGGACCACCAGCGAATCCCCACTGTTGTATGTTTCTTTTTCCTTTTTGCTGGTCCATGTCTGCTATTTGGCATTGTAGGACGTAAGTAATGATTAAGTATGCTTTTGACGTGTGCTAAGCACAAGTTATTCTACAGGTCCATATTCATGAGACTTTGACAACACATAGTCCACGGCTATCCATCATTCTAATGTAAATTCTTGTGAATGTAATTCGATTCATGACACGCTCCAGAGTAATCTAATGCAATCATATAGCTGAGAATGGCAATGCAGATATGAGAGTTCTATCTTTTTATGGAAAATAGAATGATGAGAGACTGACCGACATCGATTGCAAAAAATTGAGAGTATCGTGAGAGCAACAGCGAATCGACCTTTAGGATTACGCCTTTGATATGATATCACAGTGTGGAAACCAGGGACAAAATTCTGGTATAAGACTTCAATCAGATGGAATTTATGGAATGTGTACAAACCAGGTTTAAACCACCAGTGGGTGCATCATGGGTTAACGGAACACTTCCTAACTTTCGAAATTTTTAACAAATTCGTTCTTCAATTATTTGATATCAGAATTTGTATTTTGATTGTTTTATCTCTAACAAACAATTGTTAGAATTTCTAAGATACAGAACTTGATATATTAAGAGATATTCACAAGTCCTTTCTTACAGTGTCCCGTCAGTCTATACACCCACTGGTGAACCAACTATTCTATTCTTCTATTGTAGCTCTCCCTTGATAATATCCAGAGATGGATGACATCTATCATCAACCAGTATAAATCATTGCTGTCTAATGATACCCCGAAATTTCCCTCACGCCTCGTATGTAATCTTTAACATCATTGTCCTGTTTGATTGCATTTGAAGCTCCCCGAACTGCCATACGACCGTTAGCGCATATCGTCAGAATCTTCTATAAAAATGCATAACATACAGATGGAAAGCAATGATCTCTTCTTTTTCTTCAAACGATGCACCTGGTAGGGTAAACATTCTGTCCAGTTACCCGAAGCCTCGGCTCGCGAATCTATAATATCTTCCCACTCCTCTTTTGGGCGATACTTCAACCAACCGATCAAATCCTTGACATCGTTCTGCGACGCTTCACAGCAAGCGAAAATATTTATGATTAGTCCAATGAAAAAACCGACAAGGCATATCATGAACCCGACGTAATCACCGGGGCAAAAATTAGTATCTTGGCGATGAATGATACTACAGTATTCTGTAGATGATGGAAGAGCGACAGGTGCTGAGACAACCGCGTCAACGACTGCAATCCGAGTCGTTACTGCCCAGATGCTAGTTTGGTGTCTTACAACCTCAAGTGTTTCTGTTGAAAGCATTTTAGAGGAGCCAGCAGTTTTTAATGCCGACTTGCAAAACGAACCGGGCAAATGTCAATCCTTTTATCGAATTTGTATTTCAAAATCCAACTATGATTACTTTTGTTAATAATCGAATTGTGATATTTCAATTTTGATGCCATAAACTTCCAAGATGAGAGCCGTTCACCGAATTCCCTGTTCATTCACACGTTAGAAAACTCAAACCACTATGGTTATGGAGGTAGGAATAATGTAATCGAATTATTTGATGCTAGTCTGCCACGAAATGATGATATCGATGTTCTTGCTCGAAAATGAAGGGGTGGTAATATTTAAATGTTTGTGGGAGCCGCTAATTTTTAGATTTGCAACGAACTGAAATACAATGACGTACTTGCCAGTTACGAAAATAGTGCTTCATTGGGTAATCCTGAACTTTATTCATCACCAAGGGCTTCATGTGACGCACTGATTTGGGTTGATAATGCCTACTATGGCAGGAATGTGAGAAGGCTTCATGGAAGAAGCCGTATTTCATGTATCTTTCGTTCCTCTGTTCTCCGAATTGTGGAGATTCGTTGGAGTTAGAGAAGCCTTGGCTGGCTAGAGAAAAGCTTTGTTCGACCTCCGGAATCACTGAATTCTCTCAGTGCTCTGAATAGAGGTGTTTCCATGTGATGGTTGAGATGAGAGATCCCCTCGAGGTCAAGTTTCAAGGTGTACACCTGGCTGAATAAGATGTTACGAATCGTACCAGATGAGTTTAAATCAGTCTTTTGCCTAGAAAGCCGAACAAAGTAAGGCGTGGCAGTGTACCCCAAGATTGTGTTCACGGAGGAAAAATGGTTATATCCTAGGAAAGATTTGATATGAAGCCACAGAGGGAGAAGAATCTGTACACCAATCACGAGGGAAAAGCCATGATGAGGACTGAAAGGGTGTCAGCTACCTGTCGCAGAGTTTGTGTCTACCCCAGAGGGCAACGGAGGCGATTATGTGAACTGCACTAACTACGAAAGAAGCAAGGTCTAGCGGATATCCCTTGTGGAATAGACATTCGTCCAGCATTTCGAGGCTCATTCAACAATTCCTCTCTGTCGATCTCTATATCTCTGTTTCTGTTGTGAAGGAGTTGGTAATCTCCTCGTGGAGAGGTATGATCTATATTCCTATGAAAGTTATGTCGTCAGAGAACAGAGAAGGATCTTTGCATCTGATACTGATGACTTCCGCCAGTCTGCATATGTAGACGCCACCCTCGAGTTTTGCCTTCCAATCTACAATCGAGATATCGCAGGTCTTGGATATTACACTGACCATCTTGTATCTAGGTAGTAGAGTACGGAGTCTGACTCAACACATATGGAAAATGATTAGCCCTTCTGATCGGAATTGAGGCACACGATACAGTAACATAGCCGAGGACTCACAAAAAATTTAATGCCTATATTTCTCCAAAAAAAAAAAAAAAAGCCAAGTAGTATCGATAGGTAGCATTTAGACTGGACGGTTGGAAAAGTATGTTGGAGAAAGTGTGCGAAAGGATAACTTCTTCGGCTGGGATCCTAGAAACAAATGCCAATATCGCATATCGCCAGCCAAGCCCCAAAATGGTGAGGTGGTTTCGTCGATTGGTGGACTGTCTTAACAATTTTCAATGGCAAGGGCGAATGGATACAAGTATCGAGATGCGCATATTGGTTTGAGCATTTGTTTGAGCTTAACAAGAATGAGGAGGACTTTTTCGTAACTGTTGGTCGAATGGCTGATTGGCTGATTTGTGACAGTTACTTGGCGCCTCTACCTAGGTGCCCTTCCTAACTGATTCGGTTAGGGTCTGGCAAGTATGGGTATGTTGATCATTATCTCAATAAGAGATTTCACATGCAGCGAGACTTCTAAAGTTGTAGGGAATTTTCCCGTCTTCTGAACCCTTAACATATATGCCGTGTCAGCCCAGCTTGATTATGTCCTTAATTATGATATTCACCATAGTCAAGAGACGGGGTAGTTCTCTAGTATCGACTAGCTGAGAATTGATTTGGAAGCCTATGAGGGGCTCGCTTGGAGATCCGAAGTTGACAAAATTTCACTATCGTCGATTGGTACTTTCTTGAGAGTGATATCCATTCTGATATGTGAACGATGGTAATATTTGGATCCAAGAGACAATCTGCCATGATTTCAGGTACCCGTTAACCTTGTCTTGTGCTCTCATAATCCATCTCATGTTCAAAGGCATGTCTTAGTTTTGCAGAGTGTGGAACATAATCTGAAAAAATGGATAAAATGATGATCGCAACCCAATTCAAACAGTGAAGAATTGTGTGAGCTGAGGTGTCTTCAAAGAGATAAATCAACATCAGGTGCGAACGAAGGATTGTATATTGAGGTATTTAATCCGGATGGAAAGTTGGATTGTCGGCTTCTAGCTCTAACAAAGCAGGCAAGGTGCAAAAGGAAGTTTCTAGGCTCAAAAGACAGCTAGACTAATGAAGTTTCATTCTATTGATGAAGAGTGGAGTTGAGTCATTTAACTCAGAGACGCAATCGAATTTCCAAATGGAGTTTCGAATAACGAAAAGTGAGATGGATGAGCTGTAGCATCTTGTCCAAATATGCAATCGACCTCAGTTTGTGCATTCAACTCACTTGAGATACTGAAATTTTCTGGTACATTGATTTGATTTGATGCGCTTATACTTTGGGACACTTACATGAGTTAGTAAACTCATATACCTTGAGAAATTGATAAGAATTAAAACAATAGTTTAACATCGAACAATGAAATAACTTGGGATATTGAAGCAAAGTGGACTATTGGAATCATTCGAGATGCTGAAATAACTTGAGACATCAGACAGAATCAACTCGAATGTCCAAATAATCCAAAACATCAAAAGCATCAAATCCCTTTCAGACAATAAAACAACATAAAAAATCCAAAAGATTGAAAACATTTAAAATACCAAGTATATCTTAAATATCAAGTCTACCACAGTATCTAGATCCATTCGATTTACACAATTTCCATCCAACATTTCATCAACATTTTACTTAATTACATGAAATGACACAGCTAGAATTTCTGTTCAATGTTCAAGATGATGCGTGCGAACTATGATATGATATGTTGAAAGAGGGAAGGGGAATAGACACATGGAAAGAGATACAAGTGGCTATCAACCATCCATGGTTCTATACCAACTCATTATAAACATCCAGATACACATCCCAAATTAACCCAGTATTACTCCCATGAACTTTCTCGAGACTCCTTTCACTTCCATCGAGAAAAAAGCAAGCGCAGTTCATTCAATAACCAAGTCATCTCAAGCATACGCAGCACAATCGAGTCTCTTTCACATGCTCCACTCCTTCTCATTTCATCGATCTTGAATACTTGCCCTCCTGTAGATATCCAACTACATGTAGGTATTATACATAGCTATCTACGTAGAGGGTTGATCTTAACATTGAGTATATAAGAAACTGATGAAGGGCGTTTATTATGGTTTATACCTTGTACTGGATTCTTTCTACTTTTCTCTATGGTTTCTAAAGTTACTATCTATATTATTACCACCATCCATTTTGCAACCTCCATATCAAGTATCACCGAGGCCCTAGCCACTCCATCCGTCAAATCAATCTATTTTGTCTTTCCGTTTTCTCACTCCCTTCTTAAACCTAGACACACTAGGCTTCATAGCAAACCAAGCCGGCAATGCACATTTTCCCACCAAGCCCCCAAAATCCGCTCTACATTCTTCCAAAAACTCCTCATCCGAGTATGTGTTTAACAATCTCGACTGTTCGCCCCCAGATTTAGAGTCCACAAGTAATTGCAGAATTTGCATAAGCGAATCCGGAGTCTTGGGAAGAACTTGCACCGTCTGACCAGTACGTGCAGAAACGAGGAACCCTGATGATTTTCCCCCGAGAAGTAACATGTACAAAGCAACCTGTAGTAGATGCTCTGGAGACAAGGAATCTGAATGCTTGATTTCCCAGACTGCAGCGATCTCTTTTTTGGGTCGACATATATCCATGGCGCCAGTGATTATGACTCCTGATTTCTTCAACGGTCTTGTAGGCCCACCACCGTGGGTGATAAGGGGGAATTTGCGATACCTCAAGCTTTCGAAAAATATACCTCGTCCTGAAATTTTGGCGTCGCCTGGTAGCGTATTTAGGACATAATGAATATCTTTACAATAAGTCTCTGTTATCCATGTGTACCCCATCAATGGAATGCTCAATAGCTTGGTAATATCTTTATCTTTTGCTGCCATCTCAAGGTTTGATAGGTATAACAAATCACCGGTTGTGATAACTCCAGTTTCATACGCGTATTTTATGTGCTCGATTCTCTCATAAAATTCTCTCGGGAGCTCGCGTAGCGGGTTTCGTCGTTTCGTTGGCCTCTTAGGTGGCTCGAGAAGTTTTAAAGGTTCCGCAAGTATGGCCGACCTCTTTTTCAGGCGCCACTGGTAAATAGCAGGAATAGCTGTTCCAGTAATTGCTGCCACAGCTTCAACAAGACCATAAATGTCTTGTATTTCAGAAGACGGAGGCGAGGTTCCGTAAGTCGGTTCGGCAAGCATTTTGAACTCGAGACGACTTAGACAGTCTGTTATGAGAGTTTCTGAAACATTTCGACACAATGCAGTGACGCCGAACATAGGCACTTGTCTTTCAGGGCCTGGGGGTTGAATATCCAGATCACGAGTCATGACTAAATCGCATGTTTCATCCACAGTGTCCAGGTCCACAAAGGGCAAGGGTGCGTTTGTATGAGCATGAATAAGGACAAGATGCTCAAGTGCCCGAGTAGCTGCTACGTATTGCGGATTGGTGACAGCAATGGGATCTTCGGAGACCTTATTGAAGTAGCTGTGATATGCCTGATCAAATCCAAGAACAATCGAGGCCTTCCGCTCGATTCCCTTTGCTTGATGATAAGTGCAGATCAATACTTTTCCATGAGCAACTTCAGGTGCGATTTCTGATATATCCGAGTCTGATCTGAATACGGGGATTCCTCGGAGTGCAAGATCATTAGCGAGATAGATTGCAGGCGAGATACCACGCACCGATGGAGAAAGGACTATTAAATCGTTTGGAGATATGCCAGGAAATTCCAGAAGTCGCTGTACCTCGTGCACTAAGTCATCATATGGATCGCATATAACATAGCGTGGTTGAGGATAGGGTCGACCTGATGCATCATGGGATTTTACTGCCCGCATGGGCTTTCCACTGGAATCTTTGAGAAGTTGCTGATTGATGAAGTCAACATTGGATTGTGTCATACGATTTGAGGCAGTCTGATCCGCCAGGATCCATTCTTGGTCATTTATATAGCCAAAAACTTCAGGACGATCAGCCATGGACAAGAAGCGCGAATCGGCATTGTTAAATCCATAAACTTCTTGACGTCTATCTCCCAAGACTACGACTCTCAACGATTGTTCTGCTTTAGGCTGTCGATCAGGTCCAATAAATCCTTTGTCACGTAAGACCTTATCCACGAATCGTTTCAATATCGGTGTCATGTCCTGCTGCTCATCCAGAATCAAGACCGAGAATTCAGGAAGTTCCATGTTTTCAAAGATACTCATGTCATCCTCCACAACTCGCTTGAGACCTTGATCGGTAGCACATTCTGACGTGTAGTACCTAGCTCCGAGTGTATGGTAGTTTTGAACTGTCACATTGGTCAAGCCCAAATCTTCTATCCTCTGTTTTGTCTCTAACATCAAGCGCCGATTGTAAACCAATACTAAAAATCTGGTGTCAGGTGCAGATTGTGCAAGGTGCAAGATTGTGGTCGTTTTTCCAGAACCAGCACATGCATCAACAATGATATTCTTTTTAGTATGTAATAATGTGTCAATAGCAATTTGTTGTTCAGGAGATGGTGGTAACAACGTCCTGGGTGGTCCAATACCCCGGACAGCAGCGACCGTCTCATCAGGAACACTTTCCGTCGCTGCAGCTGCAGCATGCGCCAATTTTCTGATGCAGAGAACAGTACCATGAGGTAGACCAGCTTTCTGACTCAAGACTGCCCATGGCAACGTGCTTGGCGAGTATGGGAAGAGGTGCCTACGATGACGTGTAACCAAAGATGTGCTCAACGTCGCAAATGGCCGTCCAAGGCAACCTCGAAGCATGATGGAGTCGAGATCAATATCGCTTATTAAGTGAGTACATGCAAAGGGAGCTCAGGTTGCACATGTGACTTCAGTTTTGAGGATGGGCGGAGGAGGTTGGAGTCCTCTCAGCCGGATGAAGTGGCAAACGACAGCATATGCAACATATTGCTTTTGATGAAAACCCAGTTGAAGGCACTAGGAGTACAATCAAAACGCGAGGAATGTATTATGAGTTATATTGCTTTTGACATATCTCAATACGGAACGACTAATGATTGTGATATATTGCCATTTGATTCTCTTGAACGGAAAGTGGGTGGAGCAAGCAAGAGCTATTGACGTTATCGATGCATGATTTGGTTAGCTGACTAAGCAACACGACGAGAAAATGGCAGAGTATATTTGGATTTAGTTTCAATACTTGAGATACACGTCCTATTGAAATCACAAAATGAAACCCAAAATGGTGTCACTATTTAAGTATATAGACAATCAGTCACAAAGTGAAGGCATCGTGTTCAAAAGAAAGAAGACTCCTCGTCGAGTGCCCTTCCTAAATTAGCTTCGGAAGCCAGCTTTTATTTCTTATTCTTATGATATTCAGAATTGACACAATCTTACGCGGCCAGTTTCTTCTTAATGCATATCGATTCCAATTTCTTTGCGTTTGGAACTACCTAGGTAGTTACTAGATACATCATAACATTTTGGGTCTGTCAAGGTCGGTCGGTTTGTATCTTCATGGCATCATCCGCATGTTCATTCTATTCCCCCCTCTTCTATTAGCAATTCAATACTTGTGATTATATTTTCTGTGCCCTATCTCCCTAATGTTCTTACCTAAGTTAAGCCCAACGATGTTCTCATTCCAGCATATCCCCTCGAGCACCCTGATAGCAAATTTCCGATGACTCTGACATTAAACACTTGACCAACAAGTAAAACCTCTAATAATCACCACTTGATGCACCTTTAAAAGGTTAAAAAACAAACAAACGTGATTACAATCCTCCTCAACTACACTCCAATCACCACCAAGATTTCCCTTGTTTTATATGACGACCTGTCTCACCGACCAGATACCGAGTCATCCATCAACGTAAGAAATGCCCATTACCAAAATATCCATGTATGCTGTATGAAAAATTTGTAAAGTGGTATTTCAGGGGATGAACCAAATTCCTGCAATCTCCCAAGGCGTGCACCCCTCAGATTCAAAAGTGTTTCCCGTACACCGAGAAACGTGATAATTGTGCGTTGCGTTTTATGATATGTGTATCAGCGAAACACTCAACATTTCGGACAATATCGAAAACGGTCCGGAAGCGAATTTAACGGGCGAAATCATTGATCCCGCTCCGAGGCAACAAATGTGACCAATATCGTTGCGATTTCAACAATTGAAGAATGCAATGCTACCACATGCGCATCGCAAAGGCCTTATTTCCTGATGCAGGATTGTGAAGCGATTGATGTGAGGATTACCGTGCCGCATAATACCATCAGGAACGCCTATCTAGATTCCTAGTTTCAGATCGCCGACGCCGATCCCTTCATTTCCACTTTCTGCAGCACAATGCACCCCAAGATAAATCTTTTTAAAATGGATCTTTGCGCCTTATAAATGCCCGCGAGGATCTGACTTGGGCTTGTAGATGCATGAAACTATATGTGAATTAGAGTTGGGGTGGTCTCACTACCCCACCACTACTTCATTCCTGGTCGTGGACTCGTGGGGTAGGCTTGATAATCTTCATTGAAAATATAATATTTTGTAAGACTTCAAGAAGCTCGTATTGATAATCATCAAAATGGGATTGTTAGAAGATTAAAGCATACGAGCTTAGTTGTATTCTTATTTGCCAGGTCCGGGACTTCTTGGATACCAAATAACAGAAACAGGTCAAGGTACAAAGCCAGAAACCCTACCAGTGGTGGCTGGTGAGATGACGATATACGTGGTGGGAAAATGAGACAAATGATACCCACCTGGTTACATTTTCTTCAGATGAAGAAACGAGTTACTTCCCGTGGGGGTTGTAACATCTTCTTACCTTGTAATAAACTAAGTGAGTTCTTGTATAGAAATATGAGGATGCATGGCAATCAGGGTAATTCATCCTTACACCAAATCGTCCCGCTCCAAATCCATGTTCGCAGAAGTTTAGAATGTATACTTCTTATTTCTTGGAGAAACACCCATACATGCTCCTCTTTCCCCGTCGTCTGTGAATCGTTTCGTGGGAGTAGTAGTCGTGCTTGTATAGTAAAGTCTCCTGGTTACGATGAAGTTGAGAGAGTCAATCATGGTTATCAATCCTGCGATCGTTTCGCATGGTGTCCGTGTGTGTGAATACTGAAGAGGATGTTATGTCTCTCGAGTAGATTTCACCCCGACGCCCGAATCTATCTGCGGATCGTTTCGGACAACAGATAGCACAATCTCCTCCATGTAAATGTGATTGACTTCCACGGTATTGTGTCGGCCCTAGGGTACGAATTCCATGCTCTGGAAGAGAGATCTCTCTGACTGAGCCGACGCACCATCGTCTACGTGCCGATTTTCTGCTGGTTTTGAGTGTGGTGAAGCATGCAGAAGGGATTGGGCGCTGCAATGAACGTAAATGCACCATCGTACTCACCTAACATATCTCCATCACCAAAAGTTAGCTTGAATCTGAGATGGGTAAACAACATGAAGGACGTTTTCATGCCAACTATTGCCAACTTTCTGCGGCCCTTTGGACAGGACTTCCGTGATTATCAGGGAGCGAGACTCTCATTGTCCATTCATTTCGTAGGGCGTTCGTCTTTGACGATAGGAATTGTGAGTCTCACGCCGCCAATGAGCCTCCAATCAAACCAAATTAATTTGGGTCAGCGAGTTGCATTTGATTCTGGAATATAATTGGTCGTGTCAGCAAGTTGCATATTACTCGCACTAGTTTCCCCCGTTCATCCAATCATTTTCTCTTCTGATCATCAAAAGCGGGGTCAAGAATTCCGCATAACAGCCTCCTCGTGTAGCCTCGTCAGCTCTTGTCTCTACCTGTAAAGTAAAATCGTATATCATTCACACATTCCTCATATCACAATATATTTTCTTTCTCACTCCAATTGCTCAATCTTCCTCTCTTACAGCTCCCACCACCATTCCCACCATAAATTCTCTTTCAAAAGGCATCATGCATTTGATTTTAACCGGCGCAACCGGTCTCGTCGGTTCTGGTATTCTCCACCAGATGCTCATACACCCCTCAGTTACCAAAATATCAATCCTCTCTCGAAACCCTGTTCCCCTTGCTGAAACGCATGCAAATAGCAAGAAAGCAACTGTCATCATCCACTCTGATTTTAAGAATTATCCGGAGACGGTTTTGGAGCAATTGAAGGGAGCAGAGGGATGTGTTTGGGCTTTGGGTATCAGTAGTGCGGGAATGGATAAGGAGTGAGTCTTCATTCGTACTCTGCGAGGATTTGTGTTTATCAGTTTGAAGAACAATGCTAACGAATCAATCGTAGAAAATACATCGAAATAACCAAAACCTACACCCTCCGCGCCGCTCGAGCTTTTCCCTCCCTCTCCTCGCCCAAACCCTTCAAATTCCTTTACATATCTGGTGAAGGCGCAACCACATCTCCTGGTATGCTAACTCCCATGTTCGGAGTCGTAAAAGGTGAAACTGAAGCCGAATTACTTGCTCTTCCTGCGGAAAAAGGTTGTGAGAATCTCAAAGTATACAATGTGAGACCAGCCGCAGTGGATTCTTCTCAACATGAAGAGGTCAAGGAATTTGTGCCGCAGAGAACGGGTTTCTTGAAGCTGGTAGACATAGGATTTACTCCAGTGGTAAGGGCTGTGGGTAAGAATCTAATTACGCCGACTAGGGAGATGGGAAAGGTGATTACAGAGTTGATGTTGGGGAATGGGGAAAAATTAGAAGGGAGTGGAGTTATAGAGGGGAGAACTTTGAGTAATATTGGATTGAGGAGGATGGGAGGATGGTAGAAAAGAGGAAGAGGTTTTGACATGATTCTCACGATTTTCATTTGGTAATAGAGCAGTTTTAATATAGTATTGAAGAGGAATTCATTTACTCTCATTTTATCTCATTTCGAGACCTTATGAATACCTACCTATCTTCAAATCTTTTTTGATAGCTACCTAGTCTCTGTAGCTCCATATGTTCCTTTCAATTCCCATCCATTCAACCCCAAATTCTCCCAATAGGAAAGTCCTAACACATTCTATCTTTCCATCCATCCATCCCATAATACAAAGGAAATCCAAATGATAGACAGTATAGTATAACATCTCCCCCAAGCCAACATTCCCCTTTTAAGAATTAAATAAAATTGGTATCATAGAATCGAGTATAAACAAAAAGGAAAAACACAATAAAATTAGAGTACCCAAAAGAAAGACAGCCGTATCATAACAGACGATGTGAATCGTGAAAGTCGTTATACGTTTCTACACGGAAAGCAAAACGCCCGCGAGATTAATGCAGGGGCAACACCAAGAAGTGTGGGAGAATCGCCAGCAAAAATAAAAGAGCACAAAGATAGGTCAGGTAGGTAGGTGAAGATTTAAACCTTAACACCTTGCTTTCCAGCAGGCATGGTAAAAACCATTGGTCTGAGCAAGAAAGGCGACATTGGCGCCGCAGGTGCAGAAGATGAGAAATGGGAATCAGCTTGCGAAGCTTCAGTAGCCTTTTCCTTTCGTGGGACTTGTGGTTGAGCTGTTACTTGCTTCTCATGGGACTCATCCGAAGAGGAAGACAAAGTAGGATCACCCATTCGATTAATCTCATCTTCCACATCGGCCAACAGAGCAAAAACATCAGAGTCAGCATAGATGCGAATAGATTCCACTGCTTTGCGTCTCGATTCTCTCTTCTCTCTGAGTTCCGCTTCGGAAAGTTGGGGTTGGGGAGTCATAACGTCGACTGTGCGATGACTTTCTCGCACAGGACTAATTCCCTTGATAGGGCTTCGTTGAGGTGTAATGGTATTAACACTATTATAATCTTTCTTAACTGAAGGAGCAGTAACGGGCATAAAGACAGCAGCGGCAACATGTTCCAATAACTTTTGACGCACTCGTGTGCGTCTATTCTCAGCTTGATCGAGCTTGGATACCCAGTCATCGATTGATGAATCGAGTTCCGATAGTGCTTCTTCTTGTTTGAGAATGGCATCGTGGGAGAATTTAGCGGTGCGGGGTGAGCGGAGATAGGTACAAATGCGATCGTGGAGATTGCGACGACCGGCACGGAGGGAACGGTGGGTTTTGCGGAGGTAGAGACAGCGTTCGTCTAGAGCGCGAAGTTCCTGGGTTGGTTAGTAAAATGTTGGAAAAAGGAGAGAGAAAAAACATACTCTTGAAAGAGTATCCACATCTTTTGAATTGAGAACCTCAAAGCGACAAACTTGGCCAATAGCCTGACATCTAAGTGTCTCCATTTCCGTTTTAGTCAATTTCGAACTTGCTTGAGCAGCTTTGACACCCTGGGGTAAATGTTCGAAAGCCATTTGCTCCTCGGAAGTAGGAGTTCGTTTTGAATGCAAGAGCTTGGGGGCCAATGCTTTGATGGGTGATCCATCACTTCGCTTCTTAGGTCTTCCTCGATCCATTATTGAGGGACTAGATTCAGATCCTCCGCGTCGATGAGGTACATCGTGAGTCAGAGTTCCGGCTCGTGGCTGTTGGACGAAGTTCTCTGATTGATTGCGGAAATGACCGGGGGAGGTTCGTCGAGGGGTTGGAAGTGGAAGAGTGACTGAGCTGGAATTTGCGCTCTGCTGCATGATGGATGAGGCGTCTTTGACCGGTTTCGGAGATGATCGTCCGGAGAGTAAATTCATCCAAGGTTTTGGAGAAGAACGTCCTTCTTGTGGAGAACTTGGAGTGGTTGCTGCTGTAGAAGCACTAACAGATGATGAAGGGGTAAAAGGAGAAGATCTATGATATGGAGATTGCTCCATCATTCTAGCAGACTTTGGTGGCACTTGTGGTGGCACTGGTGATCTAAGTGTACTTGGTGAAGACTGAGTACGAATTCTTGGTGGCATTGGAGCATCTCTGGATGGGATATATAGAGGAGCCAAAGATTTTGGTGAAAATGGTTTGGGTGATTTCGAACGGCAGTTGGAATTTGATCGTTGTCTTTTCAAAACGTTGAGTTCATTAATTTCGTTTTCAATCTCTGCGTTCTCATCTAGAATTGGTCCCTCAATACATGCAACTAAAGATTCGCCATATGTATGCTGTCTCCATTTACCACCTGGTGCACTGAAAGATCTTTCGTGTAGAGGAGGTCGTCCTGGAATGGTAGCTATTCAACGTTATTTTCAAGCGTACTTATAAGATGTTCAAGGTACTTACGAGAATCCATCGAAACCTCATATACAGTAGTCATTGGTCCTAATTCGGTGACACTTGGTTTTCTTCGTTTGTTCAGTTCTTTGGGCTTTTGAACGTTGTGCTTCTCTCCTATCGCCAATGATAATGAGGGTTCTGGACTTTGTCGATCTGAGCCAATCGATAGCTTATCTTTAGGAAATATACTGTATTTTCGTGGTGCTTCACTAGGTTGGTGCATTCGCCAAATATGTTTTTCTTTCTCTTCCATAACTGGGGAATCCGAAGGCTAAATATAATGTGAGCAAGAACCAGCTTGGCCACGAAAAGAAGTACATACAATGTCTTGAGGTGAAGATACCCCCATCTCGCGAGCTATTAAGTTATTTAAGCCGACACTGCTCGTAGCATCGACCAAGTATTCGGAAACATGAGCCATATTAGGAATTGATCCGTTTCGAAGCTCCTGGCTCGATTTTCCGATTCAATGGGTGTAGGAAAGAAAGTTCTATGCTCGATTGTGTAAGAAGGAATGTGGCATATATATTAATATAGCGGAGAAAGAAACATATAAATGGACTCGATCCACTTGAAGACTCTAAGAGACGGAAAAGACAGGATTAACATATACTCAAGGAGTGCCAGACACTTGGACCGACCCAGCGAGGGTTCAAGTGGGGATATGTAATATTCCTAATATATTATCCCCAGTCTATAAGGTAGTGTGCAGCAGGGCCCGTTAGTGCCCTTTCTTTTCTTCTCTTACTATAGAGTGAAAATCGACTGTTTTAGCGTCTGAGACAGGCACAATGACAAGAAGGGGCTAGTAAGCACCAAGCCATGTGGGAAAGTGCATATGATGCCGGATAAAGCACGGAGGAAGATGAGTTTAAACTTCGGAATTGCCTATTTGCCTCTTTCACTCAATGGTACTGTACCAAGGCACTGTGCAGAATGGCTAGTGCAGAGAGGCGAAATTGTGATTTTGGCAAGTGTTTGAGGGTGCTGGTGACAAAACAAGGGTCGTTGATGAAATGAAACCGCTTGGAGCTTTTGACAGGATAGTAGTTCGCTTACCTCGACGGAATCAACCAAGGGTCCGTGCTGCCCCGTGCACATTTATGACAGCCATGTAACTGCATGGAAAACTAGGAATACACATGGAAGCTAGGAAAAAATAGGCAAGAAAAGTCGTTGACTGCATGATAATTGCAAGGAATGTAGGATTATGCCCAGGGCTATCTACTGGTGTGTAAGAAGAATTCATAGGTTCTTATACTAGCTAGGTAGCTAGGTAGGAGAAAAGGGAGGAGGTTCAAAAATAAGGGAGCCGTAAGACATGAAGATTCAAGAGCTTCGCGATGATGATCAGTGGTGAATCATGTGGTACATATGTACCTGCTTACTCGAGGGGGTGGCTGATTCAGGATTGGAAGTTCGAGATTCATAATGTTGACACGATGACTTGATGTCATTCTGAAGTTAATCGAAGGTTATACTGATTATCTCGGTGTAAGTTCCGGGAAGTTTGATAGATTGCTTTCATCCTGCTAGTTCTGATGATCATCATGGGACACATGAGAAAGAAGCTTCGTATCAGAAGATTGGGCTACCTTGGCAAGTTGGCGATGTATTTGCACAGACGTCGATTTAGGGTTGAGAGTCCTAGCAATCGGAACAACATCTTTGATTTATTCTGTTCAAGTACCCGTGAATCAGTGGATCGTTTCTAGTTTCGGGGTCGATGTGGAGAATCTCGTTTGGAGATTGAACCCTAGAAATTCGTCTTAACGCTCCAAAAACAGGCATAATCGCTATAATGATAATCAAGTATCGGGTCCACATCGAATCTTGGAACGAACTGATAGAACTTCAAAACAAAATATCATGTTTTTTCGAAAGGGAAATCCGATTGTGGAACAGATGGAAAGGATCCTGGTGTTTGTTCTGTTATCTTATCATCATAGATGTCAACCGAGGTTCTTATTGCTTTGCTCGTTTTGCTAACGCTGATTTTTGATAATGCATTCTCGTCAAAAGCTTCATTATTCAAGTTCTTGAGACTAAGTTTGTTTCCAGAAGGAAGTTTCTGTCATAAGAAAACTCAGTTTTTAGTTGCTTCCGCCACTTAATCACAAACTTAATAGACTATATGAAAGTTAGTCTTATCCTTATGACTCGCCTGTCATATCATATCATCTTGACTTGTTTGCTATGTTCTCAATCATCATAAATTTCAAGCTACCCCAACTGTCTCACAGACTTAAGAGATTTACAAGAAATTTGGATTAACGTTCCTAATCTCCGTCATCTCGATGATCTCACCGAAAATAATCTAATTGCATCTAAGAGTGCATCCGTTCGTGTGTGTTGATAAGTTTGAAGAGCCGGTGAAGACTTCACAGTAGGGTAGACAAATGTCTCTATTCAGAAATTCATTCCGCACTTGTCTGTGCAGTCGCAACCTCTAGACTACAAAATTTGTGGAGAAGAAACTCTCAAACCTCCTTGATACAAGAATCTAAATCTTTTCGGCACCAGTCCGGTATATGGGCCAATCATGATTGACTAGGAATTGTTCAAACTCTTCATATCATTTCCGTATTGGTCATGATGACCTAGATGTCCTTACAAATGGAAGTCATTACCTTGTTGCTCATCCGGATAACTTGCTATTCTAGGATAATTCTCCTTAGAAGTGTTTTGCAAATATCCCGTTGGATAGATGTATACCTCTAGCTTTGGAGCTCTCTGCCACGAGAAGTGGTCAGGATTGTGAAAGCTTGAGTGTGAGCTGGAAAGTGCAAATGTGGAGAATTGGGAAAATCTCGATGCTTAAATATTTACTTTATTTCCCTTCCGAAACCCCACGCGGGAATTGTGTGATTGAACGTCATTCTGAGGTCAATCAAAGTTTAGGCAATTAGTTGATTGATTCAAAAATTTGATAAGAATCATAAAAGGGGTATCACATCAATCTAAGAAGCCGTCCGGAATGAGTAACGAAACATTAAACGAAAAGTTAATATTTTCTAAACGTCGTCGACCAGGTTTTCCCCACAAGTTCGTACATCAGTATAACGGTCACCAATAAGAACTTATATACCATAGTTTATAACCCTAAAGCTTGTCAATAGTACATATATTATCAGCACCAGGTACTTCCTATTCTTGATTCAATGCCTATAATACAACAAATAGACTCCATAAAGGGTGACATTTTATTACACAACCTATATGCGATGCCCAACAAGTATTTGATCAACAACTTCATTAATCCTCGGGGTGCGTGTTTTCGTCTAATCTTTCCATCTTTTCATCTTTCCATCTTTCCATCTCTTCATTTCCCTTGTCAATATCAGGCTTCATGATTACCTACCAAGAACCGGTATGAAGAACGGCGAAGTTGTGCGACTTCGCAGTAGCAGCAATGCACTCCTCACATCTCTGTATGCGGATACTTTCTAAGTCAGGAGTCATTTTCTAACTTCCTGCATTTGTTTTGAACCTCACATCTTCATCTCATCTTTCGTCTTATGCGGTTCCAATGCATAAAGGGGTACAATCCTACAGATCACGCGAAACACGAATTTGCGAGTCAGATCTACATAGGATGATTGACCACCGCCACATTTCATGCATGCTTCGCATTGATATCTAGCAAATGACTTCAACTTCAACTTCATGATTCAAACCCCACTTGCATTTCTAAATGAGGGACGGAACGATGCTTCCAGGTTTGTTTTGAATCATCCTCATGATTCGCCATGAATAAATCCCATCTTTCACATGATTCTGAAACCGTGTTTCCTTGGGAAGCACTTTCCAAATCTATACTGCATCGCTTTCTCTATACTACCCTAGATATCGTGATCGAGTCTCAATGGTTCTCACGACGGAATGGAAGTACTATATTTGGTCTATCACGTAACCGTCAGCACATGGCTTCTGTAACGAGGACAATAGCCCATCATACAAATGAATATTGAAGGTGCCATGAGATAGATCCTCCTTTCGTATCTTTTCACGAATTCTTGCTTGCGGGAAGGAACATCATCAAGAAATGGAATCTCTAGTCTAGTCCTTCCTACGTCCAACTCATTCTGATCAACACGATACCAAATTAGAAACGCATAATGTTTACCAATAATTCATCATTAATTCTCCGTAGCTCCGTGGTGTGATTCTCTACAGTGACACTTTGTTTGTAGATAGCGAAACATCTGTCAGTGTCAACAATGAATATCATGCACAAAAAAGGCCTTTGAATTGTACATCATGCATCTATGTAAAATTCTTCAATCCAAATTGAGAAAGATTCGGAGAATAGGTATCTAGATTCGTCTAAATCGTATGATTATATCACAATCTTGACCTTTTGCAGACAGGAAAGCTTTCCCCGCCCCTCCATGCGTCGAATTTTTACATGGGAAAACAAAAGTGGCTCGAGCAATACAGCGAAATTCTATATGAATCTCATCAAAAGACAAATATTAACTTTTGTCAACATATCGTGCTTAAACCTTACTTTCAGCGTTGAACCCTGAAGACTTGGCCCTCTCGCCCTATAGTAATAACACCGATAACGAAATATCCCAGAAACTTCAGGATAAATACCTCCCAGCATAATGGAAAAGTCGATCAGCTGTAACCAGTCTAGTCTCTCACCCCGAAAAATCGGGGTCAACAAGGGATATCCATTGGTGCCAAGCCTATCGTTCGAAACGCGTCAACAAAATAGCTGAGGAACTTCCGACTTTTCGATACCACGCCAGTAAACCAAGTAAATTCTGAAGCACGAGGATGGTGGAGAACTGTGGCTATGTGGGAGGATGAATAGGAATGAAATTTTCAAATACGGACTCTTTGAGCTGCGTTTTACTACGATGTATGTTTGAGAACGTGGCTCGCGTGAGTCTTCAGGTACCGTGGAGTGAAAGTGGGAACGGCAGTATTGGAGGAAGTGGAGAATGGTTATCAAGCATAATTTGGGAGACTTTGATTACTTTGCGATTGATATCTGTGCGAGAAGGCGCAATGAGGTTTTGGATTAGAAAACTCGTGGGTGACTGCGATTGATACGTATGCCAAGAATGACTTGATGTACGCATAAGTTCCCCCTCCTCTTTGCATTTGTACTTACATATCAATCTGTTTTGTATCTGCTATCAAGCGTATTCGATGCTTCAAATCGTTGACACAATTTTCGAAGATAATAATTCATAATTGGATATATTATCAAAATTGTTTGGGTTCTGTGGAAATTCTTCCTAGACCCCTGGGAGAGCTCCATAAGTCCCCCCTTCAAACTATTATCCTCGTGGTCCCCTATAACATAACTGCAACTATCCATTTTTATCATTATTCACATATCTAATATACCCCAGGTCCATTGATGTATCGTCACATCAAACTATAATCCAGCAATACATGTGGCAATTGAGCTGCCACCAGGATCCACCCACGAGAATCCCAAGTTTCAGTCCTGTTCGTCCTTATCATGTCTATACCTTGCCTTGGATTTTTGAAGATGCTCGCTCCCTCCACCATTCCAGAACTCAAACTACACATCAGTTTCCACTATTGTTCTCCCCCAAGCCTGTTTTATCGCTATCAAGTATTTCAAATAGATTTGATTGTAGTTCATATCTCTGAGATTAGGCGGGGGGGGGCCCGGATCTGGATATGAGTGAGGAAGGTACAAAGTTCTCGACCCGGCCGGGGATGGGAAGCTTGATGGGATAATTTGATTCAAGCACCTCGCTAATTCTGGCACCTTTTGCCGTACGTAGTTACCACATCCTGTGGCTATTTGGATAATTGGAATGAACCACAGATCGCTGCGATGCGACCAGCCGCAGCTTGCAGCCTGCAATAGAGAGCTTCCAGACCGTGTTTCTTCCTGATAAAGCTCCTTTGTAACGTGATAATTGTACATATAGCCGATGCTATTTCTGCGATCTATTCTGGATGAGACTTTTCGTGAATTTCTTTCGTATTCGGGGGTTTGGAGTATGACACATACAACACTATACCTTGGTACCTCCTCCGTACTCATTCACCATGTGGAAACATCGTGAAAACCCCCAAATCCTCCTCTCTACAACAATTGAAAGCCATGAAACACGGCAAATGGAGATTAAAGTTCGATTTTAATTTGAATCTGACAGATAGATCCTTCAGGCCGGTTTCCAAATCCTTCTAGATCTGTTCCTAGATCTACGCACCTCTCGGTTGGTCAAACTCTGCGTGTACCGGCTAATGTGATGTGAACGAAAAAGATTTGTGCCTTTTCGGAGTTCAGGAGACAGGGAAGAAAACAAACGGTATTATCGGAAGGTGCTAGCCATAATAGGAAGCCACGGCATATCATGTGATGGTGTAGATCCCGAGGTCATTCTTACGTTTGAGGCCTTAGGCCCGACATTCGTGATTACCCCTCCCACCTTCCAACCAAAATACATTCAACACAAACCCAGAAAGAAATCTTTGACCTTCACCGACCAACGCCAGTAAGCTCAAGTTTGGTCCGGCAATTGAAATACCTCATTCCATCCAATAGGGGTTCTCGATATATGAATACTTTGCTCTCTATCGGACGCGGTATCATCACATCTGCACCTCGAATAGTATCAGCCCGTCAAACCATGGTGACAGTTCGTACGATGGCCTCAGTTTCTACCATCAACATGCCACGTGATCCAAACACCTTGTCGAATTACAACAATTGGAGAACGAAGCATACAATCGCCGATTTAGCGATTGATTTCACGAAACAGCGAGTTCATGGCACAGTTACACTACAGCTTGAATCCATCACGGATAAGGAATCTGAAGAGATAATCCTTGATACTAGTTTCGTTGATGTGCAAAATGTTGCCGTTGACGAGAATAAGACTGGTGAATGGACTCTCGAAAAACGCATTGAACCATTCGGCAGTCCTCTTTCTGTGAAGATCCCAGGCGGAGCAGCAAAGGGTACTATCATTGCACTCGCCATTACGCTATCAACTACCGATAAATGCACAGCTCTCCAATGGCTCACTCCCGCTCAGACCTCGAACAAAAAGTTCCCATACATGTTCTCTCAATGCCAAGCCATTCATAACCGCTCGATCTTCCCATGTCAAGACACTCCTGATGTAAAGAGCACATATGATTTCCGAATTCGCTCTCCTCTTCCCGTTCTTGCCAGTGGCTTGCCCCGTGGTGCAACTTCATTTGTTCATGGCGAAAATGGCGAATCCGGAACCCTTCTCTATTCCTTTTACCAGGAAATCCCTATGCCATCTTATCTCTTTGCTCTCGCATCAGGTGATATTGCTACTGCATCTATCGGCCCACGTTCCCTCGTTTCCACTGGTCCAGAAGAGCTCATCGGTGCTAAGTGGGAACTCGAGAAAGATACCGAGAAGTTTATTGAGACTATAGAGAAAATTGTCTACCCCTACGAATGGACCCAATACAATGTTTTGGTCTTACCACCAAGTTTCCCTTATGGTGGCATGGAGAATCCAGTATTTACTTTTGCTACTCCTACTATCATTAGTGGAGATAGAGAGAATGTTGATGTGATTGCTCATGAGTTGGCTCATAGTTGGAGTGGTAACTTGGTCTCCAATGCTAGTTGGGAACATTTGTAGGTTTTGAGAATTTCACAGATTGCTTTGCTTGCTCTCATTTTTACGAAAATGGAGGATTTCTTGCAGATGGAGATTATTCAACTAACATTTATATAGCTGGTTGAACGAGGGATGGACAGTCTATTTAGAAAGAAGAATTATTGCTGCTGTGCATGGTGAAGCATATAGAGACTTTTCTTCCATTATTGGATGGAAAGCTCTTGGTAAGTCATACTTTTGGATGCAAAATTTCGAAAGCTAATATCTAAATACAGAGGATTCTGTCAAGCTCTATGGCGAAGATCATGAATTCACCAAATTGGTCGTTGATCTGAAGGGTAAGGACCCAGATGATGCCTTCAGCAGTGTTCCATATGAGAAGGTAGGTAGTTCCGATGGTTTAAATTTAGGGCTAAAATTCTAACGTATTCAGGGTTTCCATTTCCTCTACTATCTTGAGAGACTTGTAGGTAAACCATCATGGGATAAATTCATCCCACATTATTTCACCACTTGGAAGAAAAAGTCTCTCGACTCTTATGATTTCAAGGCCACGCTTCTTGATTTCTTTGCTTCTGATTCAGCTACTTCTAAAGCTCTCGAGTCAGTTGATTGGGATTCTTGGTTCTACAAGCCAGGTCTTCCCTCAAAGCCAGATTTTGACACAAGCTTGGTCGATAAATGCTATGCTCTAGCGAAGAAATGGGAGTCAAAGGTAAATAATGTGTTAAACTACATCACTACACATGAACTAATTCCTTTTAGGATTTCACACCCTCCCCATCCGACATTGAAGGTTGGGCCGCAAACCAAGTAGTTGTCTTCCTTCAACAAGTCCAACTCGTCACCACTCCTCTCACCCCAGCTCAAAGTCAAGCAATGGGTAAAGCTTATGATCTTGTGAACACCAAAAACGTCGAACTTAGCTCCCGCTATTTCGGCGTTGGCTTAGCTGCAAAGGATGAATCAGTATATCAACCTACTGCAGAGTTGTTGGGTAAGGTCGGTAGAATGAAGTTCGTTAGAACACTTTACAGGAAATTGGTCGTTGTTGATAGGAAGCTGGCCGTTGAAACCTTTGAGAAGAACAAGGATTTCTATCATCCCATTTGTAGGGATCAAGTAGAGAAGGATTTGAAAGAGTAAAAAAAAAGCGAAATGTGGCAAGGAGAATGTGTTTGAGCATGCAGAAAAGCGGATATCCTGTGCTGCGAGTTTCTGATGATGATGCGAACAATCAATACATGCATAGCATAGCATAGCTTGTGATTGCTTAAAATACAGTTGATGAATGATAAGCTTTACTGTTCGTGTGAGGTCCCCAAATTTGTGTGAATATACGAAATGCATCGTGTGGTATCAAATGAAGCACAAAGCCATCTTAACTTGGCTCTACTATAAAAAGGTTCGCCATAAGATGGCCCTCCTCTTGTGATCACTTTTATCTTCTCGCTTATAAGGGTTTGTTGCACATCGCAGAAATGCATAGTTAGCTGTATGTACATGACGAGTAAGTGCTATATAAAGCTCAAGAGTGAATTCCTTAACTAGTGCTGAATTGATTGGTACTTGGGTTGTATAAGTTACGGAGAAAGTTTAACGTGTGTAGTATTTAAGAAAGATGAGAATCTTCTAACCACCCTCAAACTCGACCTAGAAATGCCAGTCTTTTGACCAAAGGGGTGTTCCCTTGCTGGGGGAAATTGAATAGGTGCGATGTTATAATGAAAGGGTTGGTGCACGAAGCGGAACAACTCCTACTACAAGGCAAAATAAGTGAATATCTTCTTGAAGATATCAAGCGTATATATTATAACGGTGAAGGATAACAATGACAGTGCTACTATGTATTGGCGAGAATGCTATTCAGAGACAGCAAAGTATCATGTAAGGCGCTGAAGTGATCTCACTTCCTTTCCATGTTCTGCTCACAATCGATGGCTAAATCTTTCGATTGGGCGTTGCTGAGCGCATTCTCGTTTAATAATTGTTTGCTATTCTTTCTGTAGCTAGTTACTATCCATGCTGATTGCAAAGTTTATGTTTATATAATCACATATCCAGGATGTCCTTCTCCAAGGATCTCCTTGTTACGTTGGGGCAGAGAAGGGTATCATGATTTGATATATTAGGTGAATATCGACCTCCAGTGGAGTGAAAGGGGCATAGAGGGGTAAACCATGGTACATACAGCAAGTTGCTTTGTAAAATCTAGGCCAAAAGTGAGAAGAGGAGAAGAGGATGACGCAAGCTGGAGGGGTTCGATAGCCAAAATCTGTGAATCCTAAGCTCTGAATTTCTCGCTTTCTTGGTCTCATTACAGGAGAGTGCGCCCTCTAGTCTGCATCCAGCAGAAGAAGCTATAGCCTGCCCTGAGGGTTTCGCTGAGCAGCTTCATCGACCAGGCCATGCAATGTCTCCATAATAGCTGGTCCGACCTCTGAATTCCATTTGTAAAGCTCTTTAAAATCCGCCGCGCTGACATACTCGATATCCCGAATTCTACTGGTTACATCCGCTCGGCACAATTGCTGAATGACGAACTCGAGCTGACTGACAATCCGAGTGATTTGCCAGGGCGCAATCATAGTACCATCGAAATGGATCTCCACATCGGCACCACTGTCCTGCAGAAAGATTTCAACATTTACAGGATAAGAATAAAAGTCTATCTGGTCACTAGGACAATACTCAAGCCCAATACGACTCTGCATGAAACGTCTATCTGGCTTCCCATCAACAATCAAGAAAGTTTGGAATTCCAAAGCAGTTTTTGCCTCCCCGCAACACTCTCGAATTCTTCGAAGACCGTAATGCTCATACGTGGTCATCTGGGCAGATTGCTGTTGAGCTCTCCCGAGATAGTCGATCAAAAAATCATGATCCTCGTGTTTCATCCGCACAGGTACAGTTGCCTAGGTTGGTCCATCTATATACGCTACTTCAGAAGCTGAAGCACTTCGCCCGCTGTTTGCTATGCCGAAAATTATATCTCTGGTATTCGAATAATGGCCCAATATTAAGGCCCAGGCTGTACGAACTATGATCGCCTTCGTGACTCTAAGACCGTTTTCCTTTGTAAAGATGATGGATTTCTTGAGCTTGTGATGGGATATGGGTGCGTAATCAGGAGTTGGCCTTTTGCAGAATTCTTTCGCAGAAGCAACCAGTAACTGCGATACCCAATAGACTTCGGCCCTCTCGTGGTCCACGTCTAACATACTTTTGATGAAACGTTGGAATTGTGCGGTCCGCGTTGGAACTTGCCCTATATAATACTCCTCCAAATTCTCGAACATCAATGGCAATATGATGCCGTCATACAAGGCATGAGATATCGTCCATACTAGGCATATGGAATTGGCGTTGTTGTGTATGAGAGCAAATCTGCTCAGAGGTTGACCATACTCCATCCCATCCAATGCATCCTGTGTGAGATACTCAGCAAGCTGAACTTTCCCGTCCGTGAAGGTGGTCCATGAAATATTGCTTTTGACAACAACTTACATCGAATCAACTAATATCTGAATAATCCGGGTCCGGAGAATGTCGTGATGCGCATGCAGATTTCGCCATGCCATCTCGAGCTGCCCAAGATCGACTGACTCTGGAATTCGATAAGTAAGCTGAACCATATAAGCTCCTTTCTGTTTGATGGAAAGTGTCATCAAGCTTTCCTGAAAAGGAGTACAAGGGTAAATATTTTCGACGCTATCCAAGAGAACACCACACTCCTCAGCTGCCTCTCGTCGAATTTCGTCGACGAGAAAGTGATTTGGTAGTAAAGATAAAGGCAATCTGGTCTCCTGAGCAGCCTCTGGCGCTATGTTTCTTGCAACCGCTGAAAGCTCACAGATTGTCGGGTGCTTAAAAATCTCGTCCACAGAGATTCTGAAACCATTGTCGCGGAACATAGCCACCAACCGCATAGCCGTGATTGAGTCTCCACCAAGACGGAAAAGTTTGTCATTAATTCCAATACAACTTCTCTTCAACTTAAGCACCTGACTCCAAATTCTCTGCATTTCTTTTTCTGTCGGGGTTGTGGGCGGCTGATGATCCACAGGCATTGAACCATACTTCGAGAATAATTGCATGGAGAATTCCGATGCCCTTGCATTCAGGCGTTTGCGATCAGTCTTTCCATTACCATTGAAAGGCATCTATTCCAAAAACAGCCATGCGGTGGCCATCATATAACGAGGGAGCCTGAGCTGAGCTTCTTAGTGATTTCAGGAACGATGGCGCTGAGGCGTTTATTTGAAGACAAGTTGATGGTAGTCTTCTGAGGTCTTTCAGATTGTCGCCCAATGCTGATGAAGGCAATCAAGAGTGGTTGTGCTGTTCCATTGGCGGGATGGACCATCTATACCACAGAGTAGGTGTCCTGGGGAAGAGCTTTGATGAGCTGCAGTTCGATCTCTACGAGCTCAATGCGTTGTCCACGAAGCTTAATTTGAGAGTCCATTCTGCCAATGAACCATATAGAACCATCACCAATATAGCGTGCCAGGTCTCCAGAACGATAAAATTTTCGAGGGGCAGATGCGTCATCTGTCTGAGCCCAAGCTGGAGCTTCGATAAATGCTCTGGCGGACTGTTCTGGATCATTTAAATATCCGGTGGCAAGTGAGGCTGTTGCTTTGAGATGAGATGCGGAAGATGTGGTTCCCACTATCAGTAGGCCCCTAAATGTCTATTTGTATTCAATCTAAAGAGCTAGCTATGTACGAAAGTAGTAGGCCTTATATAGGCACTATTGAAAGAGCTAGTCTCTTTCGCTTTCGCTTAATCCCTTTTATGCAGTAGCCATTGTATTGAAGTGAATCCTTTGAAGTGAACATCCTTGTTCATACAGAGGCAATCTCTCCAACTGCGCCGATTGGCATCAACTTGTTAATATCTCTGGGATCACATATCCATATACCGCAATCCATAACACGACCGAGATTTCTTCCAGGAGCATCAGGCGTACGACGTACCTGTTGAAGTTCACGATAGCGACGATGACGAAGCGCCACCGCCTATATTATCGAAGAAAAATAGGATTACATCATTGCCGGCAGTGGAAGAGAGGATAGTGATAAAGCGGGAGCCAAGATTATCACGAATGAAAAGACAAAAGCGGGTTCGAGTCTCTCCGTATGCTGTCTTTTCTTATTGGGAGAATTTACTCTACCTAAGGGAACTACAAAAATTGATAGCGAATTCCTTATCATGATGTAGATTTACACGGTCGTATGTAGATAGCCCCCCTATATCTATAGTAGGCATTTGTACTGTATTGAACTCTTTCCGTTTTCATCTAAGGTTATTGTGACTTGTAATACAGTATAGTACGGTTCCTTAGAAAAATTCAGTTGTGAGTGGTTGATTTAGATAGAAATTGTATGATTTCTTGATCTAAGTTTGAAATTAGCGTAAACTAATACAGCTCATCTTATCAAAACAATTCACTTACAAACCTGAATAGTTTAAACTAGTCGAAAATTGTTCCTATAAAATCAGAAAGAAAGTTGTCATTGTCAGGTGACCACTTTTTTGAAAACCATACTTCTCGAGCGCTAAGTTTTCATTATTCTTACTACTGTTAGGTATGTCTTATATAACCAACAATGATAACCATGGTTGAACAAATTCAAAAAAACAATCTCAAATTCATTCTATCAAAACGTCCTTGTTATTTTGTATTTGATTTGACTTATTACAAAACCATGCCTACTAACACTTCCAAGTTATCGAATTCGAATCGAATCCTAGAGATCTTTGATCCGATCCGAATCCTAGAGATCTTTGATATCTTTGATCCGAATCAGGAATATCAATCTGATAGCGACGATATGGTCAACGTTAGAGAAGTGACTGTAGAGCATCGTCAAGAAATAGTTCAACTTCGACAAAAACTTACTGGAGAGCATCGTCAAGAAATAGATCAAGCTCGTCAAGAGACCATCCAAGCTCGTCAAGAAATAGATCAAGCTCGTCAAGAGACCATCCAAGCTCGTCAAGAACTCACTACAACTAACACAAAAGTTGCTACACTGGAGGAAAAACTCATTCATAAAGTTGCCCGCAATAAGGAACTAAAGAATCAACTACGTGATTGCAAGGAGGAGAAATATGGACTTCAAGCCCAGGCCTCAGATATCCAAGTCCAAAAGCTCAAGAAACATATTCAAAGCATGTACATTGTATTGGCAGGTCTTCCATTGGTCCTCGGGCTATTAGCAATTGTTTTGTTGTGGAAAAATTAAATCGCTACACGTAAGTTTTTCAAGAAAAAAATGGTGTTAACATTCTAACATTATTTAAGGATTGATTTCAACATACCGGTATATTCTCGACAAACCGAATCTATTACTTTTCCCTAAAATAAATAATCATCTAATGATTATTTACAAAAGGAATACATATACATAGCACTTTTCTAAATTGCCAATATTATAACAATTCTTATAGCTTCTAAATTAGAATACATATACTCAATATAATATTATCAATTAAGCCTATTATGAAGACTTCATTATCACCACCAAGATAATACCAACAGATACTATGTTTAATTACCAAAATACTTAAAAGCAAGCCCAAGAGCTTATCAAGATCCATAGTCGTCCTGCTGATAATTGACGTAAGCTTGTAGATACCGTTCCATCTCTGTGTTGGCATTCTCTGTTTACCCGTCAACTCCGGATAGTGAGATATAGACTTATGATTCCTAATTTGTAAAATACATAAGAAGCGATTCCATACCTCTACAATAAACTACGATCCACAATCGAAAATATAGTATCAAACAGACCATGTAAACAGAACACATACTAGACCAACAATTCCGCTATTTTCTCTATCCCTGTGGTGGCAAAGTTAATACCTATGTACGAAAAAAATGTCAGTATAAATCCCTATATAAATATTTGATACGTACATTATTGAATTTAATCTTTTTTCGTCCCTGACGAAATACATATTTCATCATCGACGAATCTTTCCAGTTCAAAATGAGAACCGTTTATTATTGAATTTTAATAAATATAAAGAAAATAAAGGCCCTTCAGCTGAAGGAACTTAGGAAAGTTGGACAGAAGGGGAGCGAGCGTAGAAGCTGGGAGGAGGAGAGGAGTGAGCGTAGGAGCTAAAGGAAGAGGAGAGCGAGCGGGGGAGCTAAAGGGTGGGTGGAGGGCGTTAGCCGAAAGTCTAAAGGGGGGTCTGTTCACAGATCACTCACTTCACTTTCGATTTATTCTTCAATCAAAAGCTTTACCACTGTACTATACAGTACAGAATGGACTATTTAAACAAGAATATCAGTCAACTCTAATCTATATAGTTATATTCGATTAATAATCGATTATTAATCGAAATTAATTACAAGTAAGCTTTTTTACTTGCAAATAGCCTTAGGCTAAAACTTTCGAAAATCAAGAAATTTCGAAAAATCGATAAATTTCGAAAATTTCTCTAAGTCCCTTTGAAAGTAAAATTTTCTAATCATATACATATATAAAAATCAATCACATTAATACTATATGACCCATTTTTTCAATATAATATTGACTATTGAAATTTTTAATACAATTGACGAAATAATTTATTCGTCAACCACGGATTCTGCCACCACAGGGTATTGAAGTACCTTCATCTTTTGCAAAACAAGGAATATAATGCCTCTCTTTCGTGAAACAATCGACAACCACCAAAATAGCATTAAACCTCGAATCTACAGGAAGTCCTGTTCCAAAATCCATAGAAATATCTTGCTACAATTACATAGGGATACTTAACGGCATGAGCGTCCCTTGATATAACTTTCGCGAATGTTTTGTCCTCTAACAAGTATGACAATTTCAAACGTAACGAGAAACATCTTTGTCCATTCTCGGCCAATAAAACTACTCTTTCAGAATAACCAATATCCTCGCATCTCCCGGGTGTCCTACCGCTGGCTGATCGCGAACCTCTACAATCAACTTAGTTCACCAATAATCAACTTCTGGTACCCAAAAACGATGCTTGTACCACAGCAATCCATCATCGAGGTGTGAACAGAATGCCAAAGATATATCGCAGCTACTTCGCACCCCACTCTCTATCATCTCAAACACCTTGATACAAAAAGCGTCTCGTTGTTGTGTATCAAATAAATGATCCACTAAATCACCCTGCAGCCCGTCTCGTAGGGACTCCGCTACATCCATAACGGAGACCTGGCATTGAATATCAGGGTGTATTCTGTCATGACCAAGCACGGTATGTCGTTGGTATATAACCCGTTCATTATTCTCTCCTTGGGGAAAATCTTGAGATCTGCAGCTCAAAGAGTCTGTTTTCCCATTCTCTTTACCCGGTTGATATGTAACTTGGAAATTACAATCAGCAAGAAGAACAGCCCATCTTTCTTGCCTTCGATTCAACTTCTTTGTAGTCATATAATGTTGAAGTGCTTTATGATCCGTAAGCACATCAATCGGAATCTCAGTGCCTTGAATATCCTCTCGCTACTCTTCAAAACAACGGACTATTGCTAACAACTTCTTATCGTATATCTCATAATTACATTCAACAGAAATAATTTTCTTGGAGAAAAATGCAACAGAGTAAAGTTCTCCATTATCCCCGATCTGCGATAATGTCCCTTTTTTTCTATAAAGTAATCAAAGGCGTCACATTCAGCAACTGACTTCTTACGCCTGTCAAAATGTGCTAGAGTTGACGCAGAAACAACTGCTTCTTTCAGAGCGACGAATGCTTCTTGACAGCTGTCATCCAGTAGAGCCCACTAGTTTGCTGGCCTTTGTCTGAAGTCTCGTCAATGGCCGACAAATCCTCGACTACCCTTTTATAAATCGACAATAAAAGTTCGTGAAGCCTATAAACTGAAGGGCCTCTTTCGCATTCGTAGGTTGAGCCCATTCGATAATGGCCTGAACCTTCGCGGGGTCCATCTTCACACCATCTACAGATAAGATCAAACCTGGGAAACTTCGTCTCTTGAACGAAGAATTCAATATTTGTCAAATTAGCGGTAGCAGCTTGACACCGGTCGCCAGAAGAGCTGCCCTCTGCAAGCCTCCGCGCACTCCCATCATGCGAACGCCTCAGTCCCAACACGCCCCCCACCTTCCCTCCCCCTCGCGCAAGACGTGTCCCTAACGTCGCCGGACTAACATCGTTAACCTTGTATTCTCAACGTAGAATACAAGCATCTTGTACATTCCCACTCTGTATATTCACAATTGACCATTCTCGGTGTTGTTCCTAGATCATCAGTGACAGACAGAGCATGCATATTTCCAATGCCACCTTCTTAGCTGCCTAATGTGCAAATAGAACCATCCACTTATAGAAACGAGATTGCGCAGCTCCAGATAATCGTGCTTCCACTCTGGCGCCAGTACAAACAATATCCTGTTAGAAGTAGGTTATTGAGCTAATAATCTTTCCCAGCTCAATTTGAGGTCCATCTTTCAGAGATGGCCACCGCCCCGAACAGAACTTGTTCCGAGGTCATACGACTTGACCCCTTATAGATACCGATAGAGCGACCCAGGCCTCGAACAAGCGTTTCGTCGTCGATACTTGGTAAGTCGCAATCTTGAGTAAGGATCGGCTGTTCTCATCATGAACCAGCCTGAGTCCAAGGCATACAGCGTATATCATCATTTCACCATGCAAAAACTTAACATGATCCTTCCCTCGGCGCGTGAGCTATCCCTACTCGCAGTGAGACAGGAGCACCCCCATGCTATTAATGAGGCATTTTTTCGTTTGGCTAAATCGCAGTGAAAGCAATCAGGCCCCAGTGTAAGAAAGAGAGTACTGCAGTTGGGGTTACTGAGGCGATTGTTGTGGTGATTGCGACAATGCACCGGTGAGAATAGAAGACAAACCACCTTATTTACGTCCCTTGATCAGCAAATATGAGTAAGTTAATTGATTTTCATCATAACAGCCAAAAGATCATTGAGTTCAAGGTGGGAAATCGACATTTGTGGTTCGAGATGGGTAATACAGTCGTTGTTTTCCAGCTACGGCGAGGCTGATGTAGGGAGGAAATTGGAAGTGGGTCAATATGAGAAGGGGCTTACGATGTACAGCGAGCCTGAATAACCAAACGAGGAGGTGTTGGAAGAGAATTCAAGAGGGAGGAGGTCGAGGAGAGGGGAGCGCGATTCTTATAGATGTTGAAAGCGGCGGAGGCCGCTAAACTCGGGGGGGGGGGGGGGCAAGTATCTTGACTGAGAGTGCAATTAAAATAATATCGAATTTAAAATAGATAACTTTCAATAGTTTATCGTGTGATATACACTAGCTACATCTAGGTCGGCATTCATTCAAAACATTACCAACTCGGGAATATACTAGAGTGTAATTAGTGTCTCCCAAAGATACACCCGTTTGTCAGATTGCTCCTCACCCTCTCTTCTCTATTTCATCATTTCACCCCTCCCTTGCCCCTTCATATCGTCAACCCCCATTATCTACACTATCACTCTCAACCCTTTCATTTTTCTTCTCTTTACATTACTCAGTATCATTAAACCAAATCAATTTGTATTAATTATCCCTGAAATTCTCTATTAATAAGAATAATCAACTAATAAGCCTTTTTCAAATTTCTTTATTATATTTCTTATTCTTGAAATCTATTTTATTTTATTTAATATTCTTCTTGATATAAATAAATATTTTTTTTTAATATAATTTGATTCTATATATCTTTATCCAATCTTATTTTAATAATTTAAAAATATGTTTTCTTTAAAAAGATTATAATAATCTGTTTTAAGTATAACTCTCTTTAGGGAATAAAATAAAAAGCATAGGGTAGAAAGTGAGGATATCAAAAGAACTATTATATTTTAGTATAATATGGTTAATTCTGAGGGGAAGAGTTCTATATAGAATAAAGCTTTTGTTAGTATTAATTCGGGCTAGTTTCCTTTATTTTTATTGGAAATCACATATACAGTATATATATTTATTTATTTATTTTTTATTTATATTAATTAACATCTGTTTTGGACCTCCCTAAGGGTATTTAGACATACTAAGATAAGGAACTATTTGAGCAGCGTGATTGTCACAACCGAATTTAGCAATTTAACTTCAATGCTAAAGGCTATTCACTTCTTTGCGGGTGTGATCCGCTTTTATTTCTAGAAGGGAATATCTGATCCGGGTTATTATTGAGATAGAGCTTGATTTCCGAGTGGATAGGCTTATTATGGGCTTCGATTTCTATAATAGAAGAGAAAAAGCGAAAGTAGATTGCTATTTGTTTAATCAAGTAGTAGGGCTTTTATATTATATATTAGGTTTATGGTTTTTAGAAATATAGTATATTTAAATGATTAATTGAATGATAAATTTATAAAGAATAAATAGTAAGCTTTATTGAAAAGATTATTACTTTCTAAAAGTCCTTTAGTAATTAGGATAGATCTGAATGTAAAACTCTAAATCGGTGATTAGCTGAGTAAGCTTGCTAGGTATATATAAAAGTTTCTTGATATATATAATTGCCTGCTTATTAGATTGTATTTCTATAGGAATAAGGGGCCAGTCTGAATATTTTAGATTGTTTATAGTACATTTAAAAAAGTGATATAGTTCTTTAGCACTGCCGCATAAGCAATCCAGCTTGTTGTTTTGATAACCAAATCGCTAATGATAAACAATATAATCGCCATGGCCTGTTTTTATAGCTATTAATCGATATAAGATTGCTTTTGATAGAATTAGTTCCTTTAGCTTTTTTGTATTGTATCTAGGAGATCACTTTTTGTAGCCAATGGAAAGAGAAGAGTTCATCTCTTCCCACTAGATAGATTCTATATATAGACGCTTCTGATGGATAATCATTCGAACTTTACTAATTATTAGTAACTTATCGATTGCCTGATTCATAAGCCCAATTGTATCTGTATTTATTAAACAATTTGTTTCCTCATTGCTTTCGATCTCTATATATCCAGATAATCACTTTATCCTGATATCAAGTTGTTTTATTGTTTTGTAATACTTATAGAAAGCCCATTATATTGTAGGCGGTATGTTTCTGTATATATTCCAGATGATCGATATACTGTCAATATACATCCAGATCCAATTGTTCAAGGAATCTTTAAGTATAATAATTAGATACTCTAATCCATACTATACTCTTATTACTTCTATATCGAATACATATAAATCACTTCAGATCTACTTAAATCCGAAGACTATTTGAATATTATTATAATATATTACATATCCATAGCCAATATAATATTTACAATCAATAGTTTATTCTGATCTATCAAAAAAGATTGTATAATCTTCGGATAAGAGTTGTTGCTATTACTCTTTGAAGACTTGAACTGCTTTTTTTTTGATTAATCTTTCTATTGGATTTGTTCTACAACTATTCAAGAAGTATAAGCGAAATAGCTTTGAGTATTATATCTCTGGAATAAGACAGCTAAACTATTAGATTCTTATAAAAGGCCCTCTTACTATACCTACTCCTCATCCACATTTTCGTATTACTAACTTCAAACGATTTACTAGCAAATATTGATTATCAATCGTTTTTAATCAAAATACAAATCGCAACTTAGTATATTCTAATACAACTATCCCCAATAGCAGGCCTGCTTCTTTGATAAAAACTGTAATCAATATAGTCTTATATACTGAAATCACTCCTCTTATAGCAATATTGATTATTCTATTGATACAATAAAGATAACCTTTTATACCTATACTTATACTTGAATTGCTTTGGTCTAGACTAGATTTATATTTACCAGCATATCATACTTCTATACCGAATAATGCTACTAGGAGAACATAAATGATCACTGTTTTTCTTAAAGAGGAAACTGGCGGCCCATATATAGTGCAAGCAATCGATTTGATATACAAAACTACTTTCATAGCTTTCGCTATACGTATTTTGACATATTGTAAGAATGAAAGCCGGTGATCGAAGAAGATACTTAGTTATCTCAAAATAGACTGAGTGCTTTCATTTGTTGTAATCAATATTGAAATGATTATCAGATCTGGATTCACTACCAATAATAGATTAATAATATCATATTATCTAGTAATATAAAATAGTTCGAACCTTACTATATGTTATACGTATAGTAAGTGGGCTTAGGTCCCCAATGTTCGTTTGCACTTCCCCAAATTGTTTATTCCTATTATTGTAAAATAAAAAGTTATCTACTAGGCCCTTAAGGCCTAGTCGTCCCATATAGTCTTAGACTGAAGGTGGACGTAAATTCAATCAATCAATCAATCAATCAATCAAATAGTTCGAACTTCTCAGGGGCGAATAGGATTCTATTCTCCTTACCCCATCTAATGATCTGCTATACTTATCATTACAGAATCCTAGCATTCGTAGAGAGATACTTGGAAAAGTAATAGATCGCAATATTATTTGTATAGTCAAAACGGAATTTTGTATTTCGATTAAGAAACTTAGCAAGATAGAGCATATAGAATATAGATAATAGTGAGAACCCCTGAGGGGTATTGCATACCACTAAATACTCCTTAGTTGTAATGCCTTCGAATCTCATTCTGACTTTTCTATTTATAAGAAATAAATCTATCAATTTGAACAACGAAATTGGTCACCCTTGTTTGATTATTCAGCTCAAGAGTCGACACTTCAAGAGAACATCAAAAGCTCCCTGTACATCCATAATAATAATCGAAACTATATTACTAATTGCTAATACAAGCTCCGCATCGTGAATAAAGGCAGCTGCTAGATCTGTCCCTAATCTTCTGAAAAGCGCTTCACAATATTGTAAGCTAATTACTTTATATCTCAAAACTATCCAAAATATTTGACTAGCTATATATCATTCGAGACCCTTTCCGATACAGGAAATCAGAGCTATTGGTCGCCACAATCGCAATAATGTTTTGTCTTTCTTGCCTATCTTGAAAATCATTACTACCTCCGCTAGCTTTCATTCTTCTGAGTAATAATTTAGAGCTAGGTATGATGCAAATATCTCCCGGATCAGTGATTTGACGCTTGGCCAGCATGCCTTAAGGAGATATACAATAGCTCGATCCACTCCTGATATAGTATACAAGGCTTCTATAATATGCTTTTCTATCTTTTTAGCCGAAATCATTCTTTTCTAGAGAAGAATCCTCTTGTATGTTTGATTATATAATAGATCATTTAGAAGATCATCGTTCACCTTAAATCAATCCAAAATCACTATAAATAAGGCATCCGCTTTCTCTTTTATATCGCAAATCTCCTATTCACCGATTATTAGAAAAAGGGATTTCGCATTACTTTCGAGGATCAACTTATACTATTCTATAATTTGATAGAGTTCTTTATTATTCTTAATTCTATCTAAATACATAGCTTAATAGGATCTCTTGGCTTGTTGCACTATTTTTTATAAAAAGTGTATAATATGAATCTTCCTTTTCAAATTCGTTTCCCTCTATACTTCTATATATACTCAATAAACTTCTCTGCACTCATTTATTCACCATAATGAGGCTTTCCCTACCTTTCGATCAATCTTGTTAACCACTTGGATTAACTTGTCTAGCACTTTTACAAGCTTATTAACATAAATCTCGATCTCGATTATAATCTGAATATCTATATTACTAAGGTAAACTAGCTAATTGACTATTAGTCTATTCAATCTTGGCAGATCCGCCTCCTTTATCTGATAGTAATACTGATCCTATTTTGTTATTTCGTGATTTGCTAGATTGGTAATCTGAGTAGTATAATCAGATCCATAGTGGAATTCTTCTAGTATCTCTGTATAAGCAAATAATATATTGGAGAAGGTTAGATCTAGTATATATCCTTTTGTATAGATAGGTATACCTGGGATATCTATAAACTCTATACCCTATTCGTTTACTTATATTATAAGCTGCACCCCTTAATTAACTGTAATCACCCCCGATTCTCACAACTCATGCTTTATATTAAAGTCTCCTTCTATAATCGTATATTCATTTAGGATTAAATATATAATATAATTAATAATATTCAAAATGTACAAAGCTCTATAAACATTCAGGATTGAGTATTTATTAACTTATATTCAAAATAGATTTCTGTTTTCGAATCGATCCATTTGCTCTACTTTCAAATACACACCTTTTTGTATATATATTATAACCCGAGGACCTTATTCATTCTCCTCCAAGTCTCTCTAAAGATTCCAGTTATCGATCAGCTGATATCGATCATATACATTATGATTTTGTATAATTGAATTCCAATATAATCTTAGCTCCTATAAACAAATTACATCCAGCTAAGCTTCAGCTACTAGCTATAATAATATAATATAATTCATATATCCCCAGCCTACATTTGCCCAAACAATAATAAAATCTTTATTCCTTTGAATATGCTTATTGATTATATTATTCATAGAAAGAATCTAAATACAATATCTATTATTATAAAGATCTCTACATTATTCATCTCCAGATCTATTAGAGTGAAGGCTTTTTCTATTAAGACTTCTATATTGAGATTCCATTGGCTTTGACTACAAACTGAATATATATATAATATAATTGATACGATCGACAGATTTGTATTAAACCTACACAAGCATTTGCTAAAACATTCATTCTTATATACTATAATCCTCGCTCTTAGAATAATTAGGGTTTCTGCAATTATTACTCTAGAAAACAGAGATAATTCAGGAATATAATTCGTTTTATCTGCATCTGCTTTGTACAATATCTCATAATCTTTTCTACTAACAGCTCTGACTACAGCCAGTTCCTTTACAGTTAGAATGATCTATTATTTAATATAGATTCTAGGAATAACTGAACAATTAAAATAGCCAGTATAGAAAGGCCTATAACAATTAGTGTATTAAGCTGCTCTAGTGTATTACTGATATACAAGTATACCCTTATACTCAATATTTAGTTTATTATATATCGAGTATCTTGAGGCTTTATTGTAGATGAAAGAGTTACAATATCTTAGGCAACTAGTACTATAAAGTTGAATTTCCCGAGGTTTGTCTAGAAGAACCAAGTAGGAGCTGTTATTGAATAGTCGAAACCGCAATACTACAGTATTGAAGCCAATAATCTAGATGGCTCTTTTAATAATTAAATTGACCCTGCTACATACCAATCTGTAATTGATTAACTACTTACCAATTTAAACTATAATCTTCTTCTTGATAAGCTCAATAAATATAGGAACAAAAGCATTTTCGATATAATAGAAATCGTATAATACTTATAGAACTATATATATAAACCATTTTTCTAATCTATACATACTTGTTATATAAAGGGTTTTAAATACCCGCTCGATATTTTCTGTTTTTATGATTTCCTTTCAACTAGTATCAGAACTGTATTTTAATATCCAGTTTGTATTATTCCTTTAAAGAAAGGGAATCTCTACTAATATAATCCTAACAACTACTTTTTTTATTCTGAATCTTAATAGGAATAAGCTAGTCTCTGAAAACAGAGCTTCCCCATCAACTATTATAAGAATCGTTTTCTTGATCCAATCATTCTCCTTTTTGAGTCTATATACTTCTAAGCAATTAGTGTTCATACTTTTATTAAAGCAGAGTGTATTATATTAGTGGAGCCTGTAATAGGGCTTATTGCCTCAAACCTCATTTGAGTTTTCAGTACATCAGTATAGGTTTTCTGTATATTGCTTTCTGATTATAATTACTCCGTTATAGGCTTTCTCCCTTGATTAAGAATAGTTTCTATTATTTCTAGTAAAGCAAAAATAATCGTATTCTTAAATTTTATAGCGAGTTTGTATTGTTAGCCTTGAAACTCTTATACAAGCTTATCTGCTAGTACTACGAATATTTCGATTACCTCCCATCTCTTTCTTTTTATTTTATTGATTTTTTCAAATCGTTTCTTGATTGTATTAAGGGCAAAGCTTGTAGATAATTTTATAATTGATGGGAACTATATACCAGCCTTTAAGGTATTGATAACTGCTTGGGGGGGGAATGCCCTTTAGGTTGAGGAATCGCTCGGTGCACCAGGAATGCATATTGTTATTGACGTGATGGGAGCCTCCTGTGGTTACAAGGTTTGATAGGATTAAGCCTGCTGGGGCAGGGGAAATAAATAAGGAGTATATGTGAATCGTCCCTTGTGTTGTTTTGCTGTTCTGTATACAGTGCTTATAGAATATACATTATTTGTAGTTTTGATTTTTTGTAGAGTATTTTATTGTATAACATTAAAGAGATTTTCAATAGAATTAGTAAAGTATTATTATTATTATTATTATTATTATTAGTAATTTTCAACCGGGCCGTATAGGCGAGCCTCCCAGGGGGCATTACGGTTGGGCTAACTACGGGATAATCTCTAATTTACATGATCCCCCTCTCCTAAAAATGAGGTCTCAATACCCTCAGTAGCCTCCCAAGCGATAGCTAGCGCGCTTGCGCTTTTGTCTCCGATCCTCTGAGCGTCTCCGTGCGCGCTTTCCGATCTTTATATAATGTTTTGATTAAGAGCTGCTTTATTCTGTAAGGGTAGCTTTTGTATGTATTCTAGTGCAGCGCAGAGTATTGCATATATCGATTTTGTTTTTTATAGCCTTGCTATATCGATCGCCTCCTATTCTATATTTGTGTTCACCCGGATCGGTCAATCCATTTCCATTTCCTCTTTCTATTCTTCTGATAGCGTTCTAGGGCATATGCTTCTGTAGAAGTCTATTATAACAATAAATTCAGCGAACTTGGCTGATATATGCATTAGCTGTTTCAGTAGTCGTTCTTGAGCTGCCCAGTTGCGGGGTAGGTATTTGGACCTAATATCTGAGGGCCAGGTTTTGTAGGTTGCAAGGACTTTGCGGCAGTGCATGATGTGCTCGGGGGATTTGTATGCGCCATATGAGCAATGGATCGTTGTTTCCTCGTATTTAAATCGTTAGTGATAACTTTCGAAATCGCTGTGTGCTAAGCGAATCGCTAGTATGCAATAGAGAGTAGCTTGTGAGAGTTCTAGTTCATTAGAGTATTTGTTTGTGCTTTTTGAATTCCATTTCTGGTACTGTTTGGAAAGCATTGATTTCTGTTTGATTTATCATGCCTGTGCTGCCGATTCTATAGTAGTTTTTGTTATAAAGTGGATACCACTTGCTGTAGATCGATTCGTATACTCTGAGGCTGATTTTCTTGTCCCTTTATTAGCAAATACATCTGTATGCTCATTTCCTTCGATCCCTGTATAGCCTGGCGACCATTTGATCTGGATCGAGTGTGTTTGCATCAATTTGTGATATTTGAGGAAAGCCCATTGCGATATGATAGAGGCTGTGCCTCTCATTCCTTATATCATCGATGTACTATCGATACACATACAGATTTCCATTTGTTTTATACTAGTGATATTTCTGATCGCTGCTTGGAGACCTCGGTATACCCGATCGCTTCTGCGTCGAATATATGAGAGTTGTAATGCAATCCATTGTTTCCTTCATATACTATTGTTTGTCCTTTATATACAACATATCCATATCCTATTCGCCTACCATCCTTATCGGTCTGTTCCGATCTATTAAAGAATATAGTAATCTGATTGTATATATACTTGTTCTATCATTCCTGAAATTGCTTTACTGCTACTCTTTTATAAAATCTCTAATAGAATCTGTTCAACACTCTAATATATAATAAGGCTCTACTAAAGTCGTCTCCTTGATTTAGGGAAAGCACTAACTGATTACCTGGATCTTTATTCTGGCTGGCTGCAATTGGCCTTCCCTGCTACCAAAAAAGTAGATAGTTTTTATTCCTCGATAATAAAAAGAGTATTTTGAATCAATAATTTGAGTATAGAGAATTACTCTCCATTTTATTTATTCTAATACTACTTCTACTAATAGAAAAGCGCTGTCCCTTATTATTACTATATTCAGGGTTGTTCGCTAGATTGGGAAAACTCCTCTAATCACTATTCATAAAACTTTATTGATAACTAAAATCACTTCTCCTAATCGGGCACTCACTATTATTGGTATCCTGTCTCGATACTATCCAATGGTTTTTGTTTGTTCTGTATACTATACCTTTGCCCTATAAAATAGGGCTAGGTATAAGTAAGTAATCACTGCTTTTCATAAGGATATTGCTAGAGATCCGTTTGTAATCCGGGCTAGCCCTTGAATATGATAAGCCAATTTCCAGCCTTTGGCTACTCGCGTTTCGATATACTGTTTGAATATAAGCTTGCAATCAAATCATACGCCTAGCCATTGTAAAGCCAATCCTGGTGCGATCGAAGAGATGGTGTAATCACAGTTTATTTCGCATACCGGGTTGATAGAATACTTATACCATGTTATATAGATCATCTCCATCTTTTCAAATGCGAAGATTATTTTATTCCTAGTTTTCCAATAGAATATGCTTTTCACATTTCTTGCTAGCATTACAATGTTTTATTAAACGCTTGCCGATAATCGATATAGACAGATGTTATCTGCATACCCGAATCGGAGTTTAGAGTCTTGCTAAAGTAGCTCTGCGAGATAAAGCATATACAGAACTAACGAGAGGGGTAAGCCTTATAGAATACCGCATTCCATTATGTTGTAACCAATTATTGCTTTGTTAAGTCTAACCCTGAATTGCCTTTAGATTAAAAAGAAATCGATCAGAGCAATCAGATTCTATAGAAACCCCTGTCCCCTCATTCATTTCAGGAGTCTGTTTTTAAGTAGAGCATTGAATACTCCTTATATATCTAGCATAACCATTATAATCTTGTAGCCTTTGTTGAGCACTACTTTTGTATTGTAAACGAACAATGCTATTAAGTCTATAACCGATTGTTTCGAAAGAGTATTGTAGTATTGTGGGCTGAGTATTTCTTATATTAGAGCTATCTATGCTAGACGTTTTGCTATAATCCTTTTTAGGCCTTTTCCAATATAGGAGAGGAGGGCGATAGGCCGCTATGATCGTAGGGACGTTTGGTTTGTCTTCCCCATTTTTGGTAGTATAACTATTTCTGCTTGCTTTCATACTATAGGGAAGTGATTGAGCTGTAGATACTTGTTGAAAATGATATATAAAACTAAGCCTATTTCCGTCCAGATAGTTTTTAATAGTCTTACTGTGATTCAGTCTGTTTCTAGAGATATACTCGAGATCCCTATAATGTTATGTTTTACTTCTTTTATAAAGATAGATTCCCCCCAGAATAATTTTTCCCTACTTTGATTATATCCGAAGTCTAAGAGATCATTGGTGGTTTTGAAATGTTGTAGAATCTTTGAGTGTAGCAGCTTGGCCTTTTCTTTATTCAATATAATAGTGTATTCGCCTACTATGATTGGTGAAGAGCGGTATGTAAGGTTTAGATTGTGTTATCCGATTACTTTATATAGATCTCAATCTGATTTTATTTTATTAAGGAATTTCTTTTAGTATTCTTTTTTAGTTTATTATATGCACAATAAGAATACTCTGTATTTTGTAGAGTAATTGCTATTAGTTGTGCAGTTCTGAAGATATATATCTCGAGTGATTGTGTAGTCAGGTGTCCACTAGGGGGCCGATTTTCCTGTCTTCCAATCCAGTTTTCCTATTATTCTGATTGCTTGTTGTAGTATTTTCTGTATGTTTTTGACAGTTCGATTTAGGGTTATGCTTGTGATTGTTGTTTGTGCCTCCCGTTTGATTCCTATTATATTAACTGATATTATTTTTTGAAATAAAGATAGATCTTTTTTCTTAATGCGATATATATATTGGGATCTCGGTACTGAGCTTGCTCTTTGTATAATAGTGAGGAGGGTATTGTGATTGGATCCGCAATGTATATCAGCCCTTACTTCTGTATATATTCCTGGGATATTGGAAAAGATTAGATCGATTATATATTCTGTTTTATATATCATTTGACCCAGGATGTTTGTGAACTTGAGATCTTTATTGTTAAACCATTCTGCAAGCCGATTACTACTATATATTGTATTCACACCTGGCTCGAATAGTGTATAGTGAGCATTGAAGTCTCCCCCAATAATCATATCCCCAGTTGATATTAGGTCAAGGATTATCTCCAGGACTCCTGAGGTATTCGGTTCCCTATATAGGTTTAGTAGTTTAATTCCGTTTATAGAAAGCTATATATAGTCTCTATGCTCCTTTCCTGCTAATTATAGCACTTGTAGTCTAATCTCAGTTCTGATATATATCATTACTTGTAGGTGTCCCTGCTCTTCCTCGTACATCCTGCTCCCCCTCCAAAAGGTTACTGGGGATAGGCATTGGTATTCGTTATATATTTGAATATATATATTAGATACCCAGAGCTCTTATATACATATTACATCAATCTTTTCCTCAAACACTCGCTACAATACTGCTACATATAATATAAGGCTTTTCCACATGTTTATTCAGGTAATAGATAGCGGATTCGATCTATTCATATAGATCTTCCATTATTGTATTATATCCCCCAGTTATAACCTGATTATTTAGAACTTCAAGGTTGAGATTCTTATTGATCTTTGTTACTCTACTACAAGTGATACATTAACCTTACACATCCCGCTCTTCATCCATTAAGCTCCCCGAGATATCGTTCGCTTGCTCTCTTCCAGTATCGCTTTCCGAGTTGCTGCCATCTTTGTATCGGAAGACTGCATCCATTCTAGATTTCCTTTTCCTTCCTTGCACTATTACCGATATTTGAACTATTACTGCTAGTATTGAGACAATAGTAATACTAATCTCCCTTACTCATCGGATAATCTAGATTTGCTTTCGATCCAAACATATTATCTTGCCATTCACCCGCTAGAGTTTGGTAGGGCAGTTGTTATGGTCCGCTGAGAAGAGCCTACAGCATTCTGTACATTGTATTAGATAATTACAATCCCCGGTTAGCTTATAAGTAGATAATGGGTGTGCACACTTTTTGCATACCGCTTCTCTTTTGCATTTCCAGTTTTTACAATATTACTAACACCCTAAATCATATCTTTCCAAGGCTTGTTTTTTACTTGCTGGGAATATTCGGATCTCGTTGAATAGATTACAACGAAATAACTACTCCTGAAAGAATAATATCCAGGTAATCCGATTCTACTCATTTACTCCAAACTTGAATCTCGCTATCCATACTAGACATAATCCCGTCTGATATCAGATTTCTTCCCTCATTTGTTTTTCCCTAATCTTTATAGGTATTCTCAGGAGATCGGTAATAATCATCAGGACCCCTGGTGCTATATATGTATATTATGGCTCACTGATCGCAAGATTTGTAGCTTTAATAGCTGCTATAGTCTGTTGCTTGTTCGCAAGAAGGACTATACAGGCTTCTAGGGAAGCTATGACTGCCCACCCAGTTCGGATAGATGTTACTACTGCAATAGCTTTAGCCCTTAGAGTAACAATCTCTAGAACCACCTTTACTAGCATTTGTCTGATCCTTCATGAGAACAACTCTATTTTGGTTCATTCGTCGAATCGGAGGAAGAGTCTTTTGTTTGTGTATTCTAATCTCGATATTCCATTGATCACCCACTTGGGCCTGTTTGCAGCCCCTACTTCCACAGTTAAGCCGAAAGGAATAACAGTCACAATTTTGGGAGTTCGAAGTATTCCCGTATATGTTTGTATAATTGGCTTTACGTTTTTTATTACTAACTTTGAATTGAAGATCCTTTTTGTATTGTCTGTGATGATTGTTAGTGCTTTACGTATTAATTCTCCTATCAGTCGGTTCAGATTCTGTTCCGCAAATTGCGCTGCGAACTATACGAGGATTATCTCAAAACTGGTGAGTATTAAAACCTCATCTACAATACACTTCCGTTATGTATCGATTTTCTTCTGAATAGCTATCTTCACAACTATTTCAATAATATTCTAACCACTTTCGAACAAGCTTGAAAGGGAACCAGTGCTTTTGTTACTAATCCGTACTCTCTTCAAAGCAATAGTTGAGGAGTAATCATCGAGATCGATCGGGGAGCTTGCTATTTCTGTAGGTGACGGCTAGCTTGCCGGTCCTTTCTGATTCTGCTGCGACAACATTCTCGAGTCAAGTAGCTCGGAGTGCTACAGCGATCGCATTGATATATATTATATAATATGATTTCGGGATATCCGTAGATATGATTGTTATAAGCTTGTGGGCAAGTGAATTAGTAAAGTAATAAAAGGCTTTCGAATCAAAAATCCATATATTATTTTGGATTTTGGTATGCATTGTAGTATTAAGATATAGGGAACTAGTATATTCATCTGCTATAACTACTTATACAAAATCATTATTCTTAGTATTTTTATTTGAATATTAGGCTTTTCTAACTTTATTATATTCCCAACAAACATCTTGTCAGTATCCTTTCTTCTTACAGAATTTGCAAGTATAAGATCTAGTTTTGATAGCTTTACTAAAACTTAATAAAGTATTATTGCCTTTCTTAAACATATATTTTCTTTTATTCCTATAATATTCTCCATATCCTTTTCCACCCCTTTCTCGAGTTTTTTTATTATCTCTTTCTTTTATATTTCCTTATACAATATTAACTATTGCTAAATAACTTATTGTACCTCAAGGAATTCTCTTAGCTTATTATATAGTATATAATGTATCTCGTATATTCATATTTAATAATATAATAAAGTTTCACTATATCTACTAGATTTCTGTATTTAGTAATACACTCAAAAGATAAGAATAGATCTCTATTTCGAATAAAGGTTATATTGTTATAGATAATTTATATTAATAGTCAAGAAGTCAATTGAAAAAGAATTGAATTGTTTCTGTTTTAGAATCGAATTGCTTGCAGATAAACTATTACCAGAAATTCTAAGCATATTGAAGGTTCACATTATTATTGAATATTAAGAGTTTCACCCAGATTCCTACAATATCTTCTACATCGATTATATACATAAGTTGAGAGCGATATATAGGAATAATACAGGAATTGATAATAGAAAATGCAATTCCTGCTTTTCTATCCCATTCAGCGATATCGGCTCGACCGCTCACTAGTCTTATGCTTCTCCCCGTATACAGGGACAGCACAGATACTGCTATCATAACAGTTCGAATAGTTTTATAAAAGTCTATCCAGTTATAATTATTAAAAGTGATTAGTGTTCCCCATTTTGTTTGAACTGTATCGATAATGGTCTTGCTTACCATAATATCAAGAGTAGGGATAGCTATAGAGGAATAAGAACTCGAGACTCAGGGAATACAGAAGTATAAAATGAAGCTTATAATAACACAGCGCTCATAACCTGTGAGAAATAAACAGCAAGTTACGCATAAGAAGTGATATCTTGAAGTATATATATCGGTTTTATATATTCAGGAAGTCCGAAAAAGGAGTTTTATAGTGGTGTGCATGTGCCACACACATGCTACACATATGATTTCCAACAATTATTATTATTATTGTTATTCCTAAAAGCACATTATTTATACTATTTATAATATTTTCGTATTCGGAATAACTATATTTTATGAGAAATAAATAATATGATTGGTTGAATTACACGACACATAATATATTAATTCACAAATATACATTTCTAAATATTTAATTTTTCAATGCTTATTCCTTTTACCCCCATTCTTAAAGCTTTTTAAATATGCATCCCTTGAATATTTGAAACCTTTTTTACAATAGATTGAAATAATTCAAATCTAGACCTTGAAAGCACTACATTCCAGGAAATCCTGTAGCTATAATATAAACTACAAATACATTACATAGAAAAGCTATATCACATATTAATATTGAAAAGAGATTAATAAATAAATAAAAACTAGATATAAATAAAAGATTACCTTTTTTTAAAAATAAGAATATAAAGAAAGCTTTAAAAGCAAAGGTTCAAAATATAAGAAAGTAGTCTAAAAAAGGAAAAGCAGAAGTTATTAAAAGAGTTTATTAATAGAAAGTAAGGAATAAGTAAACCTTTTCTTGATTTATAAGCTTCTTTCTTATTAATTAAATATAACAATTACATTACAAGAAATTAAAAAGTATCAAAAATCGATTGAATTGCTTTTGAAAAAAACTCCTTTTCAATATTTAGTTAAAAAGGTTTCGGATCAATTTGCACTTAATGAAAAGTGTTAGAGATGAAATACTATTATTCTTATAGTAATTCAAAAGGTAACTGAATTCTTTATAATTACTCATTTTGAGAGTACGTTTTCTATTCTTTCTATTTATTAATTAAGTAGATTATTGATTTAATTTATAATATTATAATATTATGTATTTTATATAAAGAGACAAACTATTAAAAATATAGATAGTATTTTTCTTTGAAGAATAATAGAATTAGCAACCCCTATTATTGGTGAATATTACACCTTGAAAAACTAAACTTTACAGTTTTCTCACTATTATTATTATTATTATTAGTAATTTTCAACCGGGCCGTATAGGCGAGCCTCCCAGGGGGCATTACAGTTGGGCTAACTGCGGGATAATCTTAATTTACATGATCCCCCTCTCCTAAAAATGAGGTTTCAATACCCTCAGTAGCCTTCCAAGCGATAGCTAATGTACTTGCACTTTTATTTCCGATCCTCTGAATGCCTTTATACATACTTTCCGATCTTTTATATAATGTTTTGATTGAAAGCTGCTTTATTCTGTAAGGGTAGCTTTTATATATATTCTAATATAGCATAGTATATTATATATATCAATTTTGTTCTTTATAACCTTACTATATCAATTACCTTCTATTCTGTATTTATATTCATCTGGATCGGTTAATCTATTTCCATTTCCTCTTCCTATTCTTTTGATAATGTTTTAGGGTATATGCTTTTGTAGAAGTCTATTATAATAATAAATTCAGCAAACTTGATTGATATATGTATTAGCTATTTCAGTAATTGTTTTTGAACTGCCTGGTTGTGGAATGAGTATTTGGATTTGATATCTGGGGGCCAGGTTTTATAGGTCGTAAGGACTTTGTAGCAGTATACAATATGCTTAGGGGATTTGTATACACCACATAAATAATAAATTATTACTTCCTCGTATTTAAATTATTGATAATAATTTTCGAAATCGCTATATACTAAATAAATCACTAGTATACAATAGAGAATAGCTTATAAAAGTTCTAGTTTATTAGGGTATTTGTTTATATTTCTTAAATTCTATTTCTGATATTGTTTAGAGAGTATTAATTTCTGTTTAATCCACTATATTTATACTACCAATTCCATAACAGTTTTTGCTATAGAGCGGATATCGCTTATTGTAGATCAATTTGTATGCTCTGAGGCTGATTTTCTTATCCCTTTATTAACAAATACATTTGTATGCTTATTCCCTTCGATTCCTATATAGCCTGACAATCATTTGATCTGGATTGAATGCATTTGCATTAGTTTATAACATTTGAGGAAAGCCCATTGTAATATAATAAAGACTATACCTCTCATTCCCTATATCATCAATATGCTATTGATGTATATATAGATTTCCATTTGTTTTATATTAATAATATTTCTGATTACTATTTGGAAACCTTGGTATACTCCAATTGCTTTTGTATTGAATATATAAGAGTTGTAATGCAATCCACTATTTCCTTTGTATATTACTATCTATTCTTTATATATAATATATTCATATTCTATTCGCCTATTATCCTTATCAATCTGTTCCAATCTATTAGAAAATATAATGATCTGATCGTATATGTACTTATTCCATTATTCCTAAAACTGCTTTGTCGCTATCTCTTTTGTAAAACTTTTAATAGGATTTGTTCGATACCCTAATGTATAATAGGATTCTACTAAAGTCATCTCCTTAATTCAGGAAAGGCACTAACTGATTACCTAGACCTTTATTCTAACTAGCTACAATTAATCTTCCCTATTATTAGAGAAGTAGATAGTTTTTATCCCTTAATAATAAAAAGAGTATTTTGAATTAATAGTTTGGGCACAAAAAGCTACTCTCTATTTTATTTGTTTTAGTATTACTTCTACTAGTAGAAGAGTACTATCCCTTATTATTACTATATTCAGGGTTGTTCGTTAAACTGGAAGGACTTCTCTAATTGCTATTTATAGAACCTTATTGATAGCTAGAATTGCTTCTTTTAATTAGGTGCTTACTACTATTAGTATCCCGTTTTAATACTATCTAATAGTTTTTGTTTATTCTATATATTATATTTCTACTCTATAGAATAAGACTAGGTATAAGTAAGTGATTACTGCTTTCTATAAGAATATTGTTAGGGGTTTGTTTGTAATCCGGGCTAGCCCTTGAATGTAATGAGCCAATTTCCGGCCTTTGACTGCTTACATTTCAATATACTATTTGAATGTAAGCTTGTAATCAAACTATATGCCTAATCATCGTAGAGCCGATCCTGATGTGATTAGAGAGATAATATAATTGCAATTTATTTTATATGTCAGATTGATAAAATACTTGTGTTGTATTATATGGATTATCTCCATCTTTTTGGGTATAAAGATTATTTTGTTTTTAGTTTCCTAGCGAAATATGTTTTTCATATCTCTTATTAATATTGTAATATTTTATTGAACACTTATCGATATTCGATATAGATAGATATTGTTTGTATACCCGAATCGGAATTTAAAGTCTTACTAAAATAGCTTTACAAGATAAAGTATATACAGGATTAACAAAAGAGATAAATCTTATAAAATACTGTATTCTATTATATTATAGTTAGTTATTGCTTTATTAAGTTTAACCCTAAATTGTTTTTAGATTAAAAAAAAGTCAATTAAAGCAATCAGATTCTATAGAAACCCCTATCCCCTCATTCGTTTTAGGAATCTGTTTTTAAGTAGAGTATTAAATGCTTTTTGTATATCTAATATAATCATTGTAATCTTGTGATCTTGTTGAACACTATTTTTATATTGTAAATGAATAATATTATTAAGTCTATAGCCAATTATTTTGAAAAAGTATTATAATGTTGTGGGCTGAATATTTCTTATATTAGGATTATCCATACTAGATATCTTACTATAATTCTTTCAAGGCCCTTTTCAATATAAAAGAAAAAGGTAATAGACTATTATAATCATGGGGATATTCGATTTGTCTTCCCTACTTTTGATAGTATAATTATCTCTACTTGTTTCTATATTATAGGAAAGTAATTGAACTGTAAATATTTATTGAAAATAATATATAGAATTAGATTTATTTTTGTTTAGATAGCCTTAGTAGTCTTATTATAATCCAATCTATCCCTAAGGAATATATTCGAGATCCCTATAATATTATATTCCACTTCTTCTATAGAGATAGGCTCTCTCTAAAATAGTTTTTCCCTATTTTGATTATATTCAAGTCCAGAAGATTATCAGTAATTTTGAAGTATTATAAAATCTTTGAGTGTAATAGCTCAGCCTTTTCTTTATTTAATATAGTGATATATTCATCTATTATAATCAGTGGAGAGTGGTATATAGGATTCAGGTTGTACTATTCGATTACTCTATATAGATCTCGATCTGATTTCATTTTATTAAGGAATTTTCTTTAATACCCTCTTTTGGTTTATTATATATATTTATTTATTTATTTATAGTAATTAACGTCTATTATCTAATCTCCCAAGGGGTATTCTAGACGTACTAAGGAGTGGGCCTACGGACTGTTAGTGTTCCAGCTGCTTATAGTAGTGTAATGTTAGCTAATCAGAGGCTTGTTGCCTCTGGTATTCCCCCGCTCAGTACCGCTCATAGCAATCCTGCGGTTGTTCTGTCTAAGGGTTTGTAATCCTGTTTCAAAAAGCCTTGTTTCGTATACCATTCGGGTGTCAGCGGATGATCAGATCAATCACTATCGATCGGGAGAGCGCTTGGAGCGCTTATAGCTGTTCGGTGCGGGTCTTAGGTTGATTGGGGTGGAGAGCTTATCCTCGGGGTATTGGAGTAGGTTGGAATTCGTGTAGTTTTGTATAGTTTGAGTATATTTTAGTATAGAATTTGGATCTAGTGAAAAGATTAATAAAGCTATATTGTGTTTGTAGGATGTGGTTGATATATGCTATTGCATTCTATTTGGATCAAAATCGATTTGGTGTAAGCAGCTAGTCGCTGTGTGTCTGATTATTAATTGAATATTGAAAGAAATGCAGTGAGCTTTTCTCAATCCTATATATATAGGTGTTCGTGCTATTTTCGTAATTAAATCTGATATAATAAGCTGCAAAGTCACTGTATCCGGTCTGTATCGTTATGAGTCTGTATAGTATCTTGCGAGGGAGCTTGAGGCTTTCCGGCTCCGAGGTATCATATACCAGTTTCCATACATTATACGTTTCGGAGATCAGGCCCCTTTTTTCCTTTCACCATCTGTTCTCGGAGTGCCGATATTTGGTACGTAGGACAGAGCGGGAGCTGCTGACTGTAGGGAGGCAGGATGGGCCAGGGTCAAGCGGCCCAGCCGTACCCTGATCAGCGAGGCAATCGGCTGCCTCGTTGCCCTCAATCTCAGTATACCCAGGGGACCACTTGATTACAATATCGTAGTGTTGCATCGCTTGATAGCACTTGTAGTATGCCCATTGAGAGGAGGCAGCAGCGCTTCCTCGCATTCCCCAGATTACTGAGGTGCTATCAATACATAACCATATTCGTCCCTGATAGGGGCGATCAATGATGCTCAGGAGGCGTTCTAGTCCCCGCCACGCGCCGATCGCCTCAGCGTCAACAGAAATGAATTATATTATAACTACTTTCTAGAATATATTATAATACAAAGTAGGTTCGCTACACCTACAGACGCTTTCCCGGCTCACTTGTGATAAAGCCACTAGTACTAGACTTCTATAGAATCTTCTAAACTATGTTAAACCACTTATTGTATAATTACCTTCGGAAGTTCTGACCAGAACCAAAAACCATTCCTTCACGTCTCCATTCCTGTTTGCTCCTTAAGCCTATCTAATATCTCCATTATGCCCTTTACCCTATAATATCCGATTATAGATCGATATACACATTTGTCCTCTCAAACCATATAGATAGTGTTGCTATCGCTATCATTATATACTACGCCTCGCGGCTAATAACCGTTTCGCATTACCTTGCCGAATCTCTCCTGTACAATAAGGCTAATTATATCTCGCAGGCTTACTATTTCAAACCCCTAGCTAGGCAGCCCTTCTATAGTGTTTCCAACCCACTAACCAAAGCTCTGCTTGTAAAATCCACTTCCCCAATATATAGTTTGTAATTGAAAGTAGAACGCTAAAAGCGCATTGCATATATATATCATAGGATTGGCCTCTGCCTGAAATCCTCCACCGCCATAATATCGATTGAGTATTATCAAATGTAGCTTACTAAAAGCATCCTTCCTATACCGGAGCTCCTTCACCACCATATTGCTTCTGTGTACTCAAAGATAAGGTACTAAAAATATCCCTCCTCCTACTCCATATATACTCCCGCCAGCCCCAATAGATACTATCCTAGCCTTTATATACTTCCTACTACTCCCCTCACCATTTGTAAATATCCGATTCAGTATACCCGCAAATCGTATATATTGTTGGATTGTGAAAACTCTGTACACTAGCACCCCAGAAGTGTTCTATCGATTTTCGTTCATCAAGTTAAGGATATCAGCCCTGCTTCCAACACAAGCTTTAGTCAAACTCAGCTATATTATAAAAGCTTCATTATTTGCTATTTCAAAAACTAATTTCGCTTTACAAACACTCTGCCATGATATGCTTTGGTTCTGCTTTCTACATAGATTTGTAAAAACATAGTTTCGTATCAATCCCACTTTATCTCCCTTCCATTATCGAATGATTTTCATTTCGTTTTGCTGGTAGTCCTCTGTTTCGAGCATCTTTGTGATTACCCTCTAGTAATCAGCTGTGTGTACCTTCGCTTCCAGTACAGCCTCCGATTAGTATACAACCACCACCCAGCTCCAGCTGACTCTACTTAGCTTTCCGATCGCACGATCAAAGGTTTGTAGAATACACCACGTACAGGTGAGAGTCATCGTATCCCTTTATTATATATATAATAAGAATACTCTATATTTTATAAAGTAATTACTATTAATTATATAATTTCAAAGATATATATCTCAAGTAATTATATAATTAGATATTCACTAAAAGACTGATTTTCCTATTTTCTAATTCAGTCTTCCTATTATTCTGATTGTCTATTGTAGTATCTTCTATATGTTTTCAATAGCTCGATTTAGGGCTATACTTGTAACTGCTATCTATATCTTTTGTTTGATTTCTATTATATTAGCTAATATTATTCTTTGAAATAAAAATAGATCTTTTTTCCTGATATAATATATGTATTGGGATCTCGGTATTAAATTTACTCTTTGTATAATAATAAGAAGGGTATTATAATCGAATCTATAATATATATCAGTCCTTATTTCTATATATATTTCTAAGATATTAGAAAAAACTAGATCGATTATATATCCTACTTTGTATATTGCTTAATCTAGGATATTTATGAACTTGAAGTTTCTATTATTGGATTATTTCATAAGCTGATTGTTATTATGTATTATATTCATATCTAGCTTGAATAGTATATAATGAGTATTGAAGTCTCCTCTAATGATCATATCCCTAATTGATATTAGATTAAAAATCATTTTCAGAATTCCTAAGATATTTGGTTTTCTATATAGGTTTAATAATTTAATTCTATTTATAAAAAGCTATATATAATCTCTATACTTCTTTTCTACTAATTATAATACTTATAGTCTAATCTCAATTCTGATATATATTATTACTTGTAGATATTCCTATCCTTTCTTATATATCCCACTCTCCCTTCAAAAGATTATTAAGAATAAGTATTAGTATTTGTTATATATTTGAATATATATATTAGATATCCAAAGCTCTTATATATATATTATATCAATCTTTTTCTCAAATGCTTATTATAATATTACTATATACAGTATAAGGCTTTTCCGTATATTTATTCAGATAATAGATAATGAATTTGATTTATTTATATAGATCTTTTATTATTATATTATATCCCCTAATTATAATCTGATTATTTAGAGCTTTAAAGTTGAGATTCTTATTAATCTTTATTGTTTTATTATAAATAATATATTGACTTTACACATCCCGCTTTTTATTTATTAAGCTTCCCAAGATATTATTTGCTTATTCTCTTTTAATATTATTTTCCAAATTATTATTATCTTTATATCAGAAGACTGCATTTATTCTAAATTTCCTTTTTCTTTCTTATATTATTATTAGTATTTGAATTATTATTGTTGGTACTGAGGCAATAATAGTGCTGATTTCCCCTACTCATCGAATAATCTGAATCTGCTTTCGATCTGGATATATTGTCTTATTGTTTATCTGCTAAGGTTTGATAGGATACTTATTATAGTTTATTAAGAAGGGCCTATAGTATTCTATATATTGTATTAGATAATTATAATCCCTGATTGGCTTATAAATAGATAATAGATATATGTACTTTCTGTATATTGCTTTTTCTTTTATATTTCCAGCTTTTATAGTATTGCTGATACTCTAGATTATATCTTCCTAAGACTTGTTTTTTATTTATTAAGAATATTCGAATCTTATTAAATAGATTATAACAAAATGGCTGTTTTTGAAAGAATAATATCCAGATAATCCGATTCTACTCATCTACTTCAAGCTTGAATCTTGCTATTCATATTAAATGTAATTCTATTTGATACCAGATTTCTTTTCTCATTTGTTTTTTCCTAATCTTTGTAAGCATTCCCAAAAGATTGGTAATGATCATTAGAATCTCTAATGCTATATATATATATTATAACTCACTAATTGCAAGATCTATAGCTTTAATAACTACTATAGCCTATTACTTATTCGCAAAAAGGACTATACAGACTTCTAGAGAAACTATAACTACCCACCCAGTTCAAGTGAATATTATTATCATAATAACTCTAGCTCCTAAAGTAATAATCTCTAGAATCATCTTTACTAATATCTGTCTGATTTTTTATAAGGATAATTCTATTTTGATTTGTTTATCGAATTGGAGGAAAAGTCTTTTATCTATATATTCTAATCTCAATACTCTACTAATCACCTATTTGAATCTATTTGCAGCCCCTATTTCTATAATTAAGCCGAAAGGAATAACAATCGCGGTTTTGGGGATTCGAAGTATCCCCACATATGTTTGTATAATTAGCTTTATACTTTTTATTACTAGCTTCGAGTTAAAGATCCTTTTGTATTATCTGTAATGATTATTAATACTCTATATATTAATTCTCCTGTTAATCAGCTCAAATCCTGTTCTACAAATTGTACTACGAATTATACAAGGATTGTCTTAAAGCTAGTAAGTATTAAAACCTTATCTATAATACATTTCCATTATATATCGATCTTCTTTTGAATAGCTATCTTCATAGCTATTTCAATAATATTCTAACCACTCTCGAACAGCTTAAAAGAGAACCAGCACTTTTGTTGCTAATCCGCATTCTTTTCGAAGCGATAATTAAAAAACAGTTATCGAGATCGATCGGAAAGCCTACTATCCCTATAAAGACAACTAGCTCACCGACCCTTTCTGATTCTACTACAATAGCATTCTCAAGCCAAACAGCTCGAAGCATTACAGCAATCGTGCTGATATGTATTGTATAATATGATTTCGGGATATCCGTAGATATGTTGTTATAAGCTCGTGTGTGTTAAATCGATGATTGCTCAGTTTTCTCACTAGTCATTTCTTATTAACCATTTCTTACAATTATTTCCTATTTGTTTATTTCCTATTAGTCAGTTCTATATACTTATATTCCTTTATTTCATATATCTAGAGCTAGTGAATAGATATTATTTGATTATATATTATTAAATATCAAATAAGATAAAGGTATTGAAAATATAATATTAATATCTAATTGACTAAATATAAAGATTATTATTAATAAAACTATATAATAAAAGAATAGAGAAAATAAACTATCAAAATCAAAAGCTATTAGATTTGGAAGTTATTCGTTATTTAAAGCTTATTGTAAAGGAATGGATCATAAAGGTATTTCCATTATTTTCTTTTCGTACTGCTCTTAAGCTTTTAGAATCTTATCCATAAACTCTACTTAAAATTGATCTATATATATAAATATTAGCAGTTCACCATAAGATTATAAATATCAGACATGGATATTATAGGAAATCAATAAGCTTAAAAGCAATATCAGCTCTTAAAAACTTATATTTGCTAGAATAAATTTTATATAATCATATAATATACTTAATATCAAAGGGATAATGGATTATCGATTTGAATATATAAAATACTAAAAATGGTTTTTCGATTTATTAAAATCTCTTAAAGATTTATTAATATAAAGTAAACTATCTGTAATTTCAAAAGAAACAATTTTTCAAGATCTTTTTAATAATATATAGCTTATAATAGATTATTTATATCACTCTATTTCTAATTATAAATCAATTAATAATAAAATACATCTCAAAAATATGAATTCCTTACCTTATATATTTCAGAGCTATATTTATTCCATTTTTTAGTACTTTTATCTGAAAAAAATATAAAGTATATTGAATTAGTAAGATTATTCTCTTTATCCAAAGAAATGATTATTTATTATATTAAAGCTATAAAGTAATATGCAAATTTACCATTAGCTATACAAGTTTTGAATAGAAATTGAAGAATCGACCAGCTCTCTATATAATAACTTTGATGCTAACAATATTTTTGATTATTAACTTCGCTTATTTGTAAAAGCGTTTTCTATAGATGATCAGATATATAAGGCTATATAATATTGTTTTTTTCATTAAATCTAGTATTTCAACTAGATAGGTTAAGAAGATACTAACACTCTATATAACATCCCTTAATCTAAATCAAATCAATTAGATCAAATAAATAATAAAAAAAGAGGATATTTATATTAAATTGATTTTCTTTTTAATTTGATTATTAGTTAGATTCTTATTACTATTAGTGTGTGTTTTGTGTTCTAAAATAATAGCTTATGCAAATTGATTATAATAAAATATTCTCTATTCAATAAATTGATTTAATTATTAATTAGTTTTTTATAGATGATTTTATATTAAATTTAAAAGAAGCTTTTCATAGGGTTCTATTTAAACTGATTTATAGATTTCTTTGAAATATCTTTGGTTTTAGTTTCTGGATTTACTGATTTATCCTCCCTTTCAATAGTATTAGTAAAGAGGTTCTTTTTATTTTCTGAATTATTATAAATATTATATTTTAGATCTTGATTGATATTATAACTATTATCAATATCCCTCTTATTGTTATCATTCTTATCACTATCTATATCGATATTTGTTGAAAGCCTTTTATTAGTTTCGAAATCCTACTATATATTATAAATTAATATAATTAAAATAAGCTTTATTTAAATCAAATATCTATATATAGCTTTTCTTTTTTATAAAAAGTATCTTTTTCTGATTGAAGATAATATTGTTATTATAAAAGAAACTGAATAATGAATCTTTAATAAAAGAAAGGAGGAGATATTATAATCTCGAAATTGGCTTTGAGATTCAATTGCTTTTGCTATAGATTTAGGCTTTTGTTTGGAATAACGAATTGGGGAAGAGAAACTTCAAGTTCGAGATCTTCTACCTCTTTTTTGTATAGATATAAACCTTCGATTACTATTATTATTAATAATTTTCGATTTTCTAAATACTTTTGAAGTGTTTTGAATAATAATTATATTATTGGCTATTGAAATAATTTTATATATAGAAATAGCTTTAAAAATACTTTAAAAAAGATTCTTTTTTTAAAAGAAAAGAAAAAAGAAAGATAAAATCAAAATGTATTTTTTTTCCAATTCTAAATACTTTTTCAAGATTATTATTCTATTAAAGCTTTTTACATAGTTTTCAATTTTAAATATAGGGTTTTAATATCGAATTGAAGTTTAAATTGAATATTCTAAAAAACCATAGATTATTTGACGGATTTGATATCCAAACTATAAAACCACAGATTAATAATCTGTTCTTTTGAAATAAATTGATACCACCGCGGAATCTGCGATGATACAAAGTGCAGATTATTTCAGCGGATTCAGCACGGATTTTACATCCAAACTAGCCCTAAGTATATATATAATCAAATCACTATATTCTCTGATAGATCGGAACAGATTGATAAGAATAATAGGCAAATAGAATATAGATATATTGTATATAGAGAATAGATAATAGTATATAAAAGGAAATAATAGATTGCATTATAACTCTTATATATTCGATATAAAAACGATCAGGGTATATCGAAGTCTCTAAACAGTAATCAGCAATATTATTAATATAAAACGAATAGAAATCTGTATATACATTAATAGTATATCGATGATATAGAGAATGAAAGATACAGTCTCTATTATATCGCAATAGGCTTTTCTTAAATACTACAAACTGATGCAAATATATTGAATCCAGATCAAATGGTCGCTAGGCTATACAGGGATCGAGGGAAATGAGTAAGCAGATATATTTGCTAATAAAGGTACAAGAAGATCAACTTCAGAACATACAAATCGATCTATAGCAAGCGATATCCGTTTTATAACAAAAACCGCTATGGAATCGGCAGTACAAAATATAATAAATCAAATAAATACCAACACTCTCCAAATAATATCAGAAATGGAATTTAAAGAATATAAATAAATACCTTAAGGAATTAGAATTCTTATAAGTGATTCTTTATTACATATTAGTGATCCATTTAGTATATAGTGATTTCGAAAACTACTATTAACAATTTAAATATAAGAAAGTAATAATCCATTACTTATATAATAAATTCAAATCCCCCGAGTACATTGTATACTGCTACAAAGTCCTTGCAATCTATAAAATCTAGCCCCTAGATATCAAGTCCAAATACTTATTTTATAATTAAGCAGTTCAAAAACGATTATTGAAATAATTAATATATATACCAATCAAATTCACTAAATTTATTACTATAACAAACTTTTATAGGAGTATATGCCCTAAAACACTATCAGAAGAATAAAAGGGGAGAAGGAAAGGGATTGATCGATCCAGGCAAATATAAATAGAGAATAAAAGGGGATAGATTTAGAAAAGCTATATGAAAGAAAATTGAAATATATAGTATACTATATTGTAAGAGAATATATATAAAAGCTATCCTTATAGAATAAACCAGTTTTCAAATAAATATTATATAAAAGATTAGAAAGCATATATAGAGGCGCTTAGAGGATTGGAGACAAAGATACAAATACACTAGCTATCGCTTAGAAGGCTATTGAGGGTATTGAGACCCCATCCCTAGGAAAAGAGGATCATATAAATTAGAAGATCACCCCGCAGTTAGCCCAACCGTAATGCCCCCCGGGAGGCTCGCCTATACGGCCCGGTTGAAAATTACTAATAATAATAATAATAATAATAATAATAATAATATCGGCTTCAGTAATACTGATATTCCTTTCTATAGCTTTGTTCTGATGAGATAATATTATAGTAATCAATTCTGATTGAGTTTCGAAATTTTATTTTTTGATAACTTAAATCAGTTCTAATGTATTATTAATTTGAATTGTGAGTATCTTGTTATTTATATCAAATTCTAATTCAGTTTTCTATTTTTTTAGATTTGATATAACTTTATTTTTTATTTTTAGAATTAGAATTCAGTTTACTTTTATTCAGCTATTTATGATTAATAAAAAGTAACGATTTTCTTGTAGAGATTTTGAAAACGGATTAACAATATCAAAATAAATAAATTTTTGTTTTTTTGTTTTATAGGGATTGAGTTGCTTTGGAATCAAGTTCTTTATTTTAGTAAGAATATATATTTTATATATTGAGATTTTGGATAGAATTTTGATTGGTTTGTTTAGTGTTATAATTTTATAAAGATTCTGAATCTTTTTTGAACTAAAATAATTGAATTACTGATATTATAATAAATAAATATTTAGATTTTTTTGGTTTTATTTGAAGAGGCTTTTATTATAGATTTATTTGATTTGATATTATTATTAATCTTTATACTTTGGAAAACTATATCTTTATATCTTTTTATAATTTCTGAGATTATATAAATCCCTTTATTCATTTTTATTTTAATAATATTTATTTCATTTTTTCGAAAGTATATACAATCTGAGTTGAATTCACCCTTGAATCTAGCTTTACAGATTCTTTTATTGGAGAGAAGGTTTACTTCTAATTCTGATATATATAATATTTTAAAGACAGGTATTATATGCTAATTAAACAAAAACGACAACAGCGAGCTTAGAGTGTACTAAGCCGCACCCCTTTATTATATAAGCTCTTGTATTAGATATAGCTATAATTGTTGTTAACGGTGTGAACGCTATGGCGATTATTCCTATGAGAGTGCTGATTGCAATCGATTTTTAGTTTATTTGTGATTGATTATTATTTTTATTTTTATTATTCAACAATAATAATATAAATGTGTAAAGTGAAGATATTATAAGAATTGTTGTTTTATTCTTATTGGTATTGAAAGGATTCTTTATTGTAATTCAACTTGATGTTTTCAATAAGTAAGCGCAATTCAGATACGAGGTATACGAAGTGTTCGAAGCAATGTTTTATTAATTTGAAGATAGTAGTATATTAGAGAAAGTAGTTTTTAGTAAAGAAATATATAATATAGTAATAAACAATATTAAAAATAGTTTGGCACAATTATAATAGGATTTATAATTGGAAACAAGAATAGCAAGAGCTCCGATTGTATTTATGTGGATATTGCAAAGATCCTGAAAAACTCGAGTGTGTTTTTGAATGCGATTATATATATATAAAAGCAAATCAGTAAGTGGAGATTGATTAAATTCTGGAAAACTAAGTTGGATATTTGGATACTAGTAGTAGGTATTATGATATCGATAATAAATCGTTTTAATGTTTATATATTGAGAAAGGCGATCGACGAAGTTATTCTTAATCTGAAAGATATCGATATTGTAGTGATTACTTTTATAGTTATTGGGTGGGTAGTATATGCTGCTAGCAGTGTTATATGCGATAAGCTTTTAGAATCAGAAAACGTAGAGAAAATCAAAATGATTTTGAAATGCAATAGTTTGGAACAATTTACGATCTGGTATTGTTATGTATTAGAGAGAATCCTAACCTTTTTTTATAATTTAAGTGGAGATAGAATATTAGTTACTAAAGAAATGATAGTTGAAAAAATATTAATGTAAATTGGGGTTATTCCGATCGATTGCCGAATTATTATTCAAACAACTGACTTTTATGAGCAAACTTGGATTATTAGCCTACCAGGAAAAGCTTTTTTCTTTAGTTTTTTTGATAGCTTTAAATGAGCACAATATATAATACTAAAGCAGTATATCATTTATTATAATCCAGGGTGTCAGGGTTATTATAATCCAGTAATATATAAGAGTATCTTAAGATACAATAATTGTGGTGTTTTACGAATAGATTATAAGGGTCTTTTTGGGTTAGAGTGTAAAACTAAAACCGAATATATTAATTGTATAGAACCATTTCTGGCTGGATATAATGGTTGTTCTACGATATTCTGTTGAGTTAATAGGAAAGTCATATGTTTTATAAGATCTGAAGTCTATAGAATCAAGAAATATAGCCGAAGAGTTTGATTAGCGGTTGAGATATCGACCGATAAATCAACTACCCCGATTGTAATAACACTGCGAAGTATTGCTATAGAGATACCCCCTCCTTCTTGCAGGGAACATATCATAGTATATAAAAATCTAAGCAGCTTTCAATATACCCTTCAGAGTACTCTTTCAATTAGCAGCTTATCAGACAATCCTTGTTGCTTCAAGAGGAAGTACCCAAATGAAGACAGTTTAAATAAAAAAGATACTTTTCAATGCTGCGATATTGTAGCACACTGGTATAGATATCGATATTGATCTGAATGAGTAGCCACTCCTTTAGACATCGCAGCACCAGCCGTTAGACAGTTTCAGCCCATCCTCTACGGATTGGTTGGGCGAATGTACAGAAGAAAACAGGAGTGTATGTTGCAATCCTACAAATGGTATACAAACAAGAATTGGAGGTCCTGTATATACAGAAACCCTCAACATACCCTAGATCCCAAATTCAAAATCATTCAGGGTATAATCTCTTTACACTAACGGATAGCTGGGATAACCCAAACAGCCCCGAAAAAGAAAGGGAGAGACCAAAAACAATAACATATATACACAAAAGCAGGTGGCTGCACGCACAGCAAAGATATACATAATCATACCGGAATCTTTTTTGGATAGAAATGAATAATATGCAGATTGTTAATATATATCGATAGCTGGGTATTAGGGAGATAATGGATTTAGTAGTTTTTATAGCTTTCCCTATCTATATAGTAATAGGCAATAACTTTAATACTAAGTATAATCTATTTAAACCTGATATAGCTTTGGACTAACCAAGAAGCGCTCCTTGTAGAATGATCTCTTTCAAACAGAATGGATTTTATTGGAACCTCAGGGGTCCTAATTTACAAAATAGGCCATATAATCGACCTGACCTTTTCTAACATCCCCTTTATCAATACTATTGTTGATAATAATCTGAAAAGCAACTTTGATCACGAAATATAGATAATTACAATCCCGAACTCTACCCTGCTTATTATTAAATCCTTAGGTTGGACAATAAGGAAAAAAGGTATTTCAATCTTTTAGGGAATTATAAAGAATGGGGTTCTCTATCTTTTAAGTTTAGGGAATATGCCTATTAGGTAGGTTAATGAATTAATAGGAATATTGGATTCCTTATTCGAATCAGCATTTTAATTAACAGAAAAGGAAAAAAGTGTTTTGGGCCAATTTATTTCTTGATGGATAAATAAATATAGAACAGTATATCAAAACTATAGAATAATTAGAGTATAAAGTATTAATCAGATAGAATATTAGTAATAGGGATTAATAATTATAATTAGGAAAGCAAAACAATAATATTAATATAGAATTATTAATAAAATAAATTATAATAAAGATCTGTATAAAGTAATCGGTTAGTATAAATTTGTTATCAATCTCAAAACTCTATTGCTAATTGTTGATAATATAATAATCAAAGATATTATAGAAAAACCTAGATTCTATAAAAAGAGATTCTTAAATACTTTAATAATAATAACAATCTTATAATAAATCTATTCTGATTAAGCTATATATTCAACAAACTCCTATAATATACAAAAATATCCTTTAAGAAAATGAAAAAAAATGTTATAAGAATTTCAAGCATCTCACCAAAATCTAATCAGATTATTATCTACTTTCTAAAAGCTTACTAAGACTTTATTAGATTAATAATTATTAGAATCTTCAATTAATATTTATAACTAAACTGTTTTTCTAAAAGATAAAGATATATAGAAATAATAATAATTCCTAAAATCAGAAAGAAGAATAAATCGTTAGTTCAATTTTGATAACTGATAGCTCTACTCTCATATATTTCGAAGATTTGGAATATATAATTACCCAACGAATCTTATGAACTATAATGATGGGAAGCATAATCAGTTTTCAATATGGAGGAGTGCTTTCTAAATAAATAGTAATAGATCTGATTATTTTGTTTGTATATAATGTTGAAGAAGCTTTTGTTTGTAAGCAAGAAGTTATAATGATTATACTGGATGTATAAGGTATGTTCGATATACTTTTGTTAAACAAACTATTGGAATGTATATGCTAATAAGGGTAACCCTGCTTCCTTTTGTAATTAGTTCAGGCTTTTTTAAGTGATTATTTAGTAAGAGTTTGATTGGAAAATGTAATTACAGAATATAGTTATATTAAGTACAGTATCCTATAGGACTCCTCGCTTTTATCTGTATTATATATTCTATATTTCACTAAACTTTAAATCAAAATACTAAACTATACTTCGGGTATACTAATAATATTTGCATCTATTATATATTCAAGAATATATATAAGAATATTAAATTCCTCAATTACAATCTTTATTAAATCTTTTAATAAGACAAACAAAAACTATATAGTATTTGTATTAAAAAAGCTAGAGATAATATATTTCTTTAAAGAAGAGAGGTATATACTCTATATTTGGAAATAAATAACAAAATAACAATCCGTTTTATTAATAAAACAAATAATAAAGCTATTCAACTTGCTTTATATTAATTAAGAGTTTGATTTGATTAAAAGCTTTTTTCAAAAGATATATAACAGAATGTAAAGTGAAAGCTTACAAGATTATAAGATATATTAAAGGATTCATATAGACTTGATATGGCCTATTAGCTATAATACTATATAAGGTAGTGATTACTTATATTTTACTTTCTGCTCTTTATAGATTGAAGGTATAATATATAAACCAAATTAAACCAAACCAGGCTAGGGGAGTTATTTGTGGAATAATAATGAGCACAAGATTGAATAGATATATTACCAAAATCGATCGAGTGATTATTCTGGTAATAAGGGGGGTCCTATCCGCTTAATATATTACTTCAATTATTATAATCCTAAAAGACTTGGGATTATTGTTTGGTAAGCTATTATTCGAATAAGTATGGATAAGATTTGCATTCCGATTTTACAAGATAAACAAAAACTATTTACTGGTTATTCGGCTAATACAATCAATACAACACAAGACGAACAACACCAACCTCCGTAAACTAGCCGAATTGATTCCAACAATATCAAGACTAGTACTCTCCCTACCACATTTTTTTACAAAGAATTATATTGATTTTATAAAAGGTATGAAGAAAGAAATAGTTGTATTTGAATTTATATAATAGAACTATCTGCTCAATAGTTATATCACAATCTTCTCGAATAATATTAAATAATATTATTGAGGGTAAAAGATAATTGATTATAATTATACAATTTACTAAAAACAATCTTTAATAACATTTAACTATAAAGTAATCAATTTGTTTTTATATATCTTCAATATCGAAGTAATAAATGTTTTAAAAGGTTTGAAATATATAGTTCGACTGGAATCAGCTAGGCAGATTATAATATATATTGATAGTATTTCAATTATCTAGTATATTAGGAATAATGCTTTCAATTTATTCTAATAAGTATTTCTGTACTACTATAAGATTATAAGAAACAGATAAGTGGCGATTTGATGGTTGCCTGGATATATTGGAATCCTTGGAAACAAGAAGACCAATCGGCTTGCTAATTTTTATTTATTTATTTATTTATTTATTTATTTATTTATATTAATTAACATCTGTTTTGGACCTCCCTAAGGGTATTTAGACATGCTAAGATAAGGAACTATTTGAACAATATAATTGTTACAACTGAATTTAGTAATTTAACTTTAATACCAAAAGCTATTCGTTTCTTTGCGGATGTGATCTGTTTTTATTTTCAAAAGGAAATATCTAATCCAAGTTATTGTTGAGGTAAAGCTTGGTTTCTGGGTGGATAGGCTTGTTATGGGCTTCGATCCCTATAATAGAGGAGAAGAAGCAAGAATAGATTGCTATTTGTTTAACCAAGCAGTAGGGCTTTTATATTATATATTGGGTTTATGGTTTTTAAAGATATAATATATTCAAATAATCAATTGAATAATAAATTTATAAGAGATGGATAGTAAGCTTTATTGAAAAGATTATTGCTTTCTAAGGTTCTTTAATAGTTAGAATAGATTTGAGTATAGAATTCTGAATCAATGATTAGTTAAATAAATTTGTTAAATGTGTATAAGAGTTTCTTGATATATATAATTGCCTGCTTGTTAGATTGTATTTTTATAAGAACAAGGGGTCAATCTGAATGCTTTAGATTGTTTATAATATATTTAAAGAAATAATATAGTTCTTTAGTATTATTGTATAAGTAGTTCAGCTTATTGTTTTGATAATCAAATCGCTAATGGTAAGTAGTATAATTGCTATAGCCTGTTTTTATAGCTATTAATCAATATAAGATTATTCTTAATAGAATTAGTTTCTTTAATTTCTTTATATTATATCTAGGAGATTACTCCTTATAGTTAATAAAGAAAGAGGAGTTTATTTCTTCTTACTAAATAGATTCTGTATATAGATACTTCTAACAAATAATTATTTGGATTCTACTGATTATTAATAGCTTATCGATTACCTGGTCTATGGGCCCAATTATATTTATATTTACTAAGCAATCTACTTCCTCGTTACCTTTAATCTTTATATGTTCAGATAACCATTTTATCCTAATATTGAATTGTTTTATTGCTTTGTAATATTTATAGAAAGCCTATTACATTATAGGCAGTGCGTTTCTATGTATACCCCAAATAACCAATGTATTATTAATATATATCCAGATCCAATTGTTTAAGGGATCTTTAAGTATAGTGATTAGATACTCCAATTTGTACTATACTTTTATTACTTCTGTATTGAATATATATAAATCGCTTTGAATCTGCTTAAATCCAAAGGCTATTTGAATGCTATTGTAATATATTGTATATCCGTAATCAATATAATGTTTACAATCAATAATTTATTTTAATCTGTCAGAGAAGATTGTGTAATCTTCAAATAGGAATTATCACCACCACTTTTTGAAAGCTTAAACTGCTTTTTCTTTGATTAATCCTTCTATTGGATTTGTTTTATAGCTAATCGAAAAATGCGAGTAGAGTAGTTTTGAGTATTATATCTCTAGAATGAGATAGCTAAGCCACTAAATTCTTGTAAGAGGTTTTCTTGTTGTATTTGTTTTTTGTTTGTGTTTCGTATTACTAACTTTAAACGATTTATTAGTAAATATTAATTATCGATCGTTTTTAATTGGAATGCGAATTACAGTTTAATATATTCTAATGTAATTATCTCTAATAGCAGGTTTGTTTTTTTGATAAGAGCTACAATTAGTGTAATCTTGTATATTGGGATTGCTCTTTTTATAGTAGTATTGATTACTTTATTAATATAACAGAGATAACCTTTTATATCTATATTTATACTTAAATCATTTTGGCTTAGATTAGGTTTATATTTATTAGTGTACTATATTTTTGTATCGAATAGTACTACTAAAAGAATGTAGATAATTATTACTTTTCTTAGAAAGGAAGCTGGCGGCTTATATATAATACAAATAATCAATCTGATATGCGAGGCTATTTTTATAGCTTTTGCTATATATATTTTGATATATTATAAAAACAAGAGCCGGTGATCAAAAAAAACGTTTAGCTATTTTAGAGTAGGCTGAATACTTTCACTCATTGTAATTGGTACTAAAATAATTATCAGATCTGGATTCACTACCAATAGTAGATTAATAGTATTATATTATTTGGTAATATAAAGTAATTCGAACTTTTCAAAGGCAAATAGAATTCTATTCTTCTTACTCCATCTAATGATCTGCTGTACTTATTATTACAGAATTCTAGTATTTGTAGAAAGATGCTTGGAAGAGTAATAGATTGCGATATTATTTATATAGCTGAAACAGAATTTCATATTTTGATTGAGGAGTTCAGTAAGATAGAGTATATAGAGTATAGATGATAGTGGGGACCCCTGAGGGATATTATATATCACTAGATACTTCTTAGTTGTAATGTCTTTAAGTTTCATTTTGACTTTTCTGTTTATAAGGAATAAGTTTATTAATTTGAGTAGCGAAGTTGGCTATTTTTATTTGATTATTCGGCTCAAGAGTTGATATTTCAAAAGAGTATCAAAAGCTCTTTGTATATTTATAATAATAATCAAAATCACATTACTAATTGCTAATATGAGCTTTATGTTGTAAGTGAAGGCAGCTATTAGATCTATCCTTGATTTTTTGGGGAGCGTTTTGTAGTATTATAAGCTAATTACTTTATATCTCAAAGTTGTTTAAGATATTTGACTGGTTATATACTATTTAAGATTCTTTCTGATATAGAAGATCAGGGTTATTAGTTGTTATGATTGTGGTGATGTTTGTTTTTTTTGCTTACCTTGGGAATTATTATTATTTTCGCTAGCTTTTATCCTTTTGGGTAATAATTTAGAGCTAGGTATAATACAAATATCTCTTGGATTAGTAATTTGACGTTTGGTTAGTATGCTTTAAGGAGGTGTATAATGGTTTGATCTACTTTTGGTATAGTATATAAAACTCTTATAACATGTTTTTCTATTTGATTGATTGATTGATTGATTGATTTCATTTACATCCACGTTCAGTCTAAGACTATATAGAACAGCTAGGCCTCTAAAGGCTCTAGCAGGTAACTTTTTATTCTACAAAGATGGATATATTCGATTTAGGGAAGTGAAAACAAATGTTGGGATCAGTGCCCGCTTATTATATATATTGTATATAATAAGGAAAAGGAAATATAATATTTAAGAAATTAGTAAGAGATTTCTCCCTTCTTCTTCTTCTTCTTCAACTACTATTCCTTCCATTTCTGTAATAACTCTTTTTTCCTTTATTATTGTATCTTCTTCTTCTTCTACTACCTTTCTTTCTCCTGTTTCGTTTTGTATCAGAGTTCTAGCTAGATGCTATGCTCTTGTAGCTATTTTGGTAATGTTAATCAATTTGATAGCTAACTCGATATCAATTTTAGTATAAAATAAAAATTGTATAGTAATTTTGGATAAAGGTATTTCCTTAAAGATTTCTTTTCTTTTAGTTTTATATATAGGGCAGTTAATAAGGAGATATTGTAATGCCTCGATATTATTATATATATATTTGTTATTGGAAAGTTTGAAGCGATATAAATAGGATTTAATATATCCATAACCTAATTTGAGTTGAAAGAATGTATTAGTAATGTTTCGATTAATTTTATTTGATAGTTTGATTTTCGAGCCTATTTTCTAAGGAAATAGTTTCGAATAAGTTAATAGGGATTGGTTTGATCTGAGTTCATATTGATTGAGAATATCAAGCTATTGATTTGAAGCATATTTCTTAATAATCATACCTAATAGTCTAAAGCTTGTTTTGTTTGAATGAATTATATTGTGATTGCTTTTTTGGCTAACTTATCTGCTAGCTTATTTCCTTCAATTAAAATGTAACTAGAAATCCAATTTAGCGAGATTTCGGTTCCTTTTGTTTTAATAATCTCTACTGCTTTGATTACTTTTATTTGGTAGGTCTATTCTAGATAATCTGAAGGAGTTTTTAGGCGGTATAAACCAGCTTGATTGTCTGAATAGATTTTGAACTTTTGATTACTATAAGTAATGGAATTAGTATATTCGATAGCTTTTACAACTTCAAAGAGCTCTTTATTATATACTAGTTGATTAGTATTAATATTACTTTGCTCTTGATATAAAATTCGATTATTTGACTATATAACCATTATACCTATCCTAATGTCAATTCCTTTCCAGTAAAGAAGGTATTAATATAAATATAAATAGTATTCTTATCCCTATATTTAAAAACAATATTATAAAGAATAGCAGCATTTTCTTTTAACAAATTGTTAATATTGACTTTAAAAGGAATATTTTTTTTTTATAGAAAGAAATTAAAGTAAATGATCTTTTCGAATGAGAAAGGGTTGAAGTTCTGGTTTATCGATTTTTTGATTTTATTTAATTAAATAGATTTATATTGTTTTCTTTGAGATATAGAGATTACTTCTAAATCGGCTTAATATTAAGCTGAAGTTTCTTTTTCAATATTGATTGGATGCTTTAGTGATAACTTGGCTAATCGGAAAGTGTATTATCTGATATTTGAATCTAATTGGATTTTGGGAGATTTTAGATCGGCTTCTACTTTATTAGAATAATTAGAGTTGTTTTGAATATTCTTAATATCTTACGAAGGGCTAGATTTTGAAATGATTGTATTATATTCTTGAAATAAGTTTGATCTTTCTATCAAATTACTAAACCATAATCAGCTATACTAGTCACACATACTATATATAGCTGTCTGAAGGCTTTAGAACTAAGACCCTTTTCGATATTAGTTAATCGGGTTATTCGATAAAAAACTCCTTTAACTTATATAATTCGAATATTAATATATTAATTGAATTTGAGATTTGAATCAAATTATATTTCCAGTTATCTAATTAGGGATTGAGGTATAATTGTTTTAGAATTAAATAGTGTGATTAAATAGTTTTTTGTTAGTTTTAATAACGAAAAGTGCATTAGCTTAGTTTTCATTAGATCAAATTAAATAGAATTCTTTGAACTGAGTTTGTAGATTTGTTTTGTAACTCTTTTTAAAGATTTAATATTCTTTTTTCAAATGGATGAATTGGTGATTAGAGCAATATTATTTATATAAGAAAGAAACTTTATTGAGTTGGATAAAAAGAGGTTCTTGATATATATAAGAAAGAGGATTGGGGAGATTGGGCTGTTTTGTAATATTCCGGTTGAAATTGGTTTGAAGGATTTGGTTTGATTATTAAAGGATAATTTTAGTTGTCTTTGCTGTAGGAATGAAGCTATTTAGGAGATAAGATTTATTGATAGTTTTAGCTTTTTGTAAATATTCAATAATCGGTTTTTTGAGATGTAATCAAAAGCTCTTTTTATATTTATAAATAGTATTAAGGTTTTCTTATTAGTTTGTTTGTTTCTTTTGATTTCTGTAGTTAATAATAGTATAGTATCAATTACTGATTTCTTTTGCTAATCTTCTATTTGGCTTTTATATAGAAAGTAAGTAGTTTTTATTAAAAATCCTAATTATTGAGCTAGAATTCTTTTATTAATTTTTTTAAGATAGTTTAAGAATGCAATTATTCTATATACTTTTGGAAGTGAATAATTAGATTTTAAGGCTTTCTTTAAAATAGCTTCAGTAGCTTGTTTCTAGTATTTAGAGTGATATTTAAAATTAAAAAGTTTGCTAAAAAGAATGAAAAAGGTTTATAGAATTGCTTTATAAATCTTTATAATGATTTCTTAAATAATTTCATTTAAACTAGAAATCTTTTCTTGTATTTTAGCTGAGCAAGTATTACTTAATTCGGTTTGAGAGAAATTAGGCTATTCTCATTTCTTGGATTGTTTATATTCTTCTCATTATGGTTTTGAAGTAATAGAAGGGGGTAGGAATAGAGTTATTTGTTTTAAGTATAACTCTCTACAGGGAATAAGATGGGAAGCATAGGGTAGAAAGTGATGGCATTAGGAGGACTAGTGTACTAAGTATGTTCTTCCACTTCCGAGAGGAAGAGCTCTGTATAGAATAGAGCTCTTACTAGTACTAATTGGGGCTAGCTCCCCCTGCTCCATGATTACGTGAACCACACCTTTCAACACTCCCCCTTGGGTTAATCGTGATGATTTGTCATTCCCAGCATTTCTACGAACTTCTTGAATACATCCTTGGTCAATAATTTCATTAATCTATCTACTACCATTTTGTCTATGGGAATGTAGCTAATATCGATCTTTCCTTTCTGCTTGAGATCCCATACATAATGGTATATAATATCAATATGCTTTGATCTGTCAATTAATTGTACATTCTTGATTAGGGCTATAGCCCCTTGATTATCTCCCTTTATATCAACAATAGATTCATTCTTTACAACAAACTTTCTGTATCCCATATCTCGAAGTATTTAAGCTAATTACTGGTTTTGCTTTGCTACAATTAATTAAGCTATATACTCTAATTCAATTATTGACGTTGACACAAAGTTCTGTTTTCGATTTATCCAGAATATTAATCCTTTTCCTAAAAGTGCAACTACTCCCAATATACTTTTTCTATCAACCATATTGCTAGCGTAGTCTGCATCGGAATAGATCACTAGATTTTGAATTCCCCCTGGTCCGAAACATAGTTTATAACTAATCGTTATTCATAAATAACACATTACTCTTTACAATTAATTTATATAGAATTCTACTAGATCTTTTATATATTAACTAAGTTTCCTAAGCCAAAAGCTATATCAGGTTTTGAGTATATTATTATATATATCAATTCCCTAATTATATAGCTGTACTTAATAGAATCTGCTCGTTTATCATCCTCTCAAGCCGATCGAAGTGCTTTGTAATTGTTTATTGATATTGAGATAAATCTAAATGTTCTCTTTGTAAATCCATATCTACTTAATACTTTCTCGAGATATTGTTTTTGATTGATATATAGAGTTCTATTCTTTCTGTTTTTAGTAATTCTTATATTTAAAAGCTTTAAATTCTCGATCTCCTCTAGATTCTTGGTATTAAAGACAAAAGTAAGTTATTTACTAAACTATAATATATCATCTAAATTCTATACTACAACAGGAAGATTATCAATATACAGTAATATTATAATCCTTTTATCAAAGTGAATGAACAAATACAGATTAGCTAGACTTTATATAAAATTCCATTTGATAAATCGTTTCTTTATAAGATTGTTTTAATCACAAGCTGCTTGCTTTAATCCATATAAACTATAAAGGACTTCAAAAATGTATTCTTGTTTAATATTAACTCCTTGTAGTACAGATAGGAAAATCTTTTCTTTTAGCTTTGTCTCAATAAACATATTCTTTATATTAAAATAATATACCTTAAGATTCTATAATGCTATAATAGATAAAAATGAACGAACTATTACTGATTATACCATAAATACAAATATATCAAAGAAGTCCACTCTATACTTTTATATAAAACCTCTTACTATTAATCTAGCCTTAAATCATTCCAATAATCCATTTATATTCAATTTTGTTATAAATACCCATTTTGTACTAACTAAGTTATTTATTTCATTATTATAGATTTATCGCCATATCTTATTCTTTTCCAATTCCTTGATCTTCTGATCAATAGCTGCTTGTTACTATTTGTTATAGGTTGGATTGCTTATTACCTCTTTATATATTTTCGGAATCAGTATATCCCTTATCATTGCATTTGTAATAATTATTTCTGAAATAAATGCATAGTCTTTGCTTTGTTATTCTATAAAGAACTCTTAATCCAATTTCAAGTTTATAATAATAATAAGGAATACATATAAACACTTGATATTTTAAAAGTCAACTTCATTGTCTTATTCTCTTAATCTCTTTCTTATTGTTAATCCGATATCCTTTTCAATCTCTATGGTTATATTTATTAGATCGGTATTCAATGATTGTACTATATGCGGAATAACGATTTGTGGAATAATTCCTGATCTTGATATAGGTATCTCAATGAGATTTAGGATTTTATTCTCTGAATTATATTCAACTAGTTCAGTAGATATAGGTTCTATAATGCTATACCTGCAGTTTCAATTATAATCTTGTAAAGTCTTTCTACTAATTATTATTTTGGTAAAATATTTTGTATTCTCTATCCTTTTATAAATTCTTCCTCTAAAATGATAAAGTATAATTTCAGGTTTATCTTATCTTCTAATGATTTTTTAAAGAATATATAATTACTTATCTTTATCACTATATATCTATCTAGAGTATATATCCATAATTGCTTTGTTATATAATTATTGTATCCAACAAATATATTTATTCTTACTTTATTCACTAACTTATCTTAATAAGCACTATTGAAATAAGATACTAGATCGATATGAAAATAGCATTTTGATTCCTATATTTTGATATATGCTATTGATAATATTATTTCGATTTATATCTCGTATAGCGATACTTACTTTTTCTTTGTTTGTGCAGTCATATTCTGCTATTGGCTGATAGGTATCTCTCTACATCTTTATCTAACCTCGAATTCATTTATCTATAATTCTATATATATTCTGTTTCTAGTATATGCATTTGTCTTTGCTATATAATCCCAAAATTCAATTAATATCTCTAAGTCTTTAAGTATTACATGAATATTCGATTGGGTAGTTTGAATTGCCTATTCAGCTATACCATTTTGATTTGAGGTGTACATATATATCGATTATCGTTGCATACCCAGCTTGTCTTGCCATTCCTATAATACCTTCTCGATCTCTAAAACATTATCAATATGTATTACTCTAATTAGAAATCCATTCTCTCGTTTTACACCAACTCTTTATTTCTCGAATTCTTCAATAATATCACTTTTCTTTTCCAGATATATTATTCAAACCTTTTTTGTCCAACTACAGATTATCTCTACAAAATATTGCTTCTTTCAGAATAATACTGAAAATGATCCCGATATATCTAATGATATAAGAACTAATAGTTATTTTTTATATTCTAAGAGAATTGTACTATAATGCTTCTTTATCTTTATTACTATATATATCTCACAAGGCTTTAGGTCTGTAGGTAACTTGATATCCTTCTTCAAAGTTATAATAAGATATAGTTTATTTAAGACTCTATATCCTATATGTTCAAAGCGACAATATTATAGCCAATACCGGTTCAGGCGGTTTCGTTGTTGGGTATCTGCCTTGTCTGTCTTGTCTTCACTATAAACAATATCCTCAACTTCTAGTGGAACTTCCTCATCCTTCTCTACAACTAAAAGTGCAGTATCAAAATCACTGATAATAATATTAGCAATCACATAAATTCCATAAAAATTGTTTGTAAATAGTAGGACTTTTCCGTTTTTATAAAAATATATCTTCTTATTATTGAAGATTTCCTTAGCATTGAATTCCCTACAAAACGATTTTACAGATAACAAGCTTACTCCTAGTTCTAGAATATATAACACCTTCAACTTATATACTTTTCCATTCCACTTTATCTCTACCATTCCATACTCTCTCGCAATCAATTCTTCCCCTTCAATCTTTATCTGTCTTAACCTGGAAAGTGGCTTTAAACTAGATAAAAGGTAGGATTGATTAGTTATATACAATAAACAGCTGATATCTGCAATCCATTCTCTGATATTGCTATGAAAGGATATATATACGGATTTACTTGGATAATGATAAGATTCTTCCTTATCCGAGGTTTTAATTACAATATAATTGCGATTGTATATAGAATAGAAAGTTAAATTGTTAGGGAAAGACTTATGGCTTTTCCAATTTGAGCTTGTTTAATATCTCGATAAGGATAATGACTTCTTAATCAAATTGTTTTTAATATAGATTTGGATACCTTCCTTATATAAACAGTCTTATACAATATAATCCGATTTGTTATAATAAAAGCATTCTTTTCCTTTGCTTGAACTACAGAGTCTTCTCTCAAAACTTCGGCGATAGCCTCTATCATATCGTTCACGATCTTGGCGGTTTTATATAATCATTGCCATACTTGTATCTTCATCCTTATCTATTGAAATAGTATTTCTGAAAATAACTGTTTCATCCACAGCTCGGATCTTCTCAAACTTAATTGTGAAGTCAAGGTTTTGAGCATCAATTGCTTTGATAATAATATTGAAACATTTCAATAATCCTTAAATAAAGAATCCTAGAATAATATCCTCAATCAACAAATCCTTTTGTATTACCTCTACTTCAACTATTTCCTTTCAAATAAAGTATATCTCGCCCCAGCCTTCTTCAACTATAGCACTCTCCTTCAGCTTCCATATTATCAATCATATAAACTTGTTTCGCAATTCTTGAGAGATAACATATTTATACTTTGCCTCCAGTTTAACCCACTTATCACTAAACTCACCAATGTTTTCGATAAGTTTGTTATCCACATCACTAATATACTAAACAATAAAAAGCTCTACACCAGCTTAGGCCTTCTCCATTTTATATATCACATCCATCAATTTAATAGAATTTACATAGAGTGCTCTGCACACAGCCATATTGTTTATAATAGCATAACCCCATTCTTTTTTTACAAAATACAGCTTTATCATCTTGAACCAATATCGTCAGTTCTTTCTATCCAATATTGGAATCTTTAACTATCTACTATCGGAATTGTCTCCCATAATTGCAAATATTATTGTCAATCTTAATTTTAGTATATCACAATATAAAGATATTTATTTGCTTTCTCCCTTAACATAATTTAAGTTTTCACACAAAATGAATACATCTTTTTCAGGGATTTCGATTTCGTATTAATAAGAAGCCTCTACTACAACTCTTTCGATTTAATTTAAACCTCTACCTTTCTCTTACACCTCTACGATTTATTCTCTTTGTTATATAGACCTCTACCTCTCTCTTGATTGTATAGACCTTTACCTTTTCTCTTACACCTCTACATATTCCTTTCTGCCAATAATTTCTAACCCAGATGCAAACCCGAGCTCATAACCTGTTTTAAGTATAACTCTCTACAGAGAATAAGATAAAAAGCATAGAATAGAAAGTGATAGCATTAGAAGGATTAGTATACTAAGTATGTTCTTCCACTTTCAAGAGGAAGAGCTCTATATAGGATAGAGCTCTTACTAGTACTAATTGGGGCTAGCTCCCCCTGCTCCATGATCACATGAACTACACCTTTCAACATTATTATTATTATTATTATTATTAGTAATTTTCAACCGGGACATATAGGCGAGCCTCCCAGAGGGTATTATGGTTGGGCTAACTGCGGGATAATCTTAATTTATATAATCCCCCTCTCCTAAAAATGAGATTTCAATATTCTCAATAGTTTTTCAAATAATAGCTAGTATGCTTACACTTTTGTTTTCGATTCTCTAAATACCTCTATATGCATTTTCCGATCTTTTATATAATATTTTGATTAAGAATTATTTTATCTTATAAAAATAGCTTTTATATATATTTTAGTATAATATAGTATATTGCATATATCGATTTTGTTTTTTATAGTCTTGCTATATCGATTACCTCCTATTCTATATTTGTATTCATCCAGATCGATCAATTCATTTCTATTTCCTTTTTCTATTCTTCTGATAGCATTTTAGAATATATACTCTTATAGAAATCTGTTATAATAATAAATTCAGCAAACTTGATTAATATATGTATTAACTATTTCAATAGTCGTTTTTAAGCTGTCTGATTGCAGAGTGAGTATTTGGGTCTAATATCTGGAGGCCAGGTTTTGTAGATTACAAGGATTTTGTAACAATACATAATATGCTCGGGGGATTTGTATATATTATATAAGCAATGGATTGTTGTTTTCTTGTATTTAAATTATCAATAATAGCTTTCGAAATCGCTATATACTGAGCGGATTGCTAATATACAATAAAAAATAACTTATAAGAGTTTTAGTTTATTAAAGCATTTGTTTATACTCCTTGAATTTCATTTCTAATATTATTTAAAGAGCATTAATTTCTATTTGATTCACTATATCTGTATTACCAATTCCATAATAGTTTTTATTATAAAATGGATATCATTTATTATAAATCGATTCATATGCCTTGAAACTGATTTTCTTATCCCTTTATCAGCAAATATATTCGTATACTCATTTCCTTCAATCCCTGTATGACCTAGCGATTATTTGATCTGAATCAAGTACATTTACATTAGTTTGTAATATTTAAGAAAAGCCTATTGCGATATAATAAAAGCTATACCTCTCATTCCCCATATCACCAATATACTATCAATATATATACAGATTTCCATTTGTTTTATATCAATGATATTTCTGATTACTGCTTAAAGATCTTAATATACCTCAATCGCTTTTGTATCGAATATATAAGAATTGTAATATAATCCATTATTTCCTTTATATATTACTATCTATCCTCTATATACAATATATCCATATTCTACTTACCTACTATCCTTATCGATCTATTCCGATCTATTAGAGAATATAATAATCTAATCATATATATACTTATTCCACCATTCTTGAAACTACTCTATCACTATTTCTTTTATAAAACCTTTAATAGGATCTATTTGATATTCTAATATATAATAAGGCTTTATTAAAGTCATCTTCTTAATTCAAGGAAGATATTAATTAATTACCTGAATCTTTGTTTTGGCTAATTGTAATTAGTCTTTCCTGTTACTAGAGGAGTAGATGGCTCTTATCCTTCAATAATAAAGAGAATGTTTTGAATTAATAGTTTAAGCATAAAGAGCTGCTCTTTATTTTATTTATTTTAATATTACTTTTGCTAATAGAAAAACGCTATTCCTTATTATTATTGTATTTGGGATTGTTTGCTAAACTATTATTTTATTTATTTATTTATATTAATTAACGTCTGTTTTGGATCTCCCTAAGGGTATTTAGACGTGCTAAGATAAGGAACTATTTGAGCAGCGTAATCGTTGCAACCGAATTTAGCAATTTAATTTCAATGCCAGGGGCTATTCGCTTTTTTGCGGGTGCGATCCGCTTCTATTTCCAGAAGGGAACATCTGATTCGGGTTGTTGTTAAGGCAGAGCTTGGTTTCCGGGTGGATAGACTTGTTGTAGGCTTCGATTCTTATGGTAGAAAAAAAAAAGCGAGAATGGATTACTATTTGTTTAGCCGAACAGTAGGGCTCTTGTATTATATATTAGGTTTGTGGTTTTTAGAGTGTAGTATATTCGAGTAATCAGTTGAATAATGAGTTTATAAGGGATGGGCAGTAAGCTTTGTTAAAAAGATTATTGCTTTTTAAGAGTCCTTTAATAGTTAGGACAGATCTGAATATAGAACTCTAAATCGGTAATCAGTTGAGTGAGTTTGCTAGGTGTATATAAGAGTTTCTTGATATATATAATCGCCTGCTTGTTAGATTGCATTTCTACAGGGGCAAAAGGCCAGTCTGAACGCTTTAGGTTGTTTATAGTACATTTAAAGAAGTAATATAATTCCTTAGCGCTATTGTATAAGCAATCCAGCTTGTTATTTTGATAACCAAATTGCTAATGGTAAGCAGTGTAATCGCTGTAGCCTGTTTTCATAGCTATTAATCGATATAAGACTGCTCTTGGTAGAGTTAATTCCTTTGGTTTCTTTATATTGTATCTAGGAGACCATTCCTTGTAGTTAGCGGAGAGAGAGGAGTTCATCTTTTTCTACTAAATAGATTCTATGTGTAAACGCTTCTGACAGACAATTGTTTAGACCCCACTGATTGTTAGTAGCTTATCGATTGCCTGGTCCATAGATCCAATTGTGCTTGCGTTTACTAAACGATCTATTTCCTTATTGCCTTTGATCTTTATATATCCAGATGACCATTTTATTCTAACATTGAGTTGTTTTATTGCTTTGTAACATTTGTAGAAGGTCTATTATGTTATAGGCAATGCGTTTCCGTGTATACCCCAGATAACCGATATACTATCAATACACATTCAAATCTGGTTATTCAAGGAATCTTCAAGTATAATAATTAGATACTTCAATCCGCGTTATACTCTTATCGCTTCTGTATTGAATACATGTGAGTTGCTTTGGATCTGCTTAAATCCGAAGACTATTTGAGTGCTATTGCGATATATTGTATATCCATAGCCAATATAATGTTTGCAATCAATAGTTTGTTCTGATCTGTCAGAGAAGATTGTATAGTCTTTGAATGGGAGTTGTTGTCATTACTCTTTGAAGGCTTGAGCTGCTTTTTCTTTGATTAATCCTTTCATTGGATCCGTTCTGCAGCTATTCGAGAAATGCGAGCGGAGTAGTTTCGAACGTTACATCTCTAGAATGAAACGGCTGAGCTGTTGGATTCTTGTAAGAGGCTCTCTTGCTGTACCTACTCCTCATCCACATTTTTGTATTACTGGCTTCAAATGATTTACTAATAAATGTTGATTGTCGATTGTTTTTAAATAAAATACGAATCGCAACTTGGCATGTTCTAACACGACTATCCCCAATAATAGGCCCGCTTCTTTGATAAGAGCTATGATCGGTGTAGTCTTGTATATTGGGATCGCTCCTTTTGCAGCAGTATTGATTATTCTATTAATGCAATAAAGATAACCTTTTATACCTATACTTATATTTGGATCGCTTTAACCTAGGCTAGACTTATATTTACTAGTGTACCATACTTTCGTGCCGAATAGTGCTACTGGGAGAACGCAGGTAATCACTGTTTTTCTTAAAAAGGAAGCTGGCGGCCCATATATAGTGCGGGCAATCGATCTGATATGCGAAGCTACTTTCATAGCTTTCGCTGTACGTGTTTTGATATATTGTAAGAACGAGAGCCGGCGATCGAAGAAGATGCCCAGCCATCTCAGAATAGGCTAAATGCTTCCACTCGTTGCAATCGGTACTGGAGTGATTATCAGATCTGGATTCACTACCAATGGTGGATTAGTGGTATCATGTTGTCTGGTAATATGAAGTAGTTCGAATTTCTTAGGGGCAAATAGGATTCTATTCTCCTTACTCTATCTAATGATTTGCTATACTTGTCGTTACAGAATTCTAGTATTTGTAGAGAGATACTTGGAAGAGTAGTAGATCGCGATATCATCTGTATAGCTGAAACGGAATTTCGTATCTTGATTGAGGAGCTCAGCAAGATAGAGTATATAGAGTATAGGTGATAGTGGGGATCTCTAAGGGGTACCACATGTCATTAAATATTTTTTAGTTGTAATGCCTTCAAATCTTACTTTGACTTTTTTATTTGTAAAGAATGAATCTATCAACTTGAGTAGCAAAGTTGGCTATTCTTATTTGATCATTCAGCTCAAGAGTCAATATTTCAAGAGAGCATCAAAAGTTCCCTATACATCTATAATAACAATCGAAATTATATTGTCAGTTGCTAATGCGAGCTTCGTGTTGTGAGTAAAGGCAGCTATTAGATCTGTTTCTGATCTTCTAGAGAGCGCTCTACAGTATTATAGGCTGATTACTTTATGTCTTAAAGCTGTCCAAGATATTTGGCTGGCTATATACTATTCGAGACCTTTTCCGATACAGGAGATCAGGGTTATTAGTCGTTACGACCACGGTGATATTTTGTTTTTCTTGTTTACCTTGGGAATTATTACTATCTTTGCTAGCTTCTATCCTTTTGGGTAGTAATTTAGAGTTAGGCATGATACAAATATCTCCCGGATTAGTGATTTGACGCTCGGCCAGCATACCTTAAGGAGGCACACAGTAGCTCAATCCACTTCTGGTGCAGTACACAAGGCTTCTATAATGTATTTTTCTATCTCTTCAGCCGAGATCGTTCTTTTTCAGGGAAGGATCCCTTGTATATTTGATTGTATAGTGGATTGTTTGAAAGATCATTGTCCGCTTTGAATCGATCTAGAATTATTATAAATAGGGTGTCCGCTTTCTCTTTTATATCACAGATCTCCTATTTATCGATTATTAGGGAGAGAGATTTCGTATTACTTTTGGGGGTCAACTTATGCTATCCTATAATTCGATAGAGTTCTTTATCATCCTTGACCCTATCTAGATGTATAGTCCAATAGGATCTCTTAGCTTGTTGTACTACTTTTTGTAAAAAGTATATAGTATAAGTCTTTCTTTCCAAGTCCGTTCCTCTCTGTGTTTCTATATATACTTGATGAACTTCTCTACACTCATCCGTTTATTATGACAAGACTTTCCTTACCTTTCGATCGATCTTGCCAACTACTCGGATCGATTTATCTAACACTTTTACAAGCTTACTAACGTAGATCTCGATCTTGATTGTGATCTGGATATCTACATTATTGAGATGGGCTAGCTGATTGGCCATTAGTCCATCCAATCTCAGCAGATCCGCTTCCTTTATTCGATAGTAGTACTGATCCTACTCTGTTGTTCCATGATTTGCTAGATTGGTAACCTGAGTAATATGATCAGATCCACAGTGGAGTTCTTCCAGCACCTCTGTATAAGCGAATGGTATATTGGAGAAGATTAAATCTAGCACATACCCTTTTGTATGGGTGGGTATACCTGGGGTACTTATAAACTCTATGCCCTGCTCGTTTGCCTATATTGCAAGCTGTGTCTCTTGATTGGCTGTGATTACCCCCAGTTCCTATAACTCGTACTTTGCATTAAAATCTTCTTTTATAATTGTACACTCATTTGGGATCAAGTATGTAATATAATTAATAATATCCAAAGTGCACAGAGTTTTGTAGATATTCAGGATCAAGTATCCATTAACTCGTATTCAGAGTAGGTCTTTATTTTCGAATCGATTTATTTGTTTTACTTTCAAATATACATCTTTTTGTATATATATTATAACCCAAGAGCCTTGTTCGTTTTCCTTCAAGTCTCCCTGGAGGTTCCAGTTATTGATCGGCTGATATCGATCGTATACATTGTGATTTTGCATGATTGAATTCCAGTATAATCTTGGCTTCTATAAACAGATCATATCCAGCTGAACTTCAGCTACTAACTGTAATAGTATAATATGATTCGCGTGTCCCCGGTCTATATTCGCCTAAGCAATAATAAAACCTTTGTTCCTTTGAGTGTACTTATCGATTATACTACTTATAGAGAGGATCTAGATACAATGTCTACCATTATAAAAGTCTCTGCATCATTCATCTCCAGATCTATTAAAATGAAGGCTTTTTCTACTAAAACTTTTATATTAAGATTTCGCTAGCTTTAGCTACAAACTGGATGTATACATAGCATAGTTGGTGCGATTAGCAGATTTATATTAAGCCTACACAGATATTTGCTAAAACATTCATTCTTATATGCTATAATCCTTGTCCCCAGAGTGACCGGGGTTTCTGTAATTGTTACTCTAGGAGATAGAAGTGATTTAGGAGTGTAATCCGTTTTGTTTATATCTACTCTATACAGCATCTCATAGTCTTTTCTACCAATAGCTCTAACTACAACCAATTCCTTTGTGGTCAGAACAATCCATTGTTTAGTGTAGACCCTAGGAGTAACTAGGCAATTGGAATGGCTAGTACAGAAGGGCTTATAATAATTAGCGTATTGAACTGCTCTAGTGTATTGCTAATATATAAGTACACCCTCATACTTAATATTTAGTTTACCGTATATCGAGTATCTTAAAGCTCTATTACAAATAAAAAGGTTATAATACCCTAAGCAGTCAATACTGTGAAATTGAATTTCCCAGGGTTTATCTAGGAAAACCGAGTAGGAGTTATTATTGAATAATCGAAACCGTAATACTGTAATATTGAAGTCAATAATCCAGGTAGCTCTTTTAGTAATCGAGTTGATCTCACTACATACCAATCTGTAATTGATTGGCTGCTTGCTGGTTTGAGCTGTGATCTTCTTCTTGATAAGTTCAATGGGTATAGAAGCAGGAGCACCTTCGATGTAATAGAAATCGTATAGTACTTGTGGGATTATATATATAAACCATTTTTCTAATCTATGTATACTTATTGTATAAAGGGTTTTAAATACCTACTCGACATTTTCTGTTTTCATGATCTCCTTCCGACTAGCATCAGAGTTGCACTTTAATATTCAGCCTATATTATTCCTCTAAAGAAAGAGAATCTCTACTAGTATAATCCCAGCAACTGCTTCTTTTATTCTAAGTCTTAACAGGAATAGGCTAGTCTCTGAAAGCAGAGCTTCCCCGCCAGCTATTATAAGGATTGTTTTCTCGATCCGATCATTCTCCCTTTTGAATCTGTATGCTTTCGAGCAATCAGTATTCGTACTTCCATTAGGAGTAGAGTGCATTGTATTAGTGGAGCCTGTAGTAAGGCTTGCTGCCTCAAGCCTCATCTGAGTTTTCAATATATCAGTATAGGTTTTCTGTGTATTACTTTTTGACTATAGTTACTCTATTGTAGGCTTTTTCTTTTGATTAAGGGTAGTTTTCGTTACTCTTAGTAAAGCAAAAATGATTGTATTCTTAAACTTCGCAGCGAGTTTGTATTGTTAGTTTTGAAACCCTTATACAAGCTTATCTACTAACACCACAAATGCCTCGATCACCTCCCGTCTTTCCCCCTCTATCTTATCGATCCTTTCGAATTGTTTCTTGATTGTATCAAGGGTAGAGCCTGTGGGCGATCTTATAATTGGTAGGGGCTGTATGCCAGCCCCTGAGGTATTGGTGACTGCTTGGGGGGGGAGCGCCCTCTAGGTTGAGGAACCGCTCAGCGCACCAGGGGCGTGTATCGCTATTGGCGTGATGGGAGCCTCCTGTGGTTATAAGGTTTGATAGGATTAAGCCTGCCGGGGCAGGGGAAATAAATAAGGAGTATATGTGAATCGTCCCTTGTTAGATATGTCTGTATATTATCAGATACACCGTATGTTTGCTAAACTAAAAGGACTCCTCTAATCGCTATTTATAGAATCTTATTAATAATTAGAATTGCTTTTCCTAATCAGATGCTTATTATTATTAGTATCCTGTCTTGATACTATTTAGTAGTTTTTGTTTGTTCTGTGTATTATATCTTTATCCTATAAAATAGAGCTAGGTATAAGCAAGTAATCACTGTTTTCTATAAGAATGCTGCTGGGGGTCTGTTTGTGATCCGGGCTAGCCCTTGAATATGATAAGTCAATTTCCGGCTTTTGGCTATTCGCATTTCGATATATTATTTGAATATGAGTTTGTGATTAAATTATATATCTAGTTATTATAGAGCCAATCCTAATGTAATTAAAGAGATAATTTAATCGCGGTTTATTTTGTATACCAGATTGATGGAATACTTATACTATATTATATAAATCATTTCTATCTTTTCGAATACAAAGATTATTTTGTTTCTAATTCCCTAATAGAATATACTTTTTATATTTCTTGCTAATATTGTAATATTTTATTGAATGCTTATTGATAATCAATATAAATAGATATTGTTTATATACCCGAATCAGAGTTTAGAGTCTTGCTGGAGTAGCTTTGTAAGATAAAGTATATATAGAATTAGTGAGAGGGGTAAGCTTTGTGAGATATTGTATTCCATTATATTATAATCAGTTATTACTTTGTTAAATCTAATTCTAAATTACCTTTAGATTAAAAAAGAGTTGATTAGAACAATTAGATTTTATAGGAACTTCTATTTTTTTATTCGTTTTAGAAATCTATTTTTAAATAAAGTATTGAATGCTTCTTATACATTTAGTATAATTATTATAATCTTATAGCCTTTATTAAGTACTATTTCTGTATTATAAATGAATAATATTACTAAATCTATAGCCAATTATTTCAAAAGAATATTATAATATTATAGACTGAGTATTTCTTATATTAAAGCTATCCATATTAGATGTCTTGCTATAATTCTTTTAAGGCTTTTTCTAATATAAAAGAGAAGGGTAATAGACCGCTATGATTATAGAGATATTCGATTTATCTTTTCTACTTTTGGTAATATAACTATCTTTGCTTATTTTTATATTATAGGGAAGTAATTAAGCTATAAATACTTATTGAAAATGATATATAAAACTAAACTTATTTTTATTCAAATAATCTTTAATAGTTTTATTATAATCCAATTTATTCTTAGGGATATACTTGAAACCCCTATAGTATTATATTTCATTTCCTTTATAAAGATAAACTTCCCCTAGAGTAATTTTTTCTCATTTTGATTATATTCAGAGTTCAAAAGATTATTAATAGCTTTAAAGTATTGCAGAATCTCTGAGTATAGCAACTTGGCCTTTTCTTTATTTGATATAACAATGTGTTCGCTTATTATAATTAGTGGAGAGCAATATATGAGATTCAGATTATGCCATCCAATCACTCTATATAGATTTCGATCTGATTTCATCTTATTAAAGAATTTCCTCTAATATTCTCTTTTGATCTATTATATATATAATAAGAATACTCTGTATTTTATAAAGTAATTGCTATTGATTATATAGTTTTAGAGATATACATCTCAAGCGATTATATAGTCAGGTATCCACTAGAAGGCCGATTTTCCTATCTTCTAATTTAGTCTTTCTGTTATTCTGATTATTTATTGTAATACCTTCTATATGTTTTCAATAGCTTGATTTAGGACTATGCTTATAACTGCTATCTGTACCTTCCATTTGATTTTCATTATATTAGCTGATATTATTCTTTGAAATAGAAATAGGTCTTCCTTTCTAATATGATATATATATTGGGATCTCAATACTGAGCTCGCTCTTTATATAATAGTGAGGAGGGTATTGTAATCGGATCTGTAATATATATCAGCCCTTATTTCTATATATATTCCTAGAATATTGGAAAAGACTAGATCGATTATGTATCCTGCTTTGTATATCGCTTAATCCGGGATGTTCGTGAACTTGAGGCCTTTGTCACTGGACCATTCTGCAAGCCGATTACTATTATACATTATATTTATATCTAGCTCGAATAATATATGATGAGCATTGAAGTCTCCCCTAATAATCGTATCCCCAATTGATATTAGGTTAAGGATTATTTCCAGGATTCCTGAGGTATTTGATTTTCTATATAGATTTAGTAATTTAATTTCGTTTATAAAAAGCTATATATAGTCTCTATGCTCCTTTTCTACTAATTGTAGTACTTGTAATCTAGTCTTAGTTCTGATATATATCATTACTTGTAGGTATCCCTGCCCTTCTTTATATATCCCATTCCCCCTCTAGAAGGTCATTAGGGATAGATATTCAGAGATTGTTATACCCATACTAATAAATCCAAGGCCCACGAGCTTATAACAACCATATCTACGGATATCCCGAAATCATATTATACAATATATACCAACGCGATCGCTATAGCACTTCGAGCTACTTGACTCGAAAATACTATCACAGCAAAATCAGAGAGGGCCAGCGAGCCAACTGTCACCTACAGAAACAGCGGGCTTCCCGATCGATTTCAATAACCACTCTTCAACTACTACTCCGAAGAGAGCACGGATTAACAACAAAAGTACTAATCCCCTTTCAAGCTTGTTCGAGAGTAGCTAGAATATTATTAAAATAGCTGTGAAAACAGCTATTCAGAAGAAAATCGATATACAATGGAAGCACACTATAAACGAAACTCTAATACTCACTAGCTTCGAAATAATCCTTGTATAGTTTGCAGTGCAATTTACGGAACAAGATCTGAGCTGATTAACAGAAGAATTGGTATACAGAGTACTAATAGTTATTATAAACAATATAAAAGGGATCTTCAACTTAAAGCTAGTAATAGAAAGTATAAAGCCAACTACACAAACGTATACAGAGATGCTTCGAATCCCCAAAACCGCAATCGCTACTCCCTCCAGCTCAACTATAGAAGTAGGGGCTGCAAACGGGTCCAAGCAGGTGATCAATGAAGTATCGAGATTAGAATGTATAAACGAAAGACTTTTCCTCCAATTCAACAAACGAACCAAAATAGAATCGTCCTTATGGGGAATCAGATAGGTGTTAGTAAAAGCGATCCCAAAGATTGCTATTCTAAAGACTAAAGCTATTACAGCAATAATATCTACCCGAACTGGGTGAGCAGTCACAGTTTCTCTAGAAGTCTGTATAGTCCTTCTTGTGAACAAACAACAGACTATAGCAGTTACTAAAGCTATAGATCTTGCAATCAGTAAGCCATGGTATACATATATAGCACCAGGGGTCCCGATAATCATTATCAATTTTCTGAAAATGCTTACAGAGATTGGGAAAAAACAAATAAAAGAAGAAATCTGGTATCAGATGGGATTACATCCAGTACGGGTAGCGAGATCCAAACTCAGAGCAGATGAGCAGAATCGGATCACCTGAATATTATTCTTTCAGGAACAGCTACCTTATTATAATCTATTCAATAAGATCCGAATGTTCCCAGCAAGTAGAAAACGAGCCTTGGAAAGATACAATCCAGAATATCAGTAATACTATGAAAGCTGGAAATACAAAAAAAAAACGGTATATAGAAAATGCGCACACCTATTATCTACTTATAAACCAACCAGGAATTATAATCATTCAATACAATACACAGGATACCGCAGGTCCTTCCCAGTGGATTATAACAACTGCCCTACCAAGCCCCAGCGGGTGAACGGTAAAACAGTATACCCGAATCGAAAGCAGATCTAGATTATCCAACGAACAAAGGAGATTAGTATTACTATCGCTTCAACACTAGCAATAACAATTCAAATATTGATGATAATGTAAGAAAGGAAAAGAAAATCTAGAATAGATACAGTTTCCCGATACGAAGATGGTAGCAATTCGAAAAGTGATATTGGAAGAGAGTAAGCAAACAATATCTCAGAAAGCTCAACAAATAAAGAGCGGGATGTGTAAGGTCAATGTATTATTTGTAATAGGACAACAAAGATTAACAAAAATCTCAACCTTGAAGCTTTAAATAATCAGACTATAACTGGGGGATATGATACAACAATAAAAGATCTATATGAATAGATCGAATCCGCTATCTATTGCCTAGATAAACATGTGGAAAAGCCTTGCACCGCATGCAGTAGCATTGCAGCGAGCGTTTGAGGAAAAGATTGATATAATATATATATAAAAGCTCTGAGTATCCAATACACACACTCAAATACATAACGAATACCAATGCCTATCCCCAGTGACCTCCTGGAGGGGAAGCGGAACATACAAGAAAGGGCAGGGATGCCTACGAATAATGATATATATCAGAACTGAGATTAGACTACAAGTGCTACAATTAGCAGGAAAGGAGCATAGAGATTATATATGGCTTTTTATAAACGGAATTAAACTATTAAACCTATATAGAGAACCAAATACCTCAGGAGTTCTAAAGATGATCCTTGACCTAATACCAACTAGGGACACGATTATTAGGGGAGACTTCAATGCTCACCACACACTATTCGAGCCAGGTATGAATACAGCGCATAGTGACAATCGGCTCACGGAATGGTCTAACAATAAAAGCCTCAAGTTCACAAACATCCCGGATCAAGTGATACACAAAACAGGACACGTAATCGATCTAGTCTTTTCCAATATCCCAGAAACATATACAGAAATAAGGGCTAATATACATTACGGATTCGATCACAATACCCTCCTCACCATTATACAAAGAGCGAGTTTAGCACCAAGATCCCAATACACATATCACATCAGGAAGGAAAACCTACCTCTATTTCAAAAAATAATATCAACTAACATAATGAGAATCAAACGAAAGGCACAAACAGCAATCACAAGTATAACCCTGAATCGAGCCATTGAAAATATACAGAAGATACTACAACAGGTAATCAAAACAACAGGAAGACTGGATCGGAAGATAAGAAAATCGGCCCCCTGATGAATACCCGACTACACAATTGCTCGAGATATATACCTCCAAAACCACACAACCAATAGTAATTACTCTACAAAATACAGAACATTCTTATCGTACATACAACAAACCAAAAAAAAGTACTAAAGGAAATTCCTTAATAAAATGAAATCAAATCGAAACCTATATAAAATAATCAAATAGCACGACCTGAGCCCCACATACCACTCTCCACCAATCATAATAGACGAACACATTGCTATATCAGATAAAGAAAAGACCAAGCTACTACACTCAGAGATTCTGTAACACTTCAAAACCACCAACAATCTCCCAGATTCCGAATACAATCAAAATAGAAAAAAACTACCCTAGAAGAAGCCCATCTCTATAAAGGAAATGAAACATAACACTATAGGGATCTCAAATACATCCCCAAGGACAAACCAGATCACAATAAGACTACTGAAAGCTATCTAGACAGAAATAAGTCTAGTTCTATATACCATTTTCAACAAGTGTCTACAGTTCAATCACTTCCCTACAGTATAAAAGCAAGCAGAGATAGTTATGCTACCAAAAGTGGGGAAGACAGACCAAACGTCCCTACGATCATAGTGGCCTATTATCCTCCTCTCTTGTATTGGGAAGGGCCTGGAAAGGATTATAGTAAGACATCTAGTATGGATAACCCTAACACAAGAAATACTCAGCCCACAATACTGTGGTGCTCTTCCGAAACGATCGGCTATAGATTTAGTAGCATCGTTCGTTTATAATGTAGAAATAGTGTTCAACAAAGACTACAAGATCACAATGGTTATACTAAATATACAAGAAGCGTTTGATACTCTACTTAAAAACAGACTTCTAAAACAAATAAGGGAACAGGGGTTCCTATAGAATCTAATCGCTCTGATCGATTTCTTTTTAACCCAAAGGCAACTCAAGGTTAAACTTAACGAAGCAATAACTAACTACAGTACAATAGAATGCAATACCCCACAAGGCTTACCCTTTTCGCCAATCCTTTATATACTTTATTTTGCAGAGCTATTCCAGCAAAACCCTAAATTCTGATTCGGGTATACAAACAATATCTGTCTATACTGATTATTGGCAAGCATTCAATAAAACATTGTAATGCTAGCAAGAAATGTGAAAAGCATATTCCGCTGGAAAACTAGGAACAAAATAATCTTTGTATCCGAAAAGATAGAGATAATCCATATAACACGGTATAAGTATTCTATCAACCTGATATGCGAAATAAACTGTGATTATATTATCTCTTCGATTACATTAGAATCAGCTTTACGATAGCTAGACATATGGTTTGATCGCAAGCTTATATTCAAATAGTATATCGAAACACAAGCAGCTAAAGACTGGAAATTGGCTTATTATATTTAAGGGTTAGCCTGGATTACAAATGGACCCTTAACAACATTCTTACAGAAAGCAGTAATCACTTGCTTATACCTAGCCCTATTCTATAGAACAAAGGTATGGTATATAGGATAAACAAAAACCACTGGATAGCACCGAGATGGGATACCAGTAATAATAAACATCCGATTAGGAGAAGCAATTCTAGCTATCAATAAGATTCTATGAATAGCGATTAGAAGAGTCCTCCCAGTCTGGCGAACAATCCCAAATACAGTGATAATGAGGGACAGCACTCTCCCACCAGCAGAAATAGTATTAGAATAAATAAAATGGAAAGCAGCCCTTCATGCCCAAACTATTAATCCAAAACACTCTTTTTATTATCGAGGGATAAGAATCATCTACTCCTCCGACAATAGGAAAGGCCAATTGCAGCCAGCCAGAATAAAGGTCCAGGTAATCAGCCAATACCTTCCCCGAATCAAGGAGACAATTTTAGTAGGGCCTCACTACACACCAGAATATCGAACGGATTCTACTAAAGGCCTTATAAAAGAGGTAGCAACAGAGCAATTTCAGGAATGGTGGAATAAACGTATACACAATCAGATCACTATATTCTCTGATGAATCGAAACAGACTGATAAGGATGGTAGGCAAGTAGGATATGAATATATCATATATAGAGAACAAACAGTAGTATACAAAGGAAACAATGAATTACATCACAACTCTCATGTATTCGATACAGAAGCGATTGGGGTATACCAAGATCTCCAAGCAGTAATCAGAAATATTACTAGTATAAAACAAATAGAAATCTGTATATATATCGATAGCACATTGGTGATATAGGGAATGAGAGATACAACCTCTATCACATCGCAGTGGGCTTTCCTCAAATATCACAAACTGATGCAAACACACTCGATCCAGATCAAATAATCGCCAGACCACACAGGGATCAAAGGGAATAAGCATATAAATGTATTTGCTAATAAAGAAACAAGAAAATCAGCCTCAGGATATACGAATCAATCTACAGCAAGCAGTATCCATTTTATAACAAAAACTGTTATGGAATCAGTAGCACAGGTGTGGTGGATCAAACAGAAACCAATGCTCTCCAAACAATACCAGAAATGAAATCCAAGGAGTATAAATAAATACCCTAATGAATTAGAATTTTCACAAGCTATTCTCTACTATATATTAGCGATTCACTTAGTACATAGCAATTTCGAAAGTTATCATCAACGATTTAAATATGAGGAAGCAATGATTCATTGCTTATGTGGTGTATACAAATCCTTTGAGCATATTATGTATTGCTGTAAAGTCCTTGCAACCTACAAAACCTGGCCCCTAAATATCAGGCCCAAATACCCACTTTGCAATCGGGCGGTTCAAAAACGACTACTGAAACAGTTAATGCATATACCAGCCAAGTTCGCTGAATTTATTGCTATAATAGACTTCTACAAAAGCATATGCCCTAAAACGCTACCAGAAGAATAGAAAGAGAAAATGGAAATAGATTGATCGATTTGGGTGAATATAAATACAGAATAGGAGGCGATCGATATAGTAAGGCTATAAAAAACAAAATCGATATATGCAATACTCTGCACTGCACTAGAATACATACAAAAGCTATTCTTACAGGATAAAGCAGCTTTCAATCAAAACATTATATAAAAGATTGGAAAGCGTGTACGGAGACGCTCAGAGGATCGGAGACAAAAGTGCAAGTGTGCTAGTTATTGTTTGGAAGGCTACTAAGGGTATTGAAACCTCATTTTTAGGAGAAGGGGATCATGTAAATTAGAGATTATCCCGCAGTTAGCCCAACCGTAATGCCCCCTGGGAGGCTCGCCTATACGGCCCGGTTGAAAATTACTAATAATAATAATAATAATAATAATAATAATAGGGATAGATATTAATATCCATTATATATTTGAATATATATATTAGATACCCAGAGCTTTTGTATATATATTATATTAATCTTTTTCTTAAACGCTTGCTGTAATACTATTATATATAGTACAAGGCTTTTCCGTATGTTTATCTAGGTAATAGATAGTAAATTCGATCTATTTATATAGATCTTTCATTATTATATTATATCCCCTAATTATAGCCTAATTACTTAAAACTTCAAGATTGAGATTCTTATTAATCTTTACTACCCTATTATAAATAATACATTAATCTTGTATATCCCGCTTTTTATTTATTAAGCTTCTCGAGATATCATTTACTTGCTCTCTTCCAGTATTGCTTTTCGAGTTGCTGCTATCTTTGTATTGGGAGACTATATCTATTCTAGATTTCCTTTTTCTTCCTTATATTATTACTAGTATTTAAACTGTTACTATTAGTGTTGAGGCGATAGTAGTACTAATTTCCCTTGCTTATCGAATAATCTGGATCTACTTTTGATTCGGGTGTACTATCTTGTTGTTTACTCGCTGGGGCTTGATGGGGCAGTTGTTATGGTTTATTGGGAAGGGCTTATAGTATTCTGTATATTATATTGAATGATTACAATCCTCAATTGGCTTATAAGTAAATAGCGGGTATGCGTACTTTCTGTATACCGCTTTTCTTTTGCATTTTCAGTTTTCATAGTATTATTAACATTCTAGATTATATCTTCCTAAGGCTTATCTTCTACTTGCTAGGAATATTCGGATCTTATTAAATAGATTATAATAAAATGACTGCTTCTGAAAGGATAATATCTAGATAATCCGATTCTGCTTATCTACTCCAAGTTTGAATCTTATTACCCATATTGAACATAATCCCATCTAATATTAGATTTCTTTTTTTATTTGTTTTTCCCCAATCTCTATAAATATTCTCAGGAGATCGATAATGATCATTAGGACCCCTAATGCTATATATATATATTATAGCTTACTGATTGCAAGATCTGTAGCTTTAATAGCTGCTATAGCCTGTTGCTTGTTTGCAAAAAGGATTATACGGGCTTCTAGGGAAGTTATAAACTACCCACCCAGTTTGAGTGGATGTTATTATTGCAATAGCTCTAGCCCTTAGAATAGTAATTTCTAGAACCACTTTTACTAATGCCTATCTGATTTCTCATAAGGACGATTCTATTTTGATTTGTTTGTTAAATTGGAGAAAAAGTTTTTTATTTATGTATTCTAATTTCGATATTTCATTGATCACTTGCTTGGGTCTGTTTGTAGCCTTTGCTTCTATAGTTGAGCTAAAGGGAATAGTGATTGTAGTTTTGAGGGTTTGAAGTATCCCTGTATACATTTGTATAGTTGGCTTCACGCTTTTTATTATTAATTTCGAATTGAAGATCCCTTTTGTATTATCTATAATAATTATTAATATTCTATATACCAATTCTCCTGCCAATCGATTCAAATCCTGTTCCGCAAATTGCACTGCAAATTATACAAGGATTGTCTCAAAGCTAATAAATACTAGAGCCTTATCTACAGTGTGCTTCCGTTGTATATCGATTTTCTTTTGAATAACTATCTTCATAGCTATTTCAATAATATTCTGACCACTTTCAAACAAGCTTGAAAGAGGACTAACACTTTTGTTGCTAATCCGCACTCTTTTCGAAACAATAGTTGAAGAACAATCATTGAGATCGATTAGGGAGCCCACTGTCCCTATAGATAACAACTGGCTCGCCGACCCTCTTTGATTCTACTATAACAGCATTCTCGAGCCAAGCAGCTCGGAACGCTACAGCGATCGCGCTGGTATGTATTGTATAATATGATTTCGGGATATCCGTAGATATGGTTGTTATAAGCTCGTGTGTGTTTGAGTGTAGGAATAGAGTTGATCTGAAAATAGAATACTTTTTTTTGAAAAAGTTTTCTATTGAAATATTCAGTATCCTTTGATCTTGAAAGTCTTTAATATAAACTATTACTTTGAAAATTGTTTGTATATTCTTTTTTTCTAGAAATTCATTCTAATAATTTTTCTTTACTGTTTTAATAGCTTGAAAGTATTTATTTCTAGCAATTCGATATTCTTCCTTAAAACTAAGATTCTTTAGATTTGATTCACTTATTTGCTTTACATTTCCTAGTTCTTTTCGAAAATTCTTTAATTCAGATATCTACTATAATTTAGCTCTTTTAATTAAAATAACTTTGAATATATACCTTTCAATTATTTTTTGAATAATCTTCATAAGTTCACTTACTGCTTAATCTAGAATTGAATAATAGTTATCTTTATCTTTCAAAAAGTTTAAGGAATCCTCTTTAGTTGAAATGATTGAGTTTAAAATAAAAGAATAAGGGAATATAAGGATTTCGATTTGAGTATTGATTCAAACTTTTCCTAATTCATTAGTTTAGTATTATATCTAGCTATCAATTCAGCGTTAGAAATAGTTGGGACTTTTTTTCCTTTTAATTCGAATATTATTCCTGTGTGATTAGATCCTATATCTGAAAGTGTTTTACTAATTGTAAATTTGAAAAAAGATTCCCTCTAATATTAGTATTAGATCAAAAACATTTGGATTGAAAAGATTAGTTCAATAGAAGGTATTAATTCCAAATTTGTTTAAAAAAGTGAGATTCTGATCTTCAAATCATTTAATTAGTTGATCAGCATTTCTACTTTCTTGAAAAAAGGATTCTATTATAAATGATAAGTATTGAAAATCGTCTAAGAGGATAGTTTTTTATATAATAGATATATTATACAAACACTTTTGATTATAAAACTATTCTTTTTAACTTGATCAGCTTCGTTATATATATTAATGATTTGAAAGGTTTTGTTTCCATTTTGATAATTGAAAATTTGTATATCAGAATCTATTGGAGAATCGGAAGCTAGGTTGATTGTAACTTAGAGAGTTTTTGATATATATAATAATATACATAGCTAGTAATTAGAGTCGAATCTTAATAGTGTTTGTATAAAATTGGAATGTATAATAAATCTTAAATTTGAATAATCGATTCCATTCTTGATAATTCAAGATTCTTGAATTATAATAAGGTTGATATTAAACTTTATTATAAGCTGTAGAATATTCTTTATAGCTTATAAACTCCTATTAAGATTTATTTGAAGGATTCGAATATTAATATAACTTATAAATTAATGTTATTTGCTTTTTGTTGGATTGCTTGATAGATTTTATAGGTTCTTGAATTTACTATATACTTTCCTTAACAGTTCGAGCATTTGACAACTAGGTGTTGATAGAACTTTCCTTTGATATTATATACTACATACAAATATACTAATATTATATATTTACCCCCACAGAGTTCATAAAAGGGATCTCTTCTACAATATATATCCTGATATCCAAATCCTTAGTATTTTTGGCATTGTATAGTTATTTATTTATTTATTTATTTTAATTTACATTCAGGGGGCAAGCTGCAGGGGCTCGCCACGACCTCCCAGGGGGTACTAGGGATGGACTATGCTAGCGGGGGTGCCAGCATAGCCATGCGTTTCGTTCTTCTACGGCTGTGATGCAGGCTGGGGAGAAGCGGCCAGAAGCGCTGTGCACACTCCTACCACTTGTCTCCCGCTTGTAATATCAATGCTATTCAACCCACTTCATACTGGGTAACTCAGGTTTGCGGCTGGTCAGAGGGCCCTATATTGTCAGTTTTTGTTTAATATAGTTTGTACGCGGTGGTGGAGGGGGGAAAGCAACTTCAGAGGGGGTGCAGCCTGGTTGGCAATGTGAAAGTGGGAGATCAGAGGATCTCCGGAGAGATTGAGCATGGTTACTCGAAGTGATTGATGATCGCTAGAAAGATTGCAAAGTCTATTGGGGTCTTCAGAAAAAGAGAGAGATAGTCGATTGCACTCTTTGTATCTCGCGGATTAAGCCGGGTTTATTCGGCCAGTTATCGAATTGGGTGTGAGAGTGTCGGCAGAGCATCAGGTGCTCAGGCTCTTTACTGTATTTACAGGAGCATTCTGAAATGGCATTGTTGTACTGAAAGCATTGGTGGTAGGATGCGAAGTCTCCGTATCCGGTTCTGAGCGCCACTAGTTGCTGAAGAATAGAGCGGGGGAGGGCAAGTTTCTTAGGTTCTTTGACTTGATAGCTGAGGTGCCAGCGACGGTATCAGCTAGCGAGGGTAATCTTATTTCGCTTCCACTATCTCTGTTCTGTTTCTCGTCTGAGGGTTCTGGCTGTTGAGCTTATCCCATTGATAGTGGGGAGCGATGAGTTATCGTTCTCGATGCGACCGCTGCGAACGCCCAGATCGGCGAGCCGATCAGCCTTCTCGTTTCCAAGAATTCCAGTATGTTCAGGCAATCATCGGATCGCTACTTGCCTGTTCCTCATAATCTTATGATAGCATAGAAACGCCTATTGGGATGAATCGGAGGCATTGTCTCTGATACACCAAATGACTAAGGTACTATCGATGCACATAGTGATCTGCCCAGCCGGTTCTAGTCGGATAGCGTGCTCCAAACCTTTTAGAGCATTTATTATTTCAGTATCGAAGATGTGCAAGAGCGGATTGATTGCCTTATGGCCGGATGCTACTGGAAATTGTCCCCGATAGATCGCATAGCCGTAGCCGACTATCTTTTGCTCTCGGTAATACTGTTCAGTGCCGTTCGAAAAGACTGTGATATAGCTATTAGGCAGATAGTTCCATTATTATATGAATTCAAATACGGCTACTTCTTTCTTCATACCTTCTGTGGGGTCTTTGCGGCTCCCTACGGAGAAGTGTGGTGGGGAGAGTATTGATCTCGGTGCTTTCGGGATCAATCCGGTTAGTCTATGGAGGTTGGTGTTGTTCATCTTGTGTTGAGGTGTTCGCGTTAGATAAATCGCTAGTGGATAGTTTTCGTCTACTTTGTAGAGTTGGAGCGCGAATCTTATTTGTATTTATTCGAGTACTAGCTCATCGGGTGGTAGTCCAGAGTCTCTCAGGATTGTAATAATCAAAGTCGTGTGTTAAGCGGATAGAACTCCTTTTGCTGCTAGGACGATTACTCGATCGATTTTGGTGATGTGACTACCCAGCCTTGTGCTTACCATTATGCTACGGGCGGCTCCCCCTGCCTGGTTTGGCTTTGTTCAGCCTGTGTATTATATCTCGGATCCATAGAGGGCAGTGGGGAGGATGTAGATAATCATCGCCTTGCGCAGTGTTGCAACTAGCAAACCGTATCATGTCTGTGCAAGCCCTTGATATGTCTTGCGACCTTGCAGGCTTTTGCTTCTTATTCTGCTATATGTCTTTTAAAGAAAAGCTTCCAATCAAATCAAACTTCCAGCCAGTGTAGGACTAGTTGAATAGTTTTATTACCCGTCTCGCTGATTAGGCGAATCGTTATCTCATTGTTCACCTCCAGATGCAGGGTATACACCTCTCTCCTCCGGGAGAGGTATATTATCTCTAGCTTTTCCAGTGCAAATACTATACGGTTTCATTCACCTCATTGGAAAATCTGGTGGAGATCGTGTTTGAGAAAACCAACATTCTTGTGAACATTCTTAAATACACAGTAGATACAGACATCATCAGTATACCCAAAGCGCAGCTTGATATTTTGATTCAAAAGCTCAGCAAGGTACAGAACATATAGTATAGGTAAAAGTGGGGAGCCCTGCGGGGTGCCACACTTGATGCGGCTGTATTCTGTAGTTGCGTTTTCCAGCTGAACTCTCACTAAACAGTTGCTTAGAAAGGCTTGAACTAGTTACAGGAATAAGCGGGGCCACTTTTGCTAGCGTATGTGTTCTAATAGCCTATTCGGCAGGAGTGTATCGAACACGTCTTATATATCCAGTGTAACCATCATGACTTCTTGTTTGCGGGTAAAGGCCTCTTTGATATTGTGTACAAACAAAGTGACTAGGTCTATTGCTGTTTGCTTAAAGAGTGCTTCATTGTGCTAGGGGTTGAGTATACCTGTTATTATTGTGGTCTATAAGATATATCGAGTGATTATACATTCCAGATCCTTTGAGATACATAAGAGTAGGGCTATCGGTCGCTAGGATTGTACTGACAATTTGTCTTTCTTTCCGATCTTAGGGATCATTACCACCTCTGCCCGTCTCCATCTGTTTAGGAAGTAGCTAAGTTGCAAGCATCTATTGAAGATCCCAGTAATCACCAATCCAATGGAATCTCAGTAAGCCTTCAGAAAGCGAATAGTGACCTGATCAGGCCTCGGTGAGGTGCTCGAGACTCCTATAACACTCTTTTCCACTTCTTTGAAGAACATTTCCGTATTCCATAGGAGTTTGTTGGGTATGCGGCCTGGCCGGAATGGGTTTGTCGTGAGATTGTCACTGCTATCAAAGCGTTTGAGGATCTTCTTTTGTAGAACCCAGGCTTTTTCCACAATGTCTTCAATTGTTATGCCATCAACAACCAGGGGCGGTGCTCTAAGGTTAACAGTGAACTTGTGCTAGTCTATTACTTTGTATAGATCTCTATCGCAGTTGACCCTATCAATAATCCCGTGCCAATACTAGCGTTTCGCTTTTCTGATTGTGGTCATCAATCCCCACCGCCGTTGTTCCGTTTGGTTGGTGCTTTCAGCTCTAGCTGTTCTATAGTTTTGATGTGCCGTTCTGCATTCGCTTATCCATTAGAGGATAGAGCGTTCGGAAGCGCTTTTCTCCTTTCCTGCTAAGCGAATTGCCGATTCAAATAAAGAATCCAGTATTCCTATTAATTTATTGACCTGCCCGGCAAGCATATTCGCTGAGCTTGGAAAGTGGGGAACTCCATTCTTTATGATCCCCTGAAAGACTAAAAGGCCTCTCTCACTGATCACACAATCAAAGGGCTTGGCAATGGGTGAGGTGAGGTTCGGGATCGTAGTTACCTGTGTTTCGTGGTCGGAGCCGCTTTTCAGATTAGTATCAACGATAGTGCTAGCGAACGGGATATTAGAGAAGGTCAGATCAATCGTGTGACCTGCTTCGTGGGTAGGGACTCCTGGGATCCCGATAAAGTCCATCCCACTCGAAATGGACCATTCTGTAAGGAGAGCTCCTTGGTCGATCGAGGCTATATTAGGCTCGAATAGATTATGCTTGGCATTGAAATCGCCGCCTACTATTGTGCGATCGGGGAACACCATAGAGACTACTAGGTCCACCATTTCCCTGATGCCTGGTTGTCGGTATATATTAATAATCTGCACGCTGTTTACTTCTATTCAGAAAAGATCCCAGCATGATTGAACGCGTCTTTGTTGAGTATGTAGTCGCTTGCTTTTGCGTATATACATTATTGTTCTTGGTCTCTCCCTCTCTCTTTCGGGGCCATCCAAATTGTCCCAGCTATCTATTGGTGCAAAGAGGTTATACCCCGGATGGTTCTGGGTCCGAGTTCCAGGGTATGTAGAGGGTTCCTGTATGCATAGGATCTCCAAATCTTGTTCGTATGTTATTTACAGTATCGCGATATACGCTCCTATCTTTTCTGTACATTTGCCCAGCCGATCCGTATAGATCGGGCTGCGGCTGTCTGGTAATTGGCGCTATAATACCGAGAGGAATGGCTACTCATTCAGATCGATATTGATATCTATACTAGTATATTGCAATAGTGTGGCGTTAAAGAGTATCTTCTCATTCAGGCTACTCTTATTTGGGCGTTTCCTTTTAGGACGGTAGGGGTCCTCGAACGAGCTACTAGTCAGGGAGGTGTTCTGAGGGGCATATTCGGAGCTGTTCAGATTTTTATACGCAATGATACATTCCCCGCAGATCGAAGGGGATATCTCTACTGCAACACTCCAGGGGGCCGTTGCAATCGAGGCAGGTGTTTTGTTAACTAGTGCTTCAGCGGTCAGACAAGTTTTTCGACTGTGTTTCTTGATCTCGTGGACTTTGGATTTCGTGAGGCGCACGACTTTCTTATTGATTCAACATGGTATCGCGGGATAACTGTTGTACCCGGCTTGGAACAGTTTTGTGTAGTTTGTGTATTCAGTTTTGGTTTTATATTTAAACTTAAATGAACTGTTATAATTTGTTTATAGGATGCTGTAGTTGTTACATCTTGGGGTGCTCTTGTATATTATTAGGTTATAGAAACTCTAACACCCTGGATTATAGTGAGTGATGCGCTGTTTTGGCTTAATGTATCGAGCTTGTTTGGAGTTATCAAAGAGTCTGAAGGGAGAGACTTCTCTCGATAGGTTGACGATCCAGGTCTGCTTATAGGAGTCGGCTGTTCGGATGGTAATTCGACAGTCGATCGGGGGAGTGCCTATTTATATTGATACTTCCTTGGCTATTATTTCCTTAGTGACAAATATTCTATCTCCATTTAGGCTACAAAGGGAAGTTGAAACCCCCTCTAGCATGTAGCGGTATCAGGTTATAGGTTGTTCTAGGCTATTACAGTTTAGGATCTTCTTGATCTTTTCCACATTCTCGGCTTCAAGGAGTTTATTGTGTATAGTGCTGCTGGCAGTGTGTACTACCCAACCAGTAGCTGTAGGGGTAATAGCTGCTATATCGGTATTTTTCAGACTAGGGATAGCTTCATCAATCGCCTTTCTTAATATGTAGGCGCTCGGGCGGCTTACTATCGGTGCAGCAATTCCTGCTGCTAGTAGACGGGTATCCACTCTGGTTTTCCGGGGTTTAACCGATCTCCACTTGTTGGCCTGCCCTTGCATATACGCGTTCGCGTTCGTAGACGCGCTCGAGTTTTTCGGGGTCTTTGTGATATCCGCGTAGGTGCGGTTTGGATTGTTGCTGTTCCTGTTTCCAGCTATGGGTTGTATCGCACTTTGTGATAACCTAGTTTTGATATTGTTTATTGCTATATTGCATACTTCTTTGCTGAAGGCTGCTTTCTCTGGTGTGCTATCGGCTTCGAATTGGTGAAGCATTGTTTCGAACGCTTCGTAGACCTCGCGTTTGAGTCGCGCTTGCTCGTCGAGAGCATTAAGTTGTACCGCAATAGAGGATCCTCTCGTTGCTCGCGGGCTTGATGCAGCGGCTCTCGCAGCTTCTGCGCTATAGGCGCTTGTGCTGCTGTAGTTGAATGGTAAGGGTGAGGGTGGTGATCGGTCGCGAGTGAACCGGGGATCGGTCGCGATCGGCGCCCTCGTAGGGGTAGTCGCCATGGCGCTCACGCCGTTTGCGACGACTGTAGCTGTGTCTGATACTAGAGCTTACGTAGTCGGAAGGTGCGGCTTAGTACGATCTAAGCTCGCTGATGTGTGGCATTGTATAGTTAGTTTGGATTTGTAGAACTTTTCTATTCTTATACTAATACTAGCAATATATAGTTGTTTCCGAATAGCTAGCTCTACTTCTAATTTTATTGCAAAAGTAATTACTATTGCTTCTTTCTATTGATAAGCTCTTTTTGATGTTGATATAAGCCAAAAAGGTATTCCTATAGACTTGAAATCCAAGTTGAAGGTTTTGATTTCTTTAAGGATAAGATCTATTCCTTTTGGTTCTGAGAATTCTTTTATAAATATTTTATAAATAATAATTTTATACTATTTTTAGTCTTTTTGAATCCTTTCGAATTTGATAAGATTGTTTCAGATTATCTTCTTTTCTAATAGAAATTGTAATGTAAAAGGAGTATTTGTAATAATTATTATATTATTATTCAGCAATAGGGTTACTACTATTATAATCGGGTTTTTGATTTCAATTTTCTGAAATGCTTTGTTTATTTGGTTTCGTATTGATATAAGTGAAAAGGAGATAATATTTATAATCTCTGGTTTGATTAGGATTAGGTGTTTTTAAGTGATTTCAATCTTTTTGTTTATTGGAATAGACTTAATAGCTTTTCCTTTACTGATTAGATTCTATTTTTCTTTTTTGTTATAATTGTATAATTAGGTTTAATTGATATTGTAATAATTGGGATTGGATTTTTGATTAGTGTTTTAGTTTGCAATTCGATCTTCTGTATAGCTGATTCGAGGTGAGTGATTTGAGATGTGATAATATTGAAGGCTATAATAAGTTTTCCCTTTTTGATATATTCTTTAAAGATTTCAAGAAAGTCTAGAAACTTAGATTATTCGTTATATAATTGAATAAGAATGGATACTAATAATATAAGATCTCTTGCTTTTAGAATTGTTTTTTTTGATATAATTGATTTGTTTTATATTCTGAATTGTTTATTCTAATTGCTAAAGGGTATTATAAAACCACATTTCTTATTCTGATTAAATATATAGATAGTATTAGTTGTATCTTAAATAATAAAAGGGTCACTAAATAAATTGAACTCTTCAACTCTTTTTTCAAAAACAATTAATTGATTAGTTGATAGAATGGGGCTAGAGATTTCGAATTAGAGGTTTTCAGAAAACAAAGAAAGACTTGAAGATATTGGAGTATTTAGAATAACAATAGAATAAGTATTTGGTATAATGAAAGCTTTAGAAGAAGCCTCCATTATAACTATATTCCAAAGTATTAATAGATTATTAAAACAATCCATATTAAGAGTTATATTCTTATTTTGAAGGTTTGGAATAAAAATTTTATACGAATTTTCATATGAGTTTTGTATTTAAAGTACCAACAACAGTATCACAACAACTACTAATCAGAATCACTTGGGGGCAATTGCAATCAATTTGGTTTAATAGCTATGATCTAAATCGATCGCGAAAGGGTCGTATTTCGAAGAAAAAGTTTCCTTCGAAATTTGTTGTGTGTGATGTTTTTCTATTTCTTTAGCCAAGATTGTTCTTTTTTAGGGGAGGGTTCTCTTGTATGTTTGATTACATAGTGGATTGTTTGGAAGATTATTGTTTGTTTTGAATCGATCCAGAATTGCTGTAAATAGAGTGTTTGCTTTCTCTTTTGTATTGTAGATTTTTTGTTTATTGATTATTAGAAAAAAGGATTTCGTATTATTTTCAGAGATTAATTTATACTATTCTATAATTCGATAGAGTTCTTTATTGTTCTTGATTCCATCTAGATGTATTACCTAATAGAATCTCTTGGCTTGTTGTATTATTTTTTGTAAAAAGTGTATAGCATGAGTTTTCTTTTTTAGATCTATTTTCTTTTATATTTCTATATGTGCTTGATAAGCTTCTCTATATTTATTCATCCATTATAGCAAGGCTTTCCCTATCTTTCGATCAATCTTGTCAATCATTTGGATCAACTTGTTTAGCACTTTCACAAGCTTATTAACATAGATCTCAATCTCGGTTATGATTTGGATATCTATATTATTGAAATAAGCTAACTGATTAGCTATTAGTTTATCTAATCTCGGTAGATCCGCCTCCTTTATCCGGTAATGAAACTGGTCCCATTTTGTTATTCTACGGTTTACTAGATTAGTAATCTGAGTAGTATAATTAAATTCACAGTGGAATTCTTCCAGCACCTTTGTATAAGCGAATAATATATTGGAGAAGATTAGATCTAATATATATCCTTTTATATAAGTAGATATATCTAGAGTATTTATAAATTTCATGCCTTGCTTATTTGCTTATATTATAAGCTGCACCCCTTGATTGACTATAATCACCCCTAGTTCCTATAGTTTGTACTTTGTATTAAAGTCCCTTTCTATAATCATATATTTATTTGGAATTAAGTGTATAATATAATTAATAATATCCAAAGTATACAGAGCTTTATAGATATTCAAAATCGAGTATCCATTAACTTGTATCTAGAGTAGGTCTCTGTTTTCAAGTCGATTTATTTGCTTTACTTTCAAATACACACCTTTTTGTATATATGTTATAATCTGAGGGCCTTATTCGTTCTCCTTTAAGTTTCCCTAGAGATTTTAGTTATCGATCAGTTGATATCGATTGTATACATTGTGATTTTGCATAATTGAATTTTAATATAGTTTTGGCTTCTATAAACAGATTATATTTAGCTAAGCTTCAATTGCTAGCTATAATAGTATAATATGATTTGCATATCCCTAGTCTATATTTGCTTAAACGATAATGAGACCTTTATTTCTCTAAATATATTTATCGATTATATTATTTATAAAAAGGATCTAGATATAATGTTTACTATTATAGAGATCTCTATATTATTCATCTCTAGATCTATTAAAATGAAGGCTTTTTCTACTAAAGCTTTTATATTGAGATTCCGCTAACTTTGGCTATAAGCTAGACATATACATAGTATAATTAATATAATCAACAAACTTGTACTGAGTTTACATAGATATTTACTGAAGCGTTCATTCTTATATACTGTAATTCTTGTTTCTAGAGTAACCGGGGTTTCTGTGATTATTATTTTAGAAAACAAAAGTGATTCAGAAATATGATTTGCTTTATCTATATCTGCTCTATGCAATATCTCATAATCTTTTCTACCAACAATTCTGATTGTGGCCAGTTCCTTTATAGTCAGAATAATCCATTGTTTAGTATAAACCCTAGGAGCAGTTGGGTAATTGAAATGGTTAGCATGGAAAAGCCTATAACAATTAGTATATTGAGTTATTCTAATATATTACTAATATACAAATGTACCCTTATACTCAGTATTTAGTTTACTATATATTTGTCACGGCGCCAAGTACTCTACCACTAAGCCACGTAACCCCAAAAGGGTATAAGTAGTTTGATCAACATCAAACCTACTAAGTAGAGTTATAACTAATCCGTGATACTACTTCCTCTTTCAACCCCAAAATAGGCATAGCGGGATCTCGTCCTCTATCCCGGAATAGGATTGTTAAGGATTCTAATAGTAGAAATTGATTACATATTTAAAAGTGGGCGGGATCGCTTTTCTCTGACTAATCAGATTCTATTACGAAAAGCCTTCGGGTAAAATCAAACTAACTGTCACAGCGCCAAGTACTCTACCACTAAGCCATGTAACCCCAAAAGGGTATAAGTAGTTTGATCAACATCAAATCTACTAAGTAGAGTTATAACCAATCCGTAACAATATTAAATATCTTGAGGCTTTATTACAGATAAAGGGATTACAATATTTTAAACAGCTAATACTATAAAGTTGAATTTCCTGGGATTTGTTTAGAAGAATCAAGTAGGAGCTATTATTGAATAATCGGAATCATAATACTGTAATATTGAAGCTAATAATTTAAATAGCTCTTTTAATAATCAGATTGACCCCACTACATACCAATCTGTAATTGATTGACTATTTGCCGATTTGAATTGTAATCTTCTCCTTAATAAGCTTAATAGATATAGAAACAGAAGTATTTTCAATATAATAGAAATTGTATAGTACTTATAGGACTATATACATAAATCATTTTTCTAATTTATATATATTTATTATATAAAAAGTTTTAAGTACTCACTTAACATTTTCTGTTTTCATAATCTCCTTCCGATTAATATTAAAGCTATATTTTAATATTCAATCTATATTATTCTTCTAAAGAAAGAGGATCTCTATTAATATAATCCCAGCAACTATCTCTTTTATTCTGAATCTTAATAGAAAGAGACTAATCTTTAAGAGTAGAGCTTCCCTATCAGTTATTATAAAAATCGTTTTCTCGATCTGATTATTCTCCCTTTTGAATCTACATACTTCTAAGTGTTTAGTATTTGTACTTCTATTAAAAGCAAAGTGTATTATATTAATAAAATCTGTAATAAGACTTGTTATTTCAAGCCTTATCTGAGTTTTTAATATATCAATATAGGTTTTCTATATATTGCTTTCTGATTATAATTACTTTATTACAAGCTTTCTCCCTTAATCAAGAATAATCTTCATTACTCTTAGCAAAACAGAAATGATTATACTCTTAAACTTTGCGGCGAGTTTGTATTATTGATCTTGGAATCCTTATATAAGCTTATCTACTAGCACCGCAAATATCTCAATCACTTTTTATCTCTTCCCCTCTATTTTATCAATCCTTTTGAATCGTTTCTTGATTATATCAAGAGCAGAGTTTGTAAGCGATCTTATAATTGGTAGGGGCTGTATACCAGCCCCTGAGGTATTGATGACTGCTTGGGGAGGGAGCGCTCCTTGGGTTAAGGAACCGCTCGGTGCACCAGGAACGCGTATCGCTATCAGCGTGATGGAAGCCTCCTGTAAGTACAGGGTTTGATAGAATTAAGCCTGCCGGAGCAGAGGAAATAAATAAGGAGTATATGTGATATTTCCTGACTTGTCTCTCAACAACTATTTTAATTATGATCGGCTTGCTAATCGTGGTGTTTGTATTGATTATATCGAAGACGATAACTCATTGTGTTCTATTATTAGTAATATAAGTTTAATGGCAAGAACCTTTAAACGAATGGCAGAGTAGAGATAATGGAAGCACAATAAAATCACTCTTACTGGTTGATACTGTTGCTGGTATTTTAGTTATCAAATCAAAAAGCTCAAGGAATTCGTACTCCCCTGCTTTATTCTTTAACAATTATTAGCGATTAGGATTGGATACAAGGATTTTATATCCTATTATTAGTGTTTTCGATATAATAATATTATTTTAGAATGTATTTATGAGTATAATAAAAAGCTAGAGTATTTAATACTTTGCTAATACTCTTGTATTTAGTTTGAAAACTAGTCAAATAAATCCAGTATAATCTTACAGAATATCAAAAATACAACTAAGTATTTTTATTTATTTATAAAAACTTTAATCGATTTCATAATCTTCTTAATAATTACTGATTACTCTAAGCAACTCAACTTAATTATCTTGGAGATCTTCTAATCTCCCACCTATTTATTGTTAAACAGAATTGTATCCCCCTAAAGCTGCTTTCTCTTTCTTTGCTGTATACAATATTATATTAAATAAGAATGATTATACAAAACCTTATAGTTAATCTTAAATCTGGATTACTCAATATAAAGTAAGTTGAATAATATCGATATTGTAAATAGGAGATAAGCAGCAGAAGCGTTTATAGCATCTCTAACTACTATTTCCCTAGTCTGCATTATAATTGTAGGAAAACGGAACGTATAACTATACTGGCTTCCCTACTAATATAGTCTATCCCTAATACCCTCTGAGAGGTTGTGGCGAGCCCCTGCGGCTTGCCCCTCGGATGTAAATTAATATAAATAAATAAATAAATAAATAATATTTAAAGAATAAAATCATATTGTTATTTCTAATCTTTATTATAATAATATCTATTTAATCATAATATATAACTCCCTCATCAACTTTGATCGTTTTTCTTTTTATTATTTTAATATCTTTAAAGAGGAAAAGTTGGTTAGATATATATAAAGATATACTAGTATCTATATATTAACAGAAAAGAGTAATCTTACAAATAAACTCTTTGGAAATATAATATTCTTCATTATTTAATTCTTCTTTATTTTTTAATAAATCGAGATTGATTAAAAGATTTTTATTATTTATAAGATAAGTTTGATTACTTTTTTTTTTAATAAAAAATATTTTATTTGTTTTTTTTTATATCTTTTTTGTACTCAATTTTATAATATCTTCGAATTAATATTTATATAAATATAAGATCTTTATAATTATATAAGAAATATTCTTTTGCTTATATAAATAATAGATATAGATTTTTGAATTCAATATCTTATTCTTGCTTTACTGATAGGCTTAATTCTCTATAATCTTTTTATTATCTTGAAATTATATATTTATTATTGCTAATAATATAAGCTTATTCTATTTCTTGAAAATTGAGTTTTTTATTATAAAATACTTGATCTTATTTTCAATTATTAATATACTTTATATACTTATAACATTAATTATTATTTAATAATCAATTAATAGATTTTTTATAAAAACTAAAAAGAAAGCTTGATTTTTATATAAAATTTTAAATATAGAATTAATATATCAAACTTATATTAATATTCCTTAAACTTATTCCAAATTTCAATAATAATTATTTCTGATTAATTTAAGAATTTGAAAATAAATATCTAGATTATCATTAAATACAAATTTGTTATAATATTATTTATTCTCAAGTATTTGGATTTCAAATAGTTCTATAATATATATATCGTACAGGACAATAGCATATCACGATGGAGGGGAATGATTGGACATAATGGTATAAGTATAAGAAGGTGTATATCTCCTCATCTACAGTTAGAACTGATCTCTTCTCGTAGAGAGAGATCGGATTATATACTGGTGATCTTCGGGTACCGATCACGGGAGCGGTGATCGGTCCTGCGGCCGATCCGGTTATCGTTGTTCCGCTCCGGAGTATTCTATATAATGAATACCTGACCATCACATGATCTGATCCACGTGGTCTACAACACCGTTTCCGTCACAATATATACTATATATTCGTCGACTAATACTTCTTATTATTATTAAACAATCTATATATAACGTAACGTATGGGGAACTCGGACATATGGGGAACTCGGACAGGTACCTTTACACCAAATTTTGTATGTAAAGGTACTTAGAGCGACTTTTTATATCTCTAGAAATACTAGAGATATAGTTTTGATATTTTGAAGTATAATATATTCATATAAATATTTAATATGACAAAATTTTATAGAGATATAATTTTTTTTAATAAAGATATTAAAGTTTCTTTCAAATTTTCGTTTTTATCTAACAAAAATTACTATGGGAATTTTTAAAATCGTATTAATTCAAGAACAATATTATTAAAAACTGTTTATAACTTTAATACTATATTTTTATTAGATGTTAAGCCTAATTATCAAAAAAAAATAAATTATCTTTAATATCTATAAAGATATAAAAAGTTGCTCTAAGTACCTTTACATACAAAATTTGGTGTAAAGGTACCTGTCCGAGTTCCCCATATGTCCGAGTTCCCCATACGTTACGTTATATAAAAATATATTAACTTTATTCTTTAAATATATAGTTTTTCTTTTCAATATTGAGTTTGATATACATTATCATAATATCTTTAATAATTAAGAAAATCTTAATACTATCAATCTCTATTCAATTCTTTGATCTTTATATAATCCTGAAACATAAATTCCATTATATAAAATCAATCCTTTCCTCTCAATTATATTTCATTATTGAAATTATTTCTCATAAATTTCTTAATAAAAATTGGAATACATTTAACTTGCTCCTTGATATTGTTTATTTTGATATCTATAACAAAAAATTTGCAGAGTTTTTCTTTTCCTTTTTTTTCTATATAAATAATATTATATAGATTTATGATTGTAAATATATAGATATAGATAATATTATATACTCTTTAATTTTATAAGTTAATAATATAATTAATCGTAATACTATATACTAATTATAAGATAGTACTACACACTCTTCAATTTTGCAAACTAGATATAAGATAATACTATACATTCTTCAGCTTCGCAAACTGAATGTAATATTGATTATATTAATTCTATTCAGAGGCTATACTAACCGGATCTTATAACCTATTAGAAGATTAGATGAAAAAGGCCTTTATATTGATTATATTACAATGTGTATTGATTTTGATCCCTATATTATAAGGGATTAATATATCTAACCTACCTGGTTTAATCTAATAGGCTTAAGTAACCATATTACTAATCTCATCATGTGCTAGCGCTGGTAACTTCTATTCCTTTTAACAGTAGCTATTATTTATTTATTTATTTATAGTAATTAACATCTAATATCTGATCTCCCAAGGGGTATTCTAGATGTACTAAGGAGTGGACCTATGGGCCTCTAGCGTTTCCAGCCGCTCATAATAGTGTAATATTAGCTAATCAGGGATTTGTTGCCTTTGGTATTCCCCCGTTCAGTACTGTTTATAAGCAATCCTGCAACTATTCTGTTTAAAGATTTATGGTTTTGTTTCAAAAGCCTTGTTTTGTATACCATCCAGGTGTTGGCGGATGATTAAATCGATTACTATCGATTGAAAAAGCGCTCGAAACACTTATAACTGTTTGGTATAGGTTTTAGATTAATTGAAATAGAAAGCTTATCTTAGAATATTAGAATACATTGGAATTCATATAGTTTCGCATAGTTTGAGTATATCCTAATATAGAATCTAGATCTAACGAGAAGATTTAATAAAACTATATTGTATTTGTAGGATGCGATTGATATATATTATTGCATCTTATTCGGATTGAAATTGATTTGATATAAGTGGCCAATTATTACACATTGATTATTAATTGAATATTGAAAGAAATACAATAAGCTTTTTTCAATTCTATATATATAGATATTTATACTATTTTCGTAATTGAATTTGATGTAATAACTACAAAGTCATTGTGTCCAATCCGTATCGCTATGAGTCTGTGTAGTACCTCACAAGGGAGTTTGAGGCTTTCTGGTTTTGAGATATTATATATTGGTTTCCATGTATTATACATTTCGAAAATCAAACCTCTTTTTTTCTTCCACTATCTACTTTCAAACACCAATATTTGATATGTAGGATAAAGTAAAAACTGCTGATTATAAAGAAACAGAATAAGCTAGAGTCAGCAGCCCAGCCATATTCTGATTAGCAAGATGATCGGTTACCTTGTTACCCTCAATCTCAATATACCCAGGGAACCACTTGAGTACAATAGCATAGTATTATATCATTTAATGGATTTGTAGTATAACTATTGAGAGGAGGTAGTAGTGTTTCCTCGCATTTCCTAGATTATTGAGATGCTATCAATACATAACCATATTCGTTTCTAATAGGAGTAATCAATGATACTCAAAAGGCATTCTAGTTCTTGCTATGTGCCGATTACCTCAATATCAAAAATATACAACTATTCGTGTACACAGCTGTAAGCCGCTATCAATCTGTACTTTGTTACAATAGATTGCAAAGCTATACCCTATGCAATAACTGTGTTTGTTGTATTGTTTCAAATCTGTCTAAAAATACAGAATAATCTTCTTGGAGAATTAAATCCCACCATTCTTTAAATACTTTCGCAACATCCTCTTTATCCATACCATTTATTAAATCAATAACAGTATTCGAGAGAAAAATAAAACCATAAGAGTTTGGAGGCGTTTGATAGTAGGGATTACCTATCCCATTCTTTACAATTTTATATAGAATCTTTCAAATACCTATACCTCATTCTTCTTTTTGATGTATATCTTTAATTAGTTTACAAGTATGTATTGTATATCTACTATCTGAAATCGAAATATAAATCTTAATCTAATTTTACTCTAATACAATAAGTCTAACTAAAAAACCAGCTTTTACAAAAAGTACAGTTTATTTGGATTATCTTATAAATAGATAAAGCTTTTTGTATTGCATTGTAATCGTTTTGCTAACTAGATTGATATATTTCTTAATCTCAATGCTAACGGAATATAATCTATTTAAGTATTGTTTGTATAGCTTATCAAACTATATTTTGGAGTTTGAAAAAGAGTGATAGGGAATATATAGGTAATGATTGCTTTTTGCAAGCAGATATAAATAATCTGTAGGCTATATAAGCTATTGATCGGATATAGAATACAATATATATAACTTTCGCAATATATGTTTTAATATATTATAAGAATGTTAGATATTGATTAAAAAAGATACTAAACTAATATAAGATTGATTGTACTCTATTAATAAGCTTTAAAAGGATCAGTATAATAATTAAATCCCAATTTATCCTTATAGCTGAATTTACAATTTTATATTTCTTTAATATGTAAAATAGCTCAAACTTTTCTGAAATGAAAAAGATCTTATTCTAATCTCTTTATTATAGGATATATCAAACAATTCAATAAAGTATACATGTATTCATAGATAGATCCTTAGATATGTGATATATAACTATATTATTAGCATATTCGAAATACTATACTCTATTTTGATTGAGAAGCTTAACAAGATAGAGGGTATATAGAATAAAGAAAAGTAGTAATCTCTGGGGGGTACTGTATACAACCAGGAAATCCTGTATTGTAATTCTCTCAAGCTTTATATATATATATCTTTTAGTTAGAAATGAATTAATAAGTTACAAAAACGCTATAAGCTAATTCTACTTCTTTATATATTGTAGAAGCTATTTTTTAAAGAGTATATTATAAGTATTTTATACATTCATTATTATTAGTATAATCATTTTGCTAATTATTAAAACAAACTTAGTATTATGAGTAAAGATAATTGTGAGATCAATATTGGCTTTTTTTAACAATATTTTATAATACTAAAGGCTGATAATATTATATCTTATAACTATTTATATAATTTGATTAGCAATATATCTTTCTAATTCTTTTCCAATATATAATATCAATATAATCAGCCTCTACAATCTCGAGGACATCCTATCCTTTTTATCAATTTTGGGTAATATAACTATTTTAGCAAGTTTCTATTTGTTAGGGTAATAGCTGAGCTTGAAGCAGATTGCGAAAATCTTATATATTATATTCTTTGTGTTAAACTAACACACTTTGAGAAGGCAAACGATTGCCCGATCGATTCCGGGTGATGTACTCCTGATTTCTATTATATATTTTTCCACTTCCTCTATAATAATTATTTTTTTTATAGTAAGATTATCTAACAATCCTGTTTCTATAAAGAATTATACTATAAATCATCCAATACTTTAAAGCAATCGAATATTATTGTAAAAAGTACTTTGGCTTTTTCCCTAATATTAATAATCTTCTAGCCTTTGATTACCAGAAAAAAGGCCTTAAGATCTATTTCTAGAATTAGCTTGTATTAGTTTATGATTTTGTATAATTCCTGATTGTTTTGTATATCATCCAAATACTTAATCCAATAAACTTGTTTCGATACTTGTACGACTCTTTATAGGTTTTGTTAAACAATTATTATTCCATTAGCAATTCCAGTTTTCCTAGCTTGTATATATATTCAATGTGCCTTCTTATACTTGTCAATCTACTATAGAGATGATTGGTAAGGTTTATGGCCTTTCTGCCCCATAGTTATTACAGAGGCGCTTAGTGTATTTATGAGTTTAATGATCAGTTTATTGATATTGTAGATAGATTGGGGATTTAGGTTCTGGAGATTTGTTAAGTGGTTGATTATTATGTCTATCAGGCAGGGTAAATTTGAATTGTGTATCCGGATGTGCATTTGCTTGTATTTAGAGGTTCTTTTGTTTGAGATGGTAATGACTTGAGTAATGTGATCAGAGTTGCTATACAGGTTGTTATTGATTATTGTTGTAACGATGATTAGATTGGAGAAGGTCAGATTCAGAATATATCCTCTTGTATGTGTAGGGGTATCAAAAATTCCGATATATTCTATTTCCTATTCGGTAATCTATTATACAAGCATGTTACCTTGATTGGTAATTGTTACTCTGGGTTCTTACAGATTATACTTAACATTAAAGTTATTTCCAATAATTGTACCAATCCCTAGAACGATTTCTAGTTCGAGTATATATTCTATTGTTAGTGGATCAAGCGAGGTATAATAGGCATTGAGGATCGAGTATCTATTAATATTAATTCAAAGTAGATTTTTGTTTTTGGTTTGCTTTATTTGTCTGACCTTCAAATTGTCTCCTTTTTGTATATAGATGATTATTTGTGGTTTATATTTAGGATTATCAATTACTCTCTAAGTGTTGATTGGCTGATATCGATTATATACAATATGATTTTGGATTATTGAATTATCATATAGTCGGGGTTTTTGGATACAGATAATATCCATATCAGTTTTTTCAGTAACCTATAGGAGGGTAATATGATTGGAATGTTTGTATCCCATATTCGTCTATATAATTGTAAGTCTCTTTTTTCTTATTGAGTTTGTATTAATTGTACAACTTATACAGAAATAGTGATGGTTTTGTTAGTATTTGATTTACTTTTTTCGTTTATTTTAGAGTTAAAAGATAAGAAGGCTTTTTCAGTTATAGCTACTATATTATAGTTTATCCCTTTATTAATGTGATGTGGAGGGTTACGGTTTGGAGTGTGAATTAAATTATTGGAAAAGCTCTCCCCTAATCAAGTTTGTTTGAATGATTGGTTTACTAATTGCTATTCGTTTTTGTAGACAATAATACAGGCTCCCGATATAGGGGGTCTAGGGATAATCATTTGAGGTTGTTTGGCTGGTATTGGAATAGGTACCTTTTCCTTATATACTTCCTGAGTCTCCCTTCAGCTAGTAGTCCTGATTTTTCTTATTTGTTGGTGGGTAAGCCTGATTAGTTTTTTATTGACTGATTGTAATATTATAGGGCAATTATTGTGTACAGATCAAAAGGATTTTAGGCATCCCGTATATTAAATATCATTTTGATATTGCTCATAAATCTTTCCATCAATATATTTAACAATCAGTTCGCTATATTTAAAACAACAAATCGGGCGATAATACATATACAGGTTACAGTATAGCTAGCATTCATTGGAATGCTGTTATAGTTGAGGGTATTGCAATCTATCAAGGGGCTTTGAGTATTTATTAATATTAAATAGCCAGAATAGTTTTATTATTTTCTTAAAGCTAACAATCCAGTTGACCCTTTCTGTAAAAGGGTTCATTTTATACTTAAAGATTTTATATTACATTAATTCCTTTCCTACTTATGTTTTGATTTTTTCTCGAATAATTATATTTGGAAGTGTTGTAAGTGTGCCCAACATATTGTAAAGGATTTGAGGTATAATATAGTTATATCAGATTTTTGTAGTTTGAGTATTATTTATATCAAACACAATAATCAGTTGTATACGATTTTCGTTTCACAAAAGATTCTTGTATTCCTTTAGTGTTTTATATCCTAGAATCCATTCTGTTTTGTTACAATAAAACAAAAAGATTAATTCGAGTCTTAATCCAGGAATTGTTTCTATAATCTTCAGTTGTAATTCAAAAGAGTTATTAACAATTATCTATTACCCACTTCCTATCTTTATAAGAATTGTATAACTATTTCGCTTTTGTTGTTTATACTCCTGTATCGTTTTTATTGTTTTAGGCGTGCTTGCCTTGGTGCTTTTTGGTGTTTGAGGCGCCCCCCCAGTCTTGAGTATATCAGTATAGGATTTAGCAATTCCCTTTGAGGTTACTCTTGTAATTGGTATAGAGATTCTTTGTATAGGCCCGGCTTATCTTATAATCTTGATTATACTATTGATATATGTAGATCTTAGTGTATCAGTATGGTTCAATTCCGTCTTGTTCAAGATTTTAATGTATGCATTAATTGCACTTACAATTTTTAGGGTTACTCATTGCTTTCCGTTCTCCTTATAAAATTGATTGATTATTACTTTGTAGATAAATTGTATATCATCATCTCTACTCACTTTAATTATCGATGTAATCGTTGTTGTCGTTGTTGGAGTGATTGAATCACAACCCGACACGCTCGGCAGTACAACAGATCGTTTACAACCGCACATTAATGATACCATGGTATTGTAAGATTCCTTCAATATGATTTATTATAATATAGCTAGTATCCATTGTTGAATAATTGTTTGTATAAATCAATTTGTCAGATTAGTAAAGTAACAGTAGCTATTATATTAAAGTCATTTCTTTAAAGTGAATACCCTTGTTTTACACAAATAGCTTTATCACTATATAATAGAATTTAATAAAAATTTATATATATAATTTAGATCGTTTTAAGCTTATTCTGAAAATTTTTAGATTTTTAGGACTTTTCTAGATTGAGATCTAGAAGCTTCAAAATATCGATTTTCAAATTGTATGAGAATCAACTAATAAATTTAGAACTTTTATAAAATCTTAATAACTTTAATATTTTATTCGTTATTAATAAAATAAATACTTTATCCAGTAATAATATAAATCAGTTTTTTTGCAATCTGTTTATTATTAATTTTATTCTAAAAAAAGAAGACAAGAGCTCTAAAAGACCTTAGATTTTTTGAATATTAGAGTTATAGATAAAGTAAACGAATATATATATAGAAATTAAAAAGATATTAAAGAAATAAATAATAATAATAATAATAATAAAAAATTGAAAAACAAAAATAAAAATAAAAACTCAACAGTAAGCAAAAAGTATTAGTCGAAAATCTAAAGGGAAATCTATTCATCACTCTTATTATCTTTAATTTATTTTTTTAATTAAAAGCTTTATCACTATACTACGAAATATAAAATATATTAAATAAATAGAAATACAATCTGATTTTAATATAGATAGAGTTTTTTATATATAAAAATAATTACCTCAAACTAAAATTTAAAATTATCTTTCCAAATATAAAATTCAAGAAATTTACTAAATCGCTTTAAAATAAACTCCTCTCATCGAATACAAAAATAAAATTAATTTGATCAATACTTCAAAAATGATCTTTTCGATGTATAATTGAATTTTAAAGATTTTATTATAATTAATAAAGCAATTATTCATCAAATACGAATTCTGCCACTATAGGGGAGTATAGTTAATAAATCTGGTGTAATAGCTTTAGATCTCTTGAGCTTAGGTTCAGATGAAGGCGTTGAAGACCCAAGGAGAGCCCTTGAGAAGGAACACGAGGAATTGGATATCAACGTTTAACTCCTACAAGCTTAACTTCGTCTGAGTCGGATTGTGCTCCGCTGGTCGATGTACGTGATGCAGATGATATCAATGTTTTTAGGAGATCCAACCGGGATAACTTTATCAATAAGTTTGACAAGAAAATGGGCGGTATGCAGGCTATTGCGGATACTATCTTGAAGGGCAGCATGCCAATCGCCGTCATATTTAAGCATTCAATCTCGTCGCAACAATCCATTCACCCTCGAAAATCCCCAACCTTACCCTAGAGAATATTGCAACCAATTAACCTCTCAATGCGAGAGAAATATTTCATCACCTTCTTCAGCCCAAGCCCCATCCCCATCACGTCTCACCCCCTCGCAAACCTCCCGACCCCTTAGCCCCCAAACCTCCCCAAATTCAGCCTAACGAAAAGCCATACACAATGGTCTCCAAAAAGGTCACAGTGGCACAGAAACCCACCATCAAATACCATCCATTCATTACTCACAAACAAATTTCCATTGGCCAGGAATCCCCCACGTTCTGCGCTGAATATGCAGTGCGGCTTGTCGATGTCGCACAGCTGGGCGCACAGGTGGTACAGGGGCGGGGAGGGATAAATGGGGATTTGCGTCACTTGCTTTCTTTCTTGATGATATATTTGTGTTACATTTCTTCTATCTTATTATCGTTTTGATTTTATCCATATCTCGAAATTGAATTCAAGATTCCGATCTCCTACAATTAATTAAATGCCTCGCACGCGCAGTCGTCATGCAACCCGCATATCCCGACGCAGTCCACCCCGCGAAACACATTCTGGGGTCGGTATTCGTCCAAGTTTGAAGAAAAACGACATTTGTGTCGGTTGTATAGTATGGCTTCCGTCCAAATTGGAAAGCGATGGAGATTTAGTTTGTAACCGTGGGAAAAGTTGTTGTAATGGGAGATGCTTGGATGATGAGGGGTATAATCATCCGGTTGTGATTTTGGAGCATGAAGGAGACGTTTGTTCTGTTGCTATGGTAGAGAATCTCCTTTTTATTTGTTCGAAGTTATTGTTTGAAGAGAAAATAAAGGTAGATGTGGAGGGTAAGCTAACAATATATCATCACCGCTAGAGGACATCCAAACCCCGTCAAAAGTACAACCAGAAAACCCGCATCGCCATATCTCAAACCCCTCAAAATACAGGAGACCTGGATACCGATCCTGAGATAAAGCTCTATCTTGAAGCAGGAGAAATGAATAAAGCCTCATTCATTATTACTGAGCATATTTTTCCAATCCCCTTCTCAACGCTCCGAGCTATTAGCTTTAAACCCGATTCCAGAGCTTTCGATACAAGACTTTGTAAAACGAGCTATCTGGAATTGATGAGGAGATTTGAGATGGATAAGGATAAAGTAGAATGGATGGATACGGTGGTCATGAAGGGGAAACAAGGGAATGCGAATGCTGAGAGGAGAAGAAAGGGGCAGAAGAGACCGAGAGTTACATTCAGAGATCCATGGGAGGAAATCAGAGGGAATACATTGGTTTCGCATCAAAACTCTGAGAGCACAACACGACCTCTAGATCAGAGAAGTCTTTCCGAACCAATCCCATCTACAGATTTCCCCAGCCTTGTCCAAATAACTCCACAAACACATACTGTTCCCACAACCCCGTCACCAGGATGGTACACCTATAGCCGTGCAACTAGTCTCGCGAACGAACGCCAATCTCTCCTCCAGCAACCATATCCTATCCCCTCTCATCTTCCGCCCTCTCCATTGCCTTCTCCACCTTTGCCAACAGGACATCAACAATACCATACGAATGTCCCATCCCGTGCTCCACGCCCAACTTACCACGTTGCGCTTCCGTCAGTGGAACGCTATGATCGTTCGCATTGGGATGCAAGGATACGCAATAGTAATTCTCGGACTAATGATTTGGAGGGAGGAAGATTCTGTGTTAGGAACGGGAGTAGGAACGGGAATGGGAACGGGAATGGAGAAGAGGGAGAAAGATATGAAGGTGGCTTGTTTGTGCAGCTTGTGGTTGTATTTTTGGGACTGGGTGGATTTGTTTGGTGGCTGTATGGGAAGTAATTCATTAATAAAAGGTCAGAGACTTTACGATTGTAGAGGTAAATGTGATGACGAATTGAGATTCGGGAAGAAATGATTGATTTAGCGAGGCATTTTGAGGGATCCATATATGTATATGAGGCGTTTGGCTTTGAATATTTATCGAAACTATTTTCTTTAGCGCAGCCGACTCGTGAAGGGGAATGAAACGGTCAATGTTGAATAGTTCGGAGCAAGTTCGAAGCATAGTGTTGTATCCCCTCGCGGGTGACACGAAACGACCCTGCCCTGGCGTTGGTGGTGACTTATAACCAATCAGAAGGGGTTTTATGAATTTACAAATATAAAAAAGGCCTGCATAACGTGGTTTATCAGCATGTGCACCATATCAGCATGTGCACCACTTTACCTCAATTATCTATATTATATTAATATAAAATAACAACAATACTATAAAATAGAATCAAATTATATACAATCTAAAGATCAATTAATGCTGGATCCAATTGACAAGTTTGTGTATTATATGAAACACTATTGCATTTACTATATTGTTGTATAACAGATTGTCTTTTTATTGAAAACTATTATTTATATACTTATTGTATTATATTAATCATCTACATTCTCTTGCTCCAATATATCATATCCATTTTCTATTGAAAGGGCTCCTTCTTTTCGTATAAAAGCCTTTTAAACTCTATAATATTATTAAGTGCTTCATTCGCTTTACGAAGATATGAATCTCAGTAGTTAAAAGTGTATTCATATAAATTAGGAGCTCTATATCTTTAGTTAAAGCTATAAACTATCTCAAATATAGATATAGAGGAACTACTTAGATATTGTACAATATGACTTTTGATTAAAGTAGATTGAGAAAACGCTTCAATAGGATTATAAGGTATTTGAGTTATCATATTCTAGAATCGGTTGAGATTGATCTATTTGATAAAGTCCTTATTCGAATATCTAACTTTGAAAATACAGCTTTCGGATCAAATGGAATAAGCCTAGCTTTACGGACATCTAGTTTTCCTATTTGATATTGATATTACTTTAGTATTATATAGTTTTAAAAGCTTAAAAGAATTCGATTTTGATAATATAGATAATATATACCTTAATAAAATTCTCGATTTATCAATTATATGAATACTTTAAAGAACTAAAACAATTGATATCGAATAATTGAATTACAATACGAAAAATGAGGCAATAAACCAAATAATATAATATGTTTTCCTGGTAGTATTTCCGAAAAGCTATAGATTGATAACTTTTATATCTATTAAGCATTAGTATACAATATCCATCTACTTTTTTATTTATAATATGTTTATTAAAATGCTTAATCCATTCAAAACCGATTTCATTATCTGTTTATTCATTGGGAGTAGGTTTTATAATCCAATTGTATAGTAAACCGCTTTCAGTATATCAGTTTGAGAGGTGATATTCGCTTTTAACTAGTAGAAACGGAGGTATATTGTGACTCTCTTCATTTATACAAATAATCGCTATAGTTTATTCTCGATTGTTAGATTGTATAGCTTTATTTTTATTGTATCGATTGGCTTTAGTGACTACTATATGTGATAATATTTGTTTCATTATAAAGCTGGTTTTATCAAAGTTATAGAAATCGCAATCGAGAATGCTATATTTGGCTTGCATATTTGCTACCAACCGAAATCATTTTCTAATAAACTCTGAATCTTTGCAAAAAGCTTTTTGGAAATCATAAATACGAATAAAACGCATCTTTAAATCCAAATATTGTTATACAAATCAATTCGCTTAAAGCTTTTCAACTTTCTTATTACCCTTTGATTCTAGAATACTATTCGCCATATCTTCTATATCATTTATTCTAAAACTAAATCCTTTATTATCCATATCAAATATATATTGAATAATAACCTTCTCTTTCAAAATAATCAAATTATAACTTTTTGATCGGAATTCTATATAAGGGATCAAACCATTCATTTTGTGGATAAGTATTATATATAATATATTATATAGCTTAGTAGCCTTTTGAATATTAAGTTTTTTGTCTCTTTGAATAGCTTCAATAACTAAAAGTATTCGAGCTTCTTTATTATTCGATTGCATTTCAATTGATTAATAAATCGCATGTTGAAGTGGAAAAATAATAATTGAGGTAAAAGTAATGCACATACTGATATGGTGCACATGCTGATAAACCACATTATAGGAATATATGATTATGTAATGGAATACATAATCACTTGATTTGCTTCTACGAATCCACAAATCTTTATATTATATAATATTCAACTAACGTGTTTTATCACCGAGTGGATCACTTTCACCTCAATTGTTGATCTCTCACTTCAATATGCGTTTTATTAATCAATTGAAATGCAATCGAATAATAAAGAAGCTCGAATACTTTTAGTTATTGAAGCTATTCAAAAAGACAAAAAACTTAATATTCGAAAAACTGCTAAGCTATATAATTTATTATATATAATATTCAATTATAGAATGAATAGTTTTATTCCCTGTATCGAAATTCGAGCAAATTGTTATAATCTTATAAAATTAGAAGAGAAAGTGATTATTCAATATATATTTGATATAGATTCAAAAGAATTTTCACCTAAACTTAGAATGGTGGAAGATATAGCGAACTATATTCTTAAATCAAGAGATGCAAAGTGTATTGGAAAGTTTTGGATGTATTGATTTATAAAGTATCAAATCGAATTAAAAATGTGTTTTAATTGTATTTATAACTTTCAAAAGGCTTTTTATAAAGATTCTAAGTTTATTGAAAAGTGGTTTCGATTAGTTTCGAATATATAAGTGAAATATGATATTCTCGATTACGATTTCTACAATTTCGATGAAACAGGCTTTATAATGGGTATAATATGCTTCGGAATGATGGTAATTAATATTAAACGAAATGATAGAAGCAAGGCAATATAATTAAGCAATAGAGAGTGGGCTATAGCGATTATATATAATAATGGGAAGGGTAAAACTATATCCTTATTTCTAGTGATTCAAGGATAGGTTCATTTTTCCAATTGATATATCGAAATCGATTTTCCTATGGATTGGATTATTAAATCTATATCTAATAGATGAATAAATAATAAAACAGATTTAGAATAATTGAAATACTTTGATGAGTATATTAAAAATCGAAAAAAGAGCAAATATCAAATATTAGTACTAAATAGGCATGAAAGCTACAAATCAAAAGCTTTTCAAGTATACTATAAAGAGAACAATATCATATATTTATATTTATTACTGTATTCAAGTTATCTAACTCAACCATTTGATATAAATTGTTTTGGTAATCTGAAACATTTATATAGTAATCAAATTAATAGATTTATCAAGGCACATATTAATCATATCTCGAAAATTGAATTCTTTATAGCTTTTAAAACTATATACAAAAAATCAATCACCTCTCAAAATATGAAATCAAAGTTTCGAGAAACAGATTTAATACCATTTAACCCTGAAGCCGTACTTTCGAAATTAGATATTCGAATTTGTACACCTACCCCCCCCTCTTTCGATCTAGATCAATGGATCTCTCAAACCCCTCGCAACCCAACTGAAGCTCTTTCTCAATTAATATTAGTTAAATCTCGAATAACTTGTCATTAATCAAACTCTCCTACATCTATATTTGAGACTGTACTAGCTCTAGCTAAGGGTATAAAGAGATTAGCTCATAAGAATACACTTTTAAATACAAAGATTTGTACACTTCGAATAGCAAATGAAACATTAAGTAAACATTGATATACAAAAAAAACTCAATTACGTTAAGGAGGAATACTTACTGGATAAAAGGCTCTTGATATATTATCTCAGCAAGAGGTTGATATTTAGATTCAATGCGACAAGTGTCAAAATAAGGGAAATCCTATTGGGGAAGCATCCTTTAATAGATGCTATAGTAAGTATAGAAAATCAGGTCATAATTCAAGAACTTATCAAAACAATATAATAGATTCTAGATTATTAGATTCTTAATAGTTTTAATCAATTGATTCAATTGTTATTAAATAATATAAGTTTAAAGTGGTAAATTGAGGTGAAAGTGATCCACTCGGTGATATGATCCACTTGGTGATAAAACACGTTATATTTAAATCCATCTTTTTTCTTGCAGCAACATTTAGCAAGAAGGATAGAACTGAAGGAAGCAAAAACAGAAGATCAAAAAGAGGACGCCAAGGCAAAGAGGAAGATACATGATAACAAGCCTGGTTTCAAAGAAGCTCAGAACAAGAGACGTCGAGAACGTAGGGCCAATGATCCTGAATATAGAGAGAGGGAAAATAGAAAGAGAAGAATTGGAGGTGGTCGGAAATGAATGGAAGCGAATGGTCCACTCAATTCCATCGTATTGATTTAAACCAAAAGTTACCCCAAGGACTTATTGAATGAGGAAACTAACTTGCAGCAGTACCGCATAATTAAAGATCATAATGTATTAAAAAGTTTGCCGAAGCAATTCTCATCCTTCGCAGTGGTGAAACAACCCGAAATGCAACCCGAAATAAAAATGATCATGTGACGATCCTCGAAAAAAAGTAATTGATCCCCCCCCCCATTAGTATTCAATCCGTCCTCCCCTCATTCAAGAATAAAGCAAACCTGTACGAGTATTTAAAAAGAAATAAAATCAAATGAAAATTCCCAATCGAATCAAGTAGAAGTTATGGTGATGGTTTAGGCATTGCCTTTTTTACTTCTTGTAGTTCGAGGCCTTGACCTGAACCTTACCAGCAAGAACATTAGCATGTGCCGATCGTGTAATCAAAGTCGCAAACTCCAGTCGAAAATGAGCAATGCCGTCTTCATCAATCTCATCGAGTGATTCTCCACCGGAAGCTTCAATCAACAAGCTACAAACGACAAAGATTCCACTATCATAAGTATTTGTTAGTGGAACGAATTTTCCTTTAACAGCTTGTCGAACCTCGCCATCCTCGGGCTTATGATTGTCTCGATTTGTTGAGCGAGAGGGGTTGAAGGCGTGTGTGTATATTGAATCAGGCTTGTAGACGATCCGTCGAGGATGGCGATGTCGTTGTAAGTGGGATTGTTCGTTTGTTTAATCCATCGAGTGATGTCTGAAATGCATTCATCTGTCGACATCTCATCTTGTATCAATCGGGGAAGAAATCACAATATTCAAAGTCTATTTATACTTGAACATACTGAATAGATATTGAACTAATCGATAGTATATAGTATCTTATGATTATAATGAATGTGTTTTTTATTAAAATACTATTTCGTTAATAGATATAAGTGGGCATTAATCTAAATAGTTTTCTTTAAGATAATATAAATGTGATTGTAATAATTAAAGTTTAAAGAAAGGATTGAGTTTATTTGAAATGAATTTGTTTGATGAGATTATTTACAAATTGTTGAATTGAAGTAAACATAAATGAAATGATATAAATTTTTGAAGAATTATATAATTGAAAATTGTATTATTATGTTTCTATTATTTGTATATAAGATTGTAATAAGAGTTAGTTAAAAGTTTATTGAAAGTTTATTTAATTTGAAAAAGAATGTTTTAAATTATATATGAATATAAAAATCAAAAATAATATAAAACTTATTTTTTATTTTATAAATTGAAATATTAATATTTATATGTATTAATATTTTAAGATTATAAGATATCATATAATTCTAAAGTAATTTTTATTTAGTTTTCAATTTTTATATTAATATTTTATTTATTATCAATCTCCTAATCTCGATTTCTAATCCTATACAATCTTTTACTAATCGACCTCATCGAAATCCCCTAATCTTGCTTCAGCAAGATCTCATTGAAATCAAAACTTTCCTCCAACCGAGAATACCTACCTTTGCCTTGGCAAGGTTACATTCAACACATTCGATGTATGTTCACCTCTACCTTGTATTCATTATTCCCATTGACTTCAATGTAAACTTGCCTGACAAGCTTACCTACCTGATCATTAATTTCAACATCTAATTTGAAGTAAGCTAATCATGCCTAGCAAGCTTTCCCTTCGATATATCAAAATGCCACCCAAGCTTCCACCTACAGCTAAACCTGCTGCTAAAGCCGGATCTGCTCCTAAAGCTGTCAAAAGAAAATCTCGCACAGGTGATGATGATTCCGATGAATTTAAAAAAAATTAAACAACAATTCTGGGAGTTGACACCTGATGAGATGAACGAACTGTTGCAGGATCAAGAGGTATATATTTCTTTTGGGACTATTAAAATAACTGCTAATTGTTCTAGATCATCAAAAAGTTTAGCAAAGTTGGAAAGAGAACAGGAGAACAAATCAAGAAGGCTTTAGGCAAGTTTGAGGATGGAAAATGGGTCGCCAAAGTTGAATCAGGAAGTCCCCCTACAAAGAAGAGAAGAAATTCCAAGATGATGGCCACCAAACAACGTACCAACACATCCGATGAAATCGTTATCGACAGTGCCGGATCGTCGGATGCTTATTCCGTTCCCGATGAAGATATTCCAGAATTGACAGAAGATTATCTTCGTATCCGAGTGCAAAGATTTGGCTACCAAGGAGATGTTGATGCCTTTGTGAAGGAACTCCTCATGCAAGCCGAAAATGACGATACCTTTCAAGATTTGCCCGAGGAGGATTTGTTGGAGAAAATGGATAATCTCATACGTGAGACCCATGAAATAAATGAAAATTTGAAGGAACATTCCGAAGAACCTCTCCAACTCCAACCTCGCAAGCCTAAGGCAGATGTCACAAAGTGGTCGCTTGCTATTCCGGACACAAAAGAAGAGATTATCAAGGAAATCTCATCTTTCAGATTAAATCAATATGACTACGAAGACACGGTAGTTGCAAGATTGCTTATTCTTCTATCATGGTCTGGAAGTGCAATTACGGAATCTGCTACAAAGGCTGGAACTGCGTACTTGACCAACAAGATGAAATCTTTTCGAATTTCCGCACTTGTGCCAATCATAGTTCGAAAAATTCAAGCTCATCGTCCATTAACGATTAAGCCAAATGGATCAAAGCTTCCTGTAATCCTTGGTCTTTTGGCCAAAGGAGAGGCCGAGATGACTCTAACAAGGCAACTCTTAGCATACTATTTCATTCATCTTGGAGCAGAGAAATATTTCCAAAACGAAGATCATCCAGTAGCCAGTCGCAAAGGAAAGGATGGTAGTTACAAAAAAACATTGCTAAAGGATCGGCATATCTTCGTTTTGTCATAAACGTAGCTGGTGAAGATACATGGAAGATTTTACCTGATGCTAAAAAAGTAAGTACTTCTTGCCTTGCAAGGTTACCCCAATTTCAAAATAATTTGCTAATTATGTGAACAGGATCAATTGGTGAAGAAATTCCAATTATTCAAAGCGCACGGAAAGAAATTATCAATTTTGGTTGACGCTTTCGGTGTTGGTATATTATTATCTCTCAACGCACAGGACGCTGTCGAAGTTGGTAACTTGGCCGTCTCCAAATGGTCTAGTGCGATACCAAAAGCACTCGTAGAGATGGCTCGTCGCTTTCCTGACGCTGAAGAGTTTAAGAAGATTAATGGAATCGTGTCGAGCATATTAACCCAACTGGTTACCGACGAGATTGATTCAAAGGAAGCGTTTGAGCCAATTTTGAGCTACATTCTGGAGAACCAGCACAATCCAGTCCACAAGTCACTCATGGGCAGTTTGAACCCAATCTAAAGTAGCTTGGCCCTTACCACCTGTCACACCAAAAGATCACGAGTCAAAGACAAAGGAACCTAGGAAGTAGTAATCAACAGAAACTCAATGTTGGAGTAGATGCATCAAAAGGATAAGAGACCAATTTAATATTCAATGCCATGGTGGAGGAAAGATAAAAGCGAGCGGGTGAAGGAAGGGATAGTTGATGCTTTTTAATACTTTGATTTTTCGCATCGCAACGCGAGCAAAATCGTTCAATTCAATGAATTTAACTTTGTTTCTCCATTTTATGCTCACTATTGGTGATGTTTTTGAACTTTTATGTGACCTTGTGAGGCAAGTTTACCTATTAACTAATGTTCTCGAATGATTTAAAATGCTATGGTTTTGAATCATTCCTCCGTCGAGGGGGTTATATATGTTTTTGATTAAAACTCGAAGCAATCAAATGAATATTTGAGAGTCCTTAAGGTTACAATTGATTTGTACATTTGATAACATAACCCCAAGACGGAGGAATGGTTCAATTAAAGGGGGGGAAGATGCAGCTTCCTCGAAGTGCTTTTCCTCAACTTTGTACCTTCCTCCCCTAGAAATCAACATGTAAATATACGATTTCTTCTCAGATATGAGGACGAAGATGCTTCTACCATCTTGAAATCATCGTTCAATCATCATCGGAGTTCAAATTCAACATGAGACAGGTCAGCATTAAGGATTTCTTCGTCAAGGGTACTCGGATTGAAACTCCAACATCCACCAAAGTCGATAGTTACATCGAAGAGTTCTCTTTCAAGCACCTCCATCAGAAAACATACCAGCTCGACATCTGAATCTACCACATCAACAATCTCTCAATCCAAAACATCTAGTAAGAAGTCCACGATTTCATCTATAAAATCGGCAGATTGTTTGGATGCTGACTGCTATATAGTCTTTGACAGATGGTCTCCGAATCGCTACTTCCTCAGAGATGAGACAACTCAGACTCGTCAACAATACTAGACGGTACCGCGAGACTTTCAATGCAGACGAGGCTAAAAAAGGACACGTGGCTAGACGCAAGAAACTTAAGGGACAATGGCCTGAGGAGAAAAAACAGGAAGAAAAGGACAAACGAAAGATGCGAGACGCGAAACGCGAAACCTGGAGTCAAGGAACACCAAAATCAGCTGCGTAGAGAAAAGAGAGCAACTGACCCTGCGTGGAAATTGGAAGCGAACAGGAAGAGGAGAGTTCGCGACGCAAAAAAGAAAAGAAAAGAGGTGATGCGGAGGCTGTGGAACAGGTTGAGAGAATGAGGTCGTGAGGAATTATCTGGGGAAATCGTAAGGGGTTTCGTCTCCCTAGGGCTATCGAGGGTTGATAATGAAAGAAAGGATGATGATATAAACCAATTAAAGATTAATTTATTAAAAATTTCGAGAACTGAGGATTGTCCTATCATTTCATACATCCACTGGTGAATCAAAGTATATAGTAGTTATAAGAGTATAAGAGTGGAGTGATTGTATGAAACCAATTGAAACAATGAGAAAGCCTTAAATGAAAGGGGTGGGGAAGGGGAGCAGGGTAGCCATAGTCCGAACTGCAGTCCAATAATATGAGATTTTGAATATCTAAGAGTGATTGGAGGTTTGAATATGATTCAATGATCCAATCAAATTCAACATCTCAAATAGTTTGAATGTTCTAATTGATTTTGGGGGATTCGATAATCTTCATTGTGGGACTGCAGTTCGGACTTTGGGACACCCCGGAAGAGAGCCACGAAAAGGTTCCCTCTATACTTACACTCCCATTCTCACTCCCACTTCAGGCACAAGGTCTCTAAAACAGAACGGGCGCCAGCCAGCTCACCCACAAGATATCTGATCCAAGCACGATAGATTCTTCACATTATACTTATGCATGTTAGAAACCCGTTTTGACCATGCCATGATTTAACTTCAATTCCCCTCAAGACAGCCAGCCAGACTTAATCCAAATTGACTGGTAGCTAAGATGTGGTATACTATTAAAGACAGGAAGTATGTAGTAGTGAACGAAAGAGAACTTTACGGATATGCGCTACCCCGCTGCATATAATCCAAAATCGTGCAAGATAATACTAGTTACCAAGACCTCCATAAATACAAAACATTGATCATCAAACCTCAAACCTCAATCGAATAAAATTTCACCTCTAGAGTGTAAACTATACACCTCCACTCCAGGCTCCACGCTCCACGCTCCACGCTCCACCATCCACCCTCCAAATCAAATCAACCCCCTCAATAATTCTCCTTCACACTCCTTCATGTCCTCTCCAAAACCCCTCAAGTCATGCACCTCGTTCCACGCTTCAAATCAACCCCCCATAGATTCAAATAGAACCACAGAAGCCCCTCCAACCATCCACTCACAACATCCATCGCACCACCAACCTACACACTTCCATACTCCCCTCCCACACTCCCTTCCCACACTCCCTTCCCACACTCCCTTCCCACACTCCCTTCCCACACCCCCAAATCCAAACCAGCACCAGCACCAACACCAACAGATAACAAAGCACCCACCAGCAACTCCAACAAGCCCACCAAATCCCATCCCAAATTGTCGCTAACAATACAAATGACCTCCCTCGCCTAGCGAGGTTATTACCAGCTCTCCAACTTGAGAGATATGCTGTAAAGATTGTGTGCAGCACAAAAAGAAAACGTCATTATGAACAGCAAGCCCCAAATTATCGCTAAGGAAAAATAACCTCGCCCAGCAGATCTCCAACTTCAGAAATTGCCCGAAAAAATTCAGAACACCACAAAAAGAAAACCTAAATCCGAAAGAAAGTTAAAAATCAGAATTACAGATACCTTGCCCAGCGAGATCATCACCAGAACTTTGACTCTACTCTTCGACTCTATAGCTTCCCCTCCATGATACAAGCGAAGATCAACCCCGCGAATAAAATTCGACACCATCTCACCACCTCACTATTCAAATTCACCACAATACACATATTTACATCGTTGAGATTATCCTCTCGAGAACATGTTACTATGGTTTGGATCGAAGTCGATTGGCAAGACTACACCATCAAGAAAACTAGATGAGTTTCTTTCATTCGAAGATTGCTTGAATTTTGTCGCCCTATGGTCCTACCCTCATGATATAACAGTACAAACATCTACTGGCCGGAGGTGAAGTAAACACATCAGCAATGTGCTGATTCAATGGAGCCCAGGAAACTACTAAATGGGCAAGGTAGCTCCAACGTTTCATTGACAAAATTCGAGACAAGACTGAAAGACATGGTGCATTGCCACGCTGGTCGCCTGCAACCAGAGAAAAACATTACTGTCGGAGTTATTAAGTAATTTTTTCCCTTTCTTTATTGCCTCTCTCTTCATCTGGTCGTTACTGTTGATATGGAGGGTTGCAAGTGAGAAAGTCAGTCACATCAACATGAACATTACATCACACATTATACGGGACGGAAACAAATTACTTTGAAGTGCATTCTAGACGACTATGTTCTATGTAAGATACCAGAACGCGGAAGAGCTAAACCATTACGCGTAAACCCAAACCCAATCATCTTATCGTAAACCGAGGAGGTAAAAGGAAATGGTGTTTTGCATCCTAGCCATAAATCATCGTGAACCCGAAACAAAGCAAATATGGAGAAATTTTGTTTCATTCCATTATTGCATTTATTTCTTGGCACCAGCCTTGACGGCGGCCTTGGTGACCTTGCCAGCCTTTTCTTGCTTCTCAACGGACCTAGAAGAAATTTGTTAGCAACAGTGACGACGAGATGAGAGGGGGAATAAAGAAAGGGAAAAATTACTTAATAACTCCGACAGCAACTGTTTGTCTCATGTCACGGACAGCGAAACGTCCGAGAGGTGGGTACTCAGTGAAGGCCTCAACACACATAGGCTTGGATGGAACCATCTTGACGATAGCAGCATCACCAGACTTGATGAATTTTGGAGAGTCTTCAATAGATTTACCGGTACGACGATCAATCTTTTGGAGGAGCTCAGAGAACTTGCAAGCAATGTGGGCAGTGTGGCAATCCAAGACTGGAGCGTAACCGGCACCGACTTGACCAGGGTGGTTAAGAACAATGACTTGAGCGTTGAAGGACTCAGCACCCTTAGGTGGGTCTTGCTTGGAGTCACCAGCAACGTTACCACGTCTAATTTCCTTAACGGAAACGTTCTTGACGTTGAAACCGACGTTGTCACCTGGAACACCCTCAACGAGTTGTTCGTGGTGCATCTCGACGGACTTGACTTCAGTGGTGACACCAGCTGGGGCGAAGGTAACGACCATACCGGCCTTGATGATACCGGTCTCAACACGACCGACTGGCACCGTTCCAATACCACCAATCTTGTAAACATCTTGGAGTGGGAGACGGAGGGGCTTGTCAGTTGGGCGGGAAGGTGGGTCGATAGCATCGATGGCCTCGAGGAGAGTCTTTCCGGTGGACTTGGCTCCTCCCTTGGCTTCCTTCTCCCAACCCTTGTACCATGGGCAGTTGGTGGAGTTGTCGATCATGTTGTCACCGTTGAAAACCGAGATAGGAACGAAAGGAACGGTCTTTGGGTTGTATCCGACCTTCTTGATGAAGTTGGAGGTCTCCTTGATAATTTCTTGGTAACGATCCTCAGACCACTTGGTGGTGTCCATCTTGTTGATGGCAACAATGAGTTGCTTAACACCAAGAGTGTAGGCAAGAAGAGCGTGCTCACGAGTTTGGCCATCCTTGGAGATACCAGCCTCGAACTCACCAGTACCAGCGGCAATGATGAGAACAGCGCAATCAGCTTGGGAAGTACCAGTAATCATGTTCTTGATGAAATCACGATGACCAGGGGCATCTGGAAATGATGTTAGAAAATCGAAAGACAGAGGGCGAAGCAGCAGGACAACTTACCAATGACGGTAACATAGTACTTTGGAGTCTCGAACTTCCAGAGAGCAATGTCGATGGTGATACCACGTTCACGCTCAGCCTTGAGCTTGTCCAAAACCCATGCGTACTTGAAGGAACCCTTTCCGAGTTCGGCAGCTTCCTGTGATGATTGTCAGTTACTGTTGGAAGAATTTGGTAGACGTTGATGTGATCCAGAGATGACATAATTTGGTTGACGTGCCACACTGTGTCGGAACTCGCAGATAATTTCATTGTGCCAAACAAAAAAGTCCGAGCGCACGAATAAAATTCTGCAAGTGGTACAAGAAAAAAATCTTTACCCCACCGAGGGGCACAGTGCGATAAGGTTGGGGCATTGAGCACCCAACCTGTACACGAACAAAGGATGTGTAGAAAGAAAAGAAAAATGCTCACCTTCTCGAACTTCTCGATGGTACGCTTGTCAATTCCTCCGCACTTGTAGATCAAGTGACCTGTATGTAATGTAAGTTGTTGTTCGCAAAGAATACATAAATCGAGTTGGCAGATCTGCACTCGGGGTTCCTTACCGGTGGTGGTGGACTTTCCGGAGTCGACGTGTCCGATGACAACGACGTTGATATGTGTCTTTTCCTTTCTGCAAAGAAGAAACGTATCAGCAAAGAGTTCAAGAGGATATAGATCGAGGTTGAGAGATAATCCTGATGGAAAACTCTGATGGATTGGAAGACTTACCCCATTTTTAAGGTTGTGTTTGGTTATTTGTGGAAGTTTTGTCTTCTTAAATTGAATCTATTGAAAGAAGATGATATTAGTTGATCGATCTTCAAGAAGGTTGATGAAGAAGAAGAAGAGGAGGAAGATATCGATAGATGGACGGATGGAAAGAATTTAAACTTACTGCACAGGTATGATTACTTGAATCCAGGTATGTGCGACGAAGAAGGAAGAAGAAGAGTTTCGAGAGGATGGCGGGGTTTATAAAAAAAAGTTCAAGTGTGTGGTAGGCTAAGCGATAGAATTTGAACGCTAGTTAGTGGGGTATGATCATGTGACTTCAGCCAAAAAGCACAATTTTCAGTCATTACGGCGGTATGACTGGTCCGGTGAATATTGAAAGTGGATTGATTTTGATCTACTAAATTCACTCTTTTAATTGATATTCATCCACTGGATCACTACTGTATGACTAGGGCCCGTACTAGGTATGATAGCTCATGAAAATCATACAAAAAAACAACCTGGAAAGTCAAATGAAAAGGTTCCCAGCAGAAAAAAAGTGAAAAAGATTCAAAAACGGGCCACAAAATGAAGGTTTTGCACAATGGCAATGAGGTAAATGTGGCGATTGGGTCCATTGGGCTCCCAGGATGGCTCAGGCTTACAAGTTACAAGACCATTTCGTTGCTCGAGTGCATTAGGTTTTATCTTGATGATACGAAAACCAATCATTTCTATTCAATCTTGATGCTTCATGCATCCGAGTGGATTCAATGAAATCAATGTGGATTATCTGGCGGCAATGATCTTTACAAGCGGTTAGTGAATTCCTATCTTGATCGAATCCTTGACTCAAATTTTCATTCATTTTCATATCTTTGGTGGAGGGGCAACCAAATTTAGTGAGGGGCAATTTTGATATCTGCAACTTGATGCAAGAACGGTCTTCATGGCCTCAAGATTTGATCTATTTTGATGAAGTGTCACCGTGTTCTCACTACAAGTGGGTTATCGTTGCATCACCTGCATCCATTCACTTGCAAATTTTCATGGTACGTGAGGAGAAGTGTGGAATATCAGTGGATAAATGGGAATTGAAACTGAAGACTATGATGCGAGTTTCGAAAAGAAAAAAAACTATTCATTCTCCCCACTTATCGCCAATCAATTTTATATCTCTTGACATTTCCTGCACAATAAGGCTGGCATCAGATTATTGAATGGAACTACATATTCCATCCTTGATACGGTTATGGATGTTTCATTTGTCTTTGGATGAACGGTCTGAATCAGTTTTGGAGGTTGAGCATCATCCAAACGCAGTCATGTCGACGGTAAGCTTATTCATTCCTCAAAGGTATGCATTGGATGATGCTGCATTATCTCACAGCAAGCTCGAGACAAGATGAAACGAACAAGAAATGCTGGTTGGTGGTGGGGCATGAGTCAAATTACCTACCCCTCAACCTCCCCAATTGTTATCACGATACATTTATGAAAAGAACGGGGGAAGAAAACTCGAGGCTGGAAAAATACCCAGTTTTAGGATGAGTTGAACGACGGCAATTCGACGTTTTAATAATGGATGAAAACGAACCGAATCCATCCACTCAACCCTATTGCTTAGGTGAGCGGATCTTCCTTTTTGCAGATGAGAGCAAAGGTGGGAAAACCAATGCACTTCAAGGTATCCGGCAGATACAGTCTGGTGACGTTTGCCTCGAGATTTGTATCTCTCGACACAATGACTCGGGAGTAAGTCGACAGGTTAGAAAATTCGAGATCAGAGATACGCAATATTGGGATGAGCAGGCAGGCAAAAACTTAACGGATTTACATGTGACTAAGACGAAAATGAAGCTACAACCTTGACACCCGTTGGACAGATTCGAAATACACCACCTTGATAGGTTGATAGGTCCGCCCGATGGACTTATCACGATCTCAACACATTTGAGCAGAGCTCAGGAATTATTGGTACTCATCACGAGTCTGCGAACTCGACATCGTGGCTTTCGGTTGGATCTCGTCCGCGTAAGTGAATTTGAGATTGCAGATGTGCAAATTACCACAGCATTCGACAGATGATCCTTCAACATATAGATTTGGAAATAATCGACATGTGGGAAGGCGCAAGGCGAGGAGATGCCCAAGTTCGCAAACGATAGTCCAATGATGGACTTCTTATGGGCTGGGCTATCGATTTCACCCTCGATGGTCTGAATACAATAATAAAGCTGCAACGAGCTATAGGTGAGCTAATTCGAGCTTATGGAGACACCCAACCTTGGAAGGGCCGACAATGGCAATCTGATCAAGCCATTATTGTGTCGAGCTTGAGACTGGCAGTTCATGCAATTTCAGGATAAGCCGGCAGATGAGTCTGATAACTTACCTCTTCCAAATCTAGATACCAGGGCTTCGAAGAAATCAAGAAGAAATCAACAAGTAGTGGTTCGGTGTATGCCTATTTCATGAAACGAACACGAATTTACGATTTCAAGGCAAATTCCCTCCCGCTGCGAACACAAGTAGTTTCGAAATGAGTTGGCAGCAAAAAATGTGTCCACGTCGAAAGATTCTCGAGTCTCCGGATGGCGACTACGTATTGGCACAAAGCGAAGCTCACGATGCCAACCTCAATTCGAAAATACATTTTCATACCAACAAGACACAGAATAAGAGAAGCTGCACTAACAAGTATTTCCCGCAATTGGGAGAGAAATGGATTCAACGATGGAGGTGCAATGTAGGTGGCAATAAGGAGAACGAAATCCCATATGCTGGTGCAATGGACCCTGGGAGTATGCGGATTCCACATCCACTATACAGCACAGTCTCAAACGCGGTATTGATATATCAGGTTTCTACAACTTTACATACGAACTTTAATCGACTCTTGTCCTTTCTTTTACGGAGTGCCGCGTCGATATCTGGATCTTTCATAATAGTTTATCAGCTTTTCAGTCTGAATTTGGAGGAGAGCATTGTAGCTCGCATAGCTCGTCTTCGGTGAAGCAGCAGCAGCAATAGCAACAGTGGCTAGGACTAAGTCCAGCGGCTCAAAGAAAAGACAATGACCTGAAATTTCAAGTCGGGTAGCTGGCACATACAATATCGTTCAAGTACCCAAGCTAGGTGATTTCTTTACTTCTTTAAGCTAGTCTCACTAGTCTTCGTTTTTCGACTCATCGATTCAGTCTGCCTTCACTCTTCACTCGTCATTCTACTTATCCCCTCCATGAATCTCTATTTCACACGCCGCATTCGCATTCGCATCATTTTTGAGCGCAATTTCTTTCTGGCATATCTGCTGAAGAGATTCAAGCCTGGGACCGCTGAGAATTGGGCTTGCGAAGAGAAGAAGGAAGCACGATTTGGGGGGACTTCGCTACGCTCTCATACGTGAGGAATTATAATGTGGTGGGTCTGGGAATGAGTTTTAGGGTATACGGTTTTATCTATCGAATGCTGTGTATTAATGTGAGTCGCACAACTTTGCTAGATTTTCGGACTGCATGAGAAATGGGTTGCACTGCTACAAATCCCAACGTCGCAAGTGACAGAGATGTATACACAGTCTTTCATATAGCAAACCAACAATACTATTTATAAGAGGGTTACAATACGATCATAGTGCGGGATTTTAGACACCAGACAGAATCGGAAGACAGGTATACGCATCCTCTGAGTAGGCAATTCAGTCACAACTCCGTCGGAACAAATACAAACATCTTTTAGATGTATTTGATGGCAAAATCTGTCCTGCACCGGACCTCTCAATGCCAGTACATACACCTTGAATGTTCATGTGAGTACCTAGTAGTCTCCTAGCAAAACAAGCGCAGAGTACAGAGTAGTCAAGTCTCCGATGCAATCCGATTTCCAAATCATCAACAGCTGGTTTTACCATTGTATATGTAGAAGCACCTCGATCCGATCCTGTCTAGCTATGTATTTTCACTATTTCTTCTCTTTAAATATTATTCTAGTTTCCTTTCACCGATCCGGATTCTTCCTTTCTGTGAACTTCTTTAAATGGTTGACTGTTCATCTTCGCCTATCCCATTCATTCCGATCGCTTCTCCATACACCGTCGTGAAACTAAGCAGAGGTTACGATGAATCAATCATATTGCTCTATTAAACCAAAGTGCCTCAACAGCGCAATACCTACAAACATATATAAACTACAATAACCAGCCCCCTGCCTAGCCCCCAAAATAGGTTCCTACATATCTTTCACCACAACAGACTCAATACTAGCAGCAAACCGGCACAAGACTCGCTTCACTATGCTCTCCACCACGAACAGGAGTATGATCGGCTGCCGAGCCATCATTGCGGTACAGAACATTGCGACGAAAGAAGAAATTTCAATCGTAAATACTTTGCTTGTCTTCTCTCATTATCTGCGCGGCGCGGTGTTTTGGTCGCTGAATCGGTCGGCTTTTAGTAGTGGCTTGAGGTATTATCTTGAGATTTTTGTACTAGGGGCGTATCAGAAGATGATCATTTATGCTGGTGCGTTGGGGATTCGTGAAGTGGAGTAAGGAAGGAGAGAGGGGGTTTCGTTGGCGTACAGTAGGAGTGTTGAGAGAGTGATGTGGGTGGGAACTGCAGCTGCCGCGTTTGGGTTGGTGTTTTGTTTGCTTTTGGGATGGGGTGGGTGGATGTTAGGAAGAAGGGGGGAGAAGAGAAGTTTGAGGATGCAGGTGTTAGAAAATTGGGAAGCTTGGATGTGGAGAAAGGAGTTGGAATAATGCTCGGTCGGGCCACAGATGCAAGGTGTTTGTACTTGATGGAGGGATTACACATTGTAAGATTATTACATCATGATACTTCACCACCTGATGTTAGATTTGGGAGTGGGCAATATAGGCTTTAATATGATTAGTCGCGTTGTCACATTGTTTAAACTTCTTGTATATGTATTATCTGAAAGCCAGCTTCTCCGCCCATCCCTCTCTCCCATACTAGATATAACCTCGCCACTAACAAACATCCTCCTCGCTCCTCCTTCGTCCTTATTTCCCACTTCCTGAATCATCTTACTACTTCACGCATACACCTTCTCATAACCGTACAAAATCCGCTCCACAGTGGATGGACTAGTGAGTGATGCAAGACATCTTATCTTTTTTTAAAACAACGACTCAAGGTTGTGGTTTGAAGGGTGGTTGAGTGAGAAGTTGCATTTGTCGAGGTGGGTTTGTGTTCTTCCTTTGGGCTTGGGTTTTTTCTGTTTTGGAGGGAGGCTAGGTGGTAGAAACATCTGTCTTAAAACGATGCGACGCGACCCCGAGTGTTCTAGAAACTTTAATGATTTTCGAGGTAGAGCATGGCTTTTGAAGAATCTAAATGGGAAATGTCAGCCAGACGCTTTGTGAACTTGGATAGTATAGATGCAGTAGAAGATATACCTTAACGGATGTACCACCAACGCCCTGTTGGTCATGATGAGAATGACACCCTGAATGATAGTTGTGGACGAGGGGTCAGCGAAGCAAAGCAAGATGGAACTATAAATCTGTGAGTACTTGTCTTCCGGTTCTGAATATCTTTACGCGTACAGTTACTACCATCTCTCAACTTTCCTTGATATAAAGGGCATATTTGCTGGTGTTGATCGTGGTAGAATATCCCAGAAGTGTCGCTGACCAGGATCAGCAAGGGAAGACATGCCCTGGAAGAACGATCAACGCCGACGCACGCAACTGGGCTGTCAATAACGGCAATAGTAAAAGTTTGCATGAATGCTCGCTGTGACCATGAGCTGGCCCTCTGAGAGCGGCGTCGGCGTTGTCTGTACTAGGAGTGAAGAGTCCTGGTCTATGTTAGAAAAGTGCAAATTCATAGATCATCACTTGATACTCACCACTTCCCCTGCCTTCCCATATGAGAATCATCTGACAGAATATTTTGACGGTTTGAGAGTCGTTGATGTTTGCTAGAGTAGTTGCTGGTGTTGATTGTGGTATGAGCTAGGCCTGTAGTATGCCAAGATACGAATGTCAAGATTCGGAAGTTTAACATCGCGATCGATGGCAGATCGGTGATGACCCTTTTACCTGTTCGTAGATCAGTATTGCAGTTCTCTAGGTCCACCAGTATTGACGACTCACCTCTGACTCGATTGTTTAATTCCAATCAGATGTAGGCAACCTGGGACACACACCAGGTAAGTATCATTCATAAAGTCTCCAAAATACCGAGCACATCCTCTCACAATGAGCCAGGCAACTTTTTTCGACTTCACACAAAATCTAGCACAATCCTTCAGACCAATGCAACCATTGAGAGGTAATGCATCGTCGCACGAAGCAACGAATGTGCCCACAAAGTTCACATTGTAACATGAAAGGAAGCAACACCATCGCAAGCATAGTTTAAGCTCTGTGTGCCGACAGCAGTAAGAAGTATTAAATAGCAGGCCTTTCATCGGGGGATCAATAATACCTGGATACCACAATGAATGTACATGCATCGTCAACACATGACCACCTGGATTCATGATATTCAAGTCAAAGTTTTTGAGAGAGGAGTTTGATATTAGTTCTTGTATACGATTCTGCCTCCTTCGACTTATTGCATTCTTGCTTCCGTAGCCCAAACTCCTTCTGGCGGCAGAAACAGGATGAAATTTGTCGAGATATTCCTAGTTTCGACCACAAATTCGAGGTATGGTACTGTAAGTAGGTGGTCAGCAGCTACTCAAATCAGTATTTGATGAGATCGAGGACCACCACTTGATAAATTGCTCTTGAACACAGACTAGGAGGAAAGGTGACCTACACAAAAATCCTGCTGATGTGTTCGTATATTGCTTCTTGCTTGATTTTACACCTTGAAGTAGAAGTAGAATTGAAATGGAACAAGCTTGCCGATGCCATTGATATGACAGAATAATTGCCCTCAGGAATCACTGCAGACCTGCACATATTATCTGATACGATTAGCTGAGCGCATGGTGAAGAGGGCATCAAATATGCTCACCTGAAACCGCCAATAACTCAAGAATTTGTAGTTCGATGGTGGCCTGGTCTACCATTGAACCAGCTGCTCCATATAACTACCAGAGTCCATAAGGAGATGAGATGATCAAGGCGCGCAAGATCAGAAGAATATCTAACGCATATTCTGGTGGTTGAAGTCTTTGAATTATTGCAATCGACTCCATTTTGAAGATAGGAAGATTCGAAAAGAGCTTTCAAGTATAGAAGGTAGGTGGACAAAAAGAATCCGACTATATAGGTCGTCCTCTGAATCACGTAAAGAAGAGAGGAACTTGAAAATAAAATGAAAAGGCAATTGTAAAAGAAAAACAAACTTCAGGGTTAGGGCAGAGGGAGAAGATGGTTAAGATTCTCAGAATTACCCGAGGCTGAGAGGCATAGCTCTACGCGGTGGCTATCAAACTGACAGCCACCGTTTAAACTGAGGACTGGAGGCCAGGATTTGAATTGTTAAAACAAATTAAGATATTCAAACGTTACCCCAAAGAATCCTCTACCACCTGAAAGTGCATGTGCCTCATTTTTTCATGGTTACTACATCAATGACACCATGTTTTCTAATGCTAGATTTCAACAAGAGAACTAGAGAGCATTTGGCTTATCCAGATAGTTTGGGACAGATATGATGGGATGATATTACCCTTGGAAGTCGGTAGGACTAAAAGTAACTATCATATTAGTAATTCATTATGAGATGAAATTTGACAGTGGACTTTTCTGAAGCTGAAGGCTGTAAGAATCAAGGTCAGTTGTAACATTAACACGGTTGAGATTCACTTCCAAACAATGGGGAATAGACCATATATGAACTGCTGTCTGAACAGTCAAAGGGTCGGTAAATAAGGTGAGAATAGCCCTCAACAACCATAGGTCTTCTGATCATATTTAAAATGTTGGTCATTTTCCAAATAATATCAGACAAAAGAAGCCTGGGTGAATTTCGATTTTGCTAATCATCTATTGGAAGCCAATAGGATAGTGTTTATAGAATCCAGTAATATTAGATATATAAAGCAAAAAAACAGAAGAACGATCCCTTTTCTAACTTATGGTTACTACCAAGTGATGTCTGATCTTACTCTTGGTGGGAAGGTATACAGTTGAAAGGCTCTTGACTAGATTCCCAATGATATCACTAATGTTGAAACACTTCAATCAAAGTATGGAGATACATTAGTCCATCATTAACTAACTCATTGATAGATGTCAAACAGATGCCAATAATGTTGACAAGAGAGCCCAAGAGTTACAGTGTGTCCTACAAATTTCAGACAAATCAACAAACTGCATATAATAAAGGTCAAACTATCATTTTGAAACCCATATCTTTGTGATTTCCTATAATACAATAAGCATGATTGTCATGGTTTTGACGTTCTTGAACTTTTCAGTGAGGCAAATGCGCTGTTGAAGCAAGAGCGTTCAATGAAGTTTACCCCTATTAGAGAACCTGCATACAACAGCAAAATTCAAGAATTTTATGAAACTTAGCTTAATCTCTCTGAGGAGTTAGGATTCTTGACTTTTCACCTCTAACTAATGGTTTCATGTGATGAAGGGTTCATGCTAGAAATGAACATTCACATGAAAATAAGCTCTTCTCGCTAAATTGTTTCCCCGAGCCCCGACCACACACACGTGATATATTTCTCCACATTCGCTACATCATTGTTAATCCATGTTAACTCGAATGTTTTGGCCAGAACAACTACACAATCTAATTGATAATTGCTTCCTCGAGAGATTTTAGGGAGTACTTGTACCGTCTTTTGAGGACTCGAAATTTCAATCTCAAATTTTCAACTTTTCTTTCGCTCTCTCACCAACCTGAGCCTCATCTCTTTCCAACCAAAGTTCTTGAAACTTGGGCGGGAAGGTACTGTCGGGCATTCGAGCTTGGCCAGAAAGTTGGCATTTACCCCTCGAAGGACTTGCTCGTTGGCACACAACTCGACACTGTAACGACGCAGCAGAAAATTGAGCTGGGAATAAGAGAAGAACGTCCACAATGACGGACCCCGTCGAGTCAACGTAAGTAAGAATTATTAGATTTGATCATGCCGTGGGAAGCGTTACCCCCTCTTTCTAGGTCTCGAATGATTTGGGGCGTATTGTGAACAGTGGCAACCTGCTAATACTCATGTTATTAGTCACAAACGGAGTAAATCGTCTGCTTTATCCCTTCTGCGCAGCAGGAGAGAGGGGAAGGACGACGATAATGTAGATTATCAACCCCCCATGTCTCCCGCGACCACGGCACACTCACCCACGCTTCCAGCTGCACCATTTCAGCCCACTCTCGGACATGCTTCGAAGAAGTCGACCAGCGCGACAGGACTCATGAGATCAGCTTCTAATGTCCATCCGCGGACCACGGCTACTTTGTCACCCGATAAGACAATGTCCATTGAGCAGACCGTTCGAAAGTTCAAGATATTTGAGGCATTAAAGAACGGGGATACAGCAGCGATATCAAAGGCAATTCGTGAGTCTGACGGTAGTCGAATGAGCATTTCTAGCTTCGCAACCGTTTCAACCAATTTGGAAGATACCACCATCCTGCACTTAGCTATTCAATGTGCTGAACAACAAGTAATCGAGTATGTGTTATCTGATGGAGCGGGAACAATCGATGTCAATGCAAAGGATCGTGATGGGAACACGGCTCTTCACCTTGCTGCAAGCTTAGGTCGTAGCCCTATTGTACGCTTGCTTCTTGGGCAGCCCGGTATCAACGATTCTTTACCAAATTATGTTGGTCGCCTACCTCTCGACCTTGCTCGAACACCCGATATTTTCCAGCAACTACAACTCTCCCGTTCAATGTTTGTGGATGGTAAAATAAAGCAAATACATGAACTGGTTGCGCACGGAGACTATAAGACATTGGGCGAAATCTTGGAGGAACCTCGAGTCAAAACAGTCTTGGATATCAATGGTGGAGAATTCACGTCTGACCCCATCACGGTACTAGCTGGTGGCACTTTACTGCATGAGGCTTCCAGAAAAAAGAACATTGAGCTCATACAAGTGTTGCTGTTACATGGTGCTGATCCGTTCCGTCGCGACCGAAAAGGAAAATTACCTCAAGATTACACAAAAGATGATGCAACCAAAGCTATGTTAAAGAAGTCTCCTGCTGCAGTTGCCGCTCAACGGGGAATTCAAGAGAAAGCTGTTCTCGGGAATGTATCTCAACAAGGAGCAGTCAACGCCAACCCGTCAGATGCACTTGCAGGAAAGGAGGGTCGAGAAATGCAAGGCTATCTAAAGAAGTGGACAAATTATCGAAAAGGTTATCAATTACGTTGGTTCACCTTGGAAGATGGCATCCTAAGTTATTCCAAACACCAAGACGATGCTGGGTCTGCTTGTCGAGGTGCGATTAATATGCGCATCGCAAAACTCAACATGGATCCTACAGAGAAGACCAAATTTGAAATCATTGGAAAATCATCCGTTAAATATCACCTTAAAGCGAACCATGAAGTTGAGGCTAAAAGGTGGTTTTGGGCGCTGAATAATTCTATACAATGGACTAAAGATCAGGCCAAGGAAGAGGAAAGACAAGAGGCCAAAAGATTAGAACTGTTACAGCAAGCGAAAGAGCAATCTGGTAGTGGATCCAAGGAAACCTTTGACAGCAATGGTCTCAACGAGCCATCTCTTGTCTATACGGACTCGCGCCGTGAGAGCATTCAAGGTAGCAGGCTTCTGCCACAGACTAGCCTTAGCAGGATTGCAAGCCCACGAGTCGCATTTACCAGCATTGCTGGTAGTGTTGGCGATGAAGAAGAAACTAACTATGGATCATACAACCCAAGCTTCATCGGCGACGGAAGTAGAATACCAAGTCACATTGGAACCGGACCTTTGGATGGAGATGATGATGATGAATATGGAGATGGCTCTAGTGAGCACGAGATGCCGGCAAATAAGGATGCGTTTGAAATCACGGCTCAATCTGCTCGACTACAACTCGAACTCATGGGCCAAGTCAATGCAGCTTTACAAGTAGAGCAATCCAGAAATCCAAATCTCGTCATCTCTGACCCAGTTGCGAACCAAGCAACCGCGACATATGATTCGGCCATTCGTAATCTCAAGGGTCTTGTTGGCGATCTTTTGAAAATATCCAAAGACAGGGATGCATATTGGCAACAACGTCTTGATCGGGAAGAGCATATGCGAAGGATGTGGGAAGAAAGTATGGCTCAAGTAGCTCGTGAACAGGATGAATTAATGGCTCGTATGGGCGAATCGGAGGAGAAGAGAAAGATGACAAAACGAGCACTTCGTGAAGTCACTCGATCAGCATCCCGACCAGCTAGTAGAGGTGAACTAGCAGCAAGAGCCGAGATAGATGAGGCTCTTGATGACGTTTCTCTCAATGATGACGGGACCGCTCCTTTAAGACATATACCGACTAGCAAAAGCTCATTACGACAGAAATCGATGGTTGAAGGTATCCCTGATATGTCTGATTCAGATTCAGACGAAGATGACGAATTCTTCGACGCCGTTGATGCCGGCCAAGTCGAGGTAGTCAAAGCTCTACCGCTTTCGAGCCCTGCCCCAGGTGCAACTGAAGAGGCAGAGGAGGGTGAACTTGTAAAAGCTGAGGGGCTAGACATCAGTTCTGCTTTCAAGGGATACGAAAATGGCGTAAGAACTCGTCTAAAGATGGATGCTGATGATCGTCCAAAGATTTCTCTATGGGTATGTATTTGAGCTCGTTTTATTCCGACATCACTAATACTTTTCAAGGGTATTCTTAAATCTATGATTGGCAAGGACATGACTAAAATGACACTTCCTGTGTCTTTCAACGAACCGACGTCATTACTGTATCGATGTGGTGAAGATATGGAATATGCAGATCTTTTAGATATTGCAGCGGATCGAGCAGACTCAATCGAGCGCATGGTATATGTTGCAGCTTTCGCCTCAAGTGAGTATGCATCAACCATTGACAGAGTTGCAAAACCTTTCAATCCCCTTCTTGGCGAAACTTTCGAATATGTTCGTCCTGATAAGAATTATCGCTTCTTCATCGAGCAAGTCAGTCATCATCCACCAGTTGGTGCTGCTTGGGCTGAATCTCCTAAATGGACCTATTATGGAGAATCAGCTGTGAAGTCTAAATTTTATGGAAAGTCTTTTGATATCAACCCTCTCGGTACTTGGTTCCTCAAACTTCGTCCCACATCTGGAGGACCAGAAGAGTTGTATACCTGGAAAAAAGTCACATCTTCCGTCGTTGGAATCATCACTGGTAACCCTGTGGTCGACAATTATGGGCCAATGGAAATCAAGAACTGGACAACAGGTGAAGTTTGCAACGTCGAATTCAAGGCTCGAGGTTGGAAGGCTTCTAGTGCTTATCATATCACTGGTAGAGTCAATGATGCAAACGGACAAACTCGTTTCAGTCTTGGTGGTCGCTGGAACAGTAAAATTTATGCTCGTTTCACGCCTGGTTATGAGGCAACTGTTGAAGAACCTAAGTCCGGTTCTTCTCACCGCAGAGGCAGTGTCAATGATCCAAGCCAAGCATTTTTGGTCTGGGAAGCTAATCCACGCCCAGCTGGTATCCCATTCAATCTGACTCCTTTCGTTCTCACATTCAATGACATCAATGACAACCTTCGCCCTTGGTTGCCACCAACGGATTCTCGATTGAGACCTGATCAGCGTGCCATGGAAGATGGCGAGTACGATCTAGCTGCTACTGAGAAGAATCGCCTTGAAGAGAAGCAACGTGCTAGACGACGTGAACGTGAACAGCTTGGTGAAGCTTTCGTTCCTCAATGGTTTGAGAAATCAAAATGTCCAATCACTGGAGAGGAATACTGGGCTTTCAACGATAAATATTGGATCGAACGAGAGAAGGCTGCTACTGGAGAAGCATGGACAGGTGTTGAAGATATTTTTAATGATGTAAAGGAAGAGGAGTGATCATGTTTAGATGAAGAGATAGGGAAGGGTGTAGGATATCTGAATGTAAAGTATAAATCTTCTTTCATAGCTTTTGCTTTTGGCGGGCCAAACTTTTGGCGATGAGCTGGGTGGTTTACCATGAGATGCAACGATACGCAAGAGAACACGTACATAAATACCTAGTAGTTAGCGGGCTTTCAGCCAGTCAGTTAGTCATACATAATACATATCATTCAAATCAGGTCAAGAAGTCTTGGCACGTGTGAATATGATGGAAGAGCGGAGAAATAATTTGATTTGAGCCTGCAGCTCGCGATATTCGACCTAGGATATATTGTTAGCTTTCTATTGTCTGGATTGATCTGGGAGATTGATATGCACTTACCAAACAAGTCCAGATATTGCGCCCTCCGGCAGCTTTATGAAGAGCCTGAATTTCAACACGTTAGCTTGATTTCTCGAAAGGGCAGCTTTGATCATCTGTCTAGATCAGGATAGTCGAAGGGAATTGTACTTACCCGAAGGCAAAGGAGCGGCGAAAAGTACGACAGCAGAGGAAACAAGCTAAATCGGAGGTCAGCGTTACTCAGTATATCCTTCCCATTGTTCAAGTAGATCGGGGTTATCAAAGGGCGTTGTACTGACCAGGCGGCCACGGAGTGGCGCAAAGTCTAACGACAGCTTGAGAAACCTAAATGGGAGGTTAGCTTTGAGATCAAAGTCCGCGGTCTATTGTTTGATCGAACCAGCCACTGAAGGATATCGTACTAATCAAAAGGAACGACAGAACGGAGGCAGCAGCGGCAGTCTAAACTACTTATGTTAGTAGCTAGCCTTTATCTTACCATGCCTGTTGATTGTTCGAACGGATTGAGGTGGATTGAGGGTATCAAACTAACCCAAGGAAAACAGAGTGGAGCAGGGCGGCACCAGAGATCTAAACTCTATAGATTGGAGATTAACGCTGCTCTGTACACCTGGTCCATTGTTCAAATCGATTAGGGATATTGGGGTCTAGCGTACTTACTCGAAGACCGCAGAGCACCGGAGAAGACGGCGGCAGCTTAAACGCGCTATATTGAGAATCAGTTTTGAGCGCTGTATATCTGTTGATTGTCGAGGTAGAGGTGGTAGTTTGATACGTACTTGGCGAGGGATGGAACAGCTCATATACCGTTTGGTATAATCCCCGTTGGGGTCGTCTTCGTCGTCGTCTTCGTCGTCCCGGCGGCGTTTCTTGGTTGCTGGACAATCGTTTAGTCTTATTGTCTCACATTATATCACAAATTCAACGGAGGTTGTGGTTTGACGACTTACTTGGCTCGTTGTCTGGGAGAGAGAAAGGCAATTCCTCCTCCTCCTCCTCCTCCTCCTCGGTAGGATCCGAGGCTCCTGCGGTGCCGTAAATCGGACAGCCCTCTTTCCAAAGAAAGTTATTGCCCTTGGTCCGAAAGCCCATATTTCTTGCCGCAACTTGCCAATCATAGCCTAGGTCCCTCCTATATAACATGCGTTAGCGTTTGTCAATTTCTGATTGATTCTTTTGTTAAACACGTACTCTTGTTGCTCCTTTTGGGAGCGCGCAGCCTGGACCATGGCCTTTTTGTGAGCAGGGTTAGCGGCCTGCCACTTCTCGTCACTCTCGACGGCCTTCTGTGTACGGCAGAGGGCCTGGTTGAAATTTTCCCGCATGGTTCCGATAAACCACGGAATGCCTTTGGCTTCGCACTGTAACGTGCGATTGGATATGTTACGGGGCTCGCAAGTGGCGACGACTGTGGCGGCGGCGGCGGCGGCAGCAAGGTGAGCGGAGACCTTTTTGCCCTTGGCAGGGGCTTTCACAACCTTCTTTGGTGGCATGGTGGCTTTGTGGTGATGGCGTCTTTCTTTGATTACTCGTTTGATGGTATTGATTGCAGAAAATATTTCTGCTGTTGATCTTCTTGACAAGGAGAAAGGAAGAGAAGAGAAGGCACAAATTTGGACGAGATATTACTTAGCTACGTGTGGGCAAATAAGGCTGCATTTTCGTCTATCTAAAAAGCGGCCATTGCTGGTGGTAGAAAGATACTTGACCGTGAAGGCTCAAGATCAAGAAGTGAATACTTGAAAATCAAAATTCTTAGCCCTAAGAAATTTATTCCCATCTATTGTGCAATGTCAAGGCCGAATGAGTAATCTTTGACAATAACACACCTAGCATCAGTTCATTGTTTTTTCGTCTGTCTCATTCAATACTGGTGGATATCAGACGATTGAGACTGAGCATAGGATGGCTTTTATTCTCTGTGTCTTCCATATACTTGCCGCACCACACGGACAAGTTTACCCCATAGCAAAAACAAAAGGGTTGACTACATCTACGATCACATATATTTACCTATCCTGGCCATCGAATTTTTAGGTACTTGAGCTCTATAACCTCGAATTCGAAAATGGTGAGATAGAGGAGTTACGTTCTAAGAGAAAAATACAGCCCAAAGTTCGAACCTCGACGGCAGGCTGCTGCTATGCAGCGAACCTGTGTTATTTACATCTCGATCCATCCGCAAACGATGTGAGTTTTCCTCTGGCTGGAGGGTCGATTGCAAGGACGAAAGCTGCGGCGCTTCCGTTATTTATTCGAACGAGATCGAAGGATCAGAAGCGCGGCACAGTGGATATGCATAGTAACAACATGAGAACTAGTCTTTTACCAACTACTAGAATATTATCGGAGTTCTCGAGGTCACAAATGAACGCAAGAAGACTGCAAAGACGGAACAAAGAGGTGGGTGAGAAATTCGAGGGAAGGACCGATAAAGATCCTAGAAGAGGATATCAAGAATTGTGAGGTTAAACGACTCATAACTTTTACAACTCGAGTGGCACTGGAAGTAAGTCATCGATAATGGGTAAGTGGTGGTCTGGTGGCAGCATTTTTGGGGGAGGGCGCAGTTGTAATGAACTAGCGGCGGAGTGGAATAATGAAGAAAATTGGAGCATAAGATTGCATTGTTCAATATGTTGATGAGCAGGGAAGTAAGAAAGTGTGATTATGCATTACGAATACGTCCATTGAAAGTTTGTGCTATGGTTATGAAATTTTTATTGATAGGAGCTGAGTGGATGGGCGTCAAAGGCGCTATAATAGGACTTAATTCTTTTCTTCCGTTTTATCAGTCAACATAATTATGAGATTGAAACTTTGAGCTTTTTCCTGCCGTTGAGTTCATCATTAACATAGTGTATACATTCTTTGAAGATGTCATGGTATACATAACCTAATTTCTTACCCCAGATACAAGTAATACTACACTTCCCAATTGCCTCCTGATATCTTCCCTCTCAACATCATGTGTATCTTCAACAGCTCCCCACATCCCGGTCTGCCAATCTACCTCTAAGCTTGCAGCTTTGGCTGCCTCCTCCACTCCAAATTTCTTCTCGGCAGCTTCATCTCGTAAATGTGCCAACTCAGCACTCCATTCAACCACTAATCGTGCAGCTCCAAGTAAACTCTTTCCAGCCAACACACCTCTCTCCAATCCCGCAAGCTCAAATGGAGGTAATCCAGAAACCCATCCTCTTATTATATCCTTGGTCATTTGAGGTTGACTTTTAGGTACAATACTATTCGTATCTAAAACTGGAATAAGTTCTACCCCGGGCCATACCTTCTCGGATAAGAATTGGATAATAGGCTCCGCAGATTTCCTCTGAATGCTTCGCAAACTTTCCACTCTGTCAACATGTGTTTCATATCCTGGTGGATCTTCGGGTGCTTCAGGTGCCCAACACAAAAGTGAATCGGTATCGAGATATCGCATTACGGTTGTAACAATATGAGTCCTGATTAAGTCTCCCCCCTTGTTTTCTTCATCTATGATATCGAGAGCGCGATTCACGAGTGAAGTCATCGGTATAAGGTGAGTCTTCAAAGCTTGTTGTGCAGATACAAGGAGATCCCATTCAAGGGCGATGGCAGATGCCAAATGTGGTTTATGATGTGGTACTGTGAGGATATCTTTGGAAGGTCTTCGGAGAGCTCGTTTGTCAAGGAATATCTGTAAACCCTCTGCGTTCTCAACACTGATTAGTGGATTTGTTATTTAAAATGAAATAAGGAATTGACAAATGTTACCTTCCGTATCCTGTACATTAACATCCTTCCAGAACCTCTTGAGTTTCGCAGTTCCACCGCCTTTCCCATTAGCTACAGCTCTCATATCTTGACCCTTCTTGAGTAGCTCTGCTTGCTTCCTCTTCCTTGCGACCCGAATATCGACATGCTCGGCACTGGGAGTTGGCGCGGCTGGTGGCGGGCCAGATGCTGTGAATGCCGCAGGCGCAACTGTTGCGGGCGAAGGTGGTGTTGTGTGGATATATCGTTGGCTCAATGGAGCTAAACTTTGACCACGAGAGATTCGTAGGCCTTTCAAGCCATTCACCACTGGTAGTTGATTAATGCGCTTCATCTTTACAGAGTGCTCACGGAGAGTGAGTATTGCTTAGAAAATAAGTCGACATTGAGGTTGATGCGGCAATGCGGCCGCTTGCTACATTTTTGCCGCATCACGTGTCAATGAGTCCCAAGATCAATATCTTTCACTCTTGACATCTTTACATCAGAGATCAATCATTACCTCAATCGAGATTTAGATGATATTTAGCACTTAGGAGTATCACAATTGGAGCAAGCTGTCTGAATGTTAAGAGGAAAAGCGGACAGGTCGAGATGATATATTGGGTCTTGCGAGTTTTTCAATTGTTTTCCCCCTACAAATTGGGTCGTGGCTATCATTCACCCCTTTCTCAGACTTGATTAGTTTCGAGTCCATCTATGGGGTAGCTCTTGCCAAATCTCATGAACGTTTCGCTTTAATACCGTTCGAAACTGCTTAACGGGTAATCTCTATTATGGATACTCTTTGCCAGATGCAAGTGCCCTCTCATGATTGTGGCTTCGTGCTTGCGACAACTTCCCGCCATTGATTCTGATGCTTTCAATCTTACAATTACTTACATCCTCAATTTTGTATCATATTTGGTTGCCCATCTACATATATAATGATGTTGATAGTGAGCTATCAAAGTCTAGGTAATTCCGACTATGATGCGGAATAGGATTTAGACTCTCGACTATTGAACCTTAAAGCTCATTTTCTCGTGCCCTCCTGTATGGAAGGCTTTTGTTGCAAGTCTGTTCCAGAGCACAGGGGTATCCCCATGCTCTTCCTTTACTACTTATCAAATCCAGCTTGTTGACACATATTGTTAACGGTTGCGAGCCTTATGCTACCTGAAGAATCAGGAATTATACATAACCTCTTGACTAAAACCACAAATCAAATAATTTCTAGCTATATTCCACGAATCGTCTAATAACTCATCCCCTGCATTTCCAAACTGAAACAGAATTTCAAATATACTTTGAGGTTCGGTCATATTGGAACTATACTTTCCGTTAGGTGAACTGGATACTTTGCAGAAACCTTGCCGTAGAACTAGTTACCAAATTCTGTTGATTACTCCAATACATCTTTTAACTCCCTGATCTTCCGATATCTAGGTACTTGGAGTCCATAGACCAGTAATAAAGATTTCATTGTTTGAATGAGATATGCTATTCCACGATATTTCACACTTTACTATTTCAGTTACCAGCCACTCCGAACCAATCCAATAGATATGGAGAGACTCTTCCGCTGCTGTTTAACTCTAGCCCTGATCTACAAGTCCTATAATTTATGATCAGTACTGATGCTTCCAAATTTTTCCCATTGAGAACAATAGTTGCTTCGATTGACGTTCCAAAGCACTTCCTTCTGGGCCTCTCCTTGAAAACTAGTTTGGTAGCCGCCATTGTACCTTCCAACTGAAATGGTCAAAGTCTTGCATCGATCCCTTCCTCTTAATTATACTTTATATACCAGCTTATATCACATCCCTCAAGCAGTCAAAGTCTTATTCACACAACACACTCACTCAACAGATAATACAACGATAATCCACAGCAAATTCGCACACATCATAGCTAAACATCAGAATTACTCGGCAGAAATACACTGCAGCATTTATTTACGAGTATCAAACTTGAATAGGTATTCTCATCCTTTTGCCCTGAATATGTGCTTGGCTCACAACAAAAAGGTAGATATTGAGTCGATTATACTGGCAAGAATGCCTAGTCTCTTTGAAAGGGTTGGTCGTGGAGATGGTGTGTTACAAGGGACTGCAGTTCAGAATTTCTCTTCTAATACACCATTTAGACTTTAGTGTCAGCAATGTCAGCAATTCCGACCCACTCGATTTAGACAATCCCCGGGATGTCAAAGGCACCCAGATGGGATTTGCAGAGTTCATGACCAGCACTGTAATTCAACGACGGCAAGGCTGGATGAGAGCTGCAGAATTCGATCACCCCCCATTCCTCCAAAGAGTACCAGGCTGGAATACTAGAAATTACAATAAGATCGGTTTTGAGGCTATACACGTAAACAGTCCAGACTACATCCCTGGAAACAGAAATTTCATACCGACATATATTATTTTTCCTCATGACGCAGCGATACCTTCACGCGCAGATTTTTTCAAGATGACGGAAGTTGTGGTTAGGTTTATACCACCTGCCAGAGTTCCATTACGTTGTTCAGAATTAGCAAGCTTGACAGGAAGATGGTCCGAGACTAATAAAATCCTCATTTTTCGGCACGACCTGAATCCGTTGATGTATACTCATGGGCTTGGTGTGCGACATTATAAGGATGGGGAGCCTGCGATTGAGGGTCTCTATTTTTGGGATTGTGCATCAGCTTTTGCGAAAATTTGTCGTAGGGTTCAAAATTCTGGCTCTGTTGTATATCCATCTTCTGCTTGACATATAAGCCAGCATCGATTAGAGGTGGATTCTCAAGCGTGAGATGACAGCAAAGTATACATTATAATGTTTGCATCTGCAATCCAAGCGATTAACACTAGTTTCAATTTAAAAGAGTATCCATCATTCATCTAAGTCCTCACTCAATCTGCGGGCGTGATAAAATCGGAATTTTTACTATAACTAGGTATCGAATGATCTAATATCTAAAGATCTAGTGAGTATATATACAATACCTATTTCGATGCCCTCAACACTCATTTCCCTATCCAACGTGATTTAGTAACCCCAGCTTCCAGCCCGACAAGAAAACGATCTTGATTTCTCAATTTCTCCAAAACTTTGAATGGCTCTTGAATTTCAGGTCGACCATATACTAATAGTTATCTCGATTTGAAGATTCAGATGCCTCTTAATATTCGCATTTCTAAACTATCTAACTATATTAAAATATTCAACACTTTGGGTTTACCACATCTTTCCAATCTGCGATTGAATTTCTGTAAACCGTTAAGATACATTATTGTGATTCTATCTTAGTATAACCATACCGTCTAATATGAATAATCTCAAATGGTTCATCAGCTGCATTCATATACTCGGATCAAATATTTACCCCCGAACTCTTTGGGGTTGTTTTGATGTAGTTGTCTAAGGACTCTTCATATGTAGAGAGAACTGATATGGAGCTACGGCGGTCGAGGTAGAAATCTCAGTCTTCATCGAAGTCTTTGATTAAGTGTGGAGTATGGGGGCTTGATTTACAGGGAGAATGTAGTATATACCCTTAACTATTACTAAAGAAGACCTGAATGATATGGTAGAACTGTCAGCCAGGTACTAAGAATGCGAACCGAGACTTAAGAATTCTCAGATATCAAGATGTCCATCCTGATTATATACCTGGATTACTAACGTGGGAAACTCAAAGAGACTAGTATCGCTCTAGTAAGATCTTAGATGAATGGATGAATATAGGTACTCGGAAAATCATTGCTTCTGTAACTTTTTATATTCTTTTTCTCGAGTGTTAAACTTGTATAGTTTTGTGGATTTGTTCTCTATTTCTTTAGATGTACTACGCATCGTGATTACTTGAAATTTTGAGGTATCTTGAACTTCATTCATTTCATACCTTTACTACTTGTCGTGATATCTGGCTCCTCTAGACTTAATAAGAGATTGAGCGTTTACAATCAAATTCTCAACCTTGTCTAAAATGAAGGCCTATCTAGAAAGTTGATCCATGATGAAATATTGCACCTCAGTCTATGTATATTTATCACATTACAGACATCTTTGAATTAGTCATTTTTAAGCGGAATCCAAGATATAATGATTGAGGATATCCATTCTAGCATGGAGATTATGGAGTAGTAGATTATTTCCAGTAATTCTATCGAGAAGTAGGAACAATGGAATTATTAGATCAAGAGTCAGGATTGTCTTTGGTTTACAAGATGACGTTGTAGTATATAATTACTCTTTGAATTTTGAGTCTTTGATATAAATCTCAAAACTATTCGAGATGTAGAATCAGTTTCGAGTACGAAAGAAATTTCGATGCTTCCCAATTCTATCAATACGTTCGTACTGTCGATTGGATTTCATCGAACCTGTAAATCAAGAGCCGAGTAGAAGTAGAATGATCTATCAAAATCAAAACTATAACAGCCTCTCCAGTACGAGTTGTATAGATATTCATCTACTTGTATCTCCATCAACTGATTCAAAACTCCGATATACTTTTATAGACTCCCTTGCTTTCAAAGATTGATAAGCCCGATTGATTTGACGAAAATCTTGTTTGAATTTACATTCAATAAAAGTTATCTGAAAATGAAACCCAGAGAAATGGGTGGTATATTTGCTTTATATCAAAGATTTGCTTCTACGCGAGTAATGAATACATTTTAGTATAAAAGCTCACTAATTTTCAGGAGCAAGTTTCCTATACAGATTGAAGGGATGAAGCCTATGATTACTTTGATAGTAAATGAATGCTTGATGTTAGATTTCCAGTTCTACTTTGCAGCTACTACATATATAATTGCTTAAGCCGAGGTATGGAGTTTATAATGGACGTAGAGCGGGGAGCATGGCTTCTTGTGGAAACCCGCCTCAAAGCCCCACGACAATTACAAAACTGTATATATATTCCAAAACCTCAACCGACTTCAACAAACACAACAAAATGTGACCATTCAAGCCTACTTGAAAACACTCTCGGTCGTCTAGTTGGTTTATGACGTCAGACTGTAATTGTACATTGTAATCTGGATGTCGCGTGTTCGACTCACGCCTGAGAGAATAACTTTTTGCATTTTTTTGTATCAAATGTCAATCCTTGGGTTCGTATACATTTTGTGCTTCGAGATAGTTGAATTTTTGAAAAGAGCGGGCGGCCCGCTAGGGCCGCCGGATATCAAACAAAGCAAACACAAGCCCGGTTTGCACAATTGGTTGAGCGTGGGTCTTTTAAGCTAAGAGGGAGAGCTACTCACTCTGCTATCTATAGCTCTCTGGGTGGACGGGATCAAAATTGATTTGTTCACAATATTGTGAGCAGCAACTCCGACTCCCCTCCCTCCTCGGACAGAGTCTTTGGTTGGTACCATTGAGGGCAAAAGTATATCACAAAAAACACAGGCAAAAAGATTTTCTATTGAAGGGAATTGAGCCCAACGGGGGGTCGAACCCCCAACCTTGTGATTTCAGAAGAACTCATAGATATTGAATCATAAGAGTCACACGCTCTACCGATTGAGCTAGCCGGGCAGGCTTGGATTTTTTTGATATTGTGATGCGTTCATTTTAGATATTCAAAGCGTTGACAGTCGAAAAGAAAGCTTCACAAAAAATTCTTAAGAAAAAATGATGCTTAGCGAGGTTTTGGTTTAGCTGGTGGAGGCTGAGCGGGACATTCCTCAAGAAATTTCCGAAGAATAAAAGAAATTTGTGGAGAAGTATACCTTCGTATCCACAATCGAACGAACGTACTTCGTATTGAATACAGCTGTACGGAAAAAGAAGAGCTGATGAGTATCACGTGTGACCGGAAATGAAGGGGGAAAATAGCAAAAATCTGCAAAAGTGTACTTCAAACGCCCGATGAGAGGCTCGAACTCTTCAACCTTGGGCTTTCATGTGATGTAATCTATCTTAAAAGGCCCACGCGCTAACCAATTGTGCCAACCGGGCTTTTGTTTGCTTTGTTTGATGAATGAGAGTGTTGGTTCAAATTTATAATGGACGTTGTGGCGGGGTCAAGAGGATTTTCAGCCGGACTATTTGACGCAAATACTTGGCCCGCTTATGTCAGCCCCCACCAACTATCTACCTATTACCATTGCCTCGGACATGTTGAACTGAGTGAATTGATATCGTTGAATTTGAATAAATGTAAAATTGCAAGTAGACGTTGTAAGTATAGCATCAAACTAAGGATTTTAGCGAGGTGTACGATGCGAGGTGTACGATGCTAGATGTCTATCCAACTATACATGAAATACCTAGACTCTACTCTGTTCATACGAGGAAGGCACGATCAATTCAAACAAGTACACACCTGCCCCAGTTTATACCCCTCAAATGGAAGCCGAGGGCCGCAACCAAGCATACTCCTCCTTCACCTATATCCAAAACCGTATTCCGCCATTACCACATATATCAAATACTAAACAAGTCCACGGGTACGTCAACAGGAAACTGATCTTTTGAAACTTCAATCCGAAATGAATTCTCCAACTCCACGAAGCGTTTGGTCTGTACATGGACCTCAAAATTCGCCGGGAAACTTCGGAGCTAGTACCAATCCAAATACTCGTAATTCTCGAAGGAGTGATGGAGGCCGAGAGAGCTCTACTCCTACTACTGGAATACAAGATTCGACGACTCAGAGATGGACTTCAACAGTAGATGATCAGGCCTATACGTGGGATTGGAACTTTCCTGCTCAGTATGTTATCAGCGTTTCACGAAATATGTTTAGCACTTGTCATATTTCACTTCACATCACTGGTGCATTATTCTACATCAATGGCTACCCTACCACCAAGTCACATTAATTAATCTAATTCCTGGGAATTTTTCATTTGGCTTTACTCTTTTAAAGTTCTAGGAATTTGAGGCTCTATTTTAACCCCAAATAAATATATGAAAAGGTCGTAAAAGTGTGTAAATGCTAATGATTAGCAGAGGTGACCAAACCGAGACCAATTCCAATACATCTTCATACCCTCATCCAGATTTATCACTGCCCAATCCAAATCTAAATATCGATTTCCGTATGTCAGTTTCCCTAAATCCTCGAATTTCCGTTGGCCAAACACCATTTGGACATCGAAATTGGATATCATTCACAGGTGGTGTGTGGTCTGGATCATGGGGGTCAGGAATCGTATTAGTACATCAGCCTTTCCCCTCCCCTTTCGAAGCTAATGTTTCATAGCCTGGAGGTCAAGATAGCCAGCTGATCATACCCGACGGATCCGCCCGTCTAGAAACGAATTATTTACTCCGAACTCATGATGATCCTCCAGCACATATTGCGATCAAAACGCATGGTTGGAGAACGGGTCCACCTGAAATATTAGCTCAGCTAGCGGACCCTGCATTAGCTGATCAAGTTGACCCGAATAGTTATAAATTTAGGATATTTATCGAGATGGAGACAGGTGATGAGAGATATTGTTCAAAGGTCAATTGTGGAATGTGGGTGGGTAGTGGAATGAGAAAGGGGGCGGAGGTTATTTATGAGTAAGTGGTTGTTATCCAAACCTGAACTTTAGTGCCGACTGACGATGTTGATGTAGTGCATATCGAGTATCATAAGACCAGATCCGTAATTACTTTGAATTTCGTAGAAAGCAACGCCTTTCAAAGACGAGAAAAGTGTGATATGTTATCCTATAAGAAGACGCGAAGCTCATATAATAAGAAGTAGTGGGTGCTGTAAATAGCGACCCGGAAGTTCCACCTCTTACATTGACTTTAAGAATATAATATCATGATGGGACATTCAGGCTAGTTTCAGCGCTGTCATTCGGTCCACCTTAGCACTCTAGCTGAAATACTTGATGTTTCTGCTTGTGTACCTGCAATATAAGATTGACTGTCTGGCCATAATTAAAAGCTATGAATGAGATGATAATATATCATGCATCCTGCAGAGTAGTTTAATTTATTTGTTTCCTTATGCTATTCACTAATGATCAATTTTCAAAGAGAAATCGACATGAGGTACGCCTTGATGTATTGAACTCGTGGAGATGATATCTATATCTGTATGTATGAATTAGTAATGATCAAGAGAAAGGGAGGTATTGAGCCTACCATTATTGATATAAGTTTCCACATTCTCAGACGTAAGCCCTCCACTACACTCCAGTAAGAACTCCCTCTTCCCAGCCCACCTTTGCCTTAAGCTCTTCGCAGCAACCTTCAATCCATCTCCCGAAAAATTGTCCAACATGATGATGTCAGCACCAGCTTCAATAGCTTCATCGGCACCCTCTTCGCTATCAACCTCCACCTCAATCTTTAATGCGAACCCACCAGCCGCCTTCGCAGCCTTAACCGCATCAGTAATACTACCCCTAGCCCAAATATGATTATCCTTTAACATAGTCATGCTAGACAAATCATGTCTATGCCCATCTACGCCTCCAACAATCATTCCATATTTCTCCACCAATCTAAAGCCTGGTGTAGTCTTTCTTGTTCCAGCGAGAATCCCCTTGTACCCCGCCTTCCTAACCAAAGCCTCCATATCCCTCGATTTCGTCGCAATACCAGAACAACGACTCAGTGTGTTAAGTGCAACTCTCTCTCCTAGCAAAAGTTTTCGTACTGGTCCAGTGACAGTAGCCACGGCTACTTTTCCGGATGCGCCAGGATCGACTAATGTTCCTTCCTTCATATGCCATTTTACAGAACATCCAGCTTGTGCGAATACCTCGTCGAAAAATGGCACACCTGCTAAAATTCCTCGCGATTTTCCATATAGAGTTGCAGTTCGTTCGCTATCACCAACGACGAATCCGCCGTAATCGAAGGAGGGGGTATCTTCTGCAAACCAGGCTGTGATTTGAGATTTCCAGTGGACAGGAAGGAGATCTGCGGGGTTTCCATGTTCGAGAGCCATGGTTTTCGATGGTTTATAGGACTACTCAGGGTATTTGGGAGGAAATCGTACAAAATTGAGGCAAATAAGTTTCCTTGCTTAAGACGTTGTAGTTATAGACTGAATGTTTAGATGTTCTGAGGGGTCGGTCGGTATCCGAGGGAGGCTTTGAAACTAGGGGACGCTTGGGCCTAGTTTGGCCATGCCCCTCCGCAAAGATAGATCTTGAGCTTGTGAGCTCTCAGAACGATATCGCTTTATTAGTTCATTTCCATCTTGTAAAAGATTTTCTTCCATATTTTCTATCATTCTCATCTTTTGATATATTTTCTGTTTGTATTGTGATAATTTATATAGACCAATAATGTCAATTGCAGCATTTTATTGTATGCTCCATACCAAGCTCAAGTGCCTAGGTAATGCCGACGAAAGAGATTCCCGTAGTTGTGTGTAGGCAACACTCGGCACTAAAAGACAATTTTCGAAGTCCGAAAAACTATAAGACATGAGAGCTGCACAATCTACTCGACATTTTATTTACTTTTGAGCTAGCACCTGTATTCAAATCAATACTTGGTCGAGTGATGATCACGTCGAAAAGACAACCAGAAAATCAACATAAGAAAGAGACCCCCTTCTCTCTAGATCCTCTATATTCTATTTTCTCGTTCACTTCAGTGGATTGATTGGATCCAAAGATGGGTTATAGCGAGACCGTTTGTCAAATCTGTGCTGTATCATTCAATCTAGCAAGGTGCCGCACAAAACATGAACCACCAGAGGCTGGTTGGGGCCATTCGACTAGTATGGATTATGCCAGAGAAGCGAGAACCTGCTATGATTTATCAGAAGAAAGTGGCTGCGAGAAAATTGCCAGAAATGGACCATTGACTGAGCACATTGCTGGCCCAAATTGTGTTTTCGATGGGGGCTACAGCGGATATCGTATTTCAGTGGCACAAATGAAGGTGGGTGTAAATTTCTCCGATAATCTCTCAATACTCACGATTGTAGGATATGATGCTATCTCGTTACATCATTAAGAAACCAGAAAACATTTCTGAAGAGGAAGATGCACCAGACTATGAAAAGTGCAGTGATTACTTTATTACAGATCAGTCAATCACCACCCAAGATCATTGGCAGCCGGGTGAATTGCCCCGTTACCGTTACGGTGTCGATTCGTTCTTGGCTATGAACTATGAAGTTATAGACAAACATGGATTTCCTCGTGCCGTCCCAGTTCACGATTCATGCTGGAAAATCTTCGAATGTGTTTCAAAACTTCGATTGGGGAGGGTTGACCTCCAAGGATTCATGGCCCTTTGGCATGTAAGTGGCATCGACTATAGTATTTTACAATGTTGACTTGTTATTCTCTAGAGGTCTGCATGCTCAAATTGTGGTTTCCAAAATATTAAACAGGAAACCATAATAAAGGAGTGTAAACAGCAGTGGTGGAATTATGTTCCTGGCTCGGAAGTGCGTTTTCAATCCCGAAAATATGAAGATAAAAATTAATATCTTGTTAGTTTCTTGCAGCCAATCCTCATGATATTCCGGGATTTTCCCTCATGATGTTAGAGGCATACAAACACCAGAATCCTTATAGTAAGAATAAGGGGGCTGTTTGGCGCAAGAAACAATTCAATGGAGATTTGTTGCAGCCATATGTGAACTCAACAGATCATTTCAACAAGCTTCCGATCGAACTCAAGCAAACAATATTATACGAACTTGGATCTAAGGATATCGCAAACCTCCGCCTAGTAAGTCGCGCATTTCGTCAACTTGACCACCAATTGTTCAGACATCTCCTTGTGAAGGAGCTTCCATGGTTCTGGGAGATCGATCATATTCAACAACGCAAGATGGAACAATTTCGAAAAATGCTCCTCGAACGATATGGAGAAGATCTCGCAGGACTGAGCGAAAAAGACGATTTTGAGTATGTGCAATTTATTAAAGATTGTGTCGCTATGAATCCACCAAGTTTTGTCTGGAAGCTAGTTTATGATCGGGTCAAACTTTTGCAGAAAAGTAACTTGGGAGTGAGGAATAGGGTGAGGGTATGGGGGCTAGCGGAGAGAATAGCGGAACGCATTGGTCATTTGAGAGGTATTGAAAGTCCCGGGAAAAGATACGATCAGAGGTACGATGAGGATGATTTGCAGGTCAAACCTACAGAGGAAGAAGTTGATAGTGGCGCTGTCAATCATGGGTACGAATGTAGTGAATGTAGTTATTACCAGATTGAGAGAATGGAAATATCGAGCGAATGCTAGATGAATAGGATAATCTCTATCTCATAGATTGCTTTACATTCAACAATAACTCAGTTTTTCGAGCCATTTGAATTACCTTATTGAAATCTAGGAATTGTTTCCACCTCATTGCCAGAATACAGGCCAGTCTATTGCAAACCCTTGAAGAACCTTGCGTACTCACCTCAGCTCTATAATCTTGCGATTTTCTTCTGGGTTATTGATCAAAGGTTTGATCCAGTACTTTTCCCCTCCTTTCTCTGATAGGCACGTAAGCGCTAACAACAAGCTTTTGGGTCGCCAATCTGCCAACGCAATCCTGCGGTAATGGAAGTCAGAGCTTGAGACAGGTATGTGTCTGCCTTTATCTGCAAGAATGAACAGAACTATTATCAGCATGATGGTAACCAAGCGCGAACAATTTTAACAATCCTCCAAAGCCCGCGGAAAATATACTCAAATCATCGAATACTCATCATTGGCCAGTAATCTGACAGTTGGAAGCACTGCCGACGAGCCCAGCGGCTATGGATGGTTGGTAGTCACCACGCTTTCATTTAAGACCTCAAGAAACTCATGTGTCTCTTGGCTTCAATTGTGGATTCTCCTTGCTGGACGCTTATTTTTCATCATACTAGATAATTTGCAGTCATTGTGGCTTTGTAATTATATCACCAAATCACTTCCTCGTCCCCATTCATCCCAAGATATCTGAATAGCTTTCCAAAATACTAATGTTCACCATGACATCACAATCTGATTCGAAACAACTGCCACTTCCTCATTCACCTGCATCAATGACACTACCACAAATCCCGTCTCCTATCCACACCGAACAACCAGTTCGTCAACATCCCTCGTCTCATGATTTCTGGGTATCACTGACTTTTTCTTTCCTAGAAACTAATCAACGAGATGACTCTATCACCAGGATCCGAATCTCCAGTAAACTTAAGAGGAGGTGGACGTCATAATCGACATCATCATTCTCATACAGGAAGAAAGTAAGTTCTTGCGATTTTCCGCTATTGGTAAACAAGAGAACATTTCATACTAAAGTCTTGTGAAAATAGTACTGCAATTGTGGGTGGTGTATGCTGTTGTGAATGTTGTGAATGCTGTTGCTGCATATGACAGAAAGGATGAAAGGGAAAGTAAGGTTATAAGGATTTCGGGATAAATTGCATTTCTTAAGTTAAGGGATGGGATTCTGGTAATGGAAAGATATTTTAGATTAGCTAGCTAAACTTTAATATTCCACTTGGAAGATCGAATGCTAGAATTGACCAAGATGTCGGCGTGGTTTAAAGTGAGTTTTGGATGTCAAAGGCTGGGTGCCTTCACATTTTTGGAAGGATGAAGAGAAAAGTAGAAGAGCCACATTTCATACTTTAACTACTCAAGTAATAAGAAAGTTCCAGTGGCTTGAGATAACAAGAATTGCAAGGTGATCATTGTGAAAGTACATCACAACTCTCACAGAGGGTCTACCAAGTCCATATTCACGTGATTCCACCAAAATACTCTCCCCCCACGCTTCAAACCTCACACGAGAAACAATTTTCAACGCAACAGAACCGCTGCCCTGGAAGTGCTCGCGAGATGGATCGAGCAAGTGCGCCTTAAGACTTCCGTCTTTGGAGTAACTCCAGTCCACTCGAATTTGGGGCTTGCGCGGCTTTCTCGCTCGCGATGGAGGTAAAGTTGAGATTGAACAAGGCAATATTTATCTATACCCATGATATCTAAATACCCTTCTTGGAAGCTGGAATTTGATGGTGTCCGATAGGTCAACTATTACATTGCAACCTGCAATCAAAAATCAGGTCGTGGTCGACAAACGCTGTGGATTGAAACCAACCCATCACGTGGATCAGCTGCCACTTGGTTAAGTAACCATCATATCATGATGACTTGATGTTTGCTCAACAAATTCGTCATTTAATAATTAAAACCGGGGTATCAACAGCTCAGAGTGAGCTGGGTGTGAAAAATCAATCATTCGATCACTGTCACGTGATTTTTATGAGATGACTTGATTGATCTATCTAGTTCATGGAGAAGGGGATCATCAGCGAGGCAGAAGAATTACTAGTAGCAAATCATTTATACTGGAATTGCATGATTATTTTATTACCGAATGCACTCATCAGATTATTCCCAGACCTTGGGGTTTGCTGCCACTCGTTGCATGGTTTTGTCAATGCCTCTTTCTTCAACAATTGCTTCAATCCTACCCATTGGATCGTTAGAGCACCAGTGAGCTCATCTTATTATGCTCAAACTTGTTGCAGATTGTTAAAAGTGCTATGATGATGTTGCTTTGTTATCTCACGATGTATGACGAATTTTCACATTGCAGATAGGTCAAGGCTGAATAGGTGTGGAAGAATTCTTATAATTTTTTGGTGTAATGTTGCAGAGAATCTGATGTCATTCTCTGCAAGTTACAGTTCATTATTGTACTGAAAACTAACTAATAAAAGATAAGAAATGGCATTCCTGCCATGTGCTTGTAATTCAGCAACTGTATACCAAAACGTGTCTTGGTGAAGAAGCTTCCTCTAGACTTGTTGCCAAGCAGTCTTGGTTGAGGCCAGTTCGCAAAAGTTAAGAGCCATCAAGGATATTTCCTGTCGTTACTACACCCGATCTCTACAAATCATATCCCAAAGACTTTCGAGCTGGCATCGGCACGAATCATCGATGATTACTGACTTCCACCAACAACAGGATCTACTTTGGTTGGGAGTGAGCCAATTTCGGTTGGGCCGGCTTTGATCGAGGCGACTTTGGTTGATTTAGAAACTCAGTCTTGTAGACACCCGACAATCTACGGCCGAACTCAGAATAATCAGTGACTTTTACGTAGTCACCTTCGAATCCGCGGAGCTCGTAGGTTAGCTTCCAGTTCTTGCGCGTCAAGCCCCACAAGCCTGCAGCCAACTTCATTTGAGGAAAGTTATAGGTGTCAAGGTACATGTTGACATCAAGATAGGTCCATCTAAACTTGTTGATGATGGCATAGAAGGTCTTCATCTTTTCGAGTCGATTGACGACCTTTTCACGAACCTCAAAGTGAGGTGTAGGGGTGTGAATTTCGATTGCCATCTTTGTGACATGAGCCTCGTAGTGAGGCAAGACTTGGAGGAGCGTAGTCATATCTGTGCCGTTGACAATTCGGATGCCAATCTCCTTGTCACCGAGAATCGTAATGGCGGGGTGAGCGGGCAGTGTATTCATGTTGAAAGGTATAGCTGCAAGAGCCTTCGCAGCATCGAATGCGATCTTTTGCTTCTCGGCAATCTCTGCGAAAAGGCAGCAGATGGTCGGGCTTGAGCCGCATTTCCTCGAGCGTTTTTATTTCCCATGATGATGATGAGAAGAAGAAGTATTGGTAGGGTAAGGAGTTTGATATGTGTTTGAGATAGGATGATCGAAAGTTGTGATGTTGGAATCGAAGAAGTCAAGTGATGATTAATCAGAAGATGATGTTGTAAGTAGAAAGGAGTTTTTGGGGAGAGAAACGTCAGTTCCTTAAGAGTTCAAATTCCGTCTGTACGGTCAGCCGCTAGCGTCTAGTGGCGATGGGTAACTGTAGTGTAGCACCTTAAGCGAGGCAAAAGAAACACGATTGATTGTCAGCCTGTAATAGGAGGTACGGCCAGATTAACAAGTGTTAAAGTTTCTTGGACTCGCCTTTAGCTATATTCACTGTGATTAACAGAATATATGTACACGGTCAGCGGTGACATCATTGTTATTCCTCTTTGGGCATTCAATAGTATCGATGCTTTTCAATTGTATCTTTTACGAGCACAAATTTATTAGTTTTACATAATCTCTTGTACATAAATAATATGATCTCATCACCTAATAAGATATATCTTGCCTATCTGACATGGATGATATATATGGTTTTAGTGGTATGCCTGTTTGTGCCCATAAAATTGCATTCTTGTACTCTAGTGCTCTATGATCATGCTTCTTACCGCATGGGGTCGATAGCAATTGCCTGCAAACCTGATGATTCTCTTACCTCCTGAAGGGTGGCATGTTAGACGTATAACTTTTGGTTCAGTCTGTGGTTTATCTATTGCCTTTCAATACAAGCATTTGGACATGACAAACCAAAGCAAAACCAACCAATTACCATGAGTATGCTGAGTCTAGCAATTAGAAGAATGGGACGAAGAATATCTAAAATCGCATCAGAATATTAAATGGAAGTTGTGTTTTCATCAGATGAAGTTCGATGTTTTTAGATAACCGAGTCGTTGTTTCTTATAAATCTGTTTTGGGTAGAGATGTCCGCGCTGCGTCCAATTTTAGGATGTATAAGCGAAAGTAGTAGTGACCATATCCTATGTCATTGGGTTTGCATTCAAGCTTCGAAATAAAATTATGGTTTTACAAATACAAGCACTTTCAGATTCACATTTTTTGGCAGGTAGAGAAATATGGCTTTGTAGCCAGAAATTTTTGTTAACGTCTGTCAGTTTGCTATAAGAAGCTATTACCAGCAACCCAGAGGGCCCTAAATCTATGACAAACAAAGTAGCAAAGAGCTTCCGCCAAGAGCACAACGCAGTCATTCCGAAACACTAATATTTTTTCCAACCCCCACCCGAAACACCAAAACTGCCCCCGCCCCATTTAAGGCCTGGTAATACCATCTGTAATCTATGCCTGAGCGAGAAATTCCTTCTTCCAGACACCACGAAGTCTCAAATCATACTCGCTACCGCGGAAGATTTGAATTGGATCATCGTCAATCTCATTAGCCTCATTGTAAACCTGGTAGAACAACTGCCACTTCTCTGTGCACGTATTAGTATTTGTCTGTCAATAGGAGCCTGCTAGAACTTACTGGATCTCAATCCGTGAATCGCAGCGCCCAACTTCATCTGGGGAAAGTTATCCTTATCAACGGACATCGTAACTCTGAGCTTGTATAAATTGAAGCCATCGATAATGGCGAATAGCTTCTTCATAGAGCTAACGCTGTTGTTGTAGGCCTCCTTGGACTGAGTGTGAGGCCATGGAGCATGAATCTTGATGGACAATTTCTTGATTGTCTTATACTCCGTCAAGGCGGCGCAAAGAGCCACCATATCGGTGGGTGCATCATCCATGAATCCACACATCTCAATGTAGATTGTGATTTCCTTGTTGCTAATGATGGCAATTGCCGGGTTCTGGGTCAATGTATCGAGATCGACGATCGGCTGAGGCTTGTGCTTAGCCGCAGCGGCGAGGAAAGGATTGGCGGTCTTATCCTTCTTGAAAAAGGCTGCGGCTGATGGACGCATAGCAGGAGCTGCGTTATTGATGATCTTGTTCTTGTTGAGAGAAGATGCAACATCAGGCTGCATGGCTGGAATTACATTACCAGCGACCTTCTTCTTCTCGAAGAAAGCAGTAGTAGAGGGGCGCATAGCCAGAGTTGCGTCACTGATGGGGGTTTTGCTTCCCATTTTGAATTATGACGAGTTGAGTGATTGATAAGTTTGGTAAATCTGAATAAGAACGAATTTAGAGACTATTGAAGAAGTCTAAAATGAAGAATTGTTGACTTTTTGTTGAACTTTGGGGATTGTCAATCAGAGAAAGGTGTTTTTAAGGAGATGTAGCAAGGAAGAAGGAATCGTTTCTCCAGAACAGAAGAACCCTTAAGTAGCCTTTCTCCAAAGCAATCGACTGCGACTAGTGTCTAGTACCATCTGTATATACAGCATTACGGCCAGAATATGATATCATACAGCAGAGCTCCCTACTAGAACTCAAGGAATTGAATGCGCTATGGTGAATATCCAGTTCGCTTAATTAAAATGGTTTATAGTACGGCAGGGGCTCTACGTAAGCAAAAAAACAGGCGGGAATTGACTACCATTCGAAAGACCTTCAACAACTAAGATCTCTTTTCGATATAATATTAAATAATAAAACTATTTACTATCAATACAAAGAAGACTCAAATTTTCGTTTGCTTTTTTAAAATTTCAACATTTAATTTGAAATGAATTTATAATCTATTAAAAAAGTCCTTTGAAAAGATACTCAATTTCCGTCTGTTTTTTCGCTTAAGTAAAGAGGGGGTTTCAAGTGAATTTCACTAGACAAGCCTATAAGCGAGCCGATATCAGCTCGATACTGTAGTTTATTCATCACTCTTGAGATTATGTAATTCGGAGACGAAGATCAAAAAAACCATCTTGCGGCTTGAAAAGATTAGGCATTCAAGACTTGGAGGCTAAATCCACGAGGATTGGGTCTCATAGAACGTTCTACTTGAAGACGTGATTTGGGTTCATTTTATAGAATTCGTGATTTTGGTAAATGAGGTGCATCACATTCATATGTAGAGTTGAAATTGTTATATATTGAAAAATGGAATATTATTGAGAATTTAAAACAAGTATCCGATGTCTGAAGTCAAGCTAGCGATTTTATTCAGAACATTCAAGAGCTCACGTGTAAGAACCAATATCACCTAAGTAAAATTATGCTTGTCGACCCGTCCTCACGGCAGTGAAACGCTTGATGTCCTGGAAATCGTTTAACATAGACATGATACTTTGGATGGTCTCTCTGCGTTGATAACCCTCGTCAGTGTCTGTCTCTGAAAGTTCGTCGTGGAATCTGATATGAATAAAGCGTGTGAAGTTGTCATACTCTGGGAGTACTTCCATTAGAGTTGGAACGTGTGTAGACTCCTGACCAATTTTGGAATGGAAATTGACATTAACAATCAACATTTGGCCAAAGAGCTTGACTGCTGGGTGGGGATGGAGCATTGCTCGATCTCTGCTAGTCTGATCTCTCCCGATCTGCTTTACCTTTTCCTTGCTAATCTGGTTGCTACATTTTTGCTGAGATTCTGATGTTGTTTGAAGTGGTTCAATAGGCTCGATGTTTTCTCTAGTAGAGCCAATCTGGAAAGACCAACCCATGTTGAACATTGACCAATCCTTGTGGGAAGACGACATAATGTAGAATTGAATCGGAATTGCTGACTGAAATTATAGTTGGTGATATTTGATACTGCGGAGTAGTGCTGTTTGATAATCTGTAAAGTCATGACGATCACACGGTATTTGTACCATGAGTTTACTTGACAATGTAATTGTTCAAAAAGTATTACTACCTTGTTGCTCTTGGTCCTTGTTGACTGCTCAAAGAATAATCTATTGTTTGGACTATCCTACTACCTCTTCTATCCCATTCTAACTCTTCCCTTTGTTTTCGTGGAGCATTCTTTGTGGGTTTTTACAAGTCTTTGTTAGGAACACAACAGATAGATTTACCGACAGAAGTATTTCTGCCTCTATTGGAAAGAGTGTCTTGCGTATCCTTGAGCCTTGATTATCTAGGTTTCTGTTGAAGAGAGTCTCTAACGACTCCTTGTTAGCTTGGAGATTTAGGTGATCGAAGAGCTGCGTAGAAAGTACGTAGAAAGTATTAAAGTTCACGGTCAAACAATCCATCACCTAGCAACCCTAAATCATCAGAGATACACCCGTTATCTAAGAATGAAAGAGAGGTGATAGATGTGTTAATATAGTGCCACATGGTATATGCTAATACATATAAACAGAATTGCACCAAAGAAGACACAAGATTTTCCCAATTTTCATGACAAACTGTTGAAATTCTTCCTAAGTTCGTAAAAATTTATCAATTTGCCCCGCCATTCCGCCGATTTTATGAAGCCCAAGCCGATTCCCAAAAGAACATAAGCCGAGGCAAAAGACATCTTGCCTCCAGCTCGATGGCAATCCCCCTCAAATACTCAAACTCCTTCAACGATATGCCCCCTCATTATAATCATTTATACCATACAATCTCTGTGGTATACACTACGAAGGCGCCTCATGAGGTAACCCTCTGTGTTGATTCCGAAAAGAACAGGTCTGTCTTCAACGTAGTAGCTCAAACTCCAGTGCGCCTTTAAAGCTAAGAAGCAAGCTGCTAATTTAATTTGCTGGAAGTTGGAAAAGTCTAACTCGAGTCGGACATTGATATGGCTAAGATTAGTGAAGGAATCGTTGATTTTGTCGACTAATGACATCATCGCAGAAACATGCTGCGTGTAGATGGTAGGGCTTTCCCAGCGACGAATGATTCGTGGGTGAATAAGAAGGTCGATTTTAGCCGCCCATGGACCATATCCAACTACACGGTCGGTCAAGATAGCCATATAAGTAGCAGTCTCTTCCTGTGTGTTGTCTTCGTTGTATGCGATGGTTATTTGCAAGGATTGTGTACCTTCTAACCAATAGAGCGACTCGTGTTCTTCGACAAATGAAGGTGGCTTGGGAAGTATTGGAGGAAGATTGGCCTTCTTAGCTTGGGTATTCCTGTTTGCCATGGCTTCTGAGAGAATCTTTAGCATTATGAGACTAAGTGATATTTATTTTACGAAGGGATCTGACTTGCCAGTGGGTTCACTTGAGTCAAATACCGATCTCCGTATATTGCTCTTGAGAATGAACAAAGTAGGAGAAAGTAAGATTTCACACGCACAAAAGAAGAAGTTTTATAGTCGCCAGAAAAGATCATATCAAATAAATGAAGATAGATCTAGAATTCGTTGGATCACAATATGTTGCCGTAGCCGTTGAGTTATTTGTTGTCCAACCGCAAAATCTCCATTATTACCTACCCTATAGAAAAACCAATTACAAGTAACTCCATCGGCAAAACGATTTTGGAAATGCCAAATTCTAGAAATGTCAATAGATTTCTCAGAAGTAACTAGATCCAATTAAATAATTATCCTCCCGCAGATAATAGCTTCGACCAATGGAATGTTTGATCGTACAGGCCATAGAGAGACATTTGGAACCGTTACAAAGAGTCATATAAAGATGAAACAAGATCATGAATCTACTAAAGTCTCGATGATACCTATTTAATAAATTTTAGACATGAGATGGACCATCTCTTGCACTACATAATGAATGTAGCTCTGAAAGATATCTTCTACTCTGAAATAGCCCAAAACTTTATAGTACGCAGCCTCCTTCAATACCAATGATTTTCATAGTGAGTATGCCATTAGACATACTAATTCCAATTTTAACAATTCGGCAACAGCACAGAGTACCCAAATGCTCTATGTCACTCCACAAAAAAGGCCATCTCCATATGAGCGGCCTTGTTCTCCACATTTGTTTCGAGAACAAGTAGTTCTGACTAGCCTATTCTACCATTTACAAAACACACAACTTCTGAAAAGCATCTGAACAATATCCCAACATGCATCCCAGAATAAGTATATATACTTCTTAGTTGCATTGATTGTTTTATAATTCTTCAGCTGCTTTCACACACACACACACACACCCCCTACACAAACACAACAACAAGCAAAACTCCAGCTTTCAACACATAACTTATCATCATGTCTACTTCATACACCAACACCAAGTATTCGTGCGGACATGTTGTAGAAAAAGAAGCAGCAACCCGACAAGCAAGCGAGGAGCCTTCGGCAGAGCTCAAGAGGTCATTGACACGCGCTTTGACTGGGAAAGTCAAGAAAGGATTGAGGCGTGTTCTCACCCTAGGAGCTGCCAAACCCACCATGCGTTATTCCAGATTGAAGTGCCCAGCTTGTGCCCGCGAGGTCACTGCTACCTTCAAATCTGACAAATACGTAGGATGGGTGGACGAACTCCCAGATCCAAGCCGAGACAGCTCCCAACCCGAGGAACCCGATTTCGAAGTTCGCCACAACGATGAGATCCTCAGACAAGAAATCCTCTCGCAAGAACAACTCGCACCTTTGGAGACCACCAGTGACTGGCGTCGTGAACAAGCTCGTCTTCTCCTCAGGGCTGTCCACCAAGAAACCCAGCGTCGCGAAGCTACCCAACAGGATCAAAATCGAGCGAACACACTCGCTACTCTCGAAGGACGTCCTAGCATCCAACACCGCCCCACCCTGCCCCTCGGGGGCAATTGGGATCCCAAGGAGGAGGATTCGCGATCCCAATTCGAAGAGCTCGACCTCTTCGGCTACGTTTCTTCCGACCCCGAGACCGAGTGAAATCCGAGATCGAGGACGCAAGTTGAGTGTGTGAGGTGTTTCACTGACAATGACAGGATCATCCAAGCCTCTCAGAATGGAGAAATTCTGAAGGTTTGAGATCACTCAACTCTGTCGAACACAGATTAGCAGAAGATGTTCTGTTCAACACAGATCATCAGACTGCTATGCCTAATAAAATCGATAAATGCAGATTCATTCAACATACAATACGAGTAATTCAAAGTGACTAACAACAAGTGAGTAAATAACCAATCCTTCCCCGTGAACACAGAACACTTGAAAACTAATCGATCATTAGCAAATCTTCCGAAAAAAAATACTGTTGGAACAATGTTATTGAATCAAAGCTGACCCATCTAGTACCCAGAAAGAGTATTGTCAGATTAATATCTATAATCATATTCGAGAACATTCTTAGAAACCGCTGAAAAGAAGAAAGGTCCTTAGGGCTAGTTTGGATGTAAAATCCGTGCTGAATTCACTGAAATAATCTGCACTTTGTGCTATCGCGGATTCCGCGGTAGCATCAATCCACTTCAAAAAGAGCGGATTATTAATTTGTGGTTTTATAGTTTGGATGTTAAATCCGCCAAATAATCCGTGGTTTTTTTAGAATATTCAATTTAAATTTCAATTCGATATTAAAACCCTATATTTAAAATTGAGAACTATATAAAAAGCTTTAATAGAGTAATGATCTTGAAAAAGTACTTAGAATTGGAAAAGAAATACATTTTGATTTTATTAAAAATCTTTTTTTGAAGTATTTTTGAAGCTATTTTCTATATATAAAATTATTTCAATAGCTAATGATGCAATCATTACTCAAAACATTTCGAAAGCGTTTAGGAAGTCGAAAATTATTGATGACAATGGCAATCGAAGGTTTATATCTGTACGAAAAAGAGGTAAAAGATCTCGAACTCAAAGTCCCTCTCCCCTAATTCGTTATTCTAAACGAAAGCCTAAATCTATAGTAAAAACAACCGAATCTCAAAGCCAATTTCGAGATTATGATATCTCCTTCTCTTTTCCTATTAGAGATTCACTATCCAGCTTTTTTTATAATGACGATACCATTTTTAATCAGAAGAAGATACTCTCTACAAAAAAGAAAAGCTACATACAGGTATTTGATTCAAATAAAGCTTATTTTAATTATATTAATTTATAATATATAATAGAATTCCAAAACCGATGAGAGGCTTTCAACAAACATCAATATAGATAGCAATGAGAACAATGACGATGAGAGGAATGTCGATAATAACTATAATATTAATTAAAACCCAAAATATAACATTTATAGTGATTCAGAAAATGAAAAGAATTTCTTTATCGATATTATTGAAAGGGAGGATAAATCAGTGGATTCGGAAATTGAGATTGAAGATATTTCGAAGAAATCTATAAATCAGTTCAAATAAAAATCTTATGAAAAGCTTCTTTTAAACTTAATACAAAGTTATTTATAAAAGACTAGTCAATAATCAGATCAATTCACTAAATAGAGAATATTTTATTATAATCAATTTGTATAAGCTATTGTTTTAGAATATAAGATATACATTAATAGTAATGAGAATCTAACTAGTAATTAAATTAAAAAGAAAATCAATTCGATATAAATATTCTCTTTTTTTTATTGTTTATTTGATTTAATTGATTTGATTTAGATTAAGGGATGTTATATAGAGTATCGGTATCTTTTTAATCTATCTAGTTGAGGTATTAGATTCAATGAAAAGAATGATATTATACAGTCTTATACATCTAATCATTTATGGAAAATACTTTTACAAGTAAGCGAAACTAATAATCGAAAATATCGTTGGTATCGAAGTTATTATATAAAGAGCTGGTCGATTCTTTAATTTCTATTCGAAACTTGTATAGCTAATGGTAAATTTGTATATCATCTTATAGTTTTAATGTAACAAATAATCATTTCTTTGAATAAGGAGGATAATCTTGCTGATTCAATATGCTCTATACCTTTTCAAATAAAAATATTAAAAGATAGAATAAATATAGCTCTGGGATATACAAGATAAGGAATTTATATTTTTGAGATATATTTTATTATTAATTGATTTATAATTAGAAATAGAGTGATATAAATAATTTATTACAAGCTATATATTATCGAAAAGATCTCGAAAAACTGTTTTTTCTGAAGTTGCAGATAGTTTATTTTATATTAATAAATCTTTAAGAGATTTTAATAAATCGAGAAACTATTCTAGTATCTTATATACTCAAGTTGATAATCCATTGTCTCTTTAATACCAAGTATACTATATAATCACACAAAACTATTTTAACAAATATAAGTTCCTAAAGACTGATATTATTTTAAGCTTATTGATTTCCTACAATATCTGATGTCTGATATTCGTTAATCTTATGATGAGCTGCTAATATTTATACATATAAACCCATTTCAAGCAGAGTTTGTGAATAAGATTTGTAAAGAACTTAAAAAATAATATAAAAAGGAAAATAATGAAATATCTTTATTATCCGCTTCTTTATAATAAACTTTAAATGAAAAATGGCTTCCAAATTCTAATAGCTTTTGATTTGATAGTTCTATTTATTTTATTCTCTTTATTATATATTTTTATTAATATAACCTTTATATTTATTCAATTAGATATTAATATTATATCTTTTAATACCTTTATCTTATTTGATATTAATAATATATAAGTATAAATAATATCTATTCATTAGTTCTAGATATATGAAATAAAGAATATAAGTATATAGTAATTAGCTAATAAGAAATGGTAAATGAGAAATGGCTGGTGAGAAATGGCTAATGAGAAACGGCTAGTAAGAAAACTGTAAAGTTTAGTCTTTCAAGGTATAATATCCATCAATAACAAAGGTTGCTAGCTTTATTATTCTTTGAAGAAAAATGCTATTTGTGTCTTTAATAGTTTGTCTTTTTGTATGAAATATATAATGTTGTAGTACTATAAATTAAATCAATAATCTATTTAATTGATAAATAGAAAGGATAGAAAACGCATTTCAAAATAAATAACCATAAAGGATTCAGCTGTCTCTTGAATTGCTATAAAGTAGCAGCATTCCATTTCCAATATTCTTCACCAAGTACAAATTGATTCGAAATCTTTTTAACTAAACATTGAAAAGGGGTTTTTTTTAAAAGCAATTCAATTGATTTTTGATATTTTTAATTTTTTGTAATATAATCGCTATACTCAATTAGTAAGAAAGAAGCTTATAAATCAAGAAAAGGTTTATTTACTTTCTGCTTTTTATTGGTAAGCTCTTTTAATAACTTTTGCTTTTCCTTTTTTAGACTGCTTTCTTGTATTTTGAATCTTTGCTTTTGAAGCTTTCTTTATACTTTTATTTTTAAAAAAAGGTGATCTTTTATTTATACCTAGCTTTTGTTTATTTATTAATCTCTTTTTGATATTAATATGTGATATAGCTTCCCTATATAATATATTTATAGTTTATATTATAGCTATAGGATTTCCTAAAATATAATACTTTTAAGATCTAGATTTGAATTATTTCAGTTTATTATAAAAAAGGTTTCAAATATTCAAAGAGTGTATATCTAAAAAGCTTCAAGAATGGAGGCAAAAGAAATAAGTATTGAAAAATTAAATATTTAGAAATATGTGTTTGTAAATTAATATATCATATATTATATAATTCAATTAATTATATTATTTATTTCTTATGGAATATAGTTATTTTGAATATGAAAATATTACAAATAGTATAAACAATGTGTTTTTAGGAATAACAATAATAATAATAATAATAAGTATTATATTTATAATATTAAATTTCTTTTAAACTTTAAAAAATCAAAAAGATACTAGTAATAATTAAATCTAATAAAAAAAGCTATAGAAAAAACAAGAAGAATATTTGCAAAAGCAAAAAGCTAGAAATATACACAATCGAAAAACAAGAATGATATTTAAAAAACTAAAAGTTAAAAAGAGAAAGATAGGAAAAAGCATTAGATTTTCTATGTTTTGAAAATGCTTTACAAAACTTCTGATTTTTTAAAGATATTAAAGAATAAACAAAATAAAATGATTATACAAATTTGATTAAATATCGAAATATAACAATCCTAATACATAAATTCAAATGAAAATCTGATTTTAATTAATTTTATTTAAAAAAGTATTGAAAGCAAAAAACCTTATTCAAAATAATAATAACTTTGTATTAGAGTCTGAATCAAATAATTCCGAAATAGATTTTGAGAATTGGGAAGTCGATATTGATGAGAAAAAGGAAGAGAAAAAAGAGGAATCTAATAATAAAAAAAGAATAATAAAGTTAAAAAACTTGAAAAGATTGATTTAAAAGATTTGAATATTAATCAAGAATTAAAATAAATATAAAGATATAATATTTATTAATTTTATAAATGCTAATATATAAGTTTAGGCAATTGGACTTTCTGGGATTTTGATTTGGATTAGAGTTTGGAAAGCTAGTATAAAGCAGTTTATAACTAATTTAAAGAGTTTAAACAAAAAAATTGATGAAGAATCTTCGGATTTTTTATAGATAAAAGATTCGTCTGGATAGATTTATTTTGTCGACAGACTGATCACCAGACTCACAAGCGCACTGAGCGCCTCTGTAGTAGCTGTGGGGCAGAAAGGCCGCAAACCCTACCGATCATCCCCGTGGTGGACCGACGAGTGTAAGGAGGCACACCGAACAAACACACAAGCCAGGAGAACTGGAACTGCTGACGGAATGGCAACGGCCCAGCAGGACCTACAGAGGGTCGTGCGAGCATCGAAACGAGCCTATTGGACTAAGCGCTTGGACGATGTACAGGACAATCAGGAACTATACAAAGTCATGAATTGGTACAAGCTGACCCCAGAAGCAGGCCTCAAGGCCCCTCCTCTGGTGATCGAAGGCCAGGAGATCACTGATACTAGGAAAAAGCCGAAGCACTCTTTACAACGGTACTCGATCGCTTCAAAGTATTGAACGATCTACAGTACGATTCTCTACAGGAATAGGGCTGTTAGATGATCTTACTATAGAAAAGAACAATTACCGCGAAGGAAGTGGAAAAATATGTAATAGGAGTCAGGAGTATGTTACCCGGAGTCGATCGGGCAACCGTTCGCCTCCTCAAGGTATACTAGTCTAGCACGAAGAATGTAATATATGAGATTTTCACAACCTGTCTTAGGTTCAGTTACTACCCTAACGAGTGGAAACTCATTGAAATAGTTATACTATCCAAGATTAATAAGAAGGATAGGATATCCCTAAGATCGTAAAGGCCGATTGCATTGATATTGTGTATTGGAAAAGGACTAGAAAGATATATCGCCAGTCAAATTGCATGGACGGCCATGAGATACAATGTTATCAGCCCTCAGCATTGCGGAGCGCTGCCGAAAAGAGCTGGTATTGATCTCACAGCTGCCTTCACTTATAATGCTGAGCTTGCTTTAGTAATTGGCAAAGTGATCACACTAGTAATAATAAATGTACAAGGCATTTATAATACATTTCTTAAAAGATAGCTTCTATAATGTATAAAGAAGCAGAGTTGGCCTATGGCGCTCTTACGATTTGTTGATTTATTCCTGACTGAGAGACATGTGCGTGTAAGGTTTGAGGGGATCACAACACAGGATTTCCCGGTCGCATGCAGTACTCCCTAGGAATTGCTACTCTCCCTTATCCTATATATCCTCTACCTTACTAAGCTTCTCAATCAAGATAGAGCACAGCGTTTCGGATATGCTAACGATATAGCTATATATCACACATCTAAGAATCTATCCACGAATACATGTATACTCCGCTGAATCATTCGATACATCCTATGATGGGGAGATTAGAATAAGGTCTTTTTCGCTTCGAAAAAGTTTGAGCTATTTCATATATCGAGGAAACATGAAATTGCAAACCCGGCTATAAGAATAAATCGGAATCTAATTATTATGCCGACCCCCTTTAAAGCTTATCAACAGAGTATAATTAACCTTATACTAATTTGGCGTCTTTTTTGATCGGCGCCTAACGTTCCTACAGCATATCAAAACGCACACCGCGAAAGCTATATGTGTTGCATCCCATATCCGATCAATAGCTTATACAGTTCACGAACCATCTACAATCTGCTTGCAAAAAGCGATCATTACCTGTGTACTCCCTATCGCCCTCTTCGGCTCCGAAGTATAATTCGATGGGCTATACAAACAACGCCCAAATACAAGCCATATTCCGGTTGGCACTGGGATCAAGAAACACATCGATCTAGTTAGCAAGACGATTCACAGTGTGGCATGGGGAGCTTTATCTGTTTACAAAACGATCCCGATGATTACACTCCTTGTAGAAGCTAGTCTCCCAGTTAGAATTGTTGCATTAAAGCAAGCCAGATTAAGGTTCGCGTTTCAGCTTCAGACAATAAATACACAACATCTATTTATAAACCAATTAAAGCTGTACACCAGGAAGAGAGGATAAGGCACAGGTACTCTGAAAGGTCCCAATACAAAACTGCAAAGAATGGATAGGCGATTCCTACCACCAAGCACCCCAGACTCTTATAGCCTCACTTCTCTCCCGAGTGCCGTACTAATCCAACGAATGGTATGGATAAAGAGGATGCCGCGAAAGCATTCAAGGAATGATGGGACTTAATCCCCCAAGAAGACTATTCTATGTTTTCAGACAGGTCTGAATAATACAACAAACACGGTCACCGCATGGAGTACGGCTTTGCAATCTATCGCGGCAAGCAACAGATCGATACCGGCTATGGCTGTATATGCGAACAGTCGCATGTTTTTGATATTGAGGCGATTGGCATATAGCGGGGACTAGAACGCCTCCTGAGCATTATTGATTGCCTCTATTAGGGACAAATATGGTTATATATTAATAGCACCTCAATAATCTGGGGAATGCGAGAAAACGCCGTTGCCTTCTCTCAATGGGTATACTACAAGTGCCATCAAGCGATGTAACATTACAATATTGTAATCAAGTGGTCCCCTAAGCATACTGAGATTAAGGGTAATGAGGTAGCTGATTGCCTCGCTGATTAGGGCACGGCTGGGCTGCTTGATTCTGGTCTATCCTGCCTCTCTATAGTCAACAGTTCCCGCTTTGTTCTATATGCCAAATGTCGGTGTTCCGAGAGTAGATGGTAAAAGAAAAAAGGGGCCTGATCTCCGAAATGTATAATGCATGGAAACCGATATATAATACCTCGGAGCTGGAAAGCCTCAAGCTTTCTCGCGGGGTACTACACAGACTTATAGCGATACGGATTGGATATGGTAACTTTGCAGCCTATCATATCAAATTTAATTACAAAAATAGCACAAACATTTATACATACAGGACTGAGAAAAGCCTATTGTATTTCTTTCAATGTTCAATCAATAATCAAATGTACAGCGACTGGCTGCTTGTATCAAATCGATTTCGATCCGAATAGGATGTGATAGTATATATTAACTACATCCTGCAAATACAATATAGCTTTACTAACCTTTTTGCTAGATCCAGATTCTATACTAGGATATACTCAAACTACACGGAACTATACAAATTCCAATCTACTCCAATACCCCGAAGATAAGCTCTCCACCCTGATCAACCTAAGACCCACACCGAACAGCTATAAGCACTCCGAGCGTTCTCCCGATCGATAACAATCGACCTGATTATCCGCCGACACCCGGATAGCATACGAAACAAGGCTCTTTGAAACAGGACTACAAACCCTTAAACAGAACAGCCGCAGGATCGCTATGAACGGTACTGAGCAGGGGAATACTAGAGGCAACAAGCCCCTGTTTAGCTAACATTACACTACTATGAGCGGCTGGAACGCTAGCGGCCTGTAGGCCCACTCCTTAGTACATCTAGAATACCCCTTGGGAGGTTAGATATTAGATGTTAATCACTATAAATAAATAAAAATAAATAAGATAGATTTATTTTGATTTTTTTTTACTAGCCATTTCTCCCTAGTTATTTCTCATTTATTATTCTTTACTTATTATTATATCAAATTATTAATATATTAATAAAGTATATTTATATTCTAATAAACTTTTTTATAAAATATTCAGTTATTAACAACATACTATTTAGAGAAATCTTGTTTCTTGAAGCTTTGATATTTTAAAGCTAAAGGAAGAAAATGATATTAAGCTTTTTGGACCTAAAAAATAGTGGATTTCTAATAAGAGCTATAATCTAAAAAGATATGGATTTTGGATTCCTAAAGATGGAGTGAAATATAAGTAAGCTTGGAATCTATTTTATTATATAAAATGGAAAGAAGATCTCTTTTAACTTCTTAAAGAATTCAAAGAAACACCAAAAGCTATAGCAGAAGATAATAGTAAATGAAGAAACCCTAATAATTATTTTCTATTTTAATTACATATACTTATCAAATTCTATTTCAATACAATATTGCTTTTCTTTTTCTTACGCTTTTCAAACTCTTTTTATTTTGTAATAATCTCTTTATATAGTCTTTGTAATTCCTTATCGAAAGTAGTCTATAAATTATAACGAAATAGAATCTAATTCGTTACTACTTGAATTCATTATTATATCATCTATAGTACTTAAAACACAATTGATAATATAATCAAATTGAATTTTGAATAGATCTTCTTTGAAGCTATTTTGTTGAATAAAGTTATATAGAGTGTATAAAGTATAAACTATATGTATTTGAATTATATATAAGTATTTTTATTATTGTATTAGAAATGAAAAGTGTATTTTGAATATTTCAAAAATTCTTTTAATCTTATTTTGTAAAGAAGAGTGTCGAAGATTGAAAAGCTTTTCTAGTGTTTTGGGTATCTTATTAAATTCCAATTACTCTTGTAGATAATATCTTACCCCTTTGAATAAAGTAAGAATCTACCTAGTATTTATATATTCTGCATTATCTAAATAATAATAATCTTTTGGAATTTGTAAATCTTTTGAAATCAAAATATCTGAAAGTATTTTTTGATTATTCACAAAATCTTTTTAATTAATTAATATATAGTAGAATTGTAAATTGAAAATAACTATTATAAGAATATTCTATGCAGTATACCCTTTTCGATTGAAATAAGCAGATCGATCTTCAAAAGGTATTATTACTGGAATAAAGGTGCTATCGAGAGCTCCTAGGCAATTCACAAAATATATATGATATTTTTTATTTTCTGCTATTCGAGGAAAAGCGAATTGTATAATTGAATCCGGTAGCTTTATTATTAATAAATATAATATCATTATAGTATTTAAAACTTGATAAAACCATTTTAAAGTGTATTAGAATAAACCAATAAGTAGATTTATATAAGGTGTTTTTCGTATCTATAGATTGTTTTTTCAGAATAAGAAAAGGCTTCAGCTATATTATATATAGTTCTATGCTAATCTATAATATAGAGAAATATATATAGCTTTTAATCAATTGAAGTATATTAAAAGTATTATAGCTTTGTTTTTTTGTGACAAAACTCGATTAAAAATCAAAAAGTGTATAGAGATATACACAATTGTTCTTAACAACATTAAGAATGTTTAAAATCAAGAAAAGATTATGTTTTAAATTTATTAGGAATATCAATTCTTTTTTTCGAAATTGGAGTATAATAAAAAGAGCTAATAACAACAGCTAAATTATAAATCAAAATAGAAATAAACTATTCAGAATCATTAACCTTATTATCACTCATTATAAATAAGAAAAAGGCAATTTACAATCTAAATTATTAATAGAATCTAAAGCTATAATAAAAAGAATATTAAAGAATCTACTTTTAAACTAAGCTATATATATTCTAGTATATAGAGAATAGAAATATAAAGTAATCTAAATCAAAATCAGAAATGATTTGAAGAAAAATAAAGATATTCTATAAATTTAGATATTTGAAATATTAATATTATTATAATACTATATGGATATAGAGTGAAAGGTCTATAAGAGTCTATAAAAATATGGATTATTTGTTAAATTGAAAATGAGGATTGTTTTTTCTAGTTTTTATTTTCAATCCGCACCTTTATTTTCCTATACAAATTTAATGAAAAACACAGATTATTTAATATCATTTTAGAATAATCTACTTCCTTCCCATTTCGAAATATACTAAATTTGTTGAAATACAGATTATTTAATAGAATCCGCAATTTGACATCCAAATATAAATTCAAAATCCGCTTTCAAAAAGAATGGAATATTCAGCAGATCCAGTGCGGATTTGTATATCCAAACTAGCCCTTAGACTGCTGTTATTGAGGTGTTAAAATTTATCTTGTTCTAGATCCCAATCCTTATCTCTGATACTCTCAAACAATAAAAGTAAGTATTTCATTGTCTAATTATACAGAGGAGTCCTTCATCAACACAAAGAGACAACTGAGTACGTATCTGCACAAAGAGATTTTGGAACTAACAAATCAAAGAAACTGACTACCTCCACACGGACCCACAAGATAGACTTTACAATGGATCGACGGTAACTATATGGGGATCAACCCATTCGATCAAGCTCTAGCTGCAAAACCTAAAGAAAACATCTAATCAGTAAGAATAGCATGAAGTCTATCTACGCCTTTGTTAGTTACACATACAAAGTTCCGAGTTAAAAAATTACAGAAGCCCAGAGGATGCATAATATTAGCTAGGCAGAAACTCGTCAAATGCTCAATCAACGGGGTCTAAATATCAGTGGAGATTCTGCTGACCAAATTGCTCTCAGAGCTCTAGATAAGATGTTGTATTCTTACAACTAATACCGAAACGGCACTATTAAAACGTTTTTCCCATTAACATAGAAGTACTAATTATAATTTGTGCTCAATGATACCACGAATGGAAGTTTTAACATTTAAAGTTACGTCAAGCAGCAGGGAGATTAGAGAAAGAGCCGAGTATAAGAAGTGGCACGGAAACATGAACAAAAAATTGAGCCATGCATTATGATCAATTATTAATATTTGAGAAAAAAACTGGAGTTGAAACGACTCCTATTACTCATGGTAGGTGAATTTTCATCAGTCTACTCTCCCCTTTACTTCACACCCCGCATGCAGCAACTACTACTAGACTCCCTAGTTACTCGCAAGCTTAATAAGACCTGCTCCTCATTATCCAACAATCACCTCACACAAATCCACCATCGACCAATACCCTTACTTTGATGCTCTTTCTATCGTGCACATGAATCATGACCCAAGCCACTCCTAACTACCCATCTAGTTTGCAAAGTCCTCCCTATAAGCACTTTCGATTCTCCTAAAAACCGAATCCCTCTTATGAATTTCAATAACTTTATCCCCTTCAATTCTTTCGATATACGCCAAAGTCCAGTTGTAATTATCGAGATTGATGAATCCAGCCGCTAATCTCAACTGCGAAAAACTAAAATGATCGATAACGAATTGACAGCGGATTTTATGGACTTGAGTGAGAGAAATATTGATTTGTTGAACCAAATCCTTTATTTCCTGGACGTGATTGATGTAGGCCCGAGGCGCCTCTTTGCGGGAAACTCCAGGGTAGATGATGAGTTCGAGAATGCCAGTCCACGAAGTGTATGTTGGGCTCTGGAGCTGGCGAATAATGATGGACATATCTGTTTGTTGATCCCCGGAATAATTGATGGAAAGACTCAAGATCTTGTTGGATTCGGTATGCCATTCCTTATTCAGTATTGGTCCAGGGAGTGGAGATGTTGGAGTGAACCACTCTCGGGTGGCTTCATCAGGGTTGGTATTGCCGATTTGACTTCTCCATCCGACGTTATAATTCTCATTGCTGTTGCAGAATTCGCAGGCGCAACCCTCCGGTGCTTCATGTTTGCAGTGAACATTCTGTTTTAAAGACGGGACATCAACTTTGTTGTGTGTAGACCAGTCTATAGGAAGAGGAATGAATCGAGGCATTCTGGTGAGGTTATCGTGGAGGGATTGGAGGAAGTTATTCATATTTTTGACGAGATAATTAAAAGCGTGGATCGTCGAAAGTCTGTTCTGTTCTCAAATTTGATAGAGGGGATTAGAATTCGATGTATTTGCTGTCGGGAGTTTTAACCTGGATGTGAGAAGTAAATGATAATACGACGACCTCATCGTACAAGTACTGGCGCAATTTTTCTCTTATACGGCTATTTTTAATACTGCTAGAAAAGTAGGATTAGGGTAGAATTCACTTTATACGGCTCTATATTTTACAGGCGGAACAGTACTGCTGCCAAACTCCCCCTTTCAGTCTCATATCAGCGAGGTACGATCAAGGAGTGAATAAAGGTACCATGGAGATCATCTCATCAATGAGTTTACAGCAGAGAATAACGAGGAAATAATATTGAGAAATAATATGACACAACTGCTGGCAAACTTTACCGTCTACTCACCATATTTTCTTTATCATGCTGATGTATCTTTATAATATACGGCTGCTGCGCTGTTTAAACTTCTAGATTTGACCCCGAGGAAATGTTTGTAAACATGAAATCTACGGCACCTATCCAGGGATCTCAGACGGTACCTCCTAGCGCAATAGCCAGGTCAAAACCCGTATCAGTGAAAACTCATTACGGTCATTGTAACGGCGGCATCATGAACAGTCTCGCATCTCTATAGAATAACCCATTGGATACAAAGCTATTCTGCTCTTACTGTGTATAGAGAAACTGGGTATAGAGAAACCATCCCTCCCCCCTCGACATTCGATGCTGAACAAATCGCTAATCGAAGGTCCGGAAGAAAAGCAGCCAATCACAACCACGCACAATTACCCCTTTGCCAAAATCCCTCACAATGAACGACGAAAATTCGCGTCCTCTAAAACCCCTTGATAAAATCCAATACCATCCTCACATATTATTCTGGGGCGGCGTCCTAACCCTATCCATAGATCTCCACCCCACCCCCCTCCAAATCCCCTCCCTGATGAGAAATCTCGCCAACATTCTCCCCGACTACGCGCCCTGGGCTCACCACATCAAAATTTCTATTCTCCCTCCTCCTCCCCAAAAAGATCCCGACTCATGGTCCATAAAGCCTTCTCAGTCCCACATCTCCGATTTCAAAACTATCATCAACACCTTAAACAACTTCGATAAAGTAAAAGAGCTTCACATGACTATATTACTTAAACCCCAGGAATCGAAATGCGAGGATCTGTATTTTTTGGGTGGATTGTTCGGATTGGAGAGAATTAAATGGAGTTTGGCGTTTTCGGTTGAGGGACATGGAAAGTGGGAGGTTGATGCTGAGTGTTGTTTTATGAGGGAGTTGTTGGAAGTTTATTCGAGGCGGTTTTCCGGGTCGGGAGGATTGGAGATGATTGTGGAGTAAGGGTAATGGGGTCATGGGGGACTACCAGATATAAGTATGGGGCAGTAGAAAAGGACGAGGATGCTTTTGTTTGGTTCTGCGATGTCTTTCTTTGTGCTATCTTGGTTAGTAAGTTTAAGAAAGAATTGGACTAGAAACATGCGTTTTTGTAATCTACAATACTTACCTACAATCAATCATACTATATCTCACACCTTACTATCTATTTGTGATCTTCAGTCTCTTGAGAATATGTTGTATTGTCGCTAAATGAACGAGTCGGCATATATATTCTCTCCACGCTCTCGCTCTCGAGTCTCCACAAGTTTATACACTTCAAAGGGGAGATACAGAGAAAGTATACATTCACATCACAGTATACTAATAAGACAGACTGGTTCGTATTTCTGTATCTTTAGCTTTCCAATCCCATTCACTTTATAATTAAGGGGGATATAGCCCGAGATATGTATGTTGGGTTTTAATTTTCACTTTTTGGTATTCAAGAACAATGAAGATTGATATAACCTTATATCATGATGTAAGTATATTCATTGGGAGTAGATTCCTAAACTCCATGTCTTGTTCAGAGGTTTATCATATATAAGTGATATATAATATATACGCGAGTGGTGACTCAGATTTAATATTGTCCTTTTTTGAATATTGATTTCAACTTGATTATTTATTTATAATGATAGAGGACCTGTATATATAGGCCTTTCAGGACTATCTAGAACCTTCTGTTTTATCTCTTGTATTTCTAATCAATGTCGTCGTCGCTACAAGACTAGAATCTTCTATAAGCCTCTGTCGATCCTGATTACCCCTCATTCCTAGTAACCTTAAATACAAGGCATTAAGGTTCAACACCATGCTATAAAGGTACATCCATATTTCAATGACACAAAGCCATAAATACCGCTATGCACAAATGAATATCCGCTAACTTCCCAGTAGCCCCATGTTTCCCTAAGAACCAGCACAAAAGATCAAGAATGAGGATCACATCTCCTAACAATCCCACCTTACAACACTATCTTCCCTCTCACCATCAATTCTCCACACCACCCAAACACATCCACTCCTCACAAAAACTCCTTTCTCCAAACCCCATTCAATCTTCTCATCGTATCATCCTCCTGCTCCACCTTGACTGGTCCCCCCCCCTTAACCACATACTGCAAAATGCGCTGAACATCCTGTCTCAAACCAAACATCGCAGCCGCCAACTTCATCTGCGGGAAACTGCAATAATCAATCAACATCCTAACTCTCACTTGCTCCAACTTCTTAAACTTATTCACTACCCCAACAATTGATTTCACATCCGCAACATGAGAAATATAGACGCTGGGAGGTTCCATGTGGGGAATTCCAGCATGGATGCTGAGTTGCAGGATCTTGACATAGGGTGCGTAGTCGGGGAGGATGGAGAGGAGAGATTCCATCGAGGTGGATTTTTCGATCGGGCTGCCGGGTGCGCAGTAGTCGATTGTGAGAGTGAGAATGTTGCCTGTGAGGACAATGTTGGGGTGGGTTGTGATCTCGGAAGGGTGTTTGGGGATGAATTCACCGGGGGCGGCTGGGGCGGCACGTCTGTTTTTGGATCCCATGATTACTGAGTGGATATGTTTGATTTGATATGTGTATTGGTAAAGAAGTGTTGAGTGTATATTTCTTTGGTCGAAGTATAGAAGATAACTCTGAAGGTTCAAAGATCTTACAGAGAGTTCTCTATCGTTTGACTTATTGAATGGGATCCGTTGCTGAGATTGAGATTGAGATTGTAATCTTGAAGTGAAGAAGATAAAGTAACGAGAATAGAAGAAGCAAATTAGGGCAGTGTTCCAGCTCCCTTATATACCAAACGAATGCATTTCCAATACAACAACCCCCTTGAGCGAGATTACCGTAACTAACGATGTCTCTCAAGTGTAGCCGTACAGTAGCCGTACAGTAGGTATTTACACATATGGATTCACTAAGAATGAGGCCCCCGGCTTCGTAAGATACCTACATACCGTTCTTGATCCTTGCATAGATTGAAGCGCATGAACATTGAAATCAACACTTGTATGTGATGTTCGATATTTGTGGTCCAAGACAATCTTCTAGGCTCTGCTAGCCATGATTGGCGGAGGGCCTCAGGATCTCGATTTTTTGTCTATTCGTAGATCTTTTAATATCACGGTCGATAGACATAGCCTATATCTGACTCAAGGATCATTAGGAGATATTGAAGGTTGATGGTATGAGTTCGAAATTCAATTAGAGAAATCCTTCTTACCAATCATAGATTTCTAGCCCAATGAATTACCTCCCAACTTGACAAAAAACATAATCAACTCCAATCCATTCAACCCTCTTGAAAGTAAACATCTCCTTATTCAATCTGTAGCAAGTTACTATGTAAAATCTCAAAGATGTTCTCGGAATTGCTAAAAACGTGTTGTTCGAGTAGACTTATTGGTTGTTCTCAGAGTTCATATACCTCACCGTTGCATCTTGATTTCATCCATTCCACACTTTGAACAAACAAGGGCTTTCCCTCTCCCTTCAAAACACATCGCACAAGTTCAACAAGCAAAATCCATCCTCATCATTCCCATCTCAGAAATCCTTCCCATCCAGCCACCAAACTACAACTATGCAGACCTGGTAGAAAAAACTCATTCAATCCCATCCCACACTCCCAGCCTTAAGCCATAAACCATAAACCACAAACCCCAAGAACCATAGATTCTTAATTCACCGCCCCCACACTCTTTATGTTCCAATCGAATCTCTTTCAAAATATCAAGTATTTCATTACTTGATTGATTGATTGATTGATTGATTGAATTTACGTCCACCTTCAGTCTAAGACTATATAGGACGACTAGGCCTTAAGGGCCTAGTAGATAACTTTTTATTTTACAATAATAGGAATAAACAATTTGGGGAAGTGCAAACGAACATTGGGGACCTAAGCCCACTTACTATACGTATAACATATAGTAAGACTATTTCATTACTTCTTTCCCATAGAACTCATACACAGAGATAGATCCCTTCCATTCCGATAAAGTATTGCAGATCCCAATCAGTGTAGAAAAAAGTCGGGAGGCCCTCCAAATGCAGGTTTCACATTTCGCATTTTTGATTTAAAATTCATGATTTCAGAGCATACCCAAACCGGTGAAGAGTCATCGCCGAAGTATGATAACCTTAATTTTCATGGCACAGAATTATATATGATATAAATTATAAAGATAAATTTAACCAAAATCTCATTCTCGAATTCTGAATCAAGAGTTGACGTTCCCTTCTCCCACCCCACTCCGCTTCCGCCAACTCCCCCCTAGCACCAAAATAATCCCCACCAATTCCAATTTCACTAGCGCTACTCAAATTTTTTGCAGATCCACACATATGAAAAAATTTCCTTCTTATTCCTCACTTCTGAGATTTGGAAATCATCCATCTTACCAAAAAGTCATAAATAAAAGTGTATCAGAGGAATCAAATTCCTTCAAAAATGCAAAAAGTTAATGATGAGAGTGGGATTCGAACCCACGCCTATTACTAGACCAGGAGATTGTAAACAACCGTTTGTTAAGAGTTAATCACCTTAACCTGGCGCCTTAGACCAACTCGGCCATCTCACCTATTGCTGATTTGATGGAGAAAGGAGTACGGGGAGGGGATATTAAGAAGAGATGTGGGGGCTGAGAGTTCATTTAAGTACTTAGGTCTTCAGACGACTCTGTTCCACGGCGACTATTCCATGGGATGTTGAGCACTGGAAGCATTTTATACTTCACTGAAGTATGGACCTTGCCGTCGGTGTTGTGATAGAGATGATTTGGTCATTAAGACATACAAGACTCAGCTCAAGCACCCACATATAACTAATGAGTTGCTATTTGCATAAGAGTTGGGCTGTCTATCACATTGCGGTCTATCACATATGAAGTCTTGCCGCTTGCATTGACCTCAACATAAGTCACTTAAACATTGATCACAAATGAGAGCCTTGGGATTTGGGGGAAGGGGGGCTGCTCGGGAATCTTTTGGGGGAATAGTAGATATGTGTTACTGATATGCACTTGTTACAATCAATTTATAGTCTTGTTATTGCCATCGAACGTCCCAACTATGAGGTCAAGCTGACAAAACAGCAAATGAAGGGTGATGAAAAGCGAAACAATCACAATCATGACTACCAAGGATGCACCGGACTTCATTTTTATCACGGAAAGGGCTCTTAAAACTTTTGAGAAGATAGTATCATTGATCTAGGAAACAATTTTCTGGGGAAGTCGATGCTTTGGGGGACGACGTACATAACCAAGAATTCCCAAGCACTAAATATTTCATTTCTTATTCCAATTCGACCCTACCTGCTACCAATTTACTCCAATCATCATCTACTCCACGCTCAACATTAGGGATAGGACCCATCGGTGTGATGGCCTTTGGATTGATGTCCGCATGACTCTTCGTGTACTAATTAGTGTCAGTCTCTGATCATCCAAAATATACGAGATCCTCACATTTTCCTTGATATGTTTGAAATCCGTAGATTCCTTAAACCCCTTTACTTCCCAATACAAATGTTTCAACCAAGCATTTAATACTGGATAATCGTGCCGAATTGTTCCAAGGTTACACTTGAAATGTTGCACATACACGGCATCGAAGCGACAAATTGTTGGATACAACCTCAAATCCAATTCTGTCATTTCTGAGCCCAAAACATATGGACCTCCATTCTTTTTGATGATTTCCTCCATTCGATTAAGAGCTTTGAAAAGTGGCACAACATTTTTGTCATAAGTTTCTTGGTTTGGTGCAAACCCAGCCTTATATACTCCGGTATTGATTTCGTTTTGCATCCATTCTCCCATTTCATCGATTTCGGCGGCCAAATTCTCGGGATAGAAATTCAGATTCTTATATTCATCATCCAATATGCTGTCAAATCCTGTATTCAGATTCCGCAGGATCTCCAAGCTTTCGTTGCAAACGATTTGATTTGTCTTCTTATCCCACAGAACGGGCACGGAGAATTTCCCTTTGTAATCTTTTTGAGACCGGAAGTATACCTGGTGGAGATATTTGGAATGAAAGAGATGATCTCCAGTTGCGCCAGGGTAAGGATCGGTTTCTGTTGCGAATTTCCAGCCGGGCCATCCTTTATCGTCACCCTTTGGATAAGGTTTGACGACGGATATAGGGAGAATGGAAGTGAGACCTTTGAGATGTCGAATGAGGTTTACTCGATGGGCAAATGGACAGAAAAGTCCTATTGAAGAACCTGTCAGACAGATCCGCAGATGAAGAGGGGCCGAGGAATGATTTACCAATGTATAAATGGTATCGATCCGTTTCGGGAGGGAACTCCCCTCCTACTTCAATTCGGCCATGCCAATTACCATCTTTTGGTGCCGATTGCAGTCTTGCAGTTGAAGACATTTCGCAATCAATGAAACACTGTTTGTTAATAAGATATCAAATGTTTCGCAGAAACGCTACTGTTATTTCAAATGTGAATTCAAATAGAGTTGATTTGCCGTCCTTTCACATATAATAACATGTTGGAGAACATATCACCACTGCGGGGTTTCTAGGTGCATGAATGCATCCATATCTCTCTTACCTTCTTGTCCCAAAAGGACTAGACGATTAAAGAAGTACCAGTACACCATGTAGGTATCCAACGATGTAGGTATTCTTTGCTCTCCCACGACAGATAGCAAATATTGTCCAATCAATGTCCAATGTCAATGTCGATATCAACCACTCATGCCATTGACACAATGATAATCGTGCAACGCTCACAAGGTACTGCGGCCTGATTGGTTTATTTTCAAGATTTATGGAGCAGATCGGATGATAGTACGCAATCACGTGATGCTTCACCGGAGAGTCGGGATGTCGGAGGGAGACAGTTACAACTTAAGTCCGTCCGTGGGAAAGATTGAAGGATTCATGTATATTTTCAACAAGCCACATCATGCAAGTAATCAATACTAATCATCAAGTAAATTCATAACCCACATCGCATTACACTCATCAAATCATCATTTATACCGCCCTCTCCTTTTATTTCGCAAATCTCACCTGCGGCAAATTCGGGTCATCAACACGGGTGCCTAACTTCACACCGCCTCCATATAAAATCACACCCAAGGCCTCAAATCTCCAGACATCTGCAAACATCTGCAAACACTCCCTGATGAAGACTGAATTCTATCATCAAATCTAGGTGGATTGACGGATGGGTTCTTATATTAATGAGCTGTCTAATGCGGCTCCTATACTCATTGGACTGTTCACAATCCCAACTGCATGGCGATTCATTAGGAACTTCAAATCGCCAAGAGTGGCCAATCATGAAGTCCTCTACGAAGACAAAGATGGGGTGGCTACGGAAGAATCCATGGCAAAGTATTCCACTAAACGTCAATTCGTGATCATCTTCACTTCTCTCATTGTGGGACTTTTGGCTTCGTTTGGATTGGCTGTTTTTGCCACAGTCGTGAAGAGCGAGTTTTCGCATTGGGCTTTTACGCATATTTGGCTATTGTTCGTATCTTGGGTAAGCTTAAAATGTTGTAGGATCACATGTCAAGCCTTTTGCTAATAAATGCTAGATTTTTGCATTCGTTCAAGTATTGGAAACTTCAAGAGAGACTCATCCTGTATTGAAATTCCAGAAAGGAATATTCAATTCTGTATCATGCGCTTTAGTGGCTGTTCTCACATGTCTCGTGCTATCGGCCCATCCTCCAACTCCTGGCCGTGTCCGCCTCGCGTGGTTCATTCTCACAGCCTTACAAGTTATTGCTGCTGTACTCAGTACTGTGACATTCTTTTTCGTCGAGCGCCGTCCTGATGTTTTTACCCCTGATGGAAAGGTTGTGGAGAGACAATTCAAGAAATCTTTATGGAATAGATATGCCTTCGATTGGAGTTCCGAGCTCCTTGATATCGCATCGGAAAAATTGATTGAAATATCAGATCTCCCTGCTATGGATGGGCATGTTCGTTCCAAAGATGTCAGAGAATACTTCAAATCCATAATATTGAAGCCAACGGTTCCATTGTGGCTTCAAATTTTCTGGGCGTATCGTAAACCCATACTTACTCAATGGGGGTTGGTCATGATTTCATCTGTTATTGATGCCGCGCCGCAGTTTGCTGTTTTGAAATTACTACAGTATCTCGAGGCTCGTCAAGGGTTTGATGTGATTGATCCCCAAGCATGGATCTGGGTGTTTGGTCTTTTCGCCGCTACAATTGCTGAGACACTAATGGACAACCGAATCAATTGGTTGATGTGGTCCGATCTTGCAATTCCCATTAGATCAACGCTCACATCCCTTATCTTTGAGAAGATGATGAAGATGAAAGACTGCAAGGAACCTCCAAAGCCGGAGGATAACGATGAAGCAAAGGATAAAGGAAAAGCTTCACCCAAAATTGATGACGCCTCAAAAACCAATGGAAATGCTAACTCTAACGGTACTCCAAATCCGGATGCATCGAATGGCCATGGGCCTCATGCACCAGCAGCGAAGAAAGGAAAAGATGCGGACACGAAAAAAAAGCTCGAAACCGATAAAGATATTGTCAACATGTTTGCCGTGGATGCAAATCAAGTTGGTAACTTTGGCGCTGTCAATCAATTCTACATCTTGTTCTTCTGCAAATTCGTTGTTTCGGTTGTTTTCCTGTGGCTCTTGGTTGGTTGGGAGTCGATGGCTGCTGGGTAAGTTCTGCTTCCTTTCACATATATACCTATTCCTCGTTCTCACACTCTACGTTCTGCATTTTCAACCCCCCCCTCGTAAATTATAAGTCTTGGCCCTCATAAGTTGCTTTCCTCCGAATTCTATTTCTGATAGACAATTGCTGATTTTTTTATACCTCAACAGTATGCTAGCAATCATAGGCATGGCACCAATTAATCAAGCTCTTGCAAAGAGATATGGAGGCTTTCAGAGAGAATTAATGAAGGCTCGAGATAAGAAGACTACTATAGTCACTGAGGCACTCAATGGTATTCGACAGATTAAATTTTCAGCCAATGAAACTCAATGGGGTGAGAAGATCTTCGAAGCTCGTGAAGAAGAAATTGTTAAACTCTGGAAAACCAAGATCAACAATTTATACATGATGGTTGGGTCAAATGTTGCCCCCGTGCTTCTAACAGTCTTGGCTCTTGCTACGTACTCTTATATTCACGGAGATTTACTCCCATCGGTTGCATTTACAGCATTGGTATGTTATATATTTTCTTTTTTCGCAGTTTGCATCCCTCAAAATCTTCACATGCCGAGAGGCATAGCACATTTGATGTTACTTCATCGTAATATTAATTGCCTCGCACGAACATGTGGAATTATTTGGCTGACTCAAGAGATAGGGTGTGTTCATGCAACTTGAAGGTGTTCTAGGAATGGTCCCTTTTCTCTTCATGATGGGAGCCAACGCCAAAGTCAGTTGCGATCGAATCGATTCTTTCCTCCGATCTCCAGAGAAGCCAGAGAATACCTATCCCGGAGATTCCATTACTTTCGAGAATGTCTCAGTCAGCTTTCCATCGAAATCCAAGATCTCAGAAGAAGAAGACCGATTTGTACTCAGAGACCTTAATCTTCAGTTCCCCAATAATGCTCTGAGTGTTATTTCAGGCCCTACTGGCTCCGGAAAATCTCTTCTTCTCTCCGCTATATTGGGTGAGGTTGAGGTCCTATCTGGTAATATTACTGTACCCCGACCACCTCAGGCATCTGAGCGACATGATAGCAAAGCCACAGCTGCAGATTGGGTCTTACCTTCCGCTATAGCATTTGTTTCCCAGACCCCATGGATAGAAAATGCTAGCATCAAAGACAATATTCTTTTCGGTCTGCCTTTCGACTCTATTCGATACCAAAAAGTACTCGATGCATGCGCTCTCACGAAAGATCTCCACATGTTTGATGATGGTGACTTGACTGAAGTTGGTGCCCAAGGTATAAGCTTGAGTGGCGGTCAAAAGTGGCGTTTGACTCTAGCAAGAGCTTTCTACTCTCGCGCCGGAATATTGATACTTGATGATGTTTTCTCGGCACTCGACGCACATGTTGGGAAAGAAATCTACGACAACGCTCTTATGGGCGAGTTATCGATTGGCAGGACAAGAATTTTAGTAACACATCATGTCTCACTTTGTCTTCCACGGGCAAGCTATGCTGTTCAGTTATCGAAGAATGGAGGCCTCGAGCATGCAGGTTCAATTGATGAGCTCAGGAAGACTGGTAACTTTGATGACATTATAAAAGCGGAGCAAGACGTGGAAGCAGCTGTTGAGGAGGTGGATGCTTCTGAGGCAAATGTTGACAAGCCTTCCGATAAACCAGCCACCAAACCTAAAAAGTTGATTGAAGATGAGAAACGGGAAACAGGAAGTGTCAAGGCAAGCGTGTATACTAAGTATCTCATGGCAACTGGTGGCATACCCTTCTGGGGATTGGTTCTCATTTTCTATTTGGTCGCTGAAGCTTTAGTGATTGGAAGATCTTGGTGGATCAAGATATGGACATCTTCCTATGAACATTCTGAGATGAACTTTTCCAGTTTCAATTCTACTCATCTGCCTTATATCACCAGCATGCAACAACAGCTTTCACCATCAGTATTCGTCTCGAAGATCAACAATCCATTTTCTAAAGACCACACACTAGGCTACTATCTGGTGGGCTATGTCCTCATCTCGACTGTTTCCGTTTTCGTTGCCACTGCTAGATATTACTTCATTTATCGAGGATCTCTATCTGCCTCAAGAAACGTTTTCAAAGAGATGACAAATATCGTTCTTCGTACTCCCTTAAGATGGTTGGATACTGTTCCTACAGGAAGAATCTTGAATCGTTTCACTGCAGATTTCTCTGCCATGGATTCTCAACTCTCCACGAATTTCGCTCAAACTGCATCTGCATTCTTGGAGATTGTCGGAATTATGGTATCTGCGTAAGTTGTTTTGTTCACGACTCAATAATAGTCGCGCTAATATTTCTCTAGTTTCTTTGTCTCGCCATATATAATCATTATTGCATTGGTTCTATTGGGTATTTGCACTTATATTGCACTCCTTTATATCAAAGGTGCACGCTCTCTTAAGCGTCTTGAATCAATCCAAAAGTCACCTATGATTTCACACTTTGGGTCAGCCCTTGCGGGTCTCAGCACCATCCGTGCATTTTCAAACGCACCTGTCTTCGAATCCAGGATGCATGAGTTGGTAGATTCGTTTTCTGCCGCCACTTGGCACAATTGGCTCTTCAATCGATGGTTCGGACTACGTATGGCATTAGTGGGATCATTCTTCTCATCGTCTGTGGCCGCATTTATTGTCTCCACTCATGGTGTTGATGCTTCATTGGCCGGATTTGCTCTCTCATTTGCGTTAAGTTATAGACGAGCCGTTATTCATACCATTAGATTGCTTGCTTCAGCGGAGTTAGACATGAACGCTGCTGAGCGTATATTTGAATATACACAATTAGATATGGAACCTCAGGGCGGAACAGATAACATTCGCGCCTCGTGGCCGGAAGAAGGTAAATTAGAAGTAAAGGACTTAGAGGTTGGGTATGCCGAAGGATTACCAGCAATCTTGAAAGGATTATCTTTCTCTGTGGATAAAAATCAACGAGTTGGAATTGTTGGAAGGACAGGTGCTGGTAAGTAAATTTCTCATGATATAACGTGCAAATTACTGATTGTGTCACAGGTAAATCAACACTATCCCTAGCTCTCTTCCGTTTCCTAGAGGCTAGAGCTGGTACCATTATGATCGATGGAATCGACATCTCCACCCTCAAACTACACGATCTCCGAACCAGACTCTCAATTATTCCCCAAGATCCTGTTCTCTTCTCCGGTACTATCCGCTCCAACCTCGACCCCTTCGATGAATTCTCCGACCAACAACTAAAAGAAGCACTCCAACGTGTCCACCTCATCCCCTCCGCTAACAGCAGCCCTGCTCCTGAACTCGAAACCCCCGCCGAATCCTCCACAGCCGCATCAAACAGTTCTATGACCGCCACCATCATCGAACCTCTCAATAAAGAGAATACAAATGTATTCCTCAACCTCACATCCCCAATCTCCTCCGCAGGTGCCAACTTGTCTCAGGGCCAGAAGCAACTTCTTTGCCTAGCCCGCGCTATTCTCTCTAGACCAAAGGTTCTCCTTTTAGATGAAGCAACTTCCGCCGTTGATATGTCGACCGATACGCTTATCCAACGTAGTATCCGTGAAGAATTTGCAAACACGACGTTATTGGTTGTAGCACATAGGTTGAGCACAGTGGCTGATTTCGATCGTATATTGGTTATGCGAGATGGAGTTGCAGCGGAGTTTGGCAGCCCGAGAGAGTTGCTAGAGATTGAAGACGGAGTTTTCAAGGGTATGGTGGAGCAGAGTGGGGAGAGCAAGGAGTTGGAGAGATCGATTAGAGGAGGCATGTAAGAAGATTCGGAGAGGATGAACGGAAAGGAGGGAGGGTTGTTGGGAAAAGATAAGAATGAATTTTACATTATTGCATTAGTTAGATCGACACCTCGGTGAAAATAGATTAATTGTTTTACTAGAAGAAAAAAGTATACATAAATTATGTGATCTCATCTGGCATTGGTACATGTCAATCAAGATCATCACCCTTACCCTTTCCACTTCGTGTCCATTGAAAGATATCTGACATAACAGGCTTGTACACCACGGCACACTCAGTAATAACGAATAGTTTTCTCAAGTGCAACACAGATAATACACCATTCCATATGCAGATGATTTTGTGCGTGAAGCGTGAAGTAGGAAGTAGGAAGCAATGAAAAATGAGAAAGGAGAAATCGTCGAATCAAGACGGGAATCTTGTCTATATGCATCAGTTCAAGAAATACAATTCTCATTCACATTTTACTACACATGGCTAACTTGAAGAATTATTAATATATTAGAGACTGCGAGGCAGGCATGTGCTGCAACATGGTAAGCAAGTGAAACCATTTAAATGAGGGTATCTTTCAATTATTTTATTCATCCCGTTGCCATGTGTACATATGTCAAACACGACCTCCGACTGGTAGTAAACAATCGTCACTCCTAGAGATATCATTCATCATAAATTATTAACTCATTAGTTCAAAACATTAAACCACCATATCCCCATTATGCTGCGGTGTAATAGGAACAATAGTTCTACTACTTTCCCTCACACAACAAATTTCGAAGGAAACTTTTTCTTCGAAATATAACCCTTTCGCAATCGATTTAGATTATAGCTATTAAACCAAATTGATTACAATTACTCCTAAATAATTCTAATCAATAGTTATTATAATATTATTGTTAACACTTTAAATACAAAACTTATACAAAAATTCACATAAAATTTTCATTCCAAATCTTCAAAATAAGGATATAACTCCCAATATAAATTGTCTTAATAATCTATCAATACTTCGAAATATAATTATAATAAAGACTTCTTTTGAAACCTTCATTATATTAAACACTTATTCTATTATTATTTTAAATATCTCAATATCTTCAAACCCTCCTTTGCCTTCTGAAAACCCTCAATTCGAAATCTCTAGCCCTATTCTACTAACCAACTAATCAACTAGTTCTAGAAAAAGAATTGAAAAGTTTAATCTATTTAATGATTCCTTTATTACTCAAGATATAATCAATACTATTTATATATTCAATCAGAATAAGAAACAATACTCTACAATATCCCTTAACAATCAGAACAAACAATCCAGAATACAAAACAAACCAATTATACCAAAAGAAGCAATTCTAAAAGCAAAAGACCTTATATTATTAATATCCATTCTCACTCAATTATATAACAAACAATCTAAGCTTCTAGACCTTCTTGAAATCTTTAGAGAATATATCAAAAAAGGAAAGCTTATTACAATCTCCAATATTATTGCATTTCAAATCACTTACTTTAAATCAGTTATACAGAAAATCGAATTGCAAGTTAAAATACTAGCCAAAAATCCAATCCCAATTATTATAATACTAATTAAATCTAATTATACAATTATAATAAAAGAAGAAGAATAGAATCTAATTAATAAAGGAAAAGCTATTAAGCTTACTCTAATAAACAAAAAGATTGAAATCATTTAAAAATATCTAATTCTAATCAAATCAGAAATTACAAATATTATCTCCTTCTCACCTATATCAATACAAAATCAAATAAACAAAGTATTTCAAAAAATTGAAATCAAAGGCCTAGTTATAATAACAATAACCCTATTATTGAATAATAATATAATAATTATTATAAATACTTCTTTTATATTACAATTTTTATTAAAAAAGAAAACAATCTAAAATAATCTTATCAAATTTAAAAGGATTCAAAAAGACCAAGAATAGTATAAGATTATTATTTATAAAATATCTATAAAAGAATTCTTAAAATCAAGAGAAATAAATCTCATTCTCAAAAAAATCAAAACCTTTAACTCAGATTTCAAATCTATAGAAATACCTTTTTGGCTTATATTAATATCAAAAAGAGCTTATCAATAGAAAAAAGCAATAATAATTGCTTTACAATAAAATCAGAAGCAAAACTAATTATTCAGAAACGATTATATATTATTAGTATTAATACAAGAATAAAAAAGTTCTACAAATCCAAACTAACTATATAATATCAAAAATGCCAAGAATTTGAATATTAGAATATATATTATAAAAAGGATTCTTTTTGTAAATTTTATAGAGACAAATATATAATATTAATATACTTATATATAGTCTATAATATCAAAAGAAAGTTTTATTGATACCTAACTACTAAATACTCGAATTACCAAAAAAAGTATATAGCAAATTCAAGAATCTGCAAAATCTATTAAATAATTCAATAAAAAGTAGATAATACTAATTTATAAGCTATACTAATATTTGAATCCTTTAAATAAATCTTAACAAAAGTTTACAAACTATAGAAAATATTCTATAACTTATAATAAAGCTTAATATTAATTTTATTATGATTTAAGAATCTTGGATTATCAAGAATAAAATCGATTATTCAAATTCAAGATTTATTATATACTTCAATTTTATATAAATATTATCAAGATTCAATTCTAATCATTGGTTATGTATATTATTATATATATCAAAAACTCTTTAAGCTATAATCAATCTAGTTTTCGATTCTTTAATAGATTCTGATATACAAATTTTCAATTATCAAAATAAAAACAAAATCTTTTAAATTATTAATATATAATAAAGCTGATTAAGTTAAAAAGAATGATTTTATAATTGAAAGGTATTTATATAATATATTTATTATATAAGAAATTATCCTTTTAGATAATTTCAATGTTTATTATTTATAATAAAATCCTTTTTCTAAGAAAAGCGAAAACGCTGATTAATTAATTAAATGATTTGAAGATTAGGATCTTATTTTTTTTAAATAAGCCTAAAATCAATATTTTCTATTGAATTAATCCTCTTAATTCAAGTATTTTTGATTTAATACTAGTATTAAAGGGAATCTTTTTTTAAATTTATAATTAGCAAATATTTTCAGATATAGAATTTGATTATGCAGAAATAATATTCGAATTAAAAGGAAAAGAAATCCCAACTATTTCTAATACTAAATCGATAGTTAAATACAATATTAAACTAGTAAATTAGAAAAAGTTTGAATCAATATTTAAATTGGAATTTTTATATTCCTTTATTCTTTTTATTTTAAATTTAATCATTTCAATTGAAAAGAATTCCTTAAATTTCTTAAAAGATAAAGATAATTATTATTCAATTTTAGATTAAGTAGTAAGCGAATTTATGAAGATTATTCAAAAAGTAATTGAAAGATATATATTTAAAGTTATTTTAATTAAAAGAGTTAAACTATAGTGGATATCTGAATTGAAGGATCTTCAAAAAGAGTTAGGAAATGTAAAGCAAATAAGTAAATTAAATTTAGAGAATCTTAACTTTAAAAAAGAATATCGAATTGTTAGAAATAAGTATTTTCAAGCTATTAAAACAACAAAGAAAAATCATTAGAATAAATTTCTAGAAAAGGAGGATATATAAACAATTTTCATGCCTCCTCTCAATGGGCATACTACAAGTGCCATCAAGCGATGTAATACTACGATATTGTAATCAAGTGGTCCCCTAGGCATACTGAGATTGAGGGCAACGAGGCAGCCGATCGCCTCGCTGATCAGGGCACGGCTGGGCTGCTTGACTCTGGCTTATCCTGCCTTCTCACAGTCAGCAGCTCCTGCTTTGTCCTATGTGCCAAATATCGATACTTCGAGAGCAAATGGTGGAAGGAAAAAAGGGGTCTGATTTCCGAAATATATAATGTATGGAAATTGGTATATAATATCTTGAAGCCGAAAAGCCTTAAGCTTCTTTGTGGGGTACTATACAGATTTATAGCGATATGGATTGGATATGGTGATTTTGCAGTTTATTATATTAGATTTAATTACAAAAATAGTATGAATATTTGTATATACAGGATTGAGAAAAGCTTACTGTATTTTTTTTAATATTTAATTAATAATCGGATATACAATGATTGGTCGCTTGTATCAAATCAACTTCAATCCGAATGGGATGTGATAGTATATATTAATCGCGTTTTGCGAATATAATATAGCTTTACTGACCTTCTTGCTAAATCCAGATTCTATATTAGAATATGCTCAAACTACATAAAATTATACAAATTCCAATCTGCTTTAATACCCCAAGAATGAGTTTTCCACCCCAATCAATCTAAAACTTGTACTGAATAGTCATAAGCGTTCCGAGCGCTTTCCCGATCGACAGTAATCGACCTGATTATCCGCCGATACCCGGATGGTATATGAAATAAGGTTCTCTGAAACAGGACTACAAATCCTTAGACAGAATAGCTGCAGGATCGCTATGAGCGGTACTGAGCGGGGGAATACTAGAGGCAACAAGCTTCTGATTAGCTAACATTACACTACTATGAGCGGCTGGAACGCTAGCGGCCTGTAGGCCCACTCCTTAGTACATCTAGAATACCCCTTGGGAGGTCAGATAATAGACGTTAATCACTATAAATAAATAAATAAATAAATAAACAATTTTCAAAGTAATAGTTTATATTAAAGACTTTCAAGATTAAAGGATACCGGATATTTCAATAGAAAATTCTTTTAAAGAAAAATACTTTGTTTTTAGATCGATTTTATTTCTATTCTCTTTTATTATTTCAAAACTATAATGGGAAGGGTATAAATAATCCAAGAAATAGGAATGGCTTAATCTTTTTCAAATCGAATTAAGTAATGCTTGTTTAGTCAAGATATAAGAAAAGACTTCTAGCCCAAATAGAATTATTTAAGAAATCATTATAATGTCACGGGGTGACACTAAGCCCTTTCTGTCCTGTCCTGTCCTGCTATATATGTGAGAGTAAGGTAGAACTTCCAGTTCTACCTCCTAGTCTTTTGGGCGTTTAGCTCAGCGGTAAAGCTTCTGAATACTCCCAGAAGTGATCCCGTGACATATAAAGACTTATAAAGCAATCTCATAAACCTTTTTTACTTTTTTTAGTAAACTTTTTAATCTTAAATATTATCTTAAATACTGAAAATAAGCTATTGAAGTTATTCTAAAGAAAGCCTTAAAACCTAATTACTTATTTCCAAAAGCATATAGAGTGATTGTATTCTTAAACTATTTTGGAAAAATTAGTGAAAGGATTTTAGCTTAATGATTAGGATTTTTAGTGGAAACTACTTATCTTCTATATAAGAGCTAAATGGGAGATTGGCAAAAGAAATCAGTAATTAATGTTATATTATTATTAACTACAGAAATCGAAAGAAATAAGTAAGCTAATAAGAAGATCTCAATATTATTTATGGATATAAAGGGAGCTTTTGATTATATCTTAAGAAATCGATTATGGATATCTATAAGAAGCTAAGACTACTAATGAATTTTATCTTCTGAATAGTTTTATTTCTGTAATAGAGATACTAAAGTTATCCTTCAATAGCCAAATCGAATCCTTCAAACCAATTTCAATCGGAATATTATAAGACAGTCCAATCTCCTCAATTCTCTTTTTTATATATATTAGGAATCTCTTTTTATTTAATTCAATAAAGTTTCTCTTTATATAAATAATATTGCTCTAATTACCAATTCATTCATTTAGAAAAAGAATATTAAATCTTTAGAAAAAACTATAAAACAAATCTACAAATTCAATTTGAAGAATTCTATTCAATTTGATTTAGCGAAAACTAAGCTAATACACTTTTCGTCATCAAAACTAACAAAAAACTATTCAATCATACTATTCAATTCTGAAACAATTATATCTCAATTTCTAATTAGATAGTTAGGAATATAATTCGATTCAAATCTCAAATTCAATTAATATATTAATATTCGAATCACACAAGCTAAAGAAGCCTTTCATCGAATAGCCCAATTAGCTAATATCGAAAAGGATCTTAGTTCTAAAGCTTTTAAATAGTTATATATAGTATATATAATTAGTATAGTTGATTATAGTTTAATGATTTGATAAAAAGATCAAATTTATTTCAAGAATATAATGTAATCACTTCAAAATCTAGTTCTTTGCAAAATATTAGGAATATTCAAAACAACTTTAATTATTTTAATAAAAATAAAAGTCGGTCTAAAATCTCCCAAAATCCGATTAGATTCAAATATCAGACAATATACTTTCCGATTAGTCAAATTATTACCAAAATATTCAATCAATATCGAAAAGAAATTTCAGCTCAATATCAAGCCGATTTAGAAATAATCCTTATATCTCAAAGAAAACGATATAAACCTATTCAACTAAATAAAATCAGAGAATCGATAAACCAAAACTTCAACCCTTTCTTATTCGAAAAGATTATTCACTTTAACTTTCCCCTATAGAAAAGAGATATCCTTTTCAAAATCAATATTAGCAATTTTGTCAAAAGAAAATATTGTTATTCTTTATAATATTATCTTCAAATATAGGAATAAGGATATTATTTATATTTATACTAATACCTTTTTTACTGAAAAGGGAATTAGCATTGGGGTAGATATAATAGTTATATAATCAAATAATCGAATTTTATATTAAGAGCAAAGTAATATTGATATTAATCAATTAATATATAATAAAGAGCTTTTTGAAATTACAAAAGCTATTGAATATATTAATTTTATTATTTATAGTAATCAAAAGTTCAAGATTTATTCAAACAATCAAACCGATTTATATTGTTTAAAAACTCCTTCAGATTATTCAGGATAGGTTTATCAAATAAAAATAATCAAAATAGTAAAGGTTATTAAAGCAAAAGGAATCAAAATCTTGCTAAATTGGGTTTCTGACCACACCTTAATTAAAGAAAATGAATTAATAGATAAACTAGCCAAAAAAGCAATTATAATATAATCTATCTCGAACAAAACAAGCTTTAGATTATTAGATATAATTATTAAAGAATATACTTTAGATTAATAGTTTGATACTCTCAATCAATACAAACTCAAATCAAACCAATCCCCATCAATTTATTTGAAGCTATTTCCTTAGAAAATAGACTCGAAAATCAAGTTATCAAATAGAATCAATTGAAACATTACTAGCACATTCTTTCAATTCAAATTAAATTATAAATATATCAAATCCTATTTACATCGCTTCAAACTTTCCAATAACAAATATATATATAATAATATTAAGGTATTATAATATTTCCTTATTAACTGCCTTATATATAAAGCTGAAAGAAAAGAAATCTTTAAGAAAATACCTTTATCCAAAATCATTATATAATTTCTATTTTATATTAAAATTGGTATTGAGTTAGTCATTAAATTTATTAATATTATTAAAATAGCTATAAGAATATAGTATTTAATTAGAGTTTTGATATAAAATGAAATAGGAGAAAGAGAGGTAGTAAAAGAAGAAAAAATGTAATAATAGAGGGAGAAAGAGTTATTACAAAAATAAAAGGAATAATAATTAATAAAAAAAAAGAAAAAGGGAGAAATCTCTTATTAATTTCTTAAATGTTATATTTCCTTTTCCTTATTATATACAATACATATAATAAGTGGGCACTAATCCCCAACATTTGTTTTCATTTTTCTAAATCGAATATATCTATCTTTATAGAATAAAAAGTTACTTGTTAGAACCTTTAGAGGCTTAGCCGTTCTATATAGTCTTAGACTGAACGTGGATGTAAATGAAATCAATCAATCAACTACTACTTTCCCTCCCTTTTCTATCCCCATACCCGTAATCAAATCCCTGATCCGTTTCCAACTCTTTACTCATAGCAATCTCTTTGGTGAAGATTAAGCTAGTAACAAAAGCCAGTCCAGCTAATGCACACATAACAATCCATACCATTCTCAAGCTCTCGACATAAGCTCCAATGACCACTTGCTTCATTTCTCCTTCTGCGCCGATATTTGACCATGCCTTCACAATTTGTACAAATGCAGATGCATCTTTTGACCATTCGTTTGCGTAGACGGCATAGGATGTTTTGAAAATTTTGTTCTGGAATGTGTTTTGAAAGATGACACCAGAAATTGCGACGCCGATTGTTTGGCCAAAGGCTCGAAAAAAAGAGTACATAGCTCCGGCAAAGGGAAGGTCGGTATTGGTAACTGAGGCTTGAGCTGCGAAGCCTTGAGCGGAAAATAGAGTGCCCAGTCCAACACCTGGAACGAGGTTCAAGAAGATCCAGGATACTGTTGAAGTGGATTCTTTGAGAAGGATGAGAAGACCGAGTCCTAAGGTAGAGATAGCCCATCCTACCCAGATTGAAGGGCGGTAGCGACCGGTTTTGGCAATGATGAGACCAACTACCACAGCAGCCGGAGCGGTAGTGAAGGTCATTGGGAAAAGACCGATTCCGGATTGAATAGGAGTATAATTCTTTGCGACCTCAAAGTATAAAGGCATGTAAAAGAGAATGGACCACACGCAAATTCCATGAACGAATGTGCCGAAGTAAGCGACTATTGCTGTGGGGGAGTTGAACAATGATCGTCGGATTAAAGGGTCACCTTCTTGGAAGATGGAGTAGATGAGGAATACGATAAGGCCACCAACACCAACTAGTAATGGTACGAGTGTGCGGACAGAGCTCCAAGCATACATGACACCTCCCTAATGAATGTTAGTATTTTCAAGATGGAAATGACACCAAGTAACTTGCCCAAGTAAGAGGAATCAAAAAACTAGTAACAGAAGCCACAAACAAGAATGATCCAAACCAATCAAAGGCCTTAAGCTTAGTCCACATAGAACCTTGCTTAATGTTCAGCTTCAAACATATCGGAATGCTAATAGCACTGACAACACAAAAGGGGATGTTCAGCCAAAAGATCCACCTCCATGTAACCTTTTCTGCAAAAGCACCACCAATAACTGGGGCGATAACGGAACCAATGGCCCATTGAAGGGATATTATCGACATCCATTTACCACGCTCACGGAGGGTGACCATATCAGCAAGAAGGACATAAGTCAAACTCACAAGGCCACCTCCTCCAATACCTTGGATACATCTTCCTACCAAGAGAAGCTCAATGTTCTTGGCGACGGAGCAAAGGATTGTGCCAACCGAGAAGAGGAATAGAGCGGTCAGGAGTACTGATTTTCGACCAATGATGTGAGAGAAAGCTGCCCATGTAGGCTGAAAGACTGTAGAGCATAGAAGAAATGATGTACCACACCAGAAAGCTTGCATTGCAGTGGCGTGCAAGCTTGTTGCAATGGTCTTCATTCACCAGTATTAGCCTCTCATCATCAATACATGATAAAGAATTAAAAGTATAAACCTATCTTACAGGTAAAGCCACAGAAAGAATTGTGGCATCAATAGCACAAACGAGGTTGAGAATTGCCAAACAAGCAAAACTCCCATAGAATCTCCATCCTCTTTTCTTCGAGTCGGGCTCAGTTTGTATATCGGATTTTTCCATGTCAATACTTTCTGAGTCGGGAGACGAAACTCCTGGCGAGGGACTTAAAGTACTTGTTGATTCTTCATTCTCAATAAGTGATCGTTCTGGTGAGTATGTTCGGCCATACTGTGACGTATATTCTTCTGAGGCCGAAATGTTAGGGGGTAGATGGGTCTCGGAATTTCTACTTCCAGGCAATGATGTGTACATGTTGGCTGCGGTTGGATACTAAAGGGTACACGATCTGTGGATTTCGAAAGGCACCGGATTTTGATGCAGTAAAAAAGATTATGGAATGCGAACAGAGTACAACAAGAACGGATGCAGACAAACTATCGAACATCTAGATATTCACACTGACCCATGAAGTATTTAACTTCATCATTAATATCTGATCAGATACAGAATTTCTCCTTCACAAGCCACCATGGTATTTATCCCAAGATGTGTGGATCCTCAAATAGCTACAGGTACGGGTATATTCACCCCACTGCACCACACCATCTTGAGGGATTCTTCTGACGAAGATACAGAGGAACCTCACGGACGCGCATTCCTCAAACATGGCATCATGTAAGATGCAGGTCAGATTCTATGGTTATCAATGTGGCTCCTATACGAAGCTGATCCGAGAGGTCATCAAATCCGGTTAATCCTGTCGGATGCTGAAGCGAGCGTTCATCACTGGATGGATGAGCTGCAAACGCTGCGGCTGCGCCACGCCTCAAAATAAGACCCAACGAACACACTTGCGATCGTAGTCAAAAACCACACGTCTAAAACAAAAGACTAATGGCGCGGTAAAGGATCCATATCGTGGTAGAACAGTGTCACAAAGATTAGCTTTCGTGGTTAAAACGTGGTGTTGGCAGTCAGATAGTGGAGATGTTGGATATAACATGGAGGGGCAAAATGGGTTTCAGATACCAACTTTTAATCAGTTGTTCTCGAATTTTGTTCATTCGAAACAGCTCGCAAATGTGAGCGATTCGATGGCGATACGATGATGTACCTTGAGCGAGTACTGATTGATGGGATAACGTTGGGTGGCCGAGTACAAACACTTTCGTCCCCCACGTAGTATCGGAATCGCACTACCGTGAGAAGGTTCCTTCCCTCCGAGATTTGCGCGATAACCATAAATCCATTTACCGGAATACTATTGCGGATTTCCTTTCTTGAACTTCTGGTTGCAATAATGATTCACGATAGAATATCCACGGTCGGCATTGATGAGGTTGCATTGACGTGCTAAGGATAGATATCTTCAGCATATCCACGAGCCCCCAATATCGCCCCGCTACTGCACGTAAATCGTTAATCAATAATGATAGGCTTTGCACAGCCCTCAATTTCGAGCCTCATCATACCGAAAGCCCTATAGGAGTTATTCTTCAATCATTCTTCCGTTGCATCACATAGAAATTATTTTTGGGCACCAATAACGTTGGCTGATGATCTGATTTGGTGTGCCTCAGTGCAGATGGTTATTCTATGTACTTGCATGTATTGATGTACACGTCGTCAGATGATGGGATTCAGCCTTGATTAGATGGTATTGCCATGAAGATTTGAGTATTGGATAGTTCAAAAGAAGTCGTCACCTTCCCTTTAGGATTCCTCGATAGGATTTCTAGTGGATGATTAATCGGGTGAATTCTTAGCATTGCGTTATTTTGAACGGCCTAGAGCATTTGAGGCGAATCACGAAGTATCGTAACATTGTGACACGTTGTTTATTAAAGGGAGATACAAGAATAACTTCAAATCATTTCCACATAGAAAGTATAGGCTGATTGTTATCTGCAGAATATTGGGTGGGAATTTTGAGGTTATGTTAGTTCATTATCCGAGCGGTTTATGGAGGATCTAACTTCGATCGTAGCGCCTTTCCAAATACAACTTCCGCTCACCTAGCGCTGGTACTTTACATACATGAGATGCATTGCCGGATTGTTGATCTGAAGATATCTTGGCGTTATACACAACTACATGGCACCAACTCAAGGCTAGTTACCCCGCAATATGTATTTCTCATTTTGCAGCACTCCCAGGCCCCAAAGTTATTTTGACCAAACGTTCCGGGTCAAACTTCTATTTTTCTTCCTTGAACCTGTAATGCTTGATCATTAAGTGAAGTATTTCAAAGATGTTGTACCATAAAGCTGTGTCTTGGATTTTCACGTCCTCACGAGACACGTGACCTAGAGGGTCCCGAGATAGCTTTTATGCTAAAAGCCCTGAAATAGATTGAGAGAGTCGGGTAGTCAATTTCTAACAGCAGCTCAAATGTTATTCTAAGACACTGTAACTTTCCCAGATTCATGACGCATCGAGCGGATGATGTCCCCACGTTCTGTAGCACGTGAGTGGCTTGACGGAAGCTAAAGATGACCCAATCTCAAAAGACTAATGAGTATTCCAAATCGATTGGCGAGTTCGTAGTTCTTTGAATTTGTTTCTATGTAGCAGCACGGTCGTGATCTGTGCTATTTTAAGGTCATTTCACAAGTTGATTGGTCGAAGTCAAATGATCAAACTCGGCAGTACATTCTAGGCCTTGAGCTTGACTTCTCATCTGTAAACTAGACAATCATTGACCAAAGTATATTGAGTAGTGCCTAGTGATGATGCGGATTTCCCACTTTAGTAGAAACCCGCAACGATCTTCAATCACGAAAAGGGTAGTTATGGAGAAGTCAATTGCTTTAGCTGGCTCACAAGTGAACATAATGTGGTATTCAATTTTATGAAATGGGACATAAACTATATACTTCGTGGGTGGCAGATGACTTCGTAAGCGACATCCAAAATTCGTAGAGATATTCTTCCATATGAAGCCTCCTTCAATCATTAAACTTCAACTTCAATCGCACTGACGTGCCATCACTTCCTTGAAGCGATCGAAAATATCCCCCATCTTTAACTTCCAACTTTAAAAAGATAACAGGAACCATCAGACATTCGAGCCCTTTTTCAAGGCGTGTCTCTTATCACCCTCATTATTTCCCCCCTCAAAAATCTGAAATCTATTAGGGTAAGCTCTGAAGAAAAGCAAAAGTCCCAAATCTAGAGCATGTTGCCATGAAATCCTTGTTGCCTCTGTGTTCTCATCTATAACCGCACGCATGATCCGTTACCCACAAAGAATCACACCGCGCCGAGCAAAACTTCGCCTTTCGGTTTGGCCTGTAAGTTTGCGGGGGTATTCTTTTCTTCTGTCTTTGTATCTTTCGCCTTGACTTCGGGTGCTGGTTGGATTTGAGGTTGGATTGGAAGAGCCGGATCAACCTTAGCAGCGGGTAGGTCTTTGATCTCGAGTTTCTGGGCCGGAGGTGGAGCATTTGGATTTACAGGTAGCGAGCCATCCAAATTCCTCATGATGGAACCGTCCAAGTTCCTCACAGGAGAACCATCCGGATGAAATCCAGGCTGTGGCATTGGAATTGCGGCTTGAGGTATTGGATTCATGTTCTGTTGAGGCAAGTTCAATGCGTTAGGATCAAATTTCTGAGCCCCCATCTGAGCATGAAGTGCATCATGTTCATCCAAGGCCTTTTTTATTGCGATTTGCTGGTCTTTCTCTTCCGGTGACAGCTTTTCATACGCAGCCATGTTTTCATCCCATATCCTAACACACTCAGGCTCCCAATTGCATTTCTCTACTTCACCATATATTGGATGACTAAAACGGGGATGCAGTAGAGGCCACTCTGAGGCATGGTAATGATGTTTGACCAAAGCTCCCCTCGCATTATGATTCCCAGAATCCGAATGTCCTTGTCCGGCAGCAAACGCTTCGACAGTGAGAACCAAAAACCCTCCCACCAGCTTTGATTCTCGCATGGCGTGGAAGGTACTCCAATCAACCTGATCCCCAGTCTTACTAGTCATTTCTTTCAAAATTGCACCAGTAAATGCCGAAGGCCCCGTCCCCGAGATGACTTCATCAAAGTCAAGCTTGATCTCTGATATTGGAACATTCTGTTCTGCAGCAACAGCATTCAACCACAGTAGAATGTTATCGACCAGTGCCAACATGACTGGAAGTCGAGGCTTGCACATAAATGTCCATTGACAGAATGATTGTGACTTTTGACCAAGAATTGGGTGGTCTTTGAAATCAGGTTGGTCGATTTCCACGCTAACAACCATATCTACATCTCCCACAGAATATCGATCAGGGATCCAGGCATCAACTGCCTTGAGCGCTTCAACATCAATGTCTGTATAGACTCCACCTTCAACGTACATTATCAAATATCGCAAAAGATCAGCCTTGATGATTTGTACTTTCAGTGATCGATACATCTCGACAATATCTGGCCTATCCAACTCATCTGGTCCGAAGTGCGTTTCGACATAATACATGTCATTATTATCTGTTAAGACCTCGTATCGGTGTCCTGGATTTAACTGAGTCCAAGTCCTGGCACTCAAAAGATCTCTCTCTGCGAAGCCGAGTGGATCAACTTTCCATGTCTGCCATATCTTCCTTGGAAATGCTGCGGCTGTGCTACCTTTCAGGATTTTTTGCGTCGACCGTTTTGCATGTGAAACTGTAGATGATTTCAGAGTATCGACATTTGAGATGATTAGAATCAACAAGACGAGAATGGCATAAATCGGTAAAGCTCTCTGTATCTGTTTCGGTAGCCGACCACCGAATTGAGAGGTCGTTTGCATACTTCGTGATCTGGTCCTTCGTAACTTTTCCATCATTGTATCACTGGATTCTGAACTCATTCTGCATGTGCGAGGAAGAGTGGCATGTTAACTTTCAACGATTATACTAAGAGATAAATCAGATGAAAGAAGAAAGAGTTACTCCGAGGTTTTTCTCTCCGAAATTTCGATAGATCGACAAATTAGATCTGGATAATTGACTTGTGAAAAAAGCGGGACGGACTTTCTGTTGGTTGACTGATTGAGGTGCAGGGTGGTATTCAATTTAACCTGACGTCAAGCATGGAAATAAACTTATTGGGAAGTATCACAAAAACAACTCGGGTTTCACAAGCTTGTGAGTGAAGAATTGCAAGTTGATGGCTGCACTTGGCAGGGGGCTCTCGGGGGTGTCTCATTGTGCCTGCTCAATAATACCTGGATATATGCACACTAATGCGATAATATGCGAAGATTTTTGAGATAGGATCAAGTACCGTCCGTCAAAAGAACTTGAATTGCCGATCAATGTTATTACTCAGTAGACCTGCTCGAGGCCAGACTAAGATAAGGTGGGAAGTGCCATGTCAATGTCCATGCAGATGCAAATGCAAATGCAGGCTACTTGTGCAAAATCCTGCAAAAAGAATGTAACAATACAATATTAAAGTAGCGGCCGCGGTACACATGTGAAGGTTCTATCTAAGAAGCTTGATTTAATGACTGGTGAAAAGTTTACGAAGATGGTACCTTTGCCGGTCGTTCGCCAATCAGATCGTTCTAACGTTTGGTTTTGCCGACGCTAAACCCTATATTCCATGCTATCTCCGTGATTAGCTCTCGGCAACCCACATCACGATCAACAGACAGACTCGACAGACTAGAGGGGTGAATGGACACGAACGACACAATATATTGGGGTACGAGGGTACCCATGAAGATGATGAAAAGGCCGTGAGAACTTCCCGCTGATCTTCCAATATTTCTCCAACATATTCCACTTTTGATATGGACTGCACCCCGTACACCCCGCATAATTGGACGTGCACGAACCTCGGGGAAGAAGTTCACGAAGGAAAACTAAACGTTGTCAATTATTGCTTGTGATTGTATTTCACGACTCAATAGCAGCACTAACGATGTCTATGTGTGGAAAGCCGATCAATTGAGACATGCATAACTCTGGATGCTCATGGCTTCACACAGCATGCTGGCATGACAATCTCTCTAAGATTCATTTACAACTTCAACTTCTCCATCGATTTTGGTTCTCAGCACCTTTCGCAAAATCTTCAAGCTTGTGAATGATAAAGGTGTTTTGAAAATGCCTAGCGGATATCAAGGTATCCTCGACAATGGATTCATGGAGGAGATCAAAACAGATCAGCCATTGTTGTCTCCAAATGTCACCAAATCGCCCACCAAATACTGGAAACCTAAAAAGCTGTGTCCGGATTTTATAAAGCCTTCATTTCTAAGTAGGACGAGAGCGCCAGCTAAACCACTCCATGCAACTGCCTGGCTCGATGGATTGAGAGGTTATGCAGCATTTCTGGTATACGTTCTGCATCATGAACTATGGGCCCACACCTTAGCGTATGGCAATTGGATCTTGGAGATGGGGTTTGGCTATGAGAAGAAATACTATGCGATTCAATTGCCTTTCGTTCGAACATTCTTCACCGGTGGCCATCTCGCTGTGACCACGTTTTTCGTGATTTCAGGATATGTCCTCTCCAGAAAGCCATTGATGCTCATTCAATCCGGAGATTTGGCAAAGCTTGGAGATAATCTGGCATCAGCATTATTCAGACGTTGGATAAGATTATGGCTTCCAGTAATTGCCACGACGTTCATATATCTCACCATATGGCACATGTTTAATCTCTATCCACTGCCTAGGTCTGAACATGAGAAAACTTGGACCGGTGAGGTATGGAAATGGTACTTGGAGACCAAGAACTTCAGCTACATTTTCAGGACTGGTGGAGATCCTTGGTTTACTTATAATGTCCATGTGTGGTCGATACCAGTTGAATTGAAAGGTTCCATTACCATTTATACGGCTCTCGTGGCATTCTCACGATGCTCACGAAATGCGAGACTCTACCTCGAGCTCGGATTGATATACTACTTCATGTATATCGCGGATGGCGCTCACAATTCAATGTTTGTGGCTGGCATGCTTCTCTGCGATCTTGATCTGCTCGCCGAAAATGATGACTTGCCACGTTTCTTTTCTAGATTCGATTCTTGGAAAGAGCTCATTTTCTCGAACCTTTTTGTTGCCGCTATGTATCTTGGAGGTGTGCCTACTTTTGATTTGGATGAGAAGGTATTGAGGAACACCCCCGGGTGGCATTATCTATCCTATCTGAAACCACAAGCCGTATTTGATTACAAGTGGTTCTACCTGTTTTTTGCCGCGACATTTCTCGTGGCATCTATACCTCGAATCCCATGGCTAAAGAGCTTCTTTGAAACTCGATTTTGCCAATATATGGGTCATATATCTTTCGCATTCTATCTTGTGCATGGACCCATCATGGCACTTCTGGGCGATAGATTATACTCCGCGGTCGGCTGGTCAAAAGAGATGTCGGATGAAATGGCACCGTGGAGAAATATATTCCCAATATCGAAAGTCGGGCCATTCGGGATGGAGCTGAGCTTCTTTGTTCCCCATTTGATCCTCTTCCCTGTTACAATTTGGATTGCGGAGATTGTTACGAGATTGATTGATGAACCTAGTGTGAGGTTTGCGCAATGGCTATACAGAAGAACTCTCGCACCATCACCTCGTTTGTAGAATTATGGAGCCAAATATTGGGTATCGATGTAATTGTCAGCTCGTTTAGGCGTTTTTTTAATTAGATTAGATGTCATGGATTGTGCCTTGTAATGACGAAGACCGGCTCGGTCAGTTACCTCAAAAATTGTCTGACTGCAGCCCTTGATGCGGTGCCTTTAAAATCAATACCAACAATTGGTTCGTCAACACAATTCATGCCGCTTTTATTCATGTACCCCTGAAGCCACCTTATCAAATTCGCAAGTTTACCCCGCGGAGTCCGTCCGAGGTCAATAGGCAAAATGCATCTACAGGGGACGGGCTTTTGCATATGTAACTTCACAATCTTTGTTCAAGTGTGAGATAAGATTACTTGCCACCAGAATATTGCAAAACAGGCCAAAAATTGGCTTTCCCACACCTCCATAACCTCACCCCAACTTCATTTCCTTCTCAATGCCGGCCATACACTATGATTGTTCGTCCTGGAGCTCTGCTCCGATTCTTGCCATTGATTGTGATATCTTGTGTTATCTTGTATCATGGTTGGAATTCAGTGCGACCTACCCAAAGCATATATTCCTCCGCATATACAGCACATCCTCAAGCTGGAAGGTATTTTGAACAAGTATTTTCGGTAAATGAGCCGGCAGATTATGATTTTCCAGCTCTAAAACAACAATGCGAGGAGACGGAATGGCCGAAAAACGAGGTGTACTTAGATTGCAGTGGCATATTTGCGGGGTTGACAACAATCGTGTCTCAAGTAAAGGTTTGCTTGAAGATGGCCTTGGAGTCTGGCCACGGACTAATTCTACCATCGATTCACTATCGCGATAAAGATAACTTGCAAGAACTCAACCGTTTCAATGAAAAGGCATCCATGACTTATGGCGAATGGTTTGACGAAGTTCATTTACTGGAGCAAATGAAGAAAGCTTGTCCACAGATGCGAATCATCACGCCTCGTGAAATCGAGTCTGGTGAAGTTATTGTGCAACATCGCTGGTCAATAGAACTCTCAGCCAAAACTGCTCCGGGGCTTGCGCTGTTCAAGGGATATTTCTGGAAAGGAAGGGGTTTCAAAGATTTCTTTGACACTCAATATACTCAATTAGAACAACTTTTCTTGTTAAATCCTGGAAACAAGCTTAATCATGGAGCTGGTATAATTGCCATAGAGATTAATCCTCAGTTCCTAATTTTCAGAATCACAGACGATGCGACTGGACAAGATCTCAAGTTATGGAATGACTTGGGATATCTTGTCCGGTTTAAAGAGCCTCCTCGGCGGGTCGTCGATCGCCTTTTAACTCAAATGGGTCGTCCTTTCTACGGAGTTCATTTCAGAGTAGAGTCTGATCAAATATGGAGCTCCCTTGAAATTCAGCTTCAGAAAGATCTAGATGCTTTGGATCGCGCATGGCAGAAATATGGTAGTCCTAGCAAGGAAAAGCCTTTGGTTTATTTGGCTTGCGGAGATCAAAATCAAGTGATGAAATTCGTGGAGGCCGGGAAATCCCGAGGTTGGAACGTCACACATAAGTGGAAACTGGCAGAGAAGGATGCCAATACTTTGAAGACCATCAACAAACTGAGTTTTGATTTTCAGGGTGCTATTGATATGGGAGTTATGCTCAACAGCCACTTTTTCTTGGGGATCACTGGGAGCGCGTTCTCATCTTCTGTTGCGAACGCTCGTGATTCCACTGGAAGGTACCGAGGAAGTTCTTTCTCGCTCTCCGACGATGGAGGTGCAAGAACTCATCTTTTCAATGATGGGGAGTCAAATTATTATCCTTGTTGCCTGTAATAATGCCATTTTTCGGATGAACCAAGAGCAAAGTCATGTGTTCCAAGGCACCCGGAGAAGGCTCGTTTGTCTTTTACTTTATTTTTTGATTCTTTATACCCCTGGATATGTATCTTAGAAACAAGTTCTTTCTGCCGCAACATACGTTGTATTTTGTAAATGTTCCAATGTATCCTCTGATTGTTCTAGCTCAAGTGTCAAACTGATGCCAAGCCATTTCTTATTCCTTACTTCGAATCTATTCACCCTTATCTCAAGCGATTCGAATAGCATCACTTAGCTTCAAATGGATACGATATATAAATTCTTGTTAATGCCAGGCTAATCATTCTGAAAAGATGGTTATTCTGTACCCGCAATAATTTGCCGAAATTTACCCCTTCATTCTCGTCAGAATGGTTACAGACGACTGGTACGTCTAGGTAAGCGAATTCTTAGTGTATATCATATCACCCATTTCACGATTGCTACTATGTCACGTCAGACAGGTTTTGAGAGAAACTTTAGTATAAAGTAATTATGGTGGTACTTTATTTCTGCTCTGAGAATGCACCAGTGCAACACGGCATTATCAAGAGAGCTTTTGATGCGCTTAGTATCACTTAGTATTAGGTGCTCGCAGAACAAACCTTTACTAATTGTTACACTGATCTAGGCAACTGGAGAGACCACATCCTTCCCACACTTGTTAAGTCCTATGACAACTGAAAACCCACCCGCTTGCGCTTTTCCTACCAAACTCCACCCAGTAAGAAAATCCAACTCCCGCAAAAAATCACATCATTTATTATAAAGTTCGTTCCCCATTACGCCTGCGAGCGAAGTTGATCAGACGAAAGGCCAACTTTCAAACCGTCCATAGCCAAAGTTTCTTCCGGACCCCCACACTAGTCGTGTTCAGCGGTTCGGAAAATTGACCAATGCTTGTGGTGACCTAATTGAAATCGCAGTCGTTGCATTCATAGTGACCACAGCTATTGCAAGAGGTGGCTCCTGGTGCACCCGCAATGAGAGAAGTGTTTTGACCACATTTGCAACAGGTCATGATGGTTGCTGCATCAACAGCTGGGCCGCAGAACTCGCCAAGGTTGGTTAGGTCACTCATGGTGACATATTCGGCAAGAATTGGGGTGATTTGGTCTTGGGAAACAATGGTCTTGAGCTTCTGATAGCACATGGCGAGTGTCTTGTTAAGTGTTTCCAGTTTTTGTTTCGCTGGAAGATGAAGTTGATTGAGACGATTGAGCTTGTTGGTATCGGGTGAGTTGGATGATCAGGGTTCAATAACAGAGTTGTAGATTATCGAAGAATTGGATTTTGGGTTTAAAGTGTTGTAAGATGAAAGAGGGATAGCAGAAGTGAAGAAGACCGATTAAGTAGCTAGAATTCTGCAATATCGTGGCATATCATTCACAATTACAGAACGGCCGTACTGTAAAGATTCACCAACGTTGTTCCAGAACAACGCCGTATGAAATGAGAATGCAATAATGGTACAAGCGATTGCGAATCTAAATAGATCGAGTTCTGGTCACTCGTACTTCTTGTGAAAGAACAATCTAGCAAGTGCAGAGATAGTAAAATTAGATGGGTCAATATCCACTTCATGTTCACCCAAAAATACTTTCGCGAGTGAATTCTGGATGTGGCCTTCGGGATCTCATATCGTTCTTCATTCCACATTGAACTATGGATTTCAGGCACCAGATCAGGATAGAGGCCAGAATACAACCTTCATTTCATTCTGTCACATCGTATTTAATAGATGGTTCTAGTGTGCAAGATAGATCGCGTGTGACTGGTATGAGGGTATAAACGCACACGTATCATATAACGTCCATTCAGATAACAAAGAACGAGTCAGAGAAGAATCATTGAGAAAGTCTTTACTGGAATGACTGCAGTTTAAAAATCTTGATTCAAGGGTTTTGAGTGTTCACATGGAGCGTATAGTCATCAACACACAAGAAAGTGTACCTTAATTAACATTATGACGCATTTTTAACTTTGCGTCATATGACTGGGCTTCAGTATTCTAATGTAGAATCATGCAGGTCTCGAATCATTACTCGAAGTATTTACTACAAGGATTTTTGTGAATATTGAGCAGGAAATGATTATTAATATGAATTTCCTCGGAAAATGAGTCAAAGATCTTACTTCCAAAAGTCGATATAGTTTTCGCTGCCCGCAGTTCTGAAGCAGAGCATACAACTTTTACAACGACAACTAAAATCGATTTCGATTATCAAACTTTACAATGACTCTCGATACCATACTCAAAAACAAGATGCGAGCTCGATACATCTCCATGCTTTGGAAATGCTGTCGCTGCGAAGCAGCTCCTGAAGCCCTGCCAATTTATCTTTGCAATGCTCTCGGTGCAGAGAACAAAGCCATTTCAGGATATTGGAGGTATCAGGAATTAACTTGTGGCGATACATCGTGCGCTACATGCTACAGACCAAAAACAAAATGCTCAAATCCAGAATGTGGACACGGAAAATGCTACGGATGTCGTTCCCATGATGGCGATATCAATACAAGAAACTCTCGAGTATCACTTGAAATCATAGGAGGCGAACGATTCGCACTTACTTTCTCCATGGGCTATAATTGCCGGTGGCAATGCACTGAAAGCAGTTTCCCAAACTTCAACGTGCTCGAGGGCCCAGAGCCTTCATTTTGGCATCGTGATCGTGAAGATCCAGAGCCAACTGGACAGAAAATAACAAGTATAATACCGCTACCCAAGGTTATTGCCAACCAGTATCTTCGAAGCGAGGAACGGCATATCGAGGACGAGACAAATTCACAAACTGACTCGAAGGATAAGTCTATGGCAGATCCGCAACTCCTCATATCTAGAGATAGCCCTATCTCATCAGACAGTGCCATCAAAGCCGCAAAAACAATTTTGAGACCAACAAAAACTTCACAGGAAAGTCCATCACAAGTCTCTAGGGGGATAGATATCATCAAAAATGTCAACAGCAGTCTAGATAATCTAGAATATATTAGTAAGCTCACTTATATCCCCATTAACAGCCGAAATCTTATAATTGCAGGTGTCAAAATCTCGGGATCAGACAGCACACAGATCGCCAGCGATTTCGCCATAGCAGAATTGAGCAGCCAAACGACTGTATCAGATCAGTCTAAATGTTCTGAAGTTCAAGGATCAGCATCTACATCCGTCACGAACACACCGGCCTCTATACCAGTTACCAGTGCAGATATCCTCCCGTTATCCTCCTCATTCCAGCCCATGGCTCTCGTGGAAACCGAATCTATAATCTCGGATGGACAAAGCCCGCAAAACCCAATAGTCCGTGCAGAAAATACATCTGAAATAGATCCTAGTATGAAAGCAGGTGCAAATTCAGTGGAAGAGAAAAGACTTTATTATATGAGTGGAATTGCCGGTCAGGCAGTAGGTCTTCAACGTCAGCTTTCAACCGCAAGACCTACTGAATTTGAATCCAATGGAAAAAAGTACTCATCATATTCGGGATCCGCAAAGCTCGCATCAATTAGACCGGCTTCTACACGTACAAGAACTCCGACAAGAGCACTAAAGCTTCTAATGCGTAAGCATCGAAAACATCCGGCTTACAACCCACCTCCAACTCCCCCACCTGATTCTCCAATTCCACCCCCGACCCCGCCTCCAGAAAATCAGCAAGTTCAGATAGTCGATCGGATTCTTAGTGAAAGATTACATAGGCCCTTCGGAAGCTTGCCAAATTCCCCATCGAGCAGATGGGCTTCACTATTTCAAGAAAGTTCACCACAATCCGAGACGCCAAATTTGTCGGCTCCTGCGGTGATTCCACAGAAAAGACCACAATCCCCAGCGATCAGGCCCGCCAAGATTATACGTCGACAAACAAAACTGTAGCTTTGTTTAAACACATGTCGACGCCACATAATTGCAGATCGAAGCATCAGAGACAACATAGCATAGGAATTCTATGAGGTGGGTTGATCTAGTGGGTATTTTGGACCCAGAGATTATTTCCTTTGTCTTTCCTTTCGCTTTCTTTAGTTTCCTTGAGTTTCATTTCTTTTTGGTTACCGTTTTGATGATTCAAGGGGGGTCTAATACTTTGAGTTGGGAGATACCGTAATGTGGATGACGGGGGGTATCGTGGTATGACGGGCTTTCGGAAGGGTTGGTTGATATTTCGTTGTTTTTCTTAGTTTTAAAGTCAATAGATGACTGAAATTCTACTGCGAGTCAAATAGTTCCACTTATTCCATGGCACTGTGTGATGAGTCTCCCTCAACTGAGCTTAAAACATCCCGAAACCATTTTGTGCGACCGCATTACTTGGCTTGGGATTCTCTTTCCAATGTGCTAAATTTCTATCTTGTTTTCTATCAAGTAATTTACAAGGGCCTCGTATTAGTAAAAGGGTATCCAGATATGTTCACGAACTTCATACATCACGAAACAAAAAAGCGTGTGATAGAGATATTGTTAGAACTCAACGACTACTTAACAAACTAAACGGCCATCCACAAAACCTAATTCATCCATGCATGATTCTCACTGCTATCTTAATCCAATATGCTAAAACGCTTCTCTTATGATATAGTATCCTCCAATTGTTCAAATTCTTCAATCAGATTGACTTTTGAAGGGCGTCAGCCACTGTGACTTCAGTCAGTCGGTTTCTAATGTAAACTGGATTTCAAACCTTTGAAAAATACACACCTATATCGCTTATCGAGTAGTTCACCAATTCTTGAACCACCCCGTCTTCGTCTTTGTCCAAATAATAGTGGCGTAGTATATCCTCGCTCGGTCCCTGTGGACTACAGTGCCGAATATAGCTCGTCAGGGGCACTCCGTACTCCTTTTTGCAATCCAATTTCTGCAAAACCTTCTCCTTGCTGCAATGAGTACATATTCTACCATCCAGTAAAGCGCAACTATGACTGCAAACACGACAGTTAAATTTATGTTTCTCTTCGCTCATGGTTTCGTCATTTATCTTCGTCCAAAGACGAGGATTATGCTTACAGCACCCCATATAGGTTGCAATAATTCCATGATTTTTGTTCTCGATCAATTTCTTGACATACTTGTAATAATTGGGGGTCCGATTTTCTGGTACTAAAAGTACCCCGTTGTGGTGACTGAGTCGATCTGTTTGATTGGTGCCGTGAAGCAGGTCGGAGAGCTCAGTATACTCGTGGCAAGGATGAACAAAATCTATTTTGAAATCACTACTCGTGGTTGAATGATGAGGAAGATAGTCCGGTGAGTCTTCGGTAGGTCTCTGGATAACCGATGGACCCTCGGAATCGATGATGCATTCCAGTGTGTTCCCCGTGCAGTTATTCGGGGAACTACACTTATAAATGAGATGATTACGAACGGGCTCAGAAAAATTAATGAACTCTCTGGGTTCTTTCCTTTCAACAGGCAAGCCATCATTACTTATAGCTTTTATGACCAGCACCAATGCTTTCACCGATGTATTTTCAAGTGATGAAGGTATCGAAAAAGTCTCGTCAAAGAAAAATTTCGTATGAAGAGCGCTTTTAATGTCGGTGGATTGAACTTCGGCCTCCGTGAGTGACGCGAAAGCAAGCTCAAGTAGCTCTAATGCTGGTGAAATAACAGATATGGACGATTCACGGGGATTTGAAGGCTCAAAAAGAGAGACTAGATCTGGATGCTCGAGAATGTATCTTTCACCAAATGTACGTTCCACATATTCCTTGAATGTTCCGCGGACCATGAGCTCTACTCCGTCTTCTAAACTTGATTGTGGGGTCTTGGGACCGGAAGTGTCTTTGTCGAGGCTTGGAGAAGGCATCGATAGTTAAGCTTTTCGTTGTTGACAGCCGGGTTTCCTTGCTATGTTTTTGATGTATTCAAATATCAAATAGAGAAAAGAAAAATTGAGACCATAGGTCCTTTTGAGTCCGAAGGATCTCAATAATTTGTCGCATATTTTCGTGATTTGTGACTCTCAAGATAATCATGAATCATTTTAAAGTACTTCGACGTTAGTCATGGCAAATTATGAGTAGACAGTGTTTTAATGACTCTCCGATCAAGCTTACTTTTACTAGAAAGAAATTCTGAACCCAGGGAGAAATCACAGAAGTTCAAACTGTCTGGTTAGTACTAATAATTTGGTACTCACGCGTACACACCAATATCCAAAACATACCACCCCATCACCACGAATATGAAAGGTTTCCAGTGGTCAGGCCATCGTCTTGAAAGTGATCTTTGGACAGATATAAGAGTAATTTCTTCATCACCAAGAGACTTTGGTTGTTACGAAGACGTGGAGGTCGATACGAGCTACAACAGAAGTAATATTTAAGCTCGCTCTAGTTCGGTTGTCGATCCATGCCATTATTTCGCTATGAGTATCTTCATTTGCACGGCAGAAGAATAGCTTTTCCTAAGAGTCATTTAATAGAAGACCATTGAATGGTAATTGGAGAAGAGAGTGTTGAAATGTAAAGAAGAAGTGTGAATGCGTTCTATCCTCTTGCTACACATGGATCCTTCTCAAAGTAAATATCGTGGGTTTATCTAATTCACTCCCGCAAAATCATTCGTAAATTTGACTAAAATGAAAGAGATTCAAACAGTTGGCGGACCAGCACCAACGCAAAATATTCAACAATTCTAACAACATTTGACCCTCACCAAGAAAAGCAAAGAATTCTTTTCTTGACACCAGACCAGGCAAAGGGTTAGCTTGTCGCGGCTATAACCTTACGCATCACATTCAACCCGATAATACTCTTCTTAATTTATAATGGCCTTAAACATCTACTAACTTCCGAAGCCAACATTAAATCATCAAGGACCTCATCTTCTCCACACTCTTCTTTTGGAAGTTCCGATAATTTTGTGCGCTTTGGGTCAAATTATCGATATCAAACGTGTCTGCTAGTTGTAGATCATTAGCGAATTTGCCAAAACCTCGACCGGAGGTATCTACAAGATGACCTTCACACTGCGGAAGGAGAGTGCCATTTTCAACCATCCAAATTTATTTGTCAAAAGGACGAATAATCACAGGTGCTGTATCTACACAAGCATTTTCAGAAGAATCACTGTGTCCTTGAAGTATCCTAGACTAGAAAAATGGTAATTAATGTAACTAGTGTGTGTTGAAATCAATTTTGCATTCTATCTCCACCTAGCATGAATCAACCATTCTCCATAGATACATACATTCCAATCTATCTAGTTCTTCATATCTCAATCACAGAAATGTCGATTGTTCCCTATCCTCCTCAGTCCCATATTGATTGCCCTCACATCAAGCTAGGACAAATTCTCAAACACTGTAGCAGCTCAGAGACAAGAACCCTTCCATACACCTGATCATGATCATCCACACCCACACTAACAATTATCTCATCATCCAGAAACCCCACGCCTTTATCCCTTAGATCCTCATCTTCCCTGTTCCAAGCATACGCTATAGTTGTGGTATAGGTGAGCTTTGCCCAAAAACCACGACCTTCGGACGAAGCTTCTGGAACGTCATCCCAACTTTCGTCGGTCGTCCAACCCGTGGTGGTTTCATTTGCGAATAGAATTGGATGTTGACTCATGGCCAGCATACTAAAAGGAGGTGTTGCTGCCCACATCACAAAATATCTTTCGTAACGGATTGGTAGGTCCAACACGTTTTTATGTTTACGATGAATGGCTGCAATAAAAACGGTATCCGGAGTCTCTGACATACAAGAGTTATTAGAACGAGTACAAAGAATCAGTCTTAAAGCAGGTGTGGCCTGATGCCAAGTAGCATTTGCCATGTATCTATTGAGAGCTATTTCCTCTGACGTTGCGTCGATAAGACAAGATATCTCGTTTGGGTCAGTCAGATTAGTTGTGGTGAAGCCATTACCAATAAGTTTTGCAAAGGTGCGTTGTGAAGAAGTCAGCTCATAATGAACGTATGATGAGGATGGAGTTGGTGAAAATATAACCAGTTCTTTTCGTATGATCTTCGGGTCTCTCGTGGATTACGTGTCAACTCGGTCAGGACAGGATAAGATTTGAGTGGTCCTCCGAATCTCTTGGGTGGTGATGAGAAGATTTCTTCCAGGTCGGGGTATACAGAACGAAGATCAATAGACCATAGTCCGATGCAAGCATATCGCGACCTGGAAGTCATTTAGTAAAGAGTATTTTGGAAGAAAGAAAGAGAATCATACTGAGAAGATACCATAAGAATAGGCTCCCCTCTTCCGGAATAGAAGATCCTAGGATCATGAAAGCCAGGAATATCGGCCAGTCCTTCCTGATTCCCCTGGCAACTTTCTGCTGGGGTTGGAGGAACAGTCACCTCAATAGGCGTATTTTCGCATCTCATCCCTCCATTACTACCGAGAGCTTCAATATCATCATCTGTGCAGATTCTATCTTGGAGGTGTCCACGATTTTCAGTTTTTGGGTGACAAATATTTGCTTCACACAAAACATTGACTCGGTAGCCACGGTCCTTTAAGTACACCATGCTCACGATCAAATACTGATTCTTTGCCCAATATGGCAGAGAGAAAATTGTTGGGTTCCAGAACGTTCTTGACTCGGGGGACCCAAGCCTGGGTCTCATGGAAATATTGTAAAGTAGATTAGGAAGTCTAAGATGGTTCGTGAATTTATTAACCGGGTCAGAGCAATGCGCAGTGAGTTGTAATAAAGCACGCGGGACAGTAACTTTCGGAGTCGGGAGCTCGTTTAGATTTCCGCTACCTGAATAGGCCCATGATTGAATCGTATTTTTTGAATAATTTCTCAGTGGATGAGATATTGGAATTCGCAAGGGGGTATTGTGTTTCTCGTGGTTATAAACTTGGTGTTTATATCGGGAAGGCGAGAGGTTCGAGATGATAATAGCAGCCCAGAAAAGAATTGCAAGCGGCAAAATGAGTCTTCTCGCGAATTTTCTTGCCATTGCTTACGAATTGCAAAGTAGGAAGAGAAACGATTAAAATGAGTATACTGTAGCTCATAACTGGCAAATTCCAGTATTTCGCGCCGATCGAAACAATAAAACAGAAGATAAGGAATCAAACCAGACATTAAATTACTTGAACTTACTTCTGTTTGCTTGGTAATATTGAGGTTGACCGTGATTGCGGAATATGGAAAGTGCAAGTCTGAGGAAAGAAGTCACGAAAATCTCTGGAAACGCTCCTGCCACCTTTGATGTTTTGCTATAGTCTGAAATCTGTCGTTATGATATCGTTGAGCATGAACACAATCTCTACATTTTGATCACTGTAAATTTCTTTGCCCTTTGCTTTGCTACAATCTTGCTCTTTTGCTCAGTTTTGATCGATTTTGACCGATTTTTTGCTCATAATGGTTTACATCTCCCCTCTATCAACTCCAACCGCGACTTCAACTGCAACAAGTGAGACACCTCTTCGACCACCGACTAATAATACGACACCATGGTCAGAGATTTCAATGGAGAATTGGCGGAACGGAGTGGATTTCAGACGCCCGCCACTAGCTTATGACGAAGAGGAGCAGTCGGAACCACCTCACCAATTTTACAAAGCCAACTTGGAGCACCTCTACAAGGCTATATGGCTCACCGTATTAATAATGATTTGTTTCTGGTTTTGGTTGAGCCAACAACAGCAGCGAATACATTTCTATCAATATGACACAAAGATTTCTACAGCAGAGCCACCACTAGAAGGACTTCGCTTCATTGACGCCAGCCATCCCTACATACGTGTATGTCATCAAATAGATTTACAGAACGTATTCTAACATAAAACAGTATGTAGGTCGTTGGTCTTCGACATTGGATGGCACGAGAAAAGATGGGTCATTTCCCGGTATACTCTCTCGCTAATTCATCTGTGATTTTCTAACGGAGTTTTTCTCAGGCATTTATCTCGATATTGCTTTCAACGGAAGTAGCACTATCTTAATATCACTTCATAACAAAGATCAACAAGGTCATGCTAAGAGGACAGATGCTCGAAACAAAACAATAGCGTCTAGATTTCCACCATTATTAGACAATACAAGCGCGGAGCCTATCTCTCTGCTTGCCCAAGTTGATGACGAAGAATACGTTATACTTCCAAACGCAACATCACTTGTGGCTATACGAACGAAAGATCTCGATCCCCAATCACCTCACATTATTCGAATCATTGCACCAATGATCGGCAGGGATATGATAGAGACCTTTCAATTTCTAGGGGTCTGGATAGATGAGAATGGACAACTGATTCCAGTTCATAATCCAATGTCGACCACAAATCTACCATTTTCTGAAAGAGATGTAGATAATGAGGAATTAGGACTATCTATAGATGCTGTGGACGATGGATTACCCGAAAATCCTTCTCAGCGAAAGATGTTGGAGATTTTGACTGATCTACCCGGTTCTATGACAGGCCTAGATAGAAGAAAGCACCGGATAGCATCTAATGTCGCAAATGGAATATTAGGAGGAGTATGGGGTGGGAATACTTGACTGGTGAGATGTTTGGTAGTGATCATGTAACTGTTGGAATGGATGGGATGTGCCTACTACAAGACTGTATCGGTGGTAGGGGCAGTCCAGCAGGATTGGCAGACGTTTTCTTCCAAAGGTACGTCTGCAGGTCTTCTTGAGTTCTTTGGTTGTCCGGTTTTATGTTAGACCCTCTAATGCTTACAGTGGACCACTTGGCTCTGGGCAATACGCGCAACCATGGCTCTTCCAATCCTATGTCCCGGATGTAATGGTAACCGCTTCAATTTCCACTTCAAATATAAGCAGCTAACATGTTCAGATTCTCAATATCGGCAATGCTGACTGGGAGTCGTTCCGAGTACACAATGAAGATTACAATATGACGACATGGGAACTAAGTGTGCTTTTCGAGGAAACCTACGTTTCGTTAATCAGAGCAATCAGAACATTGGCATATCCCAAGTACTCTGGGACAGTGGCCGAAGTTTCACAATATGATTATCCACAACATCGAGCAGTTGATATCCCGATATTCGTGATGAGACCTTTCCGCGGACAACTTGAACAAGCGACGCATTCAGTAGTGGATCAATTACAATTCGAGGGGGACAAGTCAATTTTCTGGCTTGATACTTCAGGCTGGCTTAATACCGATATTGATTTTGAGGGACGATCAGAAGATCAAGACTTTTTCCTCGATGGTAGAACAACTTCCGTTGTCTAAGTGAACTCAATTACTTTAAGCCGCTGCTAACAATAAACAGAGGAAAGTCCACGGAAAGAATGGCGCCTCACGGAGAAGGGAAACCAACGAGTTGCGATCTTGCTACATATGCATGTCTGCAGATATCTTGCACAAGAAGTCGATAAATGTGCGTTCTTAGCACCAGAAGCATATCAAGGTGGCAACTTGGATCCAGTTTGCGATTCATTTCGATGAATACATGAGAGACGAGAAAGAGAGAAGGCTGAAAAAGCTATTCTGGGTATCCCCAGAGGATGAGGGAAAACTCCAAGTCAAATGAACGCAAGGATGAAGATATGAAAAATGAAGAGCTTTGAAAATTGTCATCGATACCTAATCTCTATCTCGTAATTAGTTTGCAATGAATATATTTATCATTCATTGGAGTATTGGTGTGTTACATTTATGTCGAAATTTGAAGTGACGTAGAATTTGAGCTTGAGGTTTTGATGAAGAAGGTTGTACTGTTCACAACCAGCGATCTATCCCTGCCGTTTTAAGCCAATATTGAAGTGATTAATAGAGCATATATATGAGAAATCCCTCCATTGCTGTATGACATGAGAGCGAGTATCGAATTCGTTCGACAGATTGAAAAGTACATGCCCAACATAACGCTCATTTCAGCGAGGGTGAAATAAAATACTCTCGTGCAACCACAATCGAAACAGACTTACTTTCCTATCATTTTAATCTCAAGATAAATTTCATGCCACCAGAACTGAAAGGATGTTATAGGCAGAGACTTCATGTATTTCAAGTCAGTCTGGCCGAGTGTTAGGTATGTCATTTAGCGGCCACGTTGTTAGGGATAAATATGGAGGGTGCGACTTTAGTGGATTGATATATAATCCAGATCCATATTATTCATAATTCGACACCCCTTCCACGCCTACAAGAATAATTCTTTCAACGCAAGCGATCTTTGAGTTTGACCTTTTCGGAAAGATTTCGAAAGGCCGAAATTTATTCACAGGACTGGGATCAGCGATTTTGTCAAAAAGCGTTAAATCTTCTGTTTTAGACCTGGATCCAGGCCAGGAAAATCCTAAAGTGCCAGAGATTAAAGTTTGCAGGCTTTAAAAAGCATCGTGGCCTCTTGTGTTGCCCATTTAGGACTGGTCAAGCTGCAAACCAAAGGGGGCATTTTTCGCGTAATTAGTCCTCGTAGATCCACTACACTTATCTCCTCTCAATCGAAGCTATTCCATTTTCATTGTGATTATCTAAAGTTCTTTAGCGGCTTGCAGTACTAAATATAGCGGATCGGCGTTTGCTTCAAAAGCTTAAGTTAGGTTCCAGACTAACAATTGACAGATTGACGACCAAGGAACTTGTTACAGATTGCACTATGTTTGACTTGGCGTGTTACTTGATTTGATAGTTTGTATGCGCTAGAGTTACAAATACTACATAGATTACTAATATTTTTCTTGAAAATAACGTCACTTCTACCTTTGTAGGAAGGTTGGATCATCATCGTCGTCACTGGAAGTATTTTTTGGACCAGATTTAGGATTTCTTGTTCGAGGAAGTATGAATGAAAATGCACAGGGTATAAAGAAGCGATTGGTTCTATGAAAATTGGATTGTGATTAGGTAGATCCAAATAAATGATGCAGCAAGGTTGAAAGCGCCGACGGCTGGACAACATTGAGGGCCACTAAATAGGTTATGGGAAGTGAAGACCATGGTTTTTGCATATGAGTATGACCTAAAATGGTGACGAGCAGCGACTTATACTTTTTCATCACTAAGATCTGCCGAAAAGGACGGAGTAAATGTTAGTACAAGTTGGCAGATCCCTAGATTTATCATGACACTGTCGTCGCCGAAGTTATACTAAATCTAGTATTTCTCACAGACTAGATGATGGTGATTTGCCGAGAAGAATACAGTACATGTTAGTAAAGATTGGCAGATACCAAGGTTTATCACGACATTGCCGTCGCAGAATCATACCAGATCTGTTCTTTCTCACAGACTAGATGGTCATGATCAACCCCAATAGAACCTAGATTCGATGATCAAAGTCTATCAGTGACTTATATTTACCTACCTAGGTAGTATGTAAACAGTCCAGATTTGGAAGTTTCGCATGTAACTCGGGAAACTGTTACTCATGGTTCGTTGAGATGGGTATGCTGATGGTATATCATGATATCGTGATGTCAAGATTAAAGGCAATAGAAAGTTGAGCATGGAGTGAGAAAAAGAGCTAGGGAGTGTAAACTTTCCGATTATATGACTTTTAACCTATTCGTCTTCCAGAGTTTTATGGGCACGTGGTCTGATTATGTGGTAACAGCTGGCTACATCTTACATATGATATATAAGAAGATATTCCAAGGATGTTGTGTTAAATTCTCACTTAGATATGTAACACATGCGTACATACGGTATGTGCTCGAGACGTAGCTAGATAATGTAGATTATTGATTCTGAGCCATCTGACGTTCTCATCTATGTCAATATGTTGATATATCTCAACATCCTTTTTGAACAGTATGCAATGTGATTGGATGAACTGACGAAGTGAGTGACCTCGCTACTCCTTTTTTCCTTTGCACCCTAGGTATCATCGCAAAGGGTTTAACCTAAATTTTGAATCAAATGATATGCTTTGAAGCCTCTACGCAAGTGAAAACCTAGTCCATGACATTAAGTTTGTTCTTCATGATATGACCGTCCTTTTTTCTAGCTGTTGCTATAGTAGCATTTGAAGTCACCACAGTCTATGATGTATCCAACATGTATTCAAGCCAAGTGACCTACGATTAACATGATCGTCAACTTGGAATTCTCAAAACATGTAATTCCTCAAACAACGAATCTAGTCTCAGACTGATCTTTAGATGCATTTGTAGTGCATATCGAGCTGCTCTAGTTACCCTGGCTACAGACAAACAGAAACTCTGCTTTGATTCAAGGCAATCGTCATGGACTGTAACAATGTTGGTTCTGCTTGATATGATATAAGCCCTAGTCAATCGATTACCTATATAAGTGTTAACTGTTCCCATTCTATTTACTCTATTCAGTACAAACTGGTTCTTCAACTCTTTTGTCCATCTTGTCTTTTCGCTCCCACCTCACACAACTATCAATCAAACTCAGATACAGGTAATTCTCAAGTTCCATCACTCACTTCCTCCCCATGAAGCTAACCTTTGTGATTCATTTTTCTTTAGATCAAGTCGCTCTAGAGTCTGAATCATGGTTTCATTCAGCAAAGTAGTCGCTGCCGCTGTAGGCCTCAGCGCATCAACCGCTCTTGCCGGCAGCACAATCCCCCGCGACACCCCTCGCAACACAATTGAATTCTTATCTTTCGACAAGGAAGACAGAGTCATCACCTTTACATCCCACCCTCAGTGTGAGGATCTTGCGGACATTCACCACAAAGGTGGAGAGAACTTCACCATTGAAATTCCTCTCAACTGGGGAGGTACCGTTATAGCTAGAAAGTATGATGCTGTGCACCCTATCCACCGTGTTCAAGCCGAATTTCAATGGCAAGGGTTCGAAGGCAAGACCCACTACGATGCCAGTGCGATCGACAACCGTACCGATAATTCTGGTATTCGTTTCGTTTACCCAGCCGGTCAAGCCGATGTCTACGAGTTACGAAGTGGATGCACCGTTTATCCTTGCGATAATGCTTATCTTCTACCTGACGACGTGCAAACCAAGGTCACCCGCCAAACTGATATGGTTATTGAGATTGGTACCCAATACTAGAGGTAAGTTCCCAGCTGATTCTCATCGCATATGTCCCTCACTAATCTAATTTACTGTAGGCTTCCGATCGAATAACTGATGGCGTTCGAAGGCGTTTTCGTCTCGGCTTGCCTTCAGTCTCGGCATCCTTTGATCGCCGTTTTCGGTAACTCGTAATCATACTGCCATTTCGGGCGACTCGTGTAGTGTCAATGGGCAAGAGTCTGGGGGTTTTTGGAGCTCGAGAGTATATCCTGAGATCTGATCCAAACGAAAGTCGGTTGTGGTCTTGGAATTTATTGGGTTGTCTCGTGGATAATTTCGAATATGTATGATTATTAAATGTGCTGCCGAGTATAGATGCACAAGTAGAAGAAATTACATCACATCAAAACATACATAGGAAATGATGAATTGTGAAAAAATTAGTCAAAATGTGTGAACCGAGAACAAACAAGCCCACATACTCAAAACCTCATCTAGAAGAACAGAAAATTGGGTTTGTTCATGATGGCCCATCAGAGTATACGGTCAAGAAGAACATTCATACCCTAGCCAATCTTACCTTCTGGATGCTGTCGTCCACAACGCAAAGAGTCCACGAAATGAGCACAAATGGGAGACATAAGCCGCCAGTACTTCGACCTCTCCTAAGATCCATTTAGTTTTCATTTGTCTAAGCACAAAGCCCGGTAGAAAGGCGGGCTGCAAGAAGTTTTCATGCGGATTTGCCTAAAGGCATCCCAAGGATGATGAAACCACAATTTAGACTGAGGATATCACTATGGTTGTTGAAATTTATCCACTGCTTTGGAAAAACCGTCACTTCTTCATCAATGTCCAGAAGTTTGTTACTAAGTGATCATAGAAAGTCATCGGCACCTTGAAATACCCCCTCGAAGCATGTTCTCAATCCAGTCACTGCTGCACTCGATGCTCTATCCTTTCGGTCTCGAAGTATTTTGGGTTGAATCCAAAAAATATCAGCTGGCTTCTGCGACGTTGTGGTCTTGGCTTTGCTTTAGCAATGATTCAAAGACTCGCACTACCCGTACTGCATGCCAAAGTTCGCAATGTTTGGATTTCGCTTGCGACCCAATACACCTAAGAAAATTCACATATACTTAAAAGTCTTGATTTTACCGTGATCTTGGTCGACCTCATATGTTTGCTACCTTCCTCGCGGTCAAATAGATCCATCATGGGTATACCGTCCACACGCCAACACTACGTTGACCGGAGGCGTCTTTACTTCCACGAGTTCCGTATCGGCTCTGGATTCTTCGATTCGACAACACTAACAATGTCGGAGGATATTAGAGAAATTATAAATGCTTTCCCCTCCTGTTGATGTCTCTTCTTATTGCGTTTCCCCCCTGCCTCACATCTTCTGGTGTTTAATGTTCTTGATATCAAGATGGTTGAAGATGTATTATCATGTACTTTTGAGAGATTGAATAATAGGTTATGCAAAATATTGGCTGGACACTGCAGTGGAGTCGTTTCTACAAATACTTCACAGATACCTATTGAACGTTCGGAATAATTCCCCCCCTTTTACCGATATCAATGATCAGCCAGAAATGGCAACTACATCCATATAGTTTCCGAGATTCTTCCGGTCCATAATTCTGGGGATTGGTGAGTAATGAGGATTTACACTGGAGAAATCAACAGTTAAACCTCGATTTGATATTAGATTTTGAATTGGGCATACGGGTTTTCGACGTTTCTGACAGTCGTGAGATAGGTCATATCAGAGCTTTCAACTCTACTAAACCTACCGTGGTTGAATCGACTATTGTAATACATACTTTCCACTTATCCATATCTTCCAACGTTCATGTATCAATGAGATAGCGTTCCACTACTACAGACACTAACGATAATCTTGACCAAGTGGAGTGAATGACTGGTTGTTGCTCGCCGATGTGCAAGCTTTATCTACTCCACCAGAGCTGTTCTGGATCAACTTAAGTTTCTGATACGTTATGAACTCGATATCTTAGATAGCCTCTTTCTCTATTGATAAGCAGAAGCTGAATGTGATCTCAGTGCTTTTAACACATATTCTAGTTCATTTAATAGAAAAAAAGAAATGCTTATTATATAAAGCACGGAGGGAGTTGATTAATGGAAGCTGGAGGTACGTGGACACGCACCAACTTCGGCTTGATTTCAAGAGGCTGGAGTGTGGCTGAAATGACCAAGGTGGCTAGTAATTATTGATGTAAGCGAGTTCGGGTGAGAAATTGGAGAAACTGGTGATGATGTAGTTGCGGCTAGAGCTTCCCTCGGCTTTCTTATGACAAAATTTGCTTCTGTTCTCTTCTGCTGGGAATACTACAAAAAACCAGTCGATTCATTCATTCATTGACTTTAAAGGCGATGTTATAATTCAATGATATTGATTCGAAGACTCAATTTCATTTATTCGTTTCCATTATTCTTGATGTCAAGTTGCCTACCTAACCTCCATCCTCCAAATACCAGTTCGTTCTAGACCTTGGCTCATAACCTGAGCACGCGACCTCCTATAAGACCCCTCAACCAACAAGATTGATAAGAATCAAACCACTATTGTGTTATCCTCGAATACATCAACACGATAGCCATCTGAGACATCAATCATCATGAAAAGGGCGAGATTTCCCAGCGGGATGGAGCGTCGAAAGTCCTCCACTCCTCACTACCACACCTTCCCCACCCCACCACCCAAGTCTCGCGGCAGACCTCAAGTCGCATCAACTTTATCATCTGGTGGCGATGGATCTGCGAATTCGAATTCGAATGAAGGGGAGCCGGAAGATGAACAACATCAATCTCCTCTTCCAATAAAACAACTCGCTGTATTGGCAGTCATCGCGCTCACCGAACAAACCGCCTTGAATTCGATATCGCCATACCTACCCCAAATGACGTCGAAATTTCCAGAAGTCGATCCAAGTCAAATAGGTTTATACGTCGGAACAATAGCGTCGAGTTTTGCGTTCGCGCAATTTACAACGAATTTTTTCTGGGGCTGGTTATCTGATAGGATAGGGAGGAAGCCGGTGGTAATGCTTGGGACTCTTTTGACATCAGCATGCTTTGTTGCTTTTGGATTCTGCAGGACATTATGGCAGGCAGTATTGGTACAAGCGCTCATGGGTATGGTCAACGGAAATCAGGGTGTAATCAGTACATGTTTGGGAGAGATTACGGATCGCAGTAATCAGAGTAAGGCATTTGTCTATCTGCCAGTCATTTATGGAATTGGTGGCATAACAGGACCGGCCTTGGGTGGATTGTTAATCTTCGAAGAGAATCCGTTCAACAAGGGGCATCCAAATCCTTATCCATATTTACTGCCGAATTTGTTTGCGGCATCAATATTATTACTCGACTTGGTATTGACGGGATTTTTCCTGGAAGAAAGTCTAGAAGAGGCAAAAAATCTCCCTCCTTTGAAGCATCGAATGAAGAGCCTCTTTACGTGGATGTGGCAATTCACAGGAGGAGCTCGACATCCAACCTATACACGGACTCCCTCTCAGCGTGCACTGCTTCATGACTCTGATGCATCGGACGACGACGATTCTGAAGCTGAATCACTCCTCTCAATGGGCGACTTCTTCCATTCATCGAACGAAGCTCACTTGTCCTACAAGGAAGTCCTAAACCGCGATACTGTAATACTTCTTGGTACTTATCTTATCTTTCAACTCTCCAATATTTCCTTCAAACTCTCTCTATCTATCTTCGCATCGGCTCCCGAGCGTGCTGGACGAGCGCTCTCTCCTTCCGAAATCGGTCTTTCACTCTCTTTTGCAGGAATAGTTACAATTGTCTTCCAGATCGGCATTTTTGGTAAACTCAAAGAAAAGATGGGAAATAAAGCAACTTATAGATCAGGATTGTTCCTCTTCTTCATTTCCATGATGCTCATGCCATGGATTGGATACAAAGATTCTCCTCCACCTTTCGGCATCGGAAATGGAAAATTATGGCTATGGGTTGAGCTTGGGTTCGTCTTGTTATTGAAAACAGTAGCTGCAGTGGGAGGGACTAACAGTGCTCTGTTACTCATTACAAATTCTGCGCCTAATCATGGTGTTCTTGGCACATTGAATGGCCTAGCACAAACCCTAAGTGCAGCGGGGAGAGCAGCGGGCCCCTTCTTGAGTGGTGGGTTATTTACTTTGGGAACAAAGATTAAGAATGGGGGATTCCTCACCTGGGGTGTTTTTAGTGGGATTGCTTTGGTAGGGTTCGTGTTCAGCTGGGGAATCCGGGGAAAAGATTTGGAGAGCGAAGACTGGAGTGATGATAGTAGTGATGATGAGAGCGACAGTGGAAGTGGTGGGGATTTAGAGGCCGGGCAATCATCGTGATGATCTTGAGAGGTTGATAGATCAGTTTCTCGGTATTATATTGTAACAAATACTTTATATTTTTGAGTTGTTCGTGTTGATGGGGATAGGATGTACGTTTTTCATTTTGGTATAGGGCAATCATTGGGCGGTAAAGGAGTTTGGGCGCATAGAGAGAAAAAGGAAGGATAGCGAGATTAGACTTTTACATGGAGAGGTAGAACATACATGAGTAGCATGCGTATACATATTGTGGATTTAGAAGCTTTTGTAGCTAATACCATTTATCTCGACAAGCATTTCCATGATCATATTATCACCAGTGTATCAACTTGGAAGTTTCGTGCACGTGCCAATTTATCCAATATCAAAAACATCCACCTTACATTCTTTTACATCCAACCATCTCCACAAAACGTGATATTGAAATTGACTCGAATTCCACCAAATACCATGTAGGTTTTCTTAGAATCCTGTTTCATCAGTCTTTCTTCGCCCTCCTCATCTCTATTCTTATTTTTCTTCTTTCTATAGCTCTCCTCTATCTCCATCCAAAATGGTGGGGGAACGGGCTCGAGCGAGTGCGTTTCAGACGGATTCCAATCAATGCGCTATCAATATCAAGTCTCCCCTCGAACTTCTCCATGCTACCAACTCCAGTGCTCAAAATATCTCTTTCAAGACCTATTTCTACAATGTCTTTTTTCCTGAATCATTTAAAATCACACACCATAGTTACCTTACCCGTTCCTGAGAAGAAATTTACAGGGAAAACTATTATCGTTACTGGGAGTAATAGTGGATTGGGATTGGAGGCGGCGAGGTGGTTGTATGTATTTGTTTTTAACCTCTATAAAGACTGGTATGTATGTGGATTGTATGAATATTAACAAAATAAAAGGTCCGTCTCGATGCTCAAAAAGTCATCCTAGCCGTGCGCTCCTCCTCAAAAGGTGAAGCTGCACGCCAATCCATCATAGACAGTACCTCCTGTTCTCCAGACATCCTCGAAGTATGGAATCTCGATCTGTGTTCTCAATCTTCTGTTAAAGAATTCGCGCATCGAGCAAATGCGCTCCCGAGACTTGATATCTTGGTCTCGAACGCTGGAATCTATGTTTTTGATTTTAAAATCGCAGAGGGTAATGAAGAGACTATTTGTGTAAATGTAGTTAATACTTTCTTGTTGGCGTTGCTTTTGTTGCCAAAATTGAGGGAGACGAGTATAGAATTTGATACGAGAGGGGTAATGACGTTCACGGGAAGTTTCGTACATCAACTGACTACGTTCCCGGAACGGCGAGCAGGGAATGTGTTTGAAGAGTTGAGGGTGGAAAGAAAGAGCTGATATGAGAGATCGATATAATGTGAAGTAAAACTGATCTCTCTTGCTATTTTTCCCGAGAAACTCGCGTTGCTCTTCGCGAATCGGAGACGCAGGGGAGGAGTGAGGCATTGTGGTTGTGAACATTGTTAATCCAGGGTTGGTGGATACGGAGATTATGAGGCATGCGACAGGAGCTACGAAGCATTTGGTTAGGGGGGCGATGAAATTGATGGCGAGGAGTGTAGAGGAGGGGAGCAGGACGTTGGTGCATGCTGCTGGAGGGGGGGAGGAAACAAATGGGATGTATTTGGATGATTGTAAAATTGGGAAGTTAGTACCCCCTTCAGGTGTTTTTGTTTTGTTGTGAAGTTTGAGGATTAACGAGAAATCAGGGTATCATCTTGGACAACATCACTCGATGGGATAGCGACCCAGAAGGATATTTGGATGGAGTTATCGCAGGAGTTGGAGAAGATAGAACCGGGGATTATGGGAAATATATGAATGGGGATTAGAGTTGAAATTTGTACTAGTTTTTACTCTTGTCTTTCGTACCAATGCGTTGAGATTTTGGGCATTAGATGACCTTGCCTGGCGAGGTTGCCTCTTCTTTAACGAAGCGAGTTTGATATTTCGCGAGCTTTTCTCAGATATGAAACAAAACTCCTGAAGAGCGATTTGATTGGTCATGAGAATCAGGACGATAGTGAGAAGGTTCCGCCCGCTCATCAATGATGTTATTCTCAAGTTCACAAACTTAAAAGTGGGGCATAGCAAATGGAAAACAGATGGCTGTACCTCCTCCAACATTAGATATCACCAGACCAAGATCATTTCGAAACTTTCCTGATGGGTTGAATTCGCTTGGAAATAATGAAAGTCGCTGGTTCGTTATATACAAAGATTCTCTCGTACGCCACACCTAGTTACAAACCTGTGTTTCCGTCCTGGGTATTTCCATTCATTCAATCATACGAAGAGCCATCGGGTTCGCCCTCAAAGCCAATTTCACATCATCGTCCAGCCCAAGACTATCATCCCGCTCTTTCCCAACACAAATACAAAAGTCCAACAGGGCGAAATCTCTATACTCCCTCTTTTCCTCTCAAACCCTTGAATCTCTGGGCTCGTAGTCCCCCACTTCATACTCGTCGATCCCGTCGCCGGCATCTCCTTCGGCTGTAAAAGAGAACCCTCCATCTCAAGCGTCTCATGATGCCCACCCAATCCCATTTCCCCCGGCAAATCCTCCGCCATCAATTCCGTCGTCTCGTGATATCTACCTTGGGGCAACTCTGCAATCCCAAGATGTGTATCATTTGGTTTTCGTTCTGGTTTCTTTGGAGGTCTAAAGAAATAGCCTTGTCGTCTATATCTTCGCAAAAGTAGTCCGCAGGGTATGCATACGACGGCTGTTACTACTAGAATTACTATTCGATAGATGTGGGTAGATGAAGCCGAGGGTGTTGTAGTTGTATTTATATTTGTACTTGCAGACGACCTGGTAGGTATACTAGTTGCAGTACCGGTAGGCGTTGCGATTTTCATCAATTTCGTTGTTGATCCATAGTTTATTTCAATGACTGTTGGAGATGCATCATCATCTTGTGCTGTTTCAATCTTCAGTCAGTGACAGACTTCCACAATATTTTTCAGATCATGAAGAACAAAGCAACTTACCAAAAACGCGAGAAAATAGCCATATCAGCCCCAGTAAACGTGATATCATATTCTCGAAATGAAGGAGAGCTTTAAATCAATCCAAGAACAATAAAAGAGGCGGAAAAGCTTAAGTTCATGAACTGAGGGGTGCAGTGCTACTAGGGTGCCTTGCTGCGCCTTGCCGTGCCGTAGGTACATATTTCTGTAGCATTTTCTGCAGCTCTTGTTTCAAACATTGCGATAAGTGATGCTGACAGGAGAAATCAATTGGAGAATCGAATAGCTGCAATGCCTAGACCTGCCAATCATCGAAGCAGCAATTTTACCAACTGTTGGTGTCAATATTCCGCGCCAGGTTGGGGTTGCTGAATTGGAAAGCATTTGAACGGCCATGTAGGTGGCCAAGTTGATTTCAAGATTTCTTTCCTGCTTTGCTGCTTTGCTGCTCTCAAATTTTTCATTCGCTCGGCGCTTGATGCGATGGCTTTGTTAGTTGCATATATCGTCTTCCTCGCCTCCAATTCGCGAAATACTTGTCAGCCTAGCTCATGCGCGCCGTTCCACGGACTTGGCATAATTAATTTAATCCTTGACGTCTGTTGTTCCAATAATTGGTGATATAGCGGTCTTTAATGGATGTATACTCATTGTCCCTTTGGCCGATTGAAGCGACGGGAGCGAAATGTTATAAGAGTTATGGGTTAGCTAATCGGAGTCTGGGTACAATTCAGAAATAATTTGTACACGCTTGGTGGAGTATTTGATGACTCAGAGCAATCTGGGTGTTCCATGTTCGAGGGAAAAATCACTAAAGAGAGCGATATGATTATACGTATTTGAAAATCTTCCAAGCGACAAGCAGCTCGAGGGGCATAGGTCGATTTGATATATTGCTAAACAAAGTTTGTCATGGATCTCGAGACGGATAGAATTGGTAATGAAGTTAAGTAACAAATTGATGGCTGTGGCAAAGACATACACACTTTGCTATGACACAGGATCGAAAAAGACGGTTGTTTTAATCCATGGCAGATATCAAGATTTTAATCTTTTCATGGCTGGAAACATTGGGAATAATATCGTAGTAATAATCATGCTACCATGGATGCTTAGGGCTGCTAGAATTCCAGCCAGAAGATTTGAGCTCATATTGACGATTTTGTTAAACAATGTAATCAGATGCTTTTGAAACCTTTGCATCCCATCAAGTGAAGCCGTGGTTTCAAGATATTTGGAGACGATTCTTACTGAACCCACAATTCTCACTTGAGAGGATATGATGATTGCTTCTACCGTGGCGCTTATTGCCCACGCTGAACTAAAGGTACAATGATGTTTTTCTTGTCCTAGAGCTCAATGTTCTGTTAAAAGTAAAATCCGGAGCCAAGAATATTGGAGGCGGCGTGATCCATAAATAGCCTGCCATCTAACAAAATAAGAACTGTGAAAAGTATCCCATAGATATTGAACACTACGAGCAAACAAAAAAACAAGCAAGATGAGACGTTGTAAGAAAAATGGTACGCGTTTATCTTATTGAAAAGACCTTGAGGCTTTTTGAATACTTTTGTCGGGCAACGCCGTCTCTTTGCATCACTCAGCTCGAGCTAGACGCATTATCACAGGACTAGAAAAACGCAATCTGAGGTCTTATTTAGGATGCAGTACAAAGGCTATGCCTGTCAAAGAAAATTTAGTCAAACTTATGACATAAATTGGCTTTTTAACTCCTGTTTTATGTTCTTTGGTTAGCCTTTTTTGAAGTTAACAGGTCGGCACTCACTGAATGCATTCGATTTGGAGGTATGTATTAAGGGATATTCACGAATCGTGGTCATATCTTCCTGTGTCTTTGACGATTCTAATCGTAACACCCGTTTGACCCTCCTCTTCGTAGTTAGGTCTAATGACTCAAGGTTATTTTTTGGGTTGTCTTTTAAAGTGGCTCAGAGGCTGGTGAAACACGTGATACAAATGCATACTCGCCATAGTTACCTAAAATATGTGTGCTCGACCAAACTCACTTCATTGGACGTCAACATATAGCTTTAGTCGATCATGCATATATACATTATATATATATATATATATGTATATCCAGGTCATTGAGAGAGAGGCCAAAAGACCTATTGTCCCCATCCTTAAATCTACTTCTTCGCTGGCCTCACCATCCAGATGAACCCTTCTCCTTTTCGATCACCGAACCTTTCTGGTATTTTTGTTTCGCAATGTTTAACATATTCGAATCCCTCGGATTCATATAGTGGTCGACCAGCTACAGATGCTTCTACTATGGCCTAAATTGAACTCACGTTAGCTACAGTTGTCAATAAGAGCGGGGTCCAGTCGATGCTCAGATCGACAGATTCTACATACCGCATATCCAAGTTCATCAGCGATTGCAGTTCCCCATTTGACTAAAAGACGACCTGCTCCCCGACGTTGATAAGCGGGGTCAACAGCAAGGATATCCAATGCTATAACCATCGGTCAGCGAAAACACAAACAGCAACTCAAGACTCTTACAAACTAAATGGCCCTCATATTCTTTGATGGCTGCCCGACGAGTGATCAGGAAGTCTCGGTTCAAATACTGAGCCCACTCCTTCTCCTCCGCAGTTTCCCAAAAATCGCCATCTAAATCTTTTTCGGGTGGGATCACACCTTTCCAAATATTCCATTTGGCTTTTGCAATTATAGCGCCTGTGTCTGTATCCACGACTTTGAGAAATTTCGTGTGGGGGTCGTTATTTTTGATATCCCGGAATCGGTTTCCACCACTGATTCGACCAGCCTCAGTATCATGATTTGGATAAACTGCCTCAATCATGGGGTGTCTGGTTCCGAACGCCTGGCAAAAGATCTCAAAGACCCGATGCATATCATCATCATTACATTCCTCAACTTTGAGAACCATTGTGACGCTATGGGGTGTTTCTATTGATGTCTGATTCGGAAAATATTTGGTTGACTTGCGTACGTTTCCTCTCAGGTTTCGACTCATATATGCCAAGATTGATAAAATGACAAAGCGTATCAAGAGTGGAGAGGTGTATTACTCCGTAGTCCACCGGATATCGGAATCGGATATAACCTTAATACGGGCTTACGCACATGCATATGCATGGAGATTTATCCCCACCTACCATGACAGCGATAGAATGTTTAACCGAGCAAACCACCTAGCAAACCACCTAGCAAGTATCTCCTGATACCTATATATCATGGCTCAGAACAACTAACTTCTTCCTTCAGGGCATATATGCAAATGAAAAACTCTCTCTCCTAGAGCAGACACAGCCTATCCCTCGGCGATGTCTCCTCAGAAGAAGAGCTCTCGCTAGCTAGAAAGGCATGCTTAGTTCGCCTTCTTAGCCCTTTTGCTGTCACTATGAAATTGACATCAATACGTCTGCTTTGGTCCGTTAGTGCGTTGCTTTTTGGCTTCCATTGGTCTCTCTGTATTTGCGGCCTTTCTCTGGGTTCGTCAGGGAAAGACTTGGTGATTCTCTACCAAGCAGACGATGAGGGATGATATCCCCAAATTCTGAATACCCACATCCATGTGATCTTACACAAATTACGCATCGCGAGCTACTTGCGGAACTCGAGACTCTTCAAATGCAGTGAAAGTATCATCTATTGGGACACTAGATCATTTCGTAAAGACATTCGCGTCTTTACTTTGAGGAAAGCAGAGGTGAGATGATAAGCGTTGCTCAATTCTTCGGTTGAGAGCCTCACTTTTTGCAAGCAATCCTTCGTTAATATCCTGAGATAAAAATAGTTTTACTCAGTCGTTTTCTCCAGTGATTGGTTCTTGCTTGATAACGATTAACCAGATAGTGGTGAATGCTCGCAGTTTTCGTTGACTTAAAGCCGCATTCACAATCAACAAGTTGAATGAGTGAATTGTGAAAAGGTAGATAGCCGCTCACATTTTCTTTTTCTTCTTCGATCTATCAGTATATAACCTTTCTAACAAATCCACATTTTCCTTTTTGTCAAACATGTTGCATATCAGAGATGTCAATATGCCTCGCAAGTATATCGTTTTACCAGCAGCATTAACAATACTTCTCCTTTTACTTACAGGGATGTTCACCGACGTAGGTAAAGAAGAGAGCTTTCTGTTCGACTTCCCCATCATTTCCCTTGATACTACCAAGTTGAAAGACAATATCTTTCAGAGCAATAACTACAGTCTACCCATCACCGATGTATTGAATCTATATTTTCGAACTCACTGTGAAGGGAATTATGTTTCTACACGTAGTATAAGCCCTAGGTTGAAGAATGTATCCTGCTCGGAACCTTCATCTGACGGTATGTTCCATTCGTCTACAAAATACCAATGAAAGAAGAAATTTTTTAACATCCTCAAGTCAAATTTCTACCCGCCAACATTGTCCATCTCCAACTCATCAAACCCAACTCTTCGGTCCAAATTCAACTTCCAGACAACAACTTTGGGCATCAACTTGGCGAAATCCAGAATGCGTTCAAAAAGTCGTATCATGCGGAACTTCATGCGGCACTCGCCATATATGCTACTGCAATTTGCCTAGAAGGCATTGTGTTGATCATAGCTTTTATATCGTTCCTGGGATTTGATGTTGCTTGGATTTTCGGAGGTTTCTCTGTCGTATGTTCTGTGTCTTCTGGTTTTCCTCGGCTTGAATCACCAATCTTGAGCCAGAATTCACATTATACTGCATTGTTGAACACAGAGAATTAACACTAACAGATAAAATAGTTAACGGTAACCTTCATCTTAGTTGGAAATAGCATAACTACGGCCCTTCAATACCGAGCGGTTACGACTATCAATAAATTAGGTGAAGATGTTGGAATTCTGGGGTATCGTGGAACAGGTTTGCTGGTATTAATTTGGTTTACTTTTGGAGTAGCTTCTGTTGCCTCAGCTGCTTGGGGATGGGGTGCGTGGATGATCAGAAGGCCCGATAACAGTAGTGAGACTTCGGATGATGGTGGTGTGTACATGAATTGCAACAGAGACCCAGCGGAAGTTAGAATGGGTGAACCGGTGATGCTGGCTATGAGAGGAGGGAGAGCTGTGAATGTATGTGAGGAAGGAACACACGTGGAGCATGAGATTGATTATGTTAGAGAGAGCCAGATTGTGCTTGCTCTATAAGCAGGGGGTTTGAAGTTGAGTGGGAGACATATATACATCTTATCCGGGCCGTATCTCGATAGAAGTCACAGATGAGTAAGGAAGCCTCATACTAAATAGTTGCGAAGCATTATCGTTCATGTCGTTCAGAGAAGATATATAATACACGCATATCTCTTCAGTGTCAAAAATGGCTTGATCTTGATCTTGGCGCTCTCTTCAATCTGATTTGAAACCTTCACTCTGCTCGGCGTCAAAAATAATGATCATTAAATGTTGCGTCAAGGCCTCACTTTACTCTTACTCGCACATCACCCAATTAATTTATCGATGCAGATATGTATCTAGCTCATCATGTATCTTTAACCTCAAATTATCAAACAGCGACCTTAGAGATAAACACAACAGTAACTTTTCAGAGTAAATCTCAGTTTCAAGAACCCTCATAAAACTCTATCTGTTAATTATACAGCAACCCCCTTGACACTCTAGTCAAGAGCTGTATACTTAGCAATGCGCAATATGAAGAATTCCAGGTCTCGGTGTTCATCAGAGATAACTGGTCGTCGCTCTTCAAACGTCAACTCGTTACCACAAAGCAATTTTACATGATTTAGGGAGACATCACGGTTTCAAGATGTTGTATGAAAAGATAATATCATAGAGTAATCTTTCGAGAGTGCAATCAACTTATGCTTTGTAATCCTTGTAAGCAACTCAAATGAATCACTCTCTCCTAACGCCTGAAGTCTAAGCTCCTCTAACCCTGCATCTTTATGGGAAGATTCCATAGCATACCATGATACGCCTATCAAGATAACCTCTCTCTCTTAAACAAAACTACTCACCATTTATCTGGTTTGAAAGAAGCTCCTATAGAATCTCATCTATGCTACTTTCAACAGACAGTGAGTGTGGCAGCGACGCTCATTGCAATCTGGACACAGCAGATATGCCATCGCTGACATAGAAAAGAGAACTTCAAACAACGCAAGGGTAGAGAATCCAAGCATCAACCAAGACCTATGCACTGGGATACACACCTCATCAGTGCACCGAAACCGACCTCCAAGGCCTACCAAGGCGGATACAAAAACGGCGTTCGTAACTATAAGTATGAGAGCTTGAAATGATGCCTAAATATTTGAAATTAGTATATGTTTCAGAGAGGATAAAGAAATATCTACACACCATCTCCATGTACAATCTCACATCTGAGTCAAAGTCCACTTTGTCGGAAGGCTTACTACGTTCCAAAGTATCAAGGCCCACCCAGAAAACCGCGGCACCAAATATACAACCGAGAATGTAAAGAACAAAAAGCACGGTGATGTTTGTGTACAGGCTTCCGTCAAGATAAAAATTTATAAATGTCAGTAGGGTATGAGCTTCAGTAAATCCAGAAACTTACCGAGCCATTCAAGATGCTCCAAAACACTCTTCGGCAAATCTTCTCCGAAATCTTTTAGGATCATCATTCCTCCCTCTATATAGATGATCAGTATGTATATTTGCACATCAATTGTTCTGAGACTTACCATAGTCTAGGCAAATTTTCTCAATTACAAGATTCCGAGTATCTGAAGTATGATAATTGCTTTTACAGACACGTGCAAAATAAAAGTCATGCCGATCATAAGCGGATATTGGAGAGCCCGCAAATAGCTTTAGATCTCTCGTATCTAATGATACAATTGGCTTAATCTTGAATCCCAGAAAGATTATAAGTATAATAGTGATATTGGCCAAGATGGATGGCATCCCAACCAATGCTGAATTTCTTTGACACCGGGGCTGGGGTCTCATCGTGACAGTATGCTTTCGTTTTGTTGGGGTTGGCTTTAATTTTCGATGGTGTAGAATTCTTGATTCATGTAGGCTCACTCATAAAGTTTTCTTTTTTGTTGAATCGAATTACTTTCGCTAATCTAAATCTATGTTCTGAATAATCCACCATGTGGTCGATTTCCGGGTCTACCGCAGAGTATCTGATAGTCTTACCGTACTGGGCCGGAATGACTGATGCCTATGATAGATTACTTTTATAATGTATTAATCTAGACGAGCTAGCTTAGAGCTAGCTATCCTGAACATCTCAGACCGTATCAACCGTATCCCGCGGCATTTCCGACTGTCTTTCTAGACCTTGAAAGAATAGTCGATTCGGAACTTCAAAACCTTCATTATCATTCAGTACATCATGTGAATATCAAACGACATACAACATACAGTTCAAAGCCCGCAGGGCAAGTCTAGACTTCTCGTCTAACTATCATATCAATATAATAATACGCGCCACAGTTTTATTATAGTATACTATTGCCTACACTGCCCAGAGGTAGTGCATCTGCCGTTCTTATCCTCAGCCAAATTTCCTCAAAAATCCGTCAACATACTGTAATCATTTCAAGTGACCTTCTAGACGAAGCTTCGGGCGGAGGGATTATTTCTAGACACCTACTTCTAGGTGAGAGACCTTCAAAATAACGGCGAGTAGAAAACAGGAAGTGTAAGACCGAATAAAGGTAGTGAATCTCGCTTGGAGATACAGGACTTTAACTAGGTACCTACCTATTCCTACTATCCAGCCCCCTTTCCTTCCAACTCTAATAAGATTCTATCGAGAAAGGAATTGTATGTATCATTCATAACAGGGATGTCGATGTACTCCTCAGTGTGAGTAAAAATGGGTAAAAGAGAAAACACTCCTTTGACAGCGCATGCAAAGTTTACGTTTCGAAGATGATGGTTGGAATCGCATGATGATGTATAGGTATGTTTTAATGACGATATTATGACTATTTTGTGGTGGAGGCTCAAGCTTTGACACCTCTATAAATAGATTAGTGAATATACTGTTCACAATGAAGAAGTAATGCGTGAAAGCCCTTATGTTTTTATGAGATGTTCGAACAGTATTCACGTAATACATGAATATGAATCAAAGCCGATGGAAAAACAACGAGTTTATTAAATCCCCCAACATCTCGAACGCTCTCAAGCATAAAGAGTCTCAAAGTAGACTATTCTCAACTTTTTTAAATACACTGCTCATTGTCGTTCACTATAAAATCCCAAAGCCATAAACTTCAACTAAATCCTACGAAATATCCGCCCAACTCCTAACCTGAGATTAATATCAAAACCAGGTATTTTACATTGCTTTACTAACTCTATAATCATAAACTTCAACCTGGGCCACGTCCGTATCCTGCATGCATTTGAGGTGGAGGTCCTGAAGGTCCTGAAGGTCCCCGTGCGTATTCAACTCGAAGTGGAGGTGGGGATGGAGGTGGAGGTGGGTGCCCTCGAGGTTCCCTTATATATGGATCTGGAGGCGACACTATTCTCATTCCAGGGGGCATTGACATTTCCCTCGAGGCCGGGTCCCCTCTCGAAATAGGCCCGAGGTGATCTTGCCTAATATTGTGGACCGGGATCTGTAACCGTTCAGCCTCATCATCAGGTCCAGATTGAATTGAATCCCCGTCATCTAGAGAATATCGACGTGTATCCTCACCGTTTCTTGGAGTATCCGAAAACGCGTGGATCGCTCTCTCATTCTTAAGTGTCCCCACAATCAGGATCTCCCTACTCACGAGACTGAAGAGCACAGCCGTGAACCCCAATCCAATAATGCTAGTGCCGACTTTAACAGTAATGTTGTCATTGCTAATGGACTGGATTTGGCACTTGTAATCAAGCAAGATCCATGGACTGGCTATTGCAGCCGCAAGCAAAGTAAAGAAGGATATCTAGTTACACTATGTAAGAACACCGCTTTTGAGATGGGTATAGGGAGAAAGAAGAGAATACATACAAAAGCCATAGTATTCTCGATTTTAGGGTGATGTAGATCATTCAGATGGACTTTTATGCCGAACAAGCCATGGGCGAGATGGGCGAGGCCACTCAGAAAAAATAAGGCGAAGATGATTTTGAGATTTGGAAGTCCTGCGGGAACATTTAGTGACACAACGATGTAGAATATTGATTATTTATTTCGAAAATGGGTATTACCAGAAATTGGAGTATCTTCCGAAACAACTGCGGGTAGTCCACCATTTGCTGATCGAAAGTGTTAGCAATTTTCTGCCCAGACTTGATCGGGGTTTCAATCCACCAAGGCTATAGCATCCGTCGTTTTTGCCGTTAACTATTGACCTGCAACCTTCAAAATAATAAATCAAATATAGATCATACTCATCGTCAGGAGCATGTAACTCTAGGAGAGAGGTTTTCAGTACTCCTGCAATGAGAATAATTATTGCGAACGTCACAACCAAAATGACGAGAAATATTTGAAAGTACTTTGGATGTGTCTTGACCTTATCCGTGAACTTCCTATGAATATCCATTGTGATAAATATCAGATAGATGGTTTGTTTGCTTGTCGTCGTGTTTTATTCTCGAGGTTTGGGTGTCCTGTGTTGTAATAGTTGAGAAGTTAACAAGTTAGAAATGGACTTCTTTGACTTTTGTATGGCCTAGTGTAGAATCCAGGAGTCATAATACATTTGGTCTTGACTTCGATGAGTAATAGCCAGTCACTTGAAGTTGACTTTACCAACTCTGACTCTTTACTACATGCGATTCACTGGAAACACACGAGCATGTGCCGCTCAAAGATGGATAAATTCATATTTTTATATCTTCTCAACCATTATTTGGAATAATGCTGACTACCATGGCCATCCATCAACTTCTCTTACTCATTCCGCACGGCCAACACTGCAGGAGCCCATCTCACCAGAGTAATGGCATTTATTATGAATGCATATTCCTTACTGTAAGGTCGAAAAATGGTGAGGATGGAGGTCATGACGCCTGCGAAGCTAGGGACAGAGTATGGATCATTTTCATCATTATGATTATTAACGGATGTGATTTGGTATCAATGGATGTGGTGTCCTATGTAGGAAAACTTCATTTCAAACTCTTCAATATAATTCGAATTAAAGGTATATACCACGGTGCTTGCTATTGTGAAAACCACTCGTCGAGCCCCAGAATCACAGTAATACTGGAGTAAGTTCTGCCAATTCAGAAAAAAAATCACACAGCTTGAGATAAAGTACCAAGGAAACCAAAGATCAGGAGAAAAGCAAATCTCAAGCGAGAACTATTTTAAGAACGATGAATCAAAAACGCCACCTCAATTCCTCAATATTCTCCCTGCATAAGCCACTGAGACAACAGCACAAAAGCAAAAAGATAAAGATAGGAAGGGGCCAGATAAACCATTTCAAACCCTCAATCCGCATAAAATCACCCCTAGGGTTTGTGATCTTTCATCATCATCTCTCGAAGATGTTCTTCAATTTCCTGTCGGGAGCACACGGTGTACCATGGAAATTTATATTTCTATGCATCTCAGCGTTGATTATGATTCATTACATGCTGGTGGATATTCAGCTTAATGATGAGGCCATACCGGAGACACCAAAGGTAGTTGAAGGAACAGATATAATTCCTAATCCGACGCCTCCGAAACATGCAGGTTCTGCAGGAACTTTCGATGAATTCAAGGCAATGCTCGGTATCTTTGGTGGAACGGAAACATCGAATTCAGAAGATGCGAGCCTCTCAGAGGATACAACGAGTTTAGGAACCTTGGGACCCAGTCATAGGTTGAAGAAACCATTCCTCGGATCTAAGCAAGACACTCGAGATGATGAATATGTCTCTGTGTGCATGGCGGTAAAAGATCAGCAAAAAGACTTACCCGAATTCTTCACTCACCATTACTATCATCTTGGGATAAAAAGATTTTACGTCATGGACGATGGTTCTGATCCACCTCTTTCGGAAATGGAGGATTTGGGCATACCTCGAGAGCATGTAACATTCCAGTACTTCAATAAATCAGAACATACCTACTACATGCAAGAATACGTCTACAAACTTTGTGTCGAAAAGTACCGGAGCAATCACACTTGGATGGCTTTCATAGACGCCGACGAATATCTGGAGATGACTGGAAAAGAAAATTTGAACGAGTTCCTAGAATCTTATGAGGAAGATGAACACGTCGGTGCAGTATATGTGTCTTGGATGACACATTCCTCTGCTGGCCTAGTAAGCAGACCCAAGTCTGTGCGCCAGGCCTACATTGATTGTATATGGGACGGAGAAGGACATAATGTGCTAGGTAAAACCATTGCCAAATTGTCACTTTATGTTGGTCCAAACACCGTCCATCAGGTCCGATGTAAAGACGGAGCGATAGTTGTTGATGAAAACGGGATCAAGGCACCTGTAAGACGATATTCGCCCACGAGAAATCGAATAGCACTGCATCACTATGCGTTGAAGAGTCGAGAGGAATATCAAGAGAAAGTTGATCGAGGGAATGCTATGAGTACTCCGAAAAATTGGGGATTTTGGGATAGCGTTGAAGGCATGGCAGGTAGAGAATGTCTTTCCATGACAGAATATTATCCATGAAGAAAGCATTGTCCAGGATGAGCTTTGGAAGCATTCGAAATCTGTATTGGTAATTTTGAGATCGACGAAAAACTTGTAATTAATACAGATCCGTATTTCTCAATTTGAAGTGCGTCCATCGCATTTGGTTGATCTCCTTGTCCGATGGTGTTGTTTTAGGTTGGTTGATGGTAGTCCTAAGTCATTGATCGGGTGCCAGATGGAATTCCATGATCTTCATTCACTCCTCTGATATGATCTGTTAAGTGTGTTCGAATTCTCTCAATACAGACTGGTGAGGACAAATTCCACAAGTAGATCAGACCGTGTATTGCTATTGCCTGTATCAGAACAATATCCCGGAGACTTGGACTTCCTGATGGAGCAGTCTCTCACACAACAAAGCGTCGAGTCTAGAACAGGCGATGGGATTTTCCGGTCATGAAAAGTCTCAATGATAGAGATACTCCATTCCATGTTTGCATCGTGAAAGTCTAACTCTCTGAAGGCTGCTTCAAGAATCTCTGATTTCTGGGTCTTGACGAAGAGTGTAGTAGTCACCTTGAATGCATCCGAGAATTATATCTACCTAGTACGTACCTAGGTACATAGACACCTCCACGAAGTACGGAGTAGCACTGAGCACATTGAACAAGCCATCCAGTATTCCGTAGACCGACTGGTAGGTAGGTAGTTATTGCCAATCGGCCATTCTTCTTTTGGTCGATATCGACACATTGCGCAGAATCACGGTTCGCATGATGATGAAGCTGTGGACAGTTTGTGATGCAGATCTTGAGCACATTTCATGAGTTTCCAATGCCGCTCTTGAGTGCTTCAGCTGTCTAGGAATAAGCTTTGAGGTCAAAAAAGGTTGAAATTGGTAAGGGATGAGATAAGAAATGATTTAAAGTTTTAAAAGCGGCAACAAATTGAGTGAGTTTTGGTAACTTTTAAACTTAATTTAGTTAGTCTGAGCGTGTTTGAGCACTTTATTTACCCACCTTGGCACCTTTTCAACACCACCTTCTGAACTGGTTCAAACAACGATGAATAATAATCTGAGCAAGATAGAGCAAAAAGAGGAAAGAAGAGTGAAAAAGAGGTAGGGAAACCAGGTAAAGATGCAAAGAGCCACGAAATCTTCTCAATTGCGGGCCATGATTCTTTTGGAATAGGTAACCTTTGAAAGTTTTGATATTGATATCTCTCAATACATGCTCAATGATTGCTTGACACTCACTTGAATATTCACTTCAAACGACAGCCTCAGTATCAAACTCAAACCCAACCTTGACGACCGTACTCACCCAAAGCAAATTGCTTCTTCCTCATCTTCATCTGATCTCCAGATACCCTTCAAACTGGACATACTGAAACCTTCGCAACGACATCGCCTATTCGGAATATATCCCTAGGTAGGACTAGGTATTCAGAGCCTCATACCTTTCTCCCCCGGATTTTCATGCAAAGGAATCTAGAAACAGACACTTCCAACTGCCTCAGATCCACTTGTTTGCAAATATCTACCTCATAACTTCTCATCGTTCTTACCTCAACTATATTAAAGAGTTTCTGTCCTCTCTTCCTGAACATCAGCATTCAATCAACTCAAGCTACTACTACCGTAATCCATTAATACTTATTTGCACGAAACGATCCGCCGGCGGTTCATACAACATCACTACAAATACCCATACATTTGTTTTCCCAAGAAAACTTCTAATATCACCCAATCAAACTCTCCATCAACTTTCAGCCAAAATGGATATGTCAACTTCAGACATGGACATGTCCACCATGTCCACCACCATGTCCAACAAAACCACAATGGACATGTCCATGATGTCAATGACCTTCTTCATCTCCAAAACCACCGCCCTCTACTCCACCATGTGGACTCCAACAACCGACGCCGGCTATGCAGGAACTTGTATCTTTCTCGTTCTCCTCGCTACACTGTTCCGCGGACTTCTCGCCGTCAAAGCCTGGAAAGAAAGCGCATGGCTTGCCGAAGAAACCAATCGTCGCTACGTTACCGTTGCTGGGAAGGGCCCCAAATCCGAGCGTATAAGCATAGACAGCGATTCGAAGAATATGACACTTAGTGAGAATGGTGTCGAGGAGAATGTAATGGTTGTTAAGACACGTAGCATGGGTGTTAGACCATGGAGATTGACTGTCGACCCTGTGAGAGCGGTTATGGATACTATTATTGCTGGTGTCGGATGGTTACTGTAAGTTTTCTTCTCGCAATCTATTTGATTTCTATTGAATATGGACTAATTGAGAAATAGTATGCTCGCAATTATGACTATGAATCTCGGATATTTCCTATCTGTCTTGGGCGGTACATTCCTTGGAAGTTTGGCATTAGGTCGTTATGTCATTGCTTTTGAGCACTAGACATATCAAATTACAAACAAACAACCTATAGATGTACTGCGGCAGGCAAGCAGCTTTATGGGATTTAATTTAATGATTATGATCATGAGATAAGGATGGAGGGTTGGAGAGGAGTTTAGGATGACAAAGCGCACATCATTTCAAATAGAGAAATGATTGGTGTTTTGACTTAAGGGGAGGAATTTGGGTATTATGACTCGTTAATGAAGCATGATTGTTAAATTACCTGATACGATCGATTACGATGTGATAATTCTTTGTCTGGATTTGGGATTTTTGAAAGGGGAGTTGGGGATTAAAAAGATGGCATAAGTATTGCTTATTAGCATGAGCATCAGCATCAACATCAGCATGGAAGGGGTACGATACGAAGATCAAGAAGACGAGAGCTGGTATAAATTCATACAGATTACATATATCAGAAAGAAGAAAACCCACTTGAAAATAAGCTCTATTCCCATCTCGCGGCGATCACAAACATGATGTCCTCACAATGCACTTCAATCAAACCCAACCTACCATCTGAAAAACGCATTCAATCTCCAAAGAACTACCCTCCCATTCTAATTTCTAAATCTATGGTAAAATCATTTCATATTATATTATATCATATCACATCATTTCTTTCATCACACCACAATACTAAATAGTTTCTGCGAATACCCGTCACAGCTGCAGGATGTACGACCAACCTCGTCTTACAAACTCCTGTTGTGAATATATACTGCTTGGAGTTTTGTGCTGCGGTTTTTATGGGGTGTGGGTTGGATGGATGGGGAGGGGGAGAGAGAGAGGGAGAGGGAGAGGATAAAGATGAGGATGAGGATAACTGGGTGTATAGGAGGGGGTAGGGATGTGAAGATATAGATGGACATGTTGTGTCATTATGTGTATAATTCTTATACGTGATGGTACGAGGTAAGGAGAGTTGATATGTCGGGTATGTATGAAGGCGACGCGCATATGGAAATTGAGGGGTGAGGGAGGGAGGAGATTAGGAGATGGGTGAAGGTGCGAATAGATGGTGTAATGGGTTTGGAAATGGGAAATGGAAGATAGAAGATAGAGGATAGAGGATAGAAGTAGATATAGAAGTAGATAATAGAAGTAGATAATAGAAGTAGATAATAGAAGTAGATAATAGAAGTAGATAATAGTATTACCTAGATAGTTATGAGGTATGAGGTATCATCAATATCAATCAGAGAAGGTAATAATATATATGAATATATACCTATAGATAATCATCCATCCATACCCAAGAATACGTTAAATTTGAGTCCTCGCGGATAGGTATCGTATCGTATCTTCATGAATTCTCACAATCGATTTTCCCATTTCCGTCGAATATAACTTCTCTTGGGGGTCTATCGTAGAGTTCTTGGAATTTCCTGCGGATTTATGTATACATATAGATACAGATACAGATCCAATCTAGTCCATTCCATTACAAATCCAGCAACCTCACCTTACCTTACCCACCTCACCTCACACCAAACCAAATCCCTCGCCTACAAACTTCAACTTCGCAGTACCTACTAGATAACCAATCTAACATCCAACAACCCATTTCCTCATTCCCAATCAACGACACGACATGTTTGACTATTGTATTTATTAAACATGTTATCCCATTGGAACCTTATTTCGATCACACCACCAATTCAAACCACCAATGATTATCTAGTTCTATCCCTATATATCCCTACCTCCCGCACTAGCGCACCTCTACCTCCAGCACCTCAAACCCCTTGAGAAAGAAAATTTCCCCACTCAGGGTAGATGACATGAAACAGAACATGTTCCACCCTTCACGAGATGATTCTGTCGTGTGAATAAGATATGATATGATATGATATGATATGAGATGGGATCCCAAGAATATTATGCTCATATTATCTCTGTTTTGCTCTCATCCTCATGCTTTATTCTCTCTTATCTTGCAAGCAGCGAGCTTGGTAAGATTTTGATGAGGGAGAAGCTAGGGTATGTGTGGTGTTGTGGTGATGTGGTGTTGTTTGATCATGGCATAGTTTTATGCTGGATTTTGAGGGGGGTTTCGAGAGAAGAGGGGGGATGGGGGGATGGAGAGAGAGAAGAGAGCATGTTTGTTGAATGTGCTCATTTTCTCGGGTGCGTGGGAGCAGGTGCTTTGGAGGGTGTGAGAGAGAATTGTCGGTTATATTGCTATTGGGGACTTTGGTGGTGAGGATAAATATAATAGAGTATGTTGTGTCTATTTTGTAGCAATATCGTCTTATATCATTTAATCATATCTTGAATTTCAATCCAGCAAACACCTACCTAATCACCGCTCACTCTTCTCTTTCTATCAACAATGTACACCACTACCCCCTTCTCCGCGCTGGTCGCCTTCTCCCTCCCCCTCCTAAGCACCGCTCATTTTCTCCTCTCCTACCCCGCTTCCCGCGGTTTTAACGAAGACACACTGTCCCAATTTCCGTGCGGAGGACAAGATACCGTATCTAGCAATCGCACCCTCTGGCCTCTATCCGGCGGTTCCATTGCTCTAGACATGGAAGATGCATCTGCGAATATCGAGGTGCTTATTGGGTTTGGTAACCATGTCGGAAGTGCATTTAATACCGTTTTACGACAAACTTTTGCCGAGACGGGGACGGGAAGTTTTTGTATGGAGGGGTTGGTGGTGGATGGGGTGGGGTGGAATGTGACGGAGGGGATGAATGCTACGATTCAGGTTGTGACTGGGGAGGCGGGGACGAGTGGGGGGTTGTACAATGTGAGTTTGATAGGTTTCTATGGAGATTGTGATGAGAGATATGGGGGAGATGGGATGAGTTGCTGATGAATCTTCATTACAGTGTGCGGATATTACTTTCTCGAAAAATGTATCGGTGTCTGTGGGAAGTTGTTCGAATGCAACGGATGTGAAGACTACTGCAGCGACAGTTGCAGGAAATCCGAATACTACGTCGACTTCGACAGAGTCTAGTTCTGGGGCAGCTGCATTTGGAGGAAATTATAGATCGGTGGGATTGGTGGCTGCTGGTGTTGTGATTGCTTCGATGTGGTGATGTTGATATATTATTTCATACCATGTGTAACCTAGTTTACACTACCTAGCATTTAAAGTAATATAGTACTTTTGCTGGCAGATGTCTTCATTACTGACGGTTAAGAGAGGACAAAGATTTCCTTCTCAAAAATGATAGATCAATAGGAGAAGCCAAGATATCCTTTTGATAGGTGTCGTATAGAACATTGTATGAAACTATACCAAAACATCACTGAAGTCTTGGAATCGGAATACTTCTTTACACACGGAATAATCTTTTGCCTACACTTGGATGTACGATAAAGAGAGGTCTTTAGAGGTTCTTTATGTGCCTCTTAATGACGTATCTCTATCCTATTGTCGATCCAACCCAGAGATCTACTCACATGTAGTGATGAATTCACACTTCCTTCTATGGTAGTATCCAAACAACCGAACACGTTAATAATATCCCCTCCTTAACCTCGCCCCTCTCCCTCTCCCCTCACCAAGTGATCGGAGGCATAATATGAAACCATGCGTATATCGGAATGCGACATGAGACAAACAAACCGACCTCGGTCCCAAGTTTCCTGTTACCCGGAAGCATCAAGAAGCAATGATTGGCAATACAAATCCAATGCGATAATCGGACAGATGCGGAAGGAAGACCGGAAACGATTTCTACACTGAGTACTCGTATGCCGGGACCGTGGACCATTGTTACTCGACTTAATCGAGTAATGCAATACATTTACATTTACATACCTCGGCTTATCAAAGTCTAGGCGATAACAGATAACCGGTCTTTTGTACGGGTTATCGCCCGAGGATAGCCAGGAGCCAGGGTTACATTGTTGCCCAGCATTTGACAAGGTGTGCAGGGCTGGATTTGGTATCAGAAGCAGAAGAAGGTCTGGAAGGAAGTTCTCTTCTCTGAAAGTCTCTCCACATGCAAAAAAGTCAAATGAAATGAATGAATCTCATCATATCAAAATGAAGATTTGATTGTTGAGGAAGATATGAGGATATTGGTTACTCAACCATTTGTTTATATATACACACACATATATATGAATCTACCTGGGTACTTGATAGTGAACAATGTCATTGACTAAAAACTCAATGTAAAAGACGATATCGACATCATCTATTTTGTCAAAGATCTCGAATCTTTATCGTCATCAGGAATGAAGTACTAGTGGAGGTACAAACAAACAAACAAACAAACAAATCCATCATCCATCCACCCATACATACATCCATCCATAAAGAAAAAAACGTAAGGCGGCGACAACCGACAAAAGGGATTTCCCCACATTCACAAGCTTAGATCTCAAAGCTTCTAACCAAAAGCTATCTTTCCCCTCCACCCGAATGGCATGCTGCTCTTGGACTTAGGAACTTGCATGCCGAGTGGCTCCTCATTGCCGCGACCAAGCTCCTCATATAGTCATAGCTAGGTATCCTTCCTCTTATTCCCCTCATACATCTTTGAAGTTTTAAGTTGAACTTTCTTTCATATCTTCTGCATTTCTCAATTCTTTCTAATTTGACATCTCTCTTGACATCTATCTGATATCATCCTCACATCGAATATATACCTACAAGATCAAATCTCATTTCTATCCATATACCCATCAAAAGAGTTGTCCAAGATGTCTCAAGTCGAAGCTCAGTTACAGGGCGTGAACATTTCCGGATCTATCACAGATTTGAATAAAAAGATTCTCAGTAAAGATGCTGTTGCATTCCTTGCTCTCCTTCACAGATCCTTCAATGGAACCAGGAAAGAATTACTTCAACGCAGAGTCATCCGACAAGCAGAATTGGATAAAGGTTCTCTACCAGATTTCCTCCCCGAAACAAAACACATCCGAGAGAATGATGCTTGGAGGGGAGCACCACCTGCGCCGGGATTGATTGATCGTAGAGTGGAAATCACTGGTCCTACTGATAGGAAAATGATTGTTAATGCTTTGAATTCAAATGTTTGGACATACATGGCCGATCTCGAAGGTATGATTCATGTATTCCAGTAGTAAAATATTCTTTCAAATCTAACCTGCTCATAGATTCCAGTGCTCCAACGTGGGATAATATGATCAATGGACAAGTCAATCTATACGATGCCGTCCGAAGACAAGTCGATTTCAAAATAGGCGAGAAAGAATACAAGCTCCGTACCGATCGTACACTCCCCACACTCATCGTCCGACCCAGAGGATGGCATCTCGAAGAGAAGCATTTCACCGTCGACGGCGAGCCCATCTCTGGTAGTCTCTTCGATTTCGGATTATACTTTTTCCACAATGCGAAAGAACTCATCGCCAGTGGATTCGGACCATATTTCTATCTCCCCAAATTGGAATCGCATCTCGAAGCTCGTTTATGGAATGATGTATTCAACCTCTCTCAAGACACCCTTGCCATTCCCCGCGGAACCATCCGAGGAACCGTTTTGATCGAAACCATTCTTGCCGCATTTGAAATGGACGAGATTATCTACGAACTCCGAGATCACAGCTCGGGTCTCAATTGTGGAAGATGGGATTACATCTTTAGCGTCATCAAGAAATTCCGCAACAATTCCAATTTCGTCCTCCCCGATCGATCGGCCGTGACCATGACCGTCCCTTTCATGGACGCATACGTGAAGCTCCTGATCCAAACTTGTCATCGAAGACAAGTACACGCCATGGGAGGAATGGCCGCTCAAATCCCCATCAAGGATGATAAAGCCGCGAATGACAAGGCCATGGAAGGTGTCTATGCGGATAAAATCCGCGAAGCCAAAGCCGGTCATGATGGTACGTGGGTCGCGCATCCCGCACTCGCATCAATCGCTTCCGAAGTATTCAACAAACACATGCCTACCCCCAATCAAATGTTCGTCCGTCGAGCCGATGTGAAGATTGGACAAAATGACCTCCTGAATATGAATGTCCCGGGTGCCGTTACCGAAGAGGGGATTCGCAAGAATCTCAATATCGGATTGGGATACATGGAAGGCTGGCTCCGGGGCGTCGGCTGCGTCCCGATTAATTATCTCATGGAAGATGCAGCGACGGCCGAAGTGAGTCGTTCCCAATTATGGCAGTGGGTTAAGCATGGTGTGAGCACGGCCGAGGGAAAGAAAGTCGATAAGGCGTATGCGTTGCGATTACTCAAGGAACAGGCGGATCAGTTGGCAAGTAAGGGAGCAAAGGGTAATAAGTATCAGTTGGCCGCTCAATATTTCTCGAGTCAGGTTACTGGGGAGGATTATGCGGATTTCTTGACTACGTGAGTTTTTTGTCTCATCACATCCTATCCTATCCTGCTCTGTCTTTTCTTTGATGTTTTTGGGAAGAAAACCAATCACTAACACATAACAAACAGTCTTCTATATAATGAAATCACCGCGGTGGGACAATCATCGCCTGCTTCTAAATTGTAGTCGTGTGGTCGTCGTGTAGGTAGTTTGTGGGTGCGTGGGTGGATATGATATCATGATATCTGAATTGTTTTTATGATTTTGGGCTCGGGGATTTGTTTATTTATTTATGTATTCATGAGGGTTTTAATGATACTTGAAATGAAATGAAATGAAATTGTAAAATGAAGTATGAAGTATGAAATATGATTTCTTCTCTGTGATGTATTGTTTTTATGCTGCTGAGGGGTCAGGGGTGAGGGGTGAGGGGTTTTCTCTGGGTGTGATATGAGATGATTACTCGGGTAGGTAGTAGGTAGGTAGGTAATTTATGATGAGCTTTTTTCTAGAGGTTTGATGTTTTTTTATTGCGCTTGTTGTTGTAAGATCTTACTTTATTTCTTCTTTTCCTTCACTTTTTCTTTTACTTTACTTCTTCTTGTGGTTCTTCTATGCTCGAATTTCTGATTTCTGATTTTTCATATTCCATACTCTGTACTTCGACTTCGACTTCGGTTGAGGATGGAATAAGAGAGGTGTAGGTGGAATAACAGAGATGTAGGTGGTATAGGTTATAGGTTATAGGTTATAAGTAAGATGGGTTGAATACTTACTAGGTAGGTTATTTGAGTAGTTGGGATTGGGATTGGGTTATGGAAGAGGGTTTTGGGAGAGGGAGAGAGGGAGAGAGGGGTTTTTTAGATGGGTTGGATTGGACTGAATTGAGTAGTAGTAGGATATAAGAGATTGGACTGGGAAGATTTTATTGAATTGAATGGGATTGGATGGATGGATGGATGGGGAAGTAGGAGGTAGGTAGAAAAGATATATGGGGGAAAACATAAGAGGAAGAGGGAAGATATACGAGAAATACAAGATCTTTAATTCATTTCGCAGGATTGGAATCTTATCTAAATATTATGATGGTGATGGTTATAGATACTGAGAATGTATAATGGATATTTATAGATATTTATAGTGATGAAAATCTAGATATTAATAGTAATATAATATAGAGAAAAGTAATAAATTTATAGGAAATATATAGTATATAAATAATAACACAAATCTTTACATCTTAGGATGCGTTCGTATCGATTTTCGATTTATTTAATGAAATCTCTAATAATGTTAAAATGATAAGAGTATTCAGACTAATATATTTAAACGACATTGAATATATTTGAGTAGCGTTTAAAAAATAATAGAGATAAATAAAAATACAGATTTCATAAAGATTTTGATAAATAATCTTAATCTTTGTAAGGCTCTAAAAAGCTGTATTATAATTTATTTATTTATTTATTTAATAAATATATAAGAATTTTAAAAATCATCTATCGAGTAAATTATCAGGGTTTATTTGATAATTTCAAGTATTTTGTAAATATATTTATTTTGTAATCTCAAGCGTTCGGTAAATCTATCATTTGAGTTTATTTACCTAGTGTCACGGGGTGACACTAAGCCCTTTCTGTCCTGTCCTGTCCTGTCCTGTCCTGCTATATATGTGAGAGTAAGGTAGAACTTCCAGTTCTACCTCCTAGTCTTTTGGGCGTTTAGCTCAGCGGTAAAGCTTCTGAATACTCCCAGAAGTGATCCCGTGACACCTAGTAATTTAGATTTCATAGGTAATTAAAATAAATTGAAATAAATCGATTCAAACGCGCCCTTAGACATTCATGAATCTAATCACATTATCGGTTCGAAACAAAATCCTAGGTAGATGGGTAAATACTAGATAGATAGGTGTGGGTGTGGGTTTGTAATATGGAGTATGGTGTAGTACAAGGAATATGATACGAGGATATAGTATGTGATATGTGTAGTACAAGGAGGATGGGGTGTATAATACTAGGTATTCTCATGAGGATTTCGAGGGTTTTGGGGTTTTGTGAGAGGGTACTAGGTAGGTAGTTAGTGTTTTGTGGGTAGGAGTGATTGATTGGGTGGTGAGAGTGAGTGATTGGGTGGTGGGTGATGGATGCTTTGGTGAGGGGAAAGATTTGGATGTTTGGATGGGAGGATGGTTAGGAGGATGGTTGTGAGGATGGTTGTGAGGATGTTTGTGTAGGACAGAGGTGTGAAAAGTGAGGAGTGAGGGTAAGGATTGAAGTATGTATGTAGTGAGAATTGAGAATATGGTAAGTGAGGAGAGAGGGGTGAGAAGTGAGGGGTGAAAGGTAAGCAGTGAGAATCAAAGTCTATAGTAAATGAGGGGTTTGAGGAGTAATATAATGTGATTTGATTTGATGTGCCATGAGTTTATTGTATTATGATTTATATGATTATATCTACGTAAACTCACCATACTAACCTTGGAAATCTGAATACTAGATATCTCTCAGAATTCTCAAAATCGCCGAGTTCAATACCATCTACCTAGTATCCACTCACCCATCTCCTAGCGCCCTCCTCCACGAAAACCAATGCACGATACTATACCCGAGTCCTACCTCGCATATCATTATATTACGTAGGATGGATGGATATCATCTTCAGCCTCATTCATGGACGTGGGGAAAAACATGGCTTTTGTCATATGAACGATGGAGAGGGTACGATAACTACATCCATAGTATCAGAGACGAAGAAAAAGATGTGGTCGGATTTGTGTTACTCTCGGATGGAGTGGTGAGTGGATGGATGGATGGATGGATGGTTTATGGATGATGGAATGGATGGTGGAATGGATACCTACTATGCATGTGTGCGCTGATCCTTCTTCTTGGCATGGCCTTGCAAATATTGCTGGGTGGTTTTTTAGAGCCCCACATACATAGATACATACTTGGTACGAGGTAATCTTATACATGGCAATTTTATGTAGACGGTTGTTGGATGAAGGAATGATGATGATGATGGTGACGATGATGATGATGACGATGATGATGATGAAGATGATGATGATAAAGAATCAATGAGACACCACCGCGAATATCAAGAGAAGAAAGAAAGACGGAAAAGATAGAAAGATTCACTCATCTTACAATCTTTATATTCCTCCCACCTACCTAGGTAATTGGCAAGTGTTCATTCCACCCTCGGTATCATAGTAAGGCGTACGAGAAGTGAAATGAAGTGAAGTGAAGGGAAGTATATATGTACCTAGGTAGGTAAATATGTCAGTACTCAAGTGACTACTCCTCCTACCTCCCACCAACTTCGGACGTTTCTCTCTTTCTTGTTTATCGTATTGTTTACGGGATACAGCATGGACTGTATGTATTATGTATGTGGGAGTGTGTGTTTGTGTAATGAATGGTTCGTAAGATCTGAAGATGAGTGGTTCTGTCGTGTTACTTGACTTTGGTTGTGGAGGTGGAAGGGAAGGGCTGTTTGAGTACTGCATATATTGAGGAGATATCGACCTCATACCTACTCATGCTCATGCTCATGCTCATGCTCATGCTCATACATATATTTGACTCTCATCCCATCTTTCAATCAATTCCACCTTCCTACTACGGAATAGATTCTCTTGAGAATTATCTAGCCGTACCTAGGGACTTCAAGTATAATATATACGAGAACAAAACCTCATATCAACTCTCAAGGTGTACGAGGTATTCATTCATCATCGATTACATACAATACAATACACTACAAGCATCATTCTTTTCTCTCTTCACTCTTTACTCTTCACTTCACTCTTCACTCTTCTCTTCACTCTACCCCTCTTCAATCTTATTAATCCCCTTATTATTTAACCTTTTCACATTTAACTTTTCTCATCATCGATTACATACAATACAATACGTATTATCATTCAAATTACTCCATTCCATCCAATCACAATTCAAGAACTTCTAATCCTTCCTTTCAAGGAATCAAAAACATCTTTTCCCATAATTACGAGGAAATATCCAGGTTCTCACTACCAGGAGTTGGGGGGGGGGGGGTATCCAACAAGGTGTTTTTATTGACATCTCCCTCATTTCATCTGGAAAGCTTTTCATTCGCACGCATCCTGTCTATCGTATCCAATATCCAACATCCAACATCAGAGATCAGAGATTTCTTTCAAATCATATCAACCGAGTAATATCTCCGGTTCACGTGAAAATCAGAGTTCAAAAAAGGAAAAGAGAAAAGAGAAAGAGAAAAAAGAGTGGTTATCAACTACCTACCTACCTATCAAGGTTCTCAAAATTCAAGGATCCCCATCTCCCTCTCGAGCACGACTTCACACTTTAAAAAGACTTTCCAAAACATACTTTCTTCTTAATCCACTCATACAGATACACCATCACAACCTTTTCGGTCATATCATATCAATCACCTCTTCCTCTTTCTTCGTCTCTTGAAGTGTCGATCTTGGATCTTCATTCTCTTATACTTCATACACTTGGTAGACTACATATCAACTGTTTGATAGTCGATCTACCTTTGTTTCTTCAAACAATCATTGTCAACGTCGGAAGACTGTGATACGACAATTCCCCGAACTATCCATCTTCAAACCAAATCATCACACTCAAGTCTTCAAGATGACTGACTTCAACCCCAATATGGTCGATCTAGACACAGCTGATCCAAAAGATATCATCTGTTATCTCGGTCTTGGTGAAAATGAGTACAATGGAAAATTGGGAGCGTAAGTTCTGTCTTTACTTTCTATCATTTCTTGTTTCCTGTTTCTTGTTTCTTCCTTCTTATCATCCTTCGTCCTTTACCCTCTATCCTTCTATCCTTCTATCCTTTTAAAATCAACTACTAATCAATCTTCATAGTCGTGTCTCTGCTCTCTTTGTTATCTTGATCGTCTCCTCGGCTGCTACCTTCTTTCCCGTCATTGCTGCAAGAGTCAGCTGGGTTAAGATCAATATCTATGTCTACCTCTTCGCTCGTTACTTTGGTGCTGGTGTTATCATCGCAACTGCTTTCATCCAGTAAGTTCTTTTTATTCTTCTAAACAAGTCTTCTCTTCACACAATGAAATCTAACATTTTTCAGTTTACTTGATCCCGCCTATGGAGAAATTGGTTCCGACACGTGTGTTGGAATGACTGGTGGCTGGGCCGAATATTCTTGGGTACCTGCTATTGTTTTACTTTCAGTCTTGTCCATCTTCATGATGGACTTTGCTGCTGAACAATATGTTGATCGCAAGTATGGCTTCGGACATGGTCCATCTATCGAAGATGTTGTCACCAATCAACCAGGCACTAACACCACTCGTCGCGCAACCCTTACACACAATCAACTTCATTCTGGTGATCAAGATCCAACCCTCTTCGACAACATCGCCCAAGCTCAAGAATTGAAGGATCACAGCCCTGCATCCAACTCTTTCTCCAATGAAAAGGATGTTGAGAAGATTACAACTTCCTCTGAGATGGCAGAAGAACGTTCTTTCCGTCAACAAATCTGTGCTTTCTTGATTCTCGAATTTGGCGTCATCTTTCACTCTGTTATCATCGGTCTCAATCTTGGTACTGCTGGTGATGAATTCGCAACTCTCTACCCTGTCCTGGTCTTCCATCAATCCTTTGAGGGTCTTGGTATCGGCGCTCGTATGTCTGCCATTCCTTTCCCCAAGCGTTTCTCTTGGCTTCCATGGGTTCTCTGCGCAGGTTATGGTCTCACCACACCCATCGCTATTGCCATCGGTCTTGGTCTTCGCAGAACTTATAACTCTGGTTCATTCACTGCCAATGTTGTCTCTGGTGTTCTCGATTCCATCTCTGCTGGTATCCTCATCTACACTGGTTTAGTTGAGTTATTGGCTCGTGATTTCTTGTTTAACCCAGACTTGACTCATGATAAGAAGAGACTTACATTCATGATCTGTTGTGTTTTACTCGGAACATTTATCATGGCTCTTCTTGGTAAATGGGCTTAACTTCATCTTCTGGATTTGTTGAGCATTTTCTCTGGTGGACGTTGGTTGGTTTCTTATATCGGCGGATGGTTTTCTAATTGATAGATGGTTTTCATATACCCAAGAAGATTTTACTTTCTTATGCGAGAAAATGAAGTTACACATGTGTAACTTGTATTTAGGAGGGATGGAATTACTGATTTGATGAATGAATGGAAATAAAAGTGAGATTGCATATTTCTACTTTTTCTTTTCAACACAGCATAGGATTTTTACCTTACCTTTCTTTACCTTAGTTTACTGAATGGTTTGATGATGATCATATGAGTTATGACTCATGAAATGTAGTTGAATCCAGGATGAAAGTAATTTAGTAGATTAATAGAGCTGATATTTGCTTGATTTGATTGAGTTATGTATGTCTTTGACTGTCATGTTGTTAATGTGAACTTGAATGTGGTGTGAAGAGTTTTGACTGATATATGTACTCGTATTGAAAATGCCATGGATATGAATACAGTGACTATGAAGATAGATTTATATGGATGTGCTGCGGCTTGTAACTTGAATGTACTATATAATGCTCGGTTGTCGACGGTTATAGTGATAGTAATGAGATGGCATTTAGTACTGGTGCATGTATGTATGTATATATGTATGTATATTATAGTGCAGTATAGTATAGTACAGCCAGTTAATCTAAATGAAGAAATTCTTTGGGGGGGGGGGGGGCGTGGTTAGATGGGATTGCGAAATTGGGAGATTAGGGGGGTGGGTTGTGAGGGTGTGAGAGTGTGAGAGTGTATATGTAGGTATATTATATTATCACAGAGGGAAACATAATTGTGAGGATTTCTCTTCTCTTCTCTTCTTTTCTTTTCTTTTTGGAGCACGGGATGAATGGATTGGATTGGATTGGATTGGATTGGATGGTTTCAGGATGGATGGTTTGAGGATATTGTATAGGTGTATGGATTTGAATAGGTATATAGATGTAGATATGGAAATGTGTGAATATATAGCTGTATAGTTGTATAGTTGTATAGTTGTATAGTTGTATAGTTGTATAGTTGTATAGTTGTATAGTTGTATAGTTGTATAGTTGTATAGTTGTATAGTTGTATAGTTGTATAGTTGTATAGTTGTATAGTTGTATAGTTGTATAGTTGTATAGTTGTATAGTTGTATAGTTGTATAGTTGTATAGTTGTATAGTTGTATAGTTGTGTAGCTGTGTAGCTGTATAGCTATGTATTTAGAACTTGTTATTTATTTATTTTCTTCTTCTTCTTCTTCCTCCTCCTCATTACTCATTATATCCTCCCCTTCCTAGCCGAATATTATAACTATACTCCTATTCACAATTTCTCTCTCCTTTCCCTTTCCGTATCATATCAATTCCACACTACACTCACATAGATACTATATAATATATTCTCTCTCTTTTTAAATTCAATTATTCACCTCTCAATCTGTTCCCTTTTTTCTTTTTCTCTTCGTATCTATCTTTTTCATTCCTTTCCTCCCTCAAATACTCTTTTTAATAAACTCACTCGCTAAATTCTTAATATTATTATTCATATCTATCTACGAGTATCTACCTAGTTATATTTACCAACAAATAAATAAGAAATAAGAAATAAGAAATAAGCGAGATTTATCTCCCTATCTAGATATATATCTTTTCTTTCTTTTCTATTTTCTTTTCTACTATTCCTCATACCTTAGTAAGTTATTCTTTACTTAAATATCTACCTAACTAAATACATCTTTCCTATATTTCGAATTTATACTTATTCTTTAGAGTTACTCTATATCTCTACTATTTAATTACTTTTACTCTTACTCTCTTTATTTCTATATATCTTTTTTATTTTCTATTATATTATTATTAAGATTTAGAGATTTATATTCGAAGATCTCTTCTATACTATTATATTATATTATACTTTTATTTTATATTATATCTTGTAATTTATTAGTATTTTAATAGTTGGGGAATTTGGAGTTAGTTGAGTTGTATGTATATATATATAGGTGGTAGTTGACTAGCTATTTATTTATATTGAAGTTGTTATAAGCTTAGTTTAGTTCATTCTATTTCATTCTATTTCATTCTATTTCATTCTATTTCATTCTATTTCAGGGATGCGAAGACTCAACACCTGTACGCAATGCATCCTATAAACCTTCAGCTCTTTTTTGAGAGTCTGTAGAGCTAAGATTGAGTCGCAAATAAAATTGAAAGAATTAAAAAAAAAAGATATCAAAGATATAACAAAGGATTATATTACGATTTTATAACAATAATATTTACAAAGAATTGAATATTAGCTTTAAACACAGATATAAAGATTATAAAAACTCTAATCAGATTCAATATCTACTATTAATTATTATTTTACAGAAATAAAATATATAATAGATCTCTTCTCTTTAGAAAAATCTTTTCAACATAAAGCTTACTATTACTCTACTCATACTACAATCCCTTTTTTTATACCCTTTAGCTTTTAGTTATTCGAATACTACAACAATACAATATAGAGAATACTATCATCTTCAAATTAATATTATACTCTAGACATCAATATAATACAACATTTTTCCTTTTAATTTTCGAATTTTCGAATTTTCCAAATTGATTTGTATATAAACTTAGAACTCAGCTCTGCCCTATTATTATCAATAGTTTTGATTATATATATCTAATAAAAGCTAAAGGATATCAAGCTTATAAAAATATATAAAGAGCTAATTTAAAAGTAAGAAAAATAGAAAAAAGTAATACCTTTTATTGCTATCTCATTAGTAAAGGACTCTTTACTATATTGAAGGCAATTCGAAAGGGATAACTCTTGTTTTTATAAAAAAGGAAAAATAGCAATTGGATTTAGGATTTTAAAAAAAGAGAAATTGAATATTGGAATATTTTAATTGAATTAGAGGAAGGGAAGAGTTAGGAAGAAAAGTGTTTTAAAAAATGAAGATAATTATCTCTATTTGCATTTCGAATAGAGATTGGGTTTAATTTCTCAGTATTTGTTTTTACTCTCTCAAATTGAATATATTTATTGTAGATATCCAATAGTATTTACTAGGCCTCTATAACCTAGCCGTTCTAAATAGTCATAGACTGAAAAAGGACGTTAATAAAATCAATCAATCAATCAATCAATCATTCTATTTCATTCTATTTCATTCTATTTCATTCTATTTCATTCTATTTCATTCTATTTCATTCTATTTCATTCAATACTATCCTACTCTCTTCTATCTCTCAAAATAATCTATAATATATTATCTTTCTCTTTCTTATCTCCTAGCTCTATCTCTATCTCTTATTCATTCTATAACTTTCTTTTTTCTTTCTACCTTTCTACCTCATCTCTTTTCTATCACCTCCCTTTCTCCCTCCCCTTTTCTTTTACTTCCTTATATCAATCTATTTTCTCTAGATCTATCTTCTTTTCTTTCTTTTCAATTTATATAACTATAAATATCAATACCACAAAAATAA